>NC_088170.1:35919669-37315085 GCF_028769735.1 Zonotrichia leucophrys gambelii | reverse complement strand
TGAATGGGTTTAGAGAGAATGGGTTTAATTCATTTTTCAATAACCATCAGGAAAAAAAAACCCTACAAATCATAATAATATATGTGGTGCTTAAACTGCCCATTGCACTAATAGGTACTGTTTATGAATTCTAAATTGAATTTATAAAAGGATATGGAGTGTCTGTAGGCTTGTCACAGGCACGACACAGGAAAACATGGTATGAGCTAGCAGCAGTTTAGAAGAGGCAGAAAATATAAATAGCAGCAGTCCAAGCCTGGATGGCATTCCAGCTGGATATTACACAGCAGCTGAGGTAGTGTCAGTAGTTTCTTTAAGAGACATAATGTGGTTCTCCTGAAAGAACTTCCTCCATCTAAGGATTAGATGGGGTTCTCCTGAGATCTGAAGGGAAAGGACTAATGAAGATCTTCTGGGCTCAGAACACTGCTGAATCATGGTAAAGGCAATAATATTATACATTTGCAAGCCACACCTTCAGTTTTATAAATCTAGATCAATCTATGCTAGGAAAAATTACTGGGATGAGCCATAAATTACTAGAAATAAATCACTGGACAAGATCAAAGAGAAATGTCCATCTTTTTTTCACCTGAGGTAGAAATCAAATGATACATACATTTTTGCTTTGTTTTTCTTTTATTTTACATAAACACATCCTCTTCTAACTTATTCCTTCATCTTCTGAAGTCTCTAGCCCAAAAGCAGAAAAGTAAGTCAACATTAAAGTCTTCTTTGTTAAGACAGCTTCAGAATAGACAATTCTTCTTTTGGCATTACCCTTATAGCCATTTGGCCAGGAAACTGAATTTATTGGTAGCTCTTTGTAACACCTGTTCCCCAGGAACCGCCTCTGAAAGTTTCTGCTTCAAGTGGTACCATGTGGCTGAAGAACCCTTATACCTCCCAAGGATAAACTGTAACACTTCAAAGGAAGAATTAAATTTAAGTACAGGACTTAAGACTGCATAAAAACCACTGTAAAACAGTTTTATGTACCTATAATGTGAGTATTGAATTTTTCTAAACAATTTCCTAAAGTTAACATTAAACAAAAAAATAATGTTGGTTTTCTGGAAAGCATCAGTTATGAACTATGCCAACTCTGAAATTTTAGTGATTAAATTTAACTTGGAGAGTTATTTCGCAAGAAAAATCTTAACAATTATATATAACAATGAATTTACACATGGGACAAGTACATTGCTATTAGTATTTTCAGCATTTTAACCTTGTACAAGAAAAGAGAAAGCTAACAGCAAATGAACACATAACAAAACATATTTATTATCTTTTTGGACCTGACTCTAAATGATACATGAACAAACTTAAATTTATCTTCCTGCCATTACATGTATGCAACTAAACCATGAAGCCTTGGATCAGCTCCCTAATCTTGCAATTTAATTGAGAACATCTGACAACTTAAACACACACTGTACTTCCAGAGCACCCTACCAGTTTGACTTAATGGTCACAAAATAAGTGATCTTAAAGCCTACTTTACAGAATAATTAGAGATGATTTATCAAAGGCCGTGCAGGCAATTGCTGACAGCACAGGCACAAAGTCAGAAAAGTTCACAGCTCTCATACCTGAACTCAAGCACATGAACTTACTTTTCCCCTCTCATCCCCACCCACCTTTTTTATTTTCCTTTTAAGCTTCACATTGAGCAGCAGTATCCTTCAGTGAAAATCCCCATTTCAGAGATTCATGCCAGGATGCCCTCCTCCTCCTCCTTCCCCTCCCCTAGCAGTAAGTCTTTTATGAGGCTGGTCAGTCGTCTTTAATCATCAGTAACTTTCTGAAATTTAGCAAGTGTGAGTTCTCAGTAAGAATAAAGGATTTGGAAGCACAAGAAAAGCTGCAATTAACAGCAGTCTAGTGCAAAGTAACAACAAAACCATGTTGTGAAATGAGTAGCCATGAGAAAAAGAAATACAGCTGAATTAAGTCCCCTAGTTGTAAGCACAAATCAAAAGAAAATATGCAAAATAGAAATGAGGGAAAAAATCACTAGTAAATGAAGACTGCACAACCAGTTTTTAACATTGACTTTTAATATTTTCTCAAACAGAAGGAAAGCTTATGACCCAGGCAACGACCAGCAGGCTGAGACAAGACCTGACTGCCCTTACGATGCAATCAGTTGTGCAGCCAGACCTCAGGACAGCAATCTATTTTTACCACCAGCAGCTCAGGTGGTGACAAACAGTGCAGCTGCAACACCCAGAGCCCTGGGAAGGCTCTGCCACTCACCAGTGTCTTGTGCCCTGGGCTGGAATTTAGACCAGGTCCTACACTGGTACTTTGCCTCCTCCTATGGCAAGTCTGAAGACAACTTAAGTAGATCTACACCATTAAAACCATACACTGAGCACTGTCAGAATTTCTCAGAGGAAACTGTAGCTACTGGAGACCTTTTAACTGGAAGGAAATGTCTGGGTTAGGTTACTCCAACTGGCAAAGTAGGCCAGGGGAGGGAAGGGAGCATCCAGTCCCTAGTGCCTCTGAGTCATGGCATCATCATAATAAAGAAAACTCCCATCTTTTCCTATGTCTAGACAATGAGATGGATGTACTTGACATCAGTAATAAATACATACATTTGAGAACCACCTTAGACAATCTTGAAACTGCTCTTTTTTTTTTTTTACTACTTTGCATAATTAGTAATATCATTTTGGAAGAACTTTCCATATGAAGTGATGATCTTGACCAGGCTCCCCACTTCCAAATCATTTTAAGATCTGAGTTTGTTCTTGTACAGACTGCCGCCCCCTCCTATGCCCAGCATTTCTCTGTATCAGTATTGACAGTGAAAGTCAAGAAAGCCAGTCCAGCCTGATGAAAATGGGAATGGGGTGAGGGAGGGATTTGCTGGCCAGATCACCCACCTAACTCACTTCAGTCACAGAGCACTACTGCTGGCAGAAGGGGAGGTGTGGATAAGAAGAATGGCTTCTAACCACCCTAATTTAGCTTAGATGAAATTACCACCATATTTCATCTTCACAACAGATTCCTCAGTGAAGCAGAAATGGTTTACATGGGGTACTCTTCACTCATTTGTACCTCTAACACAAAGAAGCCTTGACCTTTTGCTACACTCCCACCTCCCTCTGCCCTCATTTGTTTCACTTCCCCCAGCCCTTGCCCTGCACTCATCTTTCTCCTAATTTACCCCACAGTGGCACAAGACAATCAAGGGCTGCTGTCAAAGTAAAAAAAGGAATTTCACCAATTCAGAGGGGAATTCTGAAAAAGGAGTTTTAGTTGTGGCAAGGAGAGGGACAAGTCTGTGAAAACCAGGGTTACTGTGAGAGCAAGTCAGACCTTCAAAGGTCCTTTTCAGGACGATGATTATTTTGCTAGCTCCCTACACTCAGGCTAATGTGCAGGCTGTGCTCTTCTGGACATTTGCTCCATTCCCCACTCCCAGTTCTGCAGTAGGAACAAGCTGATGAGGTCATCTAAACCTCAGAATCCTTATTCCCATATTCCAAACAGTTCTGTGCCCACAACTCCAGCCACAGACCTTCTCCCTCAACATGGCTCTAGCCACTTATGCTTACCCATAGCTTTGGCAACACAAGACTGCTGTTGAATGCTAATTGCTTACTAATGAAAACTAATCATCATGCAATTAAACTTTAATCACTAAGCAGCTGGCTGGGATCCAATCCATAACAATAAAGGCTTATTAATAACTTTTTGCCAAAGTGCTCTATCCATGAAGACTATCCTCTACATAGAGTCCAGTTAAGTGTATAAAATTGTTGGGAAAATATTTCCTCTGCCAACAGACTAGCCAGAGCACAACAGGATAAGAGCAGCACAGTATAAACTAGCTAAAAAGGATGAGTTGACAATTTGGGGAACCCAAACTACTCTTCTGGGTCCTTCCATAACCTCAGGCACAATGTGCTGTGCAGAAAGAACTTCTTTTCTCCAGTTCCTGTCTCTGTAGAGTAAGATTCTTTAAGGCAAAAAACTAGTTATAATTTTGCTGTAGTTTCTAAAATTATTACATGAATACTCATCATACTTCAGTTTTATTTTTACTCATCTTTCTAAATCTAGGGAAATTAATCTAACCTCTTTCAGAACATATTTCTCTAATTAAAAAATATATTGAGGTTATATAACTAGGCTTATAATGGACAGATTGAAATCTACTTTTGAAAAGAAGAAAGTTTAAAACCTGCTTTCTATAAAGCCACAAAGATAATGAGAGAGCAGGAGCATCTTTGCTATGAAGACAGAGAGAGCTGGGGCTGTTCAGCCCGGAGGGAAGCTTCAGGGAGACCTTACAGACCCTTCCAGTACCTAAAGGGGCTTCTAAAAATGAGAGAGAGCAACTTTCAACGTGAGCAGACAGTGACAGAACAATGGGGAACGGTTTTAAACTAAGAGGAGAGGTTTAAAGTAGGTATTAGGAGGAAATTCTTTACTGTGAGGATGAAGCACTGGAATGCTGTACAGAAATGCTCTGGATGCCCCCCATCCCCAGAAGTGTTCAAGGCCAGGTTGGATGTGGCTTTGAACAGCCTGGTCTCATGGATGGTGTTCCTGTAAGGTCTCTTCCAACCCAAATCATCCTGTGAATTCATGATTTTAAAGTAATTTCATACCACCGTCAGTAAGTGTCCCAGTTTTGCCTGCAGAATTCCTATCCCAATCTGGCATAAAGCCTTACTTGTAGATAACTTTTTATGAACTTGGTTTGCATTGCCATGCTTGGAGAGATCTCCTTTATTATGAATAGTAGAACACTAGTATAACTGAAGCATTATTCTTGCTTATTCAGTGACCAAAGAATTCAATAAAATGCTTATTTTAAAATTAAAGTTTAAAAATTGTAGATTTTTAAATTTAAAAAGGTCTTACAAAAGATAGAACACAATTCTAATAATCTACTAAATATTATCTAAAAGAAAGTAATGAACTCTTATCTTCAGAAATTGACCTCTTTTCATAGTCAATAAGACAGATGAAAGATGAAAAAAGACTTTTTTTTTCCAAAAATCAGGAAAAATACATTCAAATCTGCACTTTTTCCCATTGCAATCAAATATAACCCCATTTTAAATACAGAGGCATAGAGCAGAATAAACTTATTTGCTAGTAGTGTTCTTCTAACAAAGCTAGAGGAATACAGCTGAAGTGACAAACATCTGGAATTAGTCTAAGTTTTAAAAATGGGTTCATTTTAAGTTAACAAAACAAAACACCAACAACACAACAACTCTCCTCCAAAATTTTGGGGAATCTTAACAAGCTTTTTACCAGCACAGCTTAAAAAGATTCAAGCTAAAATGACACATAAATGGATTGCATTCACTCACTATTGAAAATTTAGTAAGAGTTTGGCACCCCTATGGTAACAGGCAACTGAAATCTTACCAAAGAAAAAGACTGTGTGAGCTTGTGGATAAGCCAGACAAAAAGCTCTAAAGCTTTGTCTCGAAATCTCCTGCACAGAGAAGGCCCCATTCACATTTGGAAGAGCTTCCTCAAAATTAAGTTACATAAAAGTATTTTTAAATTAAAACTGTACAGAAATGATGAAGATCCCTGATGCTTTACAGAAAGGCAACTGTGGAATGAGCAAGCTGCTTTTTGCATAGAAGTTTCCAGTGCTCTTGGCTACAACTCATGTAAGTGGGTAAACATCCTATTCTTTCCCAACACTCCATTGTCAGTAAATCTATTTTCCACTTTCCTCACTCCACATTCAAGAAAAACAGTAAAATATAAAACCACATGCAAGCACAGACATAATGCCTGTACTTTGGGATAAACTAATGACAAAGGAGTCTGCTAATAAAGATGCACAGAAAGTACTTCCCTGCATCTTCTCTCTTCCCCATTACAAAGGGGTCAGTACTGGAGTGTTTCCTCTTACCAGCATCAACTTTATGCTTGAGATCACAACTGAAATGTGATTCCTATCACCTTCAGTCCATAATCACCAATAGGCTGCACCAAATTCACCTCACTTCTACTCACAGTAAAGCTAAAGCAAACCAACTTCATTTCACAAATGTAATTACTGGCTTCTGATAATTTAAGATATTGAAACATTTGCATCAGACATGTCCATGTGGATTCTGTCTGCTCAGCTCTTTAGCATTTAAGGCTTGTGGTACCAATGCAGGGTTGCTGTAAGCTACCAAGTGCTGCAGCAGCAGTGATTCACACTTCAGGTCCCCAAGGCTCCTCCCAGGCTCTCCTCCCTGGGGAGGGTTACTCTCACAGAGCAGGAGTCATGACAGCACAGACTTTCAGTGGCACAGCAGATGGCAATGCCTTTCTGAGAAAACCAAATCTGAAGTTCATCATTCAGCTGTCTTTCAGAATTTCTCCTCCACCCAAAATTTCATGCTTTCTTATTTTTGTAACACTGCAGAAGAATATTAAAGATGCTGCCATTTCCTGAGGAATGAAGACGAGTATTATGCTAGAATGCACATTTCCAGCTCAGATAGCTAGGTATTTGGGCACAGTCTGTCAATGAAAACCAGGAATTCAGCCACTTTAAGGGTAACTGTAGAAAGTGCCTCAAGGTTCTGTGGCAATCCTCATTGAAGGGCTAAAGCATACTAAAAGCTGTTTCCAGAGATAAAAACAAGCAAGCAATGTTCTCAGTACATCCCTTTTCCAACCACTGCTGGCAGTGATTTTAAATCTGCTTCCCTTTTCTCACAGTGAAAAATTAAAAAGCTCCAGTGTCACTTCTTCCTACTCTTGAAATGTGTCCCTACTAACACAGCTCTAGGTGTCGAAATACAACTGTTCCTTCCTGTGTGTTGTCAGGCATGTTATTTTTGAAGCAGTAGATTATTATTTCAGTTGAACCCTGACCTAACACAGAACTCCTGCACTTGAGGAGTTTTTTTGGTTTCATGCTTTGGTTTGGGGGGGGGGGAGGTGAGAGTGGGTTTGGGAGAAAAAAGATTACTAGGTTCTGCATGTTTTTCTTCTCTACAAAGAAAGATGATGAATAAAAGGTTAACATTCTTCTCCAAACACTACTAAATAGTAGTACCATAGACCTGAAACCCTTTCAAGTGCTGGTGGCACCTGGGCACAATTTTAAGTTAGAGCTAAATTGATCTAATGGTTATCATTACCAGTGGAAAGGACACTCCCTCTCAGATGCAGCAAACATGGTTCAGAGGGTCAGCAGAGTCAGATGGCTGATGTGGCACAAAGATCTCCCACCCCAAGCTGGTCTTCTGATGGATTAGCTGGCTACAAATCAGCCCACTGTGCAAATGCACAGGTGGGAGATGTAGTGCAAGTGAAGCAGTGGAAGCAAGCAGCTCACCAAGAGGATAAAGCAGGATCCCTCCTCATGACAGCAACTCCCTCCTGCTGTGGCTCAGGGATAAGAGAGCCCACCTGTGCCAAATGAGACGTTCACAATGAACTGATACCTTTATACTTGTATGGTACAGTAGTCAGGTTTCTGGGCCTAGAAACTGTTTTGCTTTGTTTTGCCAAAGGCAGCTAACCTGCCACAAATTTCCCAGCTCATACCAATTCCCTGGCTTAGCCACTTGATTAGCTATGCAGCCAGGAACCTTTTATAAGCAATTACTTACAGAGTGTGGGAGCTTTTCTGTTAGGCTGTGATTTCCCAAATTTGAGAATATAAATAGCTTAAATCCTAGTGATCCCTCCAGGCACCCTTCTTTACCCAATTTACAGCTAGGGTCCAGAATGGTAGAGGTAAACAAAAGAAAATGGTTCTATGAAAACATCAGAGTAAACAAAGTATTACAGAAAGGTAATCTCCTCCAAATAAGATATGGTGGAAGATCAATTATCAGGAATCTTAAGTCAAGAACAACTTACCTGTGCAAAACCAGGAGCTGTTCCCTGTGAAATATGGGTAACATGCAAACCTACCTCTAACTCTAACAAAGACACACTCACAACATGAGGCACAAGGCTACCACTGCCCAATAGGCATGAAAAATACAAATATCTAGTATCAAGCTGAAGAGAAAGAGACTTCAGGCATTTAGGTACTAAACTTCTCATCACTAAAGTTTATCAGACCTTCAAAACAGGCCTCTTAGGAGTCTTGAAACAGGTAGATTTTACCACTTTGTATAAACAGCAGGCTTTGAGAGGGAATCCACGGAGAGCTGGACAGACAAAATTACAGACTGGTGAGAGAAAACCCAGAATTTTCTGCTCCACTGTAGATCAGGGCCAGGTTTCACCCTTCACCATTTGTTACTCTGAAGTTCACCTGACTGAAATCCAAGATGATCTTTTCAACAAAGAGCAACAAAGGAAACAGGTTCCAAGGACTCCTTTCCATGTATAAGGATTAAAACATTTCTAAAGCTGGGAGAGATGCAGAGATTGATGAGAAAAGCATTACATTTTTTAGGCCTTTTAAGAGATCTTTAACAGGGGAATAAACAAACTTTCCTTTCACAGAACACTCTCAGCAGGAACACAAGCTACATTTATCTTCAGCAAGGTCAATTTGGATAAGAGCAGGGATAGAAGAAAAACAAACAAACAAACCAACCAACCCATCCTAACCAGAAGTAACACACGTGCTAGGTCAGAGCCTCTGCCTTAGGAAAAAAGATGTCTTACAAAAAAGCCCTGTAAGAAACAGCATACCACCTTCCTAGTGAACAGCTTTTTAAAAAACAATGGCTGAACTATCTTGGATTCCACTTAACACAAAGAATGTTATCTGCATTGTTCTCCTCATTTACAGCTTCATATATTTAATACTGAGAAAAAAGACCATCAATTCTTCTGAACATTAAAACTGCCGACAACCACCACAGTGACTCCATAATTCTTCCAGCTTCAAAGGTAACCAAGACTTCATCTTACATGGAAATGAACTTCTCATTAATAGAAAAATGGTGAAAAAATAGACAAGACAGGGAACTTTCTGGCCACCTATAGTATTTGAAAGAAAAGAATTTATAAGTGACAGGATCACCTAGCACTAAGGAAATGGCATTTTTTTCAGTTCCAGATTTCATCAGCATTGGAACAAAAAAAAAATCTAACTGCAAGAAGGCCACTTAGCACCATGACTCTGCATTAATAGTTTATGAGGGAGACAGACTCCTTAGCTCATCTGCTGGGGTATCTTATTTGAGCCTCAAAATAAGGAGAAGGATTAAGTCATTCTGCATCTGAAGCAGCCCAATTAATTAGATCACATTCTCAGAACCAAAAAGCACAGCAGAGTGACCAGAGTGAAAGGAACACCTTTTTGCCTTCAAGAAAGGCAGATGCCAGCACTTTGGAAACCACCTGGATTGCTGCTTAGCAGATAACACACACCATTTTCAGTCCAGAGTAAAAACAGACTTTAAGGAAAGCTCAAGCTCTGGAGAGTCACTTCACAGTTTGATAAACATTTTTAAGATAATGCCTTCTCAGGAATTCTTCTTGAGCATCTGGTACAATTTGATCTTTGAGCACCTTCACATAAATAAAAATCCTTTCCTGAGATTGACTATGGGCCAGTTGTCAAAAAAACTGCAGTAAGACAGACATTTATTCATATAAACAACAATTTAGCAAGAAAAGTTATTTTCTGATCTTGGAAAGCATGTGAGAAATAGGTGTCCAGGGGAAAAAAAAATCTATAATGAGCTTTCATGTGATAAAAAAATAGGTGAGCTTGTGTGAGAAGAAGAAAGACAGGACCGGTTACTTGTATCACTACCTACATCAATGGCCTTTGACTATAGGTTCAAGTTTCCTATTTCTATACTAGAGTGCTGCATAAACAACAGCAACTGAGCCAGGTGTCTAAAGAAAATATTTCAACTCACTTAATGGTATGGATTCAGTTTAAATTGGTGCATATTTACCCTGCTGGTACCACAGACAGTTTAGGTAATTTTGAGTTATGGGAATATTTAATTTGCTCAGAATGAGTTACATACATACATTATTCACTTCCAGGATCATGACCCTTCATATACGATATGCTAATGTCCTTCCTTACCCATAGACAAAATCCAAGAGCTACATTCCTGTGCCTGTGCACACATCTCTCTACTTGTTCCTGGTAGGAAGCAGCTACCTGATTTGCACATCTGCTTTTCCATGACAGCAACACTAATGAACTGCATGTCAGAGGAAAAAAGAGAAAATGCACTTGCAAAGTACAGAGGAGGTAAAGAAAAAGCATATGCAACAAGCACAGGAAACCAGCTGTGTGAGCCAGAAGGCTTTCCTCAGGCAGCAGGGCAGGAGAGTTGAGTTCACCAGAGCCTTTCCACTGCCTGGGGATGGCTTCTGGCAGGCACACCTCTGAATACCCCATGGCCATCTTAGTGCTGCACGGAACCCTCTGAGAGCTGAAGGGGTGAGCTTACTCTGCTTCCAGAGGAGAAACCAGCACAACAGCTCGCTACAACAGGAGAAGAAAAATGCTAGAAGAAAACCTTTTCCATTTTTTATCACAGAGGTGATAAATGGATTACTCTTATGGATGTTATACCGAGGAGCCATCTCAGGATACTGTATTTGTATGAGACACAATACAGAGCTTTCAACTCTGATTCGGGAGGGGGACAGTACTAGGCTTGTCCTTGGCAAGCTGGGGGATGAGATGCAAAGCTTAGAGAAACAGAGCACTAGTGAGGGCACTCTGCCCTTGACTCTGAAATGTGCTGGCCACACTGGAGCACACTTGGAGTCTTACAGAGGTGAGCCAGGGACTCCTGAGGTAACAGAAGCCAACAGGGATACCAGCAGGGAAATATCTCAAAGGAATTAAGGGGTGTTCCTCTGGGAAGGTGATGCAGCCAACAGCCTGGCCAAGGTGCCTTTACCCCAAAGCACACAGAATGGGCAACAAACCAAAGGAGGGGCTGGGTGCCACCATGCTGCTGGAAAGTCATCACCTTGTTGCCATTACTGAAACTTGGTGGGACAAATTGTGTGACTGGAGTGTGACTGTCAATGGCTGTGAGCTGTTCAGGAGACAGAAAGGAGGGAGAGGAGGAGGGGGTGCCCTCCATGTCAAGAGGTGCCCTGAGTGTGAAGAGCTGCCTCTGAAGAACAGCCATGAGCAGGCTGAAATACTGTGGGTAAAAATCAGACACTGAGGCAACAAAGGAACCCTGAGGCCGGGCTCTGCTACAGCTGCCTGCCCAAGGGGAGCCACTGCCAAAGCCTTCCTGCCCCAGCCACAGGAGGTGTGGTGCTCACACGCTCCCGTCCTGCTGGGGGACTTCAGCCACCCTGACAGCTACTGGGGAAGCACCAAGGGAACTGCAGGCAATCCAGGAGACTCCTGCAATGCATGGAAGATAGCTCCTTGAGCCAGGTGCCAGCCCTACCACAGGGAACTTGATACTGGATTTGATGATCACCAGTGTAAATGAACTAACTGGGAATGTCAAGATGGGAGGCAGTCTGGGTTGCAGCAATCGTGCATTGGTGGATTTTGCAGTCCTGAGTGATATGAGTCAGGTGAAGAGTAAAGTTAAGCCCCTGAACTTCAGGAAAGCAAACTTCCAGCTCCTCAAGGAGATAGTCAATAGGGTACCCTGGGAGACTGCCCTCAGAAACACAGGTGCTGAACTGAGTTGGCAGATTTTTATGGAAGTGTTCTATAGAGTTCAAGAGCTAGCAATTCTCAGAAGCAAGAAACTGAGCAAGGAAAGCAAGAGACTGGATGGCTGAGTAGAGAACTTTTGGTCAAACCAAAGGGAAAGAAACAAAGACACAAGCAGTGGAAACAAGGACAGGTAACGTGGGAAGAGTACAGGGATGAAGTTCAGTTGTGCAGGGATAGTCTGGAGAAGGCCAAGGCAAAGCTGGAACTGAACCTGAAAAGGAATGCAAGGAATAACAGGAAGGTCTTCTACAGGTAGGTTAAGCAGAAAAGGAAGGACAAAGAAGGAGTACTCCCTACCATAAACAATGCTGGCAAACAGCTAACAATGGACGAGGAGAAGGCTGAGGTACTCAACAAATTTTTTGCCTCAGTCTTCAATGGCAACCTCTCTTCCCACACCTCTCAAGTGGATGGATGACAGGATGGGGACTGAGGCAGGCAAGCGTTCCTCCCACTGTATGCAAAGATCAGGTTAAAGAACACCTAAGGAACATGAATGTACACAAGTCTATGGGATCTGAAAAGATGGATTTGAGATTCCTGAGAGAGTCTGCTGATGTAACTCCTAAACCACGCTCCATGGTATTTGAAAAGTTGGTAGTCAGGTGAAATCCCAGGTGAGTGGAAAAAGGGAAACGTTGTACACATCTGTAAAAAGGGCAGAAAGGAGGACCCTGGGAACTACCAACCTGTCAGCCTCACCTCTGTGCCTGGGAAGATCATGGAACAGATCCTCCTAGAAGTTGTGCTAAGGCACACAGGGGACAGGGAGGTGATTCAGGACAGCCAGCACAGCTTCACCAAAGGACAAGTCCTGCATGACCAATTTAGTGGCTCTCTATGACGGAGTGACTCCTTCCTCCCCGGGAAAGGGTGAGGGTGTAATTCATATGTAATGCTTTTGAAATGTAAGGCTTTTGACAGTCCCACACAACACCCTTCTCTCCAAACTGAAGAGTGACAGATTTGATGCATTGAATGGATTAGGAATTGGTCAGACAGTCAGATCCAGAGGGTAGAGATGAATGGCTCAGAGTCCCAGTGGGCATCAGTGATCAGTGGTGTCCCTCAGGGGTCTGTGCTGGCACCAGAGTTATTTAATGTCTTCATTAATGACACAGATGAAGGGACCAAGCTGAGTGGTGCTCTTCACTCACCTGAAGGATGGGATGCCAGCCACAGGGATCTGAACAGACTCCAAAGTGAGCACATGGGAATCTCATGAGGTTTAACAAGACCCAGAGCAAGGTGCTGCACCTGGGTTGGGGCAACCCCTGGTATCAACACCAGCTGGGGGATGAAGGGATCAAGGGCAGCCTTGCCAAGAAGGGTTTGGGAGTGCAGGTGGACAAGAGGCTGGGCACAACCCAGCAATGGCACTGACAGCACAGAAAGCCAGTTGTATCCTGGGCTGCATCCAAAGGAGCGTGGGCAGCAGGATGAAGGAGGGGATTCTGCCCCTTTGCTCTGCACTGGTGAGACCCCACCTGCAGTGCTGCATCCAGCTCTGAGGTCTTCCTCACAAAAAAGGACATAGACCTTTATGGTCTATGCAAAAAGACCAAGACAGCCTTTGCAAGTCCAGAGGAGGCCACCAAAATGATTTAAGGGACAGAGCAGCTCTCCTTACAAGGAAAGGCTGAAAGAACTGGGATTGTTCAGTCTGGAAAAGAGGCGGCTTTGGGGTGACTTAATTGCGGCCTTCCACTAGCTGAAGGGAATATACAAGAGAGAGGCCATTCACAAGAACATACAGTGACAGGACAAGGGTGAACGGTTTCAAAGTGAGAGTAGGTTTAACTTAGGTGTTAGGAAGAAATTCTTTACTGTGAGGGTGGTGAGGCATTGGAACAAGCTATCCAGAGCAGCTGTGGACAGCCCATTCCTTGAAGTGTTCAAGGCCAGACTGGACGGGGCCCTGGGCAGCCTGCTCTAGTGGAAGGTGTCCCTACCCACGGCAGGGGGTTTGATCTTTAAGGCTGCTTCCAATTCAAATCATTCTATGATTCTATAGCAAAACAAAGTGTACACACAAGACAATTGTCCCTGACTCTGAAAGTTCAGTCTTATGAACAGATAAAAAATGGATCTAGATAGAACAGTGGAGAGCACTGAAATACTACATATTATTTATCATATATCAAAAGTAAGCAGTGTTTCTTGCAGCCTTAAATAGGAAGGATTAGGAAGAAATAGTTTTAAAATCAAATGAGATTGTGAATCTGAGTGACATGAAAATCAGAATAAAATGACAGACAATGGATTAAGGATAATGTAGATTAAAAGCCATGTTTGAAAGTAAGATTTTGGAAACTCACTATGAATTCAAGAACAATTTTTAAGTTTGTGTTGAAATAACATGAATCTGGAGAAACATGGAAGCTCTGCAAGACTCTGGAAGAAAGTGATTGAGTTACCAAGAGCTACTCAAAAGCATGCTATTCCAGGAAAAAAAAAAAGGCACAAGTAAACTTCAGTGAGCCCCACAAAAAAAGCATGAAGTAATGAAAAACAGCCTCTCTGCAAAATACAATGGAAAGCAAGGAGG
This sequence comes from Zonotrichia leucophrys gambelii, assembly GCF_028769735.1. Classification (NCBI taxonomy): domain Eukaryota; kingdom Metazoa; phylum Chordata; class Aves; order Passeriformes; family Passerellidae; genus Zonotrichia; species Zonotrichia leucophrys. The sequence goes on along the minus strand of NC_088170.1, from coordinate 37,300,902 downwards.
TAATCAAAAGACACAGGCAGGAAACAAAGGTGGAACAACACTTCAAAAGCAGCACAGCTGATAGTGATAATGTAGTCGACAGAAAAATGGAAAATTAGGCACTGGATCTGAACCTTAACTGGGAAAAGATCACCATAAACACTGATTACAATTGCAGCAGAGCACAACTGAAGCCACAGTGGAGGACAAGAGCCCCAGACAATGCACTCAAAGAACTTTGAGACGAAAAAAGGAAATTAAGAAGTAGTTGCAAAGGCAAGAGAGGCCACAAGCATTTTGTACTTTAAAAAAAAAAAAAAGAGAAACACTTATTTCTACTGGCATTATGAGGGAAAAGAAAAGATAGAGGAACTGAGGAACTGATTGAGGGAAAGAGGTAGAGGAAAAGAACACAAAGTTCAAGGGAGATAAGGAGATATTTCTGCAAGGTGCCATAAAGGCAGATGAAACGGTTAAGAAGAAGAGGAAAAAAAAATTTTACTTGTAAGTAGGAGATGATTGTAACAGTGGGAAGAAAGTGCTAAAGGGTAAGCCAAAGCATATTCAATCAGAAAGTCAAAGATTCCACGCAGAGAAAGAACTAGACGTCAAACAACATGCAAAAACCCACATGAAAATGTGGATAACGGGCTGCTATTATTGAACAAGTTTGATTAGAGCCTCTCAACACAGCATGTTTGAGCACAGCTGGGCTTATGTCCTCTGCACAAACAGGGACACAAAAAGGATCACTGGAGGATAACTCAAGCGGTTCAAGAACTTGTAAAAAAGGCATTTGCTATTGGGAAAACCAGAATCCTAAGTGAAAGACACACCCTACACACAGTAAAAAGGGAAAGTCAGGCTGGAGAGATACAAATTCAAAATACTGGTGAACTACCAGAGAAATGAAAGCAGGCCACACTGCCAGCAGAATCCGAATGGTGGCGGAGGACCTGAAAGAAACCTTGCAGTTATCAGAGATAAGAAATTCAGCAGTTGCATCAGAACAAGCACACAGGCATGGCTCGATGAAAACCAAATGAAATTAACTGACTATGTTTAATGAGAGACTAGAAACAAGAATGCAAGCCAAATCAAGTTAGGGCAGAGAAGCATGTAATTACTGTCAAAGAACAGTTGAGTGAAAATTTAGAACAAGCCAGGAATCAAACTTGCAGCGAAAAAGCTCATGGGGAGGAAACAAGCATGCTGTATGTAACAATACAGAGGAAAGAAGATAAAAACTGGATCCCAACACTGTTTAGAAAAGGAAGAACCTGAAGGCAACAGGAAAAAGTAATCCTATGCCTCTTCCATGGTCTGACCCAAGACAGAGAACAATACAAAAAAAGATAACCACAAAAAAAGCAATGCAGGATAGTGACAATGGCAAAGCAAGGCACATAGCTGTGGTTTTAAAGCTTCTGCCTCAGGAAAGAACGTGTCCATCCACAATCAGGCAGTTGTGAAAAAAGTTTTTCCTTTGTCCCAGCTTTAATTTTACCTATTAATTTTTTCCTTTGTCCCAGCTTTAATTTTACCTATTACTTCTCACTCATTGTACTCCCTCTCTGGAGAAAGTAAATTATCAGTGTCATTTGTGAATGCTGAACTCATCGACACTAAACCCACCATATTTCACTCAATGCTTACAGACCTTTGTGCAATCCTGCTCTATCCACCTTATTTTGTAAGGACTGCAAATTCTCCTACAGCTGTGTAGTATGTATTATAGAGCAGAGTAACTCACAGTGGAAGGAGCCCCTGCTGAAAGCAGAGCCAACTTCCAAGGTAGATCCACCTTGAGATGTAAAGATGCTTAGGGCTCTGCCCAGAACCACATCTCCAAAACCAGGGCATTCCACAGCTTTTGTCATTTCCCCACCCTCAATCCAATGTCTGATTAGCCTCACTGAAATTTTTTGCCAATTAAACTAGAACTTTCTTTGCTGCAATTTGTGTCTGCTACCACTTGTCCTTTCACTCTGTGACTCCAAGAAGAGCCCTAGAGAACACTAAACATCTAACAGAATAGAAGAAGGAAGGGCAAAGAGACCACTGTAGTCATGAGAAAGCCTTTGGACATCCAGAACTTTTACTAGGTAATAAGCACCCTACTTTTTGATGTCCAAAAAATCTTATCTGATCACGTGTGGCAGAGATCTAAATGAGGCCATCAATAGGACATCACTACAGATTGATTAAAGATAAAAAATGGCTGTTTAAGACATGAGAGAAGAACAAGGAAAAACAGTATTCCAAATGGTATATATTTGCTAATGAAAGAAAATAATTGTGTATAGCAAGGTCAGGTACTCACCATCTCTCTCGCAATCTCCACAGCTTCCTGCAGCCCATAGAGCCTGCCACAGACCAGGTAGATCCCATTGGCCCAGAGAATACAACCCTCATGGACCCAAAATTCATTGCTGTCAAGAGGTAGTTCAGGAATTTGTAACTCCAGCTCAGTGCCACCTTCTGAAGTGGGCATAGACGGTTTTGAGTCCAAAGGAGTCTTTTCACCAGCACTGCCACCGTCAGTGGATGCTTTTTTACAAGAAGCTCCCCTTGAAAGTGACCGAGAGGCTCCGCCACAGTCCTCAGAGCGGTGCCGCCTCTTAAAGCGGGGATGAGCAGCCAGGCTTCTTTGTTCCTTCTGTTGTTGCTGTTCCTCCTCCTCTTCAGTATCTGTCTTGGAACCATTAGAAGCACTTTTGTGCCGTACCTTGACCTTGCTCTGCATTTCCGTGGCCCTCTTTGGAGGTGGATTCTTGGGCAAGGTAGCTGCATAATCCTGGGGGTAGAAAGGACCAAAGAGGTCACCCATGTTACGATAGCTGGCCCATTTGCCACACAGGCAGCAAACCAGATGCCCCAAGACAGAAGACTCCGTTACTACAGGGCCTTGCAGCATGAAAGTTGAGGTGGGCAGCACTTTGCTCTCTGCATTGCTGGGAGGGGGTGTTGAAGACCTCTGTCCTTTCCGACCCCTCACCAATTTGTTCTGCTCCTCTTCCTCCGCGTTTATGATTGTGCACACAGCGCCTAATTCACACTTGTTTACCACATGAATATAAGGGAAAAAGGACTTATTCTTGGAGTCAGTTTTATCTACAGACTGGGTAGCATATTTAAGCTTGATCTCTGGTTCTTGAGGCTCCACGATTGGAGCAGCCCGTCTAGGCTTCCGCTTCCGTGGCTGTGCTGCAGGTTTTCGCCTCTCCCTCCTTTGCCTCTTGGGCTTGGGCTCACCAGCACCCACCCCTTCTGCAGGCTGTGATGGTGCTGGCGGGGGAGGCGGGGGCGCAGGCAGCTGCTGCTGTTGCTGCTGCTTCTTCTGCTTGTTCACACTCCCAATTGGCCTCCCTTTTTTCTTTCCAGAGGGGAAATATCCCTTTGGAGGGAAACCATCTGGCTTGGGTGAAATGTTTGTCACATCTCCATCTTTTTCCTCAGACTTTGGATTTGGTTCAGAAATGAACACACTGGAAGGGGAAATTGTTTTTGAGTCAGAAAAGGTCAGAGTTCCAGCTCCACTTACAGATCCATCAGACCTTCCCTGACCACCTGACTTCTGAGAAGGTGGTGGTGCTGCACTGGATCCTCCTCCCTCTTTGCCAATACTGGTGGTTTCAGGGACCTCTTTTTTGTTTTTATCATCCTCGCTGCTTTGCCACTCTTCTGAAGATCTTGGAACAGTTTTTTCACCACTTGTATCCTGGCTTGCTGGCCCTACTTGATCTGGTATCTCTCCTTTTCTTTTCTCAGCCTCTGGTCCATGTCCAGCCACATTTCCTCCTTCAGGCCCACTCTTGAGGGACAGGATGTCATCAAGAGTGACAGTATCTGGACCAGTTTCAGCACTGTTGGTAGAAACGCTTCTCCTAATATTGGGAGATGTAATTTTCTGAACAATAGCTTCCAGTTTTAATCCTCGCCCCTTTCTTGGGGGCAATATTTTGGTCTTTGCCGGGCTTGTGAGGGAAACAGCAGGACAATTCCTATTATCAGGACTTGGCAGGTCCTTGAAGGAATCTCCCTTTGCAACTGATTTGCCAGCATCTTGGCTTTGAGATGAATGAGCATAGGAGTTGTATGTTTTATCAGCTCCTTCTTTGGCTGAAGTCATCAGTCGCCCTTTATCGTCACCGCCACTGTTCTTCATATCATGTGGCTGTCTTTTGGTAGGGATAGGAGAGATGAAAGAACGGACCCTCCTCCTCATAATTAATGGGTTTTGTGGAGACTGGTCCTCCTGGCCAGGGAGCCTAAGCATAGCATTACTAGGCTTGGGCAAATCTGTAGATTCCTCTCGTCGATGCCCATCGCTTTCTTGAGGGCAAAATCTTTTTTGGTTGGCTGCTCCAAGAGGGCCGCTGCTTTTGGCAGGAGAAGTTTGCCGAGAGAGGTCCCAGCCAGATTCATGATGCTGCAACTTTTGGCTGCCATGTTTCAGTTCGGCGCATTTGCTCTGAGTACTGTCACTCCCCATGACACAGCGCCCAGCTTCCTGGCTTCCAGTGTCATGGTAAGAGCTACCTTGAAGGTACATCATTCCATCCTTGTCATTTTTTAAGGGACTCCTTACTCTTTCCAGAAACTGCTGTTGTCTTGGGCTCTTCCTTGCTCCTTCCTGCCTGTGCTGAGCTGCAGCAATCACACCCTGAGCAGCGCTGCTTGCCCAATCTTTGTATTCTTCTTGCTGTTGCTGGTATATCTGTCTCTTGTAATGATACTGGGAATTCAGACTCTGGTTGGGGTCACCAAAAGCATGAGGCCTAGCATTGGTGTGATATGCTGAAGCCAGAGATGGGCCTTCTGAATTCTGAGGGTAGACAGAATGCAAGGAACCCCTGCTAACTCTTTCAGATAGTGTCATGTGTGGGTTCATGTGATGCAGATCTGCCCCTGGGCCTCTGCTTCTGCCTGGTGACATTTTCAGCTTATCAGCAAGATCCTGATATTGAGAGGGTGATTTACCCCTTCCAGTTCTGCCAGGTCCTCGTCTCATCTGTGTCGATCTGGTGTCCTGCTGGGGCATGTAGTCTGGAGCAGCATCGGAGACTGCAGCTCCAGGGCTGGCATTGCCTCGAAAAGATTCATGCTTGATGCCAGCAGGATGACAATGGTCTCCTGTTTTTTTATTGTTGAGACTAGCTGAGCTCTTTGACTGTTCAAAATCTTCCTCCTTTATTTGCCCACTGTGAGCTTTCATCTTTGTTTCCATGGATACTAAACCACCAGGGAGTATTACTGACTGGCTCAAGCCAGGGGCAAGACGTTCACTCCTTCCGCTTCTGGCCTCAGGACCCATGTGCCCTATGGGGTGAGGGCCAGGATCTCTTACAAGTTGCCTTAATGGGGATATGTCACAGATCACTGATCTCCTCTCTGAGAGTGCTCCTGCCTCATGGGCAGCAGACTGAGACTCCACATCGAACTTTCTAGCAATAGGGTAATCAGCTAAATTTATCTGCTTCATGTCTGGAGCTGCACTGCTAGACTTCCTATCCCAGGGACCCCAGTGAGGGCCCTCTAGGAGGGACCCCATGCTTTTGTTTAAGAGGCCTCTATTGGTCAATTCATTGGTTTGACTAATTAAAACATTGGGTCTCATGGCTCCCTCCAAACTCCCAGCCATCCCAGAATGCTCCTGTGCGTTCCTAGAGTACCTTCTGTCTGGATGATGGTGGTACCCCTGTAAAACCTCTTGGAGGAGGCTAGGAAACTTCTCATTACGGCCTTTACGCTCACTATGCCCTGGAAAATCCCCCTTTTCTTGACCAGATGGATACTGTGGAAAGCCACCAATACTTCTCTGTATACCAGGTGCTATATTATCCTTGTAGCTGTATCTTAAACTGCCAGGAGACTTGGAAGATTCTGTTCTTGCAGGAAAATTTGGCCCAACAACTGCATGACCAGGCTGGCTGTTCCCCTCCCCATTATGGTTAGTGTTATCACCACTTTTGCTCCCTTTACCTCCTCCTTGAGTCTCTTGCTGTGTCCCTGCATGCCCAGCTTCTTTTGCTCCACTAGTGCTAGCTGGTGCTTGAGGGGCTGTGGAAGCATCATCTTGTGCAGGTTTATCTTGTCCACCTGACTTTTCTACTCTTCCTGCCATGGCTTCCCGGGAGACAATCACCCCAACTGCCTTTTCATTCACTTTTGGGGCATTTTCCACAGCCACCACAGCTTCCTTCCCATCAGGGGAAGCCACATCCTCCCTAGCTGCAGGACTGCTGCTGAGTTTTGATGGCTCATTCTGAGAACCTTGTGCTGGTGAGGAATTGGGTCTCTCTAAATTACCCCCTTTGTAAGTGGTGTCTGAGCTGGTACTCTGGCCACTCAGCTGTCTCACCCTTTCCCCATGATCCTCTGAACTACTGGAACAGCCACCATCCAGGGACTCTGCCATGGGAGACTTGAGTTGCTCCTCGGCCTGGGAGGAGCCTTCTGAGTTGGTGCAGCTGTCAGCCTTCTTGGAAGAGGATGATCTTTTGGAACTTTTTTTCTGAGGTGCCAAGGCATCTGAGAGCAACATGTGCTGGACTGTGTTGGGCAGATTGGCAACTTGAGAGCTTAGAGCACTCAGGCTGCTCAGTCCTGGATCTGTGAGTCTTTTTTCCTGCAGTCCTTCCAGTCCAAACCCCTTGAATCCACTCGCATGAGCATTGGGGCTTGGCATCATAGATGGTGTAGGACTAAGCTGAGGCATCATCTGCAGGATCCGGTTTCGAGAACCCATGGACATGTTGCCTTGCCCACACTGGAGATTTTCTCCACCTGGCATGAGTGGAGAAGGGGTAGAGCTGCAGCTTGGAGACTGAACCACAGATGCAGCAGGAGATGGATTAGAGATTGGACTGAAGTTTTGGTGGAACTGCATCGGCGACCTTACAGGAACTTCAGTCTGGCTGTACTGTCCCACTTGACTTTGAAGAGAGAGTTTGGTGGCAGCATTTGAATACTGCATTACATGCTGAGGTGGGTGCTGTTGCTGCTGCCCCTGCTGCCCACTCTGGGGCAGCTTAGACTGCTCAAAGCTTTTCATCGGTTGAGTCTGAAAGCTGTAGTTTGACTGGGTGCCATAGGCCTGTGCATTGGAACCCACAGCATGGCCTTCGTACTGCGACCCAGAATTCACGTTGTAGCTTCCGTCATAATTCTGTCCTGACTGGCCAAAACGCTGTGGGGAAGGGAAAGAGGAGGAGGAGGATGACGAAGGTGGCTGATAGTGTTGGCTGAACTGACCCACTCGTAACTGGTAGCCTGAAGCAGAGGAAGGCAGGGTGGATGGACGCTGCATTGGCTGCAAGTGTGAGGTGCTAGAAGCAGACTGGCTGGAAGCCTGGGGTAAAGGCTGATGAGATTGATAGATCTGCTGTCTCAGCTGCTGCACCTGCTGCTGCTGGCTAGAAGCCTGCTGCTGATACTGGGCACTCCCTGGAGAAAAAGGACCAGTATAATCCTGTTGATAGTGGGATACACCCCCAAGGGTTGAGTGCTGTGTTTGGAACTGGCCCACATGTCCCTCACTCCCATACTGACTCCCAAAGCTACTCCCTTGAGGGGGCCCATAGCTCTGTACTGGTCCAGAAGGCCTGCGCTGAGGCGGCTGCTGCCCTCCTGATACCACTGGATCTTTGTTGGCAGCCATATAGTAAAACTCTCCTGCTTCTTTTCTGAAACCTTGGTAGCTCTGATGGCCAGAGCTCTCACCAGGCATTGCTGTAGAGGCTCCTGTTGCTCCACGACGTCCACTGCCAGCGCCTCCTCCAAAGCTCTGGAACATCTGGGCCTGCTGGCGGGGGCTGAACTCTTCCAGTCGGGATGAAGTGTGCACTTCCTGCGGGTAGCTCTGCTGGTTTCCGTGATAACTACTTTGCTCCCGAAAGGACTGCATGCTGTTCAGCAGCAGAGCAGCAGCTCGAAAGCCCTCCTAAATATGGAGAAAAAGAGAGGGAAAAAAAAAAGGTATGTTTCTCAGTCACACCAGTACCCCACTCAATTTCCCTGCTTCAACAGCAATTAAAATTTAGTATTTCTCTTCTACTTCCTGGTACACCCCCTTGTCTTGCAACCTGCCAATCTTCTAGGTGATGCAGGCCAGTAGCCTACTCCCAGTTGGAGTGCACTTCCAGCATTAATATTTCCCCACCATCATTTACTTACTGGCTGTGGTTTTGTGCCCCTGAAGAGAGAAACTTCCAACAATATTTGCAAAGCAAATGAGAGCAATCCTCACCATCCAACTATTCCCTACGGCTAATACTGGGAGTAATCCAAGTATTTTGCTACCACGCATAAAGATGCGACAAGAACCCTGCAATGCTTTCACACCACCCTAGGATTTACCACAGGAATGATATCCAAGGTCCATGTTTCACACCAGGAAGATCTCTATAAGCAAACACGCAAGATACAATTGACCAAAGCTCAAATCAAGACAATCCAATGAAAGGATCCATGTGAGTGTGTGAAAGAACTGGCACCAGCATACTCAATGCTCAGTTCCTGAGTAATTCCAGTGACACCCCTAGGTGAAAACCAACACAAGACAACACATTGCATTTTCCCCCCCAGCCATCTGCTTTGCTTTACAGGATGGAAAGTTGAAACAAGTTCACTCTATTTAAGCAAAACAGTCTACAACTTCATTCCTCAGGACTTCTATATTACCTTGAATAAAACAGAACTGAAAACACTTGCCAGTCAGAATATATTTTGGAATACTGTGTATGAGCATCTACACTTACATAAGCAACTCATAAGTAAACAAACTCCAGAAGGCTCTCCTCTGTATTTCAACATATTATTCAGTATGTGGAATTATGACTCACCCTCAAGGACTGGACCACAACTGCAGAATTGTCTGGGGACCCTGGCTAGTCCCTCTATAAAAGCCTGTCACATTACTAGATGCATTAAGAAAAGTATGGAAATGAACAACTACATGCATGTACACTGCCTTTAAACACCAAAGCCAAACAAACAAAGAAAAAACCCAAACCAACCAAACAAAACAAACCCCCCAAAGTAACAGATGACATAAGCACTTCAAGTCTGAAACACCTTGTGGTTTTCTCTTCCTGAAAAAAGATATGGATAAAGCCACCTGGACAGACTCTTTCCTTTAAAACAATGTTAAGACAATGCACACACTTTTCCAGGAAGCAAAACCCCAACTCCTCAGATTGGAGACTTCCTGGAAAAATTGCCTGCATTATGTTTTCATATTTAGCCATGTTTTGTGTTTGTCACATTCAGCTGAACCCATTTAATTTCTAGCTTTGCACTTAAGTTTTGTTAAAGTAGATCAACAAACTCACAAAAAAAAACCAAAAAAGGCACACAAATGAGATGCAGGCAAGATTTAGCATCCAGTTCTTTTCCCATCTGCCTACCAGGGTTATTTTTTTAACTAACATGTATGTTACCTGAAGAAGACTCTGGAGTCTTTCATCTTCTACTATCTGTGTGTGTAAGCTAAAGAACACACAAGCACAAAACCACCCCACAGCACTGCATGTCTCTGCAGCCCCTTTCTTCTAACTCAAAGGCCTCTTTATGTTACAGCCTTGGTTCATGCAGATTGATGCACATAATAATATTACTAGAATCAAAAGGGAACTCTCAAATTGTTTATACCTCAAATTCTGTCCCTCTTCTTCTAGGAAGTCAACCTTACTGCTGTTTTAATCTTATATTTTAAGTGTAATAAGAGAGATCTGCTGTTCTGCTGAACTTCCACTTTTTTAGCATTTTAAAGACTACATACATCACATGAATAACACCTCTATGAATGCCACAGTGTGCCAATCTGTCCAGTTCAGGCTTATTATGGATAAGCTCCTACTTTTTCTGAATTACTGCTTCTGATGTTTTTTAGTTTGAAGCTCCAGCCCTATCGGGGTAGGACTAAAATTGGGATACCTAAGGCAAGCTTCTTTCTTTTTTTGTGACTTGCTGTTAAGGCAAAAAAATGAGGTGGAAAAAAGAACATACATAGAAGAAAGTTATCAAGCTAAAGGTAAGAGAACATCTACTGCAAGTGGCAGATGTTAAAAGCAGCTCTCTAGATAAGCAGTGTGGGGCTCTGCAATCAGCAACATTCACGTGCCATGGAGACTGTGCACACCCTGGCTACCACGTGCTTGGCACCCACTCTCTTTTCATGAAAGCAACACTGCCATCCTCCACTGAGACAGGCTCAGTCTCCCACAGAATCTCACACTCAGTTTTTAAACATGGCTTTACCAAAGCTTACTCTGCATAGTCTGGACAAGATCTCAGGAAGCTTCTTTGCATTACATCATACAAAAACTTTAATCGCTGAATGATACTGGCTCTCTGTAACTCTACCCACAGGCTTGAAAACTGCTATGTTTTCAAGCTAATGTATGTTAACAATGCTGACAAACAGTCTTAGACTTGTTCACTATTAATAAAGAGGAATTTTAATTATATAATGAATAGAAACAACACAAGATGCTGTAAAATGCCGTTAAGAACAGAGATACAGTAAAGGTCAACCAAGGCACAAATTCTTATCCTCCATAATCTCATGCAATCATGTAACATTTATTTAGTCCAGAAGTTATGTATGCTAACTCAAAACAGGGAGATCAGATTTTCATCCTTCAATTTTTTTTTTTTCATTCTTGGAATTTACCCTGACAAACAAATAAGAAGTTTTCACCAGGACAATACTTGCTTTGAGTATCTCACAAGGAGCCTAACTTGAGTAACATATCCAGTAGAATAGCTGCCAAAAAGAAAAAAGGCATTTCATTAATAACAGGAGTAAAAAGAGATAGAACGTGATCCAACCCATTACATCACTGATAACTTCAGACATATAGCACATTTCCTGTCATTAATGTGCTATAAATACAGAACTATTAGAATTACTACTGCAATAGCCTTTCTTAATAGTAACAGCCCTGTAAAGTGCTTATATCTAGGTGCTATACTCTGAGCAAAACCACTGAGAATAATCCCCTGGACAAGTCTTGTTAATAAAATACATTCAGATAGATAAAGCCTTCAAAGTCTCTCCCCACCCACATGTAAAAAAAGTATCTGTTTTATTATTTTTTTACTGGAAGCCTTTAAAGAAAACATTTTCCGCTGGTACACACTCCTCCTCATGCATGATCTCAAGAGGACAATGCAGCACCTGCCAACTATAGATTACAACACAAAACTCTGTAATGCCAGTACACATCCATAACGCCATCCCCAGCAGAAGGGACCAAGTCCTGCCTCCAAACAAGTGTTTTGTTAACAGCCACAAATTACACACATTTACAGGACTTTCCAACACACACAAGATGCAACATCTTCGTTTATTTGAAGGGAAGTCAAGAGTCTGGCACAGTTTTCACTACTCCAGTGTCACACCTACACTCTTGCTACACGTGCATGCAGCTCTCTCAGTAAAGCTGCATGACTTTAAAGTATTTATAGCCTGTAGCTGCAGAGCCATCTAAGCACATCCATCTAGACACTGCAGACTACACTCACTAAGCTAAGCAGTTTCACTTTGCTCCAACACATTCATTTCTCCCCCAGTAGCCCACTAATCAAAATTTGCCTTCAATCTGGCAGGAACAAAGGAAACATATTACAAGTTTGTGTGGCTGATAAAAAACAGCCTCACTTATGGAATCACTGCACAGAAGTCTTGAATAGGAAGAAGCAATAGGTCCTCTTACCCAAATCTCAGACTTATTTGTGCAACGTGTGAAGTTATTTCAAGCACTGTATCAATTGACCTTCTTCATGTGAACTTACTTTTAAGCATAATGCAGATTTTCTCTCCTGTTTAATCATTTGAAACAGCCTCACAGAAATTTGTTAACACAGGAGTTACTCAAAATATGAAGCTACTGCATTGTGACCTTGCTGTATGCAAGATTATCCAATGTCAGTCAACAGCATGTAAGCATCTTTCAATGGCTCCTCCATGTGCAGCAGAGTGCCCCTAACCAGTGCTGATTAAGAGAAATCATCAGTACTCCCACATCAAGATTACTCTGTGAGATGATCTTCTGCAATGTACCACGCTAGGCTTTCCTTCACAGCCACATAAACCTTTGCAACTCTTTCTGCCCTGATTATCAAAGACTGGACAAATAACAGGACAGCTGCCCAGACCTCCCCACGTAACACTGATGCCAACATAGCAATGCATCACTACAGACAGCTCATAACAAGCGAACTAAAAACCAAAATACTGTGTGGACACGCCTAATTCTTGACTATAAGCCTATAAAGGAGCAAATGAAACCACCACCAGCTCATTCAGTAGGACATAAGTGAGGTCTTTCCGCTTCGTTAAGTTTTCTTTAGATTTGGGTTGACTACTGCGATCCATCTGTGCAGAGAAGTCTCAGGCAGCAGTCAAATGCAATATATCTTTCGTGCTCTGTCAAAAGCCTCTCACTTCCTTGCATGCTTATCAGGGAAGAAAATGCATTTACAGGCAGGTGATGAACAGTAAGACAGTATTTCCACAGGCCAAAATGTACACTAAGAAGTTGGGAGGGTTACAGAGTGTCCGCAGTTCTGATTAAAATAGACTCACTTGCTAAATGCTGTGCAAGTGACAGAGATGTACTTGTACAGAGAAGTTTGCAGTCATTTCTTGCCACAACTCATACAAAATGCAAAAATCACTATTTTTGTCCTTCCTTATTCTATCTTCTTAAACTAGCAGAGAACACACATAACCAAAACAGTTTCAAAAGCCAGAACCCGAGTATGAGCAATTCAGGAGTCTATTTTGTAAAAAATAATGCCCGTGTTCCAAATTCAGCCAGAAACAGAGGAAAAAAGGATTTCCATGTACTGAGTACACTTCTGTTGTCAAGGCCAAGTTGCCAACCCTCATTCCTGCAGGTACAGAGTTATTACCTGCACACCTGATCAATGGCTGGGAATAGACTGACCTCGTTTCAGTTTTGGAGGAACACTGCTGCTTTTAAGAAAAGGCAAATCAGCCACCTATGCCATGAGAAGATGAATTTAAAGATCAAACCTAAGACGACATTTAACAAAGTAACAGATATAACTTATTTCTTCTACATTTGATGCCTTTTTAAAAGAAAAAGGAGAATAATTAAAACTTGTTTTCAACATTATGGGTGCTATAGAAGTAAACCAAGACAGTCAGCCCTTCAAACAGTCACCAGTTTGAGCAAGCAGTAACATTCACTGCTCATTTCTTTCAGAAAGTCATGTTTCTGATATTATTCACCACCACACTTCTAGAAAAAACTACAGTCAGATCTGGCTCTCACCAAGCCATCATCATATATTCTGTCAAACAAACCTTACTACACCACTCAAAGCTGAAACAAGATACAGTCACTTACCACAGAGAGTGCCAGACCCTATGCAAGTAGCTAAACTGAAGTATCTTGCAAAGTAGATAAAAATTAAATTAAACCGAGAATACTGCAATAATGGAAACCAGATTTTATCATTCTAAAATTCACAGCATGTCTCAGAAACCATATGTAGTGGTTACACATGCTTAAGTACCTATTAATAACACATATTAGCAGCATGTATTGCAGATCAGTGGTAATACTGGTCTTGACCAAAAAAAAAAAAAAAAAACCAACACACCACAAAAAAACCCCAACCAAAAAAACCCCACAAAATAGCAAAACTTAGTTTTGTCCTTCCTAGTGAAAACTTATCAAAAAATTCCTCAAATGAGCTACAGCTTGGCCAAGTGGATTGCAACTAGCTTCCATCATCTCACAGACACACTCTGCCTTCTTTAGCAAAATGTCTGTACAACTTTTCAGAAAGTCATTATGTATTGAGCTTAAATCCAAACAATTAAGGAAATGGTTCTCACAGAATGGGTGAGGAACAGATGAGCGTGGCAGAAGGAGCACAGTCAGCTTTGTCAGTTGAGAGAGGGGAATGCTCTGGAGATTATTGTGCTAGATAAAATCTACATTCACATCTTTTTCCATGGATTTCCTTAAGTGACCACACAAAAAGCCCAACCACAGTGAGCCTGAGTCAGTACCTTCCTACCTCACAGGGGAGATGTGAGCAGACATATTCAGAGCATTCAACTGCTGTAATAAAAGGCATAATGTACAGAAACTACAACTAAAAATAATCTAATTTCACACGTGGCAATTACTTGGCCGCTGCTTTCTTCCCTCACATCCAAAATATTTAAAAAAACATTTCTGTAACACCAAGAAATACACAGACTTTTTTGCATCTGCAAGTTTTCCTTACTCACTAAGTGAAAAAAGCTAAAATATCATCTCCAGTTTAGCTTTGCACTTTCAGTGAAGTGTACTGTTAAATTCATATTCCTAAACATGAAGAAAGAAGAAATTTGACAAGAACTTCTGTTGTAAGCCAGTATTTAAGTTGTAGTACTATGAAAAAATGTATTGCTAGAAATATAACAAATGATCAAAGTTCAGCAGAATTTTGGCTGATGGTATATATCTGATTTTATTATTATGCCATTGGTTCTCAGTCTCAATCAACAGCACAGATGCACTTAAATAGCTTTCAAAAATCTACCAACCTCTTGTTGAAAGTTATCCATCCAAATTTTTAACAGACACTGCTATTTTAATAAGAATCTATGCAAATCAGTCAGATTCCATTTCATGTGAAAGATTAAAACAACGATTTTGGACCACATATAGGGTCAGCTGAAGAGGTCTGGCCTTCTCTGTGGTGTTAACACAGCCACTCACGAGCAAGTCAGATCAGGGAACTGATCCGGTCAAGAAAATTCTGAGAGGGAGAAAAGGCATTTCTGAGCTGACAGAGCCATTCACTGTATCATTACACAAACATCTGCACCAGCAAAACAGACACAGCAGGAGCTGTTTAAGTGGCGTGGCCACTGAAGGGCACTTGAAATCAGGAGCTCCTATTTAAAAGGCTCTTGGTCTTTACACAATAGTTGAACTACCCTTCCTAACCAAAATGAAAATTATGAAAAAAATACTGAACCCTCAGCTCTTTTTTTTTTTCTCCAAGCTGCAGATCAGCTGATAGCACATCCTAATCCACCTGATTAGTCCTCCAAAAATGTGGGCAATTCATCACTTCATTGCATACCTCTTATTGCAAATTGACCTGTGTCCATACCCTCTATGTCTTCAAGCAGCCAAACGTGATATCTGCTCTGGCAGTACAGCAAAATCTGAACACTCACTTCAAGAACCACTTCTGATCTGCTCCTCCTCAGACATGCAAGACAGGAAGCTCAGCAGAGGCATCACAGCTCTCACTAAACCTTCTCCTTTCAGTTACAAAACAATGAAAGGGAGATGTCAATTATTCATTGCAAGAGGAAAACAGTCAAGTGCAAGCACTGTTGTCAGGTTCTATCTGCCCAAGCTCCCATTTTCTGTGCAGAACTTTATCCATTATCTAAAACACTCAGAACTGTACAGTGAAGGAAATAAAAGTCCACCATCCTAACACGTTATTTTTAATCAACTTCTATCATTTTTCATACTAAGCTCTAGCCCCAGCCTTGATGACAAGTTGCTAAGATGAACACTTATGAGGGTCATATTGAATAGTACCTGTAACATGTCTGTCCTTTCTATTCAACATAGTCTGTACAATTAAATATTTTTATTCTTTTTTTGCAAGGCCTGGTGCAATAAGCCTTTAACTAAGACTCCTGGGAACTCCTCAAGGCAAATGAAGTAAATTGACATAAAATCTGTGTCGGTTATGTGCAAGTATTATTACAATAGAGGTTATGCACTGTACACAAGAATTATATCCATTGATTAGTATAAAACCATTGCTGAACATAATACCACTGATTTACATTATAGGCAGTAACACTGACATCAGGTAGAAACAGAACCTTGATCTATCTACACTAACAAATTAAAGAATTACTGGTCAATTGCAGAAAAGCTGTACTCAAATTTACAACTTTCAATCATCTTATAGAGAGCTTTGTTCCTTTCAGGTAAGACAAAAAATTTCACTTTAACACTTTCAATTTTCACTAGCCAAGGTTATCATTCTTCCTATTAATTCAGCCCTTCATACCTCTAAATCAATGCAGATTTAAGAGGAATGTGAATGTGGAAGGTCTGCAAATACTACTGCTATGGCACACTTTAAAAGAAAATACAGTCAAGGCCATGTCAAGTTTACTGATAAAAAAATTGAGAGAAACCTTATTTTTCTCAAACATAAGAACTGTTTGAACCCATCTAAAAAAAAAAATCAAAACATTTGTAGGATTTGAAGAACACTAGAAGAACAAAAACTTTTCTTTGCCTAACATTTCTCCTCATCTCCTCCAACCCATGTCCTCTAAATTCTTTGCTCATTTCTCCACACCTCAGATCCCCAGCATGTGCCTCATGTTGAAGCCACAAACTGAAGCAGACACGTTCTTACAGTAAGCTTTGTCTTCTGAGACTGACAGGGAGTGACTAAGACTACAGCCACACTTACACGGAGACAGGAGAAACAGTTGAGATTAATACAAAACAACTCTATACATTTAAATAATTCAACACAGAGACTACTTCAGAGGTAGGACTATTTTAAGGAGGTCCTCCCCCTTCCCATCTACCCGTCCCCACCCCTGCAGGCGTTCTTTGAAATTTTCAGATTGGACCAGCTTCTTGAACCACCTCATGATGCATCCCCACTGTAGCTCCAGTGGTGTTCCCAAGGGACAGATGAGGAGAGAGAGAGAAGGCAGCACAAGCAGAGCTGGAGCAAACAGCTCACAACTCCCGAGGTTTACACTTAGCCTTGGCCTAAAGCACTTAAACTGGTTCGCTCTCACCAGCTCCCCACTGAGTCAAAACCTTTCAGCAGCAATCTTTCTATGTCAACTTCATGCATATAAAGTGATTAAACTTCTAACACACCTCAGTTAGCAGTCTGAAAAGTCTGGGTTTGAAAATCAAGCCACTGTAACGAACAAAATCCACACTTCCAAGTTTTGTTGCCACAGCCAAAGGCAGGGAATGTCAACAGCAGTCAGACCACACCACAGGCACAAAATTAACTCTAATGAGCATAAGAAGTTCACAGAAATTGACAACCTACAATGAAAGATCTTCTCACAACCGGTTTCTAAAGCCTTCTCCTTCCTCAGAGGATTTCTGTATCACCACAGTGCTAGTGTCAGGAGTGTTTGAAGCTGGAAAGCCAATGGACAAAGCTTCCATTGCATGTATTCCATGTCACCTCCTAGAGGATTTACTCTTAAGGAAGTCAGCAGTTGAAAAGAAAGAGGAGGGATGAATCCAAAACCAGAGCAGAAAAAAAGCCTCTGTAAATACTGATCAGTGGAGGATAACAAAGATACTGCTCTCAGAGCATAACTTTTGGAAATGCTAGAGTTAACATTTGAAAGTAGGACAGAGGGAGTTTAGATGGTCCACTACTCTCAGCACCAGTCCCATCATTCTCTTAAACTGAAGTTCTCACACTCCTGCAGTCATTCATCTTGCACACCAGGAAGGAGGGAATAAACAAAACCAGAAGACTCCACTGTTTGTGTCTCCACCTCTCTCCTCATATGAGGCGGCTAAATAAAGAGGTACAATTACCATAAACCACACACTAAGGACAACATAGAACCATTTCATGATGCTAACGTAGTCCTAGTGTTCTATTATTAAAAAAAAAGGAGGACTAGATCTCTTTTTACCCCTGCTCCAAAACAACTCAACTTCCCATGAAAAAATGAAGTTTGCTACCTTGTTTCAACTAGAAAGATGGCAACTAAATGACTTTCACCTTGACAATTGTTCCTGATTTAATTCTTCAAGTCCTGTTAACCAACTGACCAAAAGGACCTTACTCCTTAGCTTAATTCAGAAAGGCAATGCACATAGAGCCAAAATTCCATGAGTGAACACAGACCAACAAAGACTTTATAAACACTACAGCTCTGTGGATAAGCAAAGATGTTTATTTCCTAAATCCTCCTCCCTTCCACTTTCAGGAACTCCCTCATGCTGTTCCTCATTGAGCTAAAAGATGTGCTTTTCCTGGTGAGTTTGACCCAGGTTTACTGAAGTTTTCTTTTTCTGCCAACTTTGACAGGGTTTTGATTATGCTACAGAGTATACATATAATTAACCTCTTCTCCTCCCCTTGCTATTTTCAGCAGCTCTATTATATATACACCCCCCTTTGGTTTTCCAGAAATTCCACCTTTCAAACATAAAACAAGTTGTATTCCTGCAAGGCAAAAAGACAAGGAAACAAACAAAATGAACACATGACAAGTCAAATTTCTATATCCCAACATCACTGAAATGAAAATGTATTCAACCAAACAATTTGCAAGCAAGAACACAGTTCTGTCTCTGATAACCAGAATACAAAGGACACCTAATATAGAAAAGGTGAAAGACACCAAATGTAGAAAAGTACACAGAGCAAAAGGAAAAAAGGCCAGAATGCAAGAATCCCTGTTCTCCAGAGTAAATATGATATTAGTTGAAGTCAGAACTGTAAAGGTGCAGAACACCACACTGCAATGGACCCTCAGCTCATCACCAAAAGCAGCGCCCACCATAGCTGGCAAACGAACAATTCTGCAGCAGAGCTCTCTTTATGTACTCTCAGAGTAACATGGGATGAGATGTTTCTCCATTAAAATGCAGTGATTTAGATGGAAGGAAGATAAGAACAGCACAGTTCAGTTGTCTCATGCAAAATAAGAAGTGTCACTTAGGAGCAATTCTCAGTTATGCGCCTGCTACTTCCGCTCTCCAACACTACAGAAAAGAATCTGCCACTCACTCAGCAATGCCCTGCAGTACAAAGACAAAGACAATCTGCTACCTCCTTCTGTAACAATTTTGCCCAACCCATTTAATTTACTGCCTGCTAAGTATCCATTATTATTATTATTACACTCATCAAGATCTATCCAAAAGACCAATTCAATGTAGCAACACACACAAGATATGTTCAGGATCAATAATATCAGAAAATCAGATGTACACATTTCATGCTAAAATGTTGGATAAGGGAGGGAAGAGAAACCTCCCCCATCTCCACACATGAAGTGAAATAGAGAAAACTTATAGTGGGCAAACCAACTCACACAATATGACAGAACACTGTTGAATTCATTCTTTTTCCCCTGAATGCAAGATGAGAAACAAAAGACATGGTTTATAGTGTCACGGAATCCACTGGCTTGTAAAAGACCTTTAAGATTACAAATCCAACCCCTCTAATAGAACTGACAAAGCCACCACAAAACCAGGTCCTTAGAAAGAACACCTACACATCTTTTAAAATACCTCCAGGGATGGTGACTCCACCACTTTGCTGGAGAACCTATTCAAATGTTTGACTTCTTCAGGTAAAATATATTTCTTAATATTGAATGTAAACCTGCCCTGGCACAACTTGAGGCCAGTTCCTCTTGTCCTATTGCTTGTTACTTGGGAGAAGAGATTGAACTATACCTGGCTACAGCCTCCTCCCAGCTCATGTAGAGAGTGATAAGTCTCTAGAGAGAAGTCTCCTTTTCTCCAGGCTAAACAACCCCAGCTCCCCCAGCTGCTCCTCCTAAGATTTGTGCTCCAAACCCTTCACCATCTCCATTGCCTTTCTCTGGATGCACTCCAGCCCCTCAATGTGCTTCTTGTAGAGATGGGCTCAAAGCTGGACACAGGACTCGAGGTGCCTCACAAGTGTGCAGGGCTGGCCACACTCTAGCTGATAGAGCCACATTGCCACTGGCCTTTCTGACCAGCTGGGCCCGCACACTGGCTCCTGCTCAGCTGCTGCCAAGCCACTGGGCTGCTTTCCAGCCACCCCACTCCCAGCCTTGCAGCACTGCATGCTGCTCTTGAGACCCAAGGGCAGGACCGGGCACTTGCCTTGTAGAACATCACACCACTGGCCTTGGGCCACCGACCCAGTCAGACCAGACCCCTCTGCAGAGCCTTCCTGTGCTCCAGGAACAACACTGCTGCACAGCCTGGGGTCATCTGCAAACTGACTGAGGGTGCACTCAATTCCCTCACCCAGACCACCAATACAGACATTAAACAGGATTGCCTCCAGCAGAGCCCTGGGGAACACAACTGGTGACTGGCTGCCAGTGGGATCTCTCCACCCCTCCCCACTCTGAGACAGCCATTCAGCCACGTTCTCACCCAGCAAACAGGGCACCCCTGCAGGCCACCAGCAGTTTGTCCAGAAGGATGCTGGGGGGAAAATTGTCAAAAGCTTCACTAAGGTCCAGCCAGGCACATCCACAGCCTTTCCCTCATTCACTAAACAGGTCACCTTGTTGCAGGAGATCAGGCTGGTCAAGTAGGACTTGACTTTCCTAAACATGTGCTCACTAGACCTGGCTGAACCATACATGCCACATGGCGGCACTTCAGGGCTGTTCCATGACATTCCCTGGCACAGAGGTCAGGCTGACAGACCTGCAGTCCCCTAGATCCTCCTTCCAGCCCTTACTGTAGATGGCCACCAGGTTTGCAAACTCCTCATCACCTGGGGCCTCCCCAGGTAGCTGGGACTGCTAAAGGAAAGCAGCTCAGGAGCACTTCTGCCAAGTCCATCAGTACCTGGAAGTGGGGTAGCAGGGTCACTGACCATTTTCCCTTGGATTACAGGAGCTTCTTTCTTCTCCCCATCATTGTCTTCCAGCTCTGGGGACAGGATGCCCAGGGAACAACTGGTCTTGCATTACTGAGGCAAAAAAGGCATTAAGCACCTCAATCTTTTCCTCATTCTTTGTCACTTTGTTTCCCTGCACATCCAATAAAGCCCTCCTTCTGTTGCTAACATATGTCATAGAAACATTTTTATTGTCTTTCATGGTAGCAACCCGACTAAGCTCTAGTTAGGTTTTGGACTTCTAATTTTCTTCCCGTGTAACCTCACAACATCCCTGTAACCATCCTGAGTTGAATGCCCCTTGGTTCAAAGGTTGTCCCTTTTTTGTTTCCCCAAGTTCCAGCCAAGGCTCTGTGTTCAGACAGACCAGCCTTCCCTGCTGGTTTATCTTTCAGCACACGGTGACATCCTGCTCCTGCACTTTTAACATTTCCTTCTTGAAGAATGCCTAACCTTCCTCTGCCCTTCAGGAATGCCTTCCTAGGGGCTCTGTCAACCAGGCTCCTGAACAGGCCAGACTCCCTGCTCTCTGGAAGTCCAATGTGGAAGTTCTGCTGACTCCTCTACTTACCTCCCCAAGAACTGAAAACTATCCTTGCATGATCACTCTGCCCAGGATGCTCTCTGACCATCACATCAGCCAAGAGTCCTTCTCTGTTCACAAACCACAGGTCCAGCAGGGGCCTTCCCCAGTTTTCCACCTCATCGTTTGTGTCAGGGGACACACTCCAGGGACCTCACACACTGTTTCTGCCCTGATGCTTTGTATTTCCAGCAGAAAACATAATGCTAATCACACAGCATTCCCTACATTTATCATATAACCATTTATGTTAATTTTTTTAAAATCACATATCTAATATTCCAGAACATCTACTCATAGAGAACACTGTTAAATAAACCAAATCCCAGGGAAATTCAAGAGTATCCAGGCATATGACCAAAGGTAACAGCAAATTGCAGATACTGAATTGAAGGTTGATTAACAACATTTCATTATGGTGCACAAAGGGTTATGCCCATTCTGGCAAGTATGACAGCACATATTTTTCTTTCAGCTAATAAGTTTTAGGTATATTTTTCCCAGTCATTAGTGATGCTGTACATGGACACAAGCCAGTCAGTTAGCTTTGCTAATACCAAGTCTTTAGATCAGTTAAAAGCTATTAAAAAGCCACTTTGCAGCATCTAATTTTACAAAGAAAGTGATTTGAACAATATTTCCAATAAACTGTACTAAAGCTTCCAGCATAGCAGCTCCCTATACAATTTTTAGCTAAGTACTGAGCTCTTATCAGAGCTCATCAGAGGGTTCTCTTTAGGATTTGCAATTTACTAGCAATTAGATGACTGAGTTCATACTAGTAAAATACTACCAAATAAGTCATCATATTCCAGCACAGAATACACAATGAATTCCATATATACATTTATTGGTATGAACACAGGCATGCTGTGTGCTTGTAATGAAGAGATGGGGGAAAGAAAATCATTTTCCTAGCTTTTTTCTATGTGTTGCATCACAATTCAGACAAGAAATAACAGCCTTCCCAAATGGGGAACAGGTGAAATCTCAAGGGACTCAAGCCAGGGCTCCTCACAAAGAACCTGGTAACATTTCCCCCCCTCTTCCAATACCATCACAGGTTACAAAGACTGTGCTAAAGAGAAGTACAAAAAGCACTGGAAGAAACACAAGCACATTCACTGTCACCAGGCTGAGCTGACAAGAGGATGCTTGCACTTTGCTACCACTGCTTAGCTCCATTCTTGAGGAATCATTGGTAAGAGGCAAGAAGGAACAGAAGTCTTACTGCAAGATCACTGCTCTGTTGTAACCAAAACTGGAAGTTTGACTTGTGCTGTTGTTCATGAAGGCAGCAAGAAGAAGTTCAAGAGTTGGTAAAATGCAATTCTACTTTTTATTTGTCTTCAAAGGCAAACAGGCAGCAAAGCACAGAACACCCAGAGCAGATCTTATCCTCCAAGGGCCAAACAGAATCCACTGTTGACTACATGTCTGTCTTGATTTTTGAGTCTTTGGGTCTTGCTTTTTATTCTTGTCCTTTCCTGTTCTTAAAATGAAAGGAAAGCCATGTACATGCCTAATGAAGAATGTCACACACTTTGCCAAGTGGCCCCAAACAAATCAATATACATTTCAGTGGTAAGCACCGGGGAAAGGCTCAGCTGAAGCAATCAAGGAGTGGTGCAGCCAGAGCCCAGCGTGATACAGAGGCACCAGCAGTGCTGGACATGGCTGAAGACATCTTCAATTCTCCCACTTCAGCCAAGACTGAAGTCTAGTCAAGAACCATCAGGAAGGGAACCCAGGCAATAATAACTGAACCACCTTTTATTTTCCTTTTCTAAGTAAGAAAAGTTTGATAGGAACAGAACTGAACATCATGATGTTCCACTACAGGAATAGCCTCTCCTGCATGATTTTAGAGAAGCATACACCTCTGCTTACACTATGTTTGTGTTCTCTATCAGTAACACTAAACACTTTTCTACAATGAAGAAAATTCTACATGGCATGTCAACACTATGAGAAGTGGGTTTAAACACTTAAGACTCCCTTTATTTTTGATTTTAGAAGTCCAAAAGCTAAACCAGAAACTAAACTGTTATTTTCAAAGAGATTTCACCAAAAGCAGTCAATAATAAACAGCTTTTGCTATTAAACTGCAGTTTTAATTTCCTGAATGGGAAGAGTTGGTTGGTCTCAGTCCAGTCTCCACCAACAAATCAGTTAGCTGGCTCTTCAGAAACTGCCATCCATAATCTTCCCCATTTCAGAGGCCTATCATGGGATTAAGTAACACAAATTCTCTCACACACTGAAGTCTGAGAAGCCAGCACTGCCAAAAGTGTTACTAAAACTTTGTAACTTGTAAGAACTCAGGTTCCCAAAACATGAATGCAAAACCTTTCATAAAGGTATGAAAAAATAAACACATGCTTTAATTAAAAAGCTATCCCACCCAATGGAGACCTTGCATGTCCCATGTCAAAAGGCAAGATATACATAAGCCAGCTATAAACCCTTAAATATCCTTATCTCAAATTACAGAGAAGCCAAGGAAGCAGCATGAAATTATTCAAGTTTATTGCATATTATGCCCTCACTCCAGACAGCAGCATGCCAAGCTGTCCAACAGCAACAGGAGCTGCAGCTCTTGGCAAGGGACCCTTCCAGGATCAGCACTGCTGCCATCTTGCTGTGCCCAATGGGTGGGTTAGTTAAGTGGCACCTAAAGAGGGAGAAAAGGGGTTGTGCAATTATTTTCTTTTTAACATTGTCCTAAGAGCCCGAAAAGGTTGTCTTTGCACACACTTCCACAACAGGAAGTGGGAGGGGGGAAAAAAACCTCAAAATCCTACACATTTCACTCCCTGTCCTACAAACTTTGTACATGTATCAATCACAGAACCATTAAGAATGGTTTTACTCACACTCTGAGTAGCCTTTAAAATGTAGTGAGCAGGTCAGTAACAGCCTATTTCTTCACCTGAAGATTAAGGAAGCTTCTGTTAATAAAAAGAGGTGTCCTTTACAACTAATACACAAATAAGTTCTCTTTCATTTAAATAACTTTCACTTCTTATTTATGCATCATAGAAACAGATTTACTCCTTGAATAAAAGTTCACTTCAGGCTATTTTAACGTGGCATTAGTAATAAAGAAAAGAAATTATAATAAAATCAAAAATTCCTGATCTCCTATCAAAGTCACAAAATATGAAGCTGCTCCTACAGCTTCCATACAGGGAATCACATTTAACCTGCCCCAGGCTGCAAAGGTATAGGAAAGGATGTTTCAGCAAAAGCCACGTTTCATCAGTCCCCAAACCTCTGAAAACTGATTTAATGGTCAAAACCCAAGTTGTGTCAAAACACACACAATTCTACTAGAGAGGATGCTAAGAGACTTAAAGCTAAGTAATCTCAAGAGTACCAAACCAGCAAAAAAGTCCAAGAACTTCCCCCAGACATTTCAATCTAATAATACAAAGCCCAAAAGCTATCCCAAAACTACAAGATTTAAGAGTACAATAGGAAAGTGATATTTTTAATATAAAAAGAGTTGTCACACTTTCACTCAAATAGCATAATAACTTGCTTGTTAATTTAACCAGAATACACAATATGCATTTCATGTACCAGCAATTTACAGAAATGAGGAATGACTATCCTCCTCTCCTTGCAGCATTAACAAGGTTTAGGAGACAGATGACTGAGCAAATAAATCTTTTCCCTTTTCTTAACAGTAATTCTCTCTGCAGTATACTAATGCAGCTGCATTTTAAAATGCCAGTGGAACTCAATATTAGGATTAAATAATACAACTTCAAACAACTCAAAGTGAAATAACATGGAATCCTATTTAAAGATGTGGATTTAACAAAAAAAAAAAAAAAACAAACAAAAAACCTACCAGAAACATTTCATCCATATTAAAACTCAAATAACAATACTAAAAATTGTTTATGACATACACTTAACCAAGAGCACTTGGTTAGGCTACATAATACCCATTAAGCCTCAAAAAACAAGCTTATCTGACAAAAGAAGTCTAGAAAATGTGTAAAAGAAATCAGCTCTTCTTGAATTGAGTTCAGCCAATGTGCTACAAATCCAACCCAAGCTGCTGCATCTCCATCATCCAGTCACTTCATTGTTCCATAAAATCTGAGCAGAGGTGATCCAACTGCTCCATGCACATCTAGTGGTCAGGAAGCACGCTAAAAATCATACTCTACAAAGAATTACCCGTGCGTGCAGCAACAGATGGCAACGAGCGACACAGACATTAATGGCTTTCAAAATGCTAACCTAAACACAGAAAGCTCTGAAACTCAACCCCCTCACAGGTGTACCTCTCCTTTTTCTTTTGTTTTCGAAGGAAGACTTAAAAATCACGAAATGGTACAGAAAACAATGCTGCGTTTTAATCAAACTGCCTGCCCTTTTAATGAAGGAAAAGACAGTATGTACAAGAAAGAAAGGATCCTGGTGGAGCCAAATCTACCCAGAGCCAGTCACTTGTTGATTCACACACAAACGTGCTCTTATTTTCAGGTTAATAACAGAGCCCCGGTACCATGAGGCAGCTCTGATACATAGGTTAGGACACTTATGTTACATAACTTTCTCTTACTCCTTCCCTCAAGGCAGGAAAAATGACTTCCAACTGCAGCCCTAAACACAACTTCAGCAAGGTAAGCACCATTAGGAAAAGACAAACCGATCCTCACAGCAGCCCAAACACATTATATCCTGATTATCTCTGCAGATAGCAACGGCTACGCTGAACCTCCAAAAAGCAGCGAGGCACTACAAACCTCAAGCATTCCCAGCACAGCCTGTCCACCTACTACAATCTGAGCACTGTGCATCCATCTTCTCCAACAGTTTTAATCGTTTATCTCTTCAACGAAAACACCAAATCCCACAAAAACTTCACAATTCCTGCAAAAAAACATTCTTCCGGGACAGGAAAACAGGTGGGCACGCCACCAGGTAGCACGAGGGCGTCTTCCAACACACGTAAACAAACATTTTTTTTTTTCTTTAAAGAAAAAAAATAGCTAAAAAAAGGGGGGCGGGGAAGGCGAAGGTTAAACTTCCCAGGAGCCCTTTCACAAGCCCCCTCGTACCGAGCGCTCGC
This sequence comes from Zonotrichia leucophrys gambelii, assembly GCF_028769735.1. Taxonomy (NCBI): domain Eukaryota; kingdom Metazoa; phylum Chordata; class Aves; order Passeriformes; family Passerellidae; genus Zonotrichia; species Zonotrichia leucophrys. The sequence goes on along the minus strand of NC_088170.1, from coordinate 37,274,590 downwards.
CCTCCAACTCACGGATGAGCCCCTCACATCCCCTCCCACACGCCCCGGCGACCTCGGCTTCCCCCGCCAGGAGCTCGCACTCGCTCCCCAGGCCTCCCCCACACACCGACACAGCCCGGGCGGGCACGGCCTCCCCTTACCTGAGAGCCCCCCCGCCGCCGTGCCCGGCGCCCTCCGCCGCGGCGGGCGGGGCGGGCGGGGCGGGGGCGGCTCAGCAGCCGGGGCGGCGGGGCCGGGGGGCGGGCGGGGGAGCGGGGGCGTCCGGTTCCATCCTCCTCCCCTCACTCACACCTCACACACACACAGGAAATAACACGGGGTCACCTGACCCCCGGCAGCCAATGGCGGCGGGCGGCGGCGGAGCCAGCGCGCGCGCCAGCGGGAACGGCGGCGCGAGGCGGCGGGTCCCGGCCGGCCGAGGGAGGGATGGGATGGAGGGGAGGGGGAACGCGTGCGCGCGCGCCCCCGCGTGCAGGGACGTGCCTTCGCGCGCGCGCGCGCGGAGGTGGGGGGGGCGCGTGCAGGAGCCACCGCCCCTCCCACCACCACGCGCCCGCTTAAAGGAGCCGCGCGCCGCCGCCCCCCCCACCGCGTCCCGCGCGCTCGGAGCACGTGGGCGAGGCGCGCCCGGTGCGCGTGCTGCCCCACCCCGCCCCTGCCGAGGGCACCGGGGCTCCGCGCCGCCCCCCGCCGCTCGGGGCAGGCACCGGGGCAGCTCGCGTTTCCCTCTCGTAAATCAACACCGCCTCTCTCCACCCCCCCGCCACCCTCACCCTCCCCCAGGTCATTTTAAGAACGGGCTTTGCTCCGTTTGCCCACTTGTCTGCCCCCGGCCTCCCCGCCAGGCCCGGCGCGCACAGCGACGGCCGAGCCCTGAGCCGCAGTCGGACCGTACGGCGGGGCTGGGCGGGCCCCGAATCGGAGGTGCCTCAGCGGAGGCGCGGGGATCTCAGGAAACAACATGGAGGCGGCGGTGCCCGGGCCCGCCTGCCCCCGCAGCCCGCCCGGCCGCGACCGCCAGCCCAGAGCCTCCCGGGCCATCTGAGGTGGCACTGCCAGCCCTCCGAGTCCCCACTGCTTTGCATTTGGGAGTCCGGGGTGTCCGGCTGCACTTCTGTGCTGGAGAGATAATGAAGCTTTTTTCAGATCATTCACGAGTTTTTGGGTTTGAGAGGGAGAGGGCGAGGAGGCTGTGGATGGGGCAGCAGTAGAGCAAGGATGCAGTGCCTGTCAAACTATCACCTCCTTCATTTAAGCCCGTATGCCAGCAAAGGAAGCTCTATATGACATTACAGTTTCCTCCATCTGCCACTCAGAACATTTCACGTGAAAACGCAGTAGGGCTGGCAGTCTGCGAAGCTCTTAAGTGCTGGGCAGAGAAAGCTCAAGCGGCATTTAAAACTTGCTTTGCCAGGAACTTTACTGAGCAGATATGACACTTTCAATAACTGCCCTGTTTCCCAAGCTTTGTTTCCCAGATCCTCAGCAAGCCGTATTCCGAGAGTAGGCCTCTGCTCAGAGCTCATCCAAAAGGCAATGAACTGCTGAGAAGGACTGTGTTGTAAGCACAGCCAGTTGACAACTTCACTGATGGCTCCTCCACAGGTGACTCGCCTTTTTTGAAAAATAAATACAAACCACCACATCTTATACCATGCATTATCTGTCAAAAATAATTTGGAGGCCGGCTGAAATTCCATCTAGATATGCCTAAAATGATGCCAGTAGTCTGGGGAAAACAACCAGAGCAGACAACAATTACATGTGCTCCTACCATTAGTCTTTCAAGTTAACACTTTGTGGGTGTTAGGGACTCCCCAGCTGCTGGTCAGGCAATCGTGCACCTGGAGCATCTAGGAAAGATTTGCCTGCTCCTCTGTTCACTCGCCTTGGAACTCAAGAGGCACTGGCTCCTTTCTGAGGCGAGTCTGCTGCTGTGATCTACGCCTTGTCTCCTTGAGATGAGAATATTGCGAAGCTCCTCGCATCATCTCCCTGGAAATTGCAGCTGGAGCACGCAGGCGCTGCCTCGCTGCAAGCCCTCGCAGTGCTGCGTGCCCTGCTCTCCTGGGCTCTGGCTGCCCAGTCACAGGGGCTGTTTCAGGCGCGCTGCTTCGCTCACACCACGTGCAGGTCATCGCTTCCTCCGCCTGGACAAGAGGCTCCCACAGCACATTCACCGTAACAAACCCGAGGTTGCTCTCGTCAGAAACAGCCTTAATCTTGTTGACTGTCACGGCATGCTAAGAGCTTGCTTAGAGCAGCATTCCCCCTGGGGATCCAGGACTGTCATAAAAGCTGTAATGGGGTGGGGGAACTCGATAAGATTTTTATAATTTGGTTTTCCATTATCTGTTTTCTGATTTTGAAGTGAAGCATCAATTGAGGTCAATCCTTTATGTAGAATTGTAAGGTAGGAGTGCTTAGAGCACTCTAACTAAAGCTAAACTTAAACTTACCTTAAGATAAAACATGACAATAAACATGTAAATATAAATAAACATGTAAATATAAACATGACAGCATTCCTTATCTAGATAAGCTTGTTATAACATGGTATTTTTTACCTACTGTCTAAAATGAAGTTGCAGCATAAATAGCAGAAGTTTTGTAAAATGCTTAAAAATGCATATAAAAATACAAGGACAGCCATCATTCCCAAGTCAAACATTTCTCAAAGGACCAAAAATAAGTGAGTTCACAGAGTTAAATATCTGGATGTCTAGTCTGCTGCAGAGCAGCATTTCCCATCTCCATTATGACTACTTTGTAGGTGTTACAAGGGAAATACAACAGGAGTTGCTTTTTAAAATATTTAAAAGCTTGAAAACTATATGGCTGATTTTGAAGGATGAACTGAAGTTTTAAAAGAGCTCACGCTATAAATGCAGGCAATTGTCACACCATCATCAGCTGTTGCATTGCAGTAGGCATCACTGGTAATACACAGGGTCAATTTAAGTGCAGAATGTAAACAAAATTATCAAAACTGTATTAGTTAAATATCACGCAAGGAGAGACGCCATATCCTTTGCAGCTTTCCAAGTGATATATCAGGCTTCAATGTACAACCCCACTGAGCTTAATGGATAATTTAATCCTCTCAGAAACTAATTTTTGGCTGTCTGCAGACTCCAGATGAAAAACCACTGTCATTAGTACACCTTGTTCACATTGCCAAGTTCTCCATTGCCCCTGAACATTTCATTTTCTTTCCAAAAGGAAGAAATTCAACCTTCTGACTTGGCCATTCAGGGACATCTACCTACTTGACCACTGTCAGGTACACAAAAAAATTGTTATATACAAAACATTCCTAGGACTAATGATGAAAGTAACCCCATCACGCTACTAGGCTACAATCCCACACACATGATCAGGGTGGAAACCTAACATCCATGCAAGCCTTTCTACTTCAGGGTAAAGTCCTCAGTTCCTCAGTTGCATCTATACGCTCTCACCCTTCAGTTCTGAAAAAAAGAAAAAACCCCAGGGATTTAAGGCCAAAAATGGTAACAAAAGAAACCCAAACCAAACAAAAAAAAAAAAAAAAAAAAAAAAAAAAAAAAAAAAAAAAAAAAAAAAAAGAAAAATTAAAAAACCACCCAAAACAAATTTTTAAAAAAACTACATAAAGGATCAGTTTTACAATCAACACAACAAACTAAACAGGTTTGAATGCAAATGTCCAGCAAATACATTCCATCATCCAAGAGTAAGCACTATAAATTCAGCAGATGTGCTACGCCACAGTTGTAAGATTGAAGTCTCTGCTTTTAGTGTAAGAAAATCAGCTCGGCCATAATTGTACAGAGCCACCATGGTACTACCACAACAGAAACTTTCCAAATCCTACCTACATCCTCCCCGAAATCCTCTCTGCCATCTCCTAATCAAAATGCTTTTGACGATAGAGGCACAAATATGGCAGGGAAATGGCCTCAAGACTTGGCACCCTCCTCTATGATGGATGGGCAATTCTGAGCAAAATGAAGTCCCCTGAGTGGCCCTCTGGGTTAGTGCCACTGCTCCCACCAGTGCTGCTGTCATTACACACACGCAAGCAATGCTGTACTTTACTGCACTTGAACGCAGCAATGGCTAAAGCAAACGTTTTTCCCTGTTATGCCTTAATGTAAGCCTTACCTTGCACTTCCCTTTCCCCCCCTCATAGATCCCAGCAAAAAATTGTCCTTCTGACCCCAAGGGGACTGACAAATGGAGATGGAGAGTCTCCTTCTGTCTTTGAGGTCACCACTTCTGATCTAGCTGTAATTCAGTAATTACTCAGTTCATGTGGCTCTCCAGAAGCATACATTAGCAGCTTGGAGGGGGAACAGAAGGATGACACCATTCCTGACCTCAACCACCTCTCATCATCACACACTCCCTGAGCTCCCTCTGCCTGGAAGGGGGGAGGACAGTAAGTGATGCAGGATGGGGGACTGAGAACAAATTTGCAGGTAACATAGGCTGGAAAGGCTCCGAGCACCCCAGTGCTGTTTGTTAGAGCAAACATGATTTCTGAATGCAGCTGGTGGCGTCCTCTGAGAGATTTCTTCTTCTTTACAAAAGGTTTCACTGTTGATGCAGCACTAGGAAGGTGAAGCCTCCACGGAGTCAGGCACACAGATTTCTCACAGACATGGCCCCTGTCCCCTCAAAGTATTACCCTTATCCTAACCTATTCCCCTGTTGCACAATTTCATGTCATGCACAGGCTCACCACTGCACTTTCACAGCTTTCATCTAGGGGCTCTTATATGCTATGGGAATGGACATTAGTGACTACCTTGAAGACAGATAATACAAAACATGACAGCAAGATTGGGCACCTACAGGTCACACAACTGGGGACTGAAACTTATATTCACGGTGGGACAGCTACATCTTTAAGCAAGTGTAAAGCAAGGGCAGCTCACCTGTTTCTCTTTCTCCAAGAAAGACATCAGCATGGCTACATTCATTAACATTTCCTACCTCTCCTCCTACCCAGCCCCAGGATTTCCCATACCTTACTCCTATTTTTTTTACACTTAACTTCAGATAAAAAGTGTTACATCTGAACCTACACAAGGGAGAAGCAGTATCAGACATCTCCCAAGGAACTGCAGCAAGGACACAGAGGGCTCTCCTCTCATTAATTCACTGATATTTAACTTTTCCCCTTAAGACTATCATAGGATCTGTGCTTGCTGGAAAATATTTTTGACAAGCACAGATTTTTCAGCCTACTGATGGTCATGTCTTGGGTGCATCACTTGGAAGGTGCTGTCCTCCAGACACTGGGAATGTCTCCATAAGCAACAGTGTTAAGTCCTACAGCCCCTTCCTGCAACAGAACAACTGGATTGAAAGACTTTGGAACATCTCAAAGGAAGGAAAATGATAAAGCAGCTGAAGGTAGGTAGTGTGAATCATAGCAGGAAAAAAATTAAAACACTGCAACACTTCTGCATTTTCACCTTCCCATTACAAAGAGCTGATTCATGAAAATAAGATCTTTGTACCTTAAGACCTCCTCTGCTTCTTCTGCTTCTTCCTTTTGCTTCCTGCCAAAAGCTGCTTCTGGCAGAATAGAATTAGTTGCTGTGAAAGTGATTCTGATGCTGCAGACAAAAGAATCTGAGTCCAGCAGAAAAAGCGAGAAACAACAGAAGCTGAACTTTTAAGGAAAAGCCAATCAAATTTCCATGCAGATGCCCAGAGTAATAAAGGTGGAAATTAAAACAGAAAGCCATACAAATGTGATTCTCCAGCAAGACTGTCTCCAACAAGGCAGAAAAGTCCATCAATAAATCTTCATTATCTGAATTGCTAAGCATATCTAAATAAAAGTAGAAATTCAAATATTAGAACTTGTCTTTTTAAATTATCTTACATAAAACCAACTCTGCCTTGCCTGAACATGTTTTACAGAAAGGGTTTTTTTCCTCTCTTACTTCTCCAGCCCTTTACAGAGGTTTCATTTGCTAGGGTGGCTTTTTCTGCCTACAGGGAAGTGGGAATTTCTGAGCTTAACAAGCACAAATCCCCATGATATATAGTTCCAAATTTTACAGGCAACTAAGGTTTTGATTCTTACTTTGTTCCCTGTTGGCTTCCTCCCTGATGTAGGCAATAGCTGTTGAATCTCAGCTGTTCCAACAGGAGAGAAAAAAAAGGTCCCTGAAGGAACAGCTTTAGTTCTTCCAGTCACCTTGCTGCTACCACGCTCCAGAATTGCAGGCACATGAAACAGCACCTAAGAAGGGCTTGCAGCAGAAGAGGCCAATGCAGAAAGCATCAGACTGGACCAAAACCAAGAGAGTCTTCTAGATTCATCTGGTAAGAAGCCTGTACTTATACTGGGAAGTAGAAACCTAAGGGTCCACTAAAGATAGACATTGCAAGAAATCTGATTAACTTCTTGTCATAGAAATCAACTTCTGTGCCTTTTTTTTGTTAGGTATAGTGATGTTCTCTGGTCCTGGTTCATCTGAGAGATTGGTTTATTGAAAATAGTTTTTAAAGTTCCACCACAGTTTACTTACATATCTCCTCTTGCTAACAAAACATGAGGGAAAAAAACCTACTTCAAACACAACCACTTTAATTACTTTGTATCTCGAGACTCATTTAAGTTTATTCAATGCTCAAACACTCTAATTCTACATTTCAGAAGTTATTAATGTCTCATTTTAGTGGCCTGCATTACTTTAAAGTTGCACTCAAATCCAAATCAGGATAGGGCACATGAGAACATACAGAACTTACAACTTTGAATGCAACATATTCCACTATTTATGAACACTACTGACTCATTTGGGGATGGGGAAAAGTAGCATATTTTCATTCACATTACCTGAGCCAAGTGATGAAACACTTTAAAAGCTATTAGGTAACAAACACAAAGACACAACTGTCCTCAGTTAAGAAAACGAGTCTTTAATTTTTAAAGGCTGGACAAATCTGTCTTTAGAGAGTCCAAGCCATGTAAAAATCTTAAGTAAAATCCACGTAAAATCTTAAGTAACTTGGTTTTGTTTCAAGATTTGAGGAATTCTTCAAGTTGCCTACTTAAGTTCCGGTTTAAACTAACAAAATCTCTGCTTACATATAATGGCTTTCATCATTCCTCTTGAAATTATCTTCTGAAGATGGGAATCCTGCTGGCACTCACATTTGTCCTGAGAGATGATTAGGACTGAAGGTCTCCCATTTAACTTCTGTAAATGTGCTGTGAGTAATTAGACCTAAACAAAATACTGTCAGTTCCATTAGGGCTGTGAAAATAAGGTCAGCACTTCTTAGAACAGCCAAAGCAAGAACAGATACCTCAGCAAGCACAGTTCATGTCCACCTACCAACTAATGAGTCTCCACTGGTTTTAGCAAGTTTAGGAAATAGCCCAACTTCCGAACAAGCTATCCCAGCACTGACACTTTCAACGAAAAGCAGCAGCATTAGGCTGGGGGGGGGGGGGGCTGCAGTACTCAAGGTCATCCGCTGGCAGCCCAGGCTGAACCCAGGTTTAATGCTGACACACTGGTTACACTGGTGGAGAGAAATCATTTCACCACGGAGAAATTTCACATACCCTGGGGTACCCGCCCCCGGCTCAAGGATCCCCTCATCAGGGCCAAGCCTCTTCACAGCAGGGAGCATAATGTGAGAGAAGAAATGACTACTCCAAAAGTAACAACTCTTGCACTGTGATTCATTCCACAGGCTAAAGATCAAGGTGTCGGCTTACTCCTAGTATTGATGAAAAAGGGCAGTCAGCCTATTTATAATCAGCTAGCATTATCTCTTCTCGAGAAACAGTACGTCAGCAGCTAGCCTCAGGTGATAACTAGGGGGTTTCCTTAACAGTCCTTTTCACTGGGACACAAGTTTAAAAAAAAGAACACGGAGAAAAGAAAGACAAAAAGCAGTTGTGGTTACAAGAAAGGGAATATCTTAACAGAAACGGGGACGGGGGGGGGGGAACTAATTAACGCTTTCAAGCTCGTGCCCCTTCACCACTGCCTGGAAATTCTTTTCTGATACACACATTGCCTGCCTAGGGCTTTTTGAGAGAACCTTGCACATCCTCACTGATTACTTCCCCTACTCAGGGAGACAGACTGTCCTTTACCCTAAATGCTTTTATCCTCTTGATGAGGTCTCTTACCCAGCTGGATCCCGCTTCCTTCTCCCACTGCAATCTCTGAGCCTGAGAGAAGACACCTGGCGACCTTCCACTTTGCTTAGGAAAGAGATTTAATCCTTTCATGTCCTAGCATGGGGCTGAAGTGATGCACATCTACCCCTGACCTGAACACCTACAGTTACAGTCCTGGGTGACGGATGTCCCCAGCTGAACAGAAATCAAAGGAAAGGGCTCTCCACTGTTTGCTGCTCTTTTAAAAGCAGGTGTAGATAAAGAACTGAGGAAAGCCCCATAGGCCATAATCTTGCCGTACCCAGACAAAATAATGAGGCTTAAAATCTCTTCTGTACCTAATCTTAGCTAAATCACATCCCCAATGTCCTCTGCCCTCAGTTTTGCAGGGCGTATTTCAGTCGTGGCCCCCCACCTCCCAGACTCATGCACTGTCCAGTCCCACTTGGTCACCCCCACTTCTGCTCTCCCTAGGGACAGAGGTCCAAAGGAGGATGCCTCAATGGTTCTTTTGACTTAATTCTCCAAGTGGCCTATGGAAGGATTCTAGGTTTCATTTCCCAGGCAAGCTAGGTAGTGACTCAGACAAGCCAACAGACAGTACTCTGCACAGACAATGATTTTTATCTTCAAAGTGCTTTACAAACTTATAGATCCTTACTTCCCCTCTGAGAGAAAAAAAGAAGGGGAAAAAAATCCCTAAACATCACCATTGGGATGGAACAGTGATGCAAAAATGCCTAAAAGTTCTTTCATGTTGGAGCAGAGGCAGAGGAGAGGAGTCCTGTGGTGCAGCAGCACTTGGGGTTTGAGGTTGGTTGTGGCTTTTACACCAAAGACCTGGATTCGAATCCCGTTTCACATCACTCCAGTAGGACAGAGACTCTTAAGCTGTGGCCAACAGGTCCCTTCCCCAAGGGCAGTGGAGCTGGGGCACTGAGAAGCAGGTGGCAGCACATGGGTGTCTTCCAAGAATCCACTTGCCTGTTCAGACTGCAAAAGTGCTGCACAATTAATTATACATCTGTGCTACAAAAGATCAGCTCTATAACTGCAGGGGGTGCTATTCATCAGCCTTGAAACATATTGGCAGAGGACAGCCAGGGTCCAGTAGTTGAAATAAAGAAATAAATAACTACAAAAGCAGGAGGTGCTCTGGGTCTTTAGGAGTGAAGTGCAGCAGCAGGACCCCGGTGACCCGGGGGCGCAGAGAAGCCTGGCCCTGCAGACAGTCGGGACGCGGTGCTTTTCACAGGAGCTTCAGGAATCAGAGCAGCAGAGAAGCCACCGGTCATCGGGGTGATGGGGGTGAGGTGCGTAGGCAGAGCGGTGGCAGCAAGGAGCCTGCCTGACACCTGCCCTTTTCGTTTCTCAGCCCTCCCCTTTCATGGAGGCAACAAAACATCACATTCCCAGTAGTGGGAATCCAGTCCGAAGTGGCTTCACCAAAGGGCAAATTCAGAAGGACCCCCTTCCACTCATCCCTTTCTTTTGAAGCCCTCCTTTCCTGGAGCAGGCATTTAGCAAGTACAAATACACCACAACATTAGGCATCCTTCCACTGTCACTCTCCACTATCCTTCCTCCTCCAGACACGCACACTAACACAAAATGACGGCTTCCTCAACAGACTGAATGAGCAAAGCCCTCGCGCTGATCCTTAATTGTCTGTGCTTTACTCTCTTGCTCCAGTCATATTATATCACAAAACTCAAAGCAGCCCACCCACTGCCCCCGTCTTTGTCCAAAATCTCAAGTGAACAGTAAATTTGACACAGGGGAAAAAAAAAATTACCAAAGAAGGGAGGGGCGAGCTAACCCCCCCACTTTTCTCCCCCCTCCCCCCCATTTTCCTCCTCCCCTTTTTTAATTTTTATTTTTTAAAAATATTTTTTCGGTTGCTGTTTGCTGGTGCATCCACATTGCTATTGTGCAGCTGTCAGTTGAAAAAACAACAACAATCACCAACCCCCCCCTCAAAAAAAATAAAAATCAAGAAATTAAAGAAGAAATCATATCTTACAGCCCTTGAGAATGTGACCCTGAGGCCTTGCCCTTCTCCCTCCTGATGCACCCACATATCACGGGGGAATGGCAGGCCCCCTCCCCATCCACCCCCGTGCTACTCTGAGCCTGCAGAGCAAGGAAAAAAAACAACCACATCCAAAACCAAAACAAAATAAATTAAAAAAAAATAAAACACCAACGAGAGATACATGGCGAAGAAAACGGGGAGGGGGGGACGACACCTCCCCCTCCACCCCCGGCATATGCATAAACCCCATAACCCATTTATGTCGGTCTCGCAGGAGCCAGACTGCAGCGAGCAGCCAACAGCTGGGGCCTTTGAGAAGGGACAAGGCGAGCGGCCGGCCGTGCCCAGGGAGCCGCGCCGGGCTCCGGCTGCCCCCCGCCCTCCCCGCCGCCCCCAGCCCCCCCCCCGGCGCGGGCAGCCCGGGCGGGCACGGCGGCGTCGCGGGGGCGGGTGACACGCGCAGGGCGCCGCAGACACACGGCCGCCACCGCCGCCGCCGCCGCGCGTGGTCGGCGAGAGCTGGCCTCTGCAGGGCAATTTTCCACTCTCAACTTTCAGGGAGAGGGAGAGAGAGATAAAGCCCATTTACTGTACCTTTCTGGCATCTTTCTCAGCTTTCCCTGCTGCTTCTCCCCACCCCCTTCCGATTTATCTCAGCTACTGGTTTTATAAACCGAGAGGGTGGAGGGGGGGAGGGAAGAGGAGAGGAGGGGGCTTTTTTTCTCTTCTCTCAGCCTCGTCTGCACCTTCTGCTTGAGCCCGCCGGTGAAGTCACAAGACCGAGTCTCTGACATCACACAGAGCCCACAAACGCCGGATTGTGACTTCACTGCAGGGTAGAACAGGGAGGAATAGGAGAGGGGAGGGGAAAAGGCTCTTATTCAAACACATATCTGCAGTAGTAACAAAGGGAACTCAGGAAATGGCTGGCCAAGAAAATGGCTTTTTTTTTTTTTTATAAATCATACTCCCTTTTTTGTTGTGGCTTTGGGTGTTTGTTATTTGTGTTTTTTTTTTTTTTGTGGTTTTTCTTCACAAATAAACTTTGTGACCACAGTGGAAATACCTTTTAAAAGTGGCCTGGGCAGGACAGACAGGCAGCGCCAGCCCAGGCGCCATCCTCCAGCGCAGCACAAGCACCAGCAGCCCTTCTGGGACAGAACCACCTGCCGTGGCCCCTCTGGACCTGCCGGGAGCGGAGCAGGATGAGGTGCTGGGGGCAAGATCGAGGGGTGCCAGTGGCCACGGGAGAGGCTCAGGGGGGCAGGGCACAGGGGGATTGCAGGGGACGGGTGGAAGCAGGCGGATGCTGTGGGTTGCGCCCGAGGCACACAGGGAAGGCAGCGCTGAGAGCCACCGGGCAAGCAGGGCCACCAGAGTGAACACAACTCCGTGCCAGAGCTCTGGGAGCTGAGGGCCGGCAGAGGTGAGGCTCTCCAGTGGGCACTTGGGGATTTTCCCCCACCCGAGGATCTGAAATCACCACTGAACTACAATCTGAGTAAAAGCGGTCAGCGTAAAGGTAACAGAGTTGTAGGTAAGACCCAAGCAAGGCAATAGGGAAAAGAGGGGAGTTTTTGATTCCCTAGTGTATTTTTAGGTTTTAGGTGCCCTGGGGAGGGGAAGACAGACTGGGGTAGATGAAAGAAAGGCCAGGAGACTTTGATGTACTCCCAATACAATGCAATGCTCGGATGTTGCTCTGGGAGCAAAAGCTGATGATATAAGACTTCTGTAGTCATTTCTGAAATGAAGCCTAGAAGAAAAAAAAGGCTTATTAAGTAGCTACTGGCTTAATATGACCTGGAAAGTTGTAAGATTTGGGGCTTTTTTTTTTTTGTTTATTCAGCTGGTGTAATTTTTTTAACATCAATTTCTGAAAATTTAACACCACCTCAAACATGTCAGTAAATAAACCCAAAAAAATAAAACTCTGTTATTTGTGTTTAAAATGGATTTTTTTTCACCTTTTGAAGCAAGGCAGCTCAAACACACTGTGCTAATCATGCCTGAAGGCCAGGAATTCAGAGGAATAAGTCAAGGGCACAGCCACAGTCAAGTGAAATTAAAAATAAATCTTAAAAAATTAAACTGTGCTAATTGCAGACGTTATATTTATGAAGTTATTGGAACTGCAGAGCCAAAAGGAAGACAGCTTGTGATCCTCACAGTATGTCCACTCCTCTCTCCAACCTCCATCCCTGCCCTCATCAAGACCTACAAAGCAATTCCCATCGCTGTGTCGACCTGGAATGGAGGAGAAAACAGCACTACCATCACAGCCTGCCCTTTCTGCAACCTGCCAGTGAGGCAGGAGGGAAATCTGGATGTGGAGCGAGCGAGAAGAGAGGAGGAAGCAATCCAGATCCCTGCCATGAACCAGCTGGCAAGTACATTCCCAACTTGCTGCTGGTGGACAGTGGGAGCACCCCATGAGTGCCTGTGGTGCCCCAGAGGGCTGGCACCAGCACTGGAAACCCAAGATACTTGTTGGAAACATTTGTACCCCAGCAGCTCTGTGTGCTTCCAGCATAAAATCCAGGCATCCAGTAGGTGGGTCTTCCAGGTTGGAGCTGCTCCATGGCCAAAGCCTCTGTTCCCACATCAACTCTGAATCCCAGTGCCTTAGGGCATCATCCTAGCCCTGGCAGAGCCACAGTGTTAGGGAAGATTTCCCCTGTTGTTTTACAGTGTCTCCATGCCAGTACAGCAATAAACCAGGCTGCAATGGATGGAATAAACTCTCCTGCCTCTGCTCATGAGAAGAAGGGAAAAGGTATGAATTGCAAGCAGGGAGGTCCCCATCCAATCTCGTATCTTTCAGCATGTCTTGCTCCTTGTTTGGCCACAACTTTACTACCATTTTTATATCGACTCCTTTCATTTTTTTATCTATTTTTTTCTACCCTGCTGACTGCATGAGAGGAAACCTCCATGTTTATCCCACTCCTCCTCTCTGGGGGAATCTCTCTCAACCTGCCCATGACAGGGAGGCAACATGGCTGCCAGCATGCCAGGATGCAAGGTGAGGAGGTGAATGGGGGAGAAAGGGAGGCACAGGCATTTGCTGGGAAGAGGAAAAAAGAAGGGGGAAAGAGCAAGGAATCTAACACATACACACCGACTAGCATGGGCTTGCTCCAGCTTGGCCCACGATGCAATTACCTGACTTGGAGGCTGGCCAAGCCTCCCAGGTTAAGTCCCTCTGCACTTGTGCAAAATGCTGTCAGAGCTGCCGGGACTGTGAATACTCAGGGCTCCGGCAGCATGCCTCATCCAAAAAGGAAAAAGAGAAAAAAAAAAAGAACAGAGCCAGGGCAGGGACTGAATGGGCTTATTTTCACACAACTGCAATTGTTTTGTTGATGCGGAAAGGTAATTAAAAAAAGTTCTGATTTCAAACGTGCCACAGAATTCCCAGAGCCCGGAGGCTGCTGCTTAGAGGCAGATTAATCACACTGAATTCTCCATCTAGATATTGCATGCACTCCAAACTCCCACCGCTAATAGCTCTAATATTCTCCTCAGCGTGTGCATGCTGCTGGTGTTATGTTCCAGGAATATTAATTCCCCAACTCGAGCTCCTTTTGCTTGCGCATGTACCCTAAAGGCTTGCTGCCGGGCACCGGGAGATTATGGAAAAGAGAAAACAGGGCTAGAGGAGAACCAGGGTGCAAAGGTACTGGCTGCAACTCCTCAAGGAAAGTCATTAATGTTCTTTGGATAAGCAAGCCGTCCAAATAAAATCTACCTGAAGGCCAAGTTCTTTAAACAAAGACAGCCAACTACACACGCACAAGATGGTTGAAATTAAAATGAGCTCCCAGTGCTGGCTTTGTGTTACCAGTTCCCACTACCCTGAGACTTGCTCAGAATCTCAGTCCTGTTAACTGTGAGCTCTGAACTAGCGGTTTCTTCTGCTGGTGTCTTCCCCCAGCCCCCCTTACCCCTGAGCAAGGCTTCATGCATCTAAAACTCTTGCTGCCACACACCAGTAAGAGTGAAAATATAGCAGGTTGTAGCACTTTACACAGCATGTCCCTTCTAACCCTAGCAAAACTGACAGGCCAGGGGATTCATGGTCCAGCTCAAGGCATCCCCAAGATCCTCATTCCACACAGAAAACAGGAAAGGGGAAGGGGAAGACAGGAGAGAAACATATAATTTTGCTTTGCATTCAACTAACTGCCATCCCTGATAAGCAAATCAGTGTGTGTGATCTATATATATGGCCAAAAGGCCAGCTGCTAAGCTTTAAAACCAATGCACGCTTCAGAAGTACATTTAAGATGCCTATGATGTAATTTTCAAAGCTGCTAAATGCCCAGTGCTTCCAGTGCTGTTCAGCAAAGACTGCAGGTAGTCGCCAGATTCAAACAGTTCCCTAAAACTGGCCATACCAGGACTCTGGAAATTACCACGCAGAAGAGACCTCAAAAATGGATGGTGCTGGCCATGCTTCCATTTAGTAGGAATACTTGCTTGACAAGAAGCTGTCGTGGGCATGATTTTCTTTGTCAAGCAGTCAAAATATGTATGTCCATGTAATGTAAATCAGTGTACTTATGTCAGTACTGGAAAATCAAAAGGGGTTTTGCCCCTTTTGTTGCCGGTGTTTTTGATAAGTGAACCAGTACAATATCTGAGTCACAGGTTAAACTAGATGTTCACACCAGCCCATCAGCTGTTCTCACAGCTGAGAACCCAGTCTCTGGACTAAAATCTGTAACACCACAGGTGCACAGGCAGTGGCCTTCTCCACAATCATGGCAGGTCAAAAAGAAAAGTCATATCTTTATGGCTAAATATTTTACAGGGGGCTGTTGTTGCTAGGAGAGAAAAGGATAGCAATGTTTTTGAAGCTCCTTCTTCTTGCTATCTGTACCATGCAGGTCTACAGTCATATGTGTGCCTTGAACTCTCAGCCAATTCCTTAAACTTGGCTTCTGCTGCAGGGAGAGAAAGGACAGGACTCCAACAGAGGCACTGGCTGTGTAAGGCCCTTGGGGCTTAACTCTGCTGTAGTGGGCAGGGAGAGGCATGGGCTTCCTCCACTGTGATAAACCAAGGCACTGGCATCACTCTCTGTAGCTTAGGTGCAAATCTGTGATCTTCTTTCTGTGCACAAAGAATGAAGCTGATAGTGAAGCTGACATCTAAATCCTCAATATTGCACACCTGAGATAACCCCAGGTGGTTTTGTTTTTCAAACTCAAATATACAAGAAGGGAGAAAGACAGAAGGATTTCAACCCTTGTCAAACCCTGTCGCCAGCTCCCTGAGTTACAGATCTGTGAACTCTTACATGGGATGAGGGCTCTTTGCTTTTATCTCCCTGTGCAGTGTGTGTCCTCAGCCCTTTGCAAATAGATGTTTTACCCTCTGAAAGGAATAGAGGGGGGAAAGAGAGCATGAGCACAGGGGGGAGAGAGAGCGAGAGAGAGCGAGCATGAGCAAGAATGCTGTCTGCAGATGTCAATCAGGACTTCAGTCTAGGTCTAACCTGCCAGTCCTGCAAAAGGAGGATACATGAATTTTCTAGTTGGATAGTCAGTGTCATCAAACAAGAAAATTGTGAGGTTTAGATTGTAATGCAGTCTCACATTCAGTAAAAAGGCCTTATACATGGAGATAATGTGGGACTGAGGAGCCTATTCCTAGCACCTTAAAAATTAAAATTTCACTACTACAAATAACCCAAATGAAATGGTCAAAAATAGTACAGCATTTCAGACCATTCTTGTACAGCATGGTAGTATTTGGCATGGGGAAAGTGATTGTAGGTAGAATACTGTCACGTTTGGGGAAAGCTTTCTCTGCATTTAAAAAAATTATATGAAGGAAAATATTCTTGGTAATGAAGTCTAATGATTACATGTATATGGAGTGTCATCTCTATCTTGGCGTTTAACAGAAATCAACTCCCCCATGCCAACACCCTCCCCTCCAGCCACCCACCCTGATATTCTTCTTCACCACTTCCCACCCATTAACCCAGTACCTGCAGTGCAGTGTTCAAGTGGGACTGGCGGAGCTGCTGCCGCTGTCATCTCCTCGGAGCTGGCAGTCACCTGCCAATCTCGCCCCCACTTCCTCCTCCCTCCTGCTCCCCCCCACCCCTCGTCAGTGCAGCTCTCCCTGGGGATAGATCTCTCTCCCCCCCTCCAGCAGCCTCACAAATAACTACTGTTAACTCAGTAATATCCCCCTCCACGGATTTTTAATTACCAGCCGTCCACAGGGCACATACAGGGAGCAACGGGCCGCAGAGGCGGGCTAGCAACAGGGCGTCCGGGAGTTTGGGCTGATGTGGGCTTCAGCCCCGAGACGGCTCCGTGTGCTCCGGCCCACGGCAGCCTGCAAACCCCCGCCAGCAGGGACACTGCCGCCCTGGGCACGGGCACACCTTATGCCACTGTGCTTGGGGACAGGAGCACTCGGTCCTGCAAGCGCCGGGCTGGAAAGCTGCCCCTGCAGGACAAGGGAATGCTCTGCCACACCAGCTCAGGAAGCATCGTCCAGGACAGCATTTGTTTACACGGTATTTTAAACGGGAACCAGAAAAAGGGGGGGAGGGGAGAAAAGGAAAAAAAAAATCAGGTTCATTTCTGTTTGTGTATCTTCACCAAATACATCTCTCTTTTCACATATGAAAAGGCCTTTTTCTTCCCTTTGCAAGACAATAGTCTTATTTCACCTTTTTTTGTGTGAAAATTCATCGGTCTGTGGCCTGAGGCTTTTTCTTAGCCTTTTATTAAATGGACACGGCTTACTGAACTTTCAGACAACCTCTCCATCTAGTATTTGTTTGTTCACACCCATTTACACTCTCTTGATTTTTAACAGGTCTGAATAAGGCTTATTTTTTTAAACACTCGGTTAATGAAGTTTTATCTGAATAGTCATAAGCCTATTAGTGCTCAAGTTGTGCATCGAATTCCCCCTCCCCCCTAGAGGTTAAACAAGACCAGAAATCCTTTTGTATTTGAAATAACACGCTGGGAAGAAAAGAAGCAAAGAAGGATAAAAAGCCCAAGCCCCCCATTAGATCCCTTTTAAATCAAAAAGAGACACTAGAAAAGGGGCATAACGCAAGGCACTTTCCCCATTCCCCCCTCTTCATTCTTCTCCTCCCTCCTTTGTAGGTCACCTTTACTATGAAGACATTGATGCTTCAAGTCTTCATTTGCTTAAATAAAGGAGTAAGTTCAACACCCCGATCAGATAACCACTGTACCCCTGGCAGGCAATGAACGGGAAGGGACATCCAGGGAGGGAGGCACCCTGCCTAAGGCAAGCACTGGGTGCTCAACACACGAGTGGGACTGGGGGGTCTTCCCTGGGAAACAGCAGGCGCTTTTGGAGGAGGACAAGTTTGACAGCATGGCACTGAAAATGCTGGGCTCGAGTGGAAGGGGAGGAGACAGACATGCTGTACTGAGGGATGGCCCTGATGCTGGCCTCTGTACCCTGGGAAGGGCTGAGGGCAGCAGCTGAGGGGAAGAGCATGGCAGTCATGGCCTAGGAGTCCTTTGGCAGCTGCCCCTCCATCCCAGGCAGAGCATCCTGGCAGACGAGAGAGCCCCCGCTCCCCTGAAATAAACAGCAGCCTTCCCAATGCTTCATTAAACTAACACAGCTTCCCGCCATTGCCCCGGCAACCGACACAGGCCTCCTGTTTGCCAGCTGGGGGAATTAAAGGCAGCCTGGCAGCCAGCCCCTGGCTCCTCCAAAAGCTCCCCTTACACGGTCAGAAAGCATCCCCTGGCAGGGGAGGGGACCAGGTGGCTCCCAAGGTGCCAGCTGAGATGGGGAGTCCTGCCCACCCCCTCTTGCAAGCTACAGTCCCCAAGGAGCCAAGGACCCTGCCACTGCCACCAGCACTGCTGCTGCAAGGCAGCACGAAGCTGGAGGGCTCACCAAAATGGTCCCCAAACTGGAAAAGGACTGAATAACCCCTGCATGGTCCAATAGCACAAAGGTGGACGCTGCTCCCCTCCACAGCATCACCTCTATCCAAATGTGATCAGTAGTTCACTTTAATTAGCAACACACCCCTCTTGCTGCCCATCCACCAGCTGAGTGAACAAAATACATCCTCTTGTCCCTGGTTTGCATCCTTTCAACCCTGGTTTTCCTCCTCTCTCTTAAACTACATTTACTGTGGGGTAAGCCTCAGCATGACCCCACTCCCCTCAGCCCCTTGGTGGACACAGAAGGTGCCACAGACCAGCAGCTGCCCCTCCCTTTGCTGCTCACCCTTGGAGAAAGCATTTCAGGAAAAGTTCCACATGGAGCTGTGTTGTATCAGCCTCTGGACACCCTCCTGCTCTTCCACCTGTTCTCAATCCATCCATTCAAAGCAAGTAGATGGGCCCTTCAGCCAAGGCAGAGACACCCCTCCACAGCAGAGGAGCCCTGCCCAGATCCCAGAATCAGACCTGCTGGGCTGGCGTAGGTGCAACATACCAGCTGCTTCCAGCACCTTCTTCCCACCACTGTCCCAGGCCACTGAAACCACAAAAGAAGCTTGGCAAATTGGTGAGGAGAGGGAAACATCTCACTTCAAAACAGCAATGAATGAAGCAGTACTATTCACTTGCTCGGGCATCCACATCTGTTTTGTCCTGTTTTCCATGACTACTGGCTGTGAGCAAAGGTCTCACAGGGAAGAGCATTAAGTATTTATTCCAGCTCTTGGTTTGTTAGCTTCTGATGCCACCAACATGTTTCGATTCTGCTTGAAAAACTACACTGCCTATTTTATTTTTAATCCAGGGATCCCAAAACAACCACACAAAGGTACCTCCAATCTCCCCAACAGTAGCTGCTTTCTGTAGCTCTGCAGCATACATTTCATAAAAAACTTAATTCTATATGGAGAGACCCATTTTCAGTCCCACCTCTGAACAACCTATGCCCTTCTTCTCTCTTATTTTGTGATGATATCTGGCTTTGTGAAATACTACTTAGCTACATTAGGGGGAAAAAAAGGAGGAAAATAAATTAGTACATTCCAGATTCTGGCCACAGCTCTGCATTGCATGAGGAAGAGGCACATGGAAAATGTGGAGCTGTTTATAAGCATTCAATAACACTCTCCAGCGATCTTGCAGGGGCAAACATAAAGGTAGTCCAAACAGCCTTACAAAAATTAGCTCAGCGATCCCACCTCAGTGACAGAATACAGCACTGTAGTTAAAGGTGTCTGAGCAAATCTTGAGCAGAGGGAAACAGGGGTAGGATAATACAATCAAACACCTTCCTTCAGCGCAAAGCTCTCAAAAAGAAGTGTTACAGACTGTGAAAGGGGCGTCTTTAAGGTTAAAGGGACTATAAATTATAGGGAAGAATACTGCCTTATCTTTGATGAGGGATGTAGAGAAAAGGGGACACTTTCCCCTACTTGCAGGGGAAATTAAAAAGGGAAGGTGTGTGTGCAGACCACTGTAGGTAAGCACCATTGGACTGGGGAGCCTGGTAAAAAGTTGTAGGCCTGTCAGTGGTCCTGGTTTGGCCCTGTCTCCTTCTCTGGAAGTTTTTGATATTCTCACCTGGTGTGGGGCTCTGACCTTGCAAAAAATCCCATATACACACATACACAGGGAAAAAAAAGGCAGGTTCCTATTTCTTAATCTTTTCTTTACAGCAATAAAAGTCAGATCCTGGAGATTTAAAACCAAATGCTTTCCCCAAATGGTTTCCCCAAAAGAAAGCCAAATTTTGTTTTTATTTGGTGGGGTTTTTTCCCCTTCAGGTATTGCCAGGGTGTGGAAGGAGAGGTGGCTGACAAGTCCTGAGGCAGAGACCTGCAACAACAATCTGGACTGGTCTATGCCCTGTCCCCACCTCTCCAACTGGGAAGCACTTGCAGCCTGCTGTTGCCAAACCTACTTTTATTTTTTCCATTCTCCTCACTAATTAAACCTTCAGTCAGGTCTGTCTCTCCTCCCACCTGGACTAGTTCAACTCCCTGCTTTCATATTATTTTTCATTCTTCTCCAGACCCAGGAGATTTAAGTTTCTCAAGTCTTAAAGTTCCCGGAGGATGGGGTGGGTAAGGAGCGGTCTCTTGGCTCAGGCGAAACACGGTCCCCCTCTGGCTGCCCTCCTCTGGGACTGGTTTTCCGAGCAGAAGAGATCGCTGTCAGCGAGCCAAAGGCGCGCAGGGCTAGGGGAGGTGCTGGTCTCCGTGTGCACACCGCGTCCTCCTTCCTCACTGCTGCCATACATGATTAATCATCCCTGAGACACGCCTGCTGCTTCCCTCTGGCTCTCCAACAACCACAACAGCGGCGGCAGCAGCAGCTGAGAGCACAGAGACCTCCTCAGGTTCCCGGCCCCAGCCCAGCGAGCGATTCCCAGCGGGGACCTCTGATCCTCGCACTCATCTCTCCCGCACATGCCGGTCCTGCCTCACGGCCTCGCAATCAATCGTTCCCCTCCCCCCATTTTCAAACTCGGCTCATCTCCCACCCCTCCCCCACCCCCCTCCATCTGTGTCTAATTGCATTTCATCTGTAGTCATTCTCTGGAAAACTCACCGGGAAGGTGTCCAGGAGACTAGCACAAGCTCAAACACGCGCTTGACACGGGGAGCCGGGGAGCAGCCCGCCGCTCTGCTGGGCTGGAGCCGGGGCCCGGGGGAGCTGGTCCTCCCAGCAGCCCAGCCCTCTCCTCCCTGCTCCCAGCCCCGGCAGGGGATGCGCTGCCTGCCAGCGGGCGGGGGGCTGGCAGCTGGAGAGAGGCGGCAGGCAGCCAGGAAGGGCCGGTGAGAGCCGCTGGGGCAGAGGTGAGGCTGCTCAGATGCCAGCTCCTGCTCCACCGCGGGAAGCTTTTGCTCCCCTCCTTCCTCCGCCGAGCACCGTCGGCCTCCCCGAGGGCTCTGCCAAGGCCAGCGTGGGGCAAAGGCTGGGGAGAGGCAAGGTCCCACCCGTACGACCTGCCCCCAGCGTGATCCGGAGGCTCCCCTGGCTTCTGGCTCTGCAGAACGATGTCCCCATCCCCACACAGGCACTCTCCACTTCCATCACCGCTGTTCCTGCCTTGACCGGGGCACACTTAAGCCTGACACGTCCCAGCTGTGTCTGGTATGGCACGTGCATCCCTGCTGGTCCCACAGTTCCACAGTCCCACCCCATCACCTCGCTGCTGCTCTGATCCTGCACGGCCTCCTGTAAAATCCAAACATTTCCCGAGGGCTTGTTCACCCTGGGAAGGGAGCGATAAGCTGGGCTCCGAGCAGACGGCACACTGGGCACTGCACACCAACTCACGCTGTAGCCACTCTTACTCAACGCTGCCGGAGGAAGAAGCAGCTCAGCTCTTAACTGCATATGAAAAATGCCCACACAGAAGAGGCAAGAACAGCGGGGGACCCATAAACTCACACCCCAGCGTACTGCATGCCAACTTCCTTGCGTAAGTGCCCAGTGGTTTCACACTGAAAGCAAGGTTTCCTCCTGGAGAGGCAGACTCTGAATGTGGGCTATTTTAAGGTTTCAGGCCTTGGGGAGAAGATCTGCAGCTCAAGGGCTGGGCACAAATCACAAGTTCATTTCACATAGGCTGAAGCCACCTGACTTCACACATCACTGTTGGATAACGTGGAGCTGTGGACTGATGCGTGGCTACCCAAAAGCCCAGCTTGGTTCTCAACAAAGGGAAGCCACCTTTTCTACAAAGAGTCAGTCTTCCAACTGTGGGAGGATAGGGAATAAAATACTAACCTATATAACACCACCTTCAGCTTTGTCCATTTGCTGCCAAAACTCTGAATACAAAAATTCACAGCTCAGATGAGGGTGACATATTTATTTCAGTAGGTCGGTGACATAGACACAGACAAAACTTTTCCCGTTTCTTTTTGCCATCAGCTCTACAAGCAGATCTACTTCTATCCAGACTATCCAGAGAACAGCGATTACATCCAGGTAAATCCCAGGCTTTTCCTTTCACTTGCCACCCATTGACAATGGTTACCCACCAGAATCAGTTCAAGAGCTACCAACACAGAAATAACAACTGAATTACCACAATTAACAAGTTACCATTTGCCAGCTGAGTCACAGTAACACTGACTCAAGCAACCTCCTGATAGTCTAGGCAAACGTTTTAGTACTTACTGCAATGAAGAAAGATCACAGAGTCAAACTACTATAGCCCAGGTGATAATTTATAATCTTAATGAGGTAAATTAACTTGCTGGCCATCGTCTGTTCATATGTTTTGCTCTGCCATTATCACACGGTGTCAAATCTTGATTCCACCAAATGCCACAAGCCATGCATTCCTGCAGTACAATTGCAATGCAGTTTGCAGTGAAGATGCAAAAACCCCCTACATTTCTGTCCTTCTAAACCCCTTCTCAAGACAATTATCCTAATGAAAAATGAAGCTGTTCATCTCCACAGGCCAATTCAACACAAAAATATGTAAATATATCTTTAAATAAGCACAAAAATCATCCTGCCTTTTTCCTCATTCTTCCTGAGTAGTGGACACTGAACCAAGAATCTGAGAAGCCTGGGTTTAGTTCCCAGTTTTAATGCAGACTTTCTGCACCATCTCAAACCACACAACACAGTTCTTTATTAAGCTATAAAATGGGGACGCTACTACTTTTGACACAAAGCAAGGTGAAATACATGCACCAGTGCTTGTAAAAAGCTCTATACAAAGGAGAAGAGTTGCATAAATAACTAAATATAAATATACACATCAGATTTACCTCTGCCCCAGAACTCTAACTCTGTAAGGTAGTCTACAGAAAAGGGTATTTCCCATGCTGATGCTTTCCCATCTAAAGCAAATGAATATCTGTGAGAGAACAGACAGCACTCCATCTGCAGATGAATTTTACCTGCTTTCAATGCCAGTTCAGAGTCAGAACATGCTGGGAGTAAACAAAATCCATTACAAGACAAGAATTAATGATAAATGAGATCAACACATGGACTGAGGACCATTGAACAGGTTCTGCCATACCCAGCAAGATGACAGAAGCTACCATCACCCTTACAAATTTTTGCAGAGGTCAGTTGGGCAAGACAGAAACTTACCTGTTCTCCCACTGTGAGTGGCACTCTGCTCCGTGTCAACACACATCCTCCACACTGCAGAGGAAGTTTTTACTGGCATTATCTGAACTGTATAGTTACAGTGCAATGACTGTCAACCCTGTGTCATCAGCACACAGTCCTCCTTATCAGAAAAGGGATGCACAATAGGGAAAGAGAATTACGTACACACAAGCAGTGTTTCTCTGATGCTCAGCATAAAAAATCTAATCAAAATTGTACCAGAATGGTGATGTGAAAAGCACCCTGCCAAGTCAGTAATAAATATAAAATTCATATCTTGCATTTCCACAATGTATCACCTCTCATTCCGCAGTACTTTACACATTGTTGGGACCCAGATGAATCCCCAAATCAGAACAGATTTGTATTGGAATCTAACATTTCTGTTGGCTTCACATTCATTCAAATTACAGCCCTAAGCAAGAGTAGGATAACAGGCACTTAAAATGGCCCCTTGAATGCGGCAGCAGCCATTTTAAATGAGGCCCAACTCCTTCCAGCCACCAGACTGATTCCCTGAAGATCATCTCCCACCCACCCCTCACTCCTGAGCCCTGCATGAGGTTCTGTTTCCCCTTCCATCCGCTCTGTGGCAGAGGAAAGACAAAGTGGTCACTTTAGGGTGCATTAACAGCAGTTTCTCCCCAGTAGGCCCAATTGAGGATATCCTAAATCCAAACACAAACAATCTAATTTTGGAGACTGCAGCCACCAAAACCTGAGCAAGCCTCAGGTTTAAAGACAATAAACCCCCATCTTCTTGGCTTTCACCCTTCCCAAGCAATACCACTGCACGGGTATTACACACAGCATCTGCAGAGATCAACAACTCTGGAAGAGTTGAGCAATCAGCAATAGTAACAGCTTTTCCTTTTTCTGAAGACCTTGTGAACTAGGAGAAAAGTAGAGATGGCAAAGAGTGAAAAGTCATAGCCTACCTCCCTGTGGCTCATTATCTTAACACCCATCACTAAATCCTTCCTGACAGATGCATTTGCTAACTACTCTGATGGGAACACTGAGCAGTGCCATTCTTTCTTGTCCTGTCAATATGGCTACATGACAAAAGTGCGCTGATTTTTGTCCCAAGGTTTCACTTCCTGAAAGACACATGCATAAAAGACAGAAGGTGTTAGAAACCGTGAGGAGCACTACAAGTGTTAATAGTAACAGGTACCTTAAGACATAAATGCTAATTGTAGTCCTTCAGGCATATCATACATAGTCACTGCATGTCTAAGTAGGACAAGCATCTTCTAAATGCTCAGCTAAGACTAAGGTGTCTAAACAAAGACCAGGTTCTCATGACTGTTTAAAAGCCTTGAGCACTAGGTGTTCAGTTCTAAATTCTGATGTTGCCTCTAACAAGCCACAGGTGATCTCAAACTCCTCTGCCTCATCACTAGTGGTAGCACAGCTAACTCAAGACAGCAGTAGTGGAAATGCCTTGTAAGTTTTTCCTTCTGTCAGTAAGGTTTGGAGATCTTCATATTTCTCATAGTCATATCTATTCATTTCTTGGGGCACTATCTAAAAACCAAGCTGGAAGAAAAAACCCCTTGGAAGCCATAATAATGTGAATGGCTTACAGTCAATTAAGGCAAGAAAAAAGGAGCTAGTAACACTTGGAGATGCTTCCGAAAAGAATTACATTATAAAGGCAGGAGTCTTCTGTAGCTCCAACTACATTTATCTGCATCTACACTGATGAAATCAGGACAGTTATTTTACCTCTGGCAGCAGAAACACAGCTGCAGCACATGCAAGAATCAGCTCCTGACATTAAAGAACACCCTAAACCCTTCCACAATGCCATTTAGCTTTACAACTAAACGATAAACTATGCATCATTTGTCTTCCTTTTTCTAGTATAGATAAGACCCTAGAACAGCATCACCTAAACTGTGGTCCACAGGTCACTGACGGCCTGTGAAGCATAATAGGCAGTCGGTGCAGTGCCCTATCTACAAACAACACTCTGCAAGCCACAGCACCCAGTAAAACTGCCTGTGCATTGCCCTGTGTCATTTTTCTCCTTATAAACTCTGCATGTTTTTATGCTTGCGTGACAGATAAGCATTTACATCTACATGTAAACCATGGTCCAGAGGACATCTGTTTTTACCAATGGGAAGAGACAATGCGAGACCCTTTCTGAGAGAACCAGCCACCACACCCGAACCACCAGCATTTGGTACTCAGAGCCATTGCAGTGGCACAGGCACAGGGGATGCAGCATGCAATCTCTTGGAGAAGACTCTTGTGACAGAGCCACTCCTGTGTACAGGTGGGCACTGCTGGAAGCAAATAGCTGCACTTGCTGCATGTGCTTACTGTATTAGAGCCAACAATCCTGAAATTATTTTGGTTCCAACCATACCAGAAAGCTGGTATTTAACTCTGGGCTAAACCTGCTCAAAAAAACCTCATGACAAAATAGAAGGTTGCAGAAGAGCAACAAGTGCATTATCAAGAAGCAGAAATTATTTACAAACACAAAGACTAAAGAGGAGATCTCGCTAAGCAACGGCCAATGAGCTGGGACCCGAACTGCCTGCAAAGCTCTGAGAAGCACAAACTAAAAAGAGGAGGATCATTCAGTGCCACCTGAGCATTCAACACAACCTGACTGCTGCTGCATGGGGAAAAGAGGACAGATCACCTTAACAGGAGACATATGGCCTTGTCTTCTCAGGAAAACATTGGAAATGCAATCACTCAGGACAGCTAAAATGAAATTGAACACAAACACCAGAAAACACATGGAAGGAAGTATCACATCCACTGGATTTTGATCATGCGTGGAGCTAGGTAATCAGATTAGTGGGTGAGGGGGGTTGCTGCTGGCTAAAGGATATTTAATTCCACAGCTAAACTGCAACTTACTCTTCACATCCACCTTGCCTGTGTCTAACCAGGCTCCAGAGTGGGTCAGTCCCCATCACAGGACCAGGACTGTGACGCTCCTGTACCTACAGTGCAGTGAAAGAGGCTTCAAGCAGAACCTCCATTCTTGACTCTGCCAGGATAATCAAATAACTCTGCTGAATCAGACTGGTTGTTTGTTTTGCTTAAGATGTATTTACTTCAACAAGTAATTAATATTTTAAGTAGAAAAGGCCTTTGTTAAAGATTCACCACATTCACCCCTTTAATTAACATTTTAAACATTCACATTCATAGATTCATTTACACCTCCCACTTGTCCTTCAGCAATGCCAGAAAAGATCAGAGTTTACATTCCTGGTGTCTCAAAGATAAAAGAAAAAGGGAAAATAAAACCAAATCGTCCAGAAAACAGCAAAATCAAAACCTACATCAACCAAATTACCAAAAAAACCCAAACCAAACAAAAACAACCAAACCTAAACCTACCGGGTTTTCTATCCATCTCCAAAAAGAAGAAATGGTGTCCGAGCTGTTTAGAAATCTCTCCCTCTCACATGCAATACTGCAGCTGTAGGATGAATTAGAGGAGCAGCTTGGGTAAGTGGGGCATCACCAGCCACTGGAGGAGAACACCTGAGCCCCCCGACCTGGGCATGGGGCTGAAAAGTCTCACGCCACGGCTCTGCACCCCAGTGTGGCCAATGCAGAGAGGTGTGGGGTGGGGGGATCTGGTCCCCCTCAGTACCTGCAAGAGGGCCCAGATACTTCTGTGCCCGCAGTGAACTCAGTGTACCCTGGTGATGAACAGGCACCACTGGGGTGGCAGGGATATCTGCATATGTTAATTGCAATGTCAAGGTGTTTGTGCCTGCCACACTCACTTCTTCAGGAGGAAACAGCAACGACAGGATTCGGATCTACCTGTGCCTGCTGGTGACGTCACAGGCAGCTATTTCCAGCCCTGTTGCCATGGAAACCACCAGGCCTCAGCACCAGTTAGCAGTTCAATATATAATTTACTTATTCTTTTTCACCTAAGTGATTAGGACTCAAAATACAGAAGCATCTCACACACCTTCAAATCGTCTGATTGTTTCATAGGAATTTCTCAAAGGCGAAAACCAGCCTGAAACAGAGAGCTGGGCACTCTCCTGAGGGAAAGAAAACAGGCAAACAAAAGCCTAAACAAGATTTGAAAAAAACCACAAGGTTTTTCCCCACTTCTTCCCCTGCTGTCTCAACTTTCAAGGAAACATTGTGGCTCCTGCAAGATGTCACAGTGCTGTCACCATCTGAAGGAGATGAGCCCACAGTGAAGGAGGAGATAAAAGCTTAACACAGGAGCTGCTACATCTGGCAGCGCCTTTGGTCCACCCCACCCAGGACACCACAGTCCCCTGTGTCCTCCAATGCCACTGACAGGGCAGGGCACCTGCCCCATCCTGTGCCAGTGGCGATGTGCCACACCAGGATGCCCAGCAAGCCTCCCCTGGCTCCCATGAGTGACGATTGTGCATTAAGGAACAAGTTTCTCCTCCTTATTAATCTTAGCAGGAGTGGTTATGGGCGCTGCTACTCAATGCAGCACCTACCAGAGCCCTGGGGCAGGCAGCTGCTCCATCTCCACCTCTTCTTAAAATTCAGGATTGCAGTGGTTGCCTATATTTTCCACAACTTTCTTAACTAGTGCTGCGGTCAGAGGTGAGGTGATTTCTCTGCTTTTCCACTGCCTAATTAGTCACTGCAGAAGCTTATTCGAGACCTAAGGTTACAATTTAACATACTGTTTCATTGAGAGAAAAATAGAAATATTTTTACTGTGAGAATTTTCAAGTAATCCATCTGCCTTCAGGTAGTTTCAAAGTATCAGTCTTAATGTTTTTTATTGTGCTTCATTATATTTTAAACCAGTATTTTTTAAAATGGGGAGTTTTAAACATCAATTTTGAGAACCAGCTGCTTTGTGGCTGAATCATGCAGTCTGGCAGAACAATAGGAACAGCAGCACTCCCCAGCCCCCCACCCCCGTTTCAACCCTGCATGGGCCATCCTGCTCTTATTTCCCAAAACAAGTCATCACAAACCATCCCTGCTGCATCCCTTCTCCTCACCAGCCCTTCCTCACACACAGACTTGGCAGCAGGGAACAGGGAACAACCACCACTGAGAACAATCAAACAAAGCTAAAGGCTTTATTGGGCACAGTTTTAAATCAAGCACATTATGCTCTAAACAGGAAAGGAAGACAAAAAATCCTCAGACAACAAACTTTCTGTAGCTACTTTTTGTTGATGTTTTAAATGCTTTACATGTTAGAAGTTGTCTTCTACAACACAGGACAATAATTTGAAAGCCAGCAGGACAAATTGGCAGGGGACTGTGCCAAGCTATTGACACAACAGTTTGAGGAAAATAAAACCTAATCCTCCCTTATTTTCTAGGGAAAGGAGGGTGCTATCAGACACCATTGTGACCTCGAAGAGCAAACTTTAGAGATCTTCCTACTCCAAATTGTTTAATGTGATAATCTAGATTCAGATGCTTTAAAAAAAAATCCAAGCCACATTTTGTCCTAAGTTTAGAAGCATAAGGGTAATGTCTGAAAAGTACAAATCAGATAATCTACAAAGCTAAGTGAACTGAACAAACCCTTTTCCTTATTCCATCCCTTTGCTTTCTTCCAACTCCTTGACTTAACCCACCTTTCTCCAAATCACTGCTTTCATTTGCGCTCCACTTCCTTTCCTTCTTTGATCTGCAGCATCTCCTTTCCTCTCACTTTTTGAATAATTCTTCCCATTCCTGCAGCTCAACACTGGCCTCCTGCCAGTACCTCTCAGTCTAAACTTCCCCTTTTTTCTGTCACTGCTCCCTTTCTGCCCCTTCATGCTCTTCATGCTAATTCTTCTAGGTCACCAGGTGTGTTCCCTCTTCTCTAATATTAAGATTCTTCTACCAATATCAGCTATATTAAACAAGCAGGAGCTACTCTGATTTCAAAGATAATGGAAATAGAAGATAAATTTACAAGTGACTGAGCAAAGGCCACATGGCAAGTCAGTAGTATTGCACGGAATAAAATGCAGAATCAGGCTGATGTGTACCTGGGCCACTTCATAGTCTGAACTGGATCACAGCACTGACCAATTGAAATAGATTTATGTCAAGCCTAAACCAAAAACAGCCACCGGGGGAAAAAAAAATGTTGTTTGGCTGTACATTGAAGCTATGATTAAAAAGATGATTAAATGTTTCTATTTTGGACCCAAAAAAAAAAAAAAAACCAACCCAACAACCACCAAAAAAAAAACCTCAACCCAAACAACAAAGAATGTCTTTAAAACCCTTTTGCTACAGTAACTCATTTCACACTGGGAACAAGGCAAGAAAAACACGTTGCAGTGACTTTAGCAATGGGAAAATGACTGATACTTCGCACTGAGCTGACAGCTGACTTAAGAGTCATCACTAGGGCTAACATCTTCCTTCTCCCCACAGCCTCACTGGTCTGGCATGTCTCAAAACTTGAAGGAAAAAAACCCTGCTGATTTCATAGGGAAGTAGCCAAAGAGCCTGTTTGGAGGATGAAGTCAACTACATATGGTTCTATTTATTTGTTTGTTTTGGGGTGGGGAGAGGGAGTCAGTGGCAAATTCTCAGCCCTAACAACCAGCTCACAATAAAAACTTATGAAGTCAAGAGTTCCTCAAGGAAAAGAAACACTCTTAAAGTTTGTGTTTATTACATAAATGCCAACATATTTGCAAGATTCCAAAACTCGGGCAGCATCCAGCTTGAATGATTAAAGAGTATTTCTCCTTGAGGATTTGAATCCAGCCCAGATAAACTGCAATCCAAAACTGCCTTTGCATAGCAGGTCAATACAATCTACACAAAACCTCCTCTCTGTGTACAGAGGTGATACAAAACAGGTACACTAGGCAGGTCATGTCCTAATGCACACTTAGACCCCTGCACCACAAACCAAACTCAGTTGCATTTAAATCCATGACCAAAGATTTCTGCATTTTCTTCTAGTATGGAGAAGAAAAATATCTCTCTAAGAAACAAAAATATCCCTTTCTTTGTGTGTTATGAATGGGAATTGACATTAAAAAAGGCAGGAAATGAGGCACGGTTGCTTTTTTCCCCATTTTCTGTATTATGACCATGATGCATACATTCATTTCTACCTTTAAGAATATAACCACATACTCATATATAGCTGCATCTCATCCAAGCACTGGTCACTTGGGAAAACTTAGAAATTCAAGAATTCTGTGACTCTGATCCTACAACCATTACCAGTTGGGAGCTAACACACATTTCTTTTTTTGTTCATCCTAAAGCTTTGAATTATAATTTGCTCATTAGCCTAATAAATATCTCATCCTTGTGTGGCCCATAACAGCAGAAAGAGCAGTTATTATAGCAGTTCCCCACTGCAGCAGAGGAAGCTTGTCTGACCTCAGCATCCCTCAGCACCTTAAGCAAACATGGATCCAGTATAGCCATGATCCTCATGGAGCTTTCCTGCTAGCCCAGACAAAGGAAAGCAAGAGCTGTGACTCTTCTCTCTCCAGAGTGCACAGAGACTTTTCTCCAGTCACAAGAGAAAAATTCCATCCCCAGAGGTTTTCTCCATCTGCTCCGGGTAAGAGAAAATTAACAGTCTGTGGCACAGGGGCAACATGTGCTGTAAAAAAGGTTCACTAGCTCAAGTGCTTCGGTTGTGCTGAACATTTCAGTTGTGACCAACATAATTTCCTGTCATTCCACTTCTCCCAAGTTACCTCTACATCTGTCCTGGATCTGTGTGAAACTCCTGTTTATACTTGCATAAGAAACTAAGAGATATTAACAGTAAACAGATTTTTATTTCTTTCTAAAAAGCTTCTCAATGAATGACCCCAAAATAATGAGTCTGGTCTCATGATTTTTTTTTGGTTGACGGGGTTTTTGTTTCCTTTCTTTCTTTTCCCACCCAGGTTTTTGGTTGTTTTTTTTTTGTTTTGTTTTGTTTTGTGTTTTGTTTTTTGGGGTTTTTTTAAAGAAAAGAAAGCTGAGATTGTGATTTTGATTCTGTTGAAAACTCCCCTGGCCCATGCCCAAAACATATGCCTGATGAGCAGAACGATGACTCTCCCAAATGTACTAAATGGGGCAATTTTGGGACCTCTTCCAAAATCTCTTTCCATCTGTCCATCTTCTGCCCAGCAATTCATCATCTCCCCCAAATCTCTAACTTCACTGCATGCATTCTTCTGCCCTGGCATTGACATTTGTCTCTGTCCCACATTAACCCAGTCACATCCCACCTCTGAGCAACACCTTTACTCTTCCTGGAGCTGTTTCCTTTCACAGACACGACACCAGCTAAATTCTCTGGTTTACCATTCCCAAAGACAGGCATCTCTGGGGCACAACCCACTGCTGGCAAAAGCAAGAGGGATAATTTTATGTCACAGATCTTTGTTTTCAGCTGCAAAAACAGGCATCAATCAAAAAAGCAGAGGCATCAAGTTCTGTCTCTCCTACACCAGCTCACACGAGCTCCAATAGTTCACTTATCCCATTTCTCTTTAGGATTCCTTTATAAGCAAGGGTGAGCCCTCTAGCACCATTATCTGAACTAATCCAGCCCTGCTGAAATCCCATCATTTGCCTGCAGAGAACATGGAAAGAACTAACACTGATCTTAGACTCGCGACTATCAATGGTCCCTGTACACTAGAGAGTTAAGCATTAATATTGCACATGCCCAGAAGAGGTGGCAGAAAGACTCTTCTGCCTGCAGCAGGTGAGAGACCTGCAATTTTCCTGGGAATCGGGCTTTTTCCTTTAGCCTTCTGATTTACAGAGCAATCAATAGGTTTCTGCCCATTGCTGCCACCCCCTTTAGTTTCAGAATTGATGGGCGGCAGCGCTCCAGTGCTATTGTGTTACAGACGAACTGCGAAATGCCACCGAGGCGAGTGCTCGGCTGAGTCACGCACAGTCAGCACAGCACAAGGGGCCGGCAGGGTTGGAAAGCTCTGCACGGACCTGACCGTGCCAAGGCATCCCGTTCCCACCTGTCAGCACCCCTTGCCAATGCCGTTTCTTGCCCCGCAGAGGTTTTGACAGCAGAAATTATTCTTAGTTCTCTCTCCCTCTCGCACATGTATACACATACACGCGTTTCATCGGATCACTTCTCAGCCTGCAATAGCCTTATCACACCCTCATAAAGCTGGGAAGTACTATTAAATGGGGATAACAGGAGAGGGCAACGGCAGGAAGCAGACGAGTTAGCTAATTGAGCTGAAAACAAGTTGTCAGATAACACGTCAAGACAATCCAAGTCTTATTCTGCTTCTTCTGCTGAGGGGGTAAAGAAGCCCCTCCTGCCTCTCTTCCCCCAGCACATTCCCTGACTAGATCTGGCTGAAAAACGTTGTCTTTACTTGGCTACTTTACCACAGCATACTCGCAGCAGTAACAAGGAATGCGGGAGACAACTGGGACCGTTCCATTCGGTAACTGTGCTGATCTCTCTCTACACCAGCCTATCACAAAGCCATGCCCTCATCAACAACCTGACCCCTGCAAGCCAAATGCCAATATTGCTCCATCTCCGGCCCATAGATTTCAACTCCAAATGGTGAACAGCACCGAGTAAGTGCAAGCCTGCTTTCATTCAGGTTCTTCCATCTTGTTCCCTTCCCCCAGCTCAGTCAGAAGGTTCAAGCCTAATTCCTGCCTTCCTCATCAGATGCCCACAGCCAGAGCTTACAAGGGGAAGCTCTCCAGCACATCCTCTTCTGGAGGTGCAGAGAAGCTAAACAACACCATCAGCAGATACAGGCTTGGTTTGAACCACAGCAAGTTGAGTCCTCATCCACCTTCCCTCCAGTGGGATGGCCTATCTTCTCCCCTTTCCTGAACTGCACATGTTCTAAATGATACTGCAGCCACACCACTGCCAGGACCACTCAATACAAACCTGCAGCTTGAGAAACAACTGTTCAGTGCATCATAACAATAAGTACCTGGTTCATAACTTGACACCCAATCCTGCCCTTTCACCTTCCAACATCTTTTTTTGAAGGCATTTTCCAGGAACAACTTACAACAAACCAGCTTTCAAAGTCAAACAGACATAAGAATGCCTTAATTACACTGCAGCAGGTGACACACCTTTTCAAAGCTTTAAGGAAACAAAGCACAAACCAAGCTTCTCTTCCCACTCCTCACAGAACAGCATGAAGGAGTCTCATGGAGAAGCTTCTTCTCGACATCCTCACTGCAGGATCCTGGCTGCTGGTGAGAAAGCCAGTTTCCAAAGCCATTTCCCCACCTGCTGTCTCTGGGTGTCACTGGGAGGCAGGATCTGTTTCATAAAAGAGCTATGAAGAAACCTCTCTGCCCACCACCCCTATCCCATCCAGGAGCAAAGGCTTTGCTCTAGCTCAGAGGAAAGCCTTTGTGCTGGCAGGCTAGGGGATATTCTGGGCAGCCAGACAACACCACATTCCTTTCCCTCTGAAACTTGTATGAAATGCTGCATCTTAGACAGACACTTACTAGTGTTTAAACTAACACTTTCCAAAAGAGAAAAAACCCCACATTTAATCAATATCCCCAACTGGCTCAAGTGCTCATGTCTACAATGCAAGGAGAAGAGAAACACTAAGAGGAGCAAAGAGAGGGAGAAAGGAGTGTTTTCAGATAAAATGAGACACATGAGAGAGAACTGACAAAATGGTCAGCAAGTGCCTTCCAAAGTCACACAGCTGTACAGGAGCTTTTTGTACCAGAAAAGAGATCTTATAGCAAGCCAGAAAATAAGCTGCTGTCTCCAAAGGAGTGCAAGGTATGGTGTGAAGAGAAAGTAAAGGAAAAGGGAAGCTCAAGCTGCTCGAGCAGCTGTAATGCTTTGATTGGAACCAGTAGATGATAAGCTGTAAAGCACATTAGCTGGATGGATGGGGTAAGTATGAACAGAGGGATCCTGCATTTTTGTCTCCAGCGCCTGCAGTTCTGGCAGGAGGCTCTCTGGATACTTGGACATGGAGGACAAGTGAATTTCTTAGATGCAGGCACCACCCAGGAGGAGGAGGTCTTGCCAAATTGCAGTCTCTGCAGCCACAGGATAGAAGTACAAGGAGTTCCTTTGACAGTCCAGAAGACAGGCTGGCCAGTATCTTAATTCAATTACACTTTTGCAAAGACAACAAAAATATCCACAGTGGTATCAGGCACAAAATCAGTTTTAAACTAGTGCAGACCCTCACATTTCCAAGTGTATGAAAGCCAACTGACAGAGGCATAAGAAGCAGCTTCTCTCTTAGGATCATTGCTCCAAATTACCCACATTGGAGTAGTTCTTCACTTTCCAAGGACACCTGGTGTGAGCTCTGGCATCGCAGCCAGCTCCAGTGCCCAAGGCAGGCTATCAGACTGAATGGGTCAGTGGTCCAACAGTGGGGCAGTGCCTCTGGCACTTCACCATGGGCATAAAGCAAACCATGGAGCAAACCATGAGCCATGACACCCACGCAATGATGACCCAGCAAGATGTCACAGTAAGAGGCTTGGAAGAACCACTGACAGTAGACATGGTCTATCCTGCCAACACCTCATTCATTTTCATCCATCTTTTATGTTTATCTTATGTAACCGAAATAATGACAAATCCATCTCTGTGATATTTGACATTGAAGTTTGTGCTACCCCACTGCATCAGCCTGCAACTTAGGTCTCAGATGCATAAGAGTCCTACAAGAAACAGGAATAACTTGAATTCCTACAAGGAATAACCTACAAATATCACCAAAGTAGATGCCCCTCCCCAATAAGGATTAAAGATCAAGATTTCTCTAGGGCAGAAATGTGGCTTACATCAAAAACTCAGGGGAGGGGACTAAGAAGGAGGATTGAAATATAAGGCTACATTTAACATTAAAGCTCTTCTAGGGAATGACACTTCTGCTGTGCAAAACCCAGCATGGCCCATCTTTATCTGAACAGCCCATCCATGGGGTCTGATCAACAAAAGTGCACGTTCCGCTGCTGAGGGACACGCCAGACAAGCAAAGGCAGGTGAAACTGAGGGCCTCTGTGAGACCTCTGTGACCTCCACTCTCCCAAGGCACAAGCTGGAAGTCATTGCTCCTAAAAGGTAATGAAAAATTGAGAAGTTTGGAGGAGGGGGAAGATCAGACTCTATATTTGAGATTCTGAGAGCTGAAAGGGAATAAAAAACTGGTTGAAGCCTAGCTTTGCTAAAAAACCCTATGTGCAGACATAGAAACAATGCTCATTTTACATTGGAAATCAGGAAACGAGGTGGAAGGAGAATGCAAGACAGTGCTGTGTTTCTGCATTAGGGTTTTTAAGTACACTGCAGGATTTCTGTCTCAGAGTACTCATTGAGTTACATCAGACTGTAATGGCCTGTTGATTTTGAGAGATTATGGCAGCGCTGCTGATGCAGGGGGAGAGGAGATGGAAGGAGAGAGAAGATGTGATGCATCAGCCAGCGTGCACACACATTTCAGATGATTACCCCTACACTCCTGCACGAGAAAGACACGGCAGAGTCACAGCAGGACCAGGAGCAGGAGCAGACCATGCACGGGACCCTGTTAGCAACCAGCACAGACACAGCAGGCAGGTTTTTACCCTCTGGGGCAGCAGATGCCAACAGCAACATTTCTGCAGGGCAGTCCCATCCAGGGCTAGCAGGACCAGAGCCACATGACATGGCATGGCAAGCATAATGGAGAAGGTCAATCCTGTGTTCAAGGTGTGCAATGTGCTCCTGAGATGGATTCAATCTCACTCTGTCAGGCTGACAACTTTGCCTGCCTGCCTATTTCTCTCTCCTGTATTTCACAGAAAGATGGTATCCTTTCCTTTTCCTTTCTTTGCTCCCGGGCACAAGCAATCAAGAACAAAGGATGAAAGAAAAATGCAGGGGGGGATGGGGGGGGAGTGAGGCGGGGGAGGGACATTTGAGAGTTAGGGAGCAATCTTTAGCAGAGAGAAGATAATTTAAAAAAAAAAAAGCAAAAAGGAGATGCAGAGGCTTGGAAAAAAAAAAAACACAATATGCAAATGAGGCAGAACAAAAATCAGAGCTGGGAAAAAAATAAAATCACACTAAACCAACCCATGTTTCCATAAGCTCTCCATCTCTCAGACAAGGGGATGCCATTGGGGTGAGGGGTTCCCAAACCCTTCTACCACCCTCCACCTCCAGCAGACACCCGTGGCTCACTGCAGGCAGGCAATCTACCCTCTGGGGCATAGCAAAGGAAGAGAGGAGGAAAGACTGAAGCAATTCTGGAGCAGTGAAAATCCTTGTTTTCTCTCTGAGGTAGGGAGCTGTGGGGCAAACAGAACCAGCCAGGTGCTTCTAACACGATGTCTGTCAAACAATCTGATTTCAAGCTTCACTGGAGGAGTCCCTCAGCAGCTGCTTTAATCTACTGCAGCACTTTTTCCCCACAGCAGGCTGCATTCCCCTTGTGCCTCCTCCACTCTTCCACCAGGACAGAGGTCCCACAGGAGCAGAGACCTCTATCTCAGCTGGCAGCAGATTGAAACACCTCAGGCCATACCACAAGCTAAGGAGGATCAGGCTTGAACCGGAGCTTTCCAAAGGGCATCCAGCTGCACAAGGAAAAGCAGGATTTTGCTCCTGCAGGTGACATACTATTCTTGATGCAGAGCCCTCACACTGCTCAGAGGTGGGTGTCAGCAAAGGTGGCTTCTTCCCTCCAGACCATGGAGTAAAGAACTCATCCATCAGCTTGATCATTAGCAACACCGTAGCTGGTGGTGTGTTACGACACACCACAGTGCAGTTACCCTTCTACTCATCATCATTTATTTCTTCTCCTTCCAAGGTATGGCAAAACATCAGTGTGTGCTCCTCAGCTGGGAACAGTGAGAGCTGTAAAAGGGAACTAGGAAGCAGCAGGATTCCTGGCTTTTAGACAAAGTCTGGGACTGACTCACCTGAAATACCAATTTTTAGCACCAGGAGTGCTCTACTTTCGTGTAAACAGCAGCTCCTCTGCTCCAGCTTTCAGCTCTCCTGTCCACATTGCTATTTGAACCATTGTCTGTTTGTCCAGTTCTGCCTGTGAACACCTGAAGCTAGGGACTGTAGGCTATGGGTTGATCCTAAAAAAATATTTTTAAAAAAATCTATCAATATCAGAAACATGGCATTACTTATTACCAAGGAGGACCAGTTAACTTAGTAAATGCTAACTGACTAGAAGTACAAGTCACAGTTGTGTTGCAAAGGCTAGTTAAAAAGCAGTTTCAAGAAGCTGACAAATTCCACACCAAAGGTGTCTAAGCTCTGGTGGCACATGTGAAAGCAAAAGGTAAGCCTTGCACCATATTTTACAAAGGACTGGGTATCAAGATAAAGCAAACAAGGGAACCTGTGCTGGTATTGAGGGCAGTCAGATGTCTAAGGGGAAAACAGCAAGAGAACAAAAAGACAACAGTGAGAGGACAGGGAGAAGAGAACAGTAAGTTTTAGCAGAGATTTCTACCATGCAGATTGGTAACTCCAATCAACTGCAAAGGTCACTTGCACCTCCAGAAACTGGAGTGGCTGCAGGCACTGGCTGTGTTTCCCAGGAGCTCCCTTGCTCCCAAGTGTGACTTCCCCACCCCAGAGACCCACAGGGAGGCAGAGCGAGAAGATGTATGATGTCTCAGTTCACATCTTAGCCAGGTCTGTGTCCCCATCAGTAAGAACTGCCACCACAACTGACACTAATTGGTTCCCTTGTCATGCTGCAGAGGTGACACAGACCACATGGGCACCGACAGGAAGCCTCCCTCTCCCTGGTCCCCTCAGGTCACAGCTAGGCACCCTGGTAGCACAGTGTGCATGCATAGCTGGTGTTGCCACGACGTGTGATGCCTGCTCGGTGAAAAAAGAGCATCACTATCTGGAGCTGTTGAGCCTGCGTCACTCACTGCAAGAAGCGGGGGGGGGGAAGACAACTACCAGCTTAAACCAGATTTTACTGGTAGGAGCATCACCAGAATCCAGGCTCTCAGGGACTTTACAAGGGATGGATCCCGAAACGTTACCAGCTGCAGTTGCAGCCTCCATATCCTCTGTCAGCCTGGAAAAACAACAATTAGCACACGTGTGCATTAGTGCATGCATGTGTTTGTATGAGCCTGCGGTGAAAACATACACAATAAACACTACGAAGGAAGAAAGAGATTGTTGTTTGAAGCTCAAAGAAGCTATTTAAAATATAAAAATCTGTGTGCAACTGAGAATTAAAAAAGGCAAAATTTACTTTCATCTTTCTGTGAGGCAGAGGGGGCAGGGAATTAAGCACACACACCCCCCAAAGCAATGCCCAGGAAGAATTATGCTGCTCGTGATAAATGCACTTTTCTGGTTCTGTGAAAAATCTGACATAATGAAAGTACCTTGAATGCAATTACTGGCACTTGTTTAGCATGGCAGGGCATTGCACTGCCACTGGGCTCGCTCCTCTCTGCTCCCAATTAGCATGCCAAGTACTCCAGCCACACACATGGGCTCACAGGTCAGGGATTGGCGCGGAGGAGCAGCAAACAGCTACCTGCCCGCCAATGAGGGAGCGAGCAATGTGCTGGAAAGCTCCAGCTTCCTTCATTTTACATCCTCCCATCCCTATCACACTCTTTTCCTCCACTCCTCCAGGGTCTCTGGAGGCAGTGATAAAAACCGCAAGCTCTCCCCCTCCTCTCTCAGCTGGTCTCATTCACGGCTCATGGCAGACCCGGTTTCCTCTGGGGACTCACTAATGAAGACGGCCAACGTTAATCTCTTTCCCCCTCCCTGACGGGTCGATTTATAGTTCCACGGAGAGTCCTGGATTGCAGCCAGAGGGCTTGACACATTCTTCTTGTTCCAAGACGAAAGGGGAGGGGGGGAAGACACAGGCTTGCGCACACACACACACACACATGCTGAAGTCGCACACACGTTTGTGATTTGGATTCAGCTGGAAGATGCAGCTGGAAAACCTGTTTACCTGTTCCGAAACGGCAGCTGAAGGGAACAGTAGCCAACAGCGCCTTTGTATATATGCGTACACTCCAAACATCTTTGTGTTTCCATAGCACCTCTTCCAGCCCAAAGACCCCAAACCACAGGGATCACTCCCTCATCACCAGGATGAAATAAAGCATCAGTTGTGTGCCAGCAGCATTACCCGTGAGTCATTAGGAAAGGAAGCAAATGATAACTTCTCCAGGATAAACAGCAGGGGGAGGGAAAGGGGAAATTTTAGACAGGCAGAAAGTAATGAACTGGAATTTGGCCAGGACACTGAGGTTACTGTCCCCCCATCTCGTGAGACGTGGAGTGGGATCTTTAACAATCAATTGATCAAGACCTCGTCTCTACCTCTCGTCCGTAAGAGTTTCCAGTACTCCTTGCAGCTTCTTCAAGAGCAACGCTGGCGCATGGGCTCAGCTGTGGCTCAGAGAGAAATGCACCCCTCTGGTACCCCCACCTGCTCTTCTACAGCGCTGCAAGGCACTGCCTGCACTGGAACTCCTCAGACCTGTCACTCCCACAGCTGCACCTTCAAATGAACCAGAGAGGAGGAGAGACTCAGTGATTTTTTTACAACTGAGCTATGAGGGAGCATCCCCTCCTTGCCCCGTGTGGCAGCCTCTGCCGTAGCCCTGTGGGAACCCCTAAGTCAGTGCTATTTGTTGAGCTCAGCTCCCCGTGCACACAGCAGACCGGCCCGCGCTGACAGCACAGCTCTGCTAATAGGGTCAGTCAGTGAGCTACTGCTGCAGAGCCGCAGGGGAGCACAAAACACTGCCTTTATTCCTGTAAGACCTATACATTACGTCCTCGCCCCCGCCCCCTCAGGAACCCAGTGCTGGATTTAAAAGGAGCACTGTCAACTCATTTAGGCCCATTATTTTGCACTAGAAGAAATGGCCTTTACAAATCTCAGTGGAAGAACACTCTCATTTCATCTTTAGGTAATCTTAAAGGTTTCAATTGCAGGGCTGTAAACCACAATGCAAAAAAGCACAGACAAATAGATCAGATCAGATATGAGACTGCCCAGACACAGAGTTCCCCTTGCCAAGCTGACTGCAGAGCAAAAATAGAAATGAACACTGCACATAATTATAGTATTTTACATTTCCACTGCACTTTCCATCCTAAACAATCCCCAAATGCATGCACATGTGCATGTGTGTGCATACAGAGAGGTAGGACACTGAGAAAATTCACTTACTTGTGAGAAAAAACAGAAATTGTAGTCCAGTGGTAACAGCTTGTACTGAACCAAAGCCTTCATTAACACAAACACACACACAAGCTCATAGAAAATCATTATAATGTGAAACGAGACTAAGCCAAGCCACAGCAATCTGTAGATCAGCAGCTCCAGCACTTCTGCTGCTGCTCAGCATTTCCCCCAAAACAGAAGATTAGAAACTGATCTTTTATTAGCTCTCGCCCTCTTGTTTCCCAGCAAAGCCCAAGGTGCCAATTCCACTTTGCTACTGCAGGGCAGGGGCAGCTCTGCAGCTGTCGATCCACAGGCTTCCTTTCTCCCGCTGCCGAGCGCTTTGCAGTCTGTAAGCAGGCACATCCCCCAGCCCTGGGGGCTGCAGCAGCCCCATTCTGCAGACAGCAGAGCATCTGAACAGGGGAGCCAAAGCCAGGGACAGTGCCCAAACCACAGTGCTCCGCTCTCCCTCCTGACAAAAGAGCCTGTACCAGGAACAAAGGCCTGTTCTCCACTTTGTGCCACCCAAGATGCTCTGAGCAAGGATGAAAAGAGCCAGGAAAGAACACTTGAAGATAAGCAAGAGCAGAGACCTGATGCTCTAGCAGAAACCTTCGACTTTCTCAGGAGGCTAAGAGGCAGGGGAGAGAAGAGCACACCTCAGCCTGGGATGCTGGATCACTCCTTTCTCCTTCCTGTGTGTCTGTGGCAAGTCAATCTCATCTTCCACATATTAAATATCTCACAGTAGTTTTAAACTCCCATCTGAGCACACAGGCGTTTCAATGCTGGTATGTGGCCAAGCACATGAAGAATGGGGGTAGGAAGTTCAAGAGGAGACAAGGAAGCAGCTCTGAAGCACTACAAAAATGAACTAATAGGTCAGAAACAGGGAAGGAAAAAGTCTGAGGTTATGAAATGATATAACAGCTGGCTTGAGAAAGCTAGGTTGTTTTTTTTTTAATGACAAACAGGAACCTCACCAACAAAACAACGTAATCAAGTGTAGTACACAACTACCCATTCAGGGAAGAGCCTTAGCCCTTACACTAGCATGAGGCCAGTATCTGCCTTTGATGCCCCTCAGAAGAATCCGTTCATTCAGCAACATGCTGCAGTAATGTCTAAAGCTCAGTGAATGAGTGG
Organism: Zonotrichia leucophrys gambelii; assembly: GCF_028769735.1. Lineage (NCBI taxonomy): Eukaryota > Metazoa > Chordata > Aves > Passeriformes > Passerellidae > Zonotrichia > Zonotrichia leucophrys. The sequence goes on along the minus strand of NC_088170.1, from coordinate 37,233,010 downwards.
CCCATGCCTCTCTTGGCAGATATTCTGGGGAAGAAAGATATTTTGTCAAGGACACTGCAACAACACCCTCCCCTATACTTCAGGAAACAGTCATGGGATTGCCATCATCCAGAGAGGACTCCAGGTTTTAATAAGGTCACATCTGAAAGAGCCCCACCTAATAAGCTGCATGGAAGTCAATTTATCGACCTCAGCACATGAAGTTGTGGTTGCAGGGTGTGTAGGTAATTCATACCTGATGCTCAAGGCCATTCCCTCTGGCTAAAAATGGGAGACCAATACAATTTCTTAAATTTAATTTAATAATCCAGTGCTTTATTCAGAAATGCAAGGAAGAGCGCAGTTAAAACAGGATTTTTATTTTGACAATGTCACTTTAACGACAAATAGCTGGCTGCTCAGTTCCCTTAGCAGGAGACAGCAGGTGCTCAGCTGGCTGATTTAGCAGCAGCCACAACTGCCACCACGAGCGGCTGGGTGCAGTTCACAGGCCGTAATTCCCAATTCCCCCAACACAGACTCCCAAGGAGGGGGAAGGGCTAAGGAAGTGAGAGGAAAGGCAAGGGGGTGAGCTCGTGGTGAAGTGTTACCGAATTAATGAACAAACCTCACTGCCACTTCCCTGGGGCATCCTCACCAGCCTGATGGGCACCTCCATCAGCTTCCTTCCCCCAGCCTTGTGTATGCACCTTCCTGCATGGTGGAATTCGAGGCCTTTCACCCCTCCTTCCCCCTGAGCAAATAACACACCCAATTTTTACATGCATGCAACACCAGCAAGACACTCCATGATCTTCTGAGACCTTCCCCAGTGGCCTCATTTTATGGAAACCAGTGTCCTCAGTAAACAACTAGGAGGCAGGAAGACCATGTTGCACAGCCTTGTACCTACAGAAAATCAGGGCTATGGAAACACACCTTAGAAGAGGATATGGTACAGCTAGAGGCCTATGGCAAAGATTGTTAGAGACCACCTTACAATCACCTGTAAATTTAAAAATAGACATGTGCATGTGACTTTGTGATTTAGTTTTTGTTGCAGTTTGGCAATTGTATTTTTTAAAACACATAACATAAAAATGTCAAGACAAAAATTCTTGCCATTTCCTTTACCTCACCCATCTTGCCCATTCAGCAATGAAAGATTTTTCTAGACTGAAAGACTATGAGAATTGGTGGGCCAAGAAAATTATATCTCCTGAACAGTGAGAAACTGAAAGCTGTGTTGTTAAAAGGGAATGGGATTTTACTCAGCTCACAAATTCTGGATGGTCTTCACTTGATTTTGCTACTGTCTATACCAAGACTTGTATTTATTGAGTTATTTTAAGCTGCAGAAAGGCAAAATTCTCTTACCTACAATTAAACTATTAGAGCTCACAGAAACATCCATTATACCTCAGTAGCAGTTCTCTAAGGCCTCCAAAAAATTAAAACACAGAGCACACATTACTCTTTATTGCAGCCTTAGATATATCAGGGTTGATGACAGCACCATTTTTTAAATCCATTGTGATGAGGTGAATGGGGGAGATAAACCGGTACAAGCCTAGTTTAGAACAAACGTTCCCTTTGGGTCATCTGTAAAACTAATCTAGACCTAACACTAGAAAGCATGCTCAAGGACAGAAACAAAATCCTTCCACTTTTTTTATAAGCATACTATCAGTGGAAGAGGTTTGAGTAAAAATAATAATATATCAGTATATTAGCCAACTGTTATTGTTGGCTACTCAAGCAAAGTAGGACTTCAACAACCCAGGATTTACAGGGCTGGGAGTCTGGTGGGTCCCTGGTTTTTATTTTGTGCCAATTTGCATTCACTCATGCTCCTGGGTAAGTGATGATGCCATCAGTAACCTCAGCGCAGCTGGAAAAGTGGGTTAAGAAAGCAGTGGACACTCATCAAAAACTAGGTCTTGCCTGCAGAGGGGCACACAGGAGAGGCAAGCTGAAGCACTTTAAGTGGATGGGTAAAATGACATAAAACACTCCTATGGACAGATTTATGCAGAATGCAAATGTATCCCTGATTTGCCTGCTTCGCTACTAAACCTATTTTTACTAAATCAGCTGAAAGTTAATTTCAATCTAAATAAGGGTATGGTCAGATTAGCCAAGCAATTGGGTCAGGGCAGACTAACAGGTTGTTGTCCTTTCAGACAGATATCAGTAACTCACCATATGTGCTTCCAGTCTTCTGCAACACAAAGAAACTTACAGTATCCTCAGAGAAATCTCCCACAAACTGTTTTTGTGAGACTTAAAAATCAGAGGGGCCAGTTTGGCTGGGAGTCAGCAATCTGGTACATTGGCAGGGGCAGGCTACAAAGGATATCCCAAGAGTTGCCAGTCTAGCACGATTTCTTGGCTCCAAAATTAAATAGACATCAAATTCTTAATTTTCCCCCAAAAATACAGCTTTGACCCTGTAGGGGTGCTGCCTTGGGAACACCCAGAGAAGCTGCCACCAAGAAGAGGCATGTCTGCTGTGGGACGTTTTCCAGCCTCTCAGAAACAAGAAGCCAGACAAGGGCTGCTGCCAATTCACACACGCTACTCCAGGACTGGGCAGTGACTCAAGAAAATTGCTTCCTGACATCTTCCCAGCAGTGACCCCAGCCATGCACCTGCCTCAAGAGATGCTAGCGTGCCTTCATGGCTTTGACAAGAGATGCCTCACATGTATTGGCTTCTTTACTTGGAGAAGGGCCCGCCAAGCCACCTGGGTTCAACAGTGGGTGGACAGAACTCCTGTAAGTGGACATTGAGAGATGAGCTTGTCACTGAATACAGGGGAGCTACAGAGCTGGCACAGTAGCTGTTTCTTGAGGAACAACAAGTTGCTGGCAGCAGAGAAAACCCTAGTTTGCTGTCTACCTGATTTTCAGTCCTTCCTGCCCTAGGGTTACATCTCCTTTGACTGGGATTTTGTAAGAATGAGAATACAAGGACAGAGAGAGGTGTTAGTGCTCTCCCAACTCTCCTGCACCAGAAGCCGGCTGGCTGTGGACTCAATCCATCATACCTGACCATACTAAAACCCTTCCAGCCAATCTGCCAGTGTGTCACGGGCACCATTCTCCCCTGGCACTTCCATCTAATCAGTGCACACCAAGTGCCAGGGTTCCTCGCTGTTGGCTCTCTCCCCCTCTCACCAGGGCTCTGCAGCATTAATGTTTCACCGGCAGCTCTCGCTCTCCTCCCAGCTCCATCAAGCACATCTCTGCTCTGACCCGCTGCCCCAGGCAGCTGGCTCCTGACCCCCAGAACCCACAGCTGCCACAGCCTGCCTGCCCCTCAGTCCCATCAGTGCTCTGCATGCCTTTGGAACAGGAAAGCAGCAATACCCCTCACTGCCCCAGGCAGCCGGCTCTGAGCACCAGGCTCATCCTGCCTGCAGCTTAACTAGCATATTAAGGCTGGAAGGGGAAAATGCCCAGCACCCGCCCTGCATCCCCGCCAGCCCCCTCCCTTCCCCAGCCTGCCACCATAGCGTAAACCCTTTTGTTTCTCAAAAATATTTCTCTGCAGAAATACAGCAATTATTTCAGAAAAATCTCACTCCTCACCACTGGTAGAAATACCATAGTCTGAGACAGTAGCTCTCTTGATGATTGCAGACAGTGGAATATTCCAGAAAAAAAGGGAAGATTTGGGGAGGGGGAGGGGGAGAGTATCTGGGATCCAATCTTTCTCTCCCTGCCAATCCCCTCCATCTCCAGCAGATTTCATTTTTATCAACAGGATTTCTGTGAAATTTTTACTCAATCCTCCCTCTCTCCCATTTCAACTCCCAGCTAAGCTCAAAGGTGCACAAGAATAACGTGCTGCCACCTTTTCCTCGCAGGCTGGACAAATAAGTCCTCAGCTAGCCACATGGAAGCCATTAAAAATATATTAACATACCCAGCAGGGTCTGTCACTTTTTCTTTTCCTCCTCCCCCTCCCCTTCTTCTTAAACACAGAGAAGGAAGAAATCTTGCCACAGTAACAAGAGGTTTTCATCAAGTCTCATTACCTCAAGCGCAGCCGCGCACCACAGCCCCCACAGAGAGCAGCCTTCGGTTCCCGCTGTCATTAAAGGAACGAAGATCTTAAACAAAAATTAAACCCTGGACAGCATGAAGTTGGGAGCACATGAACGGATCAGGCAGGGAAGGGTATGAGAAAGCCAAGGGGAAGAGCAGGAGCAGAGCCACCAGACAGGGCTCCACTCCAGCAGCTCGGGAGGGATGGGGCAGGTTAAATGTGTCCCACAGAGAAGGGCAGAGGGAAGCATTTTCAACATTTCAAGCCAGCATCAAGGTATGCTGTATTTCCAACACTTAGTGACACAGCAACATCCTGGAACATTAATAAGGCTCAGGGTGAAACCAGACCAGCAATCATGATAAAAAAAGCACAAAGCTTTGTCTCAGTCTGTGATGTTCCATGAAAGGATGATTTTGCACACTTTGACACATGTCCATTTTTACTCCAGGGGGTCCTCATCCCTTCCAAACAGCATCATGTCCCATGCATGCTGGAGCGGCTGCACAGCACATCTTAACCTGCAGCAGCTGCTCTAAGCCTGAAGCAGGTGGCCGCTGGTGTTTAATAGCTCGGGAGGAGGGTTTGAAGGGCGGAGGCAGCAACTCTACATTTAAACAAGGGATTTCTATACCAGGGGGTGGTTAGTCAAAGGGCCATCAAGTCAAAGTGCTCTTAAACTGTAGTTTTTCAAGTATTTCTTTGAGCAAATCGCTGGGTTAAGCAGCTTTCCTCTCCACCTTGGCTACTTTAATCCAGATCAATTCCCTGATCCAGTTCAATGTGCAGCAGCACGTTCAGCTGCACTGGCACAGCTGAGAAGCAGCAGCAGGAACTGCTGAAAACAGCCCTCATAAAACGACACCCTCGATCCAACAGGCATGACACTAAGACCCAGGGGAACACAACACTGCAGGCAAACCCCATGAAAACAACGGGAAGAGGGATACTACATACATGGTTAACAGGGAAGAGATAAGCTAACCAAAAATCTGGTGACAGTGTGGCCATGTTTTATGCACTTCTAGACAAGACAGAAGTTTTATTTCTCCCATGGAAATGGAGAAAAGCAAAAATCTCTCCCTTGTGTATTAGGCAGCACAGTCAGGAAAGGCAGAGCTTGCAGAAGAACCAACAATGGCAAAACACCATTTGGAAAGGTGGACAAAGACCTCTGAGGATCAAGGAAGATAGGAACCCACAGCTGGTGAGGAGTAAGAACTGTTTGGGGATACCAGAGAAATAACTCACTTGCAGAGAGATGAGGAGCAGAAGGGAGCCAGGACATGAACTGGAGGACACAGAGGCTGGAGGAGGATATAGAGGGTCCATGTTGGGTACAGAGGAGGAATCAGGAGAGACACTAAGAAAGCTACTTCACATCTCTGGTGTCACAACCATTCTGGTTGTGAACAATTTAATGGGTCATTGTCCAAACACTTCATACACCCCCTGGTTCTGGAGTAATTACATCCATTCTTTAAAAAGACATCACATAGCAAGGTCTACCAAAAGTATGGAAGCAGATAGGAATACTTACTGCACTAGAAACCAACTAGAAAATAGTGTCAATTTCATAATGATACAATGCAAGTCAAAGATACATTTGCCTCTGCAGCACTGAAACCTGCTCTACTCACCCCACCTTGGAAACGGAATGCAAGAAAGCGAGGAGGTTCGGCAACAAAGAGAAGAGACCTGAAAAGTATCAAATGTTTTTGTGAAGTCCACATGGACAAAACAACAGCCATGTGCTGTGAAGTCTTTTAGTGCCTCTATACTACAGCACATCAGGGCTGTGACAGTGGGTGCATGCTGTTCTCCCCAGGAAACCTGTCCATCTGCTCACAGCCAGCCACTACAACCTGGCCTAACTGCACCAGCCTTGGAAGAGCCACTCCCTGAGGAGCCAGCAAGGCAGACTCTTCACCCACAACTGCCAAATTGGATACACTGCATACAGAGTCGACATTGCTGAGCCTCGTGGTTGGTATTTCCACAGCCTCACAGACGAACAGATTGGCTGGGTTGCTCTTCCTTGCTGCTTCAACATAGGCAGCACAAACCCTGTTATGTAAAAGAAATCAAAAGCCCTGCTTTAAACTGATTGCAGGAAAATACTGGAGTCTTACCCACACTTTTGGATTTGACAGCAACACAATTAGGCCATGGGATAGCTGTGCTGTAACAGATTCCTCGGACTCAGTTCTATCCAAAGTAGAGTCACACATGAATGCTGCTCCAGTGTGCATTTCCTTACTTGCCAGCAGCCTGGATTCTTGAAAGGCTCAGAGGACGAGTCCGTCTCAGATCACAAGTCAGGCCCTTGACATGGAGTCCCAGATCTCAACTTCTGCAACAGCTCCAACACTAAGGACAGGGGAGTCTAAGCCAAGGTACAGCTGCCTACAGTTGAAACGGGCCTACAATAAATTCCAGAGGAGGAGGATAAGCAGGCTCTAGGCATCAGTGCAAGGAAGGCACTGGTATTGATGTAGGTTAAGGTCATCCCAGGGACCAGCAGTCTGACACCCATGATTAAAACCCAATTAGGAGATGTTTCCTGACAGAAAAGTCTATTAGGTTGTGGAACAGGCTCCCATGGGAAGTGGAAGAATCCTCTTCCCACTTCTCTGTAAGGAGCGATGGGACAGGCAAGAGGCAATCAAGGCTAAAGAGCGGTGCGATTGCCTGATACAGAAAGTCTCGTAAGATGCCTCAGGAGTAACACAAATTTTAGAAATTTCCTCTGCCCCTCCTGCAAAACATCTCCCCCCCAGCTGTGCTGATACTGCTGCTTGCAAGGCAGCACCATGGACTACATCACTGTAACCTGGGTCATTTCACATATTTGGAGGATTGGGGCTTCTAAACCACAGCAGGTAACTAATGTATGCTACAGCAGTCTTGCCAATGGCTGCACCCCCAAAACCAATGGGATGATGGTGGCATAGGACAGGAATGAGAGGTGAGGAAATAAGAATTTCTTGGGCCATGCTACAGGCATCTTTATATTAACTCTGTCTGCAAGAAATGATGCAAAGAAAGGCAGTGGAGGATGCAACTAGGATGGAGGGTGTTTACTAAACTATGATTGAGTATGGTCAGACCTGTGTAATAGGATATGGCCTAATATATATGGAGACTATCTTAATTTACAGCAGACAATAATAATATATGTTGATAATATATACAGTATCAAGTAAGTTTCTGACACACTGGACTAGCAGTAACTTAACTGTCTGAGGTCTGAAAGACTCTTTCAGTTTACAATTTATTTAACATTTCATTGCACCCCTTACATATTTCCTTTTTTCTATTTTTTTGAATGTGAAAAGATCAACTTGGTTTTGAACTGTGCAGAACAATGGGAATGCTTACTTTGCCATATTTAAAGCTAGCAGATGCCTATCTCCTATTTGGTTTGGAGGTTTGTTGTTGTTATGGTTTTGGGTTTTTTTTTTTGTTTGTTTGGGGATGTGGGTAAAAGAGGCGTTAAGGAATCAAAAATTAATGTTTCACAAAGTTCAAAATCGACCTCTTAACTTGTAACACACTTCCCCTCTCCCACCACACAGGTTGCAGAAGCTACCTGGGGCTGACACCACTCATGAAGCTCCGTATGGTTCTGCTTCCCCTCATTTTTCCTCAGCCTAACAAACTTTGGCATTGCTCAGATTTTCTTGGTCCTGAGGAAACAGGAGAGATTCCAGCAATTCCAGTTTTTCCTTCTTTTGCTTTTACAAAGCTCCCATGGTGCCATCTGAGAAAAACCTATTGTAATGGCAAAGCATAAAGGCAAACTTGTCTGAACACCATTGGCAGTGTAGAGTTTTTCATACTGCATTCAATATTGGTAACAATTAGTTATATTACATTGGAGTTGAAGGACTTCAGTAATATCAGGGCACCTCAGGCTCAGCACAACTTACACATACACCAACAAATGTCTGACTAACAGGCTAGAAAAGTTTTTTAAGGTAGAAAGGCTTCAAAACAGATTGTCATTTTAAAGCACCCATGAGTTGACAACAATTTGTACAATTATCACAAACCACTCAAAAAAAAGCTTCCAGTACACCTGGGAAGCGACCATGTACACAGTAAGTACCCTGTATGCACCATAACTCAGCAAGTGCTTTTTGCAGCTCCCTTCTACACTCAGTCATGAAGGATATAGATCATTACAGCCTCCAGCTATAGAGCTTTAGCTCAGAGAGTAGCAGCTCACACTTTCAGCTCTGGAGATCCCCAGTTCAATCTGCTGCATGTCAGCCAAGAGGGCAGCTGTCATATAATTACAGCCACAACTTTGCATGTGAAAAAGTAGGGAGAGCGAACAGAGATCTTATTATAGAATTCTAGTTGCAACCTGCTGAACAGCTCCCTATTTAAAGTAACTTCTTGTAAAGAGGAGGGAGAGGGGGCCAAAAAAAAAGGGAAAAGAGGAAAGAAAATCTTCTAACTCAGCTTCCCAATTCCCTCTGTTTTGCAGAACAAACCAGTGCTGCTTTGCAGCCTTTTGTTCCAAATGCATACGTACACTAGATGAAGCACACAAGGGCAGAGCCAGGAATAAGGCTCCTGGTTTATCAGTCCAAAAAAGAGAAAAAAGAAAAAAAAATTCTCATCGCTGCAACTGAGGCATCTGAAGTCAAACAAGGCATCATAGTTTCTTCCTGAACTATAACCATTCCACAGCAGCCAACCCACTTAGTTATTCAATTTAAGTATTAAAATTTAAGATCAAGAAATCTTAAGTCAATTGCATCCTGTTTTCTTCAAGCTGTACATACACGCTCTTAGGAAGATTTAACAGAATAGAGAATCCAGGAAGAAGTATGTTTGAAATACAAAGTTACAAAGCATAGTGAAAAATTCACTCTCAAATTAAAAGTTATTTTAGTGAGTGCAACAGAAAACAATAAGACCAAGCTTCTTCTTATCCATTCATCTTTCTGCAGATCCTTCTGCACACAGAGTCATTTTTGAGCCAAACTTTCTTCCAAACCAAGACAGTCAAAAACTACATTTGAAATTGTGTAATCCAGTTTTTGAAGAAATTGGAAAAAAAAAATCAGTTTTCCCCTCAAAACTATTCTGGAAACCTATCTGAAGCTTAAGATACAGATTCCTTGCAAAACATTGTTTTCTCCTTGACAGTTCCATCTGTCCGTCCATCCATCCATCCATCCATCCATCCATCCATCCATCCATCCATCCATCCATCCATCCATCCCCCTGCAGTACAAAACCTGTGGATCTCTCACTGCATGAGGTGAAGCAACCATTTTGGACCACGAGTAACAAATGGGAGCAAATTCTCCAACTTACCTGCTTGCTAAATACCATTTAAGTGGACTAATCTGACTCAAACTGCTCAGTACCTGCCTGAAAGAACACAGGCTTGCTGAAACACCTCAAAAAGTTCATGCATTCTACACCACTGGCCCTCCAAAGCCCCCTGAAATGCACTGCCATGCTTCCAACAATATCTGAAGTACCTGCTCTGCAGCCAAGCTGGAAGGTGCTCAGGTAAATGCTAATGCCAAGCACAAACCTGCAACAGTAAACTCCAGAACAGAATTCAGCAACACTTTGTATTCAAACCAGTTGAGCTCTCTGCTGACATCCTTTCATCAGCCTTGTTTCTGAGGACCCCTTTTCATTTGGCTCAATATTCTGCTTCTCCCTTCAAGCAAGACCTACTCTGGAAACACACAAACTAGCTGATATCTCGCTCCCTTACGAAGGGAGTAAGGGAGAGAATAAAGGACAAGAAACCCAGTTTTGAAGAAAGCTACATGCAGCTTCAGCAGCACAGATGCATTTGGGGTTGATTATGGACATGTAGCAAAATCCTGGCTAGGGCTCATCCCACAGGAGGACCCCATAAAAAAATTCACCTTCCACTCACCTGCAACCAAGGAAAGCTCACAAACATCTGAGCCACACTTGTCCAACAAAAGCAGTACTACCCTATGCAGAGATGACTAAATGAAACACCACCATGCTATTTTCTGGTATTACTTCTGTGAATTCAGCACTGCTAAAGGGTTCCAGATAGACATGCTCTGAAGACCCAAATCATCTGCCTACCTTGAGAACACATGCAGAGGGAACAGCAGCAAAACTTATACATACTTTTCTCATTTCTTCCAGCCTCTCAAGGCTGAAATGACTGACAAAGGTCCAAAATGAGGAATACACATAAATTATTAACATTGCACTAGTAGTGTCACTGTTGCTGCAACAGTCTAAAGACTTAACAGAGGCAAGCTCTGCAGAGAAATACTACTTTACTTCAAAATCATTCATTCAGGAAACTTACAGAGGAGAAAAGAATCACTCTGCAGCACACTCTGTCAAACCCCTCAGCTTTAAGACCCTTCATTTTTAAAGCAAAAGCAATTTTAACAAGAACAGGAAATTTATGTGAAGCATAAGGAGCTTCAGATATCAAGTGAGCAGCACTGGAACAGCATTACTTCCGGACACAAATCCCAACACACACATCTTCTCACGCCTGACCTGGAAAGCCCATCCCACTGCTGACAGCCAGGTAAACGTTCTGTTTCTGCAGCCTCTCTGCTGGAACAGCCAACTGGCATACCAGCAGGAAGACAATGGGGAGCCATGCTCTACCACCTGGAAGGGAGCCAAAAAGCCACTTCAGTTTGTTCTTGGATGGCAACCTGTGCTTTACACCCATGCAAGGCTCCAGGTTCACATTCCCACCAAGCTTTTATTTCATTCCAGGTCTCGGGCAGTACCTGCTGCCACAGTAGCCACGTGACCACAGGCAGTACACAGAGAGACACAGCTGCCTACTGACATATTCCCTCCTCTCTCCTGTTGCAAGGGGAACAGTTTATGCAAGGGTATTAGTCTGTTTTACATTAATTTCAAGAACTAGGACAAATAACCTGAACTTTGACATTTCTGAAAAAAAGTTAAATTATTTTCATCTCCCTTAGTAATCAGAATAGATTTACTTTTCATTTAAAACATAAAATTTCCCTCCCAAAATATCTGAAGTAGTTACTGAAATATTTTCTTTACCAAAGCCTGCAAAGCCTCAACACTATTAATAACATTTTGAATATAAAGAGGCACAACTTTGCTCCATACAACAAAAAAACCCACCAAACCCAGTCAAGTTTTCACACAATGAAGTAATTAATTTTTAAACTAGTACTTTCTATTAAAAGTTCTCACATTTAAAAACCCAGAAAGGTTTCCAGTAACTCTAGACACTGATGGGGACAAAGAAAAAACAGACCCTACCCCCAGCTGGATGGCATTCCTCTCTTTGGGTGCAATGTGGTAACATTTGATTGACGCATCTGATCCATTCCAAAACTCCAGGCGTTGATTTAATCATCAATGGGTAGAATCCTATTAATTTTCAGGGGGGAAAAAAAGAAAAACAGAAAAACAAAGTAGAATATGGATATAGGACACAGAGCACCCCACATCTGTCGCAGATCCAGCTGATTTAGCTAGATCCACAATAATCAACAGATTGAAGACTGAATTGGTGATAGAAACTCACATCTACCAGCAAAAGCCCCTTTTTCCATTCCACCCTCTTTCTGTCATCTCAGCTCAGCCCAGTCTCTCAACACAACCGGGAACATTAGTCCCATACCAAAGGAAATGAAATAGGAATAGGGAAAGGAGTGGGAAGAGATAAACCAGGGTAAATGGGGAGAGCATGAAAAGCCCATTGGCATGCAACCAAGAGCCTACACAGGCCCTTGCTAGAGCAGAAAACAGGAGATAAAGCACGTACGAGGAGACAGCGGGAGCACAGATGTGGGAAGAAGGTTCAAGGGTCCCTGGGCTCAGGGGGTAAGAAAAGGCAGCAGAGCACAGCAGTGAGCCCCAGCACACACAGTGATCTCAGCCTTCACCAGCAGCACCAGGTGACCCACTGGCTTGGTGGCTGCCATCACAGGCATTTTCAGTACATCAATATTGATATTGGATGGTACAAGCAATGTCATGTGAACCTTCCCAGTCTGCCCATAAATTTATTTGGCTATCAGCCAAACCCAGATCCACCAATACTAATCACTTTTTCTCTGAAATAAGCCTCCATTTACAGTCTTGCAAGGAACAGTTGCTGTTGTTTCATTTCAGCGCTGATGACAACTGAAAGCCCTAAAGGCCCACAAACATAAGAGGTAAATTCTAAAGGAATTTACCCATTCCAGAAGCAGACAGAAGGTGAGCATCTGACCCTTCCAGCTGGCCAGCCCACACATCAGGCCAGCCCACATCCCATTCAATTGAACCTGGAGACTGGTACCTTCCCACTAGAAGTGGAACTCTAGCTGAATGGTCAGCAGGACATCAGGAAAATACTCCTGGTCTAGCTGACCAGCTGCCTGTTTGGGAACACAAGCTGCACAAAGGTCTTTGGACACCCTGCTGTTCCTTGGTTGTTCCTCATATCTGTTCTGTGTTCCCAAGTCTCAGGAGGATCACCAGCAGAGAAGTGTTAGGTGAGGAAAAGTAGAAAAGGCAAGAACAAGCTGATGTACTGCAAAGGGAAGGAAGCAGCAGGTTGAGGATGGGATTTTACAGCAGGAAAACTGGTTGCTAAAGTGTAGAGCAGAATCTGGGGGGAACAGGAGGTGCTGGTCACAGAAAAGAGGCAGGCAAAGACTTGCTATTACAGGGAACAGGAAAGTCCTGTAGCCCCAGGCCGATAAATCAGATATTGCTGCCAAAGTCTCACACCAGCCCTTAAAGCCTCTAGCACTGACTGGGGGCTCAGCAACAAGCAGGATCTGCCACAAGTACATCCACCCAACAGTTTCAGGTAGACACTTTAGTTATCTCAGGTCCAGACCATTCAATGCCCTGATGATAAGGACAAAGACCTTGAATTCCACATGACAGGTCACATGGAACTCGCACAATGGGAAGGACACACTACTCTGCCCAGCCTGCACAAGGACCACACAGCTGCAGCTCGTGCCTCCCTTGGGCTCCTCAGAGCCAGTGGCTGCATTCCCAGCCAGCCTGCCTCTGTAACCACCCCCTGCCTGCCAGGAGGGCCTGAACCCTGCACCATCAGCAGTGAAAGCACAAACCTCCACCTCATGCTCTAAATAATTAAACTCTGTGGGAGCATCAACAGACTCATAAAACTCTTACACAGACCAAGCCAGTCATTAATGGGGGTCAAAGATGAGTGCTCTATTTTTTTTAAGAGTGCTTTGATGCATGGGGAGAGTGGTGAGAGGAGATCTTCATCACCCTCCTCTGGTACCTGATGAATTTTTCCTCTCCTGGCTATCAACACCTCCTACTTCCACCCAAACCCCATAGCAGTGGCAGTCATCCGGACAGCCAGAGACAATTGGAAGGTGTGTTTGGATGGCATCTGTGCTAGCTGGTCACCTGCAAGTAGGGAAGCAAGGGGCCTTGCTGAGCAAAGCCAGGCTCTACCAGAGGCTCAGCTGGTGCTTATTATGAGGTCTGGGCTTCCCCAGGGCCAGTGCAATGCTTAAAGTCATGCAAACCACAACCTCACACAGTCTCCCCTACAGCAAGGCACGGAGCAGAGCACAAGGCAGTAAAATATGTCAGGATTATTAGCTTGGGCTCAGAGCCAGAGCTGGGAGCTGCCACAAGGGTAGGGAGGCTGCCTGCAGCCCTGCAGGTCAGCAGGAAGGAAGTGGAAGTCCCCTGACAGGCAAGGAGAGGCAGCATGCAGGAAAGGCAAGCCACGGCTCAGAAAAGGTCACAGAAACACCAGCCTGACCCACCCCCTCTAGCATTAAAATACATACATATATATTTATATATATATATACACACACACACATACGCACACACATATATATACACATGCACATGGAAGCTTCTTGCTCCTGTGCTTTGTTCAGGCATCTTAAGGAAAGGTCTGCTCTTCCCATTCTATCTACATTCCCCCCATCCATATCAGCTTTGGAAATGGTTTCTTAGACTTTCCATCAATGAAAGCCTTGGGTAGAAAGAAGGGAAAGCAGGCAGTTTTGGGGAAAGGACCACCACAAGACAAACACCCCAAGAAGCAGGCATGGGTGTTGGATCCTCTGTTGGCAGCTCCAATTCCAGCTTGCACCAGCCCAGCCTCTGCCTGCTTTCTCTGCTGCATTTGCTTTGTGTGGAAAAGAGGCCCCAGACTGGAAGTGGCTCCAGGATCTCTGTTACCGTGCCAAAAAAGTGACTGGTGTAGCAAGGCCAGCTTCTATTTATTAATTATAAGTAGAACTGATAGATGTTCCCTTTTACGGGTCACTAGAAACCTTCTCCCAACAAACTCCGATACTTGGACATGCAAAGGGAAGTTGGAGATTTACACACAACATCAGCATTCATCTTTTCCATCAGGGCAAAAGCAGCAGCTGTTACTTCCCTTATTCTTGGAAATAAGGGGGGAAATAGCTAGGACTCTTGAGCCTTGGCACCTCTTCCCTCTCACCCTTTGGCTACCAGAGCTCCTGTTACTATTCAGGGCAGAAGTGCTCCACAGGGCACACATTCCAGGGGGCTGAGCCATCCCACGTGGCCAGGCTCAAAATGGCAGACAGCGATGAATAGGATAATTAGAAAGTACAACAGCAACCGCAACATAAAAACAAGCAGCTTCTATTACAAGAAGCAGTTCTATGGCATGGCTAGATCCATCACCCCATATGCTGGTTTGTGGTGGTGCCTCAGGAGCCTGCTGCTATTATCTGTTTGCAATCACATTTCAGCCGGCTTTCTGCTTAATGCTCGAAAAGCAAAGCTAATCAGATTCACTCTCTCTTTCTGCCTAATGTCTTCAGTTCTCAAGCATGCTCCGTACAGCTTCAATTGATGTTCAAGTAACACTAGCCAGGAGCATGCAGTGCAAAGAAAAAAAAAAAAAAAAGGAATAACCTATTAATTTTAGCCCTTCTTTGCACCTATTTTGTCTAAAATTTCTTCTATGCTTGATCTTTGCAAACAAAAGTCAGGAAATTCCCATTTCCCCCTCTACACCAGATCCAGCTCCCAATTGAGTTCCCTTCTTCAAACTGCTCCTCCAGTGGTATCTGGGCAATTAATTATAGCACAGACCTCTCAGGCTTCCCTCTTACTCTCTGGAATAGCTTTTTAAAATATTTGCTGGCTAGGAACTTCCAGATTAGGACGTCTTCTGCTGGCATTGTAATAGATTAACAAAGAGGGGCTATCTGAAATGACCATCACATGCTCTGCTACTCCCTCTCCCTCCAGTACTATTTAATTACTACAGTCCTACATGGGAACTCTAACACGCTCTCAGCATTTCGGGTCTGAGGACAAACAGTATCCCAAAAAGGCTGCTTTTTAACTGCATTCCTTTGCACTCCAAAGGGTGTTGTGGTGTGTTTTAAACTTTCAGGTCCCTTCCCCAGGTGTACCAATACCCTCTTCCCCTCCCGCCCTCGTCCCTTGCTGAGTGAGTCCTGTCAATCAGGCTTAACATTCCAGCAAAGGCTCGTGTGGCTGGTCAAGTTCAAAGGATGCCCCTCAGGCCTGGGGATCATTGGCCTGTCTAGCTGTCATTCTCCCCTGAGACCCCGCCCCTCCCACCTGGTTGGTGGCTCACCTGTCCCCTCCTCTCCCCCTGCCCCAGGAGCTTAAAAGGTGAGTCCGGCCATGCAGCCGGCATTCTGTTGGAGCTCTTCCCAAGATTCAGACCTCTGTAACCATGGAATAAACCTCTGGATATCAAACCCTCCAGCAGAATCCTCTCCTTTTTCTCTTCACCATCGCCTGAAGCTTTCCTCCTGAGGTAAACGGAGTTCCTAACAAGCCTGGACTTGTTTAGAGCCCAGCTGCAACCACCAGCAAGCTAAAGGTGTCTCTGGGGTGATACACCACAGACGCCGCCTTTGGCCTGGCAGCGAGGGTCAGACTGGCCCAGGCACAATCTAACTGGTAATATTGGGATTCATATTCCAATAAAAGGGCAGCTGGAGCATTGCTGAAGTCAGCTACACCACCTGGATCTTTATTAGAGCAACCATCACAAGAGCAGAAAAGCTGCCCCCAGACAGGGCAGATTGCATGAAAATTCAGCAAAGTGATCCAGGAAATCCAGGAAGAGACTGGCTTACAGGAACACCCATCATCATGAGGAGAAAAGTTACCCATTACAAGCACGGTAGAAGATTTGCCAGAAGACCAACTTCAAAGAAAAAAAAAATCAGCAAGTATTTACATGAGAAGAGAAAGAGATGTAGGTGGAAGACAAATCTGCCAGGATACATATCTCTATCCAGGAGGAGTGAAAAAAAGGGAGACTGCAGAGATGAAACCTCAGACAGCCCATCAGCTTGTGCATCTGTACACGTTCCCCAGCTAATACCCATTACACCAATCAGAACAATGGCAGCTCCAGAGAAGACCCCGATTATCCAAGCTCCTTCACTAACATCTTCCCCAGAGGCTGCATGCATGTGCAAAGGAATGGAAAAAAAACATCTCTCTCAATGAGATTACTTCCAGCATTTTCTATATTGCCCCCACTCTTACAAATGTGTCTTTAAAAAAATATCGCAGCTGGTTTATAAATGTGTCAGTTTTTAAAAAAACCCAAACATAGCCTTGAAAACAAAGACACTTTGTACTCAGCATATCCAGTGGCATCATTATTTAATATCAATGCACTGATTCTTTCCTTTATTCACTCCATCCTTGGAACACAAAACCACTGTAACAGCCATCCAGTGAATCTTACCATTCAACACAACACAACCCCACAATAACCTTTCTTTTGCCATGTCTTTGGCTACCAATGAGAAGAATTTAGGTTTAAATGCTTCAAAAACCCAACCCAACTACAGTACAGCATGAAACAAATCTCTAACTCTCAAAGCTGGAGCGAATTCTCTCATCCCTGCCTATGACTCTCCTTATTTGAAAATGGCTGCACTTCTAATTTGTGCACCACACCAATTGCAGCCTGCCCCTCCTGCCAAGTACAGCTGCTGGGTCAGTCCACACATGCACAGGCTCACTGCATCCTGCTGCCTCTGGCACACTGCTCTTCCCTGACATCATCTCCACCTTCATGTTGTAGAAAACTCACCAGGCAGGCACTGTTTCTGCTCCTCTAGCCATAGGGCAATTGCTGGAGGCCAACAGACACCTCCATCTCATCTCCAAATGCACACTCCAACCTGCACTGTGCTCCTGCTAAGCAGATGCTTGGGCAAGTGTCTCGTCGGACACACGTCCTCCCTGCAGCCATCAGGCTAATGGAGACACACCAAAACATCCCTGGCACAGCTAAGGCAGAGACACCACCCCTGCCAGACAGCAGAAGCTAAGTTTGCCTTGGCCAGTTTGCATGGAGCCTGAGCTTCATCTCACCCCAGGCTTCATCACATCCCTGAGCAAGACAGCACTATTCTACAACACCACAGCAATGTCCTGCAAGGGACAATTTCTGCTAGTGTCTGGAAATTAGTTAGGCAGTAGCACCTGGAACAACTGCAAGCCACAGTTCAGAGAAGGAGAGACTTCCTCCTGGTGCCATGGTACCCAGCTCCAGGCCTGGTTCACCATGGCATGCAGAAAACTCTCCATATGTTTCCTCTCCTAGTCATTTACCCCAGACCACCTCGACCCACCAGCTCCAGGGTCTCTGTCCAAACAGCCACCATCACCAGGCTTGGGGAAGAAGCTCTTTTACCAACTTGGCCTACAGCTGTCCCACCAGGCAGTTTCCTTTTGCCCTCTCATAAAGAATGATTACAGCTACTATTTTTTGAGCCTGTTAATAATAATGCATGAGCCTAATAATAATAATTCTTAGGCTCCAAGCAATGGGGTCTCAGGAACTACAGTATTTCTCCAATTGTAGAGGCAATGAAACTCAACCTTTTCCTTTTTTTCCCCCTTTTGAAAATACTGCTTGGGAATGAAGTCTGCATCTGGAGGCACATGAACATATCTGAGGGACAGAAGAGGTGCAGGGGGGAAGGGAGGGATCTGAAAATGAAAGCTGAGGGTGAGGCTTCACATTACAACTGAACCAGGCTAATAGGTCACTGCTGCCAAAAAAGGGGGGCTCATTTTCACCTTTCTTTCATTCCTTACCTTTCACTGCTGGCAAAACAAATCTCGCCCCTCCTTAGCGGCAGCTCTGATACGAGCCTGAACCTGGTGAACAGGTTCAGCTCTCTGTCCCAGGAGAAAACAATTCACTTTTTTTTTGTTTTGGGCAAGTCAGCTTTCCAAAAGCTGAACAAGCTGTATCCACAAGGCAAGAAATATGGCCACAGAGCCAGGAGCAATGCATGATCACCCCTCTTAGGAGGAGCAAGCGGTTAGATTGGGTCAGCCACAGCAAGAAAATCCATCCTAACGCACATGAAATTGCAGTTTCATCCAACAAGTATACTGGTCAGCACAAAACAAGTGGCCTAGCTGAAAAGCCTGTAATAGAGGTGTTTGCTAATACTCTTAAAACAGGTAGTTTTACCTAGTTTTACCTGGTGTCCACACCAGTAGCATTTATGAAGGCAGCCATGCAGAAGAAAAACAACACTAAAACTGAGCAGACCCAAACTAGACAGAAATACAAGATGTACTGCAGGATTTCCAATAATAATTTTCCCTATTTCTAAATTGGACTTTGTTATTGTCAAACAAGATGGCTGCCTTCATCACTATGGTAAAGAAATGTCTGTTTTCATTACGAACTTAACAGTTAGTTTCAGGGTGAATTTTTCTTTTCCCATTAGCTTATACATCATCAGATGAACAAAAATTATGCTTTTCCTTTATTAAAAAAAAAAACCAAGCCCATATTAACTCCACTGTCTTTATTTCTCTCCACCTCCTCTGCTCAATTACTAGAAGCAATTTACAGACAATAAATGTAACTTCACAGCTGCCTGTATGAAGTATTCCCTTCATTTTATAGATGAGGTTACAGGCTATAGAGAAATTAATATCAGCAAGGTCTACTTCAAAGCTGGATAAGCAAGAGGAACAGATGCACTCTTAAAGAATACAGATCATGACTGTACTCTAGTAAAACTAGTAATAAAGGATTAAGAATGTTGCCAGTTGGCTATAAATTCTTTGAATGTATCTGCTTAAACACAGTAACAAACAAAAGCTTGCTTTGAGGTTTTGCTTGGGTTTATTCTGTTATTATTAGGAACAGCATTATGAGACTTCAGATATACTGCTCACAGACCAAACATGCTGGCTTTACCAGTAAACACTGCTTGACTGCTCACCTCAGGACTCAGAGAGGCTCTCTTCCCAGCTGGTGCATGGTCACCGGGAATCCTCTGCTAGAAACTCTGGATATCATTTTAATCAATACAGATAAGCAAGCCAGGAGAGAGTCCAGTGTTATCTGACACAGCCTCATGGGCTTTGGCAGGGCTAGGAGCAGCAAGAATCAGTGTCTGTTGTTACAGCTGCCAGCCATGACTGTGAAAAAGCATTGGGAGTAGCAACACTAAAGGGGAAAAAAAAAATCCAAAGGTGCAGTTTTGTGCAGGCACGCTTCTGATGAAAACTGCTCCTTAAGGCTTCATAAAAATGCACAGCCAACTTGTCTTCTTCCACACATTATCAGAGCTCAGAAACAGCACCTGAGTCTAGTTATACAATTCAGCAGGCACAGCTTCTCCTAGGAAGCAACCACCACTGGCATGCAGGTACTCCAAAGGCTGAGTCATCTCAACAGGCCCTTCAAGAGAAAATAATCCTATTAAGAATTGGTGTGCTGGTACTGAAGGCAAAAAGGAGTGTTAATTTTGGCAGTTAATTACACTGTTTGCACTCCATCCATTTTCTACCAAACCTAACGCCTGTAGGTTAGTAAATTCACCATGCTCCTCCATCCATCCCCAAGGTCCTTTCTTGACCCTAATCTCCTCTTTACCCAGCAACTGCCCATCATTGCCCCTGTTTCCTTATCCCTGACTAACACAAATTAGTATTTGTACAATCACAGAGCTTGAAAACCTAATTTAGGACTTAGGCCTTCATTTCCAGCCTGCATACAAATTCCTTCACCTGAGGACAGGTTACAGCACTTCCCCCTCTCCTAAACTCTCCCAGAGGGGTGGACTGAGAAAGAAACCAGTGGCTTAGGTCAAGAATTTTACTTTTGAGACTGGTAGATCTATTGTGGAGACTGATCCACTGATATTTTTCTAATATAAGAAACATATAAAATGCCTAGAATTTGATATCTGCTTTTTAATTAAATTGAAATAAGTAAATCACAGCCTGTTGCCATGGAGAATGAACAGACACGGCCTCTTGACTCCAGGGCAGGATCAAGCAGGAGAAGCAGACAAGGCTGTGAAATTAAAAACACCTATTTTAAAGCAAATGGTCTTGATAATTAGCAAAAAATGTGGCATAGGGAAATAATATAACCATATGGCAGGAAGTGGTTTTCAAGGTGAACTACAAAGCCGTTTTAAATAAATGAATAAGCTGCTGGAGCTGCTGGGTCACCCACAGAATCATATATGCAGGACTAAACGTGATTTGAAAAATACACTTAAAAATAGCAATTAGCTCTTCTTTCACTTTCCTACCTATAGCCTGCATCTGTGTCTGTTATTATTTTTAAGGACTTGTTTCAAGCACCTAATGCTTGCACCTATTCGCAATCACCAGAGAGTCATCAGACATTTTCAAAATCCTTGCAGTTTACCCTGAAGCTAGAACCAAATTTATAGGACATAAAACCTTTTTATCTATTACTCAGTGTCATCACACAATGCTGGTCAGGTCATCAGACACTAATAATTGTTCCTGAATCTGTGCATCCTTGTTATGACTTCCATGACAAAGTGACTTTGGAGGAAATTTGCCCTCCACACACCGTGTGCCCAATCCTGTGCTATCCCTCTCAAGAAGCACAGCTCAGAGAGAGTCAAAAAGTAACTCTGGTTTATCAGTGGGAGGCTGACAGCACATCCACACTTGGCTGGTGGACAAGAGCCTTGCATGCTCCTTTCCCAATTTGTCTGGAGCACAGGACATCAAAATATTCCACCCCTTTTAAGACACTTCTGCTCTGCCCAGATCTAAATGGGTTGCAGCAAGGAAACCCCCTCATCACATTTTTGAGCCCAGCCAGGGCAAATCTGAACGAGACTGTCAAACAACTTCCAGTAAGCATGTGGCCAAAGAGCATCAAATCCGTAACAGCTCAAAATACTTGAAGTAAACTGTACCTGATGACTCAGTTTCAAAAATGTGCTGTACATTCTTTTAAAGGGAAGGGACAGATGAATTAACTTTCACTTCAAACCTCCCATCCATGCTAGAGAAAAAGCCAACTTTTCTCCTATTCCATGAAGACACAAATTATCAGCCACAATCATTTGGTCTTCCACAGCAGTTAATGACCCCCATGAAACAAACTCTCAGGGTCTCAGATCAGACCCTGGTGACACAGATAGCTGGTTACATTAAAAACCAGTCACAATCTCAACCGTCAGCAGCCCAACTTGAGCCGCTATTGACAAGTTACCTTCTGTTTTCTACCATCACCAAGAAACACCCACAAAGTAAGGAGAGTCAGGACAGAAATCTTGGGAAAAGAAGGAGTTGTGGAAAAATGCACAATTAAAATTAGTATTCTCTGTTTTCACAGTTTTGCCCAGTTTTGGAACATTTGCTGCTTTTACTAAAGTCACACTGCTTAAGATGTTTGGTTTCCATTAAAAATAAACTCCAGGTCCAAGTCTGCTTGAAGATAGGCATAAATTTGCAAATCTGGTTCACCCTGAAGGACACCAATTCCTTAAAAATGCTAGGGCGGGGGCAGCACATGTGGGCTAATTCACAGTTTCGCAACAGTCAAGGCTAACAGCTGTATCTGCCCAGCTTCTTTGCTCATGCACCCCATTTCTTCCCAAACCCTGCAGCGAGAGGAGCTGCGAAACACCTCAGGACTCATCAGCTGCACTGGAAGATGCTACACACCCTTGGCTTCCTCACTGCCCAGCACCTTCCCTGGCATGCCAGCAGTTTCCTACTGCTTGAACCACAGTCCTGCAACACCACCCAAATGCAAATGGCTTTGCCAGAAACTGTTTCTGCCCTAAGGGACACCTGGCATATAGAGGGCAGCGGGTGGCTTGTGTCTCCTCACTTCATAGTTCTACTTACATTTAATTTTGACTTGAAGTGATTTAACACAAATATAAAGGCTGGCCAAGCATCTCCCTTTGAAAGGGAACTGCATTTTCTTCTCCATCCACACAAGCCAAGATAGCCACACAGAGGAAGACTCCTTCCCAGGGACACTCCCAGTTGGACAGAGCCAGGGTTTAGGGGCGCCTTCATTAAAACTCAAGCCAGTGGTCACTTGGCATATGAAGGAAGATGCTAACCATGCCCAGGAGAGATTATTTTCATATCACAGCATACAGGGTCACAAGCCAAAAATAATTTTTTAAAAAACCAACAGCAACAACAAAAACCAAAACAACAACAACCAAACAAAAAAAACCCACTTAAACAACAACCAAAATCAGACAAAACGCCCCCACACCATCCCTCACACTGTTCCCTTCAGCAGCATCACACTGAACCACACACACAATAGAGGGGCCAAGAACCCTGCCCAGGCTGTCCACAGCTCCTCATTCCCATCACCCGCGCCACGGTGCCAGCTCCCTGCAAGCCCCTCCTGCACCCCCAGCAAACATCCCCAGGACCGCCTTCAGCCACCCACAAACCCTGCCTGACATGTGCGCCCCCGGGACCGCTTCAAGCCCCACCAGGCGGGTAGAAGGCTTCCCAAGCAAGCAGAGGCTGCAGCCGCCAGCCTTGCTGGGGTGTTTTTCCGCCGGCGGTGCGGCTGCCCGGGCTCCCAGCGGGAGTTTCCAGCCCCGAACCTCGGCGGCTCGAGGAGCGTGTGGCACACGTGCGCCCGCCGCTGTCAACAACTTCCAGCCGCTGTCCCAGCGGGCAAATCCCGGGCGCGGGGGGCTGCCCGCCGCCCCAGCAGCGACCTGCCTTGGGAAAGGCCGCTCGCAAGCAGGACAGCGCTTTAACAAAAATAAAGATCACCTTAATATTATCCTTAACAGCCAGAAAGGTCACGACGTGGAGGTCCATAAGGGGGGGAGGGGAGGGAGATGGGTAAGGAGAGGGGAAGGAGGGAGGTGGCAACGCACAAACCCCCATGGTTTTAACTGTTTGACTGCCGTAAAAATGAAATAACATGAAGTAAGCGGAGACTTAGGGGACGGACAGACCCCCACGCGCGGGGACTGCCCGGCTGTCCGAGCCCCCGCACGCCCTTCACACGAGGGAAGGCGGAGGTACCCGGGGAGGGAGGGTGTGGAAAGCAAATCACACCCCCAGCAAACGCCGGGGTCCCACACACACACACGCCCCCTCACCGCCGCTTACCTGTGCGGGCCGGCGGCCCTCAGGGTCCCATGGCAGCCCCGTCCCGCCCCGCCCCGTCCCGTCCCGCGGCGGGCACAGGAGGTGCCGAGCCTTTGTTGCGCGGAGGGGAACGGGAACGGGAGCGGGTCCTGTCAGCTCATGTGACGCGGCGGGCTCGGTCTCCGCTGCCCCTCCTCGCTGCTCTCCCCTGCCCGCCCTCCGCCGGCGCTGAGCGCAGGCCCCGCAGCCGGGAGCGGGTCTCAGGCCCGACTGGCTGCTGGCGGAGCGGCGGCGGCGGGGGAGGAGGAGCCGGCGGCGGGGCGGGCTCGGCGGCGGGGCCGGGCGCGGAGGAGGGCGAGGAGGGCTCTGGCAGCGGAGCGGAGCCGAGCGCTGCCTGCCTGGAGCGGGAGGCGGCGGGGCCGGGCGGGCGCTGCCCTGCGGGCCGTCCTGCCCCCGCGCCGGAGCCCCGCTCTGGGAGGGGTAACACGGAGCCCCTGCAGGGGGCTTGTTCCCCTCCTGAGGCTGCTGGCGCTGCGCTCGGGGCCTGATGCACAGGCCCGGGCCTGCCGCTGCAGTCAGCAAAGTAAATAAAAACGTAATTATGTGCTTTCCAGTTGAGGCTCGCAACAAAAGAGAGGAAAACCCCTCGTTTTCTCGAGAAGAGATCTGAGAAATAGCAGATCAGCATCAGATCAGCATCCTGCCTTTTGCTGAACAGGCAAACCTTAGGAGCTGGCTACAAGAAACAGCCCATGGCACTGCCCCAGAAGACTATGACCATGACCATGACCATCATCCTGTGGTCAGGCACTTACCAATAGCTAGGGTCTTCGTATTTAACAGTTCTCAAAGGATTTTTTAAAAATATATTCAGTATTTTTGGTTTTGAACCATTTGAAATGTTTGTGTCTGCTCCATCATGCAGCAAGCATCCAGCTTTCTTCTCCAGAGAGCATTTAATCATCTCCTTTTGTTTGCCAAACTCTAAGTAGGGGGCAGAGAGAGATTACCTTCCTGCAGGTCTTTAAAACCCCAATATGCCATTTTTCTTCACAATCCAAGACTGAAAAACAAATACCACCAAGCCAGGCCTTGTACAGGAAACATGGGTGACATTTCTATCAAAAATGCAGACAGCTCAGAAAATCTCTGATTCCCTCATCAAACACAACCACCAATTCAATGAACAGCTTCCCTGCCATGCCAATATTGCTATTCCATGGGAATCACCTTCCTAGACACCACAGCTGACATTAAAAACGGCACCCCAAAAGCCAGCACATACACAAGAACCTACAGGCCATCAAATTTGCTCTATAAAGCAGATGCAATAAAATCAGCAGCCATTCACAACACAACAAAAGGCTGTGAGATTCAGTCAGTCCTGCAGATACTGTTACACCTGCTCTGAGGGGAACGCTGGTAATCTGCTTTATACAGGAAGGTCACTCTTCCATAAAATAGATACAAATTTACTACAACAAAGATACGGTAGCAACAACAGCAATTTTGGAAAATAACTTTTCAAGGAATCAAGGTTTATTTGGTGTTTGTCTAATGCTACCAAAATTAACAGGGATTGGCAAAGCCTCTAACTACATTAGCTCTCTGCCAATCTGTTTTTCTGCTTTTTATTTTAGTCTCTGCTGTAAGCATTCTCCCCTGCAACCACGTGCTCCTGCTGATGATAATACTCCATGCTAAAATCCACTCATAAAATAATCTCAAACTACTGGCTCTGAAAGGGTGTTTTTTTCCCACATATCTCTCCTGCTAACCTTCAGGCTCTCCCTTTTGCAACTCATTACAGGAAGCAAATCCTCAGATGCAAATATAAGAAATAGAACCAGATACCACTGGAGCATCAAATATGAAATATGTCAGTACCGCCTCACAGACAGCATAATCAATGCCCTTCCTCCCATAGCAAATCTGCTGAAATTCTTTGTTCTTGCATGTACTTGTCCCAAATCTCTGCAGTTCATCACTTCATCCAGCACATGAGATACCCCCACAGAAACCATGTGAATGAAACTAAATAATTGCTGTCTTACAACAAGCACATACAGTCAGCCAGCAAAGGACATTAGGAGAGTATTTGTCAGACAGCAACAACATGAACACCTCAGTCCTTACCCCAAAGGAGACCAAAACGTTCCCAAAAGCTAAAGCTTGGCATTAAAACTTATAATCCCTCGATACTAAAGCTATGGATTTAAGGGAGATGTTGCCTGCCTAGCCTGTTACAGCCTCCCTGCTGACCTCTCCTTTGTCACCAGCACAAACAGCCCTTTTTCGCTAGAGGTGCATGAGAAAACCAGCAGCCTGCCAGTCACTGCTGTTTACACCCCTTTCCTCTTCATAGGTGCTCCTTTTTTTTTTTTCCTCTCAAGTGGTCCAACTGATTAATATAATTAGATTAAACTAAGAGCAATTGCATCTAACCTGTAGCTACCTTGAATATTGCTGTTTTCTGTCAGATCTGATAAAAAGACCCTGAGCCCAATAGCTGTTTGCTTTTTCTAGCTCTATCAGTTGATCTAATACAAGATATTACCTTTCACCACAAACCTTGCTTCCCTAGGATCTTTAGACCATCATGGTTACAATACCATTTTAATGTTTTGCCTTAACTGATTCTTCCATATTCTCTTATCTATGAAGTAGAATATGGTAAAATGTATTCCCTTCTGTATCACTTACAGTTTTCATAAACATAATATTCAAGTATCTTCTAGGACTGCATTAGCTGATCTGACTACCTTCTGTCATATGAAGGGGGTTTGTTTTGTTCTCTCCGCAGGAAGAAAACGATGCATGGAGCAAAGTTTTGGGTTTGTGATGATTTCGTCCCCTTTCCTCTATTCATGTTGCTCTGTGTTTATACCACAGAAAATGAGGACAATGGCAGTTTCTGTGACAGACAGACCTTATTTCCCAAGGAAGCTAATTTCAGACTGTTGTGCCACCCATAGAAACAGTCTCCCGCACAAAGCAACATTTTACTATGTCATTCCCCACCAAAGAAAAGCTAATCCATATTCTTGACATTTGGGACAGAAACTTCCTAAGGCAAGAACAGCATTTTCCTTTCTCCAGAAAAAGAGTTTCAACCTGTGATCCTCAGTATGCGACGTTCAAACAGATTGTGGCAGATTATTAACATACAGGCCAGCACTCTATATGGTTATAAATAGGAAAATCTGGAAACCAAAAAGAGTAACATGCCTTTTAATTGCACTGAGGCAGATTATCATAGGACAGCCTGGAAGGGAAATGGTGGAGACAGATTATTTCATGCTAAAAAAAGAGAGGGAATTTAATTTACTTACATGTAAGGAATCACACTGCTGTTCCTCAAAGAGGAACCCTGAACGATCCCACGTGTCTACAAAGGCAGTAGGTACAACATATGAGCTACTGAAAGACAGAAACTGAGGTGAAGAGAGGAATCATCTGTGCTCAAGCACTGAAAGCAGAAATGCCAGAAGACCTCAGGGAGACAGTAGACAGCAGATTTAATATGTTTTTGCAATGTGATATGGCAGCAAAAAATCATGCAGTTAATTTAATTTGGGGTTGTAAAGGCAGAGACCTCTTCTCAGAGATACAGGCACCAGTTCCATTTTTTAATATAGTAGTGAGACCGCAGCTCGAAGACATGTTTAGTTCTGGACAACGCGGTGCTAGCTACATGTCAACAACTTGGAGGGAAATAAAACAAGAGGAACATAAAAAGATGGAAGGGATTACAGCATGTGTAGGTTGGCCAAATAACAACTGTGAAGAGCATCATGGGAATTGCAGGTGAGAACTTCAGGGGTGCAGAAGCACCAGGGAGCAAGACAGAATGTTTAGGGTTGTCTGAGTGAGTATAAATGGTATGAAGTAAATTAAGTAAGGAAACATTAATCTACAAGACTGCAAGATAACATTCCACAGGACCTCCCATCACCTGATTCACACAAGACTATGGAGCAAAGCACACAAGAAACCACTAAAGAAACCCTGACTGCAGGAAAGGATTACATGAGGACAATATGCCTTTGGGACCATGTAATTGCTCACAGACTGGGACATCTGCAGAACAATAGGTGCCAGCCCAGTATGTGGACATCTCCCTTCTCCACACCATTGCTGGAGGCACTTGTAGACCAAAATAACCATGTGGGTAACCATAGACAGTCTTGTATTCAGAGGGGATGTGGGCAGGAAGGTCTATTGTCAGAATTTTTCCCTTTTATCACTATGACTTCCTTGAGATATCACTGGCTCACCATCTGCAAAAAACAGCAGTGATGTTTTAATATACATTCATTTGGATTACACAGACCTTTGAGTAGATGTCCTGGACAGCACTAACCTTTTCTGAGGTCTGTGGCAGATACAGTCATTAATTAGAATGAAAAAAATCTTTACTATTCCATAGTTAGAGGGATGAAACCAAGACAGGATGTAAAAGATGTAACATAGGAAAGCTTGCACCCATAGCACCTTTCCATCACATTGTGCCATCATATTTTCTAGCCTGCCTGTTATACAGAAAAGGAGACCTGACAGTTTAATATGTTGCTTCAAAGCAAGGGCTGATACACCATGTCACTGCTAAGCCCAGATGTGCCACACACTCATTGCTGGGAGGAAGAAAAAACAGGGGGGAAAAAAAGCCCAAACAATTTTATAAATGTTCTGTAGGGAGTCTAAATGTCTTTTTAATTTGGTCTATATTTTTTTAACACCACCCTTTAGGGAGGCATGTTCAGTGATTATTATCAGTTCATCCATACACAAAGGTACAGTCCCCCATAAGCGTTGACCTTAAATTATCTTTCTCTACATAGAAATGTCATTATCTTCATGAAGGAAACATTTCTGCTTATTTATGTAAATGAAAAACATGGCCTAACACTCACAAATATACAGCAAAAATGTACTAATATTTGCCATAATCTTGTAAGGAATTGCTGAAGCATATGCTAAAATTAATTCATCACCCCCCCAGCTTATCACAAACCTGTGACTACTTCATTTGCACTCTGCTTAATGGTCCATCTTTCTCAGGACAACATATGTTACAAATCTCTGTAATTTCATGCTCTTACCTTGCAGACCACGCTTAAAGAAAAGGAAAAAAATAAGAAAAAAGAAGCATTTTCTCCTTTCTTTTAAATGTAGCTCTTGTCTAAGTGCTCGGACAGGCACTGTCAGCTCTGAAAATTCAAGATTAATCAAGCAATTAAGAATTGATATCTAGTGACTTATCATGACTGGAAATGAGAGATGCTGCATTCATTTTAGCTCTGCAAGAACCCAAAATAGCTAACCTGATTTTTATGGACAGCACGATCTTAAATCTTATGGGGAGAACAGTTACAATTCCTTCTATTAAAGTGGTTCCTTCAGAATCCCCCATCTGTGTTCTGCACATTCCTTAGCCAAGGGCCAGTCTGTACAGAGGGCCATGCTGAAGAGCTGCATACTTCAGATTCACACCCTGCCTTTACCTGAATGAGTCTGAAAGTGTAAAGAAATCCCAAGAGAGCCAAGATGTTGTTTTGCTTTTTCTCCCCCATGTGCCAGCACAGGATTGCACTGCACTGCTTAAATAAACAACCCAACTGAGCAGGAATTCCATCACTTCAGAACTGTGGTTTCCTTTAAACATTCGAAAGAATGGCAAGCATTTCCATTCACATAACTGTCAGCATTATCAGCTCTCCTCACACCTCCTTCTCCAGTATCTAATTGTGATGGTAGGGACTTCCCTGCCTCCTTCCTTGGGAGTGGAGAGAGCCTTTGCAACTCAGCTACAGTCATTTGCTTTTCTCTCCATGAGCTCAGGAACTTCTTCAGCAATCAGAAAGACTTCATGGGTTGGATGAGCACATTCACTCAGCACATTCCCGCTGTAAACATTTATTTGGAGATTTACGGCATACATATTCGGACTTTCTGTGGTAATTTGGATCTGATGAGCTTTCCTTATTGTCAAAATGATGGATGCCTCTGTAAAAGAGAGGAGTAACTTCTTCTGCAGCTTTGCTACCTCAGCTAGGCAGATGCAGGTCTGAGAAATCAAAAATGAAAAGCAAAGTGCAGCACAACCTAGTGCTGGTGACTCAGGAAGAAACTTCATTTTCCCCTAAACTATAAGTAGCTCAGTAGCTCTTACTTACCCAGTTACTGGCTTCTTCCTGGACAGCCTGATAGAATTAAGAACATACAAACCTGAATTCTGCTCCAAACTTCACCTTTGATGTTCTGTAGTCTTGGAAAAGTCATTTAAGCTCCCGAGTCTCCATTTTTTCCATGCATGAAGCTGAAATGACATACTGAGCCTTGCAAGAACTTCTGAAACCTCTGATTTTAACAGTACTTGTCAGTGCCAAAAGCACCATTATGGGCATTACAGCACTAATTCTCTCACAAGAGAGGGAAGCTCACAGTGTCACAGGTATTTTGGATACAATGATTACCCCTGGAAGTGCTCAGGTATCATTGCACAAAATTGTAGGCAGATGAATCTTTCAGATGGGATAGAAACCAGAGGCCCTGACAGGTTATTAAAAGACATAACGTTTTGAAGAAGCCCATATGTTAGCTTTTTCATGTTCACCCTGTTCCAATTTGGATAATTACGTTCTAACTCTTTAAAGCAGGGTGGCTGACCTGCCTGGCCCTACCAGCTGTACATCCAAATCTTCATGTGGCCCAGAGTGATACAACACAACCCACATATTTCAAAAAGCTGAAAGAAAAGAGGAGCTCTAGGAGAGGTTCATCAGCTAGTGAGAAAGATTTCCTCCTGGAACAGGAGCCCTCCCCTCCTGCTGACACAGTCCTTCCCTGAGAATCAGCTTCTCTGTGTCACTTCCCACAGGAACCTGCCTGGTACTGTCAGGGCACCATCATACTTTGTCCCCAGGCAGCTGCACAGTGGCAGCTCTGTGATGCAGAGATGCTGTGAACATTGAAGATTCACACCTCACAACACATTCCAGCAGTTTACAGGCCTAGTTATTAATAGTGAAGGACCTAGTGACATACTAGTTACTAATAGTAATCTGCATTTCTACTTTATCATTAAGAAAGAAAAACATTTCATCCCTCACAGTAAGTGGAGCCTGGCTTGCCCAAGAATTAAGCAGGGGAAGACACTGAAGATTCTCATTCTTCTCTTGGAGATCACTGGTGCTAAGCTGCTCCTTTTTTCTTTATAAACTCTCAATGATAATTCACTGTGCATTGCACATCTTGACCCCCACAGAATCCCAAAACACAGAAAGAGCAATATCTGAGCCTTCATCAGCTTCCTGACATAGTAAAAAAGAGAAGCAGCATATGGTGCAAATGATTTTTTTTCACCACAGACACTCAGTAAATTTTCCCAAACCCAAGATAAGATGTCATTTCCAAATGGTGAAAGAAAGTGGTAGAAATTCCAAGGAGCCCCCAACATCTGTCTAATTTTGCATTTCAGATGCCACTCTGACCCAGTGATGGTGTCAGCAGCTACTCTCCTGTCCCTTGCATGGGCAGTCTTGTGCCAAGACATTGGTACCTGGTGAAGCAATTGCTCCAGATGTCATGGATGCAAAAGAGGGGAGCCTGTCCTGTCCCCATCTCTTCACAGGTGCTGGTGGCACTTGGGCCAAGGTGCAGACCTTTGAGGAGTGTCAGTCACCAGCCCCGGGGGCAGCAGACACTCCTGCCTGGGGATGTTCTGCGTGGCTGGAGCTGCCCACCCCTGGGGAGTCTGTGCTCTGAGGGATACCAGGGAAGCTGGCGGGGGCATGTGGGCACGCAGGGGACAGGAAAGGGAGCAGAGAGGACCTAGGGCACCATCTGGTGGCTTCACTCACTGCCTTCCCTAAATCCCTGTCTCACGGGGTCATCATAGGGCATGGCCAAGGGCTGAAAGAACACCAAGTCTTCCCAAGAGACAGCCCAGCTGGAACAAGAGACCCCTGCCCTTGGCCCAGACTTGCACATCTGTAGGCATTCCTGGGTAGGACAGCAGTGTAAACCAGAGCCATGGTAACCATTTTTTTTTTGGGTGCTGTTCAGTCAAGCACTTCCCTTGATAAAGAACCAGCCCTAGCTGGGTATTTAGAGATGATTTGCAGTAGAGACCCCTGAGAAGGCTAAAGAAGAGAAGACAGAAGTGATGAAGGAGAACACTTTGGACACATGTTTCACTGGCATTATCCATCACAGTAAGGTCTTGTCTGCAGATAAAGGCAAAATATAGTTTGCACTGTTTTATATGACAAACCAGTACCCATGCAAGAGCTTGTCCTCCACAGAAAAAGATCAAATCAACAAACCTCTCAAGTGCACCCTGGTTTCTGCCTCCTCAAATAAGGACTTGCTGTAAAGCATTATGAAGGAGCCCATTTAAAGGGAATAGATGACTTCAGTTTCACCAACACAGGACCAAAGGCTCATGTCTGGTGATGAGGGCAAAGGATCCTAGTCCTAACACAGCACCTCCTTTAGAAGAAGGCAGGCAGTGCATTTCCACCTCACACCACTGCTTACTTTGATAACAGGCCTCCACTTCCCTGAAATTCTGTCAATAGAAAAGGATAATTCAATACCTGGGAATCAAATGTTATACCACTACCAGGGAGCCTGCTCTGTGCATAACAGCACCATGCTGGGGGAAGCAAGTGAAGCTGAGGCCCTCAGAGACACAGTTTTTAACAGGAATCCCTTCTCAGCATTCAGTTTAAAGCAAAATGTATAGGGTGATCACAATAAGCCAGTCACTGCTTCTGACATTTGTGGAGCTGGGGAAACTGAGCCATAATTTCCTTTTTTTTTTTTTTCTAATTGCCTAACACTTAGAAATGAATACATTTCCTCTTGCTAGTAGCACTCATTTTTTGCACCTATCCTCATGGGCCACAGGGCCAGGTAAGACAAAAAGACCAAATGACAACAAAAAGATCAAGTGACTGCCTTTTCCCTGAACAAATCTCTGCTACAAAGTAGTTATACCAATATTATATAAATGATATTTCATAGTCTCTCCTACCTGTGCCTTCAGGCATTTCCTCATGCCACCTTGGAAAACTCCATACCATTTAAAAACATCCCTGCTCTCACAGCCTTCTGCTTTATGCTTTTCTCTCTACACAAGCTGTTGCTGCTGTGGCTGCCCATGGTGCATATACTAAAGAAGTGATTTTAGATTGTGGCTTCATAGCTTTAAATTTCCTTTTTCTCATGCAGCAGCCTTTTAGCCTTCCTCACAGGGCCAACCCAAAAGCCATTGAAATCAAAACAGCAACCCCCACCCTGATTTTGACAAAGTTTGGCACACAGCCCAAATCCCCACATTTGCCAGTGTTTCTTAGGAATTTTTAATTTTTCACTTAATTGATCAGAACCTGGTGTGATTCTTCCAGTACTCTAGCACTGACTGTTCTAGAATAGCATTTTCCCTTCCAAATACTGTTCTTTTATGTTTTATTTTAAACAGCTTCAGCTTTTTAATATAGAATTGTTCAGGCATAAATGTAAGAAACATGTTACTTTAAAAGGTAACAGAAACACAAGACAAATCAACTCACTGCAAAGAGAGATCCTTGCCAGGAAATTTCCAGTAGCATCCAGTATTTTTAACACTTATAAAATTTAAAAAACAAAACACAAAACCTAACCATCATTATTTTGAAAGTTTTTACTTTTCATCTAATCCACCAGCATCTGCTGAATATTTTATTGCCACACTGCAACATATTTATAATTCATCTCATCATTTCTTCAAATTTGTTAAGGAAAGGAATTGTTATACCTGCACAATCCTCTGTAAATTCTTCTGTGAACACAAATATTTCCTGGTCATATTAGTAAAATGTAAAATGTTTTACTTCAAAAATATTTATAATTGTTGTGATCACTTAACAAATTATAAATGGATCTAATAAGACATGCTGTCCATTCATTGCCTTTTCTGAAATGAATTCCTCAGCGCTGGGAAGAGAAAAAACATTTTTCTGTGGTTAAAGAAAGTCCAAATTGCATGTTTGAAATCTTTTCTAATAAAAAGAGCAAAGCAATAAGCGGATTATCTCTTTAAACATGGTATAGGAAGGTTGGAGGCCCCGAAGACATTTTCCACAGCCTCTATCTCTGATACATAGCAACATTATCTTCAGCTAGAGAGGGTCCTATGACCCTGGAGCTCAATTTTAATTTGATCTTCTTCTTTAAAGAGGTTTCTACAATTCCTCTCAAGTTATGCTGCATATTCTTATTTTGGGTTGGTTTTGTTTAGTTGTTATTTTGTTGTTGTTTTTTAATATGAGATAAAACAGCCTCAGCTTTTTGATCTGCTGGTTTGATCATGTTCTACAGCTATTTAATGTAACTCCTTCCCTATCAGAACCAGAATATGCACCAACACAAACGGTAGGCAAGTTCCAGCTGACAGGGGAGAAAGAACTTGGACAGCAAATTCACTTCTAAGGCCTCCCTCCTCCTTCTTCCAGTCGTTCTAGGTTTCAGAGCTGATCTCCTTGGCAATAATGTATGGTGGAGGGGTAAAGGAGCTTTATACTCTCTACAACAGCCAGCTGAAACAAAGGCCAATGGATTGGTTTTGATGGGGCAGAGGTACCATGCCTGCTCCCACAGAGGCTCAAAATCCCAAACGACACCAATGCCCACTGCCAAGAAGAAAAGGAAACTGGGGAGCTCCCCTAGGACTTCTGCAGGCTGGAGCCTGGCCCCAGACCCGCCTGGCTTATGCAGCCCCAGCAAGGGAGTTTCCTCACGTTCCCCCCTCCTTGAACCTCTTTCTTGTTCTGGAATGGGCACTGTCACTGAGACATGTTGTCAGGAAGGGATATTTCTCTGTGTTCCTTTTCTCCACCTTTATCTCCACCAGTGCATCCAGTCCTCACTGCTGATACTGCTGAAGGGGAAGCATTTTCTTAGAGGCACTGATTTGAGTCGCCCCACTAAGGTCGCAGCAGGCATCTGTGACTACTTGATGGGATTAGCAGATTATGAGAAAGCGTGTTTGCTGTGGGGTTCCTGAGAAAGGGAAATGGGCAGGTGGATGCTTGGATCTGATTAAACTATGCATGAGGTCCTGATGGCTGTTTCAGCAAAGCCACAAGCACAGGATCAGATGGGTGGCTGCAGGTCGGGAACATCAAGCCAGCACGCAGGGAAATCTCCGGATTGTCCTACCACTTGCAGAGGATCAACAGTTAAGTATTTCAGCCGGGGCAGGTGAGAGAAACCTTCACAGATTGCCCATTCCCAAGATAAGTGCTTGACAAAAGCAGCTTTTCTTTTGCAGCAAACAGCTTTGCTGCAAAATAGCTTTGCTGCATCAATGCAGACCGAGCCCCGAGGGATTTCAACAGATACATTCTGTTGTTAATGAAGGGCAGTTTAGAAGGGGCAAGGGGTTCACAATTCCCTCGAGGTTGTGCTCTGAAGTCAGTGTGGATCTCTCCATGTATCTGCATCTCATCAGGGATGTAAGAGAGTAGCTCTGCTATACAGAGAGATGTCTGGTCCACATAGGGTCAGGTATCTTCCCTGTTAAATATTCTCATACAACGTATCAGAGGATTCTTCTAGAGTTTCTTGCTTCTTAGGTGTCTGCAGAATGATGAAAAGGAGAAAAAAGAAATGGAGGAAAATTATTCAAAAGATGATGAATTAATTCTTAATAAGCAGACACTGACATTTGTACTGTTAGGAATGGCTATAAGTGATCTGCTGAAACAGAAGCCACTACAGTGAGAAATGCTGCTCCACCAGAGACGAACGTGACTAATCCAGCCCAAGGGATAAAGATGCCTCCTTTACTAGTCACTCTTCCCCAAAAAAACTGTCAGACAGGGAGGGGAGGGAAAATTGGACTCAGTAAGAAAATAAATCACTCTGGATTCTGTGAAGGAGGAATTCCCTGACCTCCTCAATCCTGTTTCTTCAACAGTTGAGTCTATTCCTCACGACCGTTCCTTGTGTAGACAAGGCGCTGACAGACTGATATTTTAAGTGCTGTGTGGCACAGGCCTGCTGTAAGCAAGGTTACACAGCAAGCAGCTGAAATGCCACCGGCTGAACTAAGCCCTACCTACACTAGCATTTTCTCCGTTGCCACCACCAAAGGGAAACACTACAAAAGTGCTGAGTGGAGGCACCTCCAAAGCATGCAGGATTAACCCCTTGCTATCCAAACTGGCCACCGGTCCAGAGTGACAGCATACAAATGCTCATTACAGAGGCTTTCTGCCCTGCTTCCCTTAACAGCTCCCCCTCGGTTGTGCAGCCTCCCACAGCAAGGGCTGGGCTGGACCCTCTGAAGCAGAGTGAGCCACTGTCAAGCAATCTCAGCTCCCACTCACAGGCAAACCCACTGACCCACAAGTCTCACTCTCAGGGAAAACACCCTCCTATGTTCTGGCAAAGACAGCTGGAGGACAAGCGTCTCAAGTGGTCACAGCCCAGGATAACTAAGAGAGGCTGATCAAAGTGCTTGCAACCGCAGCGAACAGTGCAAACTCTCCCGTGCTGAGCTAATGGGATCCTGCCACTCACACCTCCCTTCCTCCAGAGCAGCACAAGAACTGGGGACACTTGGAGTTGTCTGCTCTCAATGTGAGAGTTCATCCCATTCCCTCTGTGCTTTCTCCTCTCTTTCTCCCATCTCTGCTTTGACCTCTACCCCACCCTGGCTGAGGCTGCCAGTGCCAGACCCACTCACACACAGATGCTCCTCTGCTGTTGCTTTGTTGCTGCTCTGTTTTACAGACCCTCTGTCCCTCCAAGCAACGGCTGAATGGTGTGGGCCACACACAAGCAACTCAGCACAGCCTAGACAGCTCCCTGGTAGGGAAAAACCCCACACATACTTCATCTTACCATCCAGACTGAATCATTTCAGAGGGAGCAGCTGGTAAAGGTATACAGAAGAATAAACAGGATCAGAAAGAGGGCCCCTATCTAAATAATTCAAAATGCAGCAAAACACAAATGCAGGGATGCTGTCTTTTCCAGTGCATCAGATAAGACAAGCCCATATAGAACAACACATCCACCCCCTCAATAACCAGAAGCCTGCCACTGCTTTTGCTACCACCACCATGGTGGTGTCACAGCAGTAACTGCAGGAGGCCAGTGGCCATGGGACCAGACCACACAGCAAGTAGCTCTGACACAAAGGGGGCTGCTTGATTTTAGACCACCTTTTCCTAAAAGGTGGGAGTTGTGAAAATGTCTTAGACACATGTCCTTAATCAAAGAGAAGGCTGGTACAACCAAGGCAACTCTCCCCAAAAGAACTTTAATGGGACAGAGCAGCAGATGTTTTCCAGGAACACTTTCTAGCATTGGAAGAGGATATATTTTTTTAAGCAGATAAGAGGTCTGGAGAAGAAAAGAAAAATTAGGTTCTGAGGACAGGAAGGAAATGCTCCCTGGGGTGCCTGATGCAAGTTTTGTCCATATGAAACGCTGATGCCTGCCAAAGACAGGGTAGAAGGCTGCATGGGCCTCTGGTCTGCTTCATGTGGCCCCCACAACTGATTTACACCTGCATATTCCTAGTTGCCTCTATTTTCACTGGGAGTGAATATAGTTCCTTATCTCTCACTCATAATTCTCAGCCCAACAAGAAGATCCAAGTCCAAAACATATCCACACTGCCTTTTCCTGAGCACCAGGGCTGACAGCATAGACTGTGTAAGCCCAGCCTCTGCCCAAACCATCTTAGCTTCTGCTACCATGAAATGGCTCTCAGGTGCTTAATGCTGGCCAGAGGAAAGTTGTGTTCAGAGTCTGCTGCTGGTGCACAGATTCCTTCAGCCCAGAGGATGTCTCAGCTGCTTAAATAATCTGGAAAGGGCAATAACAGGACCAGCACCTGCCCAACTCTTCATGAAAGCCTGTCTTGTTCAGAGGGAGCAGTGATGCCAAACCCCTTGGTGCCTTTCAGCACACGTCACACAGAAAAGCATCTGCACAAAACCATGAGTGCCAGAACTGGTAGAGCTGCAGGAGCCAGGGTTCTGCTGGAAGAGGGAAGAGAGGCTGCATGTGCAGCCCAGCTGGTGAGTGCATGTCACATCTCATTTTCCTCTTTTGGTGGGACTGCAGACACATTTACTGCCTGCTAGGTCATAAGATTGTGTGGGGTTTCTTCCCCCAGGTGCCCAGGGCATATGGGAACTTTTCAAGAACATGGCCCTGGCCCTTACCTTCCCTGGAGGATTCTTTCTGTGTGATGGGTTGTTTGTGTTGTTCTCGAGGCTAGAATAGACATCAACTTGCTGCACATCCAGGCTCTGCACAGAGAAGAGAAAAGAAAGTAGGCATCAAATAAAATACTTAAGTTTAAGATAACTAATTACCCACTGGTTGCTCCCCATATCATGCCAGACATTTTTTAGGGACCCCTGCCACCTCCAAAATTTTGAAGTACCTGACCTTAACTTGGGCAAACAGAAAATCCTTTTCCCCTGAAATACCTACAGTGCAGCTGCATCATCATCTTTTTTCCAGGCTTACAGAGACAGGCTTTGATGTTGCCTACCCTGTGTAATGCAGTGGAGAAGAATGCCAATGCCTCTGCCTCACTCTGCTCCAAAATTGGCCCAGAATGCAAAGTTGTGCACCAGGGGGACCACAGGTAAGAGGCAGCGCTCTGCACCACCCAAGACTGTTTAGGTGCTTGACAACCACAAGTTCTTGTTCATGTTTATTCTGGGGACACAAAAGTGAGAAAATGGGAGAGGGTGGGGGTCCTGAAGCACAGAACCTGCAGAAAATTAATACAATTTCTGTTTATTGTCTGTTGTTTTGGTTTTTTTCCAAGCCAGAACTCTTCTTTCTTCTATGAGTGAGCAGAGAATTATAAAAAAATCCATATGCTCCCAGGCCCTCAAATATTACCACGGTCCCACTCAGCTACACAGAGAAACACACACACACACCCTGCATGCATATGCACCCGTTGTCCCCCAGGTAATCGTGTCACAGGAGGTGCATGTCAGCTTGAGTGATATTCCAGATCTGCCTGAAGGATCAAACATAACAATCATGAGGACTTTTCCATGTGTGTTTCAAGGATGACAGCAGGTTGCCAAGGTGGCTGTTTCTCTGGCAACAGGAAGATGGGAGGAGCTCTGGCTGCAAGAGGGGCAGATGGTATTAGTGGAGAGAGCCAGGCACCCTGTAACGCAGTGAGAAGGATGAGTAAAACATGGAGGTTTCATTGGGGGCTGCCAATCACTTGAACCCTCATAATTTCATGCAGAGTTGCAAACACTCAGCATCTTTAAGGATCATGGCCAGCAGGACAGTGCTTTGAACAGGGCCAGAGCATACAGAAGCAGCACTGGGGAACGAGCCTTGGAATAAACAGGCACTTAGACATCAGCTGACCACAGTGAATGGGGCACCACATGGCTCTCACATTCCCACTGCTACTCTGGAAACAGTCAAATTATTTCACCTGGCTGCTTCCTGCTCCCCAAAACCTACTTTCCCTACTCAGACATCACCACCATTTGCACGTGCACATGTGCACACAGAAAATTCTACTTCCCCACACTCATTTTCAATTCTCTTTGTGATGCTCACAGTGAGGACCTCATCTTGTGTGCTGAGCTTCCAGAAGCCTGGCTCCATGTCCCCTTGGCAGGACAGGCAGCCTCTTTTTCTACTCCAGTCTGAAGCTACTTGCAAGCAAGGTGCTTAACTGCCAGAAACGGTTCCCTTCCCTCCACATGCCTTCTTCCCACGCAGGCTGTTACCAATGCTGGTCCTTTTCCGGTCAGTTGGAGAGCTGGTGTCTCCAACCACCATTTGCAAGTTAATTACTTTTACTTGGTCACTGATCACCTGCTACTGTCACAGTGAAGGCACACAGGCCACTCTTCTCCCTGCTGACAGATGCCTTCCTATCCCTAAACAGCCTCCTGTCCCCCTTACACCTGGAAAAGCTCCTGTGCTCTGGAACCTGACTGCACCTGCACTGCAGGAGTTCTGTTTGCTGCTCAAAAAAGCTTGTTTGAAGTGTAAAGCAGATGAAGCAAGTCCCTCAGATTGTTATTTCCATTAACTGAGCAGCTAAGCTGGAAGTCAGAGGATATACAGGTCTGGTTCTGGGCAGTGCAGTGAGGCAGAGCTACTCTACAGCTGCAGGAGGACAGAGAGGTCAAGGAAGGCAGTATAGAGAGAACAAACTGGGTTCCCAGCTGCCCCCTTATTACCAGGCTTTTTCTACCTTGTACGCTTTTCACTGCACACAGCCACCCCCAAGGACCACAAAATACATAGTGGCACCTAGAAGAGCACTGGGGAAGGTATTTTCTCCCAGGAATGTGCAGCAGGACAGCTTTGCAGAAGGTGTGTCAGGACCCTTCCCACACCAGGGATGAGCCCTGTTGCCATGTAGGATAACACAGAGCATTTAATGAGCTGTGCCAGCCAGCTCCAACAGCATCTGTTACCTTCATGTCCAGTGCTGCCTTCTCTTGCTTCTGCTCCCAGCTTCAGGGAGGGAGGACATTGTGCTTCCCTGGCCTCACCCTCCTCCAAACTCCAACCTCTTGCTTTCCCACACAGACAACATAGCTAGCATGTGCTGGTCTCCTGTCCAGCCCCTGATCTCTGACCTCCTTCTTTATCTCACCACTGGGAGCTACTTCTCACTTGTCCTTCCTTTTTTCCCTTGCCTTAGATTACCCCAATGCTGATCACAGATTTTTCCCTTCCCCATGAATTAAGCACTGAGTTCAACATCCACCAACAGATTTTCACAACTCACCTAGTTTCAAACACAGTTTGCAGGGCTGAGTTTACACCATGCAGAGCCCAAATAAAATTTAGCTGTGGAGCATCAGAGTTATCATTCAAAGGAAGTAAGATTTGTCAACTTTCTATTCCCTTCATCTGTCCTGAGGGCCCATCCAATGCACGTTTCCATCCAAGGGCTCTCACCCTCCCTGCCAATCATGCCATGCAGGGTTGTGCTTGCTGCTCTGCACATCACAGCCCTGCTCTCAGCCTGTGCCTTGTCTGGAGCAGGAGTTGCTGCTTCGAGTCCCCCCCACTGCAGCAGTTGCTCCACAGCAGGAAACTCCCGTGGGCAGATTTGTACCCCCAGCACACAGGAGGTGGTCCCAGGCTGCTTGCAGCCCTGCCAGAGAGGGCCAGGCCACCTGCCCTGCACACCGGGCTGGCCAGGAGCCCTGAACAGCTGGTGTGTGGTTAACAGGCTTCACAGGAAGGCTGCTTGGGCCAGGTCCATAGGGCTCCTGCAAGCACAGGGGCTCAGCCAGCTCCTGGGATTGCCTGTGCTTAAGGCTGGCTCTGCTGGCTTGCTATATTAGCCTTAGTGGAGCCTGAACAGAATAACATGATGAAACATGTAATTAAGATGGAGCTAAGGATGCATGACGAGGCCGACTGAGCGAGAAATGGATTTGATTTTTTTTTTGTCTCCTTGCAGAAATCATCCACTTCAGCAGGAAACTACCCATTCGGATTTTTATAAGCCTGAATTAAAAAGAAATTACTTGATACAAATGAAAAGGTTTATAACCTGCAACCTCCTTTACCCAAAGCATTGCCTTTTGCCCAGAATAAACATATCGCATACAATATATAGTGCTCTCTTTTAAACTGCTACTCCAAAAATTAAAGGGCCACAAAATAGTGCCCCCCCCCCCGCACAGAGTGAGAAGGAGATGGGGCAGGCCCATCCTCTTGAAGGTATCTGCCCCTGATCAGGTCTCCAGCCTCCCTGGCAGATCTTTGCTCCTCTCTGTAGTACATTCTCCAGAGCTTCGCTTTGTTTAGTTTAAATGATTAATGCAGCAGAGCTCACAGGTTTTCCTTGGAGAGACTTTTCCAGCCCTTATAGACCTCACAGACAGAAAGGTTTCCTAATATGCAGGCAACATCCTTCTCTACTCCCATTTTATTCCTCCTTGTTGGTCCCACAGTTCACAAAAAAAAAAAAAACAACAAACCCTTTCCTTCTCAGTGGAGCAGCCATCCCATGGGAGCAAAAGGAGAAAAAAGAATTCATATAAAATGGAGCTGGACAGGTTGTAAATGGGATTAGGAGTCATGGTTACCTGAGGTAGCCGAGGTCTAGCCTGACATTTCAGGGGAACCACTTCAATCCTACTACCTATGACACTGTGGCTACTGGGCTCCAGGAGTGGGAACAGTCTGGGAAATGGAAAAGGAGATTCTATACAATGAAAAGGGAAATGCTTTCAAAAAAGCCTCCCTTGACTTTCTCCTTGCCCATTTCCCCCTGCTAGCTAGTTGTTCTGCTCAGGACTGCAATGGTCTGTGACACTGACACCAGTGAAGGGGCCACAGCTGAGGCCCAAAACAGCTGGGGGCTGGTCAGGGTATCATGTCTCTGCCCCTTTCCTGAGGCATCATTCTCCAGCTAGAAAGGTCATGCCCTTGTGACACTGCAGTACAAAGTGGGGCTGAGAGTCCCTCTTCCTTCCTGACTTTTGGAGATTCTTCTACCTCTTCCACCAGGAACCCTTCCTGGCCCCACACTTGCTGCTCTGTGCTGCCGGCAGAGGAAAAGGTGCTGCTCAGCAGGGCATGGGGCAAGGTTTGGGCACTGGGGAGGCCATGACCGGGACTAGGATGGAGACACACCCAGTCCTGAGAGAAGCTAAGCAGGGCAAGGTCAGCAAGAGCAGGCAGGTATGGAGGTATTGCTTCTGTTTCACATCATGACACTGGCATTGTCTGTAGCATGGCAGGGAAAGGAAGGGCTGTACCGAAGGGTGATTCTGGTACTCACATCATAGACAGGAGGTGGTAGTGGTGGTGGGCTGGCTGAAGGCAGCTGTGTTTCTGCCTTCTGTCTCAGGATATTTGGCTGGTTCCTTCTAGGGCACAACACCTGCTCAGGACAAGACACCAAATGACACATTTGGAGAAAACCACATGTCCCCAAAGCTAAATGAATACCAATGTAATATCAAAGCCAGCTGTCTGTACACCTCCTGAATGTTTCCACAAGAAAGAGTGTTGGCAGTGTCTGTACATGTGCTGGTTACTTTCCTCACTGCATGGTTAAGTGTAGAATCCAGTGACTCACACTGGAGCAGTAGAAAGGAGAACTGGGCTCTGTGTGTACATATAAAGCACTTTCACCACCAAAACC
Organism: Zonotrichia leucophrys gambelii; assembly: GCF_028769735.1. Classification (NCBI taxonomy): domain Eukaryota; kingdom Metazoa; phylum Chordata; class Aves; order Passeriformes; family Passerellidae; genus Zonotrichia; species Zonotrichia leucophrys. The sequence goes on along the minus strand of NC_088170.1, from coordinate 37,190,394 downwards.
TTACTGGCTGAAGGGTGTAAGTATTGAGCAGCACAAAACAATGCTATAGGACAGGGAGTAAAGCAGGGCACTGGTCATAGTGCAGAAAGGAATTTCAGTGAGGCAAAATGCAATTACTTTTATCAGGATTTGGCAAGGAAGCTTTTCCTAATACAAAGAGTCTACAGAAGAGCACCAGACAATCATTAATGGTGACATCTAGTCAGTGATACATGGATGCACAAGTCCAGCATGGAGTTGAAGGAAGAAGGTCCCTTTGTTTGAATGTTTCTTCCATCAGATGAGTTCTCATTGAACACATTCCATGCACACAGAGAGAAGGGTTAGCTCTGCTCAGCAAGCAAGAGAAGTGGCAGAAAAGGCAGAAGGCTTTGCTAAGTATCTCTGTTCTAATTCAGAAAGAAGTGGGATGATTATATTCACATCACATGAAAACGACAAACTGCTTTCCAGTCCATTAGTAACTAAGGAGGATGCTAAATAGCTTCTCTTAAAGATAAACATTTTTAAACCAGCAGGTCTGAGCAAGCTGTGGTGAGAAATATGGGCTGTGTTCTGCAGGAGGGCAAATGTAATGACTGCACAATCTCTTCAGACCCCAAGGAGAGGCCATAAGTCTGAGATTCACTGGCCCACCTCAAAACCCAGAGATGCCAATTGGTGAGTGGTGACAGTGCCTCCCCCCTCATCCCCACAGAGACACTCTCTAGGCAAACAGAGATGGGGGCTCATCTCCAGCTGACTCCCTTTGCCTCTTACACTCCTCCCCCACGTCAGACTGCCTGCAAGGTAAGTCTCACGAGATTAGCTGGGCTGCCAACTGCTGCCGTTCTGTTTTCAGCCTGGTGATCTCTGACTGTGTGTGCTGAAACCTGACACTCCTTGGAGTCAGAGGACTGTACACACAGCACAGCTTCCACATAAAAGAGCATGCAGAGTCTGCTGTTGCGGTGGCACAGAGCAGCTTCAAGGAGTTATGGGGCACACTCTACCTAGAAACCAACAATCCCATATTCCATTCTAGAAGATGTAAGTGTATTTCTAGGCCAGCCTTGAGATTTCTGGAAGAATGCAGATGATGCTGTTGCAACACTTGAGGGTGGCAGTACTAGAAGCAGTAGGTCTTCCCCAAACAACAGGGACTCCAATATCATGACTCCAGATGGTTTTTCCACAGGGTCCATCTCATGCAGATCTTCTAGCTCTGCTTTTGGCTTTTCTTCTCCCACTCTTCAAATCCTTTCTTCCCCACTTCTGGTGTCTCCCCTCTGCTCTCAGCTTCCCAGATTCCACTTCTTTGGAATCTGGTCCCAACCTGGGACACCAGTCTGGTCACCCAAGAGGTTCTGTCAATCCAGTCTTAAGACCCTCCTAGTGTTTCCTCACTCCAGATTCCAGTCCCAGTTTCCCCCCTGAGGCTCATTATTCCAGCCTCACAGAACCACTGCTAATGGAAGGTGTCCCTGGAGATTGTATAGTCTGATCCTCGTCCCTTTATATTTTTTTTTGTTTTCCCCACAGTTATTTGTAATTTTCACACAGGCTTCCTTGGGATCCTTGCCCTGACCCTTCCCTTCTCACTCTGTCTCTTAGTGTTTTCTTTGCCAAACAGATGCCCAAGGCTTTGGTCCTCATCCCCATCACAGTGCAGAGTTTTTTTGCTATGGTGCCCGAGCTCAGGAATGCAGCTGCAGTCTCCTTGAAAGAGTAACCTCCATCTTGAAAGAGGATTAGAAATAGGGAAAGTCCTGCCATCAGGGTTGTAACAGATTTGCTCGGATGCACAGGACATTACTAGTTTAACTGGCCCCTTCACAGAAGTTTTAGGCAACTGAATTGATAAATAGATAAAAGCCATGACTGAGTGCACAAACCACAATTTTCCAAAATCCCATCACAAAGCTACATCTCCTTGAATATTCTCACAGCCAGCACACTGCTAGTGTGCCTTCTTGCCCTGTGTCAAATCCTTGCTCTGAAGTAGAGCATGCTGTAGTCAAACTGATTGCCAGAATTTCTTTAATGGGCAAATCACTTACTCATTTTGTCTTTCCTGTAATCTTTTTTTCTCAGAAAAACTTAAGAAAATAAACTGGATCAGACTCTCAGCATGGAAAATCTCAGCATAGGGACTTCCAATTCAGCCAAGGTAGAAAAAAATTGAATTAATTCCTAGAGTGCATCAGGTATTGCTTTGCATTTGGTTATTACTTGCCTTTCTTTTCCATAGAAGCAGAGCAGTTGCAGTGATGCTCAATACAGCCAGAAGAACAGTAAGGGTAACGAGGATTTCCCAGCTGTAAGAGGTATTTATGTATCCTGTATCTGTAAGAAAGAAGGTAAAAGGTTCACAGTGACAGTGGAACCCTGCTGTATTTTTAACCCTGGAAAGAGCCTTGAGAAAACTAAAATGCAGGAGTGCAGAATGTAGTGGCAGAAATGCATACACCCTTCAAAACCTACTCTGACTGAACAGAGAGCAGGGTGCAGCTGCAGAATCACACAGAAGATGCAGGGTATAAGCAGCTCTACTTCACAGAGGGAGGTGATATGAGACAAGAAATCTGGTAGATAGAGGTTGGCAAAGGTCCTTTTGTGATAGGAGCAGAAAGACAGATGGTGGAATGCACACAGGCCACACAAACTGGGAGAATGGGTTCTGCAAGTATCCTCTGACCAGTACAGCAAAGCCACTTCATCACAGCTCTTTGCATTTACATTAACAAGTTCTTCATATCCAACAGTCATTAATGCACAACCAGCCAGTCAGCAACATGCACTTCCTTATCACTTTTCTTAACATTCCTCTTATGTTGCATCAAGCTTTCCACTGCTTTCCAGTGTGCTCATTAAGTGACCAACCAACTCCCTGTACCAAATGGAAAAGAGGGAGGCATGTTGGTGAGGCCATAACCTGTTCATGAGTCCCTAAATCTGAGCATGCTGAATCTGTACATGTAGTAACTGCAAGCACCCTGATGAGTGACCTTATCAGCTGCCTCTGTCACACTGCTGAAGAACAAACCACACTGTCTTCTGAACACTGACACCTAAAAGCACTGTCTGATCCAGTGCTCAGGGTTCCTAGATAGATCCTGATTCCCATCTGGCAGGGCAGGTATAAATTATTGTCTCTTCATGTCCTCATCTGTGCATTGGGAACAGCAGAACACCTGTGCCAAGTGCATTTCAACTCTGATGGCAATTAGTATTGGGCATAAAGCATTATTCATACCTGACTTCTTAGCATGTGTGGATAGAGAAAAAGAAGATCAAAGATCAGGTTTCCATAGCCAGATACAGCTGATTTTTACCCTCCTGCCCTTACTTTCTGGTTTTTCACTTACCTCTAATAAGAACAAACACTCCTTTTCCCATTTTTTTAATATCATTCCATTTGACCTCGCAGTAGTATGTGCCAGTAGAGGAGGTGTTTTCAAGTGGCATGATTCTGTGGTCATAAGCTAAGGCAGCAGTCTTATTCTCTTCTCCAGAAGGAATGGCTATGTTTTCCACCCTACTATAGATAAATGTCTTCTGATCCAGTGAATTAATCCAGTAATAGGAGATTGAAAATTTGGTGTATTTCGGCATGTAAGGGAAGATGACTTTACAGGGGATGGATATTTCTTCCTTGAGCAAGGCAACCTGGATTGGAGGTTTCTGCAGTACATCGACATTTCCTCCTGTAAGAGTAGTAATAGATAGCAGTCACCTAATCTCACTTTTAGTGAGGAGAGAATGGCTGTCCCACAGACAGGATCACTCTGAAAATAACCATACACCAGGAAGCACACCCATAGCACGCAGTGTTGGCCCTTGTCAGAAGCTGAGTGATTCAGAGCATGTGCCCTGTGTGATCTGTCACATCTCTTGGGTAATTGCTGTCTGATCCACGATAGCCTGCTGCATTCACAGGCTTCCCCTTTTCTCTTGTGAGCTCCTCCATACAACAGCAGTACGCAGAAAGGCAGGAAATTAAGCAGGAAGTGAACTGATTTTGCAGTGGTGTTTGAATGTATTTACAGCAGGTGAATAGAAAGCAATTTTCCAAGATAAATGCTAGCTGGACATGTCCTGGTGTATAAACCACGCTCGACAATCTGGAATAAACCACGTGTGGCTGTGTGATGGCTCTGTGGCAGAGAAGGTGTTGTGTGCAAGCAGGTGTTGTCAATGGGGCTGTGTATTTCTGAACAGCAAGTGAGGAGGGAGATTGCATATTCTGTACAGAATCCAGCACCAGGGCCATGAGAAATAAGCCATAGCTTAATTACTCCAAACCTTTGCTGCTCTAAAATGGGAGCAAAGCACAAGCCTCAGTGTTAGCTACGGGAACTATCTGCAGAGGACTGCAGATCTGAAGTATTTATATGTGACAGTATCTTAGGCAGAGATGAGAGCATGCCCTTCTCAGGCTTCCTCCTAATACACACAAGGCAGTTTAAAGTGATCTATCACTGCAACTCAGTAGACAATGATGTCAGAAGTTAAAAGAAAGGACAAATAAGATGGGGAACCATACCACACTGTTCACTCCCTGTTTTATTTAATAACAAGGAAAAAAACCTAAGAGTGAGCCATTGGCTAGTAAGGAGACTGGGGTACAGGACTTCTTTGGCTCCCAGCCAAATCTGGGTTCAATATCAGGCAGTCTCTGGATCTATTTATTTGTCAACTGATATAAAACCACATATAAGGCAACTTAAGAGGAGGCTCTTTGAGAAAGGAAACTGGAAACTTACAATTCTTGTCACAAAATGAAGGATTCTTTCAGAGACATTAAATGAGAAGAGGGAAAAAAGGGTAGAGAGAGAAAGTAGGGGATGGGCAGGCTTTTCCATTTATGCTTTTGATGGGATTCCCTGGGGTTCTGCATCTATGAGCAGGCTCATAACAAGGTATTAAAGCTGTCCCAGAGCACAGCCAGGCTTGCTTTTCTGTCACCATGGACTAATGCTGCATCACAACAGCAGTGTCACCTCAGCACAGCAGGAGCTGGCACTGGAAAAGGCAACTCAGACTTAGCACTGCTGAATGCTGAGCACTGAGGATTCGTGGTGGGGGACAACAGTGGAGAGCGGGCACAGCTACTGCCCCGAAAGGACTGCTGGGAAGTACCATATGTTAAGGAAAATTCTCTACACGTCACATAGCCAGGGACAACAGCCTGACAGTAAGGAAGAGCTTAGGTTACAACACCAGAGAAAGGTTCTTGGCTGTAAAAGCAACTGAGATACAGTACAGTCCTCAGGGACATGCTCAATCCTCAGTCCTGTGTACACTAGTTACAATAATATTATGGAAAGGTGGTAACAAAATCCTGCAAACACTGGGAGTGATAACCCAAGTAGCTTATTCTGGGCCATATTTTTCAAAATTATTCATCATCCTTCTCCCCATCTCTATACAGCAGAACACACATGAATACTGTTTCTACATGAGACACAGCTAAGCACTACTTTAACAAAGGAGAGGAGAGATCCATCTTCTCACATTATCCCAGAAGCAACTAGGTTGAAAAGAACATACCAAGGAAAAAGCCAAACCATTTTATTTAGGTTATCTAACCCTTCTCCCACGTTCTCTCGTTCTTGAGGATTCACTCTCTTAGCTTTGAAATGCTTAAAAGACAGAAATAGCAGCAGCGTGCAAATTCCTAGAGGGGATCTCTGGAAATTAGCAAAAGACAGCAGCTGGAACTGCTCTAATATGAAAAACATGAGAGTAAACAAAAGGAATTAAAAAGAAAATATTTGTTTACCTCCACACTGAAGCAACCAAAGAAACAGGAAGATGACTTTTGGATTTGGGATCATGATGGGGAGGTCAAAGGTGGCAAGCACGCACCCAGACCCAAAGATGCAGAAGGCACAGGAGGTGGGGGTTTGTCAGGTATTTTCATGCCAGGGCAGCTGGTCGATGCCCTCCTGTTTGCCAAGGGACAGGCGAGATGTACACACACTGCATTTGGCAAGCAGTTCCTGGCAGACACGAGCTCTTCTGCTTTTTGGTCAGACTCCACCCCACACCAGGGCTGACTTCTCTGCCCTACAACGATGGTGTCAGCCCTACCAGCGGGTGTCCAAAGACCAGACCACAAGCACTTTAACACACTGAGCTTTGCTTCCTGATGGCTGTAAAATATCGCTCGCATTTACAACGAACTTTGTCACCTTCCACAACGTGGGGGATCGCCTGTTCTGCCTTCAACACAGAAAACCAGTATACTCATGAGTAGTCAGTATAGAGCAAAGGCTGTACTGTACCACTGACTCCATAAAATGGCCCTCCACAGCCAACTTCTCCACTAGGTCACTCCAGAGGAAGGCACTCACATTCACAGAGTGAGGACAACCAGACGGCGAATTCGTCCCGAACAGCTGGACCATTTCAGATCCACACCATGCTGGCTCTGAATCAGCTTCACAGTGCAGGCAAGCTTTAAGTAATCTATTGTAGGCAAATCTAAGGAGAGCCTTTTGAAGAAGAAAAACCACGTTTTGTGGGAGGCTCCTGCCGCCTATACTCACGAAGAGTCTTTGATTTTCAATGAATGCTTGTTTTTTGCTAAGACATCTGCAATGCAACAGCTGAGCAGCATCTGACTCATAAAAACTCCTGTGGCTGAGAGGTCTCCACTTCTCTTTAGGCAGCTTCCTCCTTTCACACTTCTTGTGAGACAATTGCACTGTCCACAAGAAAGGACTTGCTGCAACTTCAAGGGTGCCCATTCACATGGGGGGCTGTGCTGCAGAGACTGGTGGGGGATGCTCACGTGGGGAAAGACCTAAGGCAGCAGATGAGCCTGTAAGCTTTGTGTATTCAAAAGCGCTATCAGTTGTTTTATGCCTCCAGACTTTGCAGGAACAAAGTTTACTCCAAAAAACCTTTGGTTTACAGCATTGTTCCTCCTGTTCAGACTGGGCCAGGTCCCCTGGAGGAAGGGGTCTTGACACAGGGGAAGGCATGTGCTGCGTGATGCCCAGGGACGGCTCCAGTACCTCTCTGAGAACCCTGACAGATGGGGAGAGGAGAAAGTGGCTTTGTGTGGCTGGGGCAGCAGCTGCACTCCTCCAGGGAAGGTTTAGCTCAGATTAGCCAAAACCAACTCCTCTCCCCAAGACATGCTGATGTGAGCTGCACGGGGCTGGTCTCAGCTGGAAATCACTCCTCACAGGTCTTAATGCTGAGTAGCAAGGACAATCAAAAGCAGTAACAAGACACTTGGGGCCCACTTGGTATTTCAGATATGGAGGCACAGATCAGGTAGCTGTGGCTCTGGGGTCACAACAGCACCTCAAGGTAGTCGGGGCAGGGAGAGAGAAGGAAACAGAGGCTCACTACCTTCCTGTGGAAGAATAGTGAGGGCTTCGTCGGCTCTTATATCATGCTCATCCCCATGGTAGCACACAGCTTTGTAATTTCCAGTATTGATGTATTTCTAGAGGACAGAACATGCTGCTCCTGCCAGTGATGTGTTTTAACTGTTATCAGCATTTATCTGCTTCAGGAATTCAGGGTGATAAGTGGATTAAGTGAGGTAGGTTCGTAGGGCTGCTAGGTCAACATCATCCTTCTGTCCTTTCTGTTCTCTTCCTATAAACAATCCTGGTGCCACTCGAAATGCCAAGTCCTAGAAATATCCCTGTCTGGAATTTAAAAAAAAAAAAAATCTAGCATTTCAAAAGAGATCACACACAAGACTCAGCTGTGGGATTAAAGGCACAGCCAGGCCAGAAATACTTTCACTGCTGGGATTTGCTATGGTAGAGCTCACTGAAAAGAAATGGCTTTGAAACGACTACCCAGCAGCTATTAACTGCGAGACAGGATGACATTCTGTTCCTTAGAGCCTAAAGGGAGCCTGAATCTTTGAATGTTAAATTCTAATTCAATTTGGTCTGGGGATTCTGAACTGAGTTTTAACCCTGGAGACATAAATGGAAGGAAGATGAGGAAAAGCTGGGGAGTTGCTATTACCAGCCAGTAGCAGGACTGAACTGATCGCCCCAAAACTTACGTGGAGTAAGATACCTGTGCCAAAGGAAATCAATTAAAAAGCTTCAAAGGAACAGGTCACTGTATGACCTTCACTCATGCATTATACAATGCATGGGTGCATGTGAGCCAGTCTCTACAGCACGATGAGGAGAGAACAGCCTGGCCAGCTGCAAACCCACCACAGCACTGACTGGCCAGGACCTGTACAGCTTGGTCCTTCCTTTAATGCAGCAAATGCTGACACTTCCTGAAATTAAATACGGGATTGGGGTAGATTCAAGCCAGTTTCTGCCTATAGCTGAAAAGTGGATATTAATTTCACTGAAGCACTTTAAAAAGCCCACAATAGCAGCCAGCAGTCCCAACCATGTTCAGCACGCATGAACAACAAGTTTGGGCAAGTGCTGCACCTACCAGAAGTGCCTGTTCACAGCTGTCTCCAATGTACACCCACAAGTCAAGGCACACACACGAGCCCACACATGCCCCCACAGCCAACTCCAGGGAAAGCATTAATTCAAACAAAAAGGTTGCTGCTAGCCAAGGCAAAAGCAATGCTGCAGAGACCACAACAAAGCCTCTTTATTGCTGAAGCGTTTAACACCACAGCCATCCAAAAGAGAAACACCGCCTGGCACACAGAAAAGCTGCAGCAGCTCAGCGAGCCTGACTGCACAGAGCGCTTCAGAGCATTCCCCAGCACGGCAGCTCTGGGTTTGCTGCCTTGTCAGAGACCAGCTCAAACCCCCATCGCTGGAAAGCCAGCCAGCGGCAACATGTGCACCTCTGAGGATTCACAATCTCTTTGACTCATCTAACCCCAGACTCCAGGGCGTAGAGTTTCCCTCTTGTCTGGCAGCAGGAGCGATAGCGAAGCCAGCATGAGCAGGACCGTACCCCTGCCAGCATTTTTACCACTGTTGTGTGTCGAGTGCCTCTCAGCAGGGCTGGATGATGCTGAGGTAAAAGCTGCCAATGCCCTCGCTACGTTTCTACCCATTGAAATGCTGTAGGGAATGATCAGTGACTTGATGGGGAAACAGAAAATTAGAGGTGCTGAAACCATGGGGAAGGGAGGGGACAGTTCTCTAATTCCCTTTCACCAGCAAAACAAGTCTGCCTCAGAAATCACCCACTCCTGCTTTTCCTCTGCTCACCTGCTGGAAAGATTCCCAGGAACTAAGTTACCACCACAGGCCTGACGAACACTCGGGGCCGTACCTCAGCCTCGCGGCGAATCCCCCCCGTTCTCCTTCACTGGCTCCTTGTGTGGCCAGCGGGAATTCGCCTGGTGGGAGAGCTGTGCCTACTCAGGGTGATACCTTCCACAAGAACATCTACCTGCCGGGCCTGGGGCTGACACGAGGCCAGGGCGAAGCGGGCCATGTTAGGTCCGCCTGATCCAGGGGGTTAAATCTTGCCGGGGGCAGCCCCCCGGCCCCTGCGGGAGGCCGAGCCGCGCTCACGGCGCCCGGTGCGGCCGTGCCGCGGTGGCGGGGCGGACAGGGGCGGGCGGTGGCCGCTCCCGCCGACCCGCGCCCTCGCCCACAAGATGGCGCCGCCGCCCCGGCCGCCCCCTCCCTCCTTCCCGCGCCCGCCCACCCACCACGGGCCCAGGGCACCGGGGGACCGGAGGAGTTGCAACCCTAGAGAAAACGAGCACAACTAGGATCCACTTAAGGCAAAATTAATGCTAATTAACCGTAATCAACAGCTCGAGGAACAACTTCTACTCGGCAAGCTGCAGATACTGCAGTCGCAGTTCGCCCGTCAGGCAGGAGCAGCAGAAGACGGATGTGGAAAAGGAAAATGAACCTCTGTGCCGCGGGTGTGACCCATCCCCGCTGTGTCCTGCCCTCGCCGCCGCTCTCTGCGCCACAAGTCTCTGTCCCCGCCCGCAGCAGCCCAGCCCAGTCATCCCCCACACGCCTCTTGCCCCACCACCGGACCCTCCCCTCCCCTCGCAGCCCCCTCTGGCAGCGGCAGCCGAGCCGCTTCTGCCGAGCCCTTCTGGGGGGCAGCAGCTCCAGCCGGGGGCAAAGCACAGGGAGCCGCCGGCAGCGTAGCCTCCAGCCCTGGCACCGCCTCCGCACTCACAGCCGTCCCTTCTGTGCCGAGGGTGCTCTGGGAACTCCTGCCTGGGCTAGTGAGGAACACAGTTTTATTAGGAATGACAATTCTCAGCTTGCAGAGGCCTCTTGGCACCACGCGTGGATGATTTCCACCACAAGCAAAGCCCAAGTGCCTATTTCATCCCAGTGACCAGTGATGCTGCACTAGTCAAGGTGCTGGTAATGGTGTTCAGCTTGCTGTGGCTGTCTCAGCAGGGGCAGGCTCAAAGGAGTGTCCCCACAAACAGCCACAGACTCACACACCTCGACAGCCCCCATGGGAGCATGAGTACAGGAGTAGCCGGCACACAGCCCTCCCACGGTCACAGGATGTGTCACCAGCCCCTCAATGCCACGACCAGGCCAGCCCAAACTTTCTCCTATTAGCAGCAAAAATGCTGAGGTGGGATGCTGGGAAGAGCAGGGCATGCTGCCAGCAGTGCTTTCCTAAAACAGGAGCCCCTGAGCCCATGCTGCATGCCTTCAGGTGTGCACATCGGGCTCTGAAAGTGTCCTGGGTGAAGGGCTGTGCATCCCCCCTGCTGGGGGTGAAGGGGGACAGGCAGGAAGTTTGGCAGGTGCTGGATATGCTGTGCAGGGCACACACAGGGAGGATCATGTTGGACAAGATGGCAGCAGTTGCAAGGGAGCCGCAGGACTGGCTCCTGCCAGCAATGGCCTCGCCAGATGGCCCTTCTGTCTGTGCAGGAAAACTCCTTGGGCCTCAGCCCTGCCTGGAGCCAGCCAGTTGTGCCAACCCCAGCTCCCTGCAGCCTGGCAACAGTTTCTGACTGCCCCCAGGTACCCAAGCCTGCCCCACAGCTGACTCTGAATCTAAGCTCCTTCCCCCTGAGCTTGTTCAAGAAATCCCTGCGCTCCCTTTCACCCAAACCACCACATTCCCTTGCCTGCTCTTTCTCTCCCTTTTTCTGGCTTTTGTTTTTTCTTTCTTTTTCCTTTTAATGTCTTCCCTTTTTTTGGTTTCTTTTTGGGACCTTTTCTTCAGCCTGCAGGAGCTTTTCAGCTCAGGACATTGGGAAGTAGAACAGGCAGCACAGCTGCAGTGACCCTGGGAACCAGCATGGACCCCCACAGCAGACACTGGAGTGCACTCACACCCCACTTTAGATTGGCACAGGTTTCCTCATGCACTCCAGTCTTCTGCCAGCTCCCAGGAGGAAAGCTGGGAAAGGATTAAGTAGCTAAGTATCTTATTGGCAAGAGAATATATTGTTTTTTCTTTCTATTAATTCCTCAGCTTTGCTTTGATTGTGGACTGTGGAGAATATGCAGGCTGATACAGCTGTAATAGCACACCCTCCTAGGGTGGAAAAACATAATTTTGCCACCAGGCCCTATTCTGGCTATGAAAACTAAATAAAGGATCCTGGCAAAAACATGTGCTGGAAGAACCACATCTCTGCTAGGATTTTTGCCAATACAGAAATGTGTTTCATTCTGTTTTCCTCCCTACCCCTGAATTTCCCACCTGCTGTCTACATTCCTGGCTGACAGAACTACAGGACAAGGATTTGTAGTTTTGACCTTATGCAAGAGAAACAAGCTTGTTTTTCAAGCCCTTACAGACCACTGCTGAGTGCACTGGGAGCATCCAAGGCTGCTGCAGGCCATGGGGAGACCTGGGAGGGGTTTTGTGAACCTCCCTGTGGGCCTGGAGGTAAGGCACTGAGCCTGATGCCCCTCCAACCCCTCTAATGGAAGGAGGTCTCCTTTCCCTGGAGAACTGCATGATGACAGGTGTGAGTCCCACAGGAATGAGAAATGCAAAAAACCCTGGAGTATAAGAGGAAGCATATCCTGCCTGCATGGAGACACAAACCTCAAGAGGAGCAAGTGCATGGGTTGAGACTGTATAGATACCATAGCAGGGTTCAGACATCTGTGACTAATTGTATCTCCACCTGCTCTTTATACATATAAATATATATATATATGCATGTATATACATGTACCAACATTTTATACCTAGCTACTAATACTGCTGAGGTTTCCCTAAAGCACCCCCTCTGTGTCCCACCATGCTGAGACCCTCTGCCACAGCTGGGCCCATGGTTTCTCCTCCCTTCACTCTGTACACTCTGGGGAAATCCTTCCCCACCCCAGTACTGCTTCCTTTATTATCTCTGCCCAGTTGTGGTTTATAAGTTGTTTAAATCTCTTCTAGGAACAGATAAAGATCACAGTTACCCAGAATCCAAAAACACAGACAGCTTGAAATGTGGTTAGACTCTGCCCTACTTTCATTGAGTTGAGAGCAAGGCTCTGCCAAGGTGCTCAGGGGAGATGAGAAGAGAAAGACCCATTTCAGCAAATCACCCCTTCCCCCCAGCCCAAGAAATAAACCTAATGCATTCCTCCAAACCTGCTGCATCTGTTCAAACCACATTGCCTCTCCTCCTGGTTTGCCCAGGACTTGCAGGTGAGCAGGGCATGGAGCCATGGAGCCTGGGAGAGATGCTGTCCTGCACTGCAACACTTGGCACAGGTACAGACACGTCCCCAAGCTGAGAGAGCTGCAAAGGATTCACTAAATCAGGGCCGTGAGGATAGCAATGCAGGGTGTGCTGTAGATTAAGAACAAGGTGTGTTGGTAGAGTTTTTACCATCCACATGCTCACCAACAGCTTTTCCCCATAGCAAGTTGCTCCCTAGGCTGGGGGAGCTGCAGAAGTGGAAGTGCTGCCTGGGACTTCCCTCCTGCGAAAAATCCCCTCCCTGGGAAGTCCACATTGGGTTTCAGAGCTACTGTGTGGCTGTGCCTCCAAGGTGAGCTGGCTTCCTTGCACTGTCAGGCTCCTCTTCAGCAGTATTTCCAGGCATCTGCAGTGATCTGGGAAGGGATACTGCTGAATAAATGCCAGGGGTTTTTTCCTTCTCTTGAATGGTGTCAGCCCACAGAACCAACCTGCAGGCAAGGATGTGTGTTTTCCTCACCCATTTTGCCTGTGGTCTGATTCTGATAACCCTGGACTTTTCTAACAAGCACTGCTGGTGTTCAGAGGAGATGGGACTCAGGCAGGGGAGAACACCTTGCAGATATATACCTCCAGCTCTATGACTTTCTCCAAGTAGAGAATCTTTGCCAAATGATTCCACCCATATTCCAGGGGGAATACATGGAGCAGTACACAGACAAGCCACTTGCAGACACTAATATTTCAAGGGTATTACTTAATCCTGCTTGGAAGGGCTTGTATCAAAGCGAGGATCAGAGCAGTACAGGGGAATTTTTGCTGGTGCTTTCATTAGAGGGAGCAACAGTGAGGTGTTTCTGGAGAAGGGTTTGCTGCAGTCAAGGCCATAAAGAGATGCTGAAGAAGGTTTCATCTGAAAGATAGTATAGATCATTATGATATTGCCACTTACAGGGGCTAACTTGAACAGCCTTGGAAGGAAGAATGAAAAAATCCTTCCTAATATGTTTGTGCCAGCAAACACATTAGGATCTCCTGGAAGAAGTTTTTCCATCCTATTGAAAAGCTTTGTTAGAAAGAATGATGAGAAGGGTAATAATAAGGCACTATAATTATACCTGATCCTTCTATAATCTTTCTCTCTGCAGAGTTCAGGAGCACTTTACTGCTATTATTGGATTTGAACAGTCCCATCTGGATAACATACGACTGATTTGTTTGCATGGCTTATTTTAGGTATCTCAGCACGTACATTAGACTTGCCTTCATATCTGGTTGATTCCCTGCACAGTCTGGAAGAGCAGGAAAAGATCTTGAGCTCATGTTCTCCACCACCCCATTCTCCCATCCCAATGCCTAGGAGAGCTCCTTACAGAAGACCAAGGATAAGAGGAACCATCAGTCCTTCCTAACTCAGTACTGCAGAAGGTACAACTGCAGAACTGAAGCACTTAGAACATGGAGGCTGGATACTACTAGGAACACCTGGATTTGCACCTGTATTATTCTAGGCTTGAGATTCCATGGATTCCAAAACAACTCAAGATGCACTGAAAGTCTGGCAGCAAGAACCTGGCAAACACCTCATGCTCTGTGATCAGCATAGCTGCTACGTGAACCTTTTAAACAAAGGGATTAACTGCATGCCTCCAGCACACACAGCAACAGGGAAAGCATGAGGGTGCTCACATCTTTCTGGATTTAGCATTCCTTGCAACACCATCTCAGTTACAGAGACGCTGCTGCACTCTGGCTGCAACTGCCATTCACCATGTCCTTAAATGAGTGACCATCAGTGCCACAAACCTTGTTGTCCCCTTGCAGGAGCTCTTGAGTGTGAAGCTGGACACTTGCTGCTTCATTCTGCCAGGGCCAGGAGAAATGATACATAATTGAAAATAATCAGCCCATACTTAAAAACCCTATATAGAAATGAGATTAAGAAAAAATAATTAAAAGCACAATACAAAAGCTATGGTTTACATGACTTAGACAGTTTTCAGTCTGAAAATCACAGCAATTTGTCACTAGTTTGCAGTTTGAGGAGGGAACGTCCCTTTCAGACTGAACCACTGTAAAACAAGTACAAGTTGCCTGATCCTTTTGTTCCTCTCACTGCTTTTTAGGGATTTTTTTTTGTCCAGTGAACTGAAGAAGGGTTTTCTCCTGCATCCCTTACATATCCCACCTGGCTTCATTCACAAGGACAGATGAGGTTTCTAATGTCTGCCCATCCCTAAGGCTGTGGGACATCTTGTTGAAGAGTTTAAGAGGCCCCATTAGCCCTGTCTAGTTTTCCCCTACTTAATTTTGGTGTATTATATCCAGTCTCCTCACTTTCATTCTCCTACATCCTTCAGAGCCGTCTCTGTCAATTTGTTTACTTCTAGTTTATTTTTAAAAGACAAACCCCCAATGGACATAAGCTCTCAAGTCCCTTTTGAAAATGCTGTCTTCTCTGTAAGTGCTTTGTTTGTGATCCTCTCCAATCCTTTAGGCTATTGTTTACAAGCTGGAAGGCATCTGCACTTGGGCTAATCATGCCGAATGCCAGCAATTCCCCCAGCATGATTTGTTGCACAAACCAGTGGGAGCAGGGTTTGTTTTGATTACGTTTAGTGTGGAAAACCCACATTTTGCTCACATCAGCCTGCCAAAACAGGGAGGCCTAATCCAAAATCTTCAGAGAGGAACAATAATCTGGTCATTGATTTCAGTGGCATCTGGGACCAGCTCAAAGATTGAGAGCTCTGGTGGCAAGGGTGGTGTCTTGGGAAAGGACGTAGCTCAGGAGGCAAAAATACTTAAGTGTATGCAAGGCATTTGTTCTGGGATGGATGAACCTAGCAGCCTGCCTAGTGCTTTGCTTCTCAAAGCTCTGCAGCTCCTTTCTGACATGCAGTTAGTCAGGCTGGGAGCCCCCAGCTCTGCCCCCACCAGCCGTCACCTCGGGCTGATGCTGGCCTCCCCCAGTGCCCCCAGCTGACAATTCAGGCTCCTTCACTCATTCTGAGTGATGGTGATGTTTTTATCCTCAGCCTGTGCTGATGCTTGCCTCCAGGCATCAGATGGGTGTCCCAATTTTTCTGCTTGTGAAAGCTGGGAAGAAGCGCCCGAGGGCTGCTCCCTTTGGGGCTGCCATCAAACTCTGGGACACGCAACTGCACTGCAGGGAGGGTGAACAGGTCTGCCAGGTGCAGACCCCTGTGTCTCAAGAGGCCCAGCACAGTTCTGGGAGCTCAGCACAGCTGTCCCTCACCAAGCCACTGGCTCAGCTAGCCTGGGCTGCCCCCTGTGCTGCTGAGCCTCAGGCTGAGCCTAGGCTGCCTTGTTCCCACACTCCTGCCATAGCAGAGGTCTGCTCCACAAGGCACAGAACTCAAAAGCTCCACCTGGATCCTGCCTCTCCCCTATTTTCCAACTCTGCTTTTCCTCCTCCAGAGGTGCTCCATCAATCACCATTAATCCCTTTTTGTACCCACACAGAGGTTAGCCTTGCAGGTGGCCTGTGGCAGGGATTTCCAGAGCTTAAGCTACTATACGTCACATGAAGAAATGTCTCCTTTTGAGTCTTGAAGTATTTCATCAGACGCCTCCCTGGATTTTTAAGAAAACACATGGTCACCTACTCCATAGCATTCAGGCTTTACAGATCTCTGCCACAGACCTCAGCCATCTCTTTTCTGGCTGAAGAGTCCTACTATTGAGCCAGCCCTTGCATAGGAAACGTTTGGAAGTACTTTGCTTTGCCTGAATCAAAACCTCAGCTCCGCCAGCCCCAGCTGAGATCAGAAGGCAGCAGGAGCCTGCCAAGACCCAGGCAGCTCTGCAGGGAGGCATCAGGAGTTTCAGAGCGACTCTGCCACATCTCCCTCTCCCTCTGACACCTGCCTTCTCTCTGAAGGCTGCCCCCAGCAGCCTGGCCTTTGCACCAGGGAATGGCACAGGGCAGGCAGAAAGCTCCAGTGCGTGCAGTTTTAGCTGTACAGATGCCAAATATCTGAGGAACTGGGGCAAAATGAACTCCATCAGACAAACCCATCACATTTCCCTAGCTAAGGTGTGTTGTAAATTAAGGGGTATTGCACACTTAAAGATTAATGACACATAAGACTAAATACACATTTTTAGAGGGACATCAGGGTAAGGGTCAAAACTGAGACCTTACACACAATCCGGTGTGTACACAGACTTGATTTTGAAGCTTGACTACCTAAGAAATCACTGAGGATGACCAAATGTTAATACATTTTTAAAGTGTTTTTGCACAAACTTGTGTCTTTTTGTGAATTTTTGTGAATCCTGATCCTTAACAACATACAGGCCTTTATGTCAGAGGTAATCAAGTATTATTACAAGAGCTGATGGCTGTGGGGCCCCTCCTGAGCACACACATGGGTGCATATGGAAGTTATTAGCAAGTTCCAGTGAAGAATTTTGGGAAATTAACCCTTGGGGCCCCAGAGCACTACCAACAGATGGCTAGCTGGGAGCAGACAAAGAGCAGTTTCCTGCTGGATGCCTGCAGCATATTGGGACTGAGATCCAGGCCCTTCACAGCACGGTAGAGGAAGCCCCTCTCGCAAGCACTAAACTTTTCAACTTCTGCTGTTAGGAAGAACACTTGAAAAAAACCATCTGCAAAGCCTGTGTAAGTTTCCTCGACAAAGTGAAATGAGTCAGCTGGAGAAATGTATAACATAACATATAAAAATGCAAACAATTTTCCTCTATTCCCCAAATGGTGCTCAAGAGGTTGTGAGGAAGTTTGCAATTTCTTTTTAAGTCCCCTTAGGAGCCACCAAAAGAAACATTTGGATACAGACCACCAGGAGCTACTCCTACGTGACAGAGGGACCCATTCAGAGGCAGGGTCATTAAAGTGAACATCTCCCACTCTAATGAAAGCAGCAGGATAGTGTTACCCCATGGAAGTAAATTCTTACCCTTTTGCTTGTACATCTTTTTTCTCAAGAGCTGAAAGAAAAAGGTTTCTCTTCCAACATCCAAGCAGAGAATGAAGGATTCTAATGCTTGCCTCAGCCAATGCACTTTTCACTTTCCTGTTCTTTCTACATTGATTTCCTTTCTTGCACCAATCCTGATCTGCAGAGTGACCTCTCCTTGGGAATAATGAGGATACTCACACATGATGTGCTTTCAACTTTCACAATATAACAATGCTTGGCAGTAATTCACTGCTTTTCATCCACAGATCTCAAATCAATTCGCTGCAGCCCTGCATGGAATTGACTTACTTGTGAGACTGAGACAAGTGCTTGCTGCGCAATTAAACAAAAAAAAAAAAAAAAAAAAAGAGGAACAAAATAAAGTAGACTTTATTAAAATACAAACTATTTCCTTCTCCCATGGTGTGATTTTCCTGAAGTGCAATCCAGGCTGCAAATAGGGCTTCTCTGCAGCCCCCAGCTGCACAACCCAAGATGCTCATTTGCGGCCAAATGAGAGCAGTTCACAGCCAGGTCACAGCAATACCGTCAGAAAGCTCTTCCCTCAGTGAGGTATAACCGTGGCCAGAAAACAGAAGCATTCCTGTGCTCAGTTCTAAACATGGAAGAAATTATACTGCTCCTCCACCCCCCTACTTTCTGAAGGGAGGCAGGAAGGGAGCCAAGGCACCTCAGCAGACACCTTCAAGAAAGCAAAGGATCGAGAGGTGGACATGATGCCTGGGCCAGCAGATCCAGTCCCATTCCTCCATGGCAGAGAGGGAGAGCAGCTGTGTGCCTGTGTGCCTGAGGCAGGGCCTTCACCCAAGAGCCCAGGAACGGTCCCAGAGGTGCCCAGAGCCACCTGAGATGCTGGCAGCAAGCAACACTATGCCCACACATCAGCCACCCCAGGGCACACACCCTGCAGAAATGAACAATCCCAGCTCCTGCTTTTGCACTGGGCTGAGACACAGTAACTGCAGGGGCACCGAGCTGCCTCTGGCCTCCCTGCAGCTGGAAGGAGCATGCAGCAAGGACAAGATCACCACTTCCCTGACACTTATCTAACTACCTTGGCTGATAAGCCAATGCCCTGAGACAGGCAGCCAGGCACCTCTCTGCCAGCAGGGCAACAAAGCCCTCCAGAGAATAATTCAGAGTGTCTAAGTTAGGCTCCTGTGATGAATCACAGCCTGTATCTCCCTCTGTGCTGACCACACACTTTAGTTCCTCGGATAAAACAGCTGAAGACAATAGAGCAAATTCAGTGTGCTCTCTTTCCCTGTTCAGCTTTTTTCTTCCGTACAGGTCTGAAGAGGAAAGTCAGCATGAGCAAAGCAGGCTGTCTGCCCAGCTATGGATGCTTAGCAGCCTATAAAACAGTTTGGCTCAAATTTTAGAGTATCTGAATTTCTTCTTTCATGTAGCTGTTTTCAATCACTTATTTTGAAGACATCATACTGACTATCCCTGAAATGAACCATGACCCTATTTAAGCCAACTGTGATCCTCCCATTTGTACTCATACTCACCAGTTCAAGTTCACTGATGCTGTGCCCTGTTCTAAGATCTTGAATTTCTTTTTTTTTCAAACACTCAGTACAAATTTTGAGGTACTAAAAAAAACTTTCTAAAAATGTAGGGCTGAGATTTTCAGAAGTTTCTCTGTTTAGACAATTCTTTACTACATTACACTACAAGATGAATTTAAGTTTAATGTTCCCAGCTAGGACCACTCATTTATGTTCTGCTTGTGTTCTTTATGAGAAATTCACTTAATTCACTTTGATTTCCAAGCCTGGGCACTAAACTAACTGGGCTTCTAACATTAGAAGGGAGTGAAGTTATCACCAAGTATTCACTGACTTTTAAAAATCAATATAAAAATTTTATTAAAATTTTAGAAGTTTTATATAAAAAATTCCTTGCCTTTCAGAGGCAAAACCAAAACATCTTCTGATGCTCGACAGATGGCAGCAGCACACTATCACATGAGCTTAAGAAAGGGTGCAGGATCCCATCTCTTCACACCCTCCCAGGGCAGATACAACTCTCCAGACCAGGGTTATCTCTGCCATGCCCTTAAGTACAGCATAACCCATCTTCACTCTCCAAAAATCCAATTGAATAAAGCAATGCAAAAGCCAGTGAAGCTGCATGTATCATACATGGCTGCAATGGTCTCACTTGGTGCAAACACCGGCCTCTGAAGTAACAGGCATCATATTTGTACTGCAGGGAGTGAAACATGCTCTTGCTCCACCACAGCTTCGTGGGTCAGCACAAGGGTCATGCCCATCGATGTCCAAGCTGCACTGCTGTGGGACTGGACTCAGCTGCACTCCACCAGGGCAGATTTGAGGCAGGAATGAGCTCAAGCACTTTGGGGTAGAAGAGAACACAGGGTGGACCTGGGAAGATGGGCAGCTCACCTTTTTTTCTGAAGCTTTTAAGTTATAAATGGAGCAAAGAGCAGGACTTGGTGGCAGTGGCAATGTCTGCTCTTTAGGTCTGGCTTTACCCCAGGCACATCTGGGAAAGTCACACTCACTGTGCATGTACGAGGACACATCTGTCACAGCCACTGGGTTCAAGCTCTGCTCCCTCTGCCCTCCCCCTTCATCTCCCAGCAGCCAGTCCAGCATCACTGGTGTGGCACACATCCCACCAGCACAGCCATAAAAGAGGCATCTCCTTTCATCTCCCATATGCATCCATCATCTCCTAGCCCAGGACAGAGAGGGGCTGGGGCCAGCGCTCCCCTCTGACCCTCCCCTTCTGTCCAGGGGTGAGAACACCTCTTCCCTCAGACACATTCCCAAGGAGCCCCCCAGCCCTGCTCTGTCCTCTGTCGCGGCACCAGCAGGGAGGCTCCGGCAGCACAATTCCCGCAGCGTGGGCACTGCCCGGCGGCTCCGGCACAGGGGCTCAGAGAACACCAGGGGAGTTCCCCCCATCTCATCAAAGTGCAAGGGGTTGTTCCGGGTCCCCGCCACCACCAGCTCCAGCAGCCGGACCACGCAGTCTGAAAACCAGTTCTTGAGGCGGAAATAGCCCTCCTGGAAAGAGATCCGAAGGCTGACGGGCCCCGTGGGCATCCGCACGCTCAGGCTGAACAAGCAGTTCCCCTGCGAGCTGTCCCGCACCAAGTAGGTGCCTACAGGCTCCCGCTGGAGCTTGGCGTGGGCCTCCCCCACGGACAAGGGGCCCCAGTAGAAGTCACTAGCCTGGAGGATATTGAGGGATCGCTCCAGGACTTCCCACTCGCAGCTACGAAACATCCGGAAACGATCGGGCAAGCCGGGCGGCGCGGGGCTGGGGAGAACGCTCCGATGCTGCCTTTGCAGAGGAGAAACAGTGCTCTGTGTGTTGTGCAGGTCATCTGGCCTCCCTCTGATCATCTCTCAAAGAGCCCATGAATCCCGGAGAGATGCTGCCTTTACCATGCTTCCTCCTTTGCATCCAGCCTGCGGGACAGAAGGAGAGTGAGGCAAACCCAATACCTTCTTCAACCTGGGCAAGACACTTCCCGTGGGAGAAAGACCAGCACGAGTACCAAAGAGGGTACCAAGGAGCTATTGAATGTCACCAGCCCCCAGCTGTGGGGAAAACCAAGGATGACAGGGCTCCAGCTGGGTCCCCACCAGCACAAGGTGGCACTTCACAGAGCTCTGCATCCATTGGGTTTCTGTGATTCACAGCCAAGGGCTCCTACACACCCTCCAGCAGGTTAGTTTGAACCCAGCAGATCTCAACATTTCAAGATTTCCCTCTGATAGACATTCGGGACTCTTCAGAGTAGCCTTGAGATTGGAAAGGTGAAATGACACCACAAAAGAAAAGGGAAAGATTTCCTAAAGGAGGAAAGTATCATTTACTTTGTCCTTCAGTGAATGGTAGAAAGGTTTCCTCACACTTCAACCCTTTCTCTGGCAAAAAGATTGACAAGAGGACTTAGCAGAAGCAGAAGACAGGTATGAGCCTTTCTCCCCCAAATCCCAGGAACCACTCCCTTGTCCCAAGACATGCCTGTTTCTCTATGTCAGGAGAAAGCAAAGGTCTCAGATCAAGACTACTCAAGAAATGTTACATCAGCTTCAAGGCTGAAACTACCTTGAATGAGCTCACTTAACACTGGTACCAGGCACTGCTGATGCCCTTCCAGACTCTTAACTTCTGTTTCTTCCAGAAGGACAACTCCCCCTGCCTGCAGACAATGCTGCCCTCTCCCAGTCACCATCCTCTAATGTACTGTCGTGACCCTGCTCATCTCCTGCACCTTGTGTTATCACCAGGCTGTTTTGCATTTCTGAACCCAGCATTGCCATCAGCCATGCAAGTCACTTCAATTATATTTTTAAAAATATATATTCTAAATGTGTGTGTCTGTATAGGCACAAATAAAAAACCCACAGCCCTAAGCCAGAGGCTCATTCTGTGTGAGAAGCTGAGCTGTAACATACCACTTCCCCAGGCCTGACAAGTCAGTAGCTCGCTGCCAAATGCTGCCCTCACTCCCTTGACATACTCCATTAACCCAGTCATACTCACTCACAGCACAGCCATGCTTGGAGCAGAACAGAGTGCTGGCACAGCCTGCAGCAGAGGAAGAGACACACTTCATCTCCAGCAGCTCCCTCCCCCACCACAGACCTGCCAGAGCACTGGGGCTCAGGGCTCCTATCAGGCAGGCAGGCAGGCAGCCCCCCAGGGAATGTGCAGGGACCTGTGCTGGGCCTGCTCTGCAGGGAGAGCTTCAAGTTAAGCTTAGCTCCTTGCAAGGTTCCCCCCAAGCTGTCTCACACCCTTTGCCAGCTATTCAAAAGCCTCACATTCCTTTTGGTGATGTGCTAGCTGGGTGGGGACCCTAGGAGAGGACACACATCTTTCCTTCACAGGGGCACAGTCGTTAGGCAGAGCAGGCATGTGCCTGGCAGTGCCTTACCAGACATCTTTTCTAGTCTAACATCTCTCTCAATACTTAACAGTAATACGAATAATGTAGCTGCCAGGAACGTTTCATATATGGAGCCCTAAGCATCCTTTCCAAGAGCAGCCGGGGAAGCTTATCCAGCTTATAGCCCTGTGATTTGCAGTCCACAAGCTGCTAATGTCCCTGGTACTGTTCTGAGTGCTGTTGATCCTGCCCTCTACACAGTTTCATAGGAGGGAAATTCCATGCTTAGAGAAAGGTGGGAGGGGTGGGAAGGAGTTAATCAAGTTGGGTTTTTCTTTTCCATTTAAAAAGAAAGAAAGAAAGAAAAAAACCCCAGCAGTTGAAAGCTGCTCAGACTATTCAGCAAGTCAGAATAAATCTTAGGTGAAGGTGATTTAGTGAGCAGGATGCAAACACACACAATCCCCACTACAGCAACAAGGGCCATCTATCACCACTGAAAACTCAGCATAGAAGGCACCACAAGAAGTTGCAGCATCTCTGTCCCTCTCCTTCTTCTCTCTGCTGGGTGAGGAAGCTACAGAACCCTCTGACATCAGTTCCTATAGGAAACAAAGGTCATCTGCCAGGTGCCTCCAGGGCTGTGGCTCTAGCTTCAAAAGGAGTGATAAAGAACCTTCCTAAACAGCAATTTCTCTTGGGTACAAATGGAAATTTTGCCAATTTCACGGGTCGAGGTTGGAAATTTAATTTAAGCACAAAAACAGAAGCAGGCAGCTGTCTTTCAATTCCAGGCTAGTTTTAAAAATAACAACAAATATATAATTTGTTTAGGGCTGCAGATTCTATTTGACAGAAGAAAAACCCAAACTGGTTTCTCCCAGTTTTCAACCTTTAGTCATTCACCCAAGTCCTTTAAGAAAAATCCACTGCTACTAGAAATCTGGCTGACTAAGAACTGAGACTGTCATAATTTCAAATTCAAAGTAAATTCAAAAATAGCACCTTGACAATTTGCTCACTTGGTTTGAAATCTACATATAGGTCAGAGCCTGAGATGGGGGGAATTTGTTTAGCTTCAGTGACCCATTTCCAAGAGCTAAGTGCCTGGCTTGCAGCACAGCATTAGTTACAGTAATATTAGCCCTAAAAGTGCTTCCTGATACTGCCTTTAAGGTTCACTTTTAATGGCTCAACAGGTCCTAGGCGTACACAGCCTCCACATCACAGAGGATGTGCAGACCCAGGATTAGGAATAAACCAAGGCAGGGGTGTAATAAAACACACATGCATAATTAGTTCTGCTGACTTGTCACACCATGATTTGCTTTCCCTCTTTTCCCCTCCAAAAAACCCCAAAAAACCCCAACACCCAAACAAGTTACTACCTCTCTACTGCAAGTCAGAACAATGCTTGCAGCCAAAGCAACATATCCTAAAAAGCTGGTGTCCTGCTAATTAAAAGGCTGCATAAGTTTCTCCAGACTTTCTGATTTAGTGCAAGTTCAAGAGCTTTTCAAAATAAGTGCTCATGACACAGGGCATTCTGCTTTCCTCCTCACTCACGACCCAGGCAAGGCAGGGTGTTTTATATAAGGAGACAATTCTAGTAAACCAGGGGACTGTGCACAGCGTGTGGTTCAGCCAAGCCAGCCCGGCACCCTGGAGCTTGACAAATCTGGCATGTTCAACATCAGCCTCAAGTACTCAGCTATGATGCATCCTCACATTCTTCTTCTAGGACACTTGAAAAAGCTTACCTCTTTGTCTTTGCCACCCATAGGGATGAGATTCTGAATGTCAGGACTGCAAGTGGTCCAAATTCAAAAGCTCCGATGCGGCACTTCCCAGTTTCTGCACAGCTTTACTTAAGAGCAAATCCATCCTTTGAAAAAAAAAGACATCCATCAAGCAGGTGACTAAGCCCATTAGTTTGCTGTAATGTGGATCTAAAATACAACAAATCTGGGGACAGGTTGTTTGTCTCTATCTCTTTGATCTGTGTTACTGTAGAAACACGTATACAGCACTTCAGATAGCAACAGAGACAGCAGATTGCTGCTGTTGTAGTTATTATTGCTATTTACAAAGCCATGAGCTGAGTAGGTCCAGGCAGCTCACAGGTGGCCCAAGGACAAGTGGAAAGACCACAAAGTTGCCATCATGTTCCAAAAGCAGGAACCATAAAACTCAAATGTTAAGAGATGACGGCAACAGAAATAAACCTAAGGATTCAGAACACAAAGTCCCAACTTGTTCTGAATACAAAACACAACATTTAGAGTATCTAATTTGATACCACATAGGTATCCATTCACTGTGACCCAATCTGTTCTGGCCCACACTCTTCTGCCCTGCTTCCCCAGCTCTCAAGACTTTTCCTCCTCACAGATGGCAAAGTAAACCCAGTGACCTGGTGGAGCTGCAGACCACCATGTGTGCAATCACGTGTCTGTCAGTGGATCCATTAGCAAGCTGAAAAAACAATCCCAGCTTTCTGCACACCTTTCAGAGGCAGGCCCTGCACAGCTTCACTTGTACCCATGTAACATCGCTTCTCCACATCCTCCCCAGCCCAGTCCGAACTGGGCACACACCCCACAAGCTACACTGACTTGCCACTAGCAGAGCTCCAGGTCCATCTCATTATTACACTTTTATACTATCCCATTATTACCATTCCTGCTCCATTTGGCCTTGACATCTCCCAGATATCAACCCTGCAGTTCCCAGAGCAGTTAGATGGAGGCTGGGATTAGGAAAAGCTCTCCCTAACGTACCCTGCAAGGCCTTGCGACAGCGTCCCTACTCCAGGCAGCAGCGCCGGAGCAGACATTGCTTGTTTGCACGTCTGCATCCCACAGAAATGTGCTGCCCACTGATTTGTGGCTGGGAAAGCTGTTTCAAAGGAAAGCTTGAGCAAAGGGCTGGAAGAAGCCTCCCTGGTAAGAGCCAAGCACGCAGCACTGGGGTTTAATGGTAGGCCAGGCTGGCTCTCAGGCCGCCACCGCCTGCCACACACCGGCACTGGTTTGAACCGCGCCGTCACGGCCACGGTGCACGGTCACACCAGTGAGCGCCCTGCCACTGCCAAGGAGACCAGGGCTGATCCAGAAAGGATCATGGAGGGGGAAGGGAAAGGAGATGCACAGACAGACATGCCAAAGAGAACAGAGGGAGCTGTGGTTAGAGGAAGAATGTGGCCCAGCTCAGCCAAGAGGACCAGTGTTAATCACAGCCAATTTCTCCAGCACAAAGCAGGCCTTGGAGACATTGCAGTTCCCTCTATCTTTTATGCCATGGCAGTTTGATGTGAGGGAGCCATTATGTCTGACACATGAGAGAATATGTGGGAAAAAAACCAAACCACACCACACATACATACCCCAAACCAAAATTGCATTTCCCTATACAACCAGCATCCAAGGATGCAATATTTAACAAAATAAGCTGAGGCAGCACCCACACTGTGGCAGCTCCTATTTCGCACAGCAGAGACAGTGCAGGAAGATCCTGCATGCAGGCTCTGGGAATCAACAGTTGGACACCTTGCAAGAACACTTGTCTTATCAAACACTTCCTGACATTTGGGTATGGAGAACATACTTCAAAACCCACAAATAACTTTGCATGGATCTGATATTAATATTTGGTACTTCTTAACATATTTTTCTATGACACATGTTTTCTGAATTAATATGGCACTTTGCTGATAGGGACTGAAAGGTTTTTACTCCAAGAAAACCCACAAGACTGTGTGATCAGTGCCAAATATTCTTCAAGGGAGGGAAGTCTGCAAGCACTTTGGTTTCTCCATGACACATGTTAATAAAAACCCAACAAGGTGGCAGTTTAAAGGAAAAAACAATTGTCTTTACTGAGCTAATTGAAGGAGTTAGAAGAAAGACATCCATTTTTAGGGTCCCCTTTTCAAGCCTTGGAAATACTATGCACTTTCAGAAACTTATTCAAATAAAAGAGCCTACTCCTCATCTAAATAGCCCAATGTGAAACTGTAGTCCTGCCATTTCAGAACAGAGAAGTCTCATCACTTCCCTGATCTCAGAGGCTGCTCTGCAGTAGTCACAAGCAACTACAGCTTATTCCACAGCAAGTAAAACTACCAAAACTACCATCTGACTTCTGCCAAAGACATCTTCTACTGAAGACTGAATTATTTCTGCCTTCTCCTGTAACTGGGGAAACAAGAAGAAAAAAAAATAGAAAAAGGAAATCAAGAGGAGTTACTACTAAGTTCCAAAGCTGCAGCTGAGCCTATCCTGCTATGGCTTAAGCAGAGAGTTGTTGCTTGCCTCTGGCCAACAGCATTTTTGGTAAGTGAGGGAAGCCCAGTGGCGTTGCTCCTGACCTTTGCAGTTTCACAGCGAGCAGCCATTCCTGTGAATGTCAGTGCTGCACGGCTACACAAAACCTCAGCCCTGTGCTTGGCCAGTGAACACAGAATCTGGGCTGCTGCCTTGCCATCCCTCCCTCCCCACCACACACCAGCTCAGGAAGCTGCCCTCTGGAAAGGTGGCTGGAGCTCTCCCCACCTTGGGGGCAGAAACAAGGAGACAGGGAGAGGACACAAGGAGGAAGAAGAAAGAAGCCAAGCTAACAGCAGTCCCTCGTGTCTCCCTACTTGAAATGCTCCATCCCATCTCCCTGCTGAGAGGGGGATCAGTGGGAAGGGGGTACGCCCAGGGCTGCCTCCAACCCATCATGGCTCCTCAGCACTACCAGCTTCCCCCACGCCCAGAGCAGCAGCACAGGTACATTTCCTCTGCCTCTCTCTACTAAACTGACTTTGTTCCAGAGCCCTGTTTCAGGAAATGAGTAAATCCTGAGAGACAAAAGCCATCAGTGGTCCGGCTTTTTATCAAAACCATCACACTGAGCCGGAAAGGAATTCAAAGAAGCAGCTAACCCTGAGGAATTAGCAGTGTCTGCAGCTAAAGCTGGTTCAGAATCCTTACCAGAACTATGCTGCTAGACGAGTCCCAGATGATTAAACAACAGGACCACAGGGGGACAAGGCAAACACCCTGCCTTGGGTCTTCAGTAGGACCAGCTTCAAAAGACGTGAGGGGCCATTATGCAGCACCAGTTACTGTGCCTCCAGAGCAAAGGGCAAGGGTCAGAAAGCACAGACACACCACAACACTAAGTTTTATAGTGGGGGATTTCCAACACACAAAATAAAGAAACTAGTCCTGAGAGTCAAAAGTAAAAAGAATTTTAAAAAAATTAAGTCATGAAAGGTTATTTAGGAAATCCTAAGTGACAGAGCATGCAGACCTCCGACAAATGATGGCAGAGATGCTGCCTGGCTAAGAGGACAGGCTTGGGGGACAATATGGGTCACACTGCAGGTATCACTGTAGGTGCAACAGCTGGCAAGAGCTTCTGCTGTGGATCAGAGACATCAAACACACACACACTACAAAATCACAGTCCCTATTCAGATCTCTCTACAACCTCAATAATCCTTTAGAAGATGAAAAAATAATCCTAGAGGAGCCAATATAAAGGAATATAAATTATTGACAGTAGGGAACAAATTTATATGAGGATGGCTGTTATGAAACTGGGACAGTAGGTGGCCAAGACAAACGAAACAAAACCCAGAAAACATATGGCATTTTCAGTTTATCAAAACCAGAAAACCTCAGGGGGAATAATTTAGTTGAGTGGGATACCAGCTAGTGGGGACAGGGACACTGCAGAAAAGTTACACAAGCAAGCAGGTATTATTTTTTCTTGCACAGGATGTTGAGATTTCCCAGTATTTAATGCTGATTAACCTGAAAGGAAAAAAGAGGGGGCTCTATCAGAAGAGATAGGGAAAAGTGACATTAAAGCAGAAAGCCAGCTGGGCACGGTGGACTATACCTGGAGATTTGGAATTGGAAATGGATGGTTGAGATACAAAGAGACCATCTCTCAAACAAGTGTTTTCTCAAGCAAATCAGCTGCACTAGCAATTGCCAGAGGGCTGCAAGTATTGGAAGGAACTTTTTTCAACGTGTGCTCTTAAAGCAGGAGCAGCACAAAGCTACCTGGTGTGGGGGGAGAGCCAACCCCCAGGCAGAGTTCCCCATCACACAGATGGCACCTGAAGGAACAACAGATGACAGGACACACTTTGTGCTTCCTCAAAGCAAGTCAAAAAGCAAGACATGGAACACAAGCTAAAGAGCCAGCAGCATCCAGGACCTGTAAAGCAGATGGGCAGAGGACATGGGGCAGTCATGCCACAGGGTGAATGGGAGGTAGAAGAGGGGTGGCCGAAGGAAACCAAGGCACTTCAGCCCCTGCACATCTGGTCACCTCTCTGCCCCCCTCCCAGCCACTGCATCTTCCCCCTGGTTTGACTCAGCCCACTTTGCAGAGCAGCCCACCTCACTCCTCAACAGGCTGGTGGGTACAAGCAGCCCAAAGGCTCCTCCATCTTTTATGCAAGCAGCTCCCTCCCCCGTGACTGTGCAAACTCACAGGCTGACCCAGGTCTCTTCCTAGAATTGTCTCTCCATCTTCAAGCTGTCATTCCCCACAACACCCCCAAGGCTAATCTTGCTCCCCAGCAGGCAGCTCACAGCCTCGTGTTACTTAAATCCAACTCAAAATGTAGTGAGCCCTCTCCATCGCCTTCCCAGGGTAAACACTGTGACAAAATCACTTCACTCCCTGCAGGACAGAGAAGTCAGAGGTCATTAAAAATTCGTCAGCAGGAAAGCAGCAGGAGGTCAGGCAGGACTCTGTCCTGACACATACAAATGCACGCAGGCTTGTAGAAAAGCCAGCTGGGTCTATATTTTCAAGAGCAATAAATTAAGTGGTGCAGCTGACCAATGAGCCAAGTAACAGTGCTGAGGGCTCATTAAGGAAAGCTCCAGCTCCGAATGCAAAAGCAGTCATTTAAAAACCAAGAGGCAAGTGGGACTGGGAGGGTGCAAAATGGATGGGAATGTAACAGTAATGTCACCACCTGAGAGAATACAGTCAGTTCTAGTTACCTGAAATAAAAACATACAGAGCTGAAACAAAGAGGGTAGGCCTAAAGATGGGTAATAAGGAGCAACACATAATTGTACAGAGAGACTGGAGAAATTTCTTGCTCAGTTTAGAGAGCAGATACATATATACAAGAGGATGCTAGAGAAAGATACAGTCCAATCAGGACATTCTTTTTGTATTCTTTCAGAAAACCAGATGAGAGGAAGTTCAAAGGTGACCAAGACTGAAAAGTAACTAATTTGAAAACTCATAAAAGGAAAAACTCCAATCATGTAGACTGGGGAAAGTGAGAGAGCTGATCTGAGAAGTCTCATTTCTCTTCCCTCTCAAATGTCTTTGCTTTGTTTCTATGCTGTACCCACCACATCATGCTTTAGCAGACCTTAGGCAGAGGAATGCAGCAACAAAGGTCTGGGGTTTTGAGCAACACCTTTTTAAGACATCTCTTAACCATTCAAACCTGACATAACACTAAGAGGAGCCCAGCACAAGCCATAAATGTCCTTTGTGCAAAACTGAAGTAGTAAACAAGGGCATATGAAGTCAATATGAGGAATCAACGATGGACCTGCTGCAGAGTTAAAATAGCTCTGTCCATGTTTTCCTTTTTCTTTGATGACTAAAAAGAACAGCACCTCTTCTTTGGATCTGCTGACGTGAAAATCGGCATGCACCCTACACAAACAGCAGATTTCAGTCTTTACTGCTAAAGCAGTAAATGTTGCTCCAACTTCTCTCCTTCCACACCACAAAATCTCACCAGAATACAAGGTAGAACTAAAATAGGGATAAAGAACAGCACTGGTGATCTGTCAAAAAGCACAAACAATCCATTCCTGCACAATCAAACCTGTGCTATCACCACTAGTGTGCCAACCGAGGCACACTTAGGCTGAATCCCCTCAGCTGCAGCAAGGGGCCTTCAGCAGGACGTGCAGAATCCCAGCTACACAGTACAGATTGCAGATCTCTGGCATTTTCCAACAGCTAACAGCCACACTCATTTTCTTAGCTTTAGCCTAAGTTTTCAAATAAACTTTGCTACTGAGGAAGTACAAAAGTAGATCCAAGCTGTTTCTGAACTGCAGAGTCACATACATGCAAAAACTCCCTCGTTGCACAAGTCACAGTCTGAAGGCAAAATTTTTTTCAGCATTTGCAGGGAGTGAGGGGAAGGACAAAAACCCTCTGCAACAAAGGCAACCGAATGCAGCCAGCTTGTCCCAATTTTGCCCGCCCCTGCTCCAGTACAAAGCTAAAGGAGCCCATCTGCAAACTTAACAGTGGCACCGTTTGGTTCTTCCCCTCAACTCTGCATGTGTTTGCGAACAAGCAGAAGCACACAAAGTGCAGGAGGAGCAGGAAGGGAGAAGGCAGAGAGAATGTGCATTATCAAAATACCTTGAGAGCAGTTCTTGGAAATGTGCAGCCTGCGAGCCTGTATCAGACACTCATTTCCTGTGAAGTGCACACAGGCCTTTTCATTTCTCCACTGAAGAGGATGAAAATAAGGGGCAGCTCTGAAGTCTCCAAAGACAACACAAACCAGCATTTAGCCATTCTACTAAAACTGAATTTACATTTTTACACTATTAAATACCTATTGAACAGAAGCATTGAGTTCCAGAAGTTTAAAAGTAGGATTTTCTACACTTCTGACTTCTAAATCTTAACTTGAAACCTGTCACTTGGTATGGGGAGAGGGGGAAGAATTCTACACAATGTCACCAAATCCTACTACATCAAACAGCACTGCACCTTTTTTTAAAAGGTTGAAACTGATTTCAGCAAAACGGTGAGCTAATAAATACCTTACTGAGGGAGAAGGATGCAGGATATGCACAAATGCAAACCAGAAGAGTAGGCTGTAATGAAGTAGACTGACAAGATAAAGGGGATAAGTTGCTATCATACCTGCCTCTGCCTCTACTTACACGCAATCAAGGATATAATTAATGTAGCATTTAGTTGCATTATTTTAAATAAATATGCCTCCTAATGACATATAGGCTTAACACCTTTACCCTCTAAAATATATGGTTCCTGTATGGCTTATTCAGCTCTCACACCATCCATATCTTAAGTCACAGAGATGCATGTGCCCTCCTCTCCCATCGTGTGAGCTTTTGGCAAGCAGCACTAGCTGAGGTCTGCAGCGGCCTGGAATAACAGCTCAGGAACACACCAGCTCCCCACAGCTTTTATTAATCTAACCACAGTATCAACCCGAACCAAATGATGTCAGATTTAAGTATTGGCACTATCTCTTTATTGCTGACCAAACCAAGGCTGGAGAAATCAGGACAGAGAAGCCTGTGGGTGGCAAGGGGAGAGCGGGTGGCAAGGAGCTGCAGGGAAAAACTAGGAGAAAAGAGCAGAACATTCCCAGTGGGGACAGAGAAAAAGAGAAACAAGGGAAAAAACACAGCTCTAAAGGCACATTTTCTCCTTTGTTTCTCAGCAATGCAACCACAGTATTAGTGGCAGCAATTAAGAATTTACACCACCCAGCCCCAGCTCTATCCTTGCATAAACCGACCACCAACTTCACAGAAATCCCAGCTGGACTGAGGAGGGCAAGAGGCACTGGCTGCATGTTTGAAGCTGTCATCTGGAAACTGAATTTGGCCCTCTCTGAGCAGACACAGTGGGGACAGAGACACACACCTGGAAGGATCTGAAGAAGCTCAGCCTCTCCCTAGTGCTCCTCTATGCCCATTTTTGGGGACCCAAGCACCTGTGCCTTCCAACACAACCTTACAGAAAACCCCTGTGTTGCCACTCAACCCCCTTTTAAGTAAGTGATAAGCCAGGTTATTAAAGGACATGCAACATACAGAATATTAACAAGGAGCACAGAAATAACAAAGGCCCAAATTCCAGTTTAACTCAGGAAAAGATGGGAACTTGTGTGGGAGGTTGGCATCCCAGTAATCCTGCGGGTTTGTGCCCAAGAGCCGTCCCCTCTGAAGGGAACAAGAATCCATACTTCAACAACTATGTTTTAAATCACATACCCGGCAGAATCACTCATGAACACAGAAACAAAGCTTGGCTTCATCTGCAGCGACTTCATCGTAACTTGATTCAACTAAAAGCAACATTATATGTGATAATACAGCCTCAGTCTCACAAACTTCTGTGCATGTGCATGATTTTAAAGCACATGACCACTGCCTGCTGTGGCTGAATGGGCCATTTGACATTCACACAGCATCTGAATTGCAGTTGCAGTTGTTTGGAGAAAGAAGATACGCTTGCATACCTTCCTAAGGACACAGTCAGTAGAGAATGAAACATCAGGAAACTAGTTATTTCCGATTCCACCCCATTTTACAGAGTTGAGTATGGTCAACATGTGACTGGGTTT
Source organism: Zonotrichia leucophrys gambelii (assembly GCF_028769735.1). Taxonomy (NCBI): domain Eukaryota; kingdom Metazoa; phylum Chordata; class Aves; order Passeriformes; family Passerellidae; genus Zonotrichia; species Zonotrichia leucophrys. The sequence goes on along the minus strand of NC_088170.1, from coordinate 37,157,608 downwards.
TTCATTTAAATTCTCTGAGAGCTGCAAGGACTAGAACTAGTAAATGGCACTGTCTGGACCACATAGTCCCAAATAGCAGCTTGCTAACAATACTCTTTACCCTCAACTTTCCAGAACAATGGTCAAGCCACATCCCCCATTCTTCACCATGTAGGAGAAGAAAAAAGCCAAGGACATTAACTTAGCATTCTTGAGTTCTTCTCAGCTACCTCTGGGATTCTTCCAGATCCTGTTTCCCAGCCTGTTTTAGCAAGAAGTAATACACACTTTAACTAAATTAAAAAAAAAAAAAGAAACCTAAGAGTAGCATGAGCTGAGGTTTTACACGGTAACCATTCCAAAATTCTCAGTGACAACGCGTGTGTTTGTGGGAAAAAGTGAGTAGTGGATCCTGCATGGCTGTGAGCACCATGACTCAGATTGCATAAAGAAGGAGGATTTAGCGATAACCTTTGCGATGAGGCTTGTCATGGGCGCGCAGCACTGATCTTCTGAGAAACGGCAGGTGTGAGGCTGCGATCTGACTGTGCCAGGTCTGGAGGACGGCGAGTTCCTCCACCCTTCAAGGCAACCCCAAACGGGCACGTACACCCCCGGTTCACAGTTACCCCTCTTCCCTGTAACGCCCTCACTTCTGGCAGGCAGCTCCCTTTTCCAGCTAAGACTAAGTGTAACACTCTGAGCATCGCTTCTCCAGTGCTTTATGTGAAAGAAGTGCTGTGAAGACCAAGTTACCCAGACCTGTGCGGCTGCTTCCCTACAGACCCATCTAAGACATTACATAATTTGCAGGTTTCACTTTAAAAGAAACATCTCCCTGTCCTGACGCCGTGAAGAACACCTTGACAGCAGGACAGTCCCCGAGGAGCCACCCAGGCTACTCCCAGCACCCCGCCGCCACCCCAATACAGCACATGGCTCCCTTCAAGACCGGCAGTGAGATGCCGGCACCCCAAATCTCCCTCGACTCCTCGGGAAAAGCCCCCCAAGCCCCAACACGCTTCTTCTTCCCAGCCAAGAGCGGCCGCAACACCCCCAGGAGCCAAATCAGCGGGGGCTGCACCCCCTCGCAAGCCAAGGGGAGATCGGAGCAGACAGGCAGACGGACAGACAGACAGACTCCTCGCAGCCCGCCCCCCAAAAAGGCCGTTTCCAGTTAACGCAGGACAACTCACTCTCGGCACCTCCGGGGCCACGGGCGGGCGGCGCTGCCTCCGGTGCGAGCGAGCGCTCAGTGCCGGGGCGACAGCGGCGCTGCCTGGCCCGGCCCCCGCCGCTCTCCCGCCCCGAAGCCAAACGGAGGCGGCCCCGCTCCCCGCATCCCCCCCCGGCCCCTCCGCTCACAAAGGGGCCGGTGCGCGGCTTACCGGGGGCGGCGAGGCTGCCCCGCCGGGCCCTCCTCGGCCGCGGGGCGGGCGGGCGCGGCGGCGGCGGCTTCGGCTCGGGGGAGCGGAGCGGCACTGAAGGGAGGGGAGAGGTAGGAGGGGAGGAAACCCCCAAAATGTTTCTTTTCCGAGGAAGGAGCCACGGGGGGAGGGGAAGGGGAGGGGTTTCTCCCTCCTCCACCACGCCGTCTTTCCACGGCGTGGCTCTTGCAAGGGAAAAAAAAAAAAAGTAAAAAAAAGTAAAGAAGAAAAAAGTTTGGGCTTTTGTAAAAGAAAACTTGGACGGATGGGGGAGGGGGGGAGAGAAAGGAAAAAAGGAAAGGAAGAAAAAGGATGCTGTGAAAGCCCCTCCGCCGCAGACTGGCAGAGGAACCGCACCGGGACGGCACGGCAGCATCCGCCAGCCCCGGCACCCGCCGGAGCCACGTGTCGGCCCGGGGAGGCGGCGGCCCGTGCGGGCTCTGCCCCTCCTCCCTGCCCCATCCCTGCCCTGCAGCGCGGGGCTGCGGCCGCGGGGCTCCCGGCGCCGGGGAAGGGGCAGTGTCCGGGCCCGTGGGGGCGGGGAGGGGGCGCACAGGGCTCCTACACCCGCGGAAAACAGAGAGCCTGCCCCGACCTTCCCTGCCGGAGTTCTCCCAGCTCCTCGCGAACCCTGCAGGAGCTCTCAGGACACCGGGCACCCTGGAAGCACAGAGTGTGGCAGGGTAATACGCATTTGAGGAGCGTGCCTCGAAACGTACGCTGTTGCCTTGGTGGGTCGAATTAAAATATTGGAAATCACGTAAAAAATTACAAATGCAGAGAAACGTTATGATAAGAAATATAAATAATGCACCGCATGGTGCATAGTATGAACATATTGCTGCTCAGAGAGAATAGATGTAATAGAAAAAAATATAAACTTTGGAATTCAAACTTTGGAGTACAAACCTCACAGTTTAAAGGCCTAGCCTGTAATGAAGCTATGATTTGATCACGTCATCAGAGCTCTCATTCACCTACATATTTTCTTTTCACCTACATACTTTCGATGCTGCACACATCCCCTAGTGTGTGCATACCAGGTGAACTGCCCTGTTGAAAAAGCTCTATACAAATGCCCAACGCAGATGTGCTCTGGCTGCTCTGTACCAGCCTAGTGATGCAAAGCAGCTGTAATTCCAGCCTGAGCAGCAGAGTAAAAGCTTTACAGCTGCTTGGCATTGCTAGGGAGCATAAAGCAGTCAGAAACACTGCTGAATCTGATCCTCAGCCTTGCCAGAAGTTCCACTGAGTGTTGAGACATCAGTTCTTTTCAATTTTTTCTTTCGACCAACATGAAGATGTTGCTGACCACAGAAGAATTTCTGAACTTCCATAAGAATCTGGGCAAAGCACTTTATTCTTTTTCACAGCGGCTTCAGTGGGAGGACCTGCCGCTGGAGCTCTAAATCACAGCAGGGATGAAGTGCTCATCTGTTCCATTTTTGGTTTTTAAGTAGGCTTGTCACACTTTTCTTTGTATTTTTGGATGGCAGCTTCAAAAATATCCTGTGGTTTGCTTTACAGTTGCCTAGTAGGGAGTCTGTTTTCCTCTGTGGATATTTATAACATTTATTGGGTGACTTCATAGACTCTTCCAGCCACCTTGCCTTAATGTTAAATGGCCTGGTCTAATTCTACCTTTTATTCTTCTTCTTCATCTTTGCCTGTGAAAAGTTAACATCCAGCCTCACTGCTCTGAGATTGCCTATGGGTCTTGCTTATACTTCTCTCATCCACTCGAAACTGTGACCTGGCAGCAGTTACAGCTGAAGTGGATTTCAGCAATCGTCTTCAGCTATAAAAGCCAGTGGGACATGTCACAATGGCACCATTGACCGCAGCTTTCCAAAGCTCAGATCTAAACCACAGGGTCCAAAATGTCTTCAGGACCAAGGTACCTCTGAGGTGGCTTCATTATAGGTGGAAAACACCAGAATGCTGAAATACCTTGTGTCCGGTGCAGTGAAGGAGGAGAAGGCAGTCAGCTGAAAGGCTTTGTGTAATGACAGTGAGAATACAGGCAGGCTAATTTGAACACTGCCCACCGCTGCATCTCTGGAGAAAGCAGGATCCCTCCTAAAGACAGTTTTTGAGATGCCCAGGATGCTGATGACAGTGTGACAAGGAATAGCTCCCAAGAAGGTGCCAGGATTTGTTCTTAGGATTTACAAGTTTTATCCTACGCCTCAATTTTTCCCTGCATATGGATACATATACCCTCACTATCCCCTTTAAACCACATTAAACATGAAAGCATTCATTGATAGAGCTGCTGACAGAATTAACCATTTCCAGAGAGTTTTTCCTGAAGTCCTGCTGCTGAGAGCAGTAGATCTGAATTCATTCTACCTTTGGATCATAGTTCTACTTTATGGTGTTTCTCTGCTTGTTCTTCAGCAATCTCTAAGTCTTTGGTAAGTAACACCCCAACATCTTCACTCCTTCTCAGCATGCAGATTCCTTACATCTTGCATAAGGTAGAAGGAGCCACAGTCTGCCTATTTACTCCTGTCACTTTGGGAGATGTGGGAAAAAGAACAGTATTTTGGGGCAGGTCATAGCAAACTACTGAATAAAGATGGTTTTCTGGGAAGGCAAAAGGCAAACATTGCCTCAGAGGAAGATAGGATAATATGACAAGGAGAAATGGAGATAATGAAACATTGAAAATCTGAAGAAGAAAGGAAAAAAGATACCAAAAGACCAAAGGAGAAGAACATGGAGGACAGAGAGGAGGGAAGATGAGTGAACACATTAGATCACCCAGTACTGACTTGCCCTTCAGCTTTGCAGACCTGTGTGTGGAAGCTCAGCTGGGGCTGGAGCACCAATTCCACATCACAGGTGACCAATTACTTAGGATCTCAGTGCCTTACTAGGCTCCCACCAGACCCAAACATGCTGTTGCCCACTGGTGTGGACACTGACTTTCTGGATGGGATGTGAGTAGGATATGAAACTCCCCTGACAATGTAGCTGACCAAGTGGCCCAGACATGGGGCCCCCAAGCTGGGGGGTTCCTGCCAGGTGGTTAAATGGGAAAGAAAGCAAGAGAAGAAAGCAAGGGGAAAGCCTGAGTACCCTGGGTTGAGAGGTGATGTGGGCAGTGCCTGAGATTTTGTACAGATAGGAGGATGGAAGGATGCTTGAGGGGTGGGTAGGAAATGACTGCCACCATCTCCTGATGTGCTGCAAGTCCAACCTGCAAAGAATACAAAATGTACAATGTTTGATTGCATTCAGTCTTAGGCAGTTTTTCCCTTTTGACCTCTCCTCCCCTTTTGAGATGGTCTCTCTCTTAACTTGCTAAAAGCCTCCTTTTAGGAGGTGCTAACAGCAAAGCATTAAGAAGAAGGGAAAAACCCCAATACCACAAAAAAAGAGAGCCAGGAGGACTAAACCAACACACAAAAATCCCCCAGCCCTGTTCCTCTGCTCTCCCAGGAAAAAAAAAAAAAAAAAAACAAACAACCCAAAAAAACCCAACCAAACAAAAACAAACACCTTCAGTGGTTTAGAGCGAGCAGAGGCTGGTTTTGTTCCACTCTTATGAGAAAAATTAGCACATGTAGTGGCCCCTTTGCATGAAGCGGTGGCAAGGCCCCTCCTTCCTCTACCAGAGCAGGGCTCTTCTCAGTAACGAAGAGAAACTGCTTTCCAGGAAAGCGAAGGTACAGGGGCTGCCCGGAGCGCGGTGACCCAGCGCGGGTGCCGCGGCTTGCGGGCTGCCCGCCCCGGCACGGAGCGGCGGCGCTGCCGTGCCCGGCCGTGCCCCGTGTCCCGGAGCATGGACGGAGCCAGAGCAGCCGGAGCCAGCCGCGCAGGGGGCACGGCGAGCGGCCGATGCGCTCCGTGCCAGTCGGCAACACCCTGTGCTGTCCCGGCTTGGGGAACCCACGGCCGCCGCAGAGCGCGAGTGCTCTCACCCGTGGCCAGTCCGCGCCCCTGGGTCACTTGAGGGAGGAAGACCCAGCAGACAGCGACTTGTGCGTTTTCAAACAAAGCATCGGGCTGTATAATCTGGAAGGTATTTAGGTCGGATTTAAGCAGCTGCAGTCTTTTATAACTGTACAGCAAACCACTCCCTCACCTCTGAATCTTGCCTACATGCCAAACACCCTGGAGCAGTAGAGGACAATCCGGGACAGGGGAAACAAGGTACCAGCCTTCCACACCGCTGGACTCAAGTGTGAGCTCCTTGAGGCTCTGTGGCCACATAAATCCATGACCACCCCAGGTGACTTCTCCCAACATTACTGCCCAACACACATGGAGGTGAAATCCTCAGTTAAGGATTTCATTGTATCCTTGAGGTCTATTGTCTCTCCTTGTTATCCTACCTTTCCAGGATGTGTTACTGGAGGCCGAAATGAGTGGATCTTGCCCAAATCCCTTTGCTCAGAATCCTTCAGTTGGAACATGTAGCCTCAGTCCTGCCCACGCCTTCCCAGATTTGTCCCCCTGCACTGAGGCATGTGGTGATGCTGAACCCCACTCGCAGGACACAGGCACCGAGTTCACTCACTTCAGGCTTTTCTCCAAAGCAGACAAAAACAACCAGGAGAGGCTGCTTGCAGGGAGCAATCCGAGACAGAGACTCCATAGCAGAAAGGTCCTGAGTCACTGTTGGACCTAGAAACAGGGGCTTCCTCAGCTGAGGAAACCAAGCCTCTAAATGAAGTAAAACAATGTAAAATGCAAGGAGTATAGCTATGGACTATAATTTTGGGAGTGGCTGTAGCAAAAGCATTGCAGGTTGGTACCATCTGACAGCAGTGTCTACTGCAGTAAACTAATTTCCAGACCACTCTGCTTTCCAGATGATCACAGGACAAAGAACTCTGTCACATTAATCATTGTTGTTTCGTTAAACATCCCATCTTCATTAAAAAACTGCCAATGGTTGGAAAGCTGCCAGCACCCTAAGTAAACCCCTCAAGTATTTAACTCCTCTCTCCATTATCGAATGTATAACTTGTCTCTAGACAGTTTTTTTCTTGTGCCACTGTTAGGCAGTGTGACAACTGGAGGAGCAAAAATGCAATGCTACATAGGTATACCAAGGCATTGATCATGTTGGTCCTAAATGCTTCTCTCTCATAAAATGTCTTCCAACTCCTTAACAGGCCTAAAAGCTCTGCTAGGAAGCCTCTCCAACTTGTTCCTTTCCTCATTGAATCATAGCTGTCAAAACTGGGAGTTCTTTCACACCCGTAATCACCTCCATGGAATTAGCACACACAATATAATCTCCTGCAATATAATCTCATTACACCTGTTCCTCATTCCCTGCTTGTACATCAGGGAATGGAATGAGCCTGTCAGACTGCACTGGGGGCTCACACTCAGCTGCTGCTCTGCTCTGAGTCAGCCCTTCACCAGAGTCACTTCTTCCACAAACAGCATGGCCAGATCAAAAGTGTGGAATAACTCACCATTGGACTGTTTCAAAACCTCCCCTTACATGCTTGTATCAACTTTAATATTTTGACACTTGCTGCCTAGTCAATTCTCAGTCAGATTACTACAAAATGTGTTAATTTGGTATCATTCCAGTGTTTTAAAAATCAAAACACAGTGTAAGATTGTGTCCATTTCCTTGCTGGAGAGCTATTACTTCAACAGTTTTTACTTTTGTCAGCCAAATCCATAATCCAAATCTGTAACTTACATCTCCAAAAGTTCCCAAGCAGTTTTATAGATATTTTTCCATAAACACACGAGACTTAGTGTTAACTAGAACTTTTCCCTTGTTTTTAAATGATCCTAGTGCCTGCTATTTCCTTATTCTGTCGGAGGTCAATCAGGAGCTGGTAGGCCTGTAATTACAAGTGTCAGATTACTTATGGTTTTCACTATTATTTAATCTCAGCCTATAGGGAATCTGCCAGATTTTCCAAGTGAAAGATGGTTAAATCTAGACAAGAGCTGGAGAGAAACTTCTCTTCTTCCCCTGCCACTTCATACATTAAATTAGGTGCATGCTCTAAAGGTGGGTATGGGTTTTGTAGAGATTTGGAGAGTAGCTCACCTCTCAAGTTAATCTAAACAGGCCCAGGGGATGGGAACCAGCAGAGACTCCTGAATCTGTCCCAAATATAATAGACTTTCTGATTAAAGAGGAAATGGAAAGCTGAGACTGGAAAGAGTTTATTTGTATGATGGGTGCTCATATATAATTTATATGCAATAAATGTTTCTAGCCATTTCATTAGCTGCAAATAAAGTGATATAAATGTGCACCACTTGGGCCTGATGCATGGTGTGTGCCTGGGGCTGCTTCCAGCTGAATGGTAGTGGTTCATGTGGGAATGATTTAACACCCCAGCAGCCCCACTACCCAAATTATGCTGCAGGTGAATCCCTGAAGTAGATGCATTTCACTTTTTAAACCACTCATTGCTTGGCTTAAGACAGAGATTTCCATTTAAATTATCATATTGGCCTCAGACTGTGGTGGGTAAAGAGCCAGCATCTCTTTGTCTCTCCCACCTTCTGCACAGCTGGAGAGCTCTGGAAAAATTGAGTTTAGCTCAGTTGGTTACAGCATGATGCCAATAAACAAGGAACACAACAGATCTGAAGCAAGGGGGAGAAACTAATCTAAGCCATCACAGCATTTGTTTTGCACTTAATATGTAAGCAACTTTTTCGACCAGAAATTCACATAAATGAAATTCAACAAGAAAATAAGGAAAACCAAAGAAAAAGTACACCACAGAAGGTACCTGGATGAGTCTGTTGCTGTTGAGCAGAGCCCAGAGATCATGGAATGATATCCTACCCCAACTCTTCCTACCTGGGCAGCTCATTTAAACTCTTGAGACTCCCTGGGACCATCTCCAAGGCAAGCAGGATTTGTAGCTGGAGCTCAAACTAAAGCATGTGAGCCAGCATGTTGGAGCTGCTTGCATGATAACGTGCTTGCCTGTGATCACTTTTCTTTTCCTGTCCACTATAGATTGCAGCATATGCTCACAACATGGGGCTTTGTATAGAGGTGTGTCCTCTATGTATGCTCTGAAAGAAATCAGTTAAGCTAGCAATAGCATGCATTTTTTTATTTGTATAACCACACATGAGAAATTGGGGTGCAGGACTATGACTAATAAATCAACATAAATAGATCAATATGTCAGTACTTCAGTGCTCAAATCCAACCAGCTATGGGGAATTTGTCCCCTGGTAGCAATCAATCTGCTGTACTTAAAGTTTCCTCACCAGATCTGCAGCTAGCACAAACTGATCAATGCTGTTCCAAGTCAGTGGAGCATAACAGCTTTGCATGTCCCAGTGTTCACCCTTGCAGGTACCCTGCTCCTTTGCAAGGACACAGAGGTTAAATTACTCTTTGCTAAGCACATGGGATATCTCACACTAACTCACAGTTCTTTACTCAAAACCAGCCTTTCTTACCACGAATCCACTTAGCCCAGCCAAATCCAGTTTGGTCCTCCACGAGCAGCAATTCCACTGCAGTGGCCTGTGGCACTTACTAGAAGTAGCAGCAGCAAAATTACTTCTGTGAGCCATCCAAGTTCTGCTGTGCATCCTGCATAGGGCCCTCCCCCTGGGGGGGTTCCAGGCTGTGCTGGGGGAGATGCACAGTCTTGTAAGATGTTGGGCTGCTCTTTTAGAGGGGTGAGTAGCATCACTAGAGAAGGTATGAGGGACCTGGAGGACAGCTCAACAATAGGGCTTTGGGTAATAGGGTGACAGTCTTGCCACTGAGGGGAGGGCACAGAGCACATCCCAGTGCAATCTTCTCCACTAGGAGCTCCATCTGAAATCACCTGCTCCTCATCATTTCTGTGAGGAATGCTTCCTTTCCCATCAGGCGGTTGCTGATGGAGCCTCCTGCCAGAAGTGATTTAGGATGAAGGTCACAGGAGTCTAGTGTCACTAGAGAATGCATTATTCCCACCTGAGTGCCAGAATAATCTCTGTGACCCAAAACAACAAGAGCCCAGATCCTACTGGCTGCTGGAATGGGGGAGAGAGCCCAGTGTGGTGGTCCAAGACCTGTGGGTGGTGATGGATATACTGCCAGGGAAGCATTTACAGCAGGATACCAGGATTCTCCCAAACAAGGCTTGTGCCCAACAACTGGTATTAGGTAGAGATCAGGTAGAGCTCCAGCATGTAGCTCTCAGGGGATGTTCCTTGTGGGTACAAGTTCTTGGAGGTGAAGTTCCCCATGGCCCAAGCACAGGCGGTAGCCCAGGCCTGGGGACAGTCTGTGCTGTGCTTGCATGGTTGGCTGGACAATGCCACCACCTTCAGTGGGCTCATTTCACTGCTCCCCAGAAGTGAGTCAGGCTCACGAGTGGCAATGGATTTTCCTGGCCATGACCCGTTGTCCCACAAACCACGGGAGTGTGTGCCAACAGTAAATAACTTTTCATGGCACAGGTCCTCTTCCTCATCAGTCATGCCATAGACTGCAGAATCACAAGCCTAGCAGCAGGCATTGCCTAACAGTTACATTGCCTAACAATTACACTGCCGTCTGGTGGCTTCTTTAGGAGGAATTCCAGGAATTCACAGGAGGGCCCTGCCCTCCATTAGCCGCAGCCAGCTATTTGATCATTGTTCATTATTATTGAGTGCATTTTACCAATCTGTTCTGCCAAGCTGTCTCTTGCTTTTCACCTTTTGTAATCAGCCACCCACCTCTGAAAGTTGTAGGAGAGAAGCTGTAGAAATTACTGTGGCCTCTCTCCTTCTGCAAGGCTCCCCAGCCCTTGTAGTCTGCTTTCCTTGTTCCTTCAGTATGGAGGCTTAAGGAAAAGCAAGGCACTGGACACTTTGCAAACCTGTAAAAATTCATGTTCTGATTTCCTTTCTAATGGCTCACATGGAGAGCAGGCTGTGAGCTACACAGTGCACTTGTTTCTTCTCAGTGATGGATTCCAAGGTTATGTTTCAACTGCTGTGGTGCAGAGCCCATTTTGCCAGGATGAGTTAGAGCTAGGCAGGAGAAATAGGGCTCTAAGCTTCTACACTGGTTTCTTTCAAGCTTTTTAGGCTATTCTGAAAATATATTGTGTAATTTAGGAGACTGATGTGCTGAACTGAGTATAGGGCTTCCAGTTACCAATATAAAAATGATTCCCTAAGAACATACATTAATTCTACTTCCCTCAACTGTTCCAGCAAGGGGTCCCACTGCTCACAGTGCAATTTGACTTTGCTTCCTTTGACCGCAGAGTCCTTGACTGAAGAGGAATGGTTGTGGTCTGCATTAGGCTTAGCAGACTGCCTGCTGGATGGAATGAGAGGCACCAGCAAGTAGCCACACTTGGGTATGTGCTTCCTTGAAACTTGGTCTATGCAGACATCACCTTTTTGGGCAATTAATGAGGCAAACCATATAGAAACCTCTCCATCTGAGAGGGGTCTGTTTTTTTCTGGTTTTGCAGAAGAGGAGTGGAGTGGCTGAGGCAGTGCTGTCTGCTGTGCATCTGTGGCGGCTTGGCCCTGTAGTAGAGTCAGTTCACTGCGACAGGTCACAGTATGGGAGGGTGACTCTTGTCCCTGAAGCACCATGATTCCAGAAAGCGTTAGGAGTTCAGAAGAGTCTCTCCATCAGAGAATGACAGAAGTTCAGTGTCAATGTCAAGCACGGGGCCCGTTTGATGTCAACATGAAGCTCCTGGGTCACAGTTAAAACATCTCACACTGTGTCACCACACTACAGGCAGTTTCCATCGTCAGTAATGTGTCTGGAGTAGTCAAGGATGCAGCCATACTTCCTTGATTTCGACTCCTCAGAGATTCCCATCACGCCCAGGAGGTTGTTCGCAGCTCCAGACGCCACAGCCATCGTTAAGTTCCCGTTCCTCTTACCGAGCCCGACGCACTCGGAGGCGGGGGCCGGGGCGCCCCAGGGAGGCGGGCAGCGGGGCGGTGCAGCCCGCCCTGCCCTGCCCGGCCCGGCTCGGCCCTGCCGCCGCCTCTGCTCAGCCGGCCCGGCCGCACGGAGCGGTAGGAGGGGGCCGGGATGTGGCGGGAGGGCGACGAGGGGGGAGGGGGCCGGGTCGGCCGTGGTGTTCCGGGGACTGCTCTCGGCGCCGGCCGGAGGTCGGTCCCCGGGCAGCCCTTCCCCGGGGCCGGGAGCAGGACCGGGAGCCGGCGCTCCAGGGCGCCCCGAGGCGAAGGCCCGGCTGTAGCGGCGCCTCCTGCCCGCCTAGGGAGGCCTTAGCCCGGGGCCGGGGCGATCCCAGGGCCGGAGCCCCGCTGGGCCCAGGCAGGACTGCCTGGGACGGCCATCAGGCTCTGCCAGGAGCCTGGGCCCTCAGGACAGGGCAGGTCAATGGTCACACTATGGGAAGTCAGCCCACGGTTGTTTGTCAGGATCTGGCCCGGCGAGGGCAACTGGGATCAGACACAGCCCCGAAATCAGCAGGCTGGGCCACGGTTCCTGCGGCGGGGGCGTTGCTGATGGACACCGGCACTGCTGCAGCGCTGCTGCGGCTGGTCCTGGGCCGAGCCTAAACACAGTCATGGGGAGCCCCCAGGCTTGGCTCATTGGGACCATCAGGGCCCTGACAGCAGCCGACCCCCTCCATCCTCACTCCTTAGAGAGGCATGGGCTCCAGAGGGACTTGCTGTAGAGTGATTTAATTGCTGTGCGGTCTCAGAGGGCTAATTAAGGGAGCAGATACGCAAGACAAGTCACTTGGAAGGGGAGATGACATGAAAGACTTGGAGGTAGGCAGGTTGCCTGTGGCTTGTGGGTGAAAGGGAAATGTTTAAACCACCATTGGAAGGTCGCCAGAGGCTGAGTTCACTCAGGAGCTGGTGCTTGAGCAAGGGTCAGTAATTGCCAGGTAAATGAGATGGTTTGAGATTGAGCAAATGCCTGGCAGGTTGTGGACCCATATCCCATGCAGAAGTCCCTGGCCCTGAGGGGTGCACAGGCAGGTGGCAGCAGTGACCTGCTGTGCAGCATGGAGCCAGCTGCTCTAGCAAATGTGCCAAGCTGTGGTGCGAAAGAGAAGCACCAAGGTAAAAGAGGGCAAGGTGGTAACAATCTAATGCTGGAGGCAGCATCCTTATTCCCCAAACTGTCTTCTTGGCCCAGGACAGGTGCCTGGCTGACTGCAGCTAGCTGGGGGAATTCTGCATGGTTCCCTCTTGCTGGATCTCCTGTGCCTTCTGGTCAGGTTGCAGCTGCTGCAGAGACACAGAGAAGGCTTTCTCCTCCTGCATAGGGAAAGCTTATTTCTTCCTAGGAGCATAGCTAGTACGTGCTGGGAGGAGGATTCCCCAAACAGGCAGTCAGGAACGGCAGCTTGGGATGTTGAATGGGGAGCTGTAAATCATCAAGCTGCTAATTAAGACCACAGGAGACTGGTGAGTTACTAAAGACCTATATTACTCTTTTCAGAGCTCTAGACCATTAACAAGACCCCTGGGACCTTCTCAGAATACTGACTCTCCAAGGACATCACCCTGTTTTGGGCATGTTCTCAGAGTTGAAGTTCCCTGTGCCCTGGGGACATGTGGCAGCCAAGGCCTGGGGACCCTCAGAGGGACACCCTGTGCTGTGTTTGCATGGCTGGTTGGACAATGCCAACACCTTTGACAAGCTCATTCCGCTGCTCCCCAGAGGTAGGTGTGGCTCATCAGGATGGATTGTGTTGTGTGGCTGGGCTGCACATCTGATCCTCTTTCCCTTTCAGGTTGTTATTATGTGGCAATGGATTTTTCTGGCCATGGTTTGTCCTCCCACCGACCTGCAGGCTGTCCCTACCATTTCCTAGATTATGTGACCGATGTGCGCCGGGTGGCAGCAGGTGGGTACTGGAAGGAACCCTCGAGGGGGTGCTTGTGGAGGGGGTGCTGTATTGGTCCTGCTCTTTCCAACAAGCAAGCAGCACTTTCAGTTCCCCCTCCTTCTTTCCCTGTTGCTAGTGTTTCTGTACTAAAAAAGCTGTAGCGGTGAAGTGGTGGATGCAACTAAATGGTTTTGCCAGACAGGCTTTTTTTAAGCAGTCAGTGACTCCTAACCAGTGTTAGGTGTAAATTGGAAACTTCTGGTTCTCCCTGATGGCAGTTTACTACTTGCTTTAGTATTATGCAAAGAAATCTGAAAGTCAAAGTGTCTTGTACTCCTAATAACTCCTGATGTAACTGTCCATCTGTACATTTGGCACGTGTGATTTTAGATTCCCCATTCAGTACACAAAAGAGCCTCTAGAAGCTCTCAGAGGGTAAATCCCGTCTTTCAGTGAGGTATATTTCAGATGGGCAGCACTGATAAAGCTGTATTTTCCTATAAGCCTCCCAGAGTGCCCTAAAAATGGTCTGAAGAGCCTGATGTGCTAAATGGTGCAGAAAGCTTTCACTTGGAATCATACTTCCCTCAATGCAGCAGACCTGGCGCTGTGTCCTCACATGTCTTGCAGAATGCCCTGCAGCAGGATGCTCCGTAAAGGTTTCTCTCTTCCACCAGATGCTACCCAGTCAGGCTCCTCTGCTTCTTGCCAGTCTCGTATCTGGCAGTGAATGGAACTTTGCTGGAGTTTGTTTGACATATAGAGAGAACTTGAGAGCTGTATGACTTAACTACCATGAAAATGAGGTGGTAAATGCTCTTTTTCTTCAAAATCGGCCCACTTAGCTGCTTAGTTTCTGGATTAAGAAGCAAATGTGGTAGTACAAAAGCCCTCCTGGGAGAAAGGGCCCATGTCAGTTGAGAAGCAGCAAGATGTTGCTGCTCTGGTTTCTAACGCAGCACTGTGTGTTTTTCTCTTTTGCCATTTAGCCTTGCAGTGGAGACGGTTCACCCTGATGGGTCACAGTATGGGTAAGTGGCTCTAGTCCTTGTAAACTGTGAGATTAATAGAAAGCAGTAGATAATTAACTTCCAAGACATGTTGCTAGGAGCTGGGTTGGAATATTTATTATATTATGCCAAGTACAAGGTTCCTGCTTGAGTGATTCAAAAATCTCTGCCTGTGTTTGAAATGCCTGTTTTCAAGACCCTGCTGTACAGACAGTGGTAACTCTTGCTGTGAGCATTTCCCCCACCCACAGGACAGAACAGTGATTGGCAAAGAGGGGTGGTCTACACAGGAGAATTCACAGCAGGCCTTCCTGTCTGGTCCCCACAAAGCCTGGGAACAGACAGCCCGTTTGGTGGGCTGTAAAGCTGCCTGAGGGGAACTGGGCTCCAGCATCCATTCCTTTGAGCTTGGAATATTATTTGATTTTGCCACAATTTGGAGTTTGCTTCGCAGGGCTGCTCTGGTCACAGCTAACAGGACCTGCACACCAAGACATTTTAAACAGTAACTCCTCCTTGGACTTTGCTGCCTGAGGGAGGTGGAAATGGCACAAGATGGGGAACACAGCAGGTCAACAGCCCTGGTCTCTGCCTGCATGTTGTGGGCTGGGAGAGCTCCCCTCTCTACTGGGGTTTTGTCCCATGGTACAATGCACATTTTTATTTCTGAGGTGGCTCCTGCTGTGAGGAAGGTGAACTGCTGTTACCAGGGGCTATTCTGTGCATTACTGAGCACCCTTTTCTTCTTTGCAGGTGGGGCTGTGGCAGGAATGGTGAGTAAAGCATCATTTCTTCATGGGGTTGATTTCTGCAGCTGCAACAATAAACAGGACAGAAATGAAGGGGCAGACCTGGATCTCGGGAGGAGAGGCCCTTCCCTGACCCCTCTCCCGTGCAGCAGGATAGACATCACTCAGTGCTCAGCTTTTCATTTTCTTATTGTTTCATCTCTCCTCAGTTCTGTTTCCTTTATCCTGAGATGGTGGACAAGCTGATCCTGCTGGAAAGTCTTGGCTTTCTTCTAGCTCCAGAGGTTAGAGCTCATGTGTCTTTCCCTTCACTTTTTTAAAATACAAAAATATATGGTTTTTTTTCTTTTCCTCACTTGCTCAGAGAAAGCACTGATGTGACCACTTCCTGGCAGGTCACACAAGTCCTAGGGCTCTTCCTTTTGGCAGGCACTGATCTGCTCCTCGTTGCACAGACTGAAGTCTGTCCTTAGGGAGGCCCTTGGGGAACACTTGGTAGAGCTCCACATCCTGCAGTCCCTTAGCACTGAAATTTTCTTGTCTGTGCCAAGCCCTTGAACAAAGGAAACTGGAACCTCTGTCCAGGCAACTGCCAGGTGAGGTTATCTTTTTGCCAACAGCATGTTGGGTGACCTGGGTACAAGATTGGTAGATTTTTTTCTGTTCCTGGCAGTTCACAAAGCTACATTCCCAACTTGCCATCATTGCTACCAGATGCTGGAGCTTTCGCTGGCAGTAGTGGTTCAGAGAGACAAAACTAGTTCAGAGAGACAAAAAATACCAAACTTTGGAGAGTTGTCCTCAACTCAGAAGTGGGATAGGAAGGGTTAGAAAAGATGGAAAGGATAAAAGGTTAATAAGTTAATTACAGCAGTATTGCTGTATTTATTTAAAATGGCCTTTCTCCCAGAAATTGTGGGAGTTTTTTTTAATAAGATCCCCATAACTGATGCCAGTTCTGAGGGATGTTGAAGAGTGAAATTCTCTCTTCCCCTCTCCAATAAAGGGTAAAATCACTCAGAACAAAGGGGTTACTCCTCTTCCCTACCTCTCTGTGTTTCAGGACACTGAGGCATGGCTGAAATCAAAGAGGAGGGTGATCGACAGACTGCTGAGTCTGGAGGCAAAGCAGCAAACTCCTAAAGCACGGAGCCCTGAAGCAGCATTGCAGAGGTGGGTTCCCATCCATCCTCTTCATTTACTGCCTCCCCTCACCTTGACAGAGTTACAGCTGCACATATAAGAAAGGAAAACCTTCCCTGCATTTCACCTTTCAAGTCCTTTTCTGGAATCCCAGCATGACCTTTTGCTTCTGCTGCCAGAAGCTGCTGCTTCTTCCTGCTCCTTTCTGAAGCAGCCTGAGAGCTCACTGTCACCTTGTCATGGCATTTTTGCTTCACTTCCTCCCTTTTTCCAGCATCACGATCTCTCTGCCATGTCTCCCTCAGGCTTTTAGAAGCAAACAGCCATCTGACAGCAGAGGGTGGGGCAATCCTGCTGCAGCGAGGAGCAACTGAGACACCCGCTGGTAAGGGGCTGTGTGGTGCTGGGCCACTGCTGGGTGTGGGAAGGGACTGGTGCCAACAGCCATTGTCTTCTGCAGGGTACAGGGTGCCCTAGCTACAGATTTACACAGCCTGGATGGGATCAATTAAGTCTGGAGGCAGAGTTCTCCATTCCCAGCAGCTGAGTTTGGTGCTCAAATCCTAAAACAGCTAAAGAAAATAAATGTTAAAAAAAGGAGAAATTTGAATTAATCCTGTTCTTCCTATCTCAGAAAGTCTTGGGCAGACCCCAAAAGTGAGTTAAAACTGAACAACTCCTGCTCGTAAGAAAACCTTCTGTTTTTTCTTTCCAGGGCTGGTGTATAACAGAGACATGAGAGCCCGCACGGTGAGCACTGCTCTTCTGCCATGCCCCCTGCTACTTGGGAGCCCTGAGCTCACAGAACACTCACAGAGAGAATGCCTGCTCACTGAGCTAGGCCCTGCCTCCACCCAGCTGCTTACTTTCTGCTCCCCGAATTCCCACATGTCCTCTAAATGCTGCTTTTAAAAGAGCCTGCACTTGATCATTGATTCAGCTTACAGAGTCACTGGAAAATGTTACTGTTTGTTTTTTTTAGAAGTTCCTCTGCCCCAAGGCCTCCTGGCCACATTTTCCTACTGTTATAACTCTTCAGGCAGCAGATGGATGGGTGCTTTCTGTCTGCATGTCAGGTGACCTGAATAAGAAGGGGAGTGGAACAAAGTCCTTAGGTTTGCTGTTTTGATAGTTTTGTGGCACTTTTAAGCAACTAGGGCCTCCTCTATCTGTGCTACTGCCAGGATATGGAAGCCAGGGTAATGTACTCTCTCTCCTTTTTAGTAAAATGAGTTTTAAAGCTTTTCTCTATGAGATCATTCCCATATGTGCTGCAGCCCAGCAGGCAGTGTTGTTGGCAGCCCTGAAACACAGCTGGACAGAAGGAGCCTTTGCAGAGCCATCTACTCCTGTGTGCAGCCTGGATGCTTGTCATGTCCCAGCATGGAAGCTTCAGGGCCACAGTTACTTCTACCTTCAGAGCTACTTGTACAGGAGAGCTTGGGGACACCCTCTGCCCCCAGCTGCTGTCCCTGAGCTTTGACACTTTCCCTCGCTTTGCACCTGCAGCAGAGTCGAGAGTTCTTCACGGTGGAGCAGTGTGTGAAGCTCCTGCAGAAGATCCAGGACCGTGTTCTCATCATTATGTGAGTGAGGCACAAACCATACCAACCCTTGCTGTCTCCCTCAGTGCAAGGAATGAAGGCTAGGAAGGAGTCCTCCACTACCCCTTCCTCTGCACTAGTCATCCAGGCTTTTGGCCAGCTGGTGTAACAGTACAGCTTCACATGTGAGAAGTATTTCCCAGTTCCCCACCACTGCCCTGGGTTGGGTAGGCTCCTGGAGAAGGCAGACAGCAACTGGAACATCCTCCCAGCCTGGCACTCTGCTTTCAGGCTGGGACTCCCTGGTGCAAGGCTGAGGAAATGTTAGTCCTGCCCCATCTTCCCCATGCTCTTGGCTTCACAATCCCACCTCACAACTTTCCATTCCTTGGCACTGCAGCAAGGGGCCAGCCTGGCAAATATGTCACCCTCCACAGCACCACACCTACTTGCTATCCTCCTGACCTGACTCTACCCCAGTCAGGAACCCATCCTGCCCCCTTCTCCAGGCCCCAAAACCTCTTGCCTGAGCAAACAGGTGGAACTCTAGAGCAGTCTCCATCTCTTCCAGCTACTCCTGAAGCCCCTGGTCTGACTGAGCTCCTGCAAGCTCTCTTCTGTGGCACCTGGGGCAAGCAGCTCTGGGGACAGGGCCAGTGGCTTGCCAAGTTGTTATAAAGCTGTCTGGGTGCACAGCTTGTTCTGCAAGTCGTCCTCTGCCTTTTCCCATCTCCTTCAAGGGCAAGGTGTGCAGGGCTCTGGCTGCCTTGGCTGGTGGGGTGCTGTTAGAAGATTGTCTAGGAAACAAGAAGTGCTAGCAGTTGAGAAAAGAGGTACAGTTTTGACTTCCCTGATCTGTTTTAATATCCTAACTGCTTCAGGTTATTCCTGCTTGTCCAGAAATGTAATATTGTGCTGAGGTCAAGTCCTCTGTGCCATAGAAATGTCACTGAGCCTGAGATGTCCGCTTGTCCCATGACCAGCAGAGTAGGAGACAGCAAGATCTTAGCTCTGCAGGAGATGTAATGCTGACTTCTCCAGAGCAACTGCCCTGGTACCCGCCTCTCTGAGCAGGGCATAACTTGGTTAAATAAGCAGCAAAGAGAGGCAGCATGGACTGAGGGGAGATGTGGAAACTCTGAGGAAGGAAGAAGTTAAGAGCAGAAGGCAGAGCAGGGAATGATGTTTCCACACCAGTTACAGAGCCAGCCCTGGGAGGACAATATTTAGCCAGTCCCCACACTGATACCACTAGGCAGTCACCTAAGGTTTTAGACCTTTTAGTTTGATATAAAATGGCTACTTAGCCAAGCTGGGTGGTGCACTCTGACTACCATGTATGGCCCTGTCGCCTGCTGCATGTGAGCAGCCTGGGAAGAACAGCTGAGTTTGTCACCCTGCTGTCTTGGGAACACTGATTCTACCCAGGACAGCCACAAAGACAAATGGAGGCACACTGGGTGCTGAACTGAGCCTCACTGTTGTTTTCAGATCACAAGATGGACTCTTGGTACCACACAACCTACCGAGCAGAAATCACTTTGTGAAAGCCCTGCAGGAGGCATTCGAGTCTAACCTCAAAGAGGTGAGAGCAAATGTCACCTCCTTGCACCTCGATTGGCCACCAGCCTGGGAGCAGCAGCTGGGAAGCAGCTGACCTTGGTGGGCACCCTCCAGGAGGTGATTTGTCCTGAACAGCACAGCCCTCACATGGGGAAGGGGGTGGGGGAGTGTGTGCAGTCAGGGGAGGAAGTCAACTTTGTTACTGCTGCCAAAGTCCCAGGTTAGTACTGCCCTCTGCACCCAGCTCTTCCCTGGTCCTCCCATCTCCGTCCTGCCTCACTGCCCTGTCCCTTCCTATGAGTGTCACACAGCACTGTGTGCTTCAGGGAACACTTTCTTGGTCCACATCTTAACATCATCTTGTGTTCTTTCCCTCCAGCACATCCAGCTAGCAGAAGTGCCTGGGAGTCATTTTGTGCACCTGAATGAGCCCGAGGTGGTATCTGGGATCATCAGCAACTTCCTGACAGCACAGAACACCAGGGCCAGACTCTAGGAAGCCCTCACAGCTGCAGCAGTCCAGGAGAACTGGGAGCTAACAAGCAAGCTCCAGAATTGACACCATTCCTACCTCCCATCCAGCATTAGATTGTGATAATCTTTCCTATGCTTAGCTCACTGCAGGGTGGAAGCAGGTCTGCCAGGGGTACTCTGAAGGAGAGCTGAGCAAAGTATCTCATTTGCCAAAGGGAGAAGGAATCCTTGCTCTACTTCCAGCTCTGTGAGTACAGGGATAGAGGCCCAGAGTGGCCTTCCCCCTGGCTTACTCCAAACTTGCACCCTGAAACAGAGCAGAACACAAGGCAGAGGCATCACCTGTGACAGCAGCAGCACCCCAGCTTAGGCACTGCAATAGAGGTGGCTCATCTTGCCTCCTAGCTGAGGATGGTGCAGACAGGCTGCTCCCAGGATTTAACCTGCTGAAAAACAAGGAAAGTGTTCTGCTTCTCTGCTTGCTTCCATAGATGCCTGAGCTTAGAGGGCCTCAGTGTCTCTGTTCCATTGTGAGAACTACTGTTTAAGAATCAGCCTAAATGAGAGCTCACCTGTGCAGAGAAGGCCATTTTAATGAATGCTAGAGAATCCTTAATCCTCTAGCTGAAGCAGCTGGGAGAACTACAAATTACGGAAAAGTTGGCAGAGACAATTTCTGTCCTAAATAAAGATTAATATTCCGATGTTAAGTCCATCTTCTTGACTCTAGAGGAGAACAAACCTCCTTTCTCTTTCAGGCTGCTCACCCAGGCAGCTGAAATGCATCTTGGGAGGCAGCATTTTTACACACTGTCTGCCTTAGGTAGGCCTTATTAAGGATCTGCCTCCCAGTTAAATTGATGCAAAATCCCACTGAAGCAGGCAGGCCTGTCATCTCTGCAAGCAAGGCAAACTGTATTTGCAGTTGGTTTTTTGGAGAGGGTAAATACATTTTATCTCAGCTCTCTGGAATTTACCACCATTTCCACCTTACATTCATGGTCACATCTCTAGTGAGGCTGCATACAGTAAAATAAATGTATAAAAGCCTGGGACTGGGTGGGTTACTTTGATCACAGACCTCCCACTATTCCAGAGCTGCACAAATGCTATAGGAGCAGCACAAACCCATTGCCCCACACCTAAACATGCCTGGTACCATCCTTACCTGCCTTCTGTGGGCTGGGGACAGGTTAAGTGGAAACGGGGTGTGCAGAGTCTGGTTTTTCCTTCCAAACCTGCTGCTCAAAGTGGCATTTGTTCTTGCAACAGTGCTGGGTGTTAGGAAATACCCATGGCCTAGACGTGGCTGCAGAGCTCCATGCACAGCTGGATGACTGGGCACTGCCACACTTGGCCAGGGAGGGAATCACCAAGAGAAGGGGTAGGGCTCTCTACCAAACCACTGATCTTTCCTTGTGACAAGTCGCAGTTAGGTTTTTCCTAAAGTCACTTCCCTCATTCCTTCAATAAAATGTGCAAAGGAGCACCGGGTTACAAGCCAGGATTTTTACCACCACCCCAGCACACAGGAAGCTGTTTCCCACAGGAGACCAGAGAGGAGAGAGAAGCATTCATTCCCATGTTCTGAAAACAGTAGCAACAGTTTATTTACAGTTCTTCAGCCATTCCCTGCCCCTGCAGAGGCTGTGTTAGATCAATCCCAGTTTTCACCAAGTTTTAGGAGGTGTAGTTTTGGGTGGCAGGGAGATGCAGGTTGTCACAGGATGTGCCTCAGCCCCTTGACCTGAGCACCCTGAGAAGTGGTGCCATGCGGCTGAATGACAAGAGCAGGTGGATACTGGTGCAAGTAAAGGGAACTCTCCTCCAGCAGCAGTTGCTGGGACCTCCCATTTCAGATCCAAAGGTAGAGGCAACCCAAAGCTGCCTTAATTCCTCAAAATCCTTTGACAAATGGAGTCAGTAGGCATCTCTCCTACTCTCTCCAGCACAGGCACCTGAAGAATAGCTCAGCACAACCTAGTATGGCCGAAACTTGCGCTGGGCTCGCATCAGTGCAATCCTCTGCTTGTCCTCCTCAAATTTTTTCCTCAACTGGGCAATGTCTAAAACATAGAAAAAGAGAAAGAACAGGTGACACGAGAGCAGCAGATCTCCCTCTCCTGTGAGCTTCACTTCCACACACTAGAGGAGCAGCTCAGTCCCAGCCACTTCCCAGAGCAGGTCCTTTTGCACCTTAGCTGAATGCCAAGCTGGGGTTCAGCTGTTCATCTCCGGTGGTGCTGCAGCTCCCTCTTGGGGAGGAATTGGCTAGTTTCCCCCTTCAATCGCTGCCTTTGTGCAGACTGAATAAGCACCTCTTGGAAAACCACACCCTCCCACAAAATATTCCAGTAGCCCTTGCTAGGACAGATGGTGGCAAGGGGCCATTCAGATCCAGCCAGCCAGTTGCTTAGTGGCAGCTGGATGTCACCTGCCCTGAAGGCAGAAGGATGCTCTTCGGGCCACGGTGTGAGAGCCAAGGCCCAGGCAGGGGCAGGAGGAGACTTGCACACTCACGCTCTCTCTTGGTCTCGCGATGCTGCCAGGCATAGAAGTTGAGCAGTTCTTTGCGGGCCCTCTTCTGTTTCTCCCTCTCCAGCACGCGCAGGTTGGCAGCCTCTGTCCGGGGCAGGCCGGGCTTCCGGCCCTTCCGCGTCACCTTCACCCAGCCCTCCTCATCCGGAACACCCTCCTCCAGGGCTGCTTTGGCTTCTTCCTGCAGCGACAGGAGGGTGAGGCAGCCCCGTGCAGAGGCACAGCCTAATGCACAACTCCCCGCAGCCCTCCCTTAAACACGGGCAAAGGTACAGCTCCTGCTTCCACACAAGATTTAAAGAAAGGCATGGGATCAGGGCTGCAGGCATTCAGCTCTCAGCTTGTCAGCCACAAACCAATTTATTTGTGGGTATCTGTTGTAAGCCCTAGGGGAAGGGTCAGGGGGTGCAGACCAAGCCTGGGTCTGACTGCCCACCAGCAACTGGGAGTTAAAAACCCTCTGCCAAACAGAGAGACCCTCAGCCCTTTCCACTATGGCTAGAGCACTGAGAAATCTCTCTTCTTTCCCTCTGCCCCAAGAAATCTGCTTAGCTGGGTTCTCTCCCTAGCCTGGCCTCACCTCTGCCACCTTTTTATCATAGTCTTGCATGTAGGCATCCACCTCAGCCTTCAGCTCCTTCGGATCCACGATGGAGGCCTCATAGCTGGCGATCCACTCTGAGACAGAGAGGGCACAAGACAGCAGCAGCTGCTTTAGAAGCAGGTAGTGTGGTGCTTTTGGGCAGCTCTAGAGGGAACTCTAGCATGGGGGAAGGACATACTGTTCCCATTTGTGTTCAGCTTCCCCCCTGCCACAGCTCAAATAGACTTGGCTGTGAGCACAATCAAGATGCCACGGGAAGAGTTTGCAACCTGCCCAGGCAGAAGTGGGCTAGCCTTAACCCTAAGGGGCACAAAATTCAGGGCTGTGCTTCTATCAAGCCATTACACGGGAAGTGCTGTCAACTTGACAGACATCTGGGGCCTGTTGTAGGAGTCTGGTCGCCATTTTGAGGACAAGATGCAGACAGTATCTCTGAATCTATGCAATAGGGACATGAAAAAATGTCAGGGAAAAAGGACCCTTCCAAGTGTCCCCACTCTCCCATAGGGTCACTGGACCAGACTTCAAAAAGATTACTACCCAGTGAATAATGAAAGAACACAAAACACTGAACATCCCCCAGCTTAGAACAAAATGGGACATGCAGGGTAGAATTCAGCAAGCAATGAGTATAGTTCTTGCCCAGCATTAACCCACAGAAAGATAGCCAGAGCTGACATACTGCTAATGCCGGTTTTCACAGGGTGGCTCTCTGTTGATATTAGCAAGGGACCTTCCTGTGATAGAGCCTTGGCTGCCTGGACAGCTGCTGGTTTCCTGAACACCACATATGCTACTTGAAATCCCTAAAAGAAAAAAAAACACCCAAGTGAGTCAGATTATGTAAGAGAAATTGGCAATAGAGCAAGGAACTGCAGTACAAATAACTTAAAATAAAAATCAAACCACAAAAGGCAGTAGGATAGCAAAAAAAAGACAGTGTAAACTTAAGTAAGTGATCATGCACCCAATGCCCCATAAGGTTTCCTGCGACTCGTGTTCTGAAGAGAACCATTCAGTACTTGCCATCTTCTTCCACTGAACCATCAGTATTCCTTTCCCCTGCCCAAGTTTACCTTTAGAGTTTTGTGGTCAAAGAATTTCGATGCCAGTTTATCTTTTTTCTCTCCTGGCCCTGGCTTGTCACAGATGTCCACAGACTGCACATGCCCGCAGCGGGAGAACAGCCTAGACAAAGAGTCCTTAAAAGGGAGAGTAAGAGAAAACACGCGGTTCAGTGCAGCAGGAGCGATGCCTCCCTCGAACAGCCGGCACAGCTCTCCGGGCGGCTCCCCGAGCCCAGCAGCCCCGAGGCACAGGCCGGCTCCGGGGCCCCCAAGCCCTGCCCTCGGCCCCCAGCCGCCCCCACTCACCGGGCCGCAGTACGGGGGCACGTTGAGGACGAAGAGGGTGCGGCGAGGCGGGTGTGCGGTGTCGGCCCCTTCCCGTACCTGGTGCTCCTTCACCAACAGGCAGTGGTGCGAGCGCTGCCGCTCCGCGAACTTCACCGCCAGAGCTGCGAGGGACGCACCGCTCTGAGACGCCCCGGCCCCGCTCCCGCGCTGCCCCCCACCCGCGTATCCCGCCGGCCCCGCTCCCGGTGCCCCTCGCCGCCCCTCACCCCTGTATCCCGCCGGCACCGCTCCCGGGGCCCCGCGCTGCCCCTCACCCGCGTATCCCGGTGCCCGGCACTTCTCCTCACCCGCGCATCCTCCCCGGCCCCGCTCCCGGTGCCCCGCGCTACCCCTCACTCGCGTATCCCGCCGGCCCCGCTCCCGGTGCCCCGCGCTGCCCCTCAACCCCGTATCCCGCCGGCCCCGCTCCCGGTGCCCCGCGCTGCCCCTCACCCGCGTATCCCGCCGGCACCGCTCCCACCGCACGCCCCGTGGCGGCCGCCATCTTGTCTGCGCGCGGCGGCGCGGGGGCCGCCGGGAGCTGTAGTTCCCGGGCGCGGCGCGGCCCGGCCCTGCTAATGGCGGCGGCTGGAGTCGCCGCAGCCGCGGGGTTATGTTTTTGTAAAAAGAGTGAAAAACTCACGCACTGTCTGTAATCTGAGAGAGGCAAGTAAATCTTAAAGAGATGTAGAAACATTCAAAGGGAATTGTTTTTAAAGACTCTTGTTAATTAAAAAAACTCAAAAAACCTTTGCAGACGAACTTGTAATGGAAGACAGAACCATTTTAAAAATACTGAAGCAAGGCTAATGTAGGAGGTGACAAAATATGACACGACATGGAGAATTGATCCAACCAAATATCAAGTTAATGATCATTATTGGAAGGTACATGCAAAAGCTATGAAAATATACCAAACTTGCACATTGTGGCATCACTTCAGAAGTCCTCACATTTTTGAAATAAAAGAAACCCAAAATAAACAAAAGAAACACCATTACAAATTACCTACCACCTGTCCTGGCCAACCATTTAATTTAATGTCTAAATTAACGCACATTAATTCAGAGTGCAGGCAATTAGTATTTCAAATACGAGTTTATAATTTCTACCAGCCCAGAAAGGAAAAAAACCTTAAACAACACAAAAATATAACCATGTTGCATGATGATAAATGCAGACAGAAGGTGGTAGGTTCAAAATCATGATTAGCATGACAATTGCAGGATGTCCAGGAGAAACTGGAGAGCCAAGGTGAATTACCTGAAAAGGACTGGGAACAACCAGATAACTGGGAATAAACAATTACTCTTGTTTCAGTGCCCAGCAGAAGCAGCCATGCAATGGTGCACTAAAGAGCTGACCAAGACCAGAACACCAATGTACACCAAGACATTGTGTTTGGACACCCACTTAATTCACTGATTTGTAAAAAATAAGAACATGGTGCCATAGATCACAGAGCTTTGGAACAGTACTTCTTCCAAGGAGGTATGTAAAGGGCATCATAAACCCTCAGATAACCTAAACACAAGGCAGAGTTTAACAGTAAGTTAAAATGCATCTTGCTACTTGGCTTTTCAGACACGAATCTATTAATCCAAAAAATCCTTGAGTCTCCCCATTCTTTCAGAAGAGGCAAGAGATGCACTCCCAATACATGTTTCCCATTTACACAGCTGTCTAGCTGGTAATGAAAGCATCCCACCTCACCTAGAACGGGTACCTTGATCTCAGAGCTGTTTTTGCTATAAAATTACTTTTTAAATTACTAGGCTGTCAGTAACAAAGGCTACTTTTTTTTTTTTTCTGTAAAAAGAGAATTGGAATTACATGGACACAAATGGCTTCAATTTACTAGCAGGAGTCAGCTGCTAATTTGTATGATCCAGACTAAAAGGTGGATGAGTAACAGCTCTCTTACCCATAAGCTCCTCTTGCTCTTCATCACGTTATCAATTTTGAAATTTCCACGTTCACTTAAAAAGAGCAATTGACTCAATACTGGAACACCACCACTTAGCTTTAGTTGCTTCACAGCATCTAAAAAGGCGTAGAATCCACTCTCTGTATAACAAACGTTTATTCAGAAACAGGTAATACATTATCTTCTCCAATCCCTAATGTTTCCTCCCCCTCCCTCCCCTTTTTTTTTTTTTATTAAAACACATGTATTTGGTGGGCAATCTAAAAAAGGAGAACAATAGCTGTCTTAGGTCCCCTCCCCTACAAACATCTGCTGTTCACATGAAGCACCCCACCAATCATGGTGTCGCTGGCCTTCAAACCAAAGAGAGTACTCCAGAAAAACAAGTCCTGCCAAGTCCTTATTATTTCCATGGCTAAAAGGGACACAGTGAGATTAAGGAATGGTCTGCACAAGCTAGATAGAAGAAATAGTTCATACAGAACAAGAAAGCAAAAGAAACATGGGGCTGTCCAAGAAACAGAATCTGGACTTACAGGAGCTACTCAGCAGAGCCGAACAGAATGGATTAGGTTAGTCTCTCAGCTAGTAGGATCAAGTTCAAACCCCAACCCAGTTCTGGAAGTTGCTCTCAGCTTTCCTCTCTTCCAATACAGTCTGAACAAACACAAACGAGTGGAGCTACTGGGACGTTCAACACCCAAGGCGCCAATGCGGTACAAAGAATGGGAAGAACTGCAAGTGCCACCTAGTGGCCTGTCACACACACTCGCTGGCCCACGCCACGTCCTCGCCGCCCTGCACGGGCCTCGCCACTGCTCTCCGGTGTTCCTGATACAGCGCTGACTGCCCGCTGCTCCTAAACCTCTCCCTGAGGCCACACACTGCAGCCATCGTTCTCCAAATCCAGGCATGCCGGCAGCATAACCGCACAGCAGCCAAACAATGCCCAAATAGCATCTCTCAAAGTTCTCAGACACACGACTTTGTGTGTGTTAGGATCTGAAAAGGGTCTCGGGTCCTTCCTTTCTACAGGAGACTGGCTGAGTTAGAAGACAAGGAAGAAACTCACGTCTGTGCATCAGCAGGAGGAGGCAATATAATCTGATGGGAGTCAAACAACTGGGTTTCTTCTAGCTCTGAACACAACTGGTTCTTAATTTTTCACTCCAGAAAGAGGAGAGCAACTGAGCCTGACCCTCCAGAGCAAATATATTCCTTGTACAAATGCCAGAACAACCCTCCAGCACGACCAGGGTTGAAACAGCCCTGCCCATAGCACAATGGCCGGTGCACCTGCACACGTCCCTCCTGCCTGATGTCTCTGCTGGCACACTGAGGGCAGCTCAGCTCCTGCTCCTTCTCAATGTCCCAGCTGCTGAGCAGGAAAGCGTCCAACAGCCAGGAGGAATGGCTATGCCACCAAATGCACACAAGTCCTTTCTGGAGGGAGCCCAACCTGCCTTTGTACCCAGTGCAGCAACTTCAGAAACAACGTGGTGCTCTTGCCTGTGGACAATCAAGGGGATGCACCCTTTAGTTAAAGGTCAGTCAGAAGAAAACAGAAGGAGATCACCACTCCTTCCCTCAAAGTCTATGTGCACTTTTAATGGCCACTGGGGGCTTTGGAGTAAAGGATGGAGTTACATGGTATATGCTTGGTAATACATTACTGGCAGAAGGGGAAGGTTATTCTCTTGGGAAAAAAAATCATGGAAGAAAACTCCAACTATGAAAACAGAAAGTACACACACAAGAGGAAACACTATTGTACAGTAAGGTAGCGATCATAGAAAACAAAAAAATTCAGGACAGGCAAATGCAAACAACATCTGCACTCCTGCACTTTCCTCATCCCCCAGCTTATATGAGTTTTCCAGTCCACTGCTTGCTCCCCCCCTCTCAGAGTTTAATTTTGAATTCTGTGGGCTGCACAGAGGCAGAGACCCCTGAGGATTTGAAGAGTGCCTTCAAGATAGTTTCAGGGTCCACTTCAGCTGGGGGATTTGAGGAGGCGCTTGCACTTGACCGGCGTGGTTCCCCTTCCTTCTTCACTGAAGGGGTATCACTCAGTCGGCTGGAGGATTAAAAAAAAGAATTTAAAAGGCAGTATTTAACCTCTCTTTATGAGAAATAAATTAACACTGTGTCTGCATTTACTGTTATCAGTGTTTCCCCCTTAACAATATCAGAGATAAAGGTTTTAAATATGCTTTTCTCACAAGAAAATATGCTCATCTCAGATTATTTTTGAGCCTCAAGGCTGAGAACACTATGTAGTCAAGCTACATTGCACTCCACTCAACATATTGTGCCACAGAAGGAGAGAGAAAGAAAATCCAAGGGACAACAATTCTCAAAATAGAACCTGCAAAAGCGTTTGGACCTTTTCCCCACTGCAGGACACTTACAGCAATATAGGCTGGTCTGAGGTGATGACATTCCCATTCATATGAAGATTGCATTTCATTGGTTGACCTATATAAAAACAAAACAAAAAATTCATTCTATCAGAAGTGGGGTAAGGCAAAATTCTTGAAACATCACACAACAGTGCAAGCAACAGAGTTCAACATGCTGGGGAAACATGAGAAAAAATCTTTTGTTGCAGAATCAGAGCAACAGCAGAGAGGGCCACTGTAACACTCAGTACCATATGAAGGATCATACTAATTAACGAGTTACACAGTAGTATGAAGCCCTTAGCAGGGACACAAGTGGATCTCCCATTCTTAGCTGTCTGCTCCTCATCTGACATCTGTAACATGTCATTCATCTAAAGAAAGAAAAAGCACCCATTTCCAGCTAAAAATTAACAGTTCAACAATAATTTCAGTTTAACATGGTTAAAATACAAAACTGCATTATTCAAAGTTTATGGAGAATCTGATACTATTTTACAAGTCCAATTCAACATGTTTCTGAGTATACCCTGAAACTATTGCAAATACTAGTTTTACTTGTACTTTGCAAGCAGCTCTGTAAGCAGGTAAAGCCTTCCTAAGGACTTTCTGTCTAAGAGGTTTTACAGCGACTTCTGTGAGCAGGAGAGATGTTTGATAAGAGGATCCATGCTTACCCCTGAAAGAATTTTCTACCAAGGTCGTTGACATAGAAACCAAGAAAGAAAGAAGGATAAATAAGAGAAATCTGCAACTACCTATTCCAATAAGCACTTTGTCTCTTGTGACCAATGAGTAAAGTGTAAACTCATGAGTTTTGTAAGAATGTGTAAAAAGCACGGATGCTATAATAAAAAACAGTTTGAAGCCTTCTGAAAATGGAGTGTGTTGCTTTGAATTATCTCTGTCTCAACTGTGACAACCTTCCAGCTCTTGGTACCAAATTAGAAACACAAGGAATTTCATCTGAAAGTTAGAGCAGGAGACTCATCAGGACCCTGCCTCCAGCTCTCAACCTTCTTTTTCTAGGAAAATGTGGGCAGGGTTTTTAATTGCATTTAAATAAACTGTGCATACATTCAGCTAGTTACACAGCAGTAATTGTCTTATCTAGCTCTTGAACTGATTTTCTGGTATTTCTCTCTTGCTAGCATATTAACATCTAAGATACTTTTAAACCTTCCACTCAGGTGGAAAAGCCATTCTTGATTTATTTATCCTACATGCAACTCTGGCATCAAACTTACCATCTAAACACCTGTTGTTGTATTTCTTATACGCTGTGATAGCATCTTCTTTCTTCACAAACACTACCTCAGCCACGCCAGGGTGCACCAGCCGGGCTCGCTTCAGGGCGCCACACACACAGAATAACTCCTGAGGGCAGAGTCAGTCACAACCACGGTCACATCAAAGGCACTGCATGAGAAGGGTTTACTTGCTTCATCACACCACCCAGCCTGCTTATTAAATACCTGACAGGATCGGGACACTTGTCTTACTGTCTTTGTTATGGTGTAAGTACTTGGCACTATAATAGAGAGCACACAAGCAGGGAAGTTCAAGGCCAGTACCTGGTAATGTTTTTCATGCACAAAGACCAGATTCATTCTCAGCCCGGTGAGAATGGAAGCCCCTAGATAATTTGGATAGGGGCATAAGTTTGGGTAGAAGAATCATTTGGTGTGAACTCTTCTTCTAAGTGATGTCAGGCATCTCAAAATACTCTGTGGGATTTTGTCACATGTTCTTAAGCACACACTTTAAAAAAAAAAGGGTAAACAAACTTTCTGTAAGCAAAAAGTGTCCCCAAACAATCAGGAACCCTCAAAGTTTTTACACGGACAGCAAACCTACATCACACCCCTCTTCACTGCATTCACCATAGATCAAGTGATTTATGAGAAGAGGCAGGACACAGAAAGGAAGTGCCACTCATGCACAGTCTGGCAGCAAGCAACACTCACAACAATATCTTCTTCTGTGACTCGAGGATGCAGATTGTTTACGGTCATCTTTGTGCCTTCCAAAGGGCTGAACGCCAGCTGCCAACACAAACAAATGCATCACAGAAATATGGCACAAAATACAGCACAGCAGAAAAAGAAATAAAAAGTCTCTAAGGATATGTCTGGGAATGTCTGTACACACACACAAAGGAGAAAGCTAAAGCTAGTAATGGGAAATATCAATGTTTACTAAAGCCCAGCTCATCTGACAGCAAAAAGGAACTTCTTTTCCATGCTAGTTTTTCTCTGAAGTAACTTTTCACTCTTATTCTCAAGAATAACATTAACTTAATCCACGTACACAGTACTCTGGTCATGCCCACTTTTAACAGCCTGTCTGTGTTGTACTCTACACCAGCCACCAAACCCCAATAAACAGCTCCAGCCTCTCATGAGCATGCTGAACTCAGCACACCTAGGAACACCTGGTGGGTTAGTTGTACCCAACATCAGGCAGTTTGGCAAAGCAATTCCAGGCAGGCTGTCTACAAACTGCCTGGGAGGTCTCATGTCTAGATGAAAACAAGCACGTTTGGAATAACTCTTTTTTCTCCTTGCTAGCTGGAGTGGACATGCAACATACAATGTATCAAACAGTGTGAAAACACTACTCCTAAGGACATGAAAGCCCCCAAGGAGTGTCCAAACAACAACTGCCACCTCTCTATAATATGGATTCCTCCAGGATCATGTGCAGGGAAAGGATGTTCACACAGGTTTCAAATTCTTGGGACACGAACTGCAGTTATCAGAATAACCTTGATGACATCCCAGAACTAATGATGAAAGGCAGGCACGAATGAGCTGCTCACATGTCCAATGAACAAGTTTCAGATGTTTCAGAGACTTCCATAAAAGAGCATTTTGCCCTTCCCTGAGCTCACCTCAACAGGTGCTGGCTCTTTTGGAGGCACTTCCTTTGTCACTAAGGTCCGGGACATGTTTGCCAAGGCCTTCGTCCGCATAGGAGGGGCAGTTGCAGGTGGAGCTGTGTATGTATCGTTCTGCACCACTTTAGTCAGGGGAACAGTCTTGGACAGAGAGAATTTATTGCTGCTCAGACCAGTCTACAGGAAGAAAAAAGAAAGTATCTCAGAGCTACAGCCTACAAAAGCCATCACTTTTCTTCAAGCACCACCACCAGAGTATTACTAGCATGCACTGCATGTCCTTCCCAGTGCTGGAGACTTTCAAAAGACTCAGAGAAAAAAAATCAGTGCAGGTTTCTGGGCATAAACATTAAAAGGTATGCTTATCCAGAAAGAGCACTTCCCTCATAAGCCCTTTTTGGTTTCATACTTCTCATAAACAAACTTTAACAATGTGATCTGAATTTGAAAAGCTCCTTTCATCCACAGACTTTCAAGTACTTTTATGAAGAGTTCACAAAGATTGCTCATTAACAGTAAGACTGAGAATCCACAGAACAAAAAGCAGTAATTCCTCAGAATCACCAAGGTAGGGTACACAAACACATGGAGCTTAGGCTGAAAGTTTAAAGCCAGACTAAAACTTGTGCTTGAAAGCTGCTGTGAACACTGGAAAGAACAAATTTACTCCTGCAAAAAAAAAAAAAACTCAAAAAACCTTAATAAGATTATTTGAGAATCACAAATAGCCAGAAGTTCTATTCTGAATTCCCACACAAGGAAATAAATTCCTGGGGTAATCACTGTACTACAGTGCCTGCATGATGGTAAAACCACATGAATTTGCTTTTCCAAGACCAGAGAATAACTTACCTGTGCCCAACTCCCATGTCTGAAGCAGGGTTAACTTCAAGCACACATTAGGGCTGGCAAGGGCCTTATCCAGCTAAGCACTGAATATTCAAGAATGATGACTGCACAACCTCTCTTGGTCCCTGTACCAGATGCTGATCAATACTGTGAGAATTCCACCAACTAGAATTTCTTTTGCTGCAGCACATTTATTGGTTTGTCTTCTCTGTGGTCACTCCTGAAAAGAACCTGGGTTTTGACTTTTCCAGGCAGTGAGAGTGGATTCACTTGCACTGTAGATCTCACTATAGCCTTGCAGCCTTGAGACACTGCTCTCTCACATTCTCCTCATGCCTAATATGGTGCAGCCCTCTGACCACCCTGTTAACTGGCTCCAGCCAAGTCTTTCTTGTACTGCAGAGCCCCAAGATAGGCACAGAATTCTGGATGCATTCTTAAAATGTCAAACAGGAATAATTATCTTCCTTGATTAATTATCTAAAGTTGGCCTTTGTTTCTGGAAGGATGCACTACTCACTCACCCTTAGCAGATCACACAGTAGGACCCCCAGGCTCCTTCCTACAGAGCTGCTGCTGCTTTCTAGCCAGTCAGTTCTCAGTTTAAGCAGCACAGGGCCATTCCATGCCAAAAGCAGGACCTTACATTTGTCTGTACTGAAATTCTATCTTCTGCAGAGCAACAATCCTCCTCAACAAGATGCCTACTACAGTTTTTGCATGGCAAGAGATTTCCTGCTTTGATGCCCAGTCTCCAGCAGCAGAAACTTCCCTTGCTGGTTTACTCGAACAGTAACAAAACAGGTTCGATGCACTTCCTCAGCAAGAAAGAGCCAGGATACAACAACCTGCCAGCAGGGCAGAAAGCACACATTCTAGCTGCTGAGAGCCCATAAAACCAGTTACCCTAAAGAACTCTGTTCCAAAAATAACAGTAGAAGCATTGGCACAAAGGAAGGGTAGGCTGAAGAGCAAATATTTGAGGAGAAAACTTCATTTACAGACTTTACAAGAACTGTCTAATAGGTAAGTCCTGTAAAGACACAGCCTCTGTGTCCATGCAACGTGAGCATGGCATGGTGGAGGCTGCCCAGATGATCCCTTACCGAGTTGTGCAGGAAACTGTTAGTGGTGGTGATTTTCATCTGTTTGCTAGGAAGGGGAGAGACACTTTCCTCATCATCTTCTGTGTCATACAGACCCTGAAGTGAAGAAGGCAATAGTTTACATGCAGGCAGACTTCATTGAGACATTTCAAGAATAGGGAGTTCTCTCCTGCCTTCAACCATCTTCAGCTAATGAACATTTACACTGCATTTTAGTTTCAGGTAAACAAGTCCATGTCAAAACATCAGCATAAAAACTATTGGACTTTCTTTCCAAAAACATCACAGTAAAACTGTTTCCCTAGATATACTGAAATCACATACAGATCCCTCTTCTCCTGGACCTCATTAGGACAGCTGAAGCTCCATTATTGGAATAGAGCCTCAGTGTCTTACATTTTAGCATCCTCCTACCTTTTACAGCTGACACCTGTGCATGCGATTTTTAAATTAGTTTGGGGATGTGAGGTGGGGTTTCTTTTTGTTTGTTTGGGGTTTTTCATTGTTGTTTTTTTTTTTTTTAACTAAACAAGTGCCTGCTGAATACATCTAAACAGAACATTCCTTTTGAATAGCTTGCTTTCCTTAGCACAGGACATATCCATCTGGCCCTAGAAAACACTGCACTAAGAGCTTTACTGAATGAATAATTCATTTTCCAGTTCAGCTTAACACTCATAGCCTTGCCTTAAAATACTGAGGTGAGCTCCTACACAAGCATTTTTTTCGTTGACTCTAAATAACGTTAAGAAAAAGTCTAGACACAAATTGCAGTGCCCAAAACATAAGAAATCACAACTGCAAACAGCTTCCCATTAATTCACTAAAAAGCTAAAGAAAACTGGAGGGATTAGCAATGAGAGCTTGAAAAATCAGTGGGTTGTTCATAGTCAGCAAGATTTTGGTTTACAAACAAGGAAGTTGTTCTAGTGACAGAAATGCTATGAAGGAAAAAAATCTGAAAATGGCCAGAGAACAGAGGAGAATTGTGCAGAAAATAAAAGAGCTGGGAAAAACACTAGGGAGCAGGACAATGGACTTGAGCTTGAGACAAAATGAAATGGATTGCACGTTTCCAGTGATAAGGTCAGAATAATGAAGACACTTCCTTAAACAACAGCATCTGAGATAGGTGATGGTAGCAGGCCAGCATAAAGGTAACATACACAAATTGCTAAAATTATGATAATCATGGCAAAATGTCACCTGACATGATATTGTGAATGCCAGTTTTCCAGTATTTCATGCAATACTTTGTGTATACACACACAATAACATAAGTAATAAAAATATCCAATTCCTCTCTATAAGCACCCAAGGTAGTAAGGTGGCTGAATGGCTGGGGGCTGTGACAAAATCCATTAAAACTGATCCCAGAAAGACAATACTCTAAGGTCTTTCTCAAAATCTGCTTGCTAAGGGCTATGGGAACTCTGGAAGTCCATCAGAATACGAGGTAACATCACTCCCTATCAGGATTGCAGCAGTGGCCCAGCTTTCACAGGAAGTTATACCCTCTCCCACCTGACTGCAGCACATCTGACCATGTGCAGTCACATCCTCTCTCTCAAGAGGCTGGCAGCACGGTGAATCAAAGCAGCCAACAACTTGATCTGATGTGATGTCATAAGAAATTTATACAAAAATATCAGAGCTAGAGGTCAGCCTCTAGGGAAAAAATACACCATTAGCATAGAGATAAAGCTGGGAATATCTACTTCTCATTCCTGTATCTCATTCAAATACACTAGGAATCAAGATAAATTATACTAAATGAAAACCTCAATTACTATGAAACTATTTCAACCACGCAAGACACGGAAGCTAAGCTGATGGAGAACTTTCCAATGTTCTTCTCTCCTACTTAAGAGTTTTCTTTGCACCTGCCAATGTTTATGGACAGATTTTCTTCCCTGTTAAAGATAACAAAGAGTACAGAGCAGGTACACACCTGTTTATGTGTATGGTTGTTCACCACATTGATCCTCATTCCTGCTGGATGAGAGTGTCCAGGAACTGGAGCCTTCTGCTACAGTTGGAGATAAAGAACCAAAGCATTAAGCATTACAGTCCACCAGGTTCAGAAGATCAAAGCTTTAGTTGAATAACCTGAGATCATTTATATAAAACTTACCTTCCCTGCTTTGAAATATATTACCACAATATGCTCCTGGGTAACACCTGTATTTCCTGTGATATGTTCAATATGAGATAGCTTCACTTAAATTAAAATCTAAGACCCCATGAAGAAATGGATTCAAATTAGTGAGGGTTTAGTCCAAGATTACTGGGAAGTTAACTTCAGTCCTGTCAGGACTACTAGATCTACATTTCTGCCAATACAAAACCATGAATGGGCTAAGTCAGAAAGTAGCTGTGTCTTCTTTCATGCTACAGGTAACTAAACATGCAGATCTCCATCAAGCAAAAGGAGAAGTATTCACTGTCCCTTAGCACTAAAGCTGGAATAAGCTGTAGTGGAATAAAATGCTGCACAGGGTAGTGTGCAGCCCATTAGACGATGAAACAGGGAAATCACAACAGAAGGAGGTAGGGAATGTAGCTGTATTAATCAATAACTGAAATCATGCCACAACACCCATAAAAATGCCCTTCTGTTTTTCTGAAAAAGCTGGAATCTGTCCATTAAAGAATATATATTCTTACAAAAATAGTCCACACAGGTAATAAAATCTTCAGATTTGCATTTTCTCTAGACTGCAATCTATACCACAGCACCTCATGTTTCAATCTGCTAATCACAGAAACAAGGATACCCATCCTACAGAAACACCAGCAGACCTACTGGAATTTTTTGGTTTCAAAGATTTTTCCTTGCTTCATGATAAACAAGACCTCAGGTCAGCACATTTAGACCTGTATGCTGTACTTTGAATCAAGACACACTAGTTTGATTCCACTCCCACGTTTGGTAAGATAGGAGGGTCGGGGCAATTTGGAATTTCAGTACAAATATTTTCAAAAACTTTTAGATAATTGCTTATGTGCAAGGTTCTGTCTACAGTCTGAATCACCATGATACCCTATGTATAAATATATATGTTCCCTTGCACTATGTTGTCTAGCAAACAGAAAATACTATTGGTCAAAACAGGTCAAACAAAAACCCACAAAACACCAGGTCAGTAATGCACCAAGTCTCTGGAAACTACTTTAACTCCTAGAAACTTTGTAGAAGATGTTCAATTCCTCATGGCTGACGCTGGTGATTGGGCTCAGAAGGACAGCAAGAATACTGATCCCCCTCCAGCCCTTCTTACTGCCTCAAGAGCCCTTTCTCCTCCTTACATCAGCCTGGCAAGAAACCTGCAGACTAGTGGGAAAATTCCTAGGCCCATCTGCAGAAGAAACATGTTTGACATTTCTTTTCAGCTAAACCCAGAGCTGAACAGAAAGCAGACTCATCTAGGCTTTCAAAGTGGTGACAACAGATTCCTGGGTATGAGTGAGCACACTGCTGATTTTTGGGAGATTGAAAATGAAAGAGGTAGACTAGGAACTTCAGTTCCATGCTTGTAGAGGTAAGGAGCAAAACCACTCAAACAACAATCCCAGCAGTCTGGAAATTTCTCTTCTGGCTCTACACATTGTATCTAACAGACACAGCTTAAGAGCAGGAATTTCTCAGAGAAGCTGGCTAAGAATCAAGTTGCTACGCACACAGCAAAGTGAAATCAGAAAGCTGGCCCAGGAAATCAGCAGGTCAGGGTGATCAACTGATTATAATACAATTGAAATAAATCTTGAGCCTCAGCAGGAATGCTTCATGTGATCAGGCAAACCCCTGAAAACCAGACAAGTATAAAAAGAGAAAATTGTAGAATGGCTCATTGAATTTTAAATTTCCTTAGATACAAACACAGCTGCATATTCTAAGCTGCTATTCCACCCCTAGGATAAACCAGTTATCTATACAGGACAATCCACCCCATCAGACTTGCAAAGAGGGGCAGTATAAGAATGACAAAAAATCTGCATCATTTTGTTTGCATTCAGGCAGGAAAGAGACTACTTAACCATTCAAGATATCTCTTTTAATGCTGACAGGAGCTCTGCCTTAGTCTTTTTGGGCCCAAAATTAAAATGAAAATTTAAATGAGAGGTGTGATTCTACAAAAAGTCCCAAGCAGCTGCAAGGACACACAAAAGGATGAGAATCCCACCCCACGGGCTGGAATGAACTGCACCATCCTTGCTTCTACTGCAACCATACGAACATACTGAAGTATTATCATGCCTACTGCACTGCTGCAGAGTAACTGAGGGGCTCAGAGGTGACTCATTCACCTACTTGAATAGTTTTGGTGATTTTCACAGCTGGATTTACTGTCCCCATAGCTGGGCTGATAGCAGCTGGAGTGCTCCTTTTTAAGCTGATCTTCTCTCTGGCATCCACCACTTTGGTCACCTTTTCAGCAGCCACACTTTGCTGCTTGCGGGAATTCAACATCTCCCGAGCATCCTGCACCTTCCCTTTGATTTTGAAGCGAGCGTCCTTTTGAAGCAGTTTTTCTCGGGCATCCTTCACCCCCAGTTTGTGCCTGGCATCAGTGAGTCCTATCTTCTGTCGGGCATCAAAAGTCTGCTGGAAGCTCACAGCTGGTGATGATCTATTCAGAAGATTTTGCTGGATCCCAATGCGAGATCTTACACCTCCAAACACTGGCCGTGTGTTAAGTCTGAGGGGGGAAAAAAAGAGAAAAACAAAAAGAAAGTTTCAGGCATTATGTGTCAATACAGTGTCAATAAAAGTATTTGTGTTGCTGCAAACAAAAGTTCATTATTACTGCACAAAAATCCACTCCAGCTGGACATCCAAATACAACAGTAGAACTCCTAAGCTCTTTTATGCTGGACTTTTTTTCCTACACAATCAGCTAAGGAACTTATTTTCAAAATCCACCCTTCAGCTCACATTTACAAACTAAAGGGTCTGAGTTCAGCTGTGCTAAGTACATACTACATTTACACAAAATTCAACAACTCAGGTACTTCGGGCAACCTTTGAGGAACAGGAACAGACTTTCCAGCTTTAGGAGTGAACAGGTCTGCTAAAGCATCTTCCATAATTCACTAATACATCCTGATATGAAGGAAACATGCAACCACACATGAATTCAAGAATTCTGGGCAGCAAGTTGAGATCTGTGGGAGGACAGCAACTCAAATTTTAGTATGTACAAGCACCAGTAACAATCTTAGTTCAAAGCCACCTGTTTCAAGGTTGATTAGCTTCCAGCAAGAATAGTCGTTAGTCAAATTACTTTTTAACATGGCTGCCTCTTCTTTAATCTAATAAAAGAACTACTGCACTTGATGGCCTTTACTTTTTAAGCATATCATTATTGCAATACTGAACACAGAAAGACAATAGCCCACAAAAACAACAGCATTTGTACTTGTAGACAAGTATTCCTAAAAAGCAGCACAACACAGGGTGAAAACCAGAACTACCTTCTTGTTATAGGTCTGATACACTTTTTCAAAACCTGCCCAAAGAGCAAAATAAAATTATCTAATTTCTTAATGGAGTTCCTCTGATGAATATTTTTAAAGTTTTTTCTTTTTCACTGGGTTTCTTCATATGAAAAAAAAAGAGAGAAAAAATATTCTTGCTGTTGACTTTTTAAAAGTCAAAATATAGGGCTACAAAGTTCATCTGCTTCCAGAAATGTGTTGTCCAGTATTACAAAGTCTAAAAGCAGATACCTGGAATTTGTTGTAATAATCAAAAGTTTAGTATCACAAAACCAAATTATGGTGCTATTTCAATTCTTCATGCACCCTTATATTCGTATTTCCTGACCTAACTCCACAATCTTCACATTATTTACAGCCATGTATTTTCAATTGAGAGATCTTTACAAAAAAACCCCAACCAGCTGAGAGATGAAAGACTTAACCTCTGCTTCTACCTCTTGCATTCTTGTGTCTCAATGTCTGGAAAGCTGGGACTGGAGCCCCATTTTATTACCTAAGAGTCCTATGGCTGCTCTCTCCAACAGGCAAAGCAAACCAGCTAGAAGAAACTGGAGGATTATTAAGACCATCTATGAAAATAAACTCAGAGCACAGGAACCTAACAATACCATAAAGCAACAGAGACAGAGCAAGACTTTCCTTGCAATTTTAAGAAACATTTATTTAGCCATGTTGGAAGCATTCAGCTGGAGTACTGCAAAGGGCTGGATGAGTGGTTCATAAGAGAGGCCAAAGTAAAACCAGAAATGTATGTGACAACATTTAAACTAGAATTAGTTAAGACTGTTGATAACAAAACTCAACAAAATAGGTTAAGAAACTGAAGATTACACCATTTCTGGTGTCTTTACCCTAATAAGCAACTCTCTTTCACAGATAACTGCTTACCCTACAAGAGCATTAACTGCTTAGCTATTTGTGCCACAGCACCTGCAATAAAAGCAGATCTCAAACATCTAATTCACTTTCCAGGAGTCCAAGCTCTGGCTTGAACGTGTTATGGACCAGCACATTTTATTAGTGAATTTTTTTCTTTTATTTCATCTAGACTACTGAATAGCACAGATATAATGACTTAACTTTATTCAGTTTATCCAGACTTCACAAAGCCAAGTTTGCTACCTCAGGAATTTATAAAGTGAGCTAAACACAACATACAAGAAGAGTGTGGGGCACAACAATTCTTACAGTGCTGCAGAGGGATTATTGCTCAGCAAAAAAAAAAAAAAAAAGCAGGAAGAATTCCTGGAAGAAATGAGAGTTAAGGAGGGATTTGAAAAGGGATAAAGTAGGTACTTGGGGCACAGTAAGCAGACTAAGACTCTTCCAAATATGCAGGATAATATGAATGAAAGTGCAAAGCCAAGGCTTTGTCTAGACTAGGATTTAAATATGTTTTAATGTTTTGGTAGTATATGTTAGCAGATAACTTTCAGAATATTACTCTAGACATGTAAGTGTATACACATCCAGAGTCAAAAACGAAGACTAATAAATTAAAAAAAGAAAACCGAAAGGAAAAAATCCAACAAAACAAGAGCACACTGAGCTAACAGAAGGGGAACAAGTTCTTCAGAAGCATTACGAGACTACGGCAAAAGGGAAAATGAAAAGCTACCGAAGGAGAACCCAGGTAAGAACTGCCAACTGTGGAAGCAAATGGCCCAGCCTACACTGGGGACATCTGCCATGCAAAGAAATACCCTGACCTTGCAGCTCCGATCTGCAACATGCTCCACGTCCTCTCAGCCACTGCAGGCAGTCGCTCGGGGTCCCACTGACTACGCTGGAGGGACGGCACCTTCCGAGAGCCGGGCAGCGCTGCGCCCCATGCCCGGCAGCCTCCCCCGCGCGGCGCCCGGCGGCCCCGGTCGGTTACGGCTCCCCGAGCACCAGCAGCCCTGCCACGGCTCTCCCACAATGCCCCGAGCCGCGCCCGGGAGCGCGGGGGCACCGGGCACCGCCTGGGTAACACCTGCGGCACGCTACCGGCGGGGTTTGGGGAGCCCACCCCGCTACAGGGAGCAGCGCTGGGTTAATCGGCGGGGACAAGCAGGAGGCAAGTCGGAAGGTTCAGCGAGAAAAGGGACGGCGCCAGGAGTCCCGAGAGGACCGAGAGGGGATGGGCCGCTGAGCGCTCCTGCCCCACCGGGGCAGCGCCAGGCACGGGGGCCGAGATGGGGGCCCGACCCCCGCCCCGGCCCTGAGTGACGGTCACCGCCGCCAATCGCACGGCAGCGCGGTCCCGCAGGCCCGCGGCTCAGCCAATGGGAACGCGAGGGCGGGAGCAGGGCCGGGCCGCGCCGAGACAGCTGCGGCCCGCAGCCCCCGGAGCGGAGCCACCCGAAAGGACCCTCGAAGAGCGGCCGGGGGCCGCCAGCCCGAGGCGCTGCGTGGCCGCCCGAACCGCTCACCTCCCCTTCACCGTCACACCGCGTTTCCGTATGAGCTCGTCCAGAGACAGGTCCGCCATCTTGTCGCGGCCCCAACGATGAGACGCAGCGAGCGAGTCCCGGAGGTGACACCGCACGACTTCCGCTCCTCGCCCCGCC
The DNA here is from genome assembly GCF_028769735.1 of Zonotrichia leucophrys gambelii. Classification (NCBI taxonomy): domain Eukaryota; kingdom Metazoa; phylum Chordata; class Aves; order Passeriformes; family Passerellidae; genus Zonotrichia; species Zonotrichia leucophrys. The sequence continues at coordinate 37,116,160 of NC_088170.1, read as the reverse complement.
CCCAGAAGTCCGGCGGGCCCCGCCCGGGCTCCGCCCACTGCGCCGGGGCGCCCCACAACTCCCCGCGGCCGCCGAGTCTCTCATTTGCATACGGCGCGGCACGTCGCGGCTCGGTTCGGCCCGTGGCAGCGGTCCCGCGGCGCGAAAGGGGACAAGGACCGAACGCAGTGGTGAGGCCACTGTATGCCAGCCAAAGGCCGTGTCGGGCGGCGCTCGCCCTGACCTGTGGAGTTAGTGCGGAGCCGTGTCCCAGCGGCGCGGCGCGGTTTAGGTCATGCCTTAAACTTATGAGTAAGGAAAATAACGACCCGGGGTGACGCCCGGGTCCTCACTACCAATGTGAGAGGAATTTTTGTGCGGGTACAGGTCGCCCCTGGGTGCCCCGCTTACTTCGCGGGATGCCCGGGTGCCGTGATCTGCCCGACCTCCGTGGCGCGTGTGCCAAGGACAGAACTGCCGTTCCCGGGGCGCTTCGCGCTGCTCCGGGAGCCCGGGAGGCGGGACAGCGCTAGCGCCTCACGAGGGCGCGCCGCGAACGGAGATTCCAACCGCCCTAAAGAGCAGAAGTGCCTGAACCTGTGCTTTTCTCTTGTCGCTCTGCTCACTGAGGAGTCTTAAGGGTCTCCACGAGGCCTAATACAATAAACCACCAACCCAGCCTAATAAATACTTCATGTCTCTGCAGGAAGCAATTCCTTTTCTGTTCTTCTGAGGGAGCAATTACACCGTTTAAAATCAAGCTAACAGTGAAAGGGAAATGGTGCCTTGTGCAGCTCGGGCAGCGGTGAGCTCCGAGGCTCCTGCCCTGTCATGACCTGCGCGACGGCGGCTCGGGGTCTCGCTGCGGGCCCTGGTGCTGCCGGGCCTCCCTCAAGGCGCCCTTTTGCAGCATGTCACAGCCGCAGCGGCTCCAAAACGCAGCTTTGCTCCCGCCCGCAGCTCTGGCACGAGGTTCGCTTGCGAGCCCTTCTCCTGCCCCGCTGTTCCCCTTCTGCCCTTTGCCCAGCACGGAATCCTGAGCTGCAGTAGCCCCGGGGCTTTGCCGTGCGTGCTGCAGCACCCATCGTGTTGCTGTGGAACTGGCGGCCCGAACACATTCCGTGAGATCCAGGGGGAAGCTCCTGGACTTCAACAGTGCGGGAGCTGCCAGGGAGGGCTGGGGACCATCACAGAGGCGACATAGCAGCTGATTCAGCTGCTCACAGCCACACAGGCCCAGCCCCCACAGCCCTGATTTCCTCTCAGGAGGCCTTTGTGAGCCTGAAGCCACACCAGCGGTGATGCCAGGTCCCTGCTTGGTTGTGCACTGGTGCTTGATCCAGCTCCAGGGTGGCACACGACTGCAGTGCTACAAATACAGCCCTTTTTGTGCTGCCTTTCTGCAGCTGTTGAGGTACTTGATCAAACTGAGGCAATGGGGTGGGAAATGTGTGATATTTGCTTTGCTGTTGCAAAACCAACAGGCAATGTTTGTTTAAGCAAATTCATTTGACTTTAAGAGCAGCCCAAGTGGTTCCAGACTAGAGGGCCACCTAGCCAGTGTCCTGTTTCCAGCCTGCAAGGACCCCTGTGGAGGTGGCTTCCAGACACCCCACCAACCTTAGTGCTCTTTGTGCAGCCACAATTCCTTCAGGCAGTACCTCCACTCTGCTTCTTCTGCATCCTCCTGTTTGTTTTGCTTCCATCAGCCTAGTTCTTGCAACTGAGCTGAAGAGTGTGCGTGTAGCTGCCACCCACCCTCTCTTCCACCTGTGATCCCTGAAGTCCTCTTTTGTCCAGGTGAAGAATTCCAGGCCTGCTCAGACATTCCTACGGGTGAAGGTGAAGCTCCCTCCCCTCTGCAGGCTTCCACCTTCCCATGTTAAGTCTCTGTGGGAGGCTGATCGGGGGGGGCATGAGTCATGGTGTTGCAAGAAAGGAAGGGTTTGAACATCTAGATTGTCCTCTCTCTTTCTTTTTCGTACTGTTTTGCTCTTCCTGTAAGACAGAAGCTGTAGCTCAGTTTTCTTTACGGTTTCTTCTCTGAGCTGTGTATGAGAAGTCGAATATTTGTTCCAGGAAGGGCCTGGGCCCCTGCTTCCCTCCTTGTGGCTGGGAGAGGGGTAAATGTGGGGTAAGCAGCAGCAAAGAGATCTCCCTGAGTGTAGGGGTCTCTACAAAGGGCTCCTTGTCCCAGTGTGCTGGAAAACTTTCAGGCCTGCCCTTGTTTTCCAGAGGCAGATTCCCTATGTGTGTCTCCTGAATCTGCTGGGATCCCCACAGCATGGAAGTCAGACCAGAGGAGACCATCTTGCACCAATTTCCTGTAAAATATTACTGGAAAAGCAGGGCACCCCCAACGAAGGAAGGAATGATGAGGAGGACTCCATGGATATCAGAAAGCTAAATAATTACTTTGTTGTACTATATTATTCTATACTATATTATATATTCCATCTAAACTGAATCTGCCAAGCACTCAACTGCACAGCATCTCGTGACTGACACTCACACGCTTGGCCCTGATAGGCCAAGGAAACAAAACCCCATCACTCTGGGTGAACAATCTCCATATTGCATTCCACTGTGGCACAAACACAGGCACAGCAAGTGAGATAAGAATTGTCTTCCCTTTCTCTGAGGTTCAGGGAATGTGAATCCCAGAATATCCTTGGGAAGAATTGTGCCTTGCTTTTCTCTGTGAAGAGAAATGTGTCAACAGTGGTGGAAGTACCTGGTTTGTAGTGAGAGGTTAAAAATCCTCTGATTTTAGCAGTTTGTTCTCTTTTTCAGGACTATTGAACCCTAGGCCTTTTAGCCTTCTGAAGACTTTTAAATCAGTCTTTGAAATATAAGGCCTTGCAAGATGAGTATTTTAGCCTAGCAAAAATGATGTTAAGGAGAGGACACACCAGAGGAGATGCAGAAGTGATGAGCTTCAGAGATAAAACTGATGCACAGCATAGGATCCAGACAGATTCAGGGAGCTACCAAAAAAATAGGCTAAAAATTTTCTAAGCAGGTAACAAAGAGAGCTGGCAGCTTGCCATATGTGTAGTATTATACCTGTATAATCACATGGCACTTGGCTCAGGGTCATGCTGAAACTTCTACTTGGCTGTACAACTTACCTCTCATTTACCTTCTACGGCCTGGAAAAATGAAATATTATTGCACTGCTCATCTGAGTCTGCAACATTTTAAAAAGCATGAAGAACCAACTATGGTAGTTCTTTCTTTTTGTGAAAGTTGTAGGAAATATGGTACGTAAGTAATTTTACTTCACCTGTTCTATTCCATAATAGATATTTCCAGTAAGGGAGCACACCTGTATCCCAGCTCATGTTGTCAGTGACCTGCAATATGCTTGGGAAATACTAAATCCCTGAGAGAAGCAGAGCAATTTGCTTGCAGAGAGCTGCACAGAAATTTGCCTTTCTTTCTGGGGGCCCATTGAGAAAATCCCAGGGAGTTTGTGCAACCAAGGAAACTGACGGATTAGAAAGAAAAACTGGAGAAAAGGACTTGGCAGGTGTTCAGTCTTGACTGGGTATTGGGTCTTCAAAGAGATAGGAGTAGTTTTTGGTTGTTGTAAAGTTGTTTATTGTATGAATACATCAGCTCTGAAGGTGAAGAGTTTACAGTATTAAAGTTTGTGCTAAAAGCTTTCTGGTATGGAGTCTTGATGTTTTCAGTAGAAGCAGTAGAAGAAGTAGTAGTTAGTAGAAGCAATTAGCACCTTTTTTATCCCAATATAGGGGAAATTTATTCAGAAATAATCTAATCAGCTAAAAACACGATTCTAAAACATTCTTTCTACACCTATCCAAGCTTAATTCTAATGTGTGAAAATAGTGTTAGTCTTTACACAAAATCTACACATACAGTTCTATCTGTTCACACAAACAGTTCTGTCTGTTCTATTTAATAATGTAAGCAATGTTCTGCTATGGTTTTGTTATGTCTGGTGCTAAGTTAGTTTTGTGAAAGGTACCACTACTGAACTTTAAACTAGGCTTTAGGGTTTTTTAGTAGCTAATACAGTTTCTTAAGGCACTTAAGATATATTTCTCCTTACTTAAAATTAAAACTTACACTCCTACTTCATGTCTGTGTGGTTTAATATATTTTAGTTTCTCTAAAGGTTCCAATTCAATTCCTATATTCCTTTCTCTCTCTGAGGGACTCAGGCTTCTATTCCATGCATTCTAACAGCAGGCACACAGCAGAATTTAAAGTCTTTTTTATTTGGTAATTCTCAAGTTGCTCACAGAATACTGTGTCACACCAAATCACATAAACATGCATTTGCCTCATTGCATCTCCATTATGCCATGGAATACAACTTCTGGATTTCTTTGGTCCAGAGCTGTGGCACATGTGTAGCTGAAGGACTTTGGGAGAGGTATATTGTAAAGATGTGAGGAAGCAGGGGAATGCTAACAGACAGGTGGCCTTTGTGAGGAGACAATTGGGATAGCTTCAATTTTTAATACAGGTTTGTTAATGATGATTTATCCTAGGTGTCCCAAGTGGGGGATGTCTAACTTACTAGCTCTGAAAAGTAGGCAATTCATGGAGGAAAGAAAAGCAGAGTACCACATAACAGCTGTTTCATCTTCTTATGGCTAAGTAAGTAATTAGCCTGACTCTCAAGTCATTTTCCTTTGGTCCCAGACTACACCTTTCACAATAACTTTTTCCCCATGTTTCATTATGGGCCACAGAAGTGATGGATTTACCCAGTGCACTACATCTTTCTTGTCCACATGCTCTAGATGCCGGCTCTTTATCCTCCATTCAGCTTTAACTGGTGGATCCTGAAGAAGCAGCAAACAATAAATTTGGCAGCACTGCAGCAGGAACTGTGTTTGATTTTCAGTTCTTATGTGAATGGCAGCTTCCTGAAAATCAAATAAGAACAGTTTTCAAAGCTTTGTAATATTATGCTGATGTATTGTTACATTGCCTCCCCGCCCTCATTCTGTGCAGCTGCTCCACAGGAACTAAGCACTCAAGAACTTCACTGGTCAAAGCTGCTGGTGCTGTTTGAGTGGGATATGGAGGAGTCCCAGGGCAACTTTAAAAGTTCTTTTATTTACCAGGTCCTGACTTCTGGATTGTGCCAGTGTATTGGAATATGAATCCCAATATTACCAGTTAGATTGTGCCTGGGCCAGTCTGACCCTCGCTGCCAGGCCAAAGGCGGCATCTGTGGTGCATCACCCCAGAGACACCTTTAGCTTGCCGGTGGTTGCAGCTGGGCTCTAAACAAGTCCAGGCTTGTTAGGAACTTCATTTACCTCAGGAGGAAAGCTTCAAGCGATGGGGAGGAGAAAAAGGAGAGGATTCTGCTGGAGGGTTTAATATCCAGACGTTTAGTCCATGGTTACAGAGGTCTGAATCTTAGGAACAGCTCCAACAGAATGCCGGCTGCATGGCCTTATTCACCTTTTAAGCTCAGGGGGAGGGGAGGGGACAGGTGAGCCACCAACCAGGTGGGAGGGGCGGGGTCTCAAGGGACGAGGGACACCTAGACAGGCCAATGACCTCTGGGCCTGAGGGGCATCCTCTGAATTTGACCAACCACACGACGCCTTTGTTGGAATGTTAAGCCTGATTGACAGGACTCACTCGGCAAGGGACAAGGGGGGAGGGGAAGAGGGTATTGGTACACCTGGGGAAGGGACCTGAAAGTTTGAAACACACCGCAACACCAGTGTCCAGCCCCTGCCTCTGTTTCCTCATAGAGAGATCTGCAAGGAGTTTGGTAAGACCAAGCTCTTGGAAAACCCCAGCAAGCTGCAAAAGGAGGAAGCTCCTCTTTGGAAGTTTCAGATATCTGTGATATATATGTCATATCTTCCACCAAAAAACGCCCACTAGAGACTTGTCCCTGTGGATAGCAGGTGTCAGGGCTCTGTGCACATCCACAGCCTCTGCACACTTTCCTCGGCCTTCCCAGGGGTTTGGCTGCTTGTGTTCAAGGTCAGCTCAGATTTAGCACGACCATATGACCTTGTATTCAACTGCTGCAATAACAGCCAAGCTGGCAGAAAGGGTGGTGTGAGAAGGAGTTATGAGAAGCCCCATCTTCACCCACAGACTGGCCAGCAGTTGACCCAGGAGCTGAGTGGTGGCTGGGTGCTTGACTGAGCTGTGGTTTGGGATGCCTCTGCCCAGTCTGGCTGGTCCTGACCCAGAAACCAACTTCACAGCTCGGTCTTGACCTGGCTGAGCTTGCCCAGTGGTCACTGGTTTGTGGCTGACCCTGATCACCACCACAGCCCTTTGCTCCTTGCTTGGGTCCAGTAGGGCTGTGCCTTTGTTGGTAGGGGCACGACCCTGCCTGTCCTGCAGTACTTCTCTTAGTTACATGTACTTGAGAATATTTTGGGAGTATATGAGCTGGAATGACCTGGCCTCAAGTGGAAAACAACCTCATGCAGAAGGGAGACCTCTCATGTTTTAAATAACAAGCTGTACATTGAACCATTGCCCGGTTCCTGGGCTGTGTCTTTACTCACTTGAATAATCTGGTCATAAACCACTGAGTTTTGGTGATAGTGTTGCCTGAGCAGCTTCATTAGGTCTTGCATCATCACCTACAGAACAATCATAGCACAAAGCAGGCTGTTACCATGCAGTAAGGCAAACACTGGAGATTTTTTTTTCTCGTATTGGATCAATCACTAATGGGGAAGTCACTCATTTCAGGCTTTGGAGGAAGGTCTCATAAAAGCAGCACAGGGCTGGAAAATGCTTTCTGCACCCATATATGTGTTTAATCCAGCTGGCCAATTCAGATATGCAGTGTATGGCTGTGTGTCATGGGACACAGAATAATTTAATTTTGGAAGGCCCCCAGAAGGATCCTCAAGTCCAGCTCCCTGCTTCTCCATGGAATAGCTAAACTCTTAGAGAGAAAGACCTGTTTTTTATCCAGTGCTGCTCTCATACCTAGGATTGCTAGAGCTTGGCCCCAGACCTCTCAGCTCAGAAGTTATCCCCAGTGTCACTGCTGACATATTTTGAGTAGTGTTCTTAGCAGATACAAAGTTCTAAATGAAATGGCAGGTGCCAATGGCCCTTTTACAGGCCATAAAAGGTGCTTTTACAGGCCTTTTACAGAAACATAAAATACCTTGGTCAAAAGTATTTTTACCTTATTCGAAGGTGGAATGTAAAGAACTTTAAGTATGTCCTCTTTTCTCTGTTGTGTATCTTTTTCACAGGCATCAAACACCTTCTGCAGTGCAGAAACAACAACTGATTACAGCATCAATCACATTGAAACCACAGGTGTAGTGTGCAAAGCTGAGAAAACATCTGCATTAAATTGTAGGGCTGCTAATTGATTGAAACATGTCTTCAATAACAACAACAAACTGTTTCATCAAGCTGCTTGCATGTTGGAGCCCATTCTTCAGCATCTGTGGGGCCTTATCATCACAGTCAATGCTAATAATGGCCTCCTCTCAGGCTTGTCCTTTAAGGTAATACCACTTTGGTGTTTTCCTTTAGATCTCTCCAGCATCACAGCAGTGAGTCAGACATCAAAATGAGGTCTCCCAGCTATCAGTTCAAGCACTAACATAAGGAAACTGGATTTTTTCCCACGTGTGCTTAACACCTGTGAGAGATGGGACTAGTATTTGAGCGTGCCCTTCTGAAAGGCAGGAGGAAGAAGGTCACTGTCACTTTGATCTCTACAGCATTCCATAGGCCCTGCTGGGCTGGAAAATCAGAGACCCAAAGTTAGGCCCAAACCCTGTCTGGTACAGAAATACAAATGCTCAAGGGCTGCTATATGGCTACACCATAATTGATGTGATAAGGGTCAGATGGAGAAAATGGACTTGAGCAAACCCTGATGGCCTCACTGCCTTCTTCATAGGTCCAGCGGTGGGGCATGGAGCACCTGACTTTCTCCCATTCCTGCAGCCGGAGCATCTCGTATCTCTCCAGCACAGCAGACAAACGTGAGGGGTCATTGATGTCCTCAGAGTCCTGGTGCATGGCCATCACTTTAGCCAACAGCTTTTGGTTTCTAGGTCAAGGAGGATATTAAAAAACATATCTAAGTCACGATGAAATAATGAGCAAATGTAAATATTGTACTTATGAAACTGTTTAATGTTTTCTACAATGCACTTCTCATTTATATTACATAGCGGGCAAGCAGCTTTTTTGTGGAAAATAGTGCTTTCTCAGCTCAGTTTTGCATGATCATTGTAGGACCTGATCAGAGTGGCATCTTGACTATGTCATTGTAGACTGGTTTCTTTTACTCTTTATTTAACTGGTTACCCCAACTGTCTTCTTCCCTTTGCAGAATGTCTTCCCTTTGCAGAACAACCCAAGCCATGTCCCAGAGTCAGTTACAAAGAGATGCTGGCAGGTTGAAAGTCTGGACAGAAGGTGTCTGGGATATCTGGTCAGAAATAGAGTCCCCAAGGACTGGAGGAAGCAAGAAGCATGTGGCTTTTCAGTGTAGAAACGCACACTATGTCTGAAATATGAATAAATGCCTTACCTTCCCTCTAGCTTTTCGTTCTTCCTTTTCAGCATCTTAATTTCTTCATTCTTCTCATGAAGTATTTGAATTACCTTTTCAGGAAGTACTCTGAAACAGATTTTTGAAATCTCTTTATATGTACTTGGACGCTGGCACAACAGTGGATATACCCCTGTTGAATAATCTGAGTTCTAGGAAAAAAGCTCTGAGGTGGGAAAGTGCAAGAGCATCCAGGAAAACTCCAGGGGAGCTGAACACCTCCCCTAAAAGCTCCCACCCAGAATTTATGCTCAAATCAGGTGGGAAGCTGTTTACATCAGACGAAATAGAGGTGTGGTTGTGAGGATCATACTGATATTCCCCTCTTACACTGATTATTAATGTAAAGAATCACAATATTTATTGTGACTATTCAGAAGGTGACGTAGAGTATCAACAGTGTCAGACAAATTTCTGTTCTCATTGTCCATCCACCCATAAGGGAATGAAAGAAACAATAAACCACATTGCAATCAGTGGGAAAGTATGGAATCAAGTCTTAAAAAATGCACAACTAAACTTCTCCCCTCCAATTTCTGATCAGCCCATAGGGAAAAGAAATTTAGAGGCCAAAACTTGTCAAGGCTGTTCTTTGCCAGGTGCATGGTATGTGACTCTGTGAGTCAATACCAACAGTTCAAATGAAATACCAAAGTGTAAGATTTGCACATTACATGGTGCAAATCCAACAGCTTCTGTAAATTGGCTCTGGGTTCCCAGTATAGCCTGGGCAAAATTTGTTTTGCAGAGCCCTCCCTGTGTCTGGCTCATTTTCTGTCCCCCCCGCCCTAGTGTGCACCAGCTACAGTTCATTGTCAGAGGCCACACTAAACAGTGTCATTTTTGGTCACTGGACTCTCACATTATGTTATTCTTCAATTCTTTCATGATTTCAGATATTTACTTTATATTCTTGTCCATCTCTTTCATAATTTCAAACACTTCCTTCGTGTTAGAAGTCTGGTCTCCATAGGCTGGTGGCTGCTGTGAGGTGTCAGATATATGTCTGAGGAAAAGAAGAAAAGGGAATTCTTATAATGAAGTGGGGTAAGAACACATCCTCAACAAAAGTACTTTATAATTGCCAGTCCTTGTGAGCAGAGGCTTCATGGCTACATCCATGCCAGCAAAAGGATCAGAGACAGGACAAAGGGCACACAGGTGCAGATGTGGCACAAGTGAGTCAGCACTCTCCCAGATAATGCCTGATACAGCCCAGAGGACTCCACAGGCTGTCTATCTTAGCCAAGCCTAAACGAATGTAACTTTTTCTACTTTCAGACTTTGCAGCTGCAGCTAGCTCTAAGTTTTCTGTTCTTCCTGTTTCTAAGGCCTGCTTTTAAGGCTTTCTAGAAATCTTACTTTAACTGTTTCCCACACCAAGGTATGCCAAAACCAAAAGGGTTTGACTAATCAATAGGTCTGGATAAAGTGGGCAAGATACAAGGACAGCTCCTGAAAAACAAACTCAACCCAGATCTGCAGAGAGTGGAGGAACAGCAAATGCAGGTGCTTGTTCTGCTAAAACCAACTTTGCAATGTATGGGGTTTTTTTTAACAGAGGAGTACAAAGCTCTGTGTTCTCAAGGTAATATTTTTATTTATACAACTGCTGTGTCCTGTTTCCTCATGAGGATCCCAATTATCAACTATTATTAGAGAAACAGTCCCAGATTAAGGTGGTCCTGCAGCCTGGATCCAGGTAGAACAGAGAGCAAGCTCATCCCCACAACCAGATGCCAGAGCAAGCCTTAGCATGAGGCTTTACCTTTGGTTTATGCCAAAAAACCTGCTGCCCCTCTCAGCATTACTCCTTCCCGCTGAAGCACATTTTGGTTTTGTTTACTTGGATTTGTTCCTTTCCAGTTAAATCACTTAACTTTCAGTCTTTCACTGAAGACACAAGCTTTTTCTTTAAGCTAAACAATCCAGTAAAAAATTTACATTTTAGTCCACCTTTCCCTGCAAAATTGATGAGCTCAGAATCAGAGCCATGGAATCCCAGATCTTGTCACACTCTTTATACTGATATTTCTAGTTTCTCTTCCTCTTGCACCAATTTAAGATCTGCCTCCCACTGTCGAGTTGAACTTCAGCATAATTTGGGGACAGTAACCATCTCTGTGATGGTTAGAAAAGTTAGGAAGTAGAAAACAGAGCTCTTACTGAATATTTCACTGTGAGAAAATGTTTGCAATTCAGCAACCCTCATGCAACCCTCCAAGAAACTTTGTAGAAATGCTCAGACGTAGGAAGATTAAATAAGATTATCCAGAGATACCCCCTTGTGTAACCTACCTGCTGCCTTCTGCAGTTGTCTTTCTGGGATCAGTATCCTCACACTGTCTTTCCAATACCTCTCTTCCTCTGTTGCCAGAAACTTTGTGTGGATGCCATGATTCTGTTCCTCTGGAGCCAGAAATGTTGGATGTACACCACACTTCTCTGCTGGAGCCAGAATCACTGGGTGTACACGACACATCTTCTTTGCTGGAGCCAGAAATATCAGGTGTATCCAGCACTTCTGCTGTTCTGTAACCAAAACAAATGGCTTTAGACAACATTTTTCTTTTGCTGGAGCCAGAAACCTTTCATCTGTTCATGCAGAAGCAAAAAGTGTTTGTTAAAATGTGTGCAGCACTGAGGATTGTTGATGCTGCTGGGAGTGCAGAAAGCTTCTGATAAGACAGCTCCCTAAAAAAGGCACTTTGCCGCTATAAAAAGCCCTGCTTTTTTTTTTCTTTTCTTCCTTGTTTACAGGAAAACGTACAATTTACAGGATGTCTAGAGTCACGTCTATCTCCAGCCAATAAAATCAGGGGAGATTGCCCTTCTCTCTGCAATATCAGACCTCTCAGTTTCATTTCAGTGCAGTCCCTGTTCATGCCTCTGTGCTCCCAGAGCTGCACACCTCTGCGCTGCAGCGGCCATGGCCAGCCAGCCAATGTTTGTTGTTGCCATAGATTTTGGCACATCCTACAGCGGGTACTGCTTTTCTCTTGCTTCAGGTACAGACCAAATCCGCCAGGTTTATTGGGGAGCAGAGCATGGGTTAAAGACCCCAAAGACGCCTACGAGCATCTTGTTCAACCAGAAGCAGGAGTTCAAATATTTTGGTTATGATGCTGTGATGAAGTACAAGAGCCTGCCCTCCAGCCAAGCTGACAGCTGGTACTTCTTCCAGAACTTCAAGATGCAGCTGTACAACAAGGTAGGTGGAAGAGCTACTGCTGATGGGGGTTGGGGCTATTCATTTGTTTGAGGGGTGGGGGTTAGAGAATCCATGAAGTAGACTGAGAAAGTCTGGTTGATGAGAATGAATGCAAGTCAGAGAGTATTTTGATGAACAAAAGAAGAAGTTTGTTTGGTTTTTTTTTGTCAGAAGCTTCCCAGGCCCTTCCTTCATGATGTTTTTTGTCTAAAGACAATAAAACGTGACTGCATACATGGGTGAAGGCAAATACCTGTTCCTAATAAAAAGCTGCCCTGTTCCCAAGCTTGACAGAGAAACTGGTCTCCCTCTGGGGACTCCCTACCTTAGTCCTCAACAAGAAACATGGATCAAGTGAAATTTCCAGTAATTCAAAGGAGATGGGCAGTTTTGGGATTGCCTAAAATCTCATCCCATGTTATACAGCTCCCCCTAGCTTGTCTCTCCCTCCCTTGAAATGTTATGCTGAAGCTAATGTAAGGATGTCCAGCTGTCCTTGAAGCCTGCAGTGGCTTTATCAAATTTCTCTCTGAAGGCTCTGTGTTGGTTTAGAATAGTTCACAGCTTTATCTGTGTTTGCTTGTTCAGCCAAACACCAGACTGCCCTAGGGCTCCTGGGTCCCACAGGGCCTCTCAAGCATAGAATAAGCCAGAGCACAAGGCCAGTCCCAGCAAAAGCCTCAGGTCCTCTCTTTGGTGGATGGGAGGCCTCTTTGAAGATTTTCCTCCCCAGGACAGCTGGGAATGATGTGGTCTGTCACAAGGTTGGTTCTCATTCCCTTTCAGCAGGGGCTGGAGGGAGGTTTTAGTTCAGAACTATTTCTCTGCATCTGAGGAGCAAATGGTGAAGAAAAATTTCATTACAGAATTACTCCCTGCTGGCTCTTCAGGATATCCTATAGATATAGGATCCACAGTGTCTTTACAAAATTTGGCCTAGGAGAAACAGCTGAATTATCAACCACATTGACATTTTGCCTTCTGAATCACAGGTGTGGTGGGTAAGCAGTTGGGTAGCTGACCTGTGCCACTTGGACTCAGCCACAGTAGTGAAGCCAGTGCCGGGAGTTTGGTTTGGAGACAGGGGTGTCTGGGTGCCTTATGCAGTGCAGTGTTGGTGTGAAGGGGACAGGTCTCATACCGACACTGCACCATATGACCCTGGGCCTTTTTTTTGGTAGAATATCACAGCTGGCATGAAGCTGAAAGCCACCAATGGAAAGTTCCTTCCTGCCTTGACAGTCTTTTCCGAAAGCCTGCGCTTCCTGAAGGAACATGCTTTGAACACCATCAAGGAGGCCTCTTCCCAAACTGTCTACGACCAGGAGGAGTTCACCTGGGTCATTACTGTCCCAGCCATATGGAGCGCTGCTGCCAAGCAGTTCATGAGACTGGCAGCAAAAGAGGTAAAAGCAGGAGTTATCCCATTTCCTCAAATTACCTTTGGAGCTTCCTTTGCCCAATTGAACCATAGGAGCTCCTCAATATGTAAGCAAGCTGTATTTCAAATCTTAGCCCATTGGGCAGAGAAATCTTCCACATTGAGCGTGGTGAGGGAGAGGATGTACCCAAATGGCAGTACAACAGCTCTGCCCTCTCTCCCCACCACCAGGTAGAAGTGAGCCCCACAGAGATCAGCAGTGCAAGAGCCACCACCCTTGCATGAGCTGCTAGGGTGAGAACAAACTCCCTTGCAGGTGATGTTCATGCAGCAGTAATCTCACCCCCTTTCCTTGACCTGACTCCTCTCTTTTGTGATTTTAGGCAGGAATTATCTCTGATATGCTCTCTAGGAACCTGATCATTGCCTTGGAGCCAGAAGCTGCATCGCTGTGGTGCAAGAAGCTTCCACATGAAGGGTTTATGGCAGACAGCAGTGACAAGAAGTTTGAAGACTCCCCTGGGATCCAGTATATTGTCGTTGACTGTGGAGGTAAAATTTTCCCTGTTCAACAGGTACCATCTTTGCTGGGTGTGATGCATGACTATTTCACAATAGGTGAAGGTCCCAGAGCTTGGACTCCACTGCTGTGCTTGTCATAGAGTTTTAATGTTATTTCTCACCTAATGAGATCCTGTGAGCAGGCAGAAGAATAGGAGGGAAGAACAGGGTTGTGTCTCACACTGAAGAGCACTGGCAGTGCTCTTCAGGCCAGACAGTCAAACACGAGGCCCTGCCCTCACAGCAGATCTGCCAGCACGGTGTCCCAGCATCAGCCACCAGCTCCTGTGTAGCCTGAGCTCACCGCCTCCTCTCCAGAAGCAACTGTAGTTAGTGCCCAGTCAAGTGACCAAAGAGAAGAGCTAGCAGGCACTGGAGAGTAAATCATTAAGAATATTTGATGAAGCACTTTGCAGTAATTTCTCTAGATTCCTGAGGTTTTTTGGTGTGATGTGAATTTTCTGCCAAGAGCAGTGTGGTGCTTGTGAACAAATACCGAAGAGGCATCAAGAGGACCACAAGTTCCTGAGAGTCTTCTCACCACTGCTCAGGAGTCAACCACCTATGTGAGGAGGCCAGGCTCGCTTTGTGATCAGACAGGAGATTGGCTTGTTCCGTGAGCAAGCTGGAACATTCAGCTCTTATCAGAAATAACTGTAGGAGCCTCGTGAGACCAGGCTTTTAAACAATTAAGTGCAGAAATTTAAGAAATCTAGAGCAGCACTGGCAATAACAGAAGGGGGAGGATGAGAAAAGAAAGCAGGAGAAAAGCACATCTGTGAGTTGGGAATTCAGAAGATAAGACTGAATTCCGTGGAAACTCGTGCACTTTAAAGCAAACAGCACAATTAATTTGAGTCTCTGTCTCTGTGTGTGTGTTTGCACTTGTAGGTGGCACCATAGACATCACAGTACATGAGATCCAAGAAAACCATTCCCTAAAGGAGCTACATAAGGCAAGTGGAGGTGGATGGGGAGGCAACAGAGTGGATGAAAACTTCACCAATTTCCTCAAGGAAATATTCAATGATGGTGTATGGGATGAATATGTGGAGAAGTACCCTACTGAATTACAAAATATGATGTACAACTTCAGCTTACAGAAATGCTCTGCTAGCAGGGAGGCAGTCTACATACGCTGCTACTACAACCTGACCAGAGTGGCAGAGTCCAAGAAGGACATCTCCCAGTTCTTTAAAAATGCAACAGGAGCTGTGTGGTGTGATGGGACAATCATGATTACATATGAGAAAATGAAGAGCTTGTTTGACTACAGTATCAACAATATAATTTCTGCTTTGGGGGAAATTCTTTGCAGACCTGAGATGGACAAAGTCCAGTACATTTTACTTGTGGGAGGCTTTGCATTCAGCATTATCCTGCGAGATGCAGTGAGGCAGGCCTTTAGCAGCAAGTGTCGTATCCTTTGTCCCATGGAGGCCCAGGCAGCCATTGCAAAAGGGGCTGTTTTATTTGGAGTTAATCCACACATCATTACCTCAAGAATCAGCTGTAGGACATATGGCTTAAGAGTAGGTGAGAAATTTGATGATGCTATCCATGATGCCCGTAAACGGAAGGTCTCGAAAACTGGTGACTTTATTTATTGCACAGATCTCTTCTATAAACTGGTGGAAATTGGGGAGTCAGTGAACATAGACAAAGCTGCATGCTATGATTTCTCTCCAATGGAACCAGATCAAACAGGGGTAACCTTCGCTTTCTATTGTACAAAAAAACAGAATGCTCAGTATGTGGATGAGGAAGGGATGGAACTGCTTGGCTCCTGTGTAGTGCCATCACCAGCCACATGGCTGGGGTTAAAGCGCAGGCTGAAAATTGAGATTCAGTTTGGGCTCACTGAATTTAAAGCCACATGTACTGATGTTACTTCCCAAGAAAGTCGGACAGTTATAATAGATTTTTTATCTTATAATTACTCATCATATTGAACAGATCTTAGATGCCTTTTCCAACCATTATGATTCTGACAATTCTATGACTTTTACCGTAGAGGAGACAATTGGACCAGTAAGTTCATCATTCAACTTTCTTTTTACGCAGGAAAACTACTAGTCTGATTCTCTGGTTCCTTCCATTCCATTCCTTCCATTCCTCACATTCCTCCTTCCATTCCTTACCCTTTCAGTCCAACACTTTATTTTCTCTTGTATCTGACAGCAGGTTTTCCTGCTGGTTTATCTCATGCCCTTTTAGCTTGTGTCTCTGAACACAATAGTCCATACCATCAATACAGTCATCTGTGACCTTCCTGTGTTTGATGGAAAGCCTTTGGACTGGTGTCTAACTTCCACATAAAGCAGCCCATAGCTGTTTATTTTAGCCTGATGTCTTCTTGCAGCTACATCTTCTCTTTCTCTGACATCAGAGTCCAGGTTTAATTCTGCTGGGGGTGATATTTAGTGGATTTCTGTTTTCTTCAGCATATGATTTATATAAACTCTATGTAATTAAAGCTCCAGTGTCCCAGACAGAGGAGTTGAGTGAACCAGTCTAGGGGCTTGTGTCCAAAACCTGTGGGAGTCCTGTTTCCATTAAATGATTGGGTGGTTCAATCTCATCAGTTGAGCAGATATAAATGCCAGTTGTAACATTACAGATATGAATAGTGCATATGCTGCTGCCTGATGGCTCTGTGCAGCCCTGGTACTCTGAATCTCTGATTTGAGCATGATATTTTCTATATCCGTAAAAGCTGATCTCTTTCCTCCTGCCTGCAGCACCTGTGCACAAGTTGAGCACTGCAAAGGCTTCATGAGCCTAAATTTGTCCACAAAAAGGATGCAGTCCTGGAGTGTGCTGTGTCTGGCTGAGGTGCAGTGAACTTTCTTCATAGCAACCCTGATGCTGGTGTGTGGTTTGGGTCCAGAATGATGCTGATAGCACACTGATGGTTTGGGGTGGGCTGGTGTTGCAGTGTGATGCCATTTCCTGTTTTAGCTATCCCAGCCGTTTCCCAGGTGTGGCAATACCTTCTCCCTTCCCCTCCCACTTCCCCCCTTGCTAAGTGCTGTCAGTCAGTCTTAACATTCCAGCAAGGGCATCGTCTGGTTGGTGCAGTTCAAAAGATGCCCCTCAGCCCTGGGGTCATTGGCCTGTCTAGGTGTCATTGTCCCCTGAGTCTTCCTCCCCCCTCCCACCTGGTTGGTCGCTCACCTACCCCTTCCCCTCCCCCTTTCCCCAGGCTTAAAAGGACACTGGGACCATGCGGTCGGGATTCTGCTGCAGCTGTTACAAGATTCAGATGTCTATGACCCTGGAATAAAACTCTGGATTAAACCCTGCAGCAGAATCCATCTCCTTTTCCTCTTCACCTCGCCTAAAGCCCTTCCACCAGTGGTAACATTGAGTCCTTGCAAGCCTGGACTTGTTCCAAGTGCCTAGCTGCAATGTCCAGCCAGCCAAAGGTGTCTCTGAGGTGAAATACCACAGCTGCTGCCTTTGGTCCAGCAGCAAGGGTCAGACGAGCCCAGGGATGTTCCATCTGGTAATACTGGGATCTTATTCCAATAGGCTGGGGTTTGTGGAGTTGGCTTTCTTCCCCTTTACCAAGGATGTAAAGTTTCTCTGCTGAACACCAGCCTCCACCAGTACCAATTCTTGGTTTGCTGGATACAGTGCAAGGAAACTCAGCCCTGTCATCCTTATTAGTTGAATGATCACGTTAGAGTCACTGCTGGCCATGTACTGAATGGTGTTAATCGTGAGAGCAGCACTCAGAGGACTAACCTACATATATGCTACGCCGTATGATATATAAAAGTGAAATGATTTTGAAATTTTAAATGTTAAATTTAAAATGTTTATGTGTGCAATAAAAATATTCACAACAGACACCTGTGTGCATTTCTACCAGGTCAGGTGGTACCACTCAGAACACTTCATAAGGGCTATTCTGCGGGCTAGGTCCCAAGAAGCAGAGTAATCCTGCTTTTTGTTACTCTTTGCATTTGGTATTTTCACCAGTGGAAAGCCCAACACGGCTCCACCCGAGCTCACCAAGGCCCTGGAATGGGAAGAGAAGAACGGTCTGGGACAGTGGCAGTGGGGAAAGCCTTTCCCACCCATGTGCTAGGTGGGCTTTGGGATTCAGACATTGACACCAACAGTTGTGACTGCAGCTCCTAGTTTGGCTTGTGTTGATAACCTCAGACACTGAGCATGAGCAGATGCAGGTGTTTGTCCTTTCTGTGAAAGCAGCACTGTGTCAGGGTCTTGGGCTAAGCATCCCTGAAACCTGGCAATGTGGGGGGCTCCACCCTCAGCCTGACACCACCATGGGAGTTGGGAAGAGTTACAGCTGCTGAGCCCCTGGCAGCCATCCTCTGAAACAGGGTGTGTCTGCTGAGCTGGGGATCAACCCCACTGAACAACAAATAGGGTGTTTATGCTAAAAATCACAGATGCCCAAGTTTCAAGGATAAGAAAAGACACTGAGGTTTGCAGTGCCCGTAACCAGGACATCAGTGAGCTCTAGAGGTGTGATGGCTGCTGGATCCTAAATAGCTGGGTGACTAGATGGTGCCACCCATTTCTGTGGCTGGGTCTTGCCAGCTGCTTTCTGCCTAAAGCACGTGATTTCTTGGAAACTGAGAGAAAGCAACCCCTCCTCTGCAGTACTGACACCACTTCCTGTCAGCGAAGTCAGAGGCACATCCTCTTTTCCCCCTGCTGGGGACAGAGAGAGGAACAGCTTTGTCACAGCCCAAACACCATGGCTGTGATTTCTGCTCCAGATTTCCCAGCGCCATCTGGCTTACCCTGCTTGCTTGATGTCAGAGGAAGTTAAAGATTCACAAAAAGTTGTCAGTAACTATAAGTTAGCCTTGAAACCATGACAGTGGGGTGCTGGAGCAATGGAACCATGAAGAGACCCTAGGAACAGAATGCTTTAATGGACTTTAAAGATCCAGTTCCAACCCCCCTGCCATGGGCAGGGACACCTTCCACTAGACCAAGTAGCTCAAAGTCCCCTCTAGCCTAGTCTGGAACTCTTCCAGGGATGGGGCACCCACAGAAGCTTTGCAGCTTTCTACCAGACTGCTCTTTGTTTGCTGTGTGGTAAAAAGGGAGAGAGAGGCAAGAGGGGACAGATTTCAGTGAGGTCATTTGAGGCCTCCCGCAGCAGCAGTGGGACACAACCATCACCAAGACCAGTCCGTCTCTATGAGTTTGCATCCAGCACTTTCCTTCTGCCCTGGGGTATCAGGCTGGTTTTTCTTGACATGCTGCATATTTTCCCTTCACACCTGTTCCTTCCCTCCTCTAAACCATCCCAAACAATATGAGGTTTTGTCTCCCCTCAGCATCCAGCAGCAGTTTCTCAAGCCCCTTAGCCCTTATTTTGCGTGCGTGCCCTGGAGTTAACCAGAACATTCCTGCCAGAGGTTAAGCCCAGGCATTGCATGGATAATCCGTGAAAACTTTTTGCCTCCAATTCCAAGTGACCATGACTGTAACAAGTGCAGAGATGCTGTCTGCAGCTCCACTCTGGCCCTTCTTCCACCCCTTCTCTGTCTCCCAGGCAGTCAGAGCTCAGAGACAGGACAGAGATCCCAGCTTCCAGCCAAGAGGGTTAGGAAAGTGAAATGGCTCTGCTCTTGGCCTGGCTGTGCCGCACCCTTTACCTGCAGTGCTAAAAGGAAGTGGCTTTGCAGGGCACTATGGCCATGGATGCTGTGCCACGCTGCCATCACCATCCCTGCAACGCTGACATTTTGGGCTGGTGAAGCCTCCCACCCTCATGGGACCAAGGCTGGGAGCAGCTGTGGGGTGAGCCCCTGTAAAACCAGAGAGCTGTGGGGAAAGCAGAGACCGTGGCATGAAGGCAGGGCTGGAGAGAGTTGCTGGACTAGAAACAGGATCTTTGACTGAAAGACCAAAGAGTGCCAGGGAGAGGGGATGGCAGGGCACCAGAGTGCCCTCAGCACAGCAGCACTCTTGGGAGAAAACCAGGAAAATTAGTGCTCAGGCAAGGATCACCTTCAGGAAAAGGAGCCAAGCACTGGCTTTGGCAGGGGAGAGAGGGGAAGAGAATTTATCTTTTTTTCCTCTACTGAAAACTGCCTTTTTTCCCTTCTCAGACAGTGAGACCTTTGCTTTGGCACCTGACCTATGACTACAGGGCTAGTCCTCTTCCTCATGTGGTCAGTTTCTTTCCTGATTAAAAGTGATTAGGTAGCTCTAAAACCTGCAGAAATGTTATTGAGGGTAACAGAGACAAAGAGACCCTTCAAGATCTCTTAATTCCCCAGGGCAGTATTTAGAGAGCCCTGAGGAGAGAACTGGAGCAGAAGGACCCTGCAGGACCTCCCTGTCCTTCTCCTTCCTGCTGCACCCTCTGTTGCCAACATCTCCTCCACCATGTCACTTTCTGAAGCAGAGGTGCAAAGTGCTCGTGGTGCCTGGGAGAAGATATATGTGGATGCTGAGGACAACGGGACAGCTGTGCTGGTCAGGTAAGGAAAGAGCCCATCCAACTGCTGCCCTGGAGGAGTGAAGGTGGAACAGCAAGGATGGAGTTACTGCCTAGGAGCATGTCATGATGTTTTTCATGCAGCCCTTGCTGGGAAGAGGAGCAATCCACAGGAAAAATAAAAAGAAAGGGGTAAGGGGATGGGAAGAGAAGAAGAGACAAGAGCAACATCTTCACCCATGTAAGGTAAAGAAAATGTGGTATGAAAGAGAATGGAAACAAAACATGGGCGTTATTCCCCTCTTCCTCTTTACCTCTAAACTCTTTTAATGCTTTTTAAAAGCTCTGTATTACACTTCTGATTCTCCTTCAGCCTCAGTCCATCTGCTCCACTGTATTATAATCTTTCTGTGGACTTTCCTCTCTTAATTTCCATCCTGTTTCCCTCTCTTCTGTTGACATTTCACATAGTCCATTCTCATCTGGGACTTACATCACTTCCATAAGCATGGATCAGTTCAAATACTATTTCTAGTTATCAGACATTTACTCCTCCCTCCAGCTTCCTTGTATGTCACACCTTGTGCCTGGATTCCCCTCACAAAGCTTTACATGCTGCTCTTTCCATCCGCAGGTGGCACAATCTGAGGAAGTTAGGGTCACAAATGCAGCCATAAAATGTTAGTAGCATCCAGTAGCTTGCCTCCCTGGGCTAATTTACCCTAGAAGGTTTTGCTTTAGTGTCCTACAGCCCCAGGCCTGCCTATAGAGAAGGTCAGGGCTTCCCAGGACAAGAGAGACGTGGCCATAATGGAAGGAGTCCAACAAAGGGCAAGGAAGATGATAAGGGGACTGTAGTATCTCTCCAATAAAGAAAGGCAGAGAAAGCTATGACTGCTCAGCCTGGAGAAGAGAGAACTCAGCGGAATCTTGCCAATGTGTACATAAAACCCTGAAGGGAGAGTGCAATGAAGGCAGAGCCAGGCTCTTCTCAGTGGAGCCACGAGACAGGACCAGAGTCAATGGGCCCAAACTGAAACACAGGATGTTCCCTTCAGTTCCCTTCAACATCAGGAAACTTTTTTTTTTTTTTTTTTTTTTTTTACTTCTGAGTGCAACTGAGCACTGGCACAAATTGCCCAAAGAAGTTGTTGAGTCTCCGTACATGGAGATACTCAAAAGCCATCTGACCATGGTCCTGGGCAACTGGTTTGACCAGTGGTATTGACCCAGATGACCTCCAGAGGTTCCTTCAAGCCCAACCATTTTGTGACTCTTTTTTGTCAAGTGCAATGTGGAATTTGCTATGGATATTTCAGGTGGATAACCAGTTTACCCAAAGGAGTAAACTGCTTTTTAAAAAGAGTTTGACCAAGATGACTGTAATTGATCAAAGGTAATTTCAAACACACTGAATAGCATTACTTTTGAATAAATGGAATGAGCAGTACCCCATACTCAAACAACAATCAATCACAGGCAGTAAGAATGTTTTGCAGTGAACTCTAGGAAGGGATTAATTAACAAAACCAATAGTAGGGTTTCTCTATGAAAACATCCACCAGTATCACAGTAGTCATATCTGTTGTCCAGAACATCTTTGGGAATATTAAACTGTCACAGTCACCCCATGTGAACGTGCTGCCACTTCTTTGTGAAAGTAACACACAGAAGATATTATCTTTAGAAGAAGTGGAATAAGTTCATTATAGGTTTTAAGGTGGAATGAGCAAAGGAAATGCCCTGGAGAGGCAAGGGAGAAAGGACTGGCTGCTATGTGCCTGTGGGTTATGCACAGGTGCAAAAGGCAAAGGAAAAACAAGTCTGTTCTAATAAAGAGAAGGGGAAAGGAGACATAAATGTGGAAGGCAAGGCCTGGAATGTGTGGCTATATCTGCATTAATACCTTGGTTCACAAGTCAGGATATCTCTCATTCCTCAACAGGATGTTTACTGAGCACCCAGACACCAAGTCCTACTTCACACATTTCAAAGGCATGGACTCTGCTGAAGAGATGAAACAGTCAGATCAAGTCAGGGGCCATGGCAAGAAGGTTTTCAGTGCCATCAACGACATGGTGCAACACCTGGACAACTCTGAGGCTTTTCTTGGGATAGTGACCCCACTTGGCAAGAAACATGCCACCCAGCTGAAGATTGACCCCAAAAACTTTAGGGTGAGTGAGCAGCCCTCTTCCCAAAGGGTGTAATTGTGAGGAGGGCATGTTTTCCCCTTTGAGGGGTAGAACTGAGGAACATAGGCTTTGTCTGTAGGAATACATATATATGCCTCAGAGAATGGAGGTGGTGGAAGGTGAGGAGGTTGGTGGTGGAAGATGGCAGGAGTGAGAGATCTGGCATTGGTGGGGAAGATGGCTGGAGAGCAGATGTGGTGCAGGCAGGTGATGTGGTGGGAGCTGCACAGCTGCCCATGAGTTGTAGAGGGTTTTCTCAGAGCAATATGATTCCTACACCTGCCATTTAATAACAAGATACAGAAAAGCACTTCTAACACTGAGCTTCAGTCCCTGATGTATTTTTTATCTTGTAACAGGAGCTGAGCTTTTGCAGGACAACTAAACCAGCTGTTATTGAGCAACAATGACAATAGCATTGTCATAATTAAACAAACTCAAATAATAAATACAGGATCAACTTACTTGCCCAGATCCACCTAAGGTCACTAGCAGAGTGCATTTATAACTATTTTGTCTGCCTTACACAGCAAAAAGAGGCACCTTCTGGCAAAGATTATTTCCAAATGGAGGTGATTTCAAAAGCAGTGGGCCCAATTTTCAATGAGTGGGAAAATAACTGATGATTTCTGGCTGAAAATACTTTTTCAGGGTAAAAATGCACACAAAACAATAAATGTTGTAGAGGAAAGGAGTTGGCATTTCAAAATATACCACCTCCCTCACTGCAAGAACTCTGCTACAGTGGGCTGGATAGCTAGCGAGCAGGAAAGGTCAGGGAAAAACTTAGCCCCCAAGCCATGTATATATTCCACAGGTGTCCAACAAAGGGCTCATCATGGCCTCTAAATATGTGGGACAGTCCCCTGCCTGGAGAAGGATTGCAGTGGATGGATGAAGCACAGCTCAGTCCTATACAGCCATCCTAAAGTGATAGGTGCAGTCAACATTAACTGGGGTAGTTAAAAACACCAGCAGCAGTTTTTTTGTGAATTCTGTAATGCAGCTTATTTTCCATGCCCTATTACAAGCTCTGCAGGTCATGTGCTCTGAATTGTTCTTCTACCCCTTTCTGCCCTCCAAGAATCCCAGCTAAAGCTATGTAAGTTCTTAGGGAGAAAAGTTCACCATGGTTGTTTCTTCCCTTCTCCTTGTTTAGATTATCTGTGACATTATCTTACAACTGATGGAGGAGAAATTTGGCGGAGACTGCAAAGCTTCCTTTGAGAAGGTGACCAATGAAATCTGTACCCACCTGAACAATATCTACAAAGAGGAGGGTTGGTGAGGCTGTGCACCCTCCAGGCTCTTCAAACAACTTACCAGCACTGATTTGCTGCTTTTGGGCCCCCAGCCACAGCTGGAAAAATTCAAATTTAAAAATAAAAAAGCAAGAAAAAAGGCTTATACAATATAGAATATCAATGTCAGTAATTTCCTTAGCAAACTGAGTTCCTACAGCTAAACAAAACCTACAGATACATCAAAGTCAACCAACAAATCCTGATTTGCTTTGCAGTTGGTTTCAGGTGGGTTCCTCTGGCCACTGTCCCTGAAGACTGCATTTTAAGATGGTGACTTTAAGCTTTCTAGTCCTAAAAGAAAGACTTGCTCCTGCCAGCAGCACCAGCAGCTCTTTGGCTCACCTACCGCCTCTCTATCCTCATGAATGACAGGACATTTTGGAGCATCTCCACAATCTTTGTAGAGGTCATTATTTAAGAGGCCTGAGTTTTGTTTTGTGTTTGAACTTAAACAAGGGGGAAGTGGTGTATGGGAATGACCAGCATCTGGGGGAGACATGAGGAAAGTCCCATCTTGCAGGAGCCAGGAGATTCACCCAACCTTGGTTTCTCAGAGCAGCTTTCAGCACAAGGGATGACAACACTGAGTGTGGTCACCACTGGACCCCTCTGGGCAGGGATGAACATCTCCAGGGTGTGGATTTCACTGTGTTACTCCCAGGAAATTACTTGGGTTGAGTTCCCCCATGAAGCAAGAGTAGAGCTCACTGGCTCTTGTGCACTGAGAATGCACGCAGCTGAGGGAGACTGCTGCCTTGCTGTGTGGGCAGCTCAGCCTGGCACAGGACTCGGTTCTGTCCACTCACACAGCCTGAGCCTTCCTTCAGTGTTAACTGGGTCCTGAACCGTTTAATTGCTTTTCCTGGTATTCCTTAGACTTGGAAATAATCAGCTAATAACTGCAAATCACCACATGCTGGTTTGCTTCAGTGTAATGCAATAAACACAGAGAAAGCAGATGTGCCCTCTCATTTGCTTTGCAGAAAATGTGATGTGCAGCAGTGGCAGCTGGTTTCAGTGCACATTTCCTGGTGGTACTGGGGGATTTCCAAAACCACCTCAAGCTCCCACCCAGGCACTCATTACACTTGTGGCAGTCAGGCTTCTCATGAGTTCCACTTAACCATGATGCAAGTTTTGTAACCAAGCAAAAATGCAGATGTTTCCTTCATTTAACATGTAGCTTTCATCACCCACTGCATTTGGCAAAGGATGCTACATCCCAAAGTCCAGAAGAGGAACTCTAGCCAGAGGGGAAGATGGGACAGGCTGCTTTATTTGCTTCAGTTTTCTGTTCAGCTCAAGGAGAAAGGGAAGCATATCTCACAGAACTGGCAAAAACTGTAAAGCAAGAACAATATGTGTAAAAAACTATTTATAGTCTCAAATCCCTCTGAAGGAGTACAAGTAGTTAAAGCTCAGAAAAGAGGTGGTGGCAGTTCTTTACTCCCATTGCTCTGCTGCAAACCAGTTTGGAAGATTTGAAGGCAGACGTTAGAAAAGTTAGAGCGGTTCCAATGCAAAGTCCCCACCCACTTACCAGCTTCCAGAGATGGAGACAGAGGCTCCAGCGGGGCTGAAGGTGCCTGAGGGCCAGTGCTGTAAAAGTGTCTTCTTTGCAGCCCCTCTGAGCCAGCACCTGGAACGATTTCTAACCCTTGTGCACTTAAATGAGCATCAATACTTTACCATCAATACTTTACCACAGTCAGCACTTGTCAGATGGTTTCAACCTGGGAAAGGGCTGTACAGCCACAGCAGCTCCTGCTGCTCTCAGGCCCTTTGTGACCTTGCTGGTGTCCAGCCCTACTTTGCTGCTAGTTAATCCTGCTTTTCTGATGGAAAAGCAGAACTCTGATTGCCTGCAGCACTCTGGCAGCACCACTGAGCCTAGGGAAAGGGATTTGGGACTGCAGTTTGCCCAGCAATAGGAACTGAAAAGCCAGAGCCAGGAGAGTTAAGGTCGTGAGAGAACTTTCTGATTGCCTGCTGACTCCATTACATGCCCACAGAGGGGAAAGCAGGGAAAACCAGGGCTAGAAGCAACCATTTCTTGCTCTTTCCTTGTATTTCCAGCTGCTGATGCAACATTTGTTTGCCAGGGGAAAGGGACCGGCGTTAGTGTTCAGGGGCCTGTGGTCCGGCCTGGCTGGTTGCTGAAATTCGGCATTGTGCAGGCTGCCTCCCAGACCCAAGCAGGCACCAGTGCCAACTGGGGCTGGTTTGGCAGTGCCAAGTGGCTCCTGCAATCTGCCATCAGGAACCTGGCCCGGTGAGTTTTGTTTGCCAACCAAAAAGGGCCGGCGTTGGTGTTCGGGGGCCTGTGGCCCGGAGTGGCCCATCAGATCCCGAAATTCCATGTTGCGCAGGATGCTGCTTCACAGTTTTGCAAACTGCAGGGAAAGACAGATTTCAGGTCTTACTGAAAAGAATTAATAATCACATGAGCAGTAACAGGGCATGAATTTATTAATCAAGTGGAAAAAAGTGATCATAGCATAAAACTAAAGAGAAAGCCCTTTCATGCAGGAATGGACAGAGAGTGCATTAACGTTTTTTATGCGCCCCTACATCAGAAGAAACTAATCTCTACTGCCTTGGAATAAAGGAAAGTGATACTGAGGAAGATGGCATGTGAAATGTGGGACAGAGAACAGTAAACAGGAGGGGTTATCAGGTGGTGCACGCCCCTACAGAACACTCTGTATGCTGCCAATGCCTCTGAACCGTGGCTCATTCTGCATTTAGACTTAGTTTAATGCTGACTACAACATCCAACTTCTGTGCCCGTACAGCATAACCTATCTGCTTGGATGTAGCCACCTAAGCCCTCGGCTGCCTTGCACTGGCCCCAGGGGTCAAGTCTTGATACCATTCTCTCTTCTGCTACATAGATAATCCCTGCTTGAAGGCTATTTAACATTTGCTCAGTCATCACTTTGCACTGGCTTAGAGAGCCGGTTTACCTATTTTCTCCCATTCCCCCTGGGGATGGGTGGTGCAAGATACGCTAGACAGGGAGAGGGGCTCCAGGGCAGGGCTATCTATCATTGAAGCAATGGGATGGGAACTCCCAGATTCAACAGCTGATGGAAGGCATGGGGACAGAGGCTCTGGCAGCTCCACGGGCAAGTCTTATGTTGGGTAATGGGATCCAGTGGCACTAGGCCAAGCTTTGGCTTGGAAATGTCACCATTTTACTGCGTGGTTCCTCCTGTTGCAGTGGGAAAAGCAACACACAGGCTGTGGTGGCATGGAGCCAGACTGCCCAGGGAGGTGGCTGAGTTGCCATCCATGGGGGTACTCAGAAGGCAGGAAGATGTGGCACTTGGGGACATGGTTTAGTGGTGGGCTGGGCAGTGCTGGGTTAATGGGTGGATCCGATGTTCTTGATGGGCTTTTTCAAAGTAACCAATTCTACCATTCCATGTTCAGGCTCATTTCTGGCAATGTGCCATTCTCCAGCTCCTTAGCATCTTAACCTTTTTGTTTTGTACTCCCCTGACTAATCCAGACTGATTATGAGATATGGGAATGATGCTTGCAGGTTCATTGCAGTTCAAACACTTTAAATCGGTTATTTACTTTTTCTGCTCATTTTGTACATCTTCAGTTTGAGAATAACTGCTATAGAGCTACAACTGCATTAGCAAAATTTCCAAGATCTCAAAAGCTGATGCTCATCTACAGCACCCCTAGGTTCCCTCAAGAGCTCCATTTCACAATCTATTTAACCATGAAGACTAAGGTCAGTCCATACCACACTTTAGCTGTCCAGCAGGAAATGTACAGGTGATGAATACCTCAGTTTTTCAGTCCTGGAAATTAAGGTCATTGGGTTCTGATGAGTGGAAGATCCATATTTAGGCACAGCTCTCCTCTTCTGATAGATGCTCCAAATCTGTTGCATCCTAAGTGTGTTTCATCAGTCATCTTAATTTTTTCTTCCCAACTGCACTTCAGTCCTGTATTTTCACAAGTAATTCAGATTATTTTATGAGGGAATCAGAGATACCTTCCTGCTTAACATTAAGTGTGGTACTTCCTCTACATAAGGGAAGGCCCAAACCCAATCTCCCTTCTGCAATTTAAATTTAAAAGCCATTTGTAAAATGGATAGCATATTATCCAGAATTTGCTAGCATGGAGTCTAGGCACTGTTTTGTCACAGTACGCAAGTTTCACCCACCCTCCCTTCCTCCCACTTTTTATAATACAAAATTTCTAGCTGCTGGCTGCAGGCAGAGACAGGTCCTGAGTATTTCTGGAATATAATCCAGAAAGGAATTCCAAAAGAATCACTGGCATTTGTGCTATGTAAGATATATTTGAAATGACTGGTCACCTTTTGTCACACCACTAGAATTCCATTAACAACTGTGTGATGATAGATGTTTTCAAGCTCTTGGACTCTGGCTGTAGCAGACAGACAAACACCTGGGCCATCCAGGAAATCAAGAAACAGTCCCAGGAAGGAAACTCATGCTCAGAATTCAAATGGATAAATAAATAAATGGTTAAGTAGTTAGTCATCATCACTTTGGCAGCTTAAAATGACGTGAATTCAAAGTGGAATGTGCAGTGCTGGATCCAAGTCCTTGCAGAGGTGTAAATGTCCTGTTCTAGCTTTCACTGCCAGTCAATACACTGCTAAATTATCTTCAGTGTTAGGATTATCACCCATGTGCTCTGACCATACCAAAGATGCTACAGAAATGACACTGAGGAGGGATGCACAGAGTGAATGGTGTTACACAAGGATGTTAGCAGGCGGTCACAGGCACTTGCACTAGGGAGAGACAGGCTGCAGAACCTGCTGGAAATGCCAACAGAGCATTACAAACACTGCTCTTAAGCATCACTATTAGGTAACTCAGTGGTGTGACCACAAGAAGGAAAACTTACCAATGTCTAAATTCTACTGTGTGGGAGTAGGGGCATATCTGAGTAGCTTAAATACCCCAAAGCACTTTAAATCCAACAGAACAGACAGCAACCCCTTCGGATCAAGGGCATCCTCAGCAAGCTGGTGCAGTCAACACACTGGAGGAAAGGGATACCATCCACAGGGACCTCAACGGGCTTGAGGCATGGGTTCCTGCAAAGCTCAAGAAGTTCAACAAAGCCAAGTGCAAGCTGATGCACCTGGGCCAGGGCAATCCCAAGCACAAATCCAAACTGAAGGATGAACAGATGGAGAGCAGTCTTGCTGAGAAGGACTTGGGGTGAATGTGGGGCTGGGCACAACCCAGCAACATGCACTCACAGCCCAGAAAGCCAAACATGTCCTGGACTGCACCCAAAACAGTGTGAGCAACAGGGTGAGAGCAGGGATTCTGCCCCTCTGCTTTGCCCTGGTGGGACCCCCACCAACCCCACCTGCAATGCTGCATCCAGCTCTGGGATCCTCAGCACGAGAAGGACATGGACCATGGAGTGGGTCTACAGCAGGCCACAAAGATGATCAGAAGGATTAAGCACCACTAACAGTTCAGGTTGTTCGGCCTGAAGAAAAGGCTCTGGAGAGATCTTACAGAATGTTCTAGTACCTAAGGGGAGCCTACAAAGGGAGAGGGGCTTTTTACAAGGACATGTAGTGTCTGGACAAGGGGGAATGGCTTTAAATTGAAAGAGGGTAGATTTAGACTGGATATTAGGAATCAATTCTTTACAGTGAGGGTAGTGAGGGGTTGCCCACAGAACTTGTGGATGCCTTATCCTTGGAACTGTTCAAAGCCAGGCTGGATGGGGCTCTGAGCAACCTGGACTAGAGAAAGGTGTCCCTGACCACAGCAAGGGGGTTGGAACTGGATGATTTTTAAGGTCTCTTCCAACGCAAAATGCTCTATGATTCTGTCTCCACATGTTTCTGGTTTTGAAGATTTTAGAATAATCAGGACTGCAAGAGGAATGACTGCTTCTCCTAGAGCACATCTGTACGTTAAAAATTCTAATAATCAGATATTTTTAAAATGACTGAACTGCCAGTTAACCACCTTAACAGACCAGAATATCCTTGTTAAGTTATTGGACAATATGGTTTCTTTTAAATTTTTTTTTTATTTCTTTTGTTCTTAATTTTTGTTTGTTTTTGCTGGTTCTTTTGTTTGTTTTAATACAATTAAAGATGTACTCCACAAGAAAAAGCAGAAAGAGTCCTTCTGGAAAAAAAACAAATATATTGAACACATACCAATCAAATGGTACAGATATGGGACTGGCTTTGATTTCAAAATTTAAGTAGAAATAAAAAAGATGTAATGCAACAGCTGTTCAATTTCCAAGTCTAAGTAGGCACTGTAAAAAGACATTTCCGCTTTCTCCAGCACACATTCCTGTCTAAATGCTCCCACTGTAATCAACTCCTAGGATCCCAAACAAAAATAAAACCCAACACTGGGAACATAATCTTAGAGTAAAAGTTAATATCCATCCACCCACCCTCTTACAAAAAAGCAAACAAAAAAAAAATCCCCCCAAATACAACCTTTCAATGCTGCTGTTTTGACTGGAGCAGAATTGGAGAATTTATAAAGGTTCAAAAGCACCCAAGGCAAGTAGTACAATACAATTTGTTCACTAACTTGTATTGGAAAGGAGATTAAAAACATTAAGATCTGCATCTTGGTACATAAAACTGTTGTCCTGAATAGAGAGAAATCTTTCAGAAAAGTTTTACAACTTGGTGGAAGTCCAGGACCCAGCTTTAGGCACCATTAATTCATGGGGTTTAATTCTGACTTTGTTATAACCACTTTTATATACTGTACATCTACCCTAGTTGTATCAGTGTTGGAACTGCTCACTGGTGTCCCTTTGAACAACTGTAAACTAAACCAAAGTATGCAACTCCATAGGAAGCTAGAGATCAGGTGAATATACAGCCAGTTAAATCTCCCCTGCTTCACGCTCCTCTGAGCTCCTCGGCTCCTCCGAGCGGCCGTTGGCGCTTTCGTACGAACGTTTCTTGTCTTTGAAATCCCGCGGCGACCTCTCCCTCGAGCTTCTGTCTTTGTCGCGGGATGTTCGATCGCGATCTCTCGAACGCTCTTTGTCTCTGGAAGATCTTTCTTTAGAGGATCTGAAAGGTGCAGTTGAGAATTCAAGTTAGACATGAACTGGTAGCTATCAATCAGCACTTAGGTTTTATATTTTTCTTCTTTTTCCAGCCCAGCTTTAGATTTATATAAACAGAAGTGTATGAGAAGACACCAAATCATTCTACCCTTCTCCCTTTCCTACTTTAAATCCTACCTCAAAGTACTTGTCTTTTATCCACATTTATTACAGAGCCCAGATTAAGTTCAATGTGCTTGACTACATCTCTTTCAGCTTCCACCCCCAAGTTTACATTAACTGGAGTGGAGTGGAAATTTCTCATTTGCAGTCTCTAGTTTAAGAACAGCGTCTAGCCTTTCTCAGACTATAAATTACAAACTTAAAAAACACATATAAAAACAGGAGTTTGCTTAAAAGTAGCGGGAAATGAACTTGCATAATTCTGGAAGGGAGGCTCTATATGACAAACACAAAACAAATCTGGAATCTGTTCTACGACCATATTTTGTTATAAGAATTAACCTTTGTGTGACTTTGAAAGGTTGGGGTAGTGTTCTTTTAATATATAGATAAATAGGCATTTTCAAAACCTTTAGATGGAGACAGAATTCTCCAGTGATTCTTTTAAATGAACTGGATAAGTTTTAAACTAAATTAGCTACTTGTATGGGAGA
This sequence comes from Zonotrichia leucophrys gambelii, assembly GCF_028769735.1. Taxonomy (NCBI): domain Eukaryota; kingdom Metazoa; phylum Chordata; class Aves; order Passeriformes; family Passerellidae; genus Zonotrichia; species Zonotrichia leucophrys. The sequence continues at coordinate 37,084,803 of NC_088170.1, read as the reverse complement.
AAAACGGATTAGACATTCTCCTCTATATTCCCTTACAGATGCACTTAGGTCTGTTTTTGAAAAACACTCCATCTGTATTTTATCATGTACTGCAATCACAAAATGTTTTCATACAGATTTTTACAGAAAAATTTTAACAGCTAGCCAATCACTTCCTAGTCAAAAAATCTGGTACTCTGGACCATGACTGTACTCTCTCCCCTTACAGAAAGTTACTATCACTTAACCTCCAAGCTTTAAAACTAAGGTTTTCAAAATCCTCTACTAATTTCCTTTTGTAAGCTTACAAAGAAGTGAACTTTCACATTAGTTGCTCATCTGGAAAGATTACTTCCCCTAGAATGTAGTGTTTTGCAAGACTTAGTACTTGCAAAAAACATTGGGATCCACAGGCATTACCCCGTTCCACAAACTACGTGTCACAGAAGAAAAGAAGCTACATGCCAAATAAGAACTTCATCCTGGATCTAGTTCAACTGTTCATCAAGTACCTTGTGCCCAAGTCCCCTGCAGAAGTAACTATGATTTAACTCCTGAAATAATTTGAACTATAAGCCCCGCATGTGTGGCCACTTCAAAACCTGACCTTTTATGTTCATGTAGGTGAACAGTCTCAGGGTTTTAAGACTGAGCACCCTTTCACTGTACTGCTCTCGAAGTATGCCACATTGTGCAATACCCTATGCTCTCCTCATTAGTGTAAATAAGTCAGCCAATCCTCAGGAGCAGACAACAACTGAATCATTCAAAAGCAACAGCCCCAGCCTGCCCCCTGCAGTAATCTTTCCACGAGAGATCCTTGCAAAGCACAATCTTCAGATGCAGTTTACTTTCAGACATACCTAAACTTACTTTCATCTGGTGCAGTTCACAACAGATGGGTGTTGGGAACGAGAGCCCAAGGGAAAACCTGAATGCACTGACAGTAAGATGACTGCTGATATCCCTGGGTTCAAATGAAAAGCAGCTGTTTCACTTCCTATGCTGCATGAAACTGGTATCAACTTGACACAAATACCCTGTAACACTCATCCAAAACAGAAATAATATATAACTCTGTTATTGATATATTAAAACAAAAAAGAGAATAAAGCACGCTGGTGTGTCAAATCATAAATATGCTGAAGTTGTAACTGAAATCTGAGACAGACTCAAAATGTGTTGAAATTACTAAGTGGTAAACATAAACTCAATTTAGTGTGAAAATTCTCATTGTGTGTTGGGAAAAGCCATTTATTTCTAGGGCAACATTCACCTCTTTTTGGAGCTGCGCTCTCGGCTCCTCTCCCTGGAGCTGTGCCTGCTTCTATGGTGGCTGCGGCTCCGGCTGCGGCTGGCGGAGCGGGACCTGTGGCGGTGCCGTTTCTCGCGGGATTTGGATCGAGTCCGTCTCTTGCGTTCCCGCGAGGCCGAGCGAGAGCGGTGTCTGCGGCGGTCCCGGGACCTAGACCTAGGAACAGAGAGGGCTTTCAGCACACGCTGCTCTCACCCAGCCACTCTCACCAGAGTGCTGTGAACATTACACACTCTATGTGGGAGCACATCTGTACAGAGAATGAATGGCCTGCAGTGTTCACAGCCATTGCAGTGTCTGATTCACAGGCAAACAGACAGGGGAAAGCAACATCAGAAAGCCTACAAACTCCTTTTTACCTAATGCAGACAATTTTATAATTAATTCATGACTGTATGGCTACAGCATAGCAAATTCAGGCTCCTGAAAGCAAATAAAAATATGAAAAAATCTACTTTTTACATTTTAAACTAGTATCTGTATCAGGGAAAGAAGAACTTAATGATGCAGTGACAGGGATCATCTGCCAGAATCTGTGTTATGATGTTCTTTAAAAACCAGACTATATTGTTCCTCATAGCTACAACAACAAAACTAATCTGGAAGGTTCTAAACACTACACAAATCTGGCATTTTCTTATTTTTTTCCCCATCCAAATCACTTTGCAATCATACCTCACTGGTGACCTTTAACTGTGTAGATTTGAAACTACACTCATACTATCCATGGGTGATCTGATGAGTTAACCTGGTGCTTAGGGATTTTGAAAACATGGGCTTTCACCAAAAGGTATTAGCCAGAAGCTTTTGTAAAGAAAAACCAATTCTCTGTGTTTTAAGAGTTACTTGGGACATGAAGCTGCATTGTAATAGCCACAAAATAGATGTAGATGTATAAACTGAGTAGCATGGTGATAAACAGTGTACAAACACACAGAGAGATGACTATGTAACAGAAAGCTTTGTTTGTAAAGATGGACATCTTAAACTAACAGTGCTAGACAGTCTTAAAATGTTCCAGCTTGTGAAAGGCTAACTTCACCGCTGGTATTCCTTGTCTGCAGATTTATATACCTTTTGGCATGCTTGCTGTGGGATCTGGACCTGAAATAAATGGAAAATAGTAATTTTTCTTAAGAGAATCTCACTATCAAATAAAGTGCAATTTAGTAATAATAAACCAGGCTAGCTGACCTGTTATTGTACTTCTTGCTTTAGCAGCAAGTATTTAAAGGCCTTTTATTTGATGTCAACATCTTTGTAACACGTCTATCAGGAAACACATCCCTGTTTTATGTTGCTTGGGTCTTTTAAAATTTATTTTTGAGACAACTCTACTAGAAGCCCAGAAGATTATCTGACCAGCTCTTTAACTTACATCCCTCCCACAGAAAAAGTTTCCAGGGGAAGTCAGTATTCCCAGATTTCCTGATAGGCAAATAGTACCAAACTGCAACAGATTTCAGAAATTCACTGTTAACCTCTGAAACTTAACATGTCAAGAGAACTGCAACTCAGGTTCCATTCCACTCCAGCCCCACCAGGCCTGGAAGCTACTATTCCATAGAAGAACAGGGAACTGCCTTCCTTAATCATACACTGAACTGCTTCCAGTAAGAAAAATTTCAAACATCTCTGAAGGAAATTGTTAAGAGATGTAAGGCACTCATATGCATGCAAGCTCACATCTGTCAGGTCTCAAAACAAGGTACACACCTGAAAATTACCCAAAGGCCCTTTGTTCAAATTTCTAGAGACAATACTATCAGCAGTTTTTAAAAATGCTTTTTATGAGAACAATTCCATGTTTTAAGATTTAGAATGAAATTCCGTCTCAATCCTTCTAAGTTTCCAAGAAATGCAAACTATTGTAATTCTGCCTATTTAGAAGTGTGTATGAACTGTATCAGTTTTCTTATTAAACATAAAGAGGTCATAATGTACATGCAATTAAAACAGATCCCTACCTCCTTAGTTTCTCCCTTTCTTCTCTTTCCCTCTCCTCTCTACGTTTCAGACGTTCCTGATTTCGTTTCTCCTGTTTATCAGCCACAATCCTCTGAAAGTAAAAGAATATATTAAGTTATATTAAAAAATTTTTCACATGAAGGTGCTATAAAAATAATCTAGACAGTTAACATTCAGTTCTTTCCCTCAGGCATATCCCCTTTCCCTTGTGTATATTATTCCCACTCTCTTCCTCAGGATATATACATATATTTTTTTTTTTCTTGAAGAAACAGAAGTTATTGCAGAAGAGCTGCACATGGGTGTTACATGAAGACCTGAAATATGCAGTTAAATATTAAGTTTTTAATAAAGGGGAATTCAGAACAGTAAGTCATGCCTTTAATGTGAGAGTTTTCATGCCAATCCTATCATATTTTGGACACTGGGGAAAGGCAGAAAGCAATCAGAAGTGGGAGAGTTAATTGTTTCTTAAAGGACTTGGTTGGGCCAACACCTAAGTTTTGAGGCTACTTGTTTCTGTACTATGACTGTGGGATAAAGTTAGAGCAGATGCTTCAGCTGATAGCCCCCAGGGTGAACTCACTACTACTGGGGACAAGGCACGCTCAGTAGAGGGCCCTCAGGTGTGCAACTCACAACTGGAGATCTGGCCAAACCCAAGTCTTGCCACCTTCTGGACATGATGCAAGAAATTCAACTCTTTGTAAAGACCTTCTTCTGAGAGGTGGAATTGCCCCAGCAGCATCTTGATTAGATCTCTGAGGAGAGCTCTGAGGAAGGAGGGGATAGTTATTGTTTTCTTTCTTTATCAGCAAAGCACTTTGAAAGATTAATTTATTGATGCTTTGGGAATGTGAAATAGTTATCCATGCATATTTTTTTCCAAATGATGTAAATAATTAGTTATTTCAACCCTTTTTGTCAAATTATATCTATATTTCGTTCTACAACAGCAGCAATTTAGCTACAAGCAAGGTTTCTGTTCAAGTGACTCTTTGCATAATTTCATGGAGGGATCAGAGGAAGTACACATGACCTGTTCTAGGCTTAAATCTAAGATTTAAGTTACACCAGCTATAGTTAGGAGCCTGAATTAGCAACATCAACAGGAAGAGTTGGCTCTCCAAAGGGCAAGTCTCAGTATCCATGCAAGACAGCTGGAATATTACAGAACATAAACCAGTCCATTTATTCAAATCCAGTAGCAGCAATTCCTGCTCTGAGGAATTAAACCAATTTAGCTACTGTCTTTGGTGATTTCTACAGTTAAATTGCTTAACTGAACTATGAACTCCATAATTTGTCATAAATTAAGGTCATAAATGGCATCAGTATTCAAATCCATCCTCTTGAAAACCAGAGGTCCAAAATATCATTCCAGTAAGTCTTTCTCCCAGCATATGATTTCTGGTCAAGATAGATTATAATATTCCAACTGGATTTCAAATGTTTGAGCTACAGAGAACATGCAACATCCCCATAGCAATTATTTCTGACTTCAGGATATACATAATTTGGTATTCCCATTTTGGATAGCTACAGCCTTGAGTTGTTGGATTCTATTCAAAATAATTTCCTAATCTTTGTCCAGGTAAAATAAACAATTTGAGTTTTAGTCATTCATTATACAGCAAGTTGAGTTCCAAGCATTTCTTTACATTTTTTGAAAACTTTTCCAAGTGTTATCATCCTCCTTACTGCATGCTCTTGTCAAGAGTCTCCTTATTACTTTTAGTCAATCATCTGGCTCAAACCAAAGTTCATTTGGCTATCTCCTATAACTGCTAAATATGTTTCAACATTGCTGTTGTTCACTCAAAATACAGTTCTCTATTTTAAAAAGAGATTCAAGTTCTTAGCTCCCAAGATGCATTACTTTGAATGTGTGTTTTAATCTACCTCAGTGCAAAAGAGGTCACTATCCAGGTAATTGATGCTAAATTAGAATGTTTAGTGGTTTTAGGTTAATGAACTCCCAAAGTTTAAAGGGATATGAAAAAAAAAAAAATCACACACAGAGAAAGAAATACTCCATTAAGGCTGCCTGGCAAATAATTAAGTAGGAGCACACACAAAAAATGTAAGAATGATTTACCCTGAGTTCCTCAAGCTTCTCTCTTATTTCAATAAATCCCAAATGTAGTTTTCCTCCAAAGTGATCAGCAAGTCGTCGGTCATTATCATGAAGACCAAGGTAAGCCGAGCACACTTCACAAACCCGTAGCTTCTGCTGCTGAAAGCTGGAGGCAGGCATAGAATTCCTGTATACTTCCTAGAAAAGAAAAACATTTGCTGTTACTTCAAAATGCACATAAAAGGATGACACTTCACTGAAGATACACTACAAATAACCAAATTCAATGTACACCAGAACACCCTTTAGTTAATTCACACTATTCATATTTAAGTGTATCACTAAGATACAGGGCATGTTTCCTTATTTTGAAAACTGAACACATTTAAAAGCAGGACATCAACCGTTTTTGCAAACTAAAAAAAAAAAAAAAAAGTTGGGTAATTACTACCTTTATATTATATAGAAGGATGATGTACTTTTTCATGTACAACAATGAATAAACAGTAACACTACAATTACTATGTTGATGTATTATGAAAATATGACACTAGTTTTAATTCTGAATACCATTTAAGACAGCATTAGTTTCCTGAGAAATTTACCTGCTTTTTAGACACTAATTGAACACATTATCTGAGCAAAATTTATCTAAAGACATTCAGATGATAGATCAGCAAGACTGCCAGCAATCCTTCTGGTACTATTGAAACAGCTGCAGATACTGGTTTCTAGAAATTTCAGTATCCTTGTGTAATACGATATGGAAGAGCTCTTGGTGAATTCTGTCACATGAACATTACCACGATCATTCTGACTTTCCTGACACACAAGCCATGAACTCTCTTTTAGTGAAGACAATGGACCACTCCACTGAAGCCTTCCAGCATGAGGTTTCAACAGGGTTGCCATAGCAAGAGCCATGAGACCAAACCAGGTGCAACCATCACAGCCACAAAGCTGGTGTTCACAGATACAACTGACCAACTCAGCCCAACTAAGAGAAATGCATCATTTGTGCAAGGAAGTACAATTTAAATGGTATAGGAGTATATCGAGGGTAGAAACTTTAACTGGATGCCACAAAGCAATTTCTTTAGTTTTATATGTAGCAGTTAGCTGAGGAATTGACAGAGATGAGATGTCTTGCACTACACAGAGGTCAAGCAATTTAATATTTGACCCTGCCCTCTCCTTCCCCAATCCTTACACAATCAACTTACTTCTGCTTCTCTCTTCTTTACCCGAGCCTTCTCCACTTCATCCATTACTTTTTGAGATTCTTCCACATTCCCATCAGCTCCGAGCTGTTCTACTTTGGCCAACAGTTTCCCAATTTCTTCATTCAATTCATGAACTCTTTCAGCCTTGAAAGACAAGAAAAGGCTTAACACAGGAAATACTTTTAATTATGGAAAACAATCTGAACTACTACTGAGTTATGATGTGCAAAATTAGAAGGACAGAATTAAAAGAAACACACAGAGAGAACTTCTCCAGTTAGAACTAAAACAGAAAATGCCTCTCTGCAAAGAACATAGAAAAAGGCTAAGTTACCAAGTCTATGTAAAATTCCAGAAAAAGGATTTTGTTCAGCAAACTGCAAATAATTTACACTTATCCAAGACAGTCTTGAAAAATTAATATTTGTAGAACCATTTCTCCTAGCATTTGCATATATGCACAGAAACATTATAGGTTTTTCATTCAAAAAAGATATAGAGAAAAGGATATTGATTTTGTTTACTTTATAGAGGAAGGTTGGATCAAAAAGTGTAAGAATTACTAACATGAATTCAAAACCAAGTTTCCTGAGGTCAAAAATATCAGAGAGGTCTCTTCCTTCTGTTCTCTTCTGTGCCTTAAAAGGCAATTTTAGGAAGGACAGGAAAAATGTATTACTTTCCCCCCCCTCTTCGGTAGGAATTCTCAGATTTGATGTATTTTCAAAACTTGAAACTGTCTCCTTAGAAAAACTGGCCATCAAAAAAAAAGCAATAACTTGTCTGCCATGCTTACTTTAGCTGCAACTTCAGCACTGATCTCTTCCTGGGTTTCTGCTAGTCTTTTCTTGGCCACTTCTGTCCGCCGGTCGCAGTCTGCAATAAATGACTGCAGGTGGTCCATTGCCTAAAACATCAATAAGAACAAGGATCAATGCTGTCAAAATATAAATAAATTAGCTTCAGTTATTCTTCAGTTGATTAAGGCTTCACTTTCACAAGTTTTTATTAGTGATTAGTGAAACAATAATCTACCGGTTTATGCTGACTAATCACACATATTCACAGAGATGGTTAAAAAATTATAATCTACACACTGCCATAGTTTCTAAGTATTTGCAGAGTTTTGGAAGTGAATCTGTCTTAAGACAGAAGAAGAAGTAATAGTGAGTATTTCTAGTGGCATTAAATTTCTTGGAAGGCTATTCAGGATCACTTCATCCAGCCGTGACAAGCAATACTGAAACTTTTTTCACTAGGGTTTAAGCAGGTATATTAACCATCCCTCCAAATAAGAATTAAAAAACCCAAACCCTTTTGTCCTAGCAAAGACTAACTTCCTAGCTGGGAGTTAAAAACAAACTACAGTGTATGGAGACACAGTATATGATTTGTTATCTGCAATATCAAATTACTTTCTTTGTTAAGTGAGAAACTTAAAACTCTTTTCAAAGCATGCATACACAGTTTTAACATATGCTTGCTATTTGACAACACTAAGCACTCAGGTTTATCATACTCTGAGAGGCTGTTAACAGTTCTCCTAGAGATGACTACCAAATTAGCATATTATCATGAAGAGGCAAGTATCTTTCATGTAACTGTGACAAACGTTTCTCTGCCTCTTTATAAAATTGCCTTTCGTAAGTCCTCCTTCAGTCTTGTAACACAAAATCTGTTGTTCAATTTATCCACCCAAGTACACAAACTAATGCTTTCTCTCCACTATTAAGACAAAATACATACATCAAGCTCAAAGAAGAAATCTTGATCTTTGGATGCTATTTCATAGTCTGCCCTTAATGCCAGGTCATGCACTTTCAGGCATTCTCCAAGGTCCATTCTCTGAAAAGACAAAGGCAATGTGATTTAACTTTTCAGGTGTGTTACAAGGAATAAGGGTAGCATGATTTTCTTTAACTGTCAAATATTCTGAAGCAAGTCATCTCCCCTGTGGTAATGAGAGTTTAACAAAGCTATAAGATTATACCAGGTCTTTAATAGACATGCATGAATCAAGAAATAATAACAGCAGAGTGAATGAACAGCTTATCTTAATCATGATGGCTGTTTGCATTACAAAGTATCATTGATGTCCTGCAAAAATGCTGTTTTGCTAGAAGTTCAAAAAAGTGACTGAAGTGGAACATCATGTATTGAACTTAAACAGTTTAGTAGAGCCAAGTTCCATGAAAATAACTGGCAATTAAATGGTCAAATTCTTGACCTGAACCTGTCTGCACACTGCATGATAATGTGTTTCCATTATATTCATCACCTCAAAGAGCTACAACCACAGCACCATTTTAAGTGATGCTTAAAAAACATTCTTGAAGCATTTCAAGTAGCACAACCAAAAATCAAATCCCTGCAAAATGTTTTGCAAGTGAGGGAAGATGAGCTAAACGTTGGAGTATGTTCAAGAACCAGGGAAGAAAAAACTTCACTTGTAATCTAAAACCATTCTAGAAGGGGCAGGAAGGAAGCACGGATGTAAAAAGTAAGGAGGCTGCATCACTTATCTTGCATACAATGCCACTGAGGAGAGTGCCCAGAATCTTACTGGGTAATGACTACTGGTTTTAAATTGAATTTTGCATAGGAGATGGCATAAGAAATTCCAATTCAGTCTGGTCACGACAGGTCTGGCGACAGAGCAACGTGCACTCGACAAAAACCAAACTGAAAAACTCCACCCACAAACAACCACGAAAAAACCCCAAACCACCACCCCCAAACAATCTGTAATGAAACAAAACTGAATGAACCCAAAGCAGCCTCTCTGCAACAGCACAGGCTAATATAGAATCATTGGAAGTGATTGTTATTTACAGCATTTAAAAGCAGCAGTTTCAATTAAGTCTGCTCTTAAGGCAGTGCTCACTTAATATTAAGAACAATTAATCCTTTCTTAACATTAAAGCACATGATGAAAATTGAACTCCGATGGAAAAAGCTGTTACTTTTGCAGTTAAATAACAATCCAAACCTAAAATAATTAATAACTTGCATTGTGAGTTTTGTAAATAGAAGATGAATGTTAACTCAGAATATGCTGCAAGCTAAGTGAGTGAGGGTTTTGTTTTTTGTTTGCTTGTTTTCAATAAAATACTTGGATTTAAGTACAGTAAAATAAACAAGCCCCAATTATTTTAGTATTTCAAATTTTTACTTGGATTTCCAATGAAACCATTAAAGTAATTTTTATGGAAGCTGTTGGTTTATTTCATACAGAAGTTTCAGATGGAGAAAAAAGCCTACATTGGTAAAATAAAGAATTTTGAAGTTGAAAAGGTTTTTTATAAACTGCAGTTATTTAAATCCCCTTCAGCTACCATAAATCTGTTTTCCGGAAAACATTTGATTGCAATGGGGAACATCTGACTGCAATGATAAAGGAAAAGATTAGCTTTTCCTTTTGCAACTAAACAGGCCCTCAGCAATTTTGTTAACTGATGCAAATCCACAAAGACCTTGAAGCTGAGCAATGTATTATAGAGGTCTCTTTCCAAGCCATGCTGACACTATTTAAACTGAAGCATTTTTTCAGGAAAGTACTTCAATACCAGGAGAGCAATGCAAAAAAACCTTAAAAATTATCTGAAAATTAGACACTTGAAAATTATCCTAAAATTGTGAGAAGAGTGACTTTATGCCGATTCATCTCTTGTACTGAATAAGGTCTTAAAGGCTAAAACTATAAAATTCAAGGACAATTCTGAAGTTATAAATGCATAGATAAGGTTAGATTGACACACTTCAATAGGTCTGAATATAGTGACAAAAAGCCTGAAACACATCCATCACACACAACCCTCCCTGCCATTCTAACATCCAACCTGCATACACTTTGAATAAATGCATAAAATAAAATTCCATCACACACTAAAAACCCTCATAATTCACGTAACACTACCATGACTTGCTGTTCACTTTACATGTGTTTTATGCCTTTTCTCTTTATTTAGGTTGCATTCCACCTCCACAAAACAGTACATTTTCTGATTTCTTTGCCTCTTACTGGGAATTGTAAATCCAAAGCCTGAAAGGCTGCTAATTAGTCTGAGCCAGCATTACTCCAGAGAAACATTCTGTCCTCCCCTTCTCCCTGCCACTTCCATGCTGGCACATCTGCCTGTGCTGTTGAATACAATCTGGGTGGTGACAGGGTAAAAAACATCTTAGCAAACCAAACAGAGAGGCAAATTTTTCATCAGCATACCTTTGTCCAACTTGTTGGGCAGCCATACAAACAGTGTGCTGAGGGTGTGTAGGGGACAACACAGTATTGAATGAACTTAAGAAGCTGGGGTCTCTTACAGTATTAAGATGGCAAATTCAAAAACTGTTGAAAACCTTCAGTAATGTTAGTGGAAGTTTTGGAAGACAGGGAATATGTTATGATTCCTTTTTGTTAGATGCCTCAATCACAACAGAAGAAATTTTGGCTCCCCTTCCCCCTTTTGACTCAACAGGGTGGCCTAACAGGGAGCAAGAAGAAGCAGGTACAAGAGAAAAGGATTCTTTATCACTAGTTTTGCTGCTGAAGAAATTACATCATTGCTGGAACTGCTCCTCAACACAGCCTATACTAGCCCTGGGTAATCCTTTGTAAGTCTTCACAGAAATATTAGTACAAAATGTCTTTCATAAAAGTTCCTTTAGCAAAACCCAATGTAAAGAGATTTAAAAAACCCACCACATATAAAACTCTTTAATAAGTTTGCACATTAAAAGCAAAAACAGGCTAAAAAGCACTTCTGCTGGTGCAAGTTATGCAACATCAGGCAAAGACAACTTATCTTGGGATGATTCATTACTGTCAGAAGTCTATGCTGGGTCATGACTGCCAAGAACCTTAACAAGCACAGAGCAGCTTGCAGCACAATCTGGCTCATATGGGTAGCTGCAAAGCAGATGGACAGCAGATGAAAATGGACAGAAGATACAGTAAGACACATTGTTTTCCTTTTCCACAAGTCCACCTTGCATTTTGGTGCCAAGACATGTTCTTCCCCCAGAGGTAAAGAATAAGCATTGGTAGTCTGCCATTTAAAGATCAATCACATTTGAAACAGAAGATGGCTAAGAGGGAGAATCATGCTCAGAGACTGAGTTAATGGAAGGCTTAAAAAGAACACACACTGTCAATACACTGAATTTCAGACAGAATTACACTTCCTAAAAGTGATTTACAGAGCAGTTCAGATGAGCAACACAAATAAAGAAAGGTGAAATCATCCAAGTCCCCAGGCTAGACATAAGCGAAGTTCATAGAGTCTGGTAAGCCACGCTTCGGCTCTTTCTGCACCGAGATTAAAATCTGAAGAAAAGCCTCTATATTTGAAGACTATTTCACATCAAAGTTTTTGATAAAGATTAGTCTAGGTAACCAAATATAAAGCAGGGTATCAGGAATCCTTTTGTTATTGCTGAGTTCTACTTAAGAAACTAGTGCATTCTAGTACTTGCTGACCACTTTCTACAATATTTTTTTTATTTCCTAGTGTTAGATAGGCAGTTAAAGATGACTGACTTCCCAGAGCTGAGGTTTAAAAAACTAGTCTTTCATTAAAAAATCCTTTGTATTGAAATGATTTAGCAATAATTTTTGTCATCCCATCCACAAAATAGAATCTCTTTGGTATAATAAAGAAATATGGATTACATTTTCTTTGCACAGTGCTGCTTCAATCAAATCAGGTGAAAAACAATTACCACATGAATTAATTACAAGTTAACAAGGAAGAGCTGGCCAAGAATCTGGCAGTAGAGCATCTGTCTGTAGAGTTTATTTGCAAAATAAATGTGCACTCTGAGTAGCTGACAAACAACTAAATAGGAAACTAAACTCTCATATGATGCTGTTTCTGGAACATGAAATTAGGTGGGGTTTTTCTGCCCCTTTTTAGCTCTTGAGCTACCTACCTACAGCAAAATTCTCATTTTAGCACTTCTACAACTGCTACAAGTTCCTTTGACAGTAGAAATTTGATTGCTGAATATACTCAGTACAGACTGCAGAAAAAGCACAAAAAAGCTGAAGGTACTTAAAACACAAAAGGGCTGATGTTGAGCCAAGTGACACAGGAGCACAAACTATCAAATACTTTTAAAACCAGCAGGTATCTTTGACAGGTTTTTGAAAGAAAATACTCTGGGCAGTGTTTGTGTAGATATTTCTTTTTAGATACAAAGATACCAAAGCAGTTGACATTCAGCAAGAGAAGAAGTTTTTGTTTGTTTGCTTAGAAAGATCTGACATTGCTGAAAAATTGATACTGGAGGAACCAGATCTCTTCCTTTATCAAACTGTCAAGGCACTACCAGGGTCTATGTGAGAACACTTACTACTGATAAAAAGAAGCTGAAGACAGACTCTTCGCTGAAATCTTCATTATTATGGAACGCATTCTTCAGCTGCACTACCAATTTTATTTTGAACAGATTTCTAGACTTGTGACAAAACCCATACCTTCTTGTAGGCAACACATATTTAGTTAAGTTCTCTGACTCCACTAACAGTTTAAACTTTTGTAGGACTTCACTAGCAGGAAAGAAATGCTGAGTAAAAAAGATGCAAAAATTATGAAATTGAAGTCCTTAGCAACCACTGCATTTCACATATCTTCTTAAGTACAAAACTTTTTAAAAGGCATTGCTCCCTGTACCCATACTCTCACTTCTAAAGACTTCAAATTAGACTGCTGCTAGTTTTGGTAGTGATGATTTATTCTTTCTTATCAAATGAGATACTTCACTGTTTACATAGTATTTGCTCTTCTAGCCTGACTATAAAATATATTAACACATTAATGATAACCATGCAGAAAATAACAACCCCCCCTCCTTCTCAATAAATTAAACCCATTAAAATGGAATGTGGCACAATCAGTTCACCTTCCTGGTGCTGACCAAAGAAACTAAGAATACATTTCAGGAGACTGACATGATCACTTGAGAGGACAGCAGTGCACCTCACAATTCATCACCACTGGGTTGAAGGCTTCAAACTGAGGTAGCTTATGCAAGCCTAATTTAATTTGATTTGCTAAGCTGAAACAGTTCACATGATCAAATCAGTCCTGAACTGAAAAACTGATATCCCCAGACACAATGCCTTTTAACAGCTTCTAATGCTTTTTCTAGAAGTACAGCATAAAATCAGTCACACCCCAAATCACAAGTTGTAAGCATACAAATCGCTCCAGAGTGGGACTACTGGCAAATAAATCAACTGCAGATTAAAACTCCTTACTAACATTTATCTGCATGTGTGTGAGCTATCCAAACTTCTCTTATACAGTAAAAGGAGATGCAGACAGTACATTCAGTGAGCCTAAATGGATTCAGCCCACCATGAGAGGGATACCCATGGGCAGGTGAACTCCATCTTTCTCTAGGCTCCACTGCCTAGAAACCTTCTAGTTTCAGTGCAAGCTTCAACACCCAGCTCCTCAGCTGAAATCCAAATTTAGATGTCTTAATCTGGAGCTGAATTCCACTCCTAATAAGATTAAAGTTAGCAAGGTATTCAGGTATATTGCTAAACCAGGGTCTTGATTAATGTGGTGTTTAGTCAGTAAGAGCCCTGAAGAGCTCCATGCAATAAATTCAGGAGCACCTAAAGATATGCTTAATTGCAGGATGAGCCAACAGAGCATCTTTTCAGGTCTGTAATAAATAAAATGCAAGAAATATTATTTTTTCCTCTATAAATGCACATAAATACAAAGTTAATTCATTGAGCAGATAAAAGTTGCTGAACCATTGTTTGCAAGACCACGTATAGTATTTGTGAAACTTTTTTCATCAGGGAAGCACAATCAAGTTGGTAAGAAAGCCAGATTAATGCAGAAGTATTGGGATTTTTCAAAGACAGCTACTGGGTTACAACTATTCAGGACACTGCTACTTACTAATAGCCTTATTAAAGGTGTTAGTTTTAAATCTTCCCACCTTGTAATTTTCATTACTACTCCGCTATTCATTCAGGAACGTACAAAGATAGAGAAACACAGACATCTTATTCTTTACATCCAGAGAGCACTGCTCAACAGGTTTGTACCATTATGGGGGAGTCAGCTGACTCCTACACATGCAGCTTCAGTCCTCAATACCAGAATGTGGATTAACAAACTTTTTTGTGAAGAAAAAACCCAAACACCCACAAGCAAAAACCCACCCCAAACCAAAACAACAAAAAGACTGCAAGCATTAAGGGTAAAAGTAACAGTGTTAGCCCTGTAAGGCAAAAAACAAACAAACAAATAAAAATCCTAACAACAACAACAAACCAATCAAAAAACCAACCAAGAAAGCCACCAAAAAAAAAAACCTGCTAGCTGCAAGTAGGAAAATTATTCACTGTCTCATCAGCCAGGGTTTACAAAGTCTTACTAATTTCTTGTAAAATTTTCAGCTCAAAATGAATGAGCAAGCTCTTAAACCACTGACTTTTATCTATAACTGGTGTCCAAGTGATCATTAACGCAAAAACACCTTCACCAGGCACAGATACTTCTGACTGCTTGACTTGAAATTTCCCAGTCTAAAACCCAGCAACTTAGTAGCACAAAAACATTTCCATAAAACAATCCCTAAAAAAACCTATAAACACACTACACCTTTACCAACACATACTGCAACCTGAGGAACACGGGTTTTTACTGTCAAGGGAAATCAAAGCCTTTGCAGAGTTTTGGGAATTTGGCCATTAAGGGAAAGAACACACCAAAATAACAGGGCCTACTCATATGAGTCACTTTGTTTGTCTTATCTGTGAATGTCCTCCTTGAGTGGTTTGAAAGAGTGGGTGGCTAGAGATGTATAGAAGTCTGCATTTTGCAGCTATGAACAGGAATAAGCAGTATCTAGGAATTGTCGATCATCTTGTGACACACACAAAAAAAGGCAATTCATATCCAGTATTTTACTGATAATTTAGTCAATATAGAGACTTAACCTCATAAAATGTCCCCAGAGAACTTACTCTTTCAGGAGCATTCAGATACTTGAATTAAAAAAAAAGAAGTCACTCAACTTTTGCTACTACAGGTCTTGAATGCACAGATGCATCAAGATCTTCCTAACGAAACTCTGGAGAAAACTTCACAGTCATTTTCTAAATCAGTGACAAACTGTTCAGTAAGACTCCATGCCTCCTGCCCTTTTAAAAACTGCTGTTAAGAGAGAAGGTCCATTCCTGTAGATCTATGACCAGGTAAACAGCAGAACATCACACAGCCCAGGTAAAGCCTGTCTCTTTTAAGTCCCCTCTCTACTACTCCCACTAAAAGGATTAAACTAATCACTGCTTTTCTGCATCCACATTTACATTGTGGAACACATTTCCTGGTATGATGACTAATTGCATAAGGAAGGAAAAGACTGATATTCTCTAAAGAAGCAGTTTCATTTAGTATTCCAAGAGCTGCTGCAGCAAAATCTGTTATGAGGCTGAAGAAAACCTCCACTGAGGACTGAAACTGTGTCAGCTGCCCCAGCTGACATGACTAACCTGCAGTGTAAGAGGTGCTACTGCATGATACCATTATAGCTCTGAAAATGAACACTTCTGTACTTACAGCTGTTATAGAGATGTTTGTTTATAGAAACTGGATCACAATGAAAAGCTGTCAAACAAATCTCTGACAAGTTTCTTCCTGTGGATTATGACCAATTTGTATGTTTTGATAGCATACCAGTATGTCCCAAGCAGGAGTTAAATTGCTCACCACATAACCAATGCACCATCCAACCTGAGGGATGGGTTGATGATGAACAGAAACACATTGTTCTCCCCCTCCCCCATTTTGTTTGGACAGTAATGCACAAAACAGTTCAAAATAAAACTACATATACATTGATACACAATACTAATTCAAATAATCCCTCAGACAGATTTTTCAGTACTTATTTTCCCTGATGCCAAAGGGTAACAAAATGTGCCAACATGAGTGAAAAAAGCTACCCTAGCAGCAATAAGAACAGTAGGCATGTGGGACTCTCTATCATCATACTTTATCTCTTTACTACTAATTACTCTAATAATCAAACATTAGATCAAATAATCAGTGAAATATTCCTCACTAGCCTTTCACAAAATAAGAAGCTACCATAAATATGGATCACAAGGTGAAGCACAAGCACACTGACAAAGCAAAGCTACTGGCCTGTGTCAGAGCCCCTTGCTCCCTATCCTCACCTAGTGGAACTTCTACTACAGAGTGCACAAATGTCCAAGTCAAATAAGTTATTAATATGCCATTAATTGAGATTTAAAAATTGCTTTAGAATTTATGACAATGGCACTGTAATTGTATATTGTACAGTAAGTGTCATTATCATAGTAAACATATCTAAACTTTTAGAAATTTAATGATTTGAACTTTCAATTATTTTCATTAAAATATTTCTGAAGAGAAAAAAATCTCTTTACTTCTCTATACAAATACATCTGTGGAACACTCTCCCACTATAACATACCTTTTTAAGAAAGTAACTTCATAATTTATACATACAATATATTTTATTTCTTTCTATTACTTGCAACTGTACCACTGTAAGGCCACTCTGCTATAGCACAACTCACATCCATAACCTTACGTGGCTCCTCATGTAAACGATGAAATTTAGGTAATAATTAGCATATAGAACAGAAGAATTCTAAAAATTAACTTCAAAACCCAGAAATTAATTGCTTCTGAAAGTTCCTCTGAACTACCAGAGAGTGCTGGATAGTCACTGAAACCCAGGAAATGTGAGGAAATACTACAAAGAACACATATAATTCAATTTCTGCACTTATTGAAATAAGTTAAATAAACCACGAAACTCAGCTACGTACAGTTCCAGAGAGCACATCATGGGGGCAGCAGTTGAGCAGGTGGCTCTTGCACACTCGGTCATCGCTGAATTTGATCCGCTGCCGGGTGGTGTCGCCTGCAATACAGAAAGCAGCACGTTGCAGGTCAGAAAGCTGCGGCAGTCACGCGTGTCCTGCAGGTTACATGCAAAGCCTTAACAGTGCCCTGTCACATACTGAAGGTCTATGGAAGCTACAGCTCAAAACACTCTATGCTTCTTTGGCAAACAACACCAAAACCACAAATGTGTCTTTTAATGCTTTATAATGCTATTTAAAAATCCTCTCACACTTCCCCTTCAAAAATGCAGCAGGAAAAGTGCTCAAAACCAGAAAGTCAGTATTATCTTAAAAACACTATGATACAGTAGCATTTGTTAAATGAGCTATATAATTCTCTGTTCAGACTTTGCATGAAATAGTGACGTATTTCTATGCAAGAATTAGCATATCAAAGCAGCCTCATAAACACAAAGTGAAACACAGAGTCTTCACCAAATCCCACCTGATACTCATTTTATGATTTTGCTCTTGGATGCAATGCACCCTTTAAAATCTGATGGGAGTAGCATAAAGAGTTGGCAGAAGAATGATTTTAAATGCTTACAAACCTGAAAAAAAAAAATCAAACATACGGGCATAGCCTATATGCAAAATATTTTAGAGGTGTTTGCATATCTCCATATGATAAACCTTTTTTCTTTTTTCTTCTATGTGCTGTTTGTTGGGCTGGAACATCTTAATTACATCTTCATTGTGGCAGGTTGCAGCTCCTGCATCAGCAGAAGCATCAACGTGCCCAGACACTGAAGTTCAATTGCAAGGTTAAATAATCCCTTCCTGGAGCAAGACCTGAAGTCTTCAGAACAAAGTAACCAGCTGGTATTCTGGGGATGAGGGCTGAACATGTCTCCCTTTGAGTAAAATAATTGTCTCTGTTTGAAATTCAGAAGAGAGATCACTGCAATGGCTCTCTTCTTGTTAAGACACAGGCATGATAAAACACCTCAATCTCTCTAAGGATGCAGCCTTTTATTTTAAACATAATTTGAGATGATCTCTCTTAATTGAAAACCTACTGGTGAATTACTGAAGCAGAAAGAGCTGCTGGGAGAAAAAGTGACATACAGTGAGCTCAGACAGCAGCCTCTTCCATTTCATCAAATATTTTAGAGAGTATATTAGAGAGTATACTTAGAGAGTATATTTTAGATACATTTTGCAGTTATTCAAGTTTTCTTTAATGGCTTCATGATTTGAAACTCTAAACTTCCAGATTTGAATCTCTTAAACAATTCAAGAAGCCATATTCACTACTGAGGTTAACTACAAGAGAGAGGAATAAAAAACCTGTATCATTTTAGTCAAACCTTTCTTATTATTATGTAATCAGATTTTAAAATATTCATTCTATGTGTAGGATGCTAATATATAGCCCTTTCAGATGGGCCATGTTTCAGATTATTAAGTAAACAAAAGCTTTCATAAACAACACAAGCTTAATTTGCCTGCAGGATGCAACAGGTAAAACCTGTAACCCACACACCAAAGAGCTTCAAAGCAGTTCAACAATAGGTTTTCTAGAGGGCAACCTCACTGCTTGGTTCTACTTACAGTACTAAAAATTCAGAGTAATCCCTTTATAATCATGCCTACTACTGCAGTAAAGAGTTTTGCTCTTCTTATTTTTTTTTCTCTTTTTAGGAGGTGGATCTTTATTTTTTTAAACACATAACTGCGTTTGTTCCACATTCATTAACACATCTGAAAAGTTATTGATAACTCACGGCTCGGCGAATGCGGGGCCTTTCTGACACTCCCTTGCAGATTGATGTAGGCAGGCAAAGATACATTGAACCTTTATAAATAAAACAAGGGGCCAGATTGTTCAGTTTGTATAGAAAAATAGACTCTGCCAGCAATTTTAACACAGCATCTAGAAATACATGTTGACTGTAAAGATTCTTCTATATAAAGACACATCAACAAAATAAAGTATTTAAAAAAAACCCCAAAGCTGACGGCCTAATAGCCATAGGAGTCAAGGAGTTACCAAGACCAGAAAACTGCTGAAAGACTCATGTTCCTTAAGTAATGTTGGCAAATAGTATTTTCACAGACATTACCTCCAATTACCTTTTTTCACACCTCTACCACACCTAGGCACTGATACTGCAGCTGAAATACAGTCCTTTTTCATCAAAGTGACTACAATGATAATCACAATTACCAACCAGAGGAAGACAGCGTAGGGAAAAAATAAAAGTGGCAGAAACTGATCAACAACCACCTAAAGAACACTTTACACATTCGTATTTTAAACTTTCATTCTTTCTGTACTGTGCCTTTATTTAAGCATTAAAAAACTTTTAGAAATGTTCCCTTACAATTATGATTGGGGTATTTACATTTTCTTTTCTACAAAAAGCAATTTTATACATTTGCATTTCTTTTTAATATATGCTGTTTCAGAAGGAAAAGTTTATTGAAAAAAAGGTGTTGTATATCACATTCTAACAGTGACTGACTGTTGTGTCCCTCTGGCAGCTCATTTGCAAGTCTGATAGCCTCAGAAAAAAATGCTTTTATTCCTTCATGAATTTTGTGAGCTTCAATATTCCTAAATAGTACACAAGACTTGGCAAAGACAGAAGATTTATTCTGCTGCTGACCTACACATGAATCATCCTGAGAGTGGGATCTACATAGGCTGCTGAGCGGGGGGAGGGAAGAATAAAATCTGTGGATCCACCATGCACCTGATATTCTGCCCACAACAGCAAATGAGATGCATGCAGATGCCTTCTAAGAACTAAAACAACACAAACAGATGTGTTCTTAGGACAAGGACTTCTGCAGTACAGCAGGTAACCAAGATGCTACTTCTGCTTGTCAAACTGTAGGGAAGTTGATGCCTTCTCTGTATGGGCAAACAAACAGGAGAATACTAAATCTAAATAATGAGTATCAAAAATAGTTTTTTAAAAATATATTTTATTTATTCTGTAATAAGAGAGTAACACACCCAGGCACCAAGAGGCTGTAGTCACCTAAGTTTCAGAAGTACTCTTGAGCATCTGTAAAGAGGACACCATCACTGATATTTCAGACCTTATTCTATTTTAATAGGTAAATAATTAAATCAGCTCAGAATACCAGTTTATTTAACCCTGCCCCTGAAGAACAGCACAATATTCAACTACTTGATCTTTAAGATTATGCTCATTACAAAAATGAAAGTAATTTACCAGGGCATTACAGGAGTCAACATCTATTACTGTAAGCCATCCCTGTGTTTCCAATTAGATTCTCCCACTAAAAGAAAAATTGTATGGTTGATAAAACTTATGTGGAGAAAAGATAAATTAAATTTTCCCCAAGAAGCATCAGCTTTAAATTTACTGAAAGTACCTGTCCCAAACCATATTTCTCTAAGAGACTACTTTCCCAGTAAACAGAGAACTTTGAAACAGAACTGAAAAGAAAAAAAGCAGAACACCAAGGAAACTTCTATACTTGCACATTCCATATCCTTTACAAGCATAAGGAAACTGCACACAAGATACACAAGTATTCAAGAGATTATGGCAGTAATGTAAACTTTCTAAAGGAAGTTTTCTATTTGATATAAAACATACTGACTACAAAATTGACATCAATATTTAAGAACAGTGCACACTGCTGATTAGAGAACATCCAGAGGTTAAGCTTACAATGTGCACTTGTACTACACAATTCACTCTGAACTCCCAAGTCTAATCTATTAGCAGGCCACCACAATGTCATGCCTGTTCAGTATATTTTAATCACAAAGCAGCAGAACGAGCACTAATGCATCAACAATGCTTAGCACAGTGACACACTCATGACAATGACTTCTTTCATCCAGCATCTCTTACTATTCTGACCTACCCTAATTCACCACTGTCAACAATCCCAAAGCACTGGTGAGAAGAACCCTTTATAATCCAACTGTAACCTCTAATTGTAAACCAGTGGTGCAATCCATGTAAAGGAAACAAAGTGAATTTTCATTTCCATGTTGTTGACTTCCTGAACTAAGATACAGCAACAAAAAATGGTTAATTTTCCACTCAAATTTTTGAAGCGTGAGTCCCAACATGTTGGCAAAGGACTCTGAAAGCTTTATTCAAGAGCTACTAATAGGGTGGAGTATGTGTTTAAAAACTGTATCAAATTCCACCCGCAAGGCAAGCCCTGTCTAACCAGTATCCAACACCATTATTTAACGGAGGCTCAGGCAGGCACAGGAGATCCTGTTCCTGCTGCACAGGGAACGGGCAGGCAGCTAATTCTGATCCTCTCCTCACTAAACACTGCTCATGTCCTGATCCTAACACTTTTATTCTTCACCGTTCCCATAATTTTTAAGGTTCAAACTATCAGAACTTTATAACAAAGCCAAAAAATACAGACAATTCACTAAACACAGTCATTGCTCTTCAAACCTGATCACTCCTGATTGACAAATTGTCCTGGACACAAATAAAGCACCTTTTCATGAAGTTCATGTGTTCTGAGTACTTTCAGATTTCTGAGCTGATTTCAGTTCAACATTCTGGGGAGGTTTTGCAGAAATTCCTCTATATGAGATATTTTTCTCTACCTTTGCTGCTGCTCTGTATTTGAAAGCAGAGCTCTTGGAAGAGACTCTTGGCTCCCTAGCCTGGCTCTCAGCCTGGAGCTACCCAAAATGGCTACAAAATCCTCAACAATGATCTATCAAAGTTTAAAGACACATACCACCTTCTACCTCCAAGCATGAAGCAAAATGGAAACCAAAAGCTACCTAACCCTGCAAATACCCACATAAACCCTCCACTCATTGTTAAGTGCACAGAATTTCTTTGATAATCCCATACTAGAACAAAGAAATTAAAAAATAGGCTACCAGTTCTAGATTACACCTCTGTTACCATATAAAGTGTGCCACCAAACACAGGATGAATAAAATAAGCACAGGAGTGTCACTTCAATTCCTTCCAAACAATGAGGACAGAAAAGTCACACATTACTAACCACTACTAAGGATAACTGAAGCATAACCCAGAAAAACCAGTTCGGATGTGAACAGATGCAAAAAGGGTATTATGAGCTTCAAAGGAAGAAGAGGATGATCTACAGCAAGAAAAGTGTGTTTGCTAGTAACAGCTGAAGAACTGAGTTGAAGATTTCAAACACAGCTCAGGTCAAAAAGCTGGCAGGTGAAGCAAAAGGAGGTGCTGACTGGCACTTCATACATGCTGCTTCTGTCTAAAGGCTGGGAGATTTTTCTGCTACTCACATAGCACAGTATTTGTTAAGATGCTTAGGAGAGAACCTTTTCATGACCACAGGCTCAGAAGCATGCACAAATTCACCTGTTTTTAAAGAGAACTGTCCCAGAGTGCAAGGCAAGATGTATTCTATTTGCCATCTGTATGGCAGCTGTGGTCTGTTCAGTGGGCAGTTTTCCTTCTCTCTTCCACAACCACTCCTCCCTCGGGGGACACTGCTGATCACAGGCTGCTGAACGTCACTGCATGGCTGATAAGAACTACAGCAACCCATTGTGAGATGCTCTGCCCAGAGGGAGGAGCCAAGCATTGCTACCCAGATACAATCTGGAGATTCTGGAACACCAGCACGGCTTCTCCACTGGATTTCCCAGAGGAACAGCAGCCTCCTCTTCCACTGGACCTTCAGAGGGAGACTACACCTTTCTACAGGATCCCTGCTCCAAGAGAACCACACCTGACACTTCAGGAGGGCTGCAGCCACAATTCCAATGGGACTGCTGCTAACACCCTGACCACAGGCTGTCAGGTTGTGTTCTGACTCTATCAGTGTTGTTTCAGTTTGCAGCACAGTTTATTTTATCCTTTACTTTCTTCCCTATTAAAGAACTGTTATTTCCTGTGCCCATATTTTTTTTGCCTGAGAGCCCCTTAATTTAAAATGTATAGCAATTTGGAACGGAGGGGGGTTGTTTAACATTTTCCATTTCAGGGGAAGCTCCTGCCTTCCTTAGCAAGCACCTGTCTTTCCAAACCAAGACAAGAATCTAATTAACTTTGCTAGATTTTCCTATTTCTAGACTGTGGTCTAATTTTGAAGACGTGGCAATTATTTTAAAAATGCAAACCACCATCACATTTCTTTGCAACAGTCAAGCCTTGGCAGCCCCAAGATGTTCTGTGGCACCAGGGCCATTGGGATCTGCTGTGTCTGTCACTGCTGTCACAAGTAAGGATCCCGCTCCACCCTCTGCTCCCAGCCAGCTCCTCGGGCTGACTCCAGCATTCACTCCTGCAGCAAGGCACAGCACATGACTGACCTGGTGGAAATGAAACACTTGGGCAAGATAAACTGATTCAAGATCAAATGGGATCCTCTCCATAAGGCCTTTTACAGCAAAGTTTTTTCAATCTTTGCCCATTTAAACTATATTATGGAAGAAGACCCAATCCTGGGGATACTAATATCAATTGTTAACATTTCACTCAATTTGCAAATGACTCAATTTACAGTTATGATCCTATCTGTAAGGTTCACTCCTGTTTTCTGGAGAACAGGGATAGCAAAAGCAGGGTTTACCTAAGTGTACTATTAAAAAAAGCTTACTCAACTTTTAGTTCAAAATCAGTATTTTAAAAAATTAAAGTAATACCTTTCTATGTGCTATGTACTCCTAAATGACAAGTTTCTGCAGCTCCAGTCAACAACAAAAAAAAAATCAGCTTGAACTAACCTTTTAACTATTGATATACAGAATAAAAACTCTTTTAGTTCAAGTGATAACAGTAAAAAAAACCCAAACAAAAAATATTAATATATAAGCACGTAAGATTAGCACCTGGTTTTCAGCACTACTTATCTCTTAATATTTGGAAAACCCGGATTATATATTCAGTAATTTATATTTAAAGCCTCTCTAAGTATGACAGGTTATCAGTACTTGGAATGCCATTTCAGAGATTTTTTTTTCAGTCAGCAGTCATGACTATATTAAAAAAAGCCCAGCTTTTTACTAGCATCGAAATCAAAGATACTTTGAATTTTTTTTTAATTTTGGCACAGTCCACATCCAATTCAGCTTTCCACTTGTCAGAGAAGTGTGCAAGAGAAGATTAACCTAGGTAATATGCAATGTATTTTAAAAAACTCACGTGTTTTTGAATAATAATTAATATGTTTTTCTCAGGTGTGAAAAGAAGCACTCCTGCCATTCAGACATTTCTTTGCATTGACCTCACCAACCCAACTGCTTTTCAGTTAACCCAGCTGCATTCTAAGAACAGCAACTGACTGGCAAGTCCTGAGAAGCAGCAGCCAAGTCCCCTCAGTCCCACTGTCTGTCAGGTGTCTGTCACATGAGCCAAGGCAGGCTCGGAGCAGGGAGCACCGGGCCTGGCAGCTGCCAAGGGGCTGCCGACCCCACATCCTGGCAGTACCTCCAGCCAAGCCCTGCGGCTGCAAGCGCGCCCATCCTGCTGCCCAAACAGCCCAGGGAGGCAGCAGGCTGCCAAGGAAGGGGGGAAGCTCTCAGCTGTCCCTGCCACAGGCACAGGGCTCTCTGGGAAAGGGCACGGCCAGGGGCAGGGGCAGCACACCCCTGGGAAAGGGCACGGGCAGCACAGCCCTGGGAAAGGGCACAGCCAGGGACAGGAGCAGCACAGCCCTGGGAAAGGGCACAGGCAGGGGCAGGGGCAGCACAGCCCTGGGAAAGGGCAGGGGCAGCACACCCGCTTCTGGGCGGCCGCATGCCGGGCAGCCCGGTCTGACACAGAAGTCTCCTCTCTAGCACCGATGATTTCTCATTACCATTCTTACAGCCTTGTGGCTGTTTTCTGAATCGCTGCGACCAATAGGAGCTGTGCTTTCCAGGTGTTCTCAGAGCTTCACAGCAAATCTATAAGAACACTTAATCACTGCACCTTCCAGGCTTTTCCCTTCTGGCCCTAGGGACACCAGGCACAATGAGTGTGTGCATTGTCCCACAAATCACAGCCTACAGCTCAACTCCTAAACCATGCTTGAGCATCTGATTGTGGAATTTTCAAAAGCATTTTCAGAGCATGTTCATATTTTCTACAAATGAAACTAAAACCTAAAAGGGGAAAAACTCCTACACATATTCAGGCACGGTCTTGTTTTAAATTTACCTCTGATTTTTTTCTATTCCCACTGACAAGATCAAATGTTTGATCTTCCTTTTCTAAAACAGGTAAGATTTTTAAGCCTTCATATTCTAGGCTTCTCAAAAAAACCTCGAACAAGACAAAAAGATCTGCCAGACTTTGTAAAGTATAAAACTAAAAAGCATTGTATTTATTGTATAAAACTAAAAAGATTGTAATATTGAATAATATAAAACAAAAATATTGTCCAAGAAAGATTATTTTTTCAGAAACACTATTGCATTTTAAACTCTAATGTGTTGCCAGGGGGAGCAAAATCAAAGGCAATGGGGACAAATGATGAAATTTAAGTTCTGACCTACCAAGAAATTAAAAAATTGACACATTCAATGAAAAGCTGCAATTTGCATGTTAACAGAAACAGACTATTTGTCAAAGGTAACAGGAATATAAAAACACCTAAGGACCCCAAACCCCACTATTCTCAAGGTTAGCAATATTTCAATGACCTTGAGCCTGGCCTTGGTTTCTTACATACCAGCTCTGCTAAAAAAGGTTCATTTTCAATCTCTGTGTACAATTCAGTATAAATGATGCTGATGCTCCAGCTCCACTGGACTTTTTTTTTTGTGAACTGGAACGGTGTTACACAGAGATCCTCAATCTAATCATAGAAACCAGCTTTAAAAATCATCTTTTCTCCCTATCCTTCCCCATCCTGCCCATTTTGTTTAAATGCTTCCTTTCTAGCCAGTTAGTTTGTGAACAGTTCAGCACATGTGGTTTAGGAATTACAGGGTGAGCAGGAGAAAGGGGGAATACAATCATCAATACAATAACTGCCTTCTTACAAAGCCAGAGAAAATATAGCCTGAAATGGCTGTTCTTGGTTTAGATTTTAGTCACTTAACATTTCTGGGCAGCTGTCTCAAGTAAATGACACTCCTCTCCCACCATCCAACAGAAAATACTTTCAGAAACTGAAACGGCTCCTCCACCCCCCTTAAACCTTCTGTGTAATGTTAGGGTAGCACTGAGACAGCGATCTAGGTGCCAACACTTAAGTTCCATAAGCACAATATTGCTTTGCCAAGCACTCAGACATATGCAGCCACAACAGGAAGTATTGGAAAATCTTCTGAAGCAAGACAAACCACCCCAAATTAGATCCTGTATGATGACAACTCACTAAACAGCCTTACTCTGGAAGACAAGTTTCGCAGAACAGTAATTTAGAACTCTGCAGAAAGCATTCATGATACAAGGAGTATGCACAAACCAGTTACATTTTTCGAAATTCTGGATTATACTAAAGGAAGCTGTCATTTCACATGAGCCCAGTAACCAGAGATGATCAGGACATACAAGGTACGTCCCACTTCCACATCATACTCAGCGCACGGGGGAGCAGGGAACCATTAATTTAACAAGTTAATTCCACAAACATAACACGTCTGCAAGAGTGAGTACAGACTGAGCATGAGTACCACATGCAGAACATCTAAATTATCTCTAATTGCTGCCTACCCTCGGGTGCAGAATTCTCTTGTTTGCAAGTTAAGAACTGCACAGCCTAAGCGGAACTGCTCTTCTCTAGCAGCCTCCCCAACTACCTGGATTTATGGGCTGATCGCCGTGCACTCCGACAAAAACTGCAGAAAGCTTTACGCAGCAATACTCAACACTGTGTGATCGCAGAGCGATCTGAAACCTGACCGTACATCTCCTATCTCTCTCTGAGAATGACTGCCTCCAGACGTTAAGCTTTTACTTGGCTATTTAGGGCGCTTTTTTTTTTTTTTAAAGTTTATCTACTTAGGTCAATCTCACATTGTCTTTCAGAGAGCAACAGCCATACCCGCCTGCTGGCTAACGTGATGGTTCGAGCCAGAACTCAGACAAGTCTGTAATGACACAAAACCCCACCCTGCTCCGCTGAAGGGGCTGTTGGTCCGGGGAGATTTTTTTGGTCCTCCCCTCGGTGATCAGCGTCTCAGGCGTGTGTGCCCCTGTACGGTGGCCGGGCGGAAAGGCTGCGCGCCGCGGACACCGCCAGGAGCGGATCTCCAACAGCAGCAGCACCGCCAGCGCGGCCCTGGGACAGCGGCCGGCGCCGGCAGCTCCGCGGGGGGAGGCGGCGCCCGGCTTCCCCCACCCCGCCGCCGACGGTCCCGGCAGCCCCGCCCCGCGGGGGGTGCGGACAACGGGCCTCGGGCCTGCCAATCACGGCGCACACCGCCCGGCCCGGCCGGTACCGCCGTGACCTCCGGGGCGGCGGCGGCTCCGCTCCCTCCTCCCCGCCCCACCGCGGCCGGGGAGGCACTTACCGTCCCGGGACGTGCCCATGAGCTGGTCCAGCATGGCGCGCATCTGGGCCTGCGCCGACATCTTGAGCGCGGGGGGGGCCGGCGCGGCCCGGCCGAGTCACGCCGACAGCGGCCTACAAGGCCCGAGGCGCGGCGGGCGCTCGGCCCTGCCCCTCGCGTCACAGGCGGGGCCGCTCCCCCGCCGCCGCGGGGGGAGGGAGGGAACGGGCGCTGCCCCCGCCCGGCTTTCCCGGTGGGAAGCGGAGCGGGAAACTCGCTTCGTGCCGGTGCCGCCGCCTCGCGCCCCCACACGCTCCCTCACTCCCGCTCCCTCCCGCGCCCGCCACGCGCGCGCGCCGGCGGGAACGGAAACCCACGCGCACGCGCCTTGCGCTCCTTCGTCCGCTCCGCGACGTCAGCACGGACGGGCCTCGGCACCCGCCCATTGGCCACGGCCTGCGCCGCTCGGCCAGTGACGCACCGAGCGGCGAAGCTCCTGATTGGGCCGCCGGCCTGGGCCCTTGGGGCGCGCTGATTGGCCAGAAAGGCCCTCGTGGCCGATGTAACGTCACGGTCTCCGGGTCAGCGGCGGCGCCGGGCGGGGCTGGGGTCCCGGGCGGCTCCGGAGCTCAGCGGGGCTACGGTGCCCGCTTGGGGACAATTCCCATCTGAGGACAATTCCCTTGGACTGGCGTGCAGCACCACTGCCACGGCCCCTGCTTCCCCCAAGTGCGAGTACAGTCGTGGTGAGACAAGTTAATACCCCGCTAATTGGAGAACATCCCTTAAAACAGGCTGTCGGCACATTTGGCTGATAATTCGACTTACAGGGCACCAAGGTCCATTAAAAAAAACCCGAATTTTACCCATTCTAACGCCTGCATTTTGTGACTCTTCCTTTGAAAACCATCGTGTTGCCATCTAGTGCCCAAACCCGTCACAAAGATCAGCTGTAATCGTCCCCAAGCGTTGCCGTGTTCAAGGTTAGCTCCATACGAGTGAAAAATGGCCACAGGCAACCTCCCCTGACAATAACCCCCCTCACCCCAATTATCTCTACTTCAGAAGGACTTGTAGAGAAGATGCTCTTCTGTAACACATTCAGGAAAAGATTCTCTACCCAGTGCTCTTCAGCTAATTAGGATATGTCCTGGCTTTGCTTTTTCTTTAAAATCTACATTTACTTTTGTTAGTCATCACGTTGGATTGAAGGGGAAGTAAATGGAAGAGACACCAATGCTTGTTAGAAGTGTCTGTTTAGGTACCTTGGTATGGTTAGGGGAAATTTAGAATTTTTACTGATTATTTACACCAACACCATACACACTTTAGCTCCTTCTACTCTTTAAAGAGCATCTGTGTCTGGCCAAATGATCGCTTTTTTCTTTATTTTATTTTTTAATTTCCCTTCTCAAGCAATATACTACAGAATGCAGCGGTTTTCATTAAATAATGCTGAACAAGCAGTGTGTAACAGCCATTCTCAGTGTGTGGTGACATCCCACAACTTCATCTACTGAGCTGAAAGTGGGTTGATACTTTTCCACCCATCATATCAAGGCTTTTGGAAAAAAAACCACCATTTAACTTGTGAGAATTGCAAACTGGAATTCTAGTCAAGAGAACCCTAAAACTAGTAGTTGACATCTCCTTGACTTACCTAGAAGCCCAAATTTTCCCTGTTTTAAGGATGTGTTGTGCCTATCCACTATACTGTGGGGATTAAACCATTCCCAAGTTTTAAATACAGGGGAAGGAAGAAACAGACTCAGATGAACTGATTCTCTTTGCAATGCTTTTCTGACAAAACACTTTGTTTTCCCTGGCAGTAAAAAAACCCCAACAAACACACTCTAATTTTCTTAGAGTTTCTTCAGGCTTCCCCCCAGATAAACCTCACATTTTTAGCCATTTAAAGTCCTTCTCGTTATAGATTTCTTACATATCTTGCACACAATACAACACTCTCTTGTGAACAGCAACAACTCGAGACTTTTATAAAAAGAAACTCACTGTTCCAGATTTGTGAGGTGAGTCCCGTTTGTGCACCTCCTGTGACTGCCTCCAGTCAGTTCCCTTCAGGTTTGCTGAGATTCAGAGGGAGAGGGACGCACAGGAAGCTGGCAGTCACTTCTCAGGGACAGGGAGAAACGTGTAACTCATAAGAATTCATCTCTCTGAATCGCTACTGCTCACTCACCGCCATGGTAAAAACCAAAAAAATCTTTAAGGTGGAAGAGGTTTGTGCTACTGCAGTGCTCACCAGAACCCACAGACGCTCCACAGAAGAGACCTTTGTTCTTGGGAGAGTAGGGAATTCCACATACACAAAATATAGCTGGGAAATGCTTCAGTAAACACTGGACAAATTCTCTCACCTCCCGCATTTGAATCACGCGGGGGAACCACGAACGCCTGCAACCCCTCAGACAAGCAGTTCATCAGCGAACGCTGACATGTTTTTCCACTGCAAACAACCTCTCTGTCAACCCTTGGAAAGGTCAGGACACATTCACAAGATCGGAGTGGGCGTCTGGGAGGCCTGATAAAGGCAGAAGGGGTTGGCTGTCTCCAGTTACCCCTTTCACACCATAACCTATATCTGACAAAAGGCACCTGCTACAGACCCCAGCCCATTCCGGCAGCTCTAGGATATATATTTATTCATTGAGGAATAAACACCGAGCACAGCAGGGCCGCCTCAGCCCTTCCCTCCCGGCTGCTGCGGCAGTCTGAAGCCCACGAGCCCAGCGACCTCCTGCGGCGAGCGCTCTCCCCTGCCGTGGTACTCGCGGTGCAGGGCCTCGTGCTCCCGGACGCTGCGCAGCAGGCACAGGTAGGTGGCGGCCTGGAAGTGCAGCTCCTGCTGGGCCCGGCACAGCTTCTCGCTGGTCACCTGCGGGGAGCGGCGGTCAGGGCGGCCCCGAGGCTTCGCCGAGCCCCGGGAGCTGCCGGGGGGGACAGGGGCGGGGAGGGGAAGGCGGCGCGTACCCGGTGCGCGCGGAAGCCCGCGAGCACGTGCCGATAGGCGGGGCAGTCGCGATAGGAGCGGCCGGCGGCGTGGCGCAGCTCGCGCAAGAGCGCGCGCAGGGTGCGCAGCGGGGCTCCCAGCGCCGCCATCTTCCGAGCCGCGCGCGGCGCCCTGGCCAATCGATCGCCGCCGCCGGGCCTCGCCCTCGCGCCCCGGCAGTGCGGGCAGTCGAGCGCCGAGCGAGCGATGGCCTCCTCCTACTCTCTGCCGCCCTCCCGCGCCGTTGCAATCGGCGCTGGTGAAGTGCTGGGGCTCGAGCGCCGAGGCCGGGGCGTGCCCGCTCCACGCCTCGTAACCGGCCTGTGGTAACGGAGCGGGAGCACCGGGAGTCGTCCAAGAGGCGCAGCATACGGCGGGAAACCGGCTTTGGCCGCGGGCGCGTCCCCGCCAGTTTCTGGGGTCTCCGTTTAAAAGACGCTTCGGGTCACGCTGGAGCCAGAAGGAGACGCCCACGAAGAAGCTGAAGAGCCGCAGACTCGAGACAGCGAGTGGCTCACAGACGTAAGGGGAGGCTGCGCGGGTCGGGTGCGAAAAAAAAGTACCCACCCCAGATGGGACTCGAACCCACAATCCCTGGCTTAGGAGGCCAATGCCTTATCCATTAGGCCACTGGGGCTGCCGCGGGAAGGTGGTGTCTGTGCACTTAGTTATCCACTATCCCCGCCCCTTCTCCTTTTATGGTGCGCATCGGAGGCCGGTGATTGGGCAGCTCCGCCCGGCGCGGCCGCGCGCGGCCCCCTGGGAGCCAGGGCCAGGCGGGGCCGAGGCGGGGGCACGGTCCCTCACTGGCGTTTGGCTGCGGCTCGGCAAAACACGGTGCTCCCACAGGGAAGGGCTTCCTGCCCCAAGGACCCTTTTGCGGTTTCTAAGCGTTGGTCCTGGCACACAGTGTTACCCTTACTCGGGCGGTTGCCCTGACCGAAGGAGGCCCCCACCCCCAAACAGAAAATCCCGCCAAAAAGCCCCAAGAGGGCCGACCCTTCAAGTGAAACCTTTCCCCATTTTTATTTTTGTGAGAAATCACAGACACAGGGCTAATATGTACATTCCTCTTTATTTCATACAGCACAGACACGTGACACATAGAAAAACAGAAAAGTACACTCATGAAAAAGCCTGTCGCAGTCAGGGACAGGGAACAGCTACGCCAAATTGAGTAAGGCTCCTACTGCAGAACAGGGGTCTGCCGGCAAGGGTGGATCCCAGAGCAAAGTCTGCTGCCTAAAAAAGCTTGTGCTCCTTTCAGGAAAGCAGAAAAGGGCAAGTCCCTTCCGGAACAGGTGAAGGCAGCGTTCCCCGCAAGGTTTGCAGGATACGAACCCCATGACTGTGTTTGGATCAGAGCACTGATAAAATGAAATGCTCTCCAGTCATTCTCACAGAGGACCAATAGTCCTGACCTCTGAAAGCATTGGACTGCTCAGGGATAGGTAACCTGAGTACCTGGAAGGAGTGAAAACGTCAAGTAGTCACACAGAAGAGAGTTAAAATTAGCCTCCCTGACAGGGCTCTGCTAGCCACAACTGGGAATGTGCAAGGAACTAACCAGCTTCCCAACTAACAAAGGACTAACAGCCATTAAACTGACCAGAACAATATAATGCATTGGAACTGACGCGGGCTTTTGAGGCAGCAGCTTCTTCCTTTTCCTGCTTCAGTTCAGGATGGAGATAAAGCAGGCACCAGTTCCTCTGGCAAAGAGCCTTACACACTTTTAAAAAATTAAAATACAAAAAAGGGAGACAGGTGTATTTACAAAATCCATGGCTGGTACAGTACATCATTTTTAAGACACACTAAATGCTACAATCTTTCAGGTCCTGAGATTATTACAAAAAAAACCAAACCCAAAACAAAAACAAACCCCAACAACTCAAAACTTGTGTTCAGGTCCAGTTTTATAAGGAGAGAGGAAAGAAACCACACATTTAAACCACAGTATCCCTTGAAGTTATTGGAACACACCTCCCTAAAAAATCCAAATGAAAGTGGTGCTTGCCACTCAAATGTAGCTGCATTTGGAGTTCAGGCATGTTGTCACAAGAGGGGAGCATTTAATGGGGCAGTTTCCCTGGAGAGCTCATCAGGTAAGCACAAGGCTGTTCGGATCCTCTCTTCATTGCTAAGCCCTGTGATCTGGAACTCGAGTGTTAAAAGGAGGAAGGTGGCCTTGTACAAATTCATGTTGGACTGAGGAAAGCATCACAGGAATCACCAGCTCAAACAGGTTTGCCATCTCCCAGTAACTGTGCACTCCTTTGTTCAAAGCCAAGGAGTGCAAAGAATTCTAGCTGTGATTTAACACGTGTTAATAACAAAAAAAATTTCCTCCAGCTTTTTATTCTGAGCTCCCCAGTGAAAGGCAGCAAAATAGTTTCTCAGCCCTTCATTGTCTAGGGGATCACAGCAAGTCAGGTAGAATTAAACTATATCCAGACTTCTAAAATATATATATATATATATATATATATATATTATTAGAAGTTACACCAAACAAAGGATATGGAGGCCAAACTGCTGTTGAGGGGATGTTCCCCAATGCCATTAGCTGTGCAGGGCACTCTTCTTCACTGACCCTCTTAACAGGCAGGGACTTGTACCCTCACCTGGTTTTTTCCCCCAATGAACATAGAGATTTTGTATCATCAGAAGTTATCACAGATGCCCTTTTATTATAAGCAATTGATCTTAAGCTAGAGAATGGCAACTTTTTAAGGATTACTCATTAAATGCTTCTAACTCTCAGTAAAAGACTACAAGAGACAAATCACATTAACAAGGATACTAGTTTAACTGCTAAAATATAGTACTCCTCAGTAGACTTTTGGGGGTAAAAAGTAGTAGTTAACTTTGTTGGTTTTTTTTTTTTTTTTTACAGTAGTCCAAAAATAAAATTTCTCCATCTATTTCCAGTACAGATCTTGATAACTATGCAAGAACATGGTACTAATTGCTACATGATGGAATCACCGGCAATAAAACACATACTACAATTCTCACCTCTGAGCTAAATTGTTATTTGTAGTTACATACAACAAGACTAAAAGACCAGTGAGAAATACCTGGGGACTGGGATTTAGTTTTTATTTAGCTGGTAACTCCCCTTGTTTAGAAGGAACTTCATTTCAATGAGAATTTACTTTAATTCACTTCTGATGCTGGAAAGAAACCTGGGATGCCTCATGAGTTTCCTCCCAAATCCAATCTGAAAATTAAAAAACATTTCTGCAGCTTCTTAATCCATTGTGAGAGCTGACTATTCTACAAAACTCTCAGACCAAAACCTGTCAAAAGAAGTGATTTCAGCTTCCCTCTCAAGCAACTTCATGACACTTGACACTACGTGTTGCACCAGTGAAAGGGTTTCTTTTTTAAAATACAATTTTTTTTTTTTTCATGTTAGCAAAAAGTTCTGCATTACAGACATTCAAAAATACTCCATTTTCTTTGGGTAAAATTTCAATATGTGTTAAGAGGGGTAGCTGGGGAAAGGAATGCATGTAACACTGAAACATGTAAATACTTATCTGCATAGTTGATATCAGTGACTACTAATCAAACTAAGGCCTTAGCTGGAAAAAGCTGAGAACACAAAAAAGTTTCTTCCCCCACTCTGGTGAAATCTGCTAAGTCTCAATGAAGCTCTGTCTACCTCAGCAACTGCTCAGTTTGGCCTATGGTAGTGGCATCTTCTGACTGGTTTTGGTTTATTCTCTCCCACTCTTTTTCTCTTGGTACTAGACAATAGCAAATATGACTATTTATTGATAAAACACATCTGCACACATTGCTAAGAAGAAACAAAAAAACCCTTTTAGTGTTGTGCATGATAGGAGCCAAACACAGTGTACACTGCTTGGTTGGGATTACTTCACCATAAAGAAAATCTTAGTAGCTAATGGTTATTGTTTAAGCAGGAGATGACAGCAATGGAAGAGACTGACACACACTTCTAGATACAAAACATGGTGGTGGTTGGGGTAGAACTACAGCTGTTAAAAATGGCTACAAAAGACAGGACTATATCCTTGACTACTGACAAGATTAGCAGTTTTACTTATGAGTGTGCAAAAACAGTAGCAGGGAATTTTTCTACTTCCCCAGTTTTGGGCCAGTTCCAGGCCATGTTGATCTCTCAGCATAACTCACAGCAGCACCAGGGCTTTCTAGAGCCCCAAAAGGCTATTACAGCAGCAAGGGATCACTGCATCATAGAAAAAGGATGATGAAGCCTCACCAGAAGTTTCCACAAACAAAGCATTCCCCTATGCAACAGTTATTTTTCCAGTGGCCCAGTAAGCATACTTCTGGCTGCTGATTTTGGCAGTGATTTCTTAAGCAGTAGACAGATACAGATTTTTACAAGAGCGCCATTTGTTAAAGATTGCAGCAGTCAGCCATCATCACCAGCTGTAGATTCCTCATCCCACAGGTCAGCCCAGGATGAAGAGCATGTGTGTTCAAAAGGAGTTAAGCAACGTAACTGGTGAATGTGGTAAACTTCGCTGAAGTAACTTCACTGATGCACCTAAGACAGATTAAGAAGCACCTTCAACTACCACTCCAACTGGCTGAGCTACCAGCAACAGTCCTATCTTTGAACGGCACCGTTAGATTGGTAGGAGAAATCCACTTATGGCATAGTTTGCCTAACGGGTTAACTTGAACATGTGAAGACAAGCCAAGAACTGAGTTAAGCTTTTCTCTGCCACAGGAACATATTTGGTACCATATTTTCTGCTTTCCACACTGGTTCTCCACCCATGGAGGACTCATCATTCCATTCCAACTCTGTAAAATAAATGCTTCCTTTTCATATTGCAACTCAAAATTATAACTTCCCTAGGGGAAGCACATCACAGAACTAGAACAGTCTAGTGATGCATATGCATGTTACCTTAAGTTTAGCACTTAGTCCACAAATGAAGTGCTAATTTCAGGTATTCATGTTTATAATAATCATAAGTTAGATAGATCCTCAGCACAAAGCTGTTAAAATCACTAGATCATCTATTGCAGATAGCTAACTTTGTCTGAGAAGGAAACAAGCACAGATACTATTATGAGGATTTATCTGCAGCTAAGAACACATGAACTTATTGTTCATTATAGTAAGAGAAGAAACCACTAATGAAATCTCAACAAATTGAAAAGTACAACTTGAAAAGTACAACATGACAAGTGACTTAGGCAGCATGTGAACCATAGCTAGCTTTAAACTCAATTAGCAGCTGCACTCTTGCAGGTTTTACCAAATTCTTTCTTACACAGGATGCATGGTGGAAAGTGATAACTTTGGTAAATATAAGAATCCTTGCAGTAACTGGTATCAAGCAGATATGATCAGCTGCACACAAGATTCTTGCAGTTAATCTCGATTCAAATATGTTGCAAGCTGCTATTTTTTAACTTGATTTACCCCCCAGCTCCTTGGGGCTGTCAGCCACACCACACATCTCTGCCTCAGACTCAGTGATTGTGTGAAGCAATCGAGTCATTAATAAGGGCCTATAACACTTTACTCATGACCTAATTAAGAAACAAATTCAAAACCTTCAGAGAAAAATGCAACAAGTTTCATTCCCGTTAGCCACTTCCTTTCTCTCGTGCACATTTACACACACTCATGCACACACTCTTTTATTGTACTGTCATCTTTGCACAAATGTTCATTCTTGAAGTAGCATTTAACAGAGCCAGGAGAATGGAGAAAGATGAACAGGTTTCAGGAATATTGCTTGTGTGTGTGTGTGTACGTGTGAGAGAGAATGCACAAGCAATAGAACCAATGCCACAGTACAGCAGCTATGCAGTTACACACATTACACAATTGGTTTTGTTTTTCTTTTTTTTTCTTTACAAAAAGGAAAAAAATCCCAAGTTTAACAGCATAAAGCCATCTTGGCAAGCTTAAGATTTTCCTCCAAAATGCTTTCCAGCACTTCAGGATCGCTGAGAAAAGTTTAAAGAAGGTAGGGAAATAAAATTAAAACAAAAAAACAAAAAAGGCACTTAAACAAAGGACAAAGGCCTGAATCAAGTAAGTCATGAAGGGTAACAGCCATTTCACCAGAGCTTGGACCAATCAAAGTTTACCAACCTTTTTAAAAACTTCCATAAAATTAAAATTGCATAAAGTGTTAATGAATCAGTTGTTTGCCTAATGCTTTAACCTTCTGGTTCATTTTATGAAAAAAACCAAAACAAACAAAACCAAAACAACTAATAAGCCCAAACAAAAAACCAAGCGTCCCTTTAATGATTTTCCCCCCAGTTCAGCAAAAGATGAAAGTTGGCTGTGGGAAAAAACCTTCTACAGTTTGGCTTGGCTGTAGGTTTTCCCTGCAATGCCATTTTCAAAAACAATCCAGAACAAAAGTAGAAGAGGGACCACTGTGCTTTCACCAATTCACTCAAAAACAAACAACAACAAAAAAAATCGAAACAAAAAACCCATCAACCCAAACACCCGAATGCTTCTAATCCAACTGTGGGCAAAAACTAATCAAAAGAAAACAAAAAACCCCTGTAAACTAGATTAAAATTTGCTAATAAATACAGCCAAAAGTTCATTTTATGAATGTAGCAGCAAATGTGACAAAGTTAGTTGGGAGTCCAAGGTGACTCCCAGAGGGTTACTGGTTCGCACAACTGATGGCAGCTTGGGAGAGTTGCAGATTTCTCTGTTTTCATGTCCTCAAGGGTCTTGCACCAAGTGGAGAAGGAGTATGGAGGAAGGGTCAGGTGATGGGATTGCAGGAAGGAACAGGCTTTAGGCACCTGTCCCACCCCTAAATCTGTGCATCAGACAACTTTGATCAGATTCAAACACAAAGCAGAACCCAGGTAATTAAAAGTTTCTTCTGATTAGCAGAAAACAGATGTGAAACCCACAGCATCCGCACTTGTGACTCAGTTGATCAGTATTTAGACATGTTTCTCAAATCAACAGAGAAGGCTGGACAAAGTGACTTAGGCCATTTGTGTCTTGGAATGGGAGAACACTGCAGTTATAGTCCAAGGTATCAGGAAACTGCAGCCCATTTTTCATCTAGCCTGCCTTCTTTCTTTGCAAGAGTCTCTAATGATTTCATATAGCTACCATGGTTTTTGGGACTTTGGATCATGTAGCAGGGAATACTACCCAGACAGTTTCAACATCTAAAACCTATGTTTGAAGTTATTGCTTGCATTTGTTTGGGGCTTTCAGAGAGCTTGACACATTAGCTCATACACAATCCCCAAACCAAGTTCAGCCCTACTGTCTGAGAAGACAGCTCTACTTGGCTTTCTTATTGCTTGTGAATACTGAGGGTTTATTTAGTATGTACAACTACAGTTTATTTATTAACAAAGGCCCTTAAAAAGTAGTAAAAACCTGGGGGGGAAAAATGTCTTCAGAAGAGCTGCTGCGCAGAAGACAGTAAAACATTAACCTAATTTTGCATTCAAACGTTGCAGTAATCTTTCCCATTCTGTCTGTGCCACCTGCAAAGGTCTCTGGGAACCACCCTATTATTTCCTTTGATTTGGCCTTGCTAGGTTTAACCAAGCAGACTAGAAAACAGCAAGTAAAGGGTCCCCAACTCCAGTGTTGTTCATTCAAAAGACACTCAGGAACATAATGAATTACAGGAGTGTAATGACTGAAAAGAGTTACCTGCTGGAGGTTGTTTGAACTGATGTCACAAACAATGGATTTTCATCACCCTAGTATTTATTTCCACAATAAGTTTTAGTTTACTTGTTTCCCAAGACTGAGAAGCTCAATAGGACACAGAGATAGGACTACTCCTGCCCTCAAGATTTAGAGAGGATACTCTTCAACTGAAGATGAAGCGTATTTCCAGGAAGAAAGGAATGTTGAAAGGGAATTTGTGCTGTAGTTATAAAGGGCTCCAAGTCTCCCAGCCTAAATTTCAGTAAGTATGAAGACAAAAGATGACAATTTGAATGGGATGCCTTGATGAGGAAAACACAGAAGAGGTAGAACTCTCTTAGGACGGGGTCCTTTAAATATATTGCTGCCCAATGGCTCACTGCCACAACTCCCTTAGCTACATGCATTGTTAAAGTTCTCAGGTTTGACACAGTTCAGAGAATTAACATCCTGTCAGAACTGTTGGGCCTCAAAAAACAAAGTTGGCTTCCTTTAACCCTTCCTGGAGAAAAGAAAAAAAGTATCAGATGAAGCTTGCACTCTAACTAGTTTATGGTATTTTGACAGAATTTGTACAGTATTAATGCCAGGGTCTACACGGTGTTTGTGTTTCAACTCTAAACCTTGATGGAGATGCAAGCTTGTCTGATCAACACACCACATACAAAACATTAGTGCCAGCCAGCTCAAAAGCATTTAATTGGCAGAAGCTGTGGAGTGAAACTAATGAACTAATGCATCTTAATTCAATCTGTCTTTCACAGAAGTGTTGTGCAAAAACATTTATTGCTGAGCTCAACCCAACATTTTTATACTAAATACACAATATATATTATTTTAAATTTATGTATATATATTTATATAAAATTAAAATGAGCTCTAAATAGAAAAGAAATTGTTGTCTGATCTAAGAAAAATAAATCACATGTAAAAGAAACCTGCAAGCTCTAAGTAATCTAGCAAAATATATTGAAGAGTCATTATTCAGGGGTCAAAGTCTCTCTAAAGGTGTGAGATAACCAGCAGTGTCTGGTTCAGTTTCTGAGTCAAACTACCAGAAGAACTATCTACTAAGAATTTCAGCATCTCTGGTCAAAGGAATGTTTCAGGGTTGAAGGAGAAGGGCATCATACTGATTTATTTGCTCCTTTTCCCTATGACTTATTTTAGTTTCTGCCATTCTCACCTTTTATCTGACAGCTCAAGGGACTCAACAGCAAAGTTCTGTCCTAGTGTCGAAAGTGCAACACGTGCTGGATGCTTCCTAATCTTACATGTGAACTGGTTGATGTATTGCTATCAAAGAAAAAAAAAAAAACAAAACAAAACCAAACAACAAAGCCAGCTCTGCAGTCTTGTGCTACCATGTAAGAAAGAGTTCAGGTCAAACTCCCCAGGCCAGCAGGGGCTGGAAATGCTGGAGACAACCCATTCAGCCCCCAGAAGAGAAGGCACCTCTGGTCGCTTTTGAACGACTCCTCTTTGGCTAATGCCTGAAGCAGTATTTATCTGACTCTGGAACAGGTCACAATCAGCTTTCTTTAACTAGCAAATCAATATAATGCATGGCTTCTGGGAGGAGTTACATAAAGGATGAAGCCTGAGAATGAGAAAAGAACTTGTTCTGGTTCATGAAAGACATGAATAGAGTATCTTTCCAGTAGCAAATAAGCACAAGGTAAAAGAAAGCTTAACAAATGAAAATACTGAAATATTAGTGCGATTAAAAAAAAAATTGTGGGAAAGAAATGCTAGTCTGACCAATAAAATGTGGGTTTCTTTTCATGTAAATGAATTTCCATCCCCTTCCTCCCTTAAATAAGAACTTTTGTACTAAAAAAACCCTGAAAATAAATCAAATAGTCTGTGTCTCACATACTGATGTACCAGATCTGTTTTTGAAGACAATTCTCTGCTGAGACTGCATACATCTGTAGGCTCCCTAAAGTCAAACAGCCTTCTAAAGCTGGATCAATGCCCATTATCAGAAACTGCTTTTGTCTAAAGGTTTAATTATAATGCAAAGTATCCCAGCACCGTCTCTATTCTACATAACCTTTGGTCCACAACCATATAGTACACTCAGGACCTACACGTAATCTTATACTGGGCACTTTGGGCACTAAGGAAGTGGATGATTCCACTCGAATGGAGAAACCTATTCTAGCACCTTTCACCATTTCCACTTTTCATTGGACTTCACCCAGAAACAAAATGTTGGTGCTGCTGTGGGTTTGACGATCAATTTCTTTTAAGAGCCAATCAGAGCAGATAAAAAAAGGTTGTTTCTTTAGGCAATATCAAACTACGACCAGTCTGCATGACCAGGAGGACCAGTCCTCCTTTTCCTTCTCTCTTTGATCAAGTATTGTTTTATTTTTCTTCTTCCTCTCACCACAGTGCTTAGGATCAGAATATGTAAACATTGACAGAAACAGCAGCCCTGTGACAATAAGCACTTTCCCAACTGGGCAGATTCTGTCAGCCAACCAGAACTGCTTCAGCTCCCTTGCTTGTCCAGAAGTCACTGGTTTTTCCGCTGTAACTTAGTGTCCCCTTTACTTTGGCCTCCATCTGTAGTTGAGAGACAGAAACAAAAGGGAAGAATAAAAGCATGAGTGAACTTTTGTTTTTGTAACTTGCAGTAGAAGAGACAAGAATTTGGCAGGTTCAGCTTTAGCATCACCAAAAAGTACATGGTCTTTACTGAGTGGAAGACTTTGCATCTTTTCTGTAGGTCATTTATTAGAAATAGCATTGTTGAAACCTGATATATCAAGCTTCATACCAAAACACTGCCCAATTTTTTTTTGGTACTGAGAACCTCTCAAATAAAGAATGAAGAATGCCCACCAAGCTGCCAACCCTTTCTATTCCTTCTCCTGGTCCCCAGAAAACACATACAGGTGACAAAGAAAGGTGTACACTCTAAACTGCACCTTCTAAAGCTTTCTGAAATTTCTCCTGCTCTATGCCTTACAAACTGCTTCAAGTTTCTCTTCTCAATAAAACTACCTCCTATTAAGCATAAAATTCCTAAGGAAAGCAGACATTCCATTAAGAAACCATCCCACCATTCACATGCGAATATAGTCTTATAAAAAACATGAAAAAAGCTTTTAGCTGGAAGGTCAGTTTCTCCTTCAAAGGAGAAAGGAAAATTTTTAGTGGAAAAAAACTTTATGCAGCCTGTAAACAATCATGTTACTGTCCAGTAAGTACTATTCCTTTTTTCCCACTAGCTGAATTTGTACACTTCAGTTTCTAGAATTGTTGCAGTAAAGTACTGGAATTTTTGATTTTTTTTTTTTTTTTTTTTTTGTTCCTGATATTGAAGAGAAGTAGAGAAAAAATTCAGGTTCCAAAAAATGCTGCTACAATAGAGTACGTTCTGCCAGCTGCTCCCAATGTTTGTCCCTGTGTTGTGCCTTCTCTAAACTAGGTACTGATGTACATTATATTTCAGTCTAAAGCAGAAATCTGATTTTTAAGTTAAAGTAAGTTAAAAATAAGAAACATATCATGTCTTTACCTGTGTAAGCTTGCTGCAAGTGAGCAGGCAGAGGTGAGTGAGACAGCGTTGCTGCATGCTGAGCACCTGGCTGTAAACCCTTCAGTAAGTCTGGAGGGAAAAAAGGGAGAACAAAGATAAAAAATCTTGAGGAGAGAGGCAGTCTCTGTGAAATAAAGTTTTTGTTTTTATAGGCTAGCAGTAGCAGCTTATCTCCACAACAAAGAATAAATACCTGATAACATTCTGATGGTTGGAATAAGTCAACAAAGACAAACCTATTCAAATACAGTTAGTCAGATGTCAGAGCAAGGACCATGCCTTGCTATTGGGATGCAACTCTTCATATAATTTGATTTGGCAGAAAGACCAACATTTCATATAGCTTAAGGATATAAATAGCTTCCTTATAAGCGTGAAAAAGTAAATGCCATTGTGCTTGA
This sequence comes from Zonotrichia leucophrys gambelii, assembly GCF_028769735.1. Classification (NCBI taxonomy): domain Eukaryota; kingdom Metazoa; phylum Chordata; class Aves; order Passeriformes; family Passerellidae; genus Zonotrichia; species Zonotrichia leucophrys. The sequence goes on along the minus strand of NC_088170.1, from coordinate 37,042,282 downwards.
CAGTTCTTCATAAGAGAGATTCTTCATAAGACAATCTGAGGTTGTCGAGTTAAGGCTACTTTGAGGAATAACCTTAAGTCTCTTATTTGAACTGTGACATTTGAAGACTTTTCAACTCCTTTCTAAAAATAAAGTATTATAAGTTAACCCAAAAAAAGTATGTTCAAAACTAAACATATACCGTGAATATAACAATGAAGTTAAGCTTATCAAATGTGATTTATAACCAATAGGTATTACGTAAAGAAAGTTTTTACCAGTGAAGGAATCCCATTTACTCTCCTGTAGGGATTTTTATGAACTAAATCCAAGCGTCTCGGGACTTTATTGCTTCCCTACTCAATTTCCATTTTAAGGATGCATCTTTCCTTTTAGCACAGTGTCATAATTCCACTCACTCTGAGTTAGGCTGTGGTGGAAAGCCGCTGAGGTAGATCCCGAGGTGGTTGTCACTCCAGCTGTGTCCGTCCCAAAGCCAAGCAGCTCCAAGGGAAACTGGAAGGGCACAGTCACAGGAACAAGGCCACCCAGCATCCCAAAAGGAGTTAATGGTGCAGACGTCACGTTCTGACTGGTCACAGACAGGGGGGATGCCATGAGAGTCAGAGGTGAGGCATTAGCCAGTAGTGATGCTCCTGCTGTTGACTATGCAAAAATAAAAAAAAAAGAAGAAGCAGTACTTCAAGATTTTTAAAGATCTGAATTGTATTCTTTAAGGGTATAAAAATCAACTATTCTCTGTTAAGTGTTGAGAAGTATATTAAACTATTAATGAATATCCAGTTATCCACCCAAGAAGTCTTCCCAGTGCTCATCTGCTAAGCAAGCACAATTATATTGCAGATTCAGACACAAAAGTATGGTTCATCTATCATGTTTTTCTCATCAGCCTTACAGCTAATTTCCTGGATCTCCTTTCTTATTATGCACTAGGCCTACAGTCACAATGTAATGCAATATCTTCTATTAGGTTAATAATATGAAATTATCCAATGCAGATCTGAAGTTCTTCAGAAGTACAGTGTTACACCTCTCCCCTTTGCAAATCTGGGTCTTAACAGAACATTATTTCTAAAAAGGTTGCAGAGAAACAATGAATTCTGAAAATTAAGATTCATATGTAAGAATCCCCAAACTTAAGAAGTCAGGTTAGCAAAATGCATACATACATATGTAGAGGTGTGTATGCACGTGTCAGAGGAAAAGACAAAGGAAAATAATGTCTCCACTCTAAATGTCAAAGTGAAGTTAAATTCACTGCAGCTTTAAAATAAAAATGCAAGATTAGCCAGAACATTTTAGCTACAACAGCTCCCAAATCACATTAATTCCTGTAATATTAGATCAGCTTGTTCTTGTTTAACAATCTTGCCTTCACTGCATATAGAGTAATTTCATATGCTGATGTTCAGTTCTCTAATTACCTACTACAAAACAGTTAGTACAGAAAGCACTTTGAATCAGACTCCAACTCAGATATTGTAGTTATTTGAATTAAAAAGACTGAGACGGAATAGGATTACAAATCTGTGCATTTTTACAAGTAAGCCTCAACTAAACCCAAAATTTAGAATCATTTTAACGAACGCATGAGCTTAAAATGAAAATGACATTTCACCGAGTTCTGTAATAACAACTTACAGAAAAAGCAAAGTGATGAAATCTCCTAGCATGGATAAATTTTTATTACCAGTTTTGGTCTTAAGATGTTCCGATGAAAGCAGCTAAAGAAAGGACAGTTTCTTCTTATGAGAAAACACAGTATTTTAGAACAGTGGCCCTGTAAAGGGCATTTACCTGCAGTTGATGTTCTTAGCAAGTGTTTATGTTGGTCATTTTAAAGGTACCAACTTCTACAACATACTCTATCCCACAAGTAGAAAAAAAGAATGCCAAGCATCAACACACTATAATTTTCTTTTGCCTTTAAAAGTACTAATTTCACAATAAGCTTATGTACAAAAAACTGACAACTGTTCATTGTCTATGCAATCTAGTAAAGGGCAACAAAATAAAAGCAACACAGTAATGTTTTGCAACTGTGAATTTGTTGAAAAAATGCCTCAAAACAAGCTTTTGTAAAGTGCTCTGCCAAGATCTTGCTTACTCACTCAAAAAGAAGAGAGAAATACAGTGAAGAAAGGAGCTACAGAGCACACCCTAAAGGAACCGCAGTTCAGATGTTTCTATTTGACTCATGTACAATAGCTCTTAAAAGGGTTCATCCTGGTCATGAATCTGAGTCATTAAGATCCTTAGAAGTCTAAGCTAGGTTCTGCTCAAAAGTACTAAGGGTAGATAGAGCTTTTTAAGGAAATCACATATGTACTCTCTGGCTTTGTGTCCTTAAAATGTAACTTTCTGTGAGGCTTCAGCAAGTATAAACTTGTATTCTGGTAAATAATGGTGTAAACCAGAAGTGGAAAGGAGGCAAACACTTCTTGGAAGCTTCCTAGTTAAGTACACCTTTATTATCACATTGAAATAATCTAGTTTCATCTTTCACGCAAGCAGACCAGAATATTATAATGAGCAATGCAGGTACCATTCTCATCTTCTAACAGCATCTCAAATAGGAATTAAATCCCTAAGGCCTTAAAAGAAAGGAGATTCACTTTCAGTCTTATGTGAAGTTGTAAGAGGAGTAACTTAGTCCTTAGTACATGGTTCCTAAAAACTAGTCTGGAAGTGATGTTGGCTCAGCAGCCAGCCATTAGGCCTTTATAGCTACATAAAACCTCTTATCACAAATCCCTTCCCCTTCAGTGTACTTGAACTGGGAGATAAATAATTTAATTCCCATCTTTCCTTGAATGTACTCCACTGACTAAGCTTCACAGTGCACAGCAGCAACAGCCTTATTCCACGGTTTATCTTCTTTGATTGAACCATTTTTATGAATGTAATTTCTGAAGCATCAGAAAGCCCACATGAAAGGTCTCAATAATTATTTTAGTGATACCATATGCTGCTCAGTACCTTTAGCTGATTTACCCCTTTCTATATACCAACACACCTTATTTTGCTGTATTATAGTATAGATTCATGTTATTTATTATACACCACACCCCCCCACAATTCAGTGCCACAACTCTTCAGTAGGACTGTGGCCAAAATGCATTTCATTGCTTTGGTGACCAGTGTTTCTAACAAAAAAATTACTTGCCTTTAGCTACAGGAGGGTTTGCCAGAATTCATCTCATCCAGCACAACACTGCTTACTTCCCTTCTCAGTCATGTTAAAGCACTACCACACCCATTTCACATTTTGTTCTACATCACAGCCATTGCATCTACTGAATTCTGCTGACTGCACCAGGAAGAAACAACCCTCTTTCCCAGTCCATTCATTGTAGCTCTTTGTCTCCTCCAGGCACCTTCAGGAGTACTCAAACTGCACTGTACTTGGCTCAGCCCTTCTGCAGACCCTCTGTGGTACCTCAGGGGCCTGAACACAGCATACAGGCTGTGGATCTCTTTGCCATTCAAGGCACCCAGAGTAAGTGAACGCTGTGTCAGAGCCTGCCAGACTTTTACTGTTGACTGTTTCAGTACAGAAGGATGAAAGACCATAGAAGTGTCTTGTAAAAATCATCTTCCTCCTGTTATTCAGCTGCATTAAGAAGAATTTGATGGCAAACTAAAAGATTATAAAATATTGCTAGAAGCCAAGTAGACATCACTCCCATGCAACAGAAATGTTTCAAAATGTTTCACTATTTAAATAATACTAAGTTTTTGAGTTGCTGTACACCAAGAATATAATTTAAAGCAATACTACTTTTTTGCAAGTATTGATGACTTCAGCATAGAGAGCACTAGAAAGAGGAAAACATCAAATCATCTCAGTTCCCAGTAAGAAGAACACGACCTAGGAAAGCAGGCTGTCTTCTGAGTAAATAATAGGTTTATATGTTTTAGAACAACAGTATTTTCAAAATATTTGTTTTGTTTGATTTGTCTTGTCTCTAGTGATAGTATAAGCTTTCAGTTTCTAGGGTATTTATATAATAATGGGATGTCTCATTCAGTTTGACTAGATCCTACAAAATAAAATACAGTCACAATACAAAAGAAAAGCCCTTGCAAGCGTTAATTACAAGTCTTGAATTGCAGTCAACCACAGGCAACTGAACTCTAGTTTTGTAGTAATCATGAAGTCTGACAACAAATGTACGAAGACACCTCTTACATGACCACCACCATTATAAATATGTAAATATGAGAGAATGCACAAATCAAATAATGCAAGTACATACCACATCCCTGAAAATACGGTCACACAAAGCTTACCTTTTCTAGCGCTGTTAAAAGAAAAATAGTGAATTCTTTTCCACAGTACAGACTGACAGTTTACAGTGAGGATTTGTTCCACACTGATCCTTGCATTTCACATCAGCTGGAAATACATATTCTTTAGTGTCAAACAGTTTCATCAGTATCAGCATTATGCTTAGAAAGGTAAAAAATTAAATTAATGACATTTACAAATCAGGGTAAAACATCCTAAGAATGCTTACAAAATAAATGTGATAAACATTAATGTACGGCTCAAATGTAAATTTGTTTGATGCATACCTGCACGCTGGCTGCTACAACTGGAGACCCTGAGGCAGAAGATGGTCTGTGTGGAGTTGACAATTGTTTAGTAGCACCCTGTGTTCCACTTCCTGCTCCCCCAGACAGACTAGTCCTACTAGCTCCACTTGAGTTAAGGTTACTGCCTCTGCTGGCAGGTACATTCATTCCAACTCCACCCAGATTATTTTTACCAACAGTCCCAGAAGGAGAAGAGTTGGGCAATTTTGAAGAAGCCTGAGGGTTTTTTGCAGGCTGAAGGCCTGAGGTGCGATTAGAGGACAGCAAATTCACTGTGGGAGACTGCCTGCTGATATTTACACCACTGGTCTGTTTATGAAGGGGGTTGTTGCTGGAGTGACTACTCTGGGAAACTAGTGCACTTGAACTGGAAGAACTGGGTGTTGTTGCAGGCCTGGGGGATGAGGTGGACTTGGATGAAAATTTAGGTGATGCATTGGGCTTGGGTGTCACAGAGGGCTTAGATGAAGTGGGCTTGGGAGAGGCAGCAGGTTTGGGAGAGGCAGCCATGGAGAAGGGAGGCTTGAAACCCTGGGAAGAAACTTGTGACACCATAGCCTTGGCTAAATAGTTACTAGAGGTAGAGGTGCTGGATGCTGTCCGAGAAACCAGTGGGTGAGACACTTGAGAGCCACTTCCAGAGGAAGGATTAGACAAAGGCAGGCGATACACTACAGACTTATCTTGAGCCTTGATCACTGGTGATGAGCAAGAGAGTTTGGGATTACTACTCAATTTCACCACAGGATTGCTCTGTGATTTACTAATAGTTGCTTGTAAGGGAGATACGTATTTCTGTTGTACAGCTGAATGCTGGTGCACCTTTGTCACTTGTGATGTTGAGGAAGTACCACCTTGAGCCTCAGCAGATGATACCAAGATATCCTTGGTTCTTTGAGAGGAGGTGGAAATAGCTGCTTGAGTCTTAGAGGAAGAAACATGAGTCTGAGAAGAGGAGGAAGCAGCTTGGATCTGACTTGACCTCTGTAGTCCTTGCTGAAGTAGTTTGGCTGGCAAAGGCTCTAAGGAAACCTTGGGATTTTGAATTGAAGATCCAGCAATAAGGCCTGAAGAGATACCAGTGTGAACTAAGTCCTGGGGTTTCTTTGGTACTGGCCCTGTGTGACCAGCAATAAGACTTGATGAATGGGATGTTTGAGTGGGCTCTACTTTCTTTGAAGTTGCCAGAGGCAACTTACTCATAATGCTTGCTAGTTTCTCTTCCCTCAGCCCAGGGCGAGGTCTGGGTGTTGTTGTGTCTATGGTGGACCCAAGAGGCGATCCCTTGGCACCATTATTGATAACTGCCAGAGCATCAGAAACAGAGTCCAGTGAGGGTGGGTGGAAAGAGAGGTCTTCATCCAGTGAGTCATCCAAGCAGATGGTCTCTGGAGCTGCTGTGCAGCTAGAGCTGCTTGGGGTGCTCACAGCTGCACTGGAACTCAGTACAGGAGCACAACCTGAATTGACTGAAGACATACAGGTTTTCTGTTCTTTTTTTGGACTGGAGTCCTGAAAATGAAGGGATAAGAAACATCAGGTTCAATAGTCTTCCTGAAATTGATTTAAGGTAATCTTTAGCGTAATACTTTTATGCAGACTTTTAATACTTTAAAAAAGACTGTAATACCTTTATTTCAGTAAATTCAGACAAACCAAAGATCTACTACTGAAATTTTCATATTAAGATACTTATGATATCTAGGTGCTGGAGCCCTGTGTGCTAATTTAATATTTGGATTTTAAAAATCTAGTGTTGTTGCTCCACATAACTAAAAGGGCCTATACAGTGAAGAACAACCAATATTGTGAAGAACAGGGTAACTATTCTGATCACTTACTAAAACTGCTACTGAATTAACACAACACCTGGTCATGTCAAATGAGGACCTCTATACTATGGTATCCTTCCAACCACACTGTTTTCCAGTGATGCTAAGTTTAACATAAACTGAAAACACAGAAAGCACACATTCAAAAATGTGAAACATCACTGCAACACCTCTTCATAGTCAATTTTCAAAAAAACTATATAGCCTAAAGGGGCAAAGTTATACAGAGGTATTTTGTACTACATTCTTTGAAGTAATGCATCACCATGCCAATAAGGACTGCCTGAAAACTTTCTGCAAGAATTTTTCAGGATCAGAGGCAGAAACAGGTTGTATTAAATGGTCACACTGGACCATTAAGTAGTATTCAGATATTTTAATAGGCTTTTACCTTCACTTTGGGTTTAGGGGCCAGAATCACCTTCTTCTTTGCCCTAAAACAGAAGGGATAAATGTTCATCAGAAGACCAAAACAAAAGGCAAGTAATTTTCATTTCAAGTGTTACCTTGATTATACCCCAATAAACTAGAATGATGGCTACAGGAGTCCAGCTTAAATAATAAAACATCCTTGAAATGAAAATGGCTTAAAATATAGGGGGAAAGAAAAATAGCACACTATCAATTAATTTTCCTGGTTATGTATCTCTAGGTAAATTAGTTGCAAAATCAACTGAATTGATGATAACCTGACATACAGATCAGGGTATATGCAGAGAGCTGGTTTTATTTTTCTGGTTTAGAGGAACATCAAAATATCAGTTAATTTCAGCCTCTTAATATTATCAGTTTGCTTTGTCTACACTGAAGTCTTCTAGAATAGCAACAGAATTTCACTTTTTACGTTGACATTTTTGTTCCTGAGGAAGATGCTTCCTATTCTCATTTATTTCAAACTGGATAAAAACAGCTGTTTCTTCCCCCCACAAAAGTGGTTTGTTGCTTATCAACTATTAGAACAGTTGTATGTAATTTGTTTGTTGCAAGAAGTAATTTAGCAAACTGTCAGATTTTCTTCTGCAATGTACACAAACTGCAGTTATGCAAGCAAGGACAGCATTAAGGATTATTAGTTATCGGCTTCAACTTAGAGGTTCAGCATTTCACACTTTATTTCTTCAAGGGCAATCAACAGATTTACATCCTGTAGGCAATATTTGATCCTTTCCTAAGCAACTAGAAATACCTGGTTAAAAAAAGACTTGAATGTAGGTGGACCATGACTCAGTTTTCATGTTATGTAGAAAAATATCTTATGTTAATCATATTTATCACAAAAGTTGCAACTGGGGTGTTATTTCAAGTCATAACAATTTATTTGAATTCTGACTGAATGTGGACAGCTCCAGAGAGGCACACAGTGTTGTCTGAAACTGAAGATGATAAAATCCCACTAAGATACACAGACTTCTGTGATTAGAGGTATTTTTAAGGAAAAGAACAAAGTAGGAAATACTGCAGTCTGAGTTCAGTTTAATAGGCTGGATGCCAAAATTTAGGCAGTGTGCAATGCTTTGAGTAAAAGGTATTAATTCAAGAATACCCCTAGAGTTATCTAGCCACTTCACAAGTGAGTTAAAATATAATGCCACAAGAATGTTACAGTTATATGCCTAAATTAAAGCATTAAAGGAGATTATAAGCATCACTGTAAGTATCTTCAAACAAATCCCAAAGTACCTCCCTTTCCTTCCCTCTGTCTAAAACAGGTAGCAGGAAGATGAGAAAAGTTGCTCTGCACAACCTAAAGATCTTGTAAAGCAAGTTGTCCCTATTGTACTCACGGAGCAGAAGTGAGGTGATTGTGAACACTTCGGCTTTCCTTAAAAAGCATCCTAAAAGAGTGGTGAGAAAAGAAACATGAAATGATTCTACAGTGACAAACAGCCTCTGACCACCAAATACCCAAATATCCTTTGGTTTTCAGAACTAGCTTTTGATTATCTGTCCCCAAGGAAACTGATTACTTTGCAGTGCTGTCATGGTATAGGTCTTGGCATCCATAAACAAAAGATCTAAAGAAATTATAATACTTTGCTGTTGCAGTGTGCTTTTATTTTCCAGGTTATTGTTTGATTTGTTGTGTGGTAGTTTTTTGGGCTTTTTTTCCCTTGCTTTTGGAGTGACACAGACTTGTCTTTGTTATTCAATTGAGCCAGGTGTCCGTTTATCTCTTTGCAACTTAGCTACTTTTCTGCCGAGTTTCAAACCCTTTCCTCCCACATCCAGTTGTTAACTCGCAGTTTTCCTCCCTTGTATCCTTTGCCCTTGTGTTCCACTCCCAGTTCTCCTGATGAGCTGAACATTGTATCCTCCCTTGAGACCCGCCCCCTGTATAAGCTGTTGCTTGCCCCCAGCTCATTGCCTGGGACCCTGAGGCTCGGGGAGTGTAACATCAAACAAAGTAACCCGGTGCCACCCCAGGCCCGTGCTGCCGCCGTCCTTCTGTTCTGTGTTGTGTAGCTGGGATTCTGCGGAGCCCCAAAGTGGGACCGTCATCCTCCCACTGTCACCATCCAGCCGGGACATGCGACACTGTGCCTTTATGCTCAAAATACCTCAGTAAACGGCCAAGCAAAAATCAACATAAGAGAATACTACTTTCTTCAACTGGACAGAAGAAATACACTTTGAATACTGTCTCCTCAAAGACTAATGAAATAGTTCAAATATAAAATAAAATATTATTGTAAACTCTTCACACTACAGTCCAACACACTGACCCATAGTCTTGGGTTTGTGGTTATTAATCTCTTGTGGCGTTTTCTTAAAGCACACAAGATGAAAGTCAAAACACAACCAAGCTTGTTTCTAGTTTTCTTCAGTACTTTTAGTACTGAATGAACTTTAGTAAAAGTTTTGGAAAGTTTAGTAAAAGAAAAACTTGAGGCTATTGTGTATAATTTCTCTGACTTCAGTTACACTGGACTGACACACACATATTACTACAGAGCCAAGGAATGACAGGAGCCAGTTTGACACATCTCAATACTTGCTGTGCTTCTATTCAATGTTTTCAGCTCCTCAGTTGCCAAGTGGAAAGTGAAAATGATTGCTGACCTGTATTATTAAAATGCAGCTATGAACAGACAATGAACACTTGGTCCCCTTCCTTGTTTCCAGATAGGCAAACTAGGAAAGGCAACATTTTCTTACAGCACTGCCATCACATTGACACTGACCACACCATGAACAGCTGTCTAAACAAGAGCTTTTCACCACTGATAATATAACCTGCAGAGCTACAATAATTACAAAAAATCTGAGTATCCAAAAATCTCATGTCATCTAGTATGAAAACACTGATCCTCTCACTACAGTTCAGTGCCTTACTTCTCACATTCTATTTCCAGCTCCATTTTCACATTTTCTTCACCACACTAACCTCCAAATCTGTATTGCATTGTTCCGTCAGACTACTGAACACCTATGAAGAACATCATGGAGCAAAACCAACATTCCTTGTTACATGTTTAACGTGCTACCTCCTGACCTATACAGCTTCTTCAGAATATTTCCATTCCCACCTCCTTCTTAGTTCTTTATCCATTCCTTAATATTTTCAATTTGGAGATGAAAATTCAGAACTAATCAAAGGCCCCAGTAATTTGTAGCATCATCCTTCAAGGTGAAAGACAAAATTTTAAGTACTATAAAAGGACAGAAATCAGACAGGGTACAAGGAAAGGACAGAGCAGTATATGAAGTCCCTTCCACCCTTAACAATCCTTTGATTCTGTCATTTCCAGTTATGATCAGTACCTTCCCTCTTCCTTCCCTATATAGCTATAAGAAACATTAAACACAGTTAACCTTGAAAGTGCAAGAAATTTTTCTCCTAAACTAAAACCACAAAGTTCTGGTACCATAGACCTATCTTGATCAGTAGGAAATCCTTAAAAAATACATGGTCAATAGATCAATTTTAGCATTAAATACCTAATTTTTTTTTCAAGTTTATATAGTTCCTTCTCACTTAAGGCCATATATAAAAATGAAAAAAAATATAAGCCTTCAGCATAATCCCTAACGTAACATTCCAACAAAATGAACATTCAGAATACAAATTACGTAGTGTTTTAGGAATTACCACTGCCAGACTCCAGGAAATACTTTCTTTTCCTCTTTCCCTGCAAACCTGTTTGCCTACAAATTATAATACATAAACTTCCTTAACAGAAAACAAAAAAGTGCCACCCAGTAGATACAGGACAATTTGTAAATCATTATGGTACTAAAACCACCCAGTTAGTAAATAAAGTTGTGGCGGTCAACAGGAAGTTATGATCTGTCACCTGTTGGGGTTTGCTTGGTCTGTTGGTGGTTTTGGTTTGTTCTGGGGGGCATTCTGGTTTTTTGTTTGGTTTTTGTCTTTTGTTGTTGAAGCCAATTGTATGGATAGTTTAAAAGCTCATGGAAAGTTTCAGCAGACTTATCCAATGGAAAGGAGAGAACTGTATGTTTTATGGCTTTCCAATTCAAAGTTTAAACATGCTTCACTTCTATGTATTCTTGAATCACCTCACACTATCTCGACTATTTCTCCACTATCATCAGTGATCTTTCTGTCCTATCTTCCATTCTTAAACTAAACTGGGATTCTCTGTCTCATCTAATTCAATAAAATCTTCATAACAGATAACATCAAAGTTGCTAGTCTACTTACACAAAAAACTAATTGAATCAAAATAAGTCAGCTGAATGCCAGGAAATGTAAAACTTCATTTGTTCTTTTTGTTACCATTTAACCAGCTATTTCTACACTGACTAATCATAGAAATATCTCAGTACAGTTATTTTTACAGCTTGAAACAGATTTGACTAAACTAAAATCAAGGTATTAATGAGCAAGTTAAGCATTTGTATCATTTTGCTTTTACAATCAGGTTGAGGTTTGATGAAATTATCTTTTGCAGTGGGTGCTACAGAAATAAAGAACTGAGGCCAAACCATACTTGCTCCTCTTTCATCCCAAACCATTAGAAATCTCTGCCAAGCCTGTGTTTCAAAACAGTTGACTATTGCTCCCATTTTATTTCTCCCTCTCTTTTGTGTGGTTGTTTCTTCTTACATCTGTAAGAAGCAAGTCTAGAAACTGGTATGTTTTTAACTGCTGTAAAACAGAGCATTCCAACTGCAAACAAAAAATAGAGAGCAAGAACCTTAAGTCTGTTGTGAACACTGCTATCAAAATTCTAGCTTATAATTTTAAAGCCTGTGTGAGCAGTCTGATAATGCAGTTTCCAACATACAGGCAAAACTGATTTCCAGATCATTATCACTTCCTATATCACAAAGAACTTTCCAAGCTGTTACCCTCCCACTTAATACTTCTCCTCAAATGAAACTTCATGCTGTGTTAGAAGCAGTGGCAAATTCAGTCTCCAGGAGATGATTAAAGCAAATAGCTGTCCAAGGAAAACAATGGGTTTTTCACTCTCAGGCTCACAAACAACACAGAAATTTCATTTTAGGAAAATATTTGTTCTTCTAAACTATTCCAGCTTCACAAACATACTCCTAAGTTCCAACCAATATCAATAGTACATGGTTGAGTCAATGTAAGACAATAAATAGGAACTGAAGAAATCATTAACACCAAAATTGGAGTAGATACCTAAAGCAGTTATCTTACCTTGCCTGCATCCAGCCTTTAGGCCAAAGTGGTTTCACTTCTGTTTCCATAAAGGTTTTGAGGTAATCTTCAGCAGACTGACTTCTATTTGGCTCTAGCTCATAACATCCCAGCTTGATCTTAACAAGATTACACAACAGAGACCTGCAAAAAGAAACAAAATAAATATATTGAAAGACACAGTCCTTTCAAAAGCTCAGCAGAAAGAGGCTAAGAAATTGAAGCTGCTGTCTACTGATAGTAGTAGGAAGTGCTCAGTTCCAACTGTGTTTTTTGGAAGTTTATACTGCACAAAGTATTGCTATTACAAACTCGTATGCTCTACCATTGAAATCCATTCTACACTGAGTAGTCCAGAGGATTCTTTCTGATAGGGATTTTGTCTTTTGATCTTAAAAATCTAAAAGTGCACAGAGTTAAGTAACATCATCCTTTTAGAGACTCTTGAACAAAAAAAGCAACAGATCTAAGTACCTCTCCCCTCCAGGTCAATCCAAGCTATATTGCTAGTACATATTTTATGAAGCTCTCTTCCCTGTTGTCTTCACATACTAAAAAGACTCGTTGAGAGAAGTCCATCAGCCCCTTTTAGTAATACATACATATATATATATATACACACACATACACACTTGTACTAAAATTATCTTAGATCTTGCATGAGAAATTACTAATCAAGATAGGCTTGCTTAAAAGTCTAGATTATTTAAATAACAGTTACCTCAGTTTTTCAGAAAAACCTGTTCTAGGAAACCAAACTCTTGTATCTGATCATTTCAGATAAGAATCTGTGCTACTCTAGAAATAAAGAATTTCTGTTCAGAGGGAACAGAAGGGGTTAAGATTAATACATTTTTCTAGTTGTTGTTGAATTGGGAGGCTTGCCAAATCAATATCACCAATCTTGATGGCCTGTCCTCCTGTGGCAGACATCTCTAGTGCTCATTGGTGTTTTGTAATGTATTCTAGAAAGGTGAGAAGCAGCCATAACACTGCTTACACACCTGTTCTTTGTCTAACGAAGCTCAAAGTCCTGGAGTCAAAATTCTCATGTATTTGGATAAAGCAAAAAAAAAACAAGCAGTGAAACTTGAAAGGGTTGGACACAGAATTATTTTCCTTTTGACTTACAGATGAAGATGTTTCACCATAACAGAATTCCAGTTTGCCTATTTAACACCAACACTCTTCAAAACTCCTCCAAGGTGTAATTCTGGGGGAAATTATTTATTCAACAGTATCATGTAATAAAATCCTCTTGGAGATCCCTTTATGAAGTCAGTAAAAATTCTTGGTCTTACCTCACTGTGTCATCCCAGTGAAACTTCTTTCTGGGTCCAACAACCCTCTTTCCAGGTTTCTCATCATCATCTTCTTCTGATCCATTTTTCTCTCGTTCATCTTCTGCTTGCAACCTACAGTTGGAACAATTATTTTATTTAGAACTATACTACACAAACAAAATATTTCATTGGAAAAGGAGTGTCATTCTAGGTGTTGGGGGCAAAAACAACCCACAGAGGACCTATTTTCAGATTTTTGCTACACTTCCTTGTAGGATAACCAGTTTAATCTCCCCCTCCCCCACTGCTTTCTCATTGTCAAAGAAATGAAAAGGACACACTCTACAGATGCTTTCACTGATGTTCCTATAAGCTTTAAGCAATGCCTCTAGTGGGAACTGGCAGGGTACTCACCAAACTATGAATACCTTTCCAAGTCTAAAATTACTTAACTATGATTGAAATAATTACCACAAACAAGGACAAAATATATCAATAACCTCAACACACCATCCTCCTCCATTAATCCACCATTTTAGGAATCAACCAGTAATCCTTCAGATTATTTTTTCTATCAAGACCTATCTCGCTCAGTTAATGGAATTTCTCTCTGACATCAGACAATAACACACAAAATTAAGTAATTTGCACAATTAAATAAAGACACCCTTAAACTGGAGCTGAGTGATTTTCTGAACTAAGGAAGTAAACAACATGGATACAAACTTCCAGCTGGGTTCTAAATAGGCTTGCACAGCCTCCAGAATAACCTACTTGGCATTCTTGGCTTGATTGCGGGCCTGACAGTCCTCCTGATACTTGCATAACTGTTCAGGCATGACGTTACTGACAGCCAGCTTCAGCTTCTGCAATGGCTCTCTCAAGCGGTCATCCTGTGAAAAGAAGAGTACCAAAATAATCCTATTAGATGTAAAATAAAGAGCATTTCAGACAGTCTCATGAAAATTTCTGGATCACTCCCAAGGTAACATTCCCAGCACTATTTATGGACTACGACAGACATACTTCTACATGGTACTTGAATCCTGATAGGTGCAACAGCATTATATAAACGCATGTAAGTCTTGAGATGAGACACAACAAAAGATAGTCACAAATATATGTGCCATGAACATCCCAAAACATTATGGCATCATCTCTTTAAATAATGCTTTTAAATTAGAATAGGGAAGGGAAAAAAACTTAAGGAGGAAAAAGTGAAATAAACTGACCAATCGATATCTCAGCATTTGCAAATAAATAGCCTATTAATCAGGTCTCCAAAAACTGTGGTATAAAAACATCCTAGGTAATGAATATAATATGAATATGTATTATATTATCCAAGTGGTAGATTGTTATGACATGCAATTTATGTGCCTGAAAGGTAAGGACTATGTATTTAGAATGGTCTCCAAATATTAAGAATTTCAAACATTAAGGTAATATACTATACACTTCGCTACATGCTTTAAATTCACTTTCTACATCTTCTGACTTCACATTATTAATTTTAATTGCTTATTGAAAAGAACTAGAATATTCTTTTATGTTTATCTGCTTATAATAATAGCATTTGAATCTGTTTGCCTCAGCAAAGATCTCAGCAAGCACTGAGATCTCTGCATTCATTTTCAGATCCTCTGGAAGATTTAGTCCTGGATTTTATCTAAAGAATCCGGTCAGGGTACTTCAGACCACAGATAACTTTTCTGTTGAACAGGAAAATAATCTTCAAAAGAAAAGTAACTGAAAATGGCATACAAAGTATTTGTAAGACCTAGCCACAAAGGGAAATTTGAACAAATAATACAGGCAGGGTCATCTATTATCCACATGGCCTTCCTTTTTTCTTGACACAAAAGTGAAAACAAAAGTACGTATTTTCAGCCTATCACAACCATTATTACTGTGGCTTTCTAATTCTGCTGCTTTGATATGTACCCTAAGACTACAGTAATACTTAGTGATGACAGCAGAAACACTCCTTAATAGTCTGTATCCAGCTTTCAAGATGAAAGCACTTCCTTCTCAACTAAAGACTCTGAAATACTTATATTTGTTCCCAACCTAATGACAATATCATGTATATGGAAAGAAGCTTTTCAACTTATCTAGCAACTGACCCAAAACATTTTTCTTGATTTGAGGCTGTGTGGCTACTGCTCTACTCTGCTGCAGCAAGGAGAACTGACTGTCACATAATTGCCTCCTGCTGGAGCTGCTCTCCCCAACCCTACCTGGACATTGAGGTGTAACTTCTTCAGGCGCTTGATCAGCGTGTCCTTATTGCACGGCACGAAAGCCTCCAGGTGGGAGTAGACTCCATTGCGGACGGCAGGATTCACCTCCTGCAGCTGCAGCTCAATGCTGACAAACAACAGGAGTCAGTCAGACACACTCCAAAGTAAAGATGACTTCTGAACAAAGACCTAAGGAAGCTTTGGAAGCATAGCATATTCTAGCTATGCATATTAAAAATAGCGGCTTGAGATATTTTCAGATAAGTTTTTTTGTAAAAGGAAGAAGTCCTAATCAATGGCAAGAAACCATTCACATATGTAGTTGTCCAGCAATGTTGAACATTCAAAAACATTAAAAAAATCAAATAATTCAAATTTAGTTTACACCCACCACTGTGAATCAAAATTGATAGACTTTGTGATAGTCTTCTAGAGATTACTTTTGTTTCATAGATTATGAACACAGAACTTTCTCTATTAAACCCTTAACTGAAGATTACAGAGAAAAAAAAATCTGGTGTTTGCCCTCATGAAAGGTGAAGGTCCTTTGAGTAACAAAAGTGGGAGACAGGAGTAAATAAAGGCAATTTTGTTGACTTTTACACATGAAGCCAAGGACCAGGGCACTACAAAACATTTTACACTGGATAAAGACAGACAGGTATGACAGGAATTGTACACATACATAAATCTCTTTAGCTAATAACTAGCTTAGACTGATCTACCTTCATTGACTTTTAAGGGATTTGTTGGAACAACCTCAATAATACTTCCTCTTCTGTACTTTTCCTTTCACCCCCTTTCCAAAAAGGAAAGGTTCTACAGATAAGCACTTACTCCAGAAGAATATTATTCATGTCTTGTGTGAAAAACTTCTTCCTGCCTTCTTCATCAAACATCTTGGCAGCCTAAAAATACAAAAAAAAAAAAAAATAATTCAAGTTCACAGAGTATTTTCAACCAACAATGTTTGTATCTTTACTTTTACAGCCACATCATATTCTTGTTTCCCAGAAAATGTTACTTGGAAAAAAATACTGAAAACCAAGCTATTCTCAGCTGTTTAGAAAAAACTGAGGATTGTTACTGTTATATACAAATATACACACCTTGCTCTAGGGCAGACAATCATTCTGTTTAAGATCTGCCTGGACCACTGATGTTAACACATTCATCTTTTGAATAACCACTAAGAAAATTGTAGATGCTTTATCACCATCAACACCACCAACATTCTACTATCTCTGTTTTAAAAAGAGAAGCATTGTTTGACAGGTCAGGAAGGCAAGGCAATTAACACAATTCTACTCCATCTTTTTCTACCTGTTACGTGCCTCATCCAGTTGCATCTTTCCAGCTTAGAGCTCTCTCAAACCTTCACTGCAATTTGTACAACAGGATTATATATGCTAGAGGAATACCTCATCCCTCTTTTCTGCTGCTGTCCAGCATTCTTGCCATCCTTAGACTGTATCTTTAGTATTTTGTCTGGTATTTTTGTCCTTTTGATCAAAAGTTTTTACTGATCTCCCAGCAATTCCCATACAGAATCCCTTTATCTTTGCTCTTATCACCTAGGTACATCTCTTTTTCTCAACAAGGAATGACCGCTTATAGGACAAAGCCAATTCCCTGTACCATTTTACAAAAATCAGTAAGAACCTTTCTCTAGTGTACATCTATTCTGCAGAAATTCAGAAGTTGAGAAAAAAGAGCCCTTAAAAACATCCACAGAGTAGTGACTTGCAACAATGTAGCTAAAAACTACAAATAAGTCCAAGTCTTAACATGATTAAATTAATTTATTACTAATACTTACTGTTCTTGCTCTTTTTAACTGACCATTTAAATTTGAAAGAAAAATGTCTTCTAAAAATTGTGAACTCTACCTCTCTTCCTGTGTGAACTGCACAGGAAAAGAGTGTGACACGCGAAGGTGTAAGGTAGCCCATTGTCTGAATGCTTTATCACTTCAGTCATGAACACTGATACTGGAGTTTAAGTTCCTGCAAGGACTGCATTTCACTCATTTCTACCATAAATACAGCTGCTGAGGGGATGGTACTACCTGTTTAAGAACACTGAAGCATTTGTCCTGCTAAAAAAATTAGAAAGGTTACTGATGCCTTCAAGTGATAGGGTACCAAAAATACAATTCAGAAAGTCTTAAATCCAGGACCTTTATGCTTAATTAACACAAGGATTAGAGTCAGCATCTGGCTTATGTAACGCAGAAGGAAAAAGCTTTGACATTTTAGTCCCAGGTAGACCTTGAAAGGCAAGTCCAGCATTATTCTACTATGCTGGACAGCACTGCTGGCTTTTAAAGACAGCAACACCGGCAGATTCAAAAACTTCATCACTATTACTAACTACGGTTGGGTTTTATTTCCGGAGTGATTATCTTGACAGTGACCTTAAAAATAGAGGAAAAACCTCTTTTACTTACTTTTCTGCCTGTATACAATATTGCCTTCTGTCAGGGTAGTACAGAATAACCCACTCAGGGAACTATAACACATGAATCTACCAAAGGAAGTCAGGAAGTTTTTATTGCCTTTAGACAGTGGCTTTCCAATCTTATTATTTTTTAAATTTTGATATATTGTACTGCATCCATAGAGCATAGGCTTCTTCCTACAGCTTTATAAACTTTTCTTTGTGCTAAAGAGATCTAAAGCTTCAAGAGTCTGGTAAATATTTGACATTTAGTCAAATAGCATTTTTAGTGCTTTTTAGATGTCTGATTGCAATTTACAGGAGGCATGGAAGTTGCAATCTTTAAGTCAACATACAGTCTAGCTGCTCCCCAAGTATAACCTTAAACTTCCTCTGCTTAGCCAGGAATCTTTCAGAAGACACTGTCAAAAATGGAAGAGTTCCCAGCTGGTCTAGAGGAAGGCGTCCCTGCTCACAGCAGGGGGATTGGAGTGGATGATCTTAAAGGGCCCTTCCAACCCAAACCATTTTATGGTTCTATCAGGAGTTATGTTTTCTAAGAGCCACTGAATTAAAAATGCCTCCCAACTGGTTTGAGATTGTAATACAGAGAAGCAACATGAATTAACTTGGGGCAGGTCACTAACACTTCCTGAATTTTGGCCTAATCCATTTCTGCACTTTTGCTAGAAGCTTTTTGTTGATTCATAGCAAAATTAACCTGCATACTGAGAGGCAGACAGAAGCTCCTTCACACTTCAGTAAATATTAATTCCTTGGCTGTATTTAGCTTGGTAAGTTTAAAAATAAATAAGAAAACTAGAAGACATTTCTATAGAGGCAAGAGCAAAGCAAACTCTGGAATTGTTTAAATTATTTTTTGTCCAAAAAAGGAAGTATGTTTTGAAAAAGCAGTTAACTATGAGTAAAGAAAAGCTGCACTTTATTCTAAGTAAGGAAAAGCTGCACTTTATTCTAAGTAAGGAAAAGCTTTAATATAATAATCTGAACAAGCAACAAATTTATTCTCAACTGAGGATAACATCCATAACTGAAACAAGGAGTATGTAATAGCTTAATATTTCTGATCCCTTTCAATAACTTACTGGAATATTTGTAACTTGTTAGTTTAACATCTTTCATCCCATTTTTGAGAACTTCAGATTTCATTCTAACCTCCCAGAAGAAAAAGTTCAGTTTTGTGGTTGGTTTGTTTTTTGTAGTTGGGTGATGGTTTCTGGTTTTGGTGGCTTTTTTTATTTGGGTTGTTTTTTTTTTTTTTAACTGGCAAGCTAAAGCCAAAAAACCTGGATCCAAAATACATGGATTTGTAAGCTGCAGTCACATTTCAGGTAACCTCCTCCAATGTAAGAAACACCCATTCATTCCATTTTATCAAATAGTAATTCAAGTTAAAATAACACTGGTATTTCCATTATGGAGAAAACCCCATAAATAAATGAAAATTACAAGTTATTGTACATAAAAGATTTAGAAAACCCAGTTTCCAATGTGAAACAAACACTGCTAAAACAATTGACCTGCATCATCTCTGCCTGTTTTCATCTGAGTATAAACACAGCATTCAAGATTGCCATTAACATCAGTTCTTCATTTCTAAAGTTTCAGCCAGCAATTCAAGGATGACACTCAAGGTCCTAATTGTTCTTCCTTGTTCTCTCAGATTCTTGAATGCAATCCACTACCAGCGAATTCATACTTACTGTTCGAAGGTCTCCAATGCGCTTTTCAAGTAGCACAGGCAGACCTTCAGGGAGGGCAGGCACCTGCTTGGGTGTCATGACCTGAGAGGTGTAGGTTGCCTGAGTGACATTTCCATTCTCTCCTGACAGCTCAGACACCGGGCTGCCATCAGAAGTGCCATCAAGCAACTTGTCAAAGTCAATGTCCCCCAACATCTCCAGGGCACTTTCAGTTTCTTGCAGGAGCTCAGGTTCATTTGTGCTACCAAAAATGGAGAGGACAGGATCATTGATCCTAAGATTCAAGTCAGAGATTTCATTTCCTGCACTGAGAGAGGAGGAAGGAATTTTACTAGGGGTAGAGGTTGCAACAGTCACTGGAGGTTTTGGACTAGGTTCCTTCTTCCTCATGGCTTCCTTCTCCTTTTGAAATTTACGGATCATGGCAGCCAGAGAGAGAGAGTCTTTATACAGTTTCTTTTTCTTCTTCTCAGACTTGTGTGAATTTAAGGCCATTACTCTGTAGAGGAAAGAAATCTTTCATTAGCATGTGACTTCTGAGGCCTTAGTAACCTTTAACAAGACAACTCAAAGTTTAGTACAATTAAAATTTATCAGGGGAAGTAGTACTTCCTGCTTCCATCTTCAGAACATTTTATCAATTACCGTAAACCTTAGGTCATGTGATTACATGTTCTCTAACTGATCTGTTACATTTTATATACATTAAGGCAAAGGTTACTTCATTCTGACTTCTCAATTTAATTAAGGAGAAGTTGGCACAAGTGTTAAAACTTACAGCAGATTTACAGTACTAAAATACTTAAATTTGCCTCTCAATACTGCTGAATGGTGGCAGGTTGCCTGTACAGCATGTATGTTAAAAAAATTCCTTTCGTTGCTAAAAATTTTTAAATGCAGGCTCAAAATCTGTATTTTTTTAAACTGAGAACATTCCACCAATTTTTCACCTTGATGAAAAATTAAGTCAATAAATTTTCAATATTCAATGAGAATATTCACAGTAAGACAGCCTCCATCCACTCCGCAATAGCTTTCTAGCAGTCACCTAATCTAGCCCCACCACCTTAATCTTTCTATGCTGGCCTCAGAACTGAGGAAAGCACAAAGTCAGTAAGAAATATGTAGAAGAATAATTAAACTCTATTTAGAGCTTTACAGATGAGAAACAAAGAGATAAGAAAAACGTTATTTTTCAATAGAAGACGCAATTCCTAATGCTAGCTTAGATGCTGGGTAGGACAATGACACTTTATGCTATTCATAATACTCAAAATTTATTTTCTGTGATTTGTCTTTCCTTATCCCTGGTGCAAAGTTTCAGGGGACAAAAATTTAGCCTGTATGACTGAGTAATATAAAAACCCCACACAAATTCTGGAACAAAATCTATAAGCTATTAATTACAGTTTAAAAGTACAATATTCAAAAGAGCTGTAATGATCTTGCACACAGTCTCAAAGCCAAACCTCAAATATAATTGAAGGGTTCTAATGAAGAAAAAGAAACCCACCCCAACTGCTTAGGAACTTTCATTTTCCGAGGCTTCTTCTCCTTCTCTGTCCCTTCATCTTTTCGCTTGCGTTTCTTCATTCCACGATCTTCACTTTCTTTCAACTTTGCTATCTAGAAAAGAGACCAAATAAAGGACAATGGTTCTCCCACTCTAAAGGGCTTCTACAGCAAGAAACTTTCAGTTTTCTTTACACTTTCCAATTCAGAGCCAGGAAAAACACATTAATGTGTGTAAAAGCAAATGGTACCACAGATTCCTAGCAGCAGTTTCAGTTACTGACAAGTGTTAATCATAAATCCTTTTTAAACAGTTATGAAATTTAGAGTTTTCAGTAATATAGATACACTAAGGTACATGCAGAGTGCTGCCCAGCCAGTATGGCCAATGGCTACCTTGGAAGATGGAATTCCTGCACCTCCTTCTGCTACCAAATTCCATTGCTGACCATGAAGCTGACCACTATGAAATATCTTTGCTGGTCAATGCAGACCATCTGTCTCATCTCCCTTGCCCATCCTTAGACTATCTGAGGGTGCAGGGCAGGGAAAGAGAAAGCCTTCAGACTGTGCAAGCATCAGCCAGCAACAGGCAAACTTCTGGTGTGGTCATCAACACTGTTTTAGTCACAAATCAAAACCAAATCATCCTACAGGCTGCTAGAAAGAACACTATCTGCATCACAGCGAGAGTCAGTACAAGAACCTTAAAATTAAGTGTTGTAGAGCAGAAAAGAACACCAGGAAGCACTAAGTTCTCAGAAATAGCATGCAACTTGTAAATGTCAGATTGCAATTATGTTTGCATTGACTGTAACTTGTCAAAGTTTATAGAACAGCATGCTGTTTGGAAAGATTTGTGTATATAATTTTCATATAGCTATTCTTATTAACTGAATTTGTTTTAACAGGTATTCTGGTTTAAAATATGGTTTATTGGTAAATATGTTGAAATTTGGTTTACAATTCTCAATATTACGAACAATTTCATATCATGCAAACTTTGTGCAAAAATTAAGAAGAGTAGTGATGAATTTAAAGTCTCATCTTGTATAATAAAATGCTTACAAAATTACAGAATAATCTGTCAGTTCAAGATGGGTGGACACAACTTGTCAGGCTGCCTAAACAGATGCTTAGTCTTACAAGACTGAATAGCCTGTGGACATCCTGAGTTAGTTACTGAATGCTAATACATGAGCCACAAAACAAAATGCAATAAAAAGCAGTACCATGCATCATTCTGCTTTTGGACTCTTCATCTGAGCCATTCTAAGTGTATCAAATATTTCTTATGTCACCTGGCTTCTATTTCTGTAAAAAAGCCTTCATTAAAATCACTCACTTTAGGCGGCCTATGCTTTTTGTCTTCTGCAAAGTCTTCATCCTCTGATTCAGATGCCTGGCGAAACTGCAGTGTACCAGTGTTGATATAAAACCCTCCATATTTGGTTGTCAGGGATGCAGGAACCAATTCATCATACTGGGCAGGAAAAGGAAGACGAACTTATCAGCATTTCTTTATAAACTCAACATGTATTTCATTCACCAGTCCCTACACATAAAAATATATATACCAATTCACAGCACAGCTTGCTAGAATAGAAACAGGAGAGCAATTTTATAGAAAATTAACTGGTCGAAGCAGAGAACATTAATAACAGAGTATCCTTTCAACACAATGCTCTTAACAAAAAGGCAGCATTACAGCATTAAAACTGCTGCTTTCTCAAGGCAACTCACCACAGTGCCTTGCTCAAAACCCTAATTCTTTTTAAAAGTTCTCCAAAATCTTATTTTGTTAAAAATGCTATGCCAGACATAAACTTCACCACGGTATCTGTTACCTTATTTTCAATTTTAGATGTTTAATACAACATCGCCTCTTAAACAATTATCACAATGCCAGGACTTTTTTAATTTGAAGGCAAACATTCTCACTTTGTTCAGACAATTTTAAAACCACAACATGTTTCAAACTATCAATAGTTTGTTTTAAAAAGTATTTAGTATTTATGAAGAAATTTACAAGTTAGAATCATAAAGCTGAATCTAAAAAATACTAAAATCCAAAGACATAGAAAAAGTGATCAATAATCAGTATAGTGGATGACAATATTAATTCTATTATTACATGCAACCAGCAACCTCCATGCCATGTAAAATATACTGAAGATAAAATGGTTTAAGAACTGAAGCCTAGGCTACCAAAGACTTTTAGACATGAAGAAGAGTTATCCAGGAAAGTGTAACAGTAAATATGTACTTCAACAAGGAAGCTGGAAAAACAGCCTGAACTGAAGTCCTACCCAGGGATTTAATCTGATTAAGTAATTAGAAACTTCCCTGACTCATCACCTTTCATCTTCCTGGAACACAGAACTTAACAAGCAGTACAGAAAGACAAAATAGGACAAGTGGTGACAGCATTTATAAAGTACCCTAAGATGATCTAAAAAGCTAGCACAAGAAAGTGAGAGAATCTATTAATGGAACAAAATGAAAGTGAAGTGGCTTAATAGTGGACTTATCATTCATCTTAAAAGACCAGGAGGACCATGCAGAGAAAACTTGAGAGTGGAGGTTGTGTAGGAATTTCAGAGAAAATTCATGCTTTTTCCACAGCTCTCAGAATCAGCTTCTTTAAGTGCAAGGCAAATAAAAGCAGAGAAAAGCAATTATTATCCACAGTGCTTAACAGACACAGCAGACATTTCCCATTTGAGCTGAGAGGGTGTGAACTGAATTAGCAAGGGTGGGGCAGAAAAAGATCAAAACTGAAGCACACAGTGGTAGCCAAGTTAGAAGGAAAAAGCACACAGTCAAAGCTGGGACCATTATCATAGGAAGCAAAAGCCAACACAGTAAAGACTGAGATGCAGAGCAGTACAGGAAAGCCTGGGTAACACACAAGTAAGGATTAAAGAGAGTTCACAAATGAGGAATCATGAATCACAGCAAATTATCTGGATGATCAACATGCTGTGTGGCACAGATCCACTGGAACAAGGCAAAAAGAAAGGCAGAATTCATTTAATATACAGAGTGAATGTATTCCATAATAGTCAACAGGCAAGTAAGATCAGCAAGATGTGGATGTATAACTAAGCAGCTGAGGTTTCAACAGCTTCTGTTGAGGACTATGAATTAAATCAGACCTTCAAAGACCCTTCTGATATTCAGGTCCTCTTAACCCTCGAGTAAGACTATTTTTCTTTAACCAAAATCTGTTTTTACCCTGAACCTACTGAACAAGGTATAACTTTTAACTCAATGTTGTATTTTAGACATAGGGGCCTGCAGACCAAGCGTAGCTAGTGTACACCCCCCCCTCTGAGCTAAGCTTACTATTTTCTAGTGCCCTAACTAAACAGAAAATAAGTATGTTTGCATAAGGTATTAGTAACAGAGATTAAGCTTCATTTTCAAGTGCTTCCAGAACTCCCAGTTAAAGGGAACACAGCTCTTAAAAATTCTAAACCTTACTGTTTTCAAGACCTTTGCTTTAAACTAGTTTTTCTGTGTATGAAATCACACCATTTATCTTATGAACAAAAATAAGTTTAAAGTCCTTTACAGTGTTCTGATCTTCCTTACACATTTCAAGGCTGAGAATCAAAAAATCTCAGACCTACAGAGACAGGACTTGACTGACTGCTGTGAACACAGGTTTGTCCTACAACTGATTATGGAATCATCCTGCAGATAAAATTAAGACTGATAACTGTCTGACCATCTAAAAAGCAGGTTCATATGTAAGTTACTTTAAACTACTGTCCTTGAGCTACATTCCTATGCTTTTAGTGCTATTAATCTAGTTAAATGTTTTGGTATGAAAAATAATTTAGTTTTTTAAAAAATAAGTTAACTGGTTTCAACTTCATCACTATACCAAGAAAAGTGAATTTTTATGGATTATACCAATTTAGTTCTGAAATCCAGACCCACAGCAGTATCTTATATTAATATTGTCTACTCTTGAGTCCAGATATTTTGACCACAATCTTCAGATATTCTACTGTGATCCTTCTCCTCATTCACCTACCTTCCAGACAATAACTTTCAAAAGTACACGTGTAAAAAAGTTTTTAAACACTTTTGTACTAAGTCTTGGAAATGAGATTCGGTGCAAACATGTCCAAATGGTTTAACAAATGTAGCTTGTTATTATTTGTTGTACAACAGATAATACTTAGCTAAAAGATAAGCAGGGATAATTTCTGGACCTTGCTTAGTTTATTTTTGAGGTAGGTCTAACCAGCTTGGGGTGGAAGGAACTGTTTCTGTTTTGATACTGATCATGAGTAGCCCACTGAGTAAAGGCCAAGCTACTGAAGTCCAATACAGCTCCTCCAGTGAAATGGACTAAACATCTATACACTTCACTACACACTTCAGATACTTCAAAAATACAGAGTTGATTGATCTCTATGCTTCTTCAAGATGCAAAGAACTGAAATGCACTCTTTGGCTTTAGCATTCTTCAAGGTTGAGTTTTCAAAAAACTACACAACTATCTTTCTAAAAACTACAGTATAATAGAACCTACAAGGAAATCTTGAACAAGGTTAAGGGGAAGCAATGCATTGCTTTGCTAATCCAAGGAGACACCAAAAAGCAAGCACAAAGAGTTTTCCTGTGATAAAGAAGGTTTCTCTTCCAAAATGCACAGGTAAGTTGGCAGGTTAGTTTGTTTTTCTTTTAACTCTGGGGAAAAGGACAGCTGGCAGAGCACAAAAGAAAAAAGCATAAGAGATTATGGAAGATATAATATCTAGCCCAGGGTAGTTTCATAGGAGTATCCTAGTTTAGTAGTCAAGATATCATAATCCATCAGCCTACCTGAGCACCTTGAGAGAAGTACCAATACACATCTACTCTCCTGTTTTGTTCCCATCTCAACCAACACCTTTCTACCTTTCCACCAGCCATCAGAGCTGTGCTATTAGCTTAAGTGACCTTCACTTCAGAGATTCCATTCTTCTCACCTTGAAAACATTTCAGCCAAAGTTACAAAATGTATGACCAGCCATGTGACCACTTTGATCTGTGCAACTCAATTCTTTCAGAGCTTGAGCTCTGACCTGACCCACAATGAAAATCTAGTTCAGTGTTAAATAATTATGTAACATATTACTTAATCTCTCCAGGTTTAATGTTACAGAACTACCAGAAAGTTCTACAGAAAAGAAGTTATACTTTCCTTTTCCCCTCATTTAACACAAAGAGCAGATTTTCCATATATGACACTTAAGACAAATGCTCTTATCAAAGATCTGTTATTCCGGCACATTATAAACCTCCCTTTGTATAACATTAGTGATCATATTGTTTGTGTATTTTTTGGGAAACACTTAGGTTCATTGTACTGCTTAAACAAATTCATCTATGTAAATAGCTGATCCTAGGCTATGTTCTACCCCTCTAGCAGCTCAGATTACTTTGAAAAGTGATTTTGTGCTCTTCAAAAAATTAAGTCTAGCAAAATACAGGATGCTGCTACAACCATTATAATTTCTTTCTCCTACAAATTTAAAGAGTCGTACTACACAGGCCAGATACAAGTCTCAGGTGTTTTCAGCAACCTATGCAGGTGCTGAATTTTCAATTCATTCAGTTTATTCTTATTCCTCTCTAAAGAAGGGTATGGCTTTTTGCAGAAGGAGCACAAAAACATTATTACTGCTTCAACAAACACCAGATGTGTTCTGCAAATTCAACTACCTTTGTTCCTCTAGCCATTTTGGTTCTTTTACCTGCTTAGTTCTTGCATCTGTACCTATTGGTTTGATACTCCCCTTTATACCTAGATGTATTTTGGGGTGAGGAGGATAAAAAGTAACGAATCTCCATGTTGAAGCTTGTTGTGGTGTGTTTTTAGCTTCCGGGTCCCTTCCTCAGGTGTGCCAATATTCCCTTCTCCCTTCCCCCTTGCCCCTTGCTGAGTGTGCCCTGTCAATCAGGCTAACATACCAGCAAGGCGTCGTGTGGTTGGTCGATTTCAAAGGATGCTCCTCAGGCCTGGGGGACATTGGCCCGTATAGGTGTCCCTAGTCCCTTGAGACCCTGCCCCTTTCACCTGGTTGGTGGCTCACCTGTCCCCTCCCCCTCCCCTTCCCCTGTCCCCGAGCTTAAAAGGTTAATCAGACCATGCGGCCTCCATTCTGTTGGCAGCAGTTGCCCCGGTTCAGACCTCTGTAGCTATGGAATAAACATCTGGATATAACCCTCCAGCAGAATCCTCTCCTTTTTCTCTTCACCATCGCCAGAAGCTCTCTCTCCTGAGGTAAACTGAGTCCCTGACAAGCCTGGACTTGTTCAGTGCCCTGCTGCAATCTCCAGCAGCCAAGGTATCTCTGGGGTGAATTACACTACAGTGCTGCCTTTGGCCCAGCAGCGAGGGTCAGAACTGGCCCAGGCACCATCTAACTGGTTATATTGGGATTCATATTCCAATAGAAGCTTGTGCTTGTACTCACTGGAAGGCACAGGATATGTCGGGGGCCAGCTGGCAGTGTCCCCTGAAGACACGTGGGAAGCGCGCACGGCGCGTTATTAAAGGTGGCACTGCGCACTGGGCTAAGGGAGCGCCATTCCCCAAACACACAACTTCCAAGCCTGGGCAAAGTGACAATGAACAAGGAAGACAGTACTAATACAAACACACCAATCCAGAGCCAGTAAGACACTTGGAAAGTGAACCTCTTAAAAACAGAAGCTTTAATGCACCCTCCTGTATTCAGCACAGATGAGGTCTCTGACTGAGGTCTACAAAGGCAGCCTTTTCCACATGAAAAATGCCACAGTGTCCAACTTCTCTCACTACACCATGAAAGTATTTTTAATAATGGAACCTATGGAGTGTTTTTCTGTAAATGCCTCTAACATTTGCAGGTTGATATCTTGGTTGTTTTGTTAGAATTTTTTAAGAGACAGTAATCTTTTTAAAACAACAATCCTTTCCATTGTTAGCATAAAACAAGTTCCTTAGAGTAGGAAGAATGAGAGAACAGCACCAAGCTGGCCTGAAACTACATCTGGCCCAGAACCTCACAAAAATGGTAAAAATTTCCATTAACACACTGAGCTGCTATTCCCTGAATAGATACTGTTCTTGCTGGGAAAAAGTTCCTAAGATATTCAAAAGTTTTGTCCAAGATAACTTACTGATAACACATCAGCTTCAAGTTTTAGGGGCAAGCCAGGGTAGGAGAGAAGAGGATATTAAATCTACCATACCTTTTTAAGTTTGGAGAATACAAGATGAGGACAAATTTATCGTAGAAACACGTGAAAACTGTGTTTCATGACATGGAATTTTTGCAGAGACCAAGCCCTTAAATTATGGAAAGTATTCTAGGGAACCCAGATAGAAACAAAGCAATGCTTTTAACAGTGTGTCCAGAATTACTAAAACCAACACAAAACCTTTGAAAGGTTTTCTTTAAAGATGATCTGAGCTCTTGAGATGTAGCTAAAGAAAAAGATCTTCCTTTTAGCTGAAGTACTGTTTTGGAGAATGAAAATCCATGTATGAGAAACCATTGATACACTGGTTTTCTCTAGCAACCAGCACAGGACTTTTTACAGCAGTGTTCAGAGGGCTACTATGGAACTATGAATATAACAGACTAGGTCAAATATTTACACAGGGGCCTGGGTGTCTGAAGAACTGAACTGCCTGCTTCCCACTGCTCTTGGCATTCACATTTAGCTTCAATTCCTGCCAGTGTAGCTATCTAGTACCACTGCTTCAAAAGACACTGCTTATAGATTTGTAGGTCAATAGTTCTTTTTCTACATTCATCTACTTGAAATGAGGGAAGTCTTTGGCTTGGATATCCAAGCCTTGTTACCTTCACGTAAGAGAAAACAGCATACACTTTCATTAACACTATGCATGATTTTAAATTCCCTCTTCTGTATTGCATAATAGAAAGCTCAGAAAGCACTGTGTTCCCTTGCAAGTCTCTACCTATATAAAGCTTACATTGCCAGGAAAATATTCAACCAACCAAATAATCAGAGGTCATCACAAGAGCAAGTAATCAGCCTGATCTGGCTGGACATGCATGTGTGTGCAGGAAAAATAGAGTGGGTGAAAAATTCTACAGGAATTCCACTTCATAAAGAATGTACTTCTGGGCAGCTTACACTACAGCAAAACCTATTTTCAACATCAAAGCAGTGGAAACACTGAGGAGGGGCAGCTTTCTTCACAGGTTGTGGACATTTTGTATAGGTCCATTAAGATAAGCAAAGATTAGGATTTGCCATCAGGCTAACCCCTATAGAGGGGTTAGAAACAACAGTAGGTCACTTGTGGTTTTCTTTTTTTACTGGAATTATCACAATCCACTGACTACAGTGAAAATGCTCAACTCAAGAATAGCTGCTCACATAGATTTCCTGCTTGCCTGCAAATGCATTTACCTCAAAATCTGCTTTTAAAAGGAAAGTATCTCTAAAGCTATGGAATAAATCTGTTTCAGTGCCAAAGAGCTCAGTATTTCTTTCACAACTATGATTAAAAAAAAGGACTAAAATTCTGAGGAAGCTTTCAAATTTTTTTTTCTGGGATAGAGACAAGCTAATCCTGGAGCAATTAAAGAGGCACTCATATTCACTTTTCAAGTGTTTGTGCCCAGGATATTATAGCTTTTCATGTGTAAGAAAGTGTGTCCTCTAAGAAGTAGTCCAGGGCCTGGCTCTAACACATCTCAGGGTACACAGCAATTTCATAGCTGGCCATACAAAAGACGAGCATGCCAGACATGTGGAATTTCTTTCTGAACACTTCTCTTGTATCCAAGGCAGAATGATGGAATTAGAGGTTTTGTTGAACTTCAACTCCTACATTACAGAACCCTTAAGCTCTGCAACAACAACATGGACTGCAGCTGGCCCACTATATATTTTTTTTCTTTTCTATATAAACATGGGGATAAAAGCAAAACAAAGATGGTTTCTCACTAGTCTGTATTTGTAAGGCAGACATGAGGCGTAATGGCTTTTTAAGGAGAGCAATCTTTAGAGAATATACCATATCTCCCCAATAGCTTCTACAGCTGGCACATGATGCAAGCATCTGGTCCTCCAACAACTGACTTTTGTACATTTTGCAAGGACTCTGGCAAGAGACAGAAGTAAATGCTCCTGCAAATCTACCAGACCTGCTGCTGGTATCACCACCAGTGCTGGAAGGAGGCACAGTATGCTAAGTATTAATACACCAGACTCGTACTTTGACAGAGACCTGTGTTGTGAGTGCTGCCAGTGTTCCAAATCTCCTGTCAGATCTGTGATAGGCCACAGTGAATCCAGGAAAACCTAGCTAGAACTTGCATTGGGTACCATTACATTTTAAAAGCAAAGATGATGAACTTAAGCAACAGTGAGAAACCAGATTAACCTATAGGCTCAAGTGGTTTCTCAGCAGAAATGAAGCACATCTGTTCCTTCCAAGCTGGAGAGCTGAATCTGACCTTTGGAGAAGACATATGAAGGCTTAGACTCCAATACTGCTCCAGCAGTACAACCAGAAGTTGTGACATAATGATAAAACAGTTTAATATTGGCAGGTTCAAGATTCTAGACAATGAAAAATGACTAACAAATTACAATAAGCACTTTACAGCAAGGTCTCTCCACAGAACTTCAGACCTGCTTCAAAAACTACCAATGCACACAGATAAGCTCAGCCTGCTATGCACTGTGGTTTACTGCTCAATTTCTGCTGAAAAAATTATCAGCTCTGCAGACACTTTCTGTGTACCTCACACAAGTCATAGGATCACTCACTGCAACATTTATGTGCTAGAAACTTCACAGCTCAGCTTACAGCTCTTTTCTGTAAAGTTTTAGATTTTAAATGAAGGCTTGACATAATGTATGCTAAGCAATGCACTTATGTGCTTTTCTTACTCTTTTCTCTCAACTCCTTTTCATAATCTTTCCTCTCCCACTCAATTCTAGCCCACTTCTTCTCACAGCAGATCACTGCTGTTTTGTCCAGTGTCACTCAGCACTGGAGGAAACTGAAGGCTGGCAAGTGACAGCTCTTACTTTTGGTTTTTTTACTTGACTAAACTGTACACATACTTCTTTCTGACATTTAATAAGGAAGAATTACAGGAGGTTTCTGAGCTTTTAGATAATCCACTTTTTTCCCCAGGCTTTTTTCTCATTTGTGTAATTTCATACATCACCTCCAGGATATCTTCAAATGCCCTCTTCTAAACGTTCTGATATCCCTGATACTGTCTGAACCAAACTAATACCTTTTTCTTTTACTTGAATATGTGTTTCCATGTCTAAAAAATATTCAGACAAAGCAAGCAGTAATATCCTGCTGTTTAACCTGTTTTGTCTCAAATTTTTCAGACATACTCAATGTTTAAATAACCATCCTATTTGTACTGGTTTTTAAGAGGAGAATAGCCTCGTGATCTAAAGCAGGAAATCTAATGCCAGTAACCCACTAATAATCCAGAGAGCTAGTAAAAGAAACTAAACAGAGCAAGTGTCATTTGAGTCAACAGTAAATGAAGCACACAA
Source organism: Zonotrichia leucophrys gambelii (assembly GCF_028769735.1). NCBI lineage: Eukaryota > Metazoa > Chordata > Aves > Passeriformes > Passerellidae > Zonotrichia > Zonotrichia leucophrys. The sequence goes on along the minus strand of NC_088170.1, from coordinate 37,010,458 downwards.
AAATATTTTGATTTCTAAAGCTGGAAAACTATTTGATCTAGGAATAGCTTTCTTAATTCTTTGGTGCATAATATCTTGAGTAAGACTACAAATACAGTAATTCAGCGGTCTCCCAAAGTAGTATGGCCTTTGCATTCACAAGAGGTCCAAAGTATTTTCCCTTACCTTTGTTCTGTATGGAAAAGATAAAGCACTGCCTCATGGCTTCCTGCTGCTGTGCTGAGGGTCACTTACCGCTTCAGAGTTATCGATGAAAGGGTCCGTCTCGTCGTAGCCGTAGCCGATGTCGATCAGATCCTGCAGGCGATCTTTCCGATGCTTGTGGGGCTTGCCACCCTGGAGACAAAGCAAGTGTTACACCACTTAGGAAACGTGAAAGCAGCACTCTAAAGCCTACAAAGCATAAGGCATTGGAGGAATAGTCATTCAAGGAATTAGCAGTTTTGCTTTCTGGAATGCTTCCTTGAAGATGGTCTAGATGGCTGATGAAAACTTCCACACAGATGCATTCTGGCAAACGAGCCTCACCAGTATCATCCCTGAAAGGCAGCCACTAGCAACCTTTTTCTGCAAGGCCAAGGTCTTCCTCACATTTCTTATTTAGAGAGGTTTTCCTGTCCTATGTATATTGTATATAGTGACTGGACTGCTAATGATAGAAGGGTTGGGATAATTGAGAGAGTGTTAAGTTTTTCAGTGTCACATTACAGTGTCATTACAAGGGAAAATAATGATAGCTTAGAGTTCATTTAAGTGTTTCCCTACACAAGATGGATTAATTCTCTATTGCACATAAAAAGTTGAGTTTTAAAAAACATAAAATGTTTCCTGAGTATTAAAACCAGAAGCTGCATTACAAACTATGAATGGATTAACTTAGCTCCAGGAGCTAGTAAAATTAATTTTAATCTGCAAGTATTCTTTTCATGTGGAAATTTAATTGTTAAGTCAAATAAAGACTCACAGCTAGCTCAAATATTCAGGAAATCTAAACTTAAAAACTTAAGGTTACACAAAAATCTTCTTAGGATATAAGGCCTAGTTTTCTTGCTCACATATACTGTCAAAATAATCAATAAAAGTCTTAAAAGATCAAAATCCCAAAAAAGCTCTGCCTTCATTTAAATGGTAACTCCCATGTATTCAAGACTTGCTCCTGAAACTTCTCTGCCTGCACCCTACAGCTCTGAGCATTCTTAGAGCAAGTCAGTCTTTCTAGGTGTGACATCCAAAAACCGCAGTCCATTGGTTACTGTGAGAACGCAGCCACTGCCCAAAGGCGGTTTCACCCCTGCACAGTGGGGTTTATCAGGGGTGTAAGCATCTCAACACTCCATTTGAACAAGATTTTGAGAACATGCAAGTTTGTCACAAAGTAAAGCATGGGCTCTTGCAAGCAAACAGTGCCATCTCTCACATATACTTAAACAAATGCAGTAGTCCTAGGAGAAAAACCTCAAAAGTAAGTTCAGCTTTTAATTCACATTTCCAAACTACATTCCAAACTAAGTATTCCTATCATCTCCTACAATCACTCATCTGGAAAAACATCTGAATGACTGCAAAGTTCCAAAACATGCAGTACTTTTTTTTTTTTAAAAAAAGAAAGTTTACATTAGATAGATGAGAGAAGAAAAAGTAAGTTAGAAAAAGGCAGCACTTAAGAATTCTGATTAAATTCCAGGGCAAAAGCTTATAAAATTCATGATTCTGACTCAGGTGCCAGCAGGCTAAGAATGCTTCATACACCATATCTCACCTGTACTGAACTCACTAATGTGTAATGCAATCTATCTCTGTACTACATTTATCTTGCTAGTAAACATCAACATCCTTGTTTGCAAGTCTAAAATCTTTTTGCAGCAATGGTTATCCTATGATTCTATGATTTCAGTATAATGAAAGGGCAATAAAAAAAATTTAATTTCCAATACATTCTGACTGTCAGAAAACCAGATAAAGAACAAAGTAGCAACAAAAAAAAAGTCTTAAAATAGCTGAATGAACAAAAGCAGTCTTAAAATATAACCTGCATTCAGACATATGAAAATATCTGAACCACTGTGTGTAATTAGGAGATTTTCCTTCAGGCCTGGCTCTACCCAGTTCTGTTTAAGGATCTGTGCTGAGATTTCACATGATCAAGATGTTAAGGACGCAAGAGTGCAGCAGAAGAATGAAGGGATTATCTGTGTCAGTGTCCACCATGCAGCACTTCAGGGAACTTTTATGACTGCAGCTTTCCTCCAACCTTTTTGTCCTAGAACATAAGTAGTCAAATACTAGAGCAAATTAAGGTGCCTGGCTCCTGAAGCTGCAAATACTACTCATGCAAGTATTCAGAACAGCCAAAGATGACTTTAAGACATCAACTATGTCATTAAACCTTGCATTTAAATAACCTTTGCCCAACAGGACTAGAAGGTAGGTGGAAAAATAAAATGCCAATACCTGAAGAATCTTGAAGAGAAGAATTTATAAACCAGTAAACCTGGTCTTTAAGGTGGATATGTTAATAAAAGCTATAAACAACAGAACCCAGGCACAAGAATATACAGAGCAGGAAGAAATGCTGGTAGAAGAAAGCATTTCAAATGCTTTAGAAGTGTTTCAAACATCTTTAAAAACAAGAAACTATCACTAGATAAGGAAGGTCCACTTAAATTGATGTCTGATCTACAGCTAGGAAAGAAAAGGTAAGAATAGGTATCTCATTTTGGCAAAGAGTGATCAGCAAAATTATTATGGAATATGCATTCATTCCTTTAGAAGCAACAGAGCAGGTGAAGAGTTGGGAAGGACAGAGGTCTAAGATGACAATTTACTGAGGAAAGTAAAGCAAAATGAAAACAACTGAAGAATCACCAAAGACCTTACAGTTGCTCTGAATTTAGTATGATAAACAGGCAGTTAAATTCAGCATCAATAGAGCAAGGTAAGCCACATAATGTAAGTACAACCAAAGCAAAAAACCTAAAAAAACAAACAGCATGCTGCAAATTTGTTATGCTGCTCAGGAACCACTGGAGTTGCAAGGCACAGTTCAGACATTTGCTTAATCAAGAATGATCAAAAAAATGAGTTGGGACTTAAAAACAAAATGGAACAGAGAACCAAACCAGAAGTCATCATTATAACACTGAAATATCAGGCATCATACCATTAATATCCTTTCATTAAAAAAAAAACAATTAGAACAAAAAACAGAACAGTAAGCCAACAAGGACATTTAAAGATAAAAAACACCAATGTTAAGACACCACAGCTGGAGAACTAAAGGGCTGGATTTAGATGATAACATCAAAATCACATGCAATGTGCAGAAGAACTGGAAGTGTTTCTCTGTTTCTTACAATATAGAAACTATGGAACACTACGAGATCTCATCAGGTTTAAACACAGCATGTTTTTATAGGACAGTCACCACGATACTCCAGAGCTGTGGAACGCAGAAATACGGTCACAATCTGGTAGATTTCTGGCAGAAAGCTTTAAAAAGAGTAAACATGTGACCTTTGGCTTTGAGAGAAATTAAGATACAACACAGGCTGCCAGACAGGCACAGTGCAGTAATATCAATGAACACTTGGTCTATTATACATTCAAGTATGAGATTCCACTAGTGTCAGAGACTAGGCTACCATCCATTAGATGGATCTTCATTTTGATCCAAGAAAAGCTCTTACATCTGTACAATACTGTCCAAGGTTCAGTATGTGTTCACAACAGTGTTTGATTTTATCTAGAAAGTAACAGCAATCAAAACAATGAAAATGGGAACCCTTCAGAGCAGATTTTTCATGCTGATGTTTAGTATGTGCAGCAATTACAGGAGAGTTCTGAATAATCAGGTAAAAAATGGTACTTCATGCATTTTGTTTTACAAGGACTTTTTCATAGGCCTCTCTTAGTATCTGCAAAATATATCAAACAATGTACTGATTTGGTTATGAGTACAGCAATTTATCTAAAAAGCAGTAAAAAGTCTTCAAGGCAGACTGCTTTTGATGCATCAAATTTTCCAGAAGTAATGTCATATGTTATAATTAAAACCAATGTTTGACTCCATTTTAAACAGATATCTTAGATAAGTAATGCCTAATTAGAGGAGGATACAGCACTTCTGCAAACCTGAAAAAAAACCCTTTATTTTTTTTCTCATACAACCACTGATTTCATTTACAGTAAAGCACTGTTAAGGAGTGTTACAGTGTAACTCCAGCTCAGAAGAGTATCCTGCAGCTGGTCATTCACTTGAGGAGAATGGGAATCTCACCACAAGAGGCAGAAGATGGCTGGATGCTGTCAGAACATGAGCAATTGTACTGGGTCAGCGTTCAGAGATACAATTCCTCTGAGCATGGATGGCAAGAAGAGACTGATGGCTTTACATTGGAAGAGCAAGGACAGGGAGTTTCTAACAGAAGCAATCTTAATCCCTCATCACCGTTCATGCTTAGTGAAGTACCTAGAACCTAGTAAGTGCTTCTTTCTATAGAGGACATTCCCTTGCATGGGGTTGGAAGGGACAAAAGGCAAGTCAGAGAATGAAAGGCAAGGAATCAGAAGTGCAAGTAGTAAAGAAGATGCAAATGCACCACAAATTTAAACTGTTGAAAATTGTAATTTTTTGTTACCTACTGCTTTCTAATTGTTAAAAGTACCTATTTGCCCCTTTCTGTGACTACTGAACACTGAACTGTGGTTTCTTAAGTCTAATAAAATGTTTTGCCCATATATGTACAGGTTCAGCTTTGATGGATGCATAAACATATATGTAAAATTAGATTACTTCCACTACCACTCCCTCCTACATATATTGCTTTACATACTTCCATTGACTTTCAACAACTGTAGTTAAGCAACTTGTTTCAGACGTTATAAAATCCTTACCATTTTAATAGCAGAAATGAGTTTTCTAAAAAAGTGTGACTGAAACATTTTTCTCTCACATTCAAAAAATTATTTATAATTCAAATTAAAACAGCATTTTGTAACAGCCTTCTCAATTCATATTGGGTTCTCTCAATCTCTCCAAAAGATGAGAATAATTCTTTTCTGTTTAAGAGCTGATTTTGTTATCTAACACAGCTAGCATGCCTTGAAGTAGTAATTACTTCTACAGACTATACAGACTGAGCACTTAGAAAAATCTGCCTTTGCCAGAAAAAAAAATCCAAGCAAGTCAGACAAAAAAGATTTTAATATGTATATTAACAGCAAAAGATACAAATGACTGCTCTTGTTTCCCTTCTTTATTACTGTGGTGTTCATTCGTAATCCAGAATATCAACATGCCTCAGCATGATGATGAGCTCTGATTGCCAGCTCAGACTTAATCACCCAACCCTACCCATATGAATTCTTAAAGGCCTGTTTGGGTGTGGTTTTTGTCAACATTTTCTGATTTCTACCTTCATTTACTAGTGAAAGGCTCTTTATGTTGCTAGCTAGTGTTGTTCAAGTCACTCACACTACACTCTGCAGAGCCAGCAGAGTATCTTCAGGCAGTTGGCAGCTACCAGACATTCATCGAGCAATGATTTACTCTTTAACAAATAACTTCCTATGGAAACATTCCAAACTAGTCAGGACATCAAGATTCATCAGTATTTAGCCCAAAGAGAAGACCTCTTCAATAATACACAACAGCATTAGATAAAAATTTTTTCCTCCAGCCCAGTGCAGAGCATGAATATTGACCACATCTATTACCAAGATTATTCTTTTCCAAGAATAGCTTCAAAGGCTACAACATCTATAGACAAATCTATTTAGCAGACTTGTCTGATAAGCCTGTGGCAGCTTCAAGGTGCTTAAATGAAATACTGTGAGACAGTCATCGCTGAAATGTACAGAATTCATCTGACACTACATCAGCAACCTTATTCAAGAAAAAAACCACCAACAATCTGTTATCACTATTAAATACTTGAATTTTTAACAAAGTGCAGTAACTCACGTATTTTGCCTCAAACTTCTTGGCAAGCATTTCTACTTCATGGCGCTCACGTTGTTCATCGTTATATGGATCCTCTGAATGAGCCGATTTCTTCTGAAAAATGCAAAAGTTACACATTCATTCCATAAGAAACAGAGTGCATCTCAAAACCTATTAAATGTCAGAAAACAATGCTCTGATGACTAAGTAGTCAGAATTTATACTTAATCTCTAAAAATCACTCAGGTCTTTGAATCGCCATCTAGCTACTTTTCTTCTGATGACAACAAAAGCAGAAAATGAAGATACTCAGATTTGCATTTTCCCAAGCATTCCACAACAATCTCAACTATAAGTCTAAGCATAAGAGAGAATTATTATTTTTTTTAGAAAAAATTCTCTCTAATCACAACTCCTTTTTGCCTCTTCTTCCACTCACTGGCCCCTCTAACAGCTGTTGTGATTCTTCCAGATATAACAGACAGGATGTACATGATGTGTTAACCAGGAAGGAAGTAGCCAGAAGACTAAAAAGCTCAGTAAATTATAACCATAATTAATATAAGCCTTTTATCTAAAGAAAAAAATTACAGTGCAAGAGTGAATTTTAGTAATCATAACTATGATACCCACAAAAGAGATTTCATATTCCAGCTATACATACAAGGAGGGAGTAGCCCCTTACTTTTTGATGTTTTTTAGAAAAGAGGTTTTCAGTGAGACACAGTCAATGAACAGAGTATACATAGTGCTTTTGGTTTTTTTTACTAAGTGATGGCAGAAAAACAGGGCTGTCCTTCAAACTGGAGTTCACATAAATACAGTAATTGCCAGAAGGAGGAAGGTACTAGGATGATAAAATACGGTGGAATGGAATTCTATTTTGCAGAACTTTATGGATGGCAACTGATTTTACTGCACATGGACTACTCACCAATGAATAAATGAAGATTTATGAAGAATAAAAAAAACAAGTTCAGAAAAGCAAGACCTTTCCTCCATAGTTTAAGAAGCCAGAATATTGAATAAATGGTGACCAAACCAGCTCATTAGCATCAAGACCAATGTAATGAGGAAGGTAAGCTAAGCAAAACTGCAAACACCACATAATTACAATACATTTTCCAGACTGAGTATTTGGAGAAAAAATTAATAGAGGCCATAGTTACTCCTAAAACATAAATTAAAGCCACTTACTTATTTCCTGCAGGCATAATTAAATACAAAATACTGCTCAATTCATGAAACATCATTTCCTCTACTTTTAGCTGGGAAAACGTATTCCTCATCTTCTGCTAGGCATATGTGGCTTTTTTCTAACTGTGAAAGGAGACAAGATTGAGCCTAAAGTTCAATGAAACTTAATCCTTAAGTGTTAACTTGCCTCTCTCCATCAAACTTTCAAAGCTGAGTAGCAATTTATTTAGTTAAGCAGTACTGAGAACTGAAATTCAAGCAAATTTTAGTTTGACTGTTTCTAAGGGAAGGATGGCTCTTGAACTAAGACATTACTCCTTCAGCACCTTTGGAGCCTGTTCAACAGAAGCCAGCTTGAGCTTCTGGCTCACCCACTTTGACTTGGGTTTTATGCACCAAGCCTCAGACACCCCAAAAGAAACTGGAGCACACTTTCACTTCTGCCAGCATTTAAGAGGCAAATAAACCCTTCAACCACACAAACTTATTACTCACATTCAAAACTTGACATAATTCCTCCCAGAAGATGAACTCTACAAACAACCCTATCAAAGGATGTTCTCTTTATCAAGGCAAAAAAGGACAAGGACAGCACAAGTGTTTAAAATAAACATTTCCACTAGCTTCTGATTCAGCATAGGAACCTAAATTTGGAATTAAAAAAAGACCAAAGTTGCACTGCCAAATCAGTTTTGGGATTCTCTATCACTTCATTATTATATAACTACTATTATCATGGCCAATTAAAGCCATATTTTAAGTTATGCCTATGCACCAGTGCTTGCCTTCCTTTGGAAAGCTTTTCTTGGTTGCTACAGTTCCTACAAGAATACTGCAAGATAGAAAGAGAAGCTCCTGACTTTGTAATGTTAAATTGTAATGGGAAATGTTATAAAAAAGTTGAGCAACTTTTTATAAGGGAGGAGTCAACAATTGCTTCCAGAAAAACAAATCAATCTTCACCTCTACAAAAAATTGCATAGTAAAGTATCTGAACTGTTAATTTTAAATTGAAACATTACTAAAACAACAAATTTTGAAATCTAAAACTCCACTTAAAACCACAAAATTAACTACCAGCTAGTGACTACCTACCTTGAAAAAGCAAATTTCAAGATTTTAAATCTTCCCTAATATTAGAGTAGCTTTTCCAGGTTCTACCATATAACAAACAAGAAATTAAACTGACAGGCCAAGTATACATCAGGTTTTAAGCATGAGTAAAAGTTCAGAATCACTTTAAAAACAGTTTATGACACTGTTTTCATAGTAAATCAGCTGACTGTTCCACAACCCAGTAACAGAAGTGCCATTATGATCCATTCATTTTAATTTGGACTCTAAGGAGCTGAAACATATACAAAGTTTCTTATAAAGCACTAGTATCACTGCCTCTACCGTAAAAGCAGTTTCTGATCCCAGTTGTACCAAAATCCCCTAAATCTATGCTCTCCCACCCCCAGAAGACATGGAATTTGCATCAGAACTATATCAGAAAGAGCCTGTTTTCCCTGAGTGCGTGATTAGGATACTGGCAACCTTCAGAATAAAAGGCAGCTATGGAACTGGGAACTGCCAAAGGGAAAAGCCAGCCTTCAAGTACTGAACCACTTCTAAACACTAACACAATTTTCACCTTCACAGAACTGCTCAGAAAGACTGCACTTCAGAGAGCAGCATGATTATGCTACGTTAATTCTGAGGAGTCATAACTGGCACTGTTTGCCCACAACAGCTGTAGGACAGGATGAACAGAAGGAACCTTTTAACTTGCATGACAAGATCTGAGGGATTAAAATCAGACACTGATTTTTCTGCCTTCCACACTTGAACACAATCCAGTGTGCATATTCCTCCTACAGCAGAAAAAGTGAGCAGCTTGCTAAGTATAGCTACAGCACTGTCATCTCCTACAAACACTTTGGTGCAGAAGAAAAGTATTAACCATATTCAAGTTTGTCCTGGATGTAAAAATCCCATGGCAGTATCTGCACTGGTATTTGATACTTGCTTTTATCACCAGATCTACCACAACCTTCTAAGTAGCAGTTACTTGCTCTCTGCTTTTTCCAGTAAGAGACAAGCTTTCTCTAAAACTGTGCACTGGATTAAAGAGAAGCCACAACTATTTAAATCAAGTACAACTTCACTCAACTAAGTACAACTAAGAATGAGCAGCTCAAGTGTAACCAGCTTAAGGACATGCGTCTCTCCTTCCTACTTGGAACAGTGGGCCCTGTTGATTGGCTAACACTGCTTGCTTCCTAAACTCTGCAGAAGCTTTATCCTTAAAAAAACAAAGTAGTGCAAGTATCAAACACTTTCTGCTTGGGAGGAACAAGAAAGGAAGAACACTGATTTTTTTCCTTGAATTAAGTTCTCAACACTTACAGGTGTGGTTACCTGTTCAATATTAACTCTCATTTATCCCTGTCTCCTCCAAGACTACAAAAACTCCTCTCCAGGTCTGCTAATGATCACTTCCCTGCTTCTCGAGCCTTATAGCAGAGCCGGGCTTTCTTTATTTACGTGCACACAGCCTAGGGCAACCCGGAATACCGACCGGCGTGGCCAGAGTTTCGTTCAGCTGCCGGTAAAGGGCTCCCAGGAAGGGAGGATGCAACACCTCTCGGGGCAGGGAAGGGGAGCGGCAGGGAGGTGAGACGGGGTAAGCGGGACACAAGACAGTGGCGCCCCTCCGCCTCAGCCCGCAGGAGAAGCCAGGAGCCCTTGGCCAGCTCAGGGACAAGTGGGAAGCCTCCCCTTCCCCCCACGGGCACGGGCACAGGCGCAGCCTCAGCACCAGGAGGGGCCCGCAGCGACGGCACGGCAGCCGGACATCCCTCCAGGACGCCGCCCCTCCCGCCGTACCGGGACCACCCCCGAGCAGCAAGGGGTAACCGGTAACACCGTCGGCAATGCCGGGGCCGCCGGCAGCCGAGAGGAGGAGGAGGAAGCCCGGCGGGGTCCGTGCCGGCGGGAGGGGAGGGAAGAAGGGGAAGTCCCGTACCCGCGAGTCCCCGCACAGCAGCAGCTCCGGGTAGCTGAACTCCACGCAGCCCTCCTCGGTGGGGTCCTTCAGCACCACCTCCAGGCGGACCGTCTGGCGGAGCGGGAGCGCCTCCCGCGGCGGCGGCGGCTCCTGCCGCCCGCTCTGGCGCGGCGGTGGCGGCAGCGGCGGTGGCTCGGGCCGTGGGGGCTCCCGCTGCGGCGGCTGCTCGGGCCGGCCGGGGTCGCGGGGCGGCTCCGGGCGGGCAGCGCTGTCGCCGGGCGGCTCGTGCGGCGGCGGCTCCGGCGGTGGCGCCTCACGGCCCGCCGGAGGTGGCTCCGGGTCGCGGCCCGCCGGCTCTCGATCCAGCGCCGGGCTCTCGCCCTCGCGGCGCCGCACGGGTGACAGGCTAATGAACGGCACCCGGCGAGGCTCCGCCATCCTCCGCCGCCGCCCCCCCCCCGCCCGCCGTCCGCCGGCCCCCGCCTCACACGTTCGGTGACACCGCTCTCCGCGCTCCCTCCCACCGGCCCCGGCTCCTCCCTCTCCCCGCTCCGCCGCCCGGTCGGAGCTACCCCTACGTTCTCCTCGCCGCCCCCGCCATCTTGGCGCCCCCCCACATAAATAGAGCAGCCCCGCAGCCCGCGCAGGCGCAGCCGGGCCCGCGTCGCTGCTGTTATTGCTCAGCTTCCCCCGGACGTCAGCGCGGCCGCCACCGCCCACACGCCGCGGGCGCCGGGCCCGCCCCCGGTTGCCGGGGCGATGCGCACGCCGGGCCCGCCGCCGCCTGCAGCCGCGGGGGCTGCGCAGCGCTCGTCCTCCTGGGGCACCGGGCCTGCTGAGGGGAAGATCCGCTGAAGTCCCCAAAGTCGGCGGATGCGGGTCAGTCACCAGAGAAAAGCCACCCGTGCGGGAAGAGCGGCGTTCCCAGCCAGAACGGCGCGGACGCGCCGTGTCTCTGTAGCATCAGCCCACGCTGAGTGGAACAGCAGAGGACATCGGGGTTTTACAAAACCGTGCCGTATGGCGGGGTTGATCGCAGCTTGTTCCTGCAGAAGAGCAGCTGCTGCCCGGGGTGCCGGTCCGCCCTCCGCGGCACGGAGCTTGTTCAGCGGCCATGCCCGGTCTGGAGGGCACCCGCTCTGACTGCAGGGAGCAGCTGGGGCTTGTTGGGAAAGAGCTGCGAGAGAGAGAGAGAGAGAGAGAGAGGGAGAGGGAGAGGGGGAGAGGGGACGACGCGAGGAAGGCAGGGTTTGAGCAGCAGCGAGACTTCCCTCATGAGCAGGAGCTGCCTGCAAATACTGCAAGTGTTTCAGTCTGTCACCACCTACTTTGACAGACTGATGGCTGGTATTTCCAGATGGAGGTATGCCACCAAGGCAATGTGAAGTTTCAGGAAGCTTATGAACATCATGAGTATTGTATCCTCTAACTTCATTGGAGCAGAGAAAAAGATATTACCATTTTGGGGGCATTTTTTAGTCTCAGAAATACTAAGTAGGAGTCTATTCTCTTTTTAAATAATGTACTCATGCAAAGTAGGCAATTTACATCTATTATTTTGCATAATGATAACAGACTATTCTGTGCATCACATTACTCCACTTTTCAAACTACATCCATCACTGTGTTTGATGTTTTCCTGTCATTGCATAGGAAGCCTTTTGACTTGACTTTTTAATTTCATCTAGACTCCAGAGAAGATCCATGACACTAGATCAATATTACTGAAAGTTATAACATCAGTAACAGGGAATGGAGGGCATTCCAGAATACTGCTTGCAGCAGCAAGTCACTGGAATGACTGACCCTATCTGAGAAATGTAAACTTTCCTTTTGAGGCTTGAAACTTTGTTGAGCTTCATAGTCTAAGGGACTTGTTTTATCTTAAAGCCTTGCATGTTGTGGTGTGACTAGCAAGCTTAGTAGAGGTGGATGTATTCCTCAAATATGTTTCGGCTTTCAGCATCATAATAACATGATTTGGTAGTTGCACTTGTTCTCTGTTAAGAATTTCATACAGCTATCAGCTGATGCACAAAATAGGAAATGTATTTCTGGATTCAAGCTGAGTGAGCAGCCCTAAGCTCCAGGCCTCTGGAGATTCTGGTTCTCATCAAAGTTTCTGTGTAATCTATGCCATTAAATCCTGTGATGGTAAAAAGGGGCCTTTCCTCAGAAAAAGAGCAGTTTATTGCATATCAAACAGAAATCTTATGTGGAAGTCACAGGCTCTTCTGCAACTCTGCTGAACTCTTTTTTCAATTACCAGATGGGAGACTAGACCTTGAAATAAGTACAAGAAGAATACAACAGGTAGTTTCTTGACAGATAATACTTGGATATATCCATGAAAAGTGATAAACGATGTATTTTAAGTATCTAATGTAAAACTCCATTCAGTCTTTCAGTCTCCTAACTAAGATATAGGGGACTATATTCAGAAGTAATCAATGTAGGGCATGCCAGAATAAAATCAGTTTTATGAGTACCTGAATCAGTGCTTCATATTGTCTTGTAGTGTAGATACAAGGAAGACCAGTGTAGAGTAGACCTGGAACCACATCTTGGTCAGATTTTTAACATGCTTTTAAAGTAGGGGGGGAAAAAGCCGGAAAGGAACAATCAACATTCAACCCATGGTAGGGTTAGAGAGAAAACCAGAAGTAGTTCTTGGAAACAGTTTCAGGTGGCCATTTGTTCTGAGATTGTAGACCTTGATATTAGAAGCAGCCTTTTACATCTAAGGTTACTATGAAATAGTAATTCATATGCCCCCTTTTCTCCTAGGACTTTAATTGACAAGTAAGCCTCTATTTCTGTATTATCTAATCTCTAAGCATCTTAGAGTGCACATACCATTTTTATAAGACTTAGTATTTGTTTGTGCAACTGGACAAACAGTAGTTCTGGTTCTTTGCATTTAGAGCAAAGTCACTAAAGACAGTTTGCTCTGTGTATCTGAACTAAATCAAAAAGAACCTTGGCAGCAGAGACAAGCATAGTAGTTACTGGAATATGTTAATGTTACATTTGGTCTGACACACTAGAACCATTTGGAAAAGAAAACAACCAAATTCGCTAGATCATAACCTCTCAAGGAATTTGGTTTTAAGTACACCATAACAGTTCCAGGCTTGTACCATTTCAGACACATTCAGTCAGATTTGTAATTTATCCATACTTTTTATTCTGTTTTCCTACCTGTTTTGTTCTTTGTCATTAAGCTCCATCTCAGGTACTGTCTGTACATAGTATAATGTGCTGCCCTTGTCAGTACAACACCAAATTTAACAAGTATCATTTTTAAAAAGTAACTAGAGATGTGCTGCCAGTTACTTTGCTTTCTCTCAGGATATGGCCATGTTAAATAGTCCAACACTGAGTACAGATTCCTTCCCTTTGTATGTTATATGAAGGACACAGAGAGGCACACTAAGAGTTTAAAAAAATTTAACTACTACACAAAGAGAGGTGATACTGAAACAGCTTTTTATTTCACTGGTGAAAATCAGTATGAGTAGATCAGACCAAGTGGATGTTTGGAACTACAGATGCTACAGCCACATCAGTGAGCAGCAGTTTGTTGACCTGACTTAGTTTCAAATACAGAAAACAACAGAGACAGACCAGCAAACTGCAGAGGCCTCTACTCTGGTGCAGGTTGGGTCCTCCTGCTCTGCTTTGGCCTGGCTTTCCTGTCTGCAGCACTCTTGTGTTTTTGGGCTGTGTTGGTTGTGGCAGAGCTGTACAGAGCTGTACCCTGTGTCATTACAGACCAGTGGTCACTGCTGTCCTGGACCTCATGGATGCCATTGTCTGGCTTCCTCTGGGCTGGACACCCCACAGCAGCAGGCCCAGGGTCCCACCAGAAAGCAGAGCTGTCCTTATCATCAATTGTCTCTGTCTCCAAGGAGCTTGTTTTCAGCTTCAAAGGCTATTACTACATAAAAAGCTTTGGTGGCATGGGATGGCAGTTTGTTCTCTCCTTTCCTTAAGGAGAGCACTGGGATCTGCATTAGAGGCAACAGCTATAGTGGCAGCCAGCTCATAGCAGTGGCAGTCACATCTCCACTGCTCAAAAGTCTCCAAGACAGAGAGAGAATATCCTTATTTACTATCAGCTGCTTCCTTACTATATCCTTGATTTCTTATGGTCCAACCACACAGCTTGTTGATCCTTGTGGTCCTTTCACTGGAACTGCTGCCACAGCAGCTGCAGCTTCTATTTCTGTGTCAGGAGATGATACAGCCTGCAGGTAGGTTGGTGTTTCTGTAGCTTGTACTAGAACTGCTGCTTCATCACAAGAATCCACTGCACCAACAATATGGTTGCTGGTTTTCTGTTTAATGAGGATTTCTAAACTCAAGTGTGGTTTTTTTAAATTTCTCTTTTCTCTTACAGCTTTATTAAGTTGCTCTCTGCTAGACCCAGAATCAAGAAATAAACCACTTGCTTTTTTTTCCAAAATGAAACACCAATGCCTTTCATACCATTCAGAAAACTGATTTATCTGCAGGATTCCCCCCCATATTTTTATTATTGTTGTTCTTTTAAGTAAAAATACTGTTTCCAGAAGAATATACCTCTAGCTTTCTTTCCTCAGGAATGTGTATTTAAGAGCTGTTATCAGCAGCTCTGCCACATCCTTGAGAAGTCTGAAGTACACTTTTCAATGAAGTAAACTGTTTGGAACGACTGTAGGCAGGAAGAGAAATGCCAAATTCACTCTAGGAAGTCTGTGTGCATTAGCTTCAGGTAATTAGGATCTCCTTTGATGGGGCAGTAATATTAATTTGTCACAATTTCAAGGCAGAGGAACTGTGATAATGAACTTTATCCCATATGTTTTTATTTGCTCCCTGTGAATTGCTCAAGCCCCACTTACTGGAGAATTTGAGCCCAAGAGACACTGAACTCCTCTCCAGAGCTTTAAGAAATGCTTTGAACAAATCTGACCAAAAGTGCAAGGTTTCAATGGCAGTAGGAAGTTTTAAAAATAGTAACAATTTTTATCAACAAGTAGTTACTGCTCCTCTAACTGGAAGCACTTTTACCCCAAAACTGGATTTCGGTGCATCTTTTGCTCACTTGCTGAGATGAGGAGTGGTCTTCCAACACCATGTTGTTTTGTGCCAGAACAACAGAAATGGCATGACTGTATATCTCAGAGGTAGCTGATGGAGAAAAAACGTTGGCTTTTATCTCACTTAAGCTAGAAATCAGGGCAAGTCATCATGTGAAAGAAGTCAAGGGATTTACAGGAAGGGATGTGTCATGGTAGTGTGAGTTCCTCAACCAAAGGTGAGGGTGTTATCATCCCTGCTGTTCAGAAGAATTTTCTCAATGAGAAATTTAAAGCTGACACAAGTTCTGAATGACTGGTGATTTTTATGGCCTACAGAACATTGTAACATTTTTTAAGCTAATACATAGGATAAGACTGTTGACTTAGTGAAACTTCAGAGAAAATTTAAAGCCTCAAAAGCTCTATTTAGATGGAGTTGCAAGTTAGGAAGAAAAAGCAGAGAGAGAAAAAGGAAAGAAGAATTGGCATCCTTGCCAAGGAAGAGCAAGCTGCTTGGAGAAGTTTTTGTGGGAACATCTTTTGAGCCTGGAGAGAAGATGAAATATTAAGACATTAAACATCAGTTCTTAAGTAGGTGCATTTACCAAGCAGAATATGTGTCAGTTGTTCCTTTGGGTAACAGTAGCAAAATCAATTGTAACTAACAAGATAAGAACCCTTTTCTAGTTACATCTTATTTTTTACTTAATTGTTAATAATTGTTTCTGCTTCTGGTGTCAAGATTTCTTGCTGGAGCAAGCATGCAACTTTTGTCCTAGTGCTAAGGGTGAGCTCAGTAGAGTTTGACAAATAAGCTGTAAACTTCTATAGTAGTAATGATTCCAGGTGGTGTGTGAACTCTGTCTTAAATGACATTATTTTGGGGATGTCAGCCCTAGAGATATTTTCTCTGCCAAGCAGTGGATCCCTAGGAAATTCCTCTTTGCAGTTTTATTCTTTACTTTTCTAATAAGGAAGAAAAAACAGGGGAAAAAAATTAGTTGCCTTCTAAGTGATCACAAGAAAATTAAAGCCACTGAATTACCAAATTAACAAGCAATAGGACAAGAAAAAGTTGACCTCAAATTGCACCAAAGAGGGTTTCAATTGGATATTAGGAAAAATTTCTTAATCAAAAGGGTTGTCAAGCAATGGAACAGGCCAGCCAGGGAAGTGGCTGGCTTACACTCCCTGGGGGTATTTAAGGGCTATGTAGATGTGGATTTAGGGACATGGCTTAGTGGTGGCTAGGGAACTGCTGAGCAAATGGTTGGATTTAATGAACTTAAACTTGTACTTTTCAACCTGAACGATTCAATAGGTTTTTAATATCACCTTTTAGTTGAAATCCTATATTTTTTTTTGTAGATAGAAAGAAGAGCAAGAAAATTAATCAGAAATAAACACAGAAGGGATTTTGTAGAGGAGTACCCAGTAATGTGCGTGGGCACACACACACTTTTTTCCTTAAAAATACAAGCATATAGAAAGTCAGCAGACTTCAATGAACTGACAAAGAAATTTAAACTGAGGAGCATCAGCCTTTTACATGTTGATTGTGACAATCACTTAAACTGTACCTAAGCAGAATTTAAAACTGAAGAGGAGCTGTCTTTGAAAAGCACAGACTTCTTTAATGGTAGCTCTTTTATGATTCACACCTGCTCATTTGAAAGTGTAAAAACACCTAGATGTTTACAGAAGTTGAGAGGGATTATGTGCTCTGGGGAGTTGTCCCTCACTTTTTCCTCATTTGCACTATTTCTTTAAAGATATTTGTGGCACGGGATGCTTATCTCCGATGAAAAGCCCGTTCCATCAGGCCAGCACCCCTGGAGGCAGCCGAAGATTACCAGGCTGTCTGAAACTTTGGAGTCAGGTTATTGTCTTATCTCTGCATTGTTGTCTGCCGGTTTTATTCTCCCAATAGCAATGAAAGCCACACAAGAATATGAGTCATGATTTCCTGTAGCTGTGCCACCCACCTGTAAAACGAGAAAGAAAGACTAGCCAGGTAGGGAGTTCTCAGTGTGAATTGCAATTTCTACACTTAAAGCGGTAGTAATGCTGTTTAATGAGGTAAAAGGGTCTGGAAGTAATTCTCAGAAATACAAAAGGTAATGTGCCACAGATTTGCCCTCTCAAGGGTCTCTTTTGTGGGTGCTGACCTTGGAGAAGACGAACACTCTTGGTGTCCTTGAGAGTGGACTCAGGCAGAGTGCTGGCTAGAGGAGCCTTGGTCACTTGCCATGGTGATATTTCCTAGTTTTTAGTGAAATATAAATATTGTGATAATTATAGGAAATCTATTTTTATTAAATACTGTAATATATTTTAAATTATTATAGTTACTGTTCAGGCAAGACCTGTCATGCAGTGATCATCCTCCCAAAAAGGAGAATTTCATGTAATACATATATGTAGGTGGCAAAGCAACCTTCTAAAAGTTATTAAAACATACAACATAATATTTGCTGTGACCTTGAAGAAATATTTTTCTTTTTTGTTCCTCCTTTCACTTTCAAGCTGGTTTTACCAAAACTTCAATTTCCTACCCAAGTGTTTCAATGCCTCTCAGCACTTTGGAAACTGCTTTTACTGATGTAAGTTCCACACCTAGGTAAGTACACATTATCACAGACAGCTGAGAGTGATTGCATAAACAAATTACTACATTTTTAACATTCATACAAACTTATGATCAGAATAGTCAGAAGCATACTTTGCATGTGCAGTTCAGCATTTTCATACTTCCACGATTTTATTTCCAAGCCAAACTGCCTTCAAGAAAGCAAAGCTCATATTTATCACTGAGAATTAACTACATACCGAACTTGCAGATTCAACACAAAGCTGCTTTTGATTTGCCACAGTATTAAAAATAGCATCTCAAAAATTACATATGAAAAACGACTTTTCATACATGCATAATTTAAATAGACAAATGAAATTCTTTAAAACTATTTTTTTCCACCTCAAGTTGGATTTTCAGAAGCCATGACATGAAGTTTTTGAAGCACATTA
This sequence comes from Zonotrichia leucophrys gambelii, assembly GCF_028769735.1. Taxonomy (NCBI): domain Eukaryota; kingdom Metazoa; phylum Chordata; class Aves; order Passeriformes; family Passerellidae; genus Zonotrichia; species Zonotrichia leucophrys. Next base: position 36,992,238 of record NC_088170.1, on the reverse strand, counting down.
AAACAAGTGTAGAATAGCAGCAATAGAAGTGATGATTTTAAGAATAGACTGGATGCTACATACCCAAAATGCCTGTGAAAAGAAACTACATTTTCTGTATAATATTTCTATTTCAGATGTCATTTTTCTGACCTTAAAAGAATTACCCCTGACATTGGTAAATAATAGTACAGTCTACTCTTATCTGAACCCCTCCTCGCTGTTTTAAGAGACTGAGTTATTCTTAGTGTCATGTTGACTTTTTAGTCTTTCAGAGTGTTAAAAATAGGTTAGAAACTGTTGTAAAATAGTTGATAGATTGTTAAGCATGTACTGTTAGTTAGGTTACGGTAAAAGGGGTTTAAAAGGGTAGTTATAAGAAACAGCAGTACCATAATACACCTAAGTAAAGTGCCCCACCCAAAGCGAAACGAGGCAGCCTGGACAGAATTGTCATGGGCCAATCAAGCCCCTTAAACCTTCATGCAAATGAAGGATCCAAAAAGAAACCAATCCAAAGGGACAAAAAACAGGATAAAAAGGGGCTTCTGACCCGCTGAATGCTTGCCGCTCCATCGGGGACATCGCTGCTCAATAAGACCCAGCGCCGCCGTATCAGCATCCTCGACGGGAATGCTCCTCCTCGGCCCGCGGGCCCCCGTGCTTCAGGCCTTTCTTTTTCTTATAATAAATGCTGAAATCACTTTAGTACCGGGAGCCTGCACTCGTTTTTAACAACAGGACTTAGCGTTTTACAAATCTGAAAATATCTTGCCTCGAATGCCTGTGAAGTGGGAGTGAGGCAAATCATGCTCAGAGGTGGTGCAAGGGGAGGAAGGGAGGAGTGGAAAGCAGCAGTACTTTACAGTAGTCCAGTAGTCCTGTAAGGCCATCACGTTAATGGGGAGACAGGAAGGGAAAACACTCAGTAGGGAATGAGGATGTGCAGAATGAAAAGTGGACAGAATGATAAAACCTGCTTGAGAACAACTGGCTAAACTGAGTCAGGAGCCTTGTAAAGCTTGCCTCAGAAATTACTTTGCTGTGACCAGAAAATAACTCTTCTGCCTTTAAATAGTAGGGAAAACCACCACAATTTTATATAGACAGCTTCTCAGTTTGTTCAGTAATGACTAAGTTCAGCACATGTGGCTTCATGAATAAGTCAGACAACAGTAATACTGAACTGGGAGAATGAAAACGTTAGGATAATGATCCGTATGGGAATATACCAGGCAGTTTATGACTTGGTTTATCAGGTTTTGTAATTTAATTTTTGTAACAGTTTCTTAGAGACAGCTTTCACACACAGATTCATGAGACACAATGACATCATGTGATCTGAGTTAATTCAACAGCTCTGCAAAATAAGACACTGAGTTTTGTCACATAATGGCTCCCCATATAATGGCCTCACCCATTAATGTGAGGCAAGAAAAAGAGCACAAATAGCTTTAGAGTAGACATGCATAATGATCCCATCATGCTTAAGAAGGATAAAATCATCCAAGAAAATTGTATCTGTTACAATAAGCAATGCAGCTGTTGGAATTGGAGCACGGTTCTTTACTACATGATGTAAACATGTCAACATTATTACATGTGTTCTTAAAATGTTACCTTTTATAATTCTCCACTGTTGTGTGTGGTTTTTTCCACAGAGCTGACCGCATGCAAGTTGCTTACAGTGATTAAGGTGGAGTCTAAGGCTTATTACTCATCTCCAGTTAAGGACCAGCTTAAGGTGTGGTTTAAGGACTGCAAAAAACTCATTGCAATTCCTATGTTCATGGAACAGCACACGTAGTATCCCACTTTTTAGTTTGATACAGCTGTATCTGAGAATCACTACAAACTATGAGACAGCATATTTCCTGTTCAAATAACTGGAGACTCATAGTCTTGAAGGTTTTTGTAAAAGCATATTAAAGACCATTTCTTATTTTACTGCATTATTTTAAATTCTTCTAAAGAATTACTAAGAATAATATCATGTGAAACAACTAAGTACAATTCAAGCATGAAAACATTAATTGAAACAGAAGTTCTCTTTTTATTTGAAGAATACACTGTGTCACTGTGTCTTTTCAAAAGTCACTTTATTATTTAGCTCTTACTAAATATAGACATTACTTTTATATTTAAATCTATAAATAGATGCTAGTGTAATTCATCAATTAAGCAAGACCTATCAGGAATTTGGGAGCTGTCCCTTGCCCAGAGATGTGAAATGCCTGCTTTATTTGTTCCAAATGAAAGCTTAAACTCTACAAAGTCAAAGGTAACCTTTTAGTGTGTGCTTAAATGTGATTGCAGGGCCAAAAAAAGAGTTGTTTCAAATTATGAAAAAGGACTTGTGCAACTGGGCTCTATCAGTCTCTCTGGGATGCTGAAAGGCTCATTTAATAAAGAATGAATGGGAAATATCTCCTATGAGATGGATCTTTTACAAGCTTAGCTGAATATAACAGTGCTGCAGTTCCTGCAAGTGCAATGCATACATTTCTGATGTCATATACCTAATTTTAAAGAATAGCATAATACCATATCTGAAAGGTAAACGTTAAATAAGTTGAGAATAATAAATGACGAAAAGCAGCCATCAGTCATCAATAACAATGTCTTGGGGATCCTGGAAGTATGGAGGATCCAACAAACCCCTTGATGACTCAGATATAGCTGTAAAACTGTGCTAATAAATAGCTCCAGAGAAACAAACTAGTAATTAGTGGGGATAAGCAGTCATGCAGAGTGATCTGCATAAGGTGGAAAACGAAACCAATTTGAACAAAATGTAATTTTGTAGAACAAAAGGTAGGCTGTCTCTTCCAAAGGATAGACTGTATTCTGGAAAATACCAATTCTGGAAAAATCCTAGCTATCATGTCCCAGCTAAGAACCCGTTTAGTGCAAGGCTCCCCTGTGATAATATGGTGAATGCAGTCTTTGAGTACCTGTGCAGAAGAATAGCAAGCAGCACTATGGAGAAGCATATTCCAATGTTACATACAGAGATAAATTTTGTCTAGTGCTAAGCAGCCATGTTTTCAAAAAAAAAAAAACAACTGCCAATGTTCCAGCCAGCAAGACACCTTTACAGGGGAATTTGTCTTTCATACAAACAAGAATTGACTTGCTGCACTTTAAAAGACAAAAAAACCTCCAAAAAAACCCACAAAAAAACCAAACCAAAGAATGATGGGCTTTAATGGTTAACAGCAATGATGAACACTGGAAGAACTGAATATTAGAAAACAAGGCTAAACAAGTTGAATTTAGAATTAAGGTACAATTTCTAAATAGGCAAATATGATTTAACCATTTGAATAAATTTCAAAATAAAACTATGGATTTTTCATTATGCATCTTCAAATTAACACTTAAGTTTTTCTGGCAAATATTTTATGGTAAATAGAGTTAATGATTGGATTCAACACTGGTGAAATCTACCATCTTGCACTACCATAGTCTTAGGCCAGCTTATCTACCACTTGATTAATGACTTGATTTTAATGTTACTGGTAACACCTTCATGCAATTGTCTGCTTGTTCAATCACCATGTCATAGACTGAAAGGGAAGAGGGAAATTTGGAAATGAAACTTCAAAAAGAGTGAGTGGAAGTTACTTCTGGAGATAATACAGAAGAAAAATGGTCAAAGAATAAAGCAGTGGGCAAAATCTAGATGTTTTCTTCAATGCATGTATAGCTCCCATACAGTGAAGCTACAAGTAGCAGCAGCCATTTAGGTAATTGTTTACTTTGTGTCTGACTGCCTACTAGCCAAGCTCCATTCACACTCAGACAGCTTTCTTATGAAGATCAATGAGCCAGCTTGCAGCTGAGGGAACCACATAAACCTAAATGCCTGCTATAGTCCAGAGCTATAATGTGTGTCATGGTTTGAGCCTGGCACAGAGCCAGTGCCCCCCATGAAAATGCCCTCACCCTGGTGTCTACTGTGAGATGTGACCAGGAATAAGCAAAACAGGCTTTAGCTTAAACATAAAGAACACTTTATTACCTAAACTACAGGAAAATAGGGAAAAACTATAAGGAAAAGAAAAAAAATTGAAAACCTTACAAAAAAACCACTTTCCTCCTCCCCACTACCTGACTTTCTCAATCCGATACATTCTCCCAAATCACCAACTGCCCAGCCTGGCACCACACTTTAGTATACTCAAACTTCAGTTCATGAAGAGGAAAGGAGTCCTTCTTGTTCCATAGGCTTCCCCTGGAAACACACTGAAACCTCGTGTGCTTCCCTGTCACTTCGGCACCGCCTGGAAAAAAGTCCTTTTGCCGCTTGTGACATCTTCCTTCCATGCCCAGTGCTCTCACCACTGACGCATGGACCAGAGCTGCTTTTAGGGTTGTCTTTCAAGGATGCCTTGTCTCACTCCAAAAAGGCACAGTCTCTGCTTTGGGACATCTGTCCCCCCCATATTTTTCCAACCCCCTGGGGCCGGGGGGTCCTCACGATGAACCCTCCTGGTTCTGAGCCACTGCTTCCCCCTAAGTGCAGTCTCTGTGTCACAGGAACAAACTGAGTCCATGGCCACAAGAAAAGTCCAGCCAAAAGGCCACTCCAAATCATCTCTCCCCATTCAATCATCTCCATGTTCTTCGGGCCAGGTCCTTGTCTCATCTCATCTCTTATCTCCCTTCTTATTCAGCTTCGAGGAGGATTAGCATTTTTGCAAGGCCCCAATCATGAAAGAAAGGGGTTAAAACTTTCAGTCTCTGTCTGTCCCGGAGCTGCGGCACTCCCACACACGCTGCTGCTCCGGCCGGGCACTCTTCCCCCCCCTTCTCCTCCTGGGCCGGCTGCTATCACATTCGGTGTGGCCGGCTCTCTCTCTCCATCCTGGGGGGTGGGGGGGGGGGGTGGGGGGGGGATGGCTGCCCGAGGGTTGACTCCCTGGGATCTTCCACCCTTCCATCCTCGAGGGCCTCCTCACCTCCCATCTCTGTCCAGGCCCCAGGGCCTACCACGTGGCTGCCCCTCCCCCGCCCAGCAGCAGCGGCTGGACAGGGGAGGGAGATCTGACTTCTTCGCCTCGACGTCCCAAGAGAACCTCCCAGGGCCAGAGCCCCCCTTTTTAACCCCTGTGTATTCTCGGAGGTGTGTCCAAACCCCACTGGCTACACCAGGTGTCAGTATCAAACTCCGAACATCCATTGGTTTGACCACAGCATCCCAGAATTCCCACTCCTTCCTGGTCAAACCACCACAATGTGACATGACTTTTCTTTCACAGTGAACTTGTCACCTCCAGTTGAATTCACTTAGGTGTTACTGTCATAGCTGTTGTTCAGGGATTAACAAGTTGAATTCAAGGTTGACTTTCTTATCCATCAGGAATGGGTCAGCACTCAACTAAAAGCAGTTACATGCTGTTTGGGGTTTGGCTTTCTCTACTAGTGACTATTAATGCTATGATTGCTAGCAGAGCAGCTTCTGTGCATTCTCTGTAGCTTACTTTTCCAGAATCAGATGCTTATTCAGAGTATAACTCTAATTTCCATATTCTTCCTTGAAATTATAATGATGCAGCAATTTCTTTCTGCTTTAGTCTTCCTTTCATTACATTATCTGAAGTGCCACTGTTTCAATTTTATATTCACTTACTCCTGACCCAATAAAATTACCCATTTCACTGACTCTGCACATGCATTCTTCACTGCCTGCTTGCTCAATAGGTCATCTGCCTTCACTCCTAGCCATCCTATTTAGAGTACCTCGACTCCTTAAATTCCCACAGTTCAGGGAAATACGGAAATGGACAGGGATAAAATTTTATCTATTCTTTACTACCTTTCATTTCTGTATCAGCTAAGGCAACTTCTCATCTCTGTTCTTTGAATTTGACCTCAGATTAAACAATGGAAGACACAATCTAGATGTATTTCTAAGGTAAAATAAACACCCATATTTCAGTATTTTTCTTGTTCTGCATTTTACTAGTACCTACATATCTGTTCTGTTACCAAGACCTAAAAATGCTAAGACAGGATGTAAAATACCTTATTTCATCACTGCTAAAGGCAAAGCCCTGCAGTCCCCTTTTTATCTTAAATGATAAAAGCTTTATTGCCAGTCAATAAAATGCACTGTGCTAAACCCCAAGTTATTTAGCATATCAAATATGACATTATGGCTACAGTAAATAAAGGTGAGCTTAAAAACCAAACTTCTTCCCTTCTGCATTAAAACTTCTTGTCACAGAAAAAAGAAGTTAAAATTGGCCCCCAAGCCCTTATGCTGCAAAGCCATCACACTTATTTCAGAAGAATCAACCAACATGTAAAATGGTCTGTAAGGGATTTGGATGCTCTTCAGCTCTCCTGCAGGTTAAGCTTCAATAAAGGGAGTAATTAGATGCATTTAACATCTGCTACAAAGTCACCAACATGATTTTTTGAAGCTTTGTACCAAGATTCATAATTGTATTCCCAATCTGTTTCCAAGTTAATTAAACTGAGTTGGAAAAGAAAAATGCTGCTCATGAGTGAAGTGTTTCGTAACTACTTTCAGTGAAAATACCGCTCCTTTCACACTTCTTTTGAATGAGTGTAACGTTGGCCCTGCTGAAAGGCTCATTGTTGCTAGTGTGATGAATCAGTTTCTAGATTTAAGTGCAAGTAACCACAACTATCAATGCACTTCTAGACACCTGAACAATGATACCCACATTTTTGCTTAAAGCAGTAAAATCAGACACATTATATGGCAGAAGGGTGTGCATGTTCCACATACACCCAGCTGCCTTAGTTTCAGCAAACTACTATAAGATCAGGACCAAGGCCACTGGCTTGCCTTTGACTGATTAATGAACATGCACTTAACAATCAGCCACAAACCTGCTCTCTTCCCCAGCAAAATGAATATGCTATTCCAACTTCTGCAATGTGAAGCAACACAGACCAATCGGACATTCAACTGTAGATTCAATTAAGAGCTTTAATCAATGCACAGACAGTAGAGAATATGGTATTCTCAATTCCGCTCAAAAGATAAAAAAATACGTATTTTACAAATTTATAAAATGTAAAGTTTTCTTTTACAAATAATATACAAATGTTTTTTACTATCAAATGTATAAGACATTTTTATGTTACAACTGTCGCCTTCTCTTAGAATTATGTATTCCCTGAACTGTTCTCCTTAAAACAACAGGACAGTATAATAAATCCATAAGTATAATGAATATATTGCTCATGACAGTGGTAAATGCTGAACAAAATAATTCAAAAGATCTTTTTATCCATCAGATTGCTAAAGTTCTCATGTGAACTATATTAACACGAAGAAATGTTCTGAGTGTTAAATTTCAAAGTGAGATTGAACAATACCATCAGTCAAATAAATCTCCATGCTCTGAAAAAGATGATAAGAGAGAAAACAATCCTTGCAGACAAAAAAACCCCAAATTAAGGTATTGGTAATTGAAATTCATTCAGAAAAGGATACTCCTCAGAATACTCAGATAGGTAATCTATAAAAGTCCTAAAGAAGAAAGACCTTTCACAAGGGCATGTAGTGACAGGATAAGAGGGAATGGTTTCAAACAGAGATTATGTTTAGCTTAGGTATCAGGAAGAAATTCTTTACTATGAGGGTGGTGAGGCACTGGAATAAGTTACCCAGAGCAGTTGTAGATGGCTCACCCCTTGAACTGTTCAAGGCCAGGTTGGATAAAGCATTGAGGAACCTGAGCAGCTCTGAGTAAAAAAAAACTGTCTGAAAGCTGTACCTGCCCATGGCAGGTTGGAACTAGGTGATCTTTAATGTTCCTTCCAACCCAAGCCATTTTATGATCATATGATTCTATGTTAAGCCTTTTGTATTATCTGATACCCTAGCAGTGCCTAACGGTATCACTGTCGCCATCTCTATTTGCCTCACTCCATCACTTGCTGAAGTAGGTTTGTCTGAGTCATGTAACAAATTGTTCTTCTCCAGAGGCCAAAAGGCTTGCTGGGGAAAAACCCCACCATGCAGTTCAGTAACTTTTGTGGAGGAATATTTGAGGAGCACCTTGATTTTGTAGACAGTTGGAATTACTATTTAAAAGATCTCTGAGGAATAGAGTGGTACAACAGGAAAACGCCAATAAAGTTGCTGTATGTTTTGAATCTCACTGCAGGACATTCTTCCTCAGCTGGGTCAACCTGCTTGAATGCCTAAAGTCCTGCAAGGAAGGAGATACCCAGAATGCACAGGAGAAACCAAGACCCTTGTCTTCCAGCCAGACATACAGTAGCAACTGACCTGGTTCATTTTGTGACACTGACTCAAACAGGGACTCGGTTCTCCTTGGCCCACTTTTTCATGACGCGAACAATGTACTCCACTTGAGAATTACCAGTGCTCTTCAGAAGGTGCAGAACTTCCCGCAAAGTCTCTCTACAAGGGTGAAAAGCGAAGATTTAAGTGAGGGTTAGACCCAACTGATACAATAAACTGCTCACATCAAACTATTGCACAAAACATAGGTTCTCTGAGACAGAGAAGTCCATTCATCTGCAGTGCTGGAATAGGTTAAAATGCACAATAGATGCGATCCCAGAGACAAAAAAAGCAATCAACAAAAAAGTCTTGTATACAATTGCAAAGAAATGATAAGTTAAAAAATAAAATCATCAAAATGTAATTAGTGTAGTGTCTGCATATGTGTGTATTTGTATACATGCCCTCACTCTTGCAAAATTGTTCCCCAGAGCAAACCAAATTTAAAAAAAAATCTTTAATGTTATTTGCTAGTCTTTAGTATGGCAACATCTAGCTTAATGCTGCCAAAGCACTTTACACATAACACAATACACATAAACACAAATAACATGGAAGTCAACATTCCTAATAGAATAAACCTATTACTATTATACCTATATGAATCCTGCTGCAGCTTGCCAGTTAGTTTACAATAAGAACTTAATTGCATACTTTGAAAAACAGGCAAGTGATGTGTATTTTACTGCATCTGCTGCAGTGATTGTTAAAAGGACACTTGAAAGGTATAGTAGTTAATGAGATTATTCCAGCAGAGAAGTGAAAAGAAGGAAGGTGCAGAAGCCAAGATACACACCTACCAGTCATGTAGGAAACAGCAACTTTGGCCAAAGACAATGGCCATCTGGCATCACAGCAGAATATTCACAAGGGAGCAGTTCTTAAATACAGCTTCACTACTCTCTCTCATTCCCCCATCCAGTGAAATGGGCCGAAAACAAAATTATAAGTAACACAGATGATTTCCTTTAAGCTTTCATCAAGTAAGTATATTTGTGTGACACAGTCAGTGTCTTCAGAAGGTAAATTTTAATGAAAGCACAGTCTCATCTACTCTTTAGAGAAATCATGTCCTTCCTACAGTGCTGAGTAAATGTTTCCTTAGTTCTGTTCTATGCATTTTAAAATGTCATGTGATAGTTTTCCATTCTTACACCATCAAGATGAAATGATGTTGTTTTCCCCCAGTTCATGAACATACAACTACACTTATAACCTAGCTTTTCCTAGTGATGATGACTAAAGTGTTTTGGTATTTTATAGTCCACAGCACTTGCTCATAAATTATTCTCTACCATATATTCTATAACTGTTGGTGTGGAAGATAAGACTTCAAGCTGAAGACTGCATATGGAGACTCTGGATGGAATGTCTATTCTCTGAAAGCTCAATAAAAGATTGGAAGGGGATATGTAGTCCTAAAGCTGAGATTATAATTCTGGTTTACAGCTAGCTGAAAATAGGAAAAGAGCAATATAAATTCAGATACAACACAGAATACTCACTTTGCTTCTCGTCCAGCTAAGATCATTTGAAATATACCCACACAAGCACCTCTCTTGCCTTCCCAGTATTCAGGATTATTATCCAGTCTCTCCAGAATATCAAAGGCTTTGGCTGAATAGTAAAACTGACGCATCTGCACAGAAAGTGAAACATTATTCCTGACCACCTTTCAGAAGGGGATTAAAAACACAGAAGCCAGTTTTCTGAAATCAGCAGTAAGCTGTAGAAGCAAAGTGCATTTTCAAGTTTTTCTGCAGGCAGCAAGTGACACAGAACAGGGACACTGCAGTTAAAGAAATGGGAAAGAAGTGTATTACAACATCTTTTTTTGAGGTGCCCTTATCTAGTGTCATACCAACTATACCAAAATCCTTGACAGAATATCAACCTCCAACTAGTCCAGACATTTGAAAATGAAACCACATTTCCTCATGTAGACATGGCCACATATATGTTTATCTTCTGAGTTTAACTTAATCTTTTGTGCTTAATACAGCACAAAAGAAGATTCAGTGACTCTATAATCCCTAATTTTCCTTAGCATAGGAAAATCCCTATGTGTACCCCATCTTTTTTCTGCCTTAGGTTCTCTACTTGTAATTGGGAACCAGGAGCAAGTTGCTTGGCAACAGTCAATGCAAAAGGAGTGACCAGATTAACTGTGGCTTTTGAAGTCAGCATAGCATATCTCATGTGGGATGTATGAGTGCTCTCCACTTGAGCAAGCCTGAAGGGCAATGTTGTTTGTGACTAGCATTTTCCCATGAGAGATCACAGAAGACAGACTGAGCACAACCTCCTGTCCTTTGGTAGCTGGAAGCCTGCAGAGAAAAAAGTGCAGGCTGTGGGAGCTACATTTGGAAACCTTAGTCAGAGAAACGCTGGTACTACAGGATGAGTAATAATTCTCCTTTCTTCACATAAATGTTGATTTTAACCACTGGTGACTGGCAAACACTTCAATGTATGGGAAGTTAAGATAGTGAGTATGAACACTATCAGATGCGTCAGAAAAAAAGAAAAATTAGAGTACTGATCTACCCAAATTAGTATCTGATCTAGTTCCACTAGGCAGGTACAGGTTTAATGTTCTCCTTCTATCTGACATAAATCTAGGAAATGCTTCACTCCAAGTCATGTGCTGTTCCCCATATGGACAAGATGGACATAAAAAGCATCAAGAAATTAGCATGAAATACTGTGTGCCAACTTCCTCACTGACCAATTTCTACCAGCACAGCAATGAGGCATCCAGCTACATCACCTCTCAGGACACTGCTGACCTTGTTCCATTCATGTTCATTCTGTTTTCCATTGAGCAAAGCCTAATGCAACTGCCTTCTTAAGTCACGTCTCTGGTGCTGTCTGTGGATCTCCAATATAATGTAATGTTTCAGAAACAATGAAAAATGCCACATAAAATCAAACTACATGGACCTTGCTATTTAGTTCAAGAGGTACAATGGCTGCTAGTGTAGAAAGACAAATTATCTTACTAAAGTAACAATTTTGGAGCAGTCATTTACGGCCATATGTAGACATATAATTAGGCTGAAAAATTTAGCTCTATATATGCAGCTTTTAAGAGCTCTAGATAAATCCAAAATATGGAGATACTTCTCCTCTTCAGGACAAGAAGGTTTTGAAAAGAATTTAGACAAAGCAATCAACTGATTTAAGAGAGACTTTAAATGATCTAGAGGGAGATTTTATATGAGGTCTGATTTTCAACCTGCTTTCGAATTGCAGTTATGGGAAACACCAGAGACATAGTCACTTGCTTTAGCAACTAGACTTTTAGGGTGAGATGGTAACTGAGTAGTTGAAAGAAATACAAGGGGTAATTCTTTCAGTTTTAGAATATTGCTTTTGAGATCCCAAAGAGTATCTCCCATTACAAACTGTAAGGAAAACACAATACTGTCCTGAAAAAAAAAAAAAGCAGCATGAAGCATGAGGCATCTTGCTGAATCTATGCTAGATTTTTTTCCTTCAAAGTTTTTTGTCTTTTCTCCCCATAATGAATCCCTAGTAGGAGAAGCAAGTGTTATCATTATTGATAGCTCAAACATGCAGTAATTTACCAACAGTTTAATCAATAGGTTCTCTATCAAGAAGGCCTGTAGGTTAAAATATTGATTAATCCTTGCCAACTCATTCACATTATTAGACATCCTGCCATTACAACAGAAAATTCACTAGTGATGACAATGAAAAAAACTATCAAAAAATGACTGTTGGTACAATCACTGAATTAACATGTTATACACCAAGCTCTAAAGAGAAAACTCACTTTGTAACAATCATTTGCAATGAGCTGCAATAGGTTAAAGGAGTCCCCTGATGTTTCCATCTTCAGATAGAGTTTCCAGGCTAGCTGTGGTTTCTTATTCATAATATCTGCAATAACAAGAAAAAGCTGGAATTGTGAAAATAATATGCTATGCACAATATTCAGTGGCAGGTGGAACAGATATTCCTGTATTTGTTTGTTTAATGTAAATGTCTCAGCCATGAGCATGAGGCTGGGAAGGGGAACTCGTCCTTATCTTCTGATTTACTAGTGATAACAGCCAATTCAGCAGAGCATAGCAGCGTCAAAAGGAATAATTATAGTGTTTACATCTTAATTTATATTTCACAGATATATACACGCAACAAGCACAACTCTCATGATTTCAGATGTGATTAAGGAGTAGAATGGAAAGCATCAGAGAAGTTTTTTATGCAGGACAAATGGCAATCCATTTATATGGTAAGATTTAGAATTATGTGTCCTTACACACAAAAAAATGTTAATTGGCACCAAAGTGAGGTCTTTAACACTTGGTGCTCATGTCAGTCTAAAACCTTCAATTCCCATGATTCATAACAAATCAAAAGGAGAAGGCAGAGGTTGAAGCCCCTCCAAGCATAACATAACTTGTCATTACTAAAAAAAATGTTTCTAAATTCCTGAGATTCCACGCTGGTTTTAAATTTGTGTATATGACTAGAATTTTTCATTGGTCTTTAACTTTAAACATCACAGTTAGAAATAAAGGAATCTGAATCTTCTATCTCGATGAGTAGAAATTCTACTAGGGTGTTTAAACACAAAGGTTCTATTTCTTGGTGATAAGAAGCCATTCTCTTGAATCTATGGTTGGTATTCATAATTCTAGGTTCATTCAAACACTGGGAGAAAAGAAAATAAAAGTAAGTTTTCCTTTATTTTTCAAGCCTTAACAGCTGCTCTGAGAGTACCTGGCTATTCACATAAAGATCACTGTTGTGTTTTTTCAAAAGAGGGACTGTTTAGCTTGTTCTATCTGTGTCCACTGCATCTATACTTACATTGCAGGTAGAATGGGTGGTAATCAACAATAAACACATAACACCAAATCACAGAATTTATAGATTCTTCTCATTTAGGAGGCAGCAAGACATCAGATTGGATTTATCTCTCATCAGCTCCAAATACCATATACAGTGGTAAACAGCCAGTTCTCAATTTCCAACACCAATCTACCTAAAGCAATGCAGTTCTGTGCTAATCCAATGGTTTTTGACCTTCCCTTCAAGAAGAATTAGGTATAAATAGTACTATCATACTAAACAAATATTACATTCTGTCATGTAAAAGGATGCATCTCTTGTACTTTGCCCCTTGGAAATATTTCAGCATTGAATTGTTTACTACTCAATCCCTAATTATACTCTGTCATTAATGTATTATAATGTGATCTGTTAGTAATTTACATACTTGACACAAAAAGATACCTATATTCATAATTCCCATAAAAATTCAAATAAAACATTCATATATAAAGCACTCAAACACAATCTGGTACTGCAGCTAAATTAAAAAGGAAATAAACTGGCACATCCTAAAACAGAGTCATAGATAGGCATCCCTATGTGTGATGTGCCTGTCTGGAAAGATCATTTTAGGAGATGTTTACTACATCTGCAATATGGCATAACATCTCAAAACATAAATATTTACATTCCAGGTATAACTGCTTAAAATGTTTTGATAAGAAAGCATTTTTCTATCTATTTTCTATCTATTTGTTTTCACTGTAAGGAAAACAAATTAGGTCAGGGAGTCTCAGACTTGAGTCCTCAGAAAAGCCCACTTCCATATTATTTTGTATGTGGCACAGCAGTTGTCTCTGTACTGAGGTGTACTCTGCAGTGTTTTAAAAACTGGTAAATAAGATTTGTTATAGAATATTAAACACAGCAAACTTTTCCTAGATTCAATGAAATTCAAGGAAAGAACTCTTCTAAGAGTTTTTGGAAGAAAAACACACACTGGAGATTATAAGGATATCCCTCAGGCGCAGGAGCTTGGACAACATGTAGAGTAACATGGTAGGAAGAAAAACACCGTGTATGCTTGCCTGATTCTTCTCTTCCCTAGACATCTGACAGTGGCTAACCTTGAAGGCAGACAGACTCTTGAGCCTGACCCAGTATGAATGCTTCTATTTTGTGTTTTACTCTGAACATTTTAGAGTTGTAACTCAGTCTTTTAAGACAGAAAGTCTTCACTCATGCAATTGAGTAGACAATTGAGAGGAAAAAAGGGTCACTGGTCAGGACAAAGCTGCATTGACAGTACTATAACAGCATTGTACTGAAGCAGTAATTGCTTATAAAAGCCAGAGGTATGAAAGGTGCAATAACCACCCACACTATAACTAGTGCAATCAGCTTTTCACTTTCATAGTCCTGAATCCTCCTACAACATTAAATTCAATTAGGAGAGTGGATTGCCAGGACTGACGCAATAGAGGAGGATCTGTATTCTGCAATGCTGAAAGTAAAGTGACTCACAGCAGCGAGCCAGCCAGCTAAGGTAAACAAAATCACTTTTTATCTTCTCACTCTGGATCAAAAGGAACACCTGCAGGAAGAAGGAAAAGGAAAGATTATACACGCATGTACTTTTAAACAAACAGAAGGCAAACCTTCCTCATTTCAAGACACTGATAAGATTTAAGTCACACAAACAACTGGTCATGAGAAGAGTTTGGGTATGCAATTGCAGTGCAGGGGGCATCCCTCTGTGTGGAGTAGGTGGAGGATTCACACAGTGCCCTGGTTGTCAGGGGACTTGTGCAGCTTCAGAACACCAAGCTGTGCAGAGGGTGCGGCCTGCCCTGAACAAGCGCCAGTGGGCGGCCATGCAACACAAACAGCACAAAAGAACACTGGGCCTGTGGGAAAAGCTATTTGGAATGTGTTTGTTTAGAAAGCAATGCAAACAATTGTATTAGTATCTTCTTGAAATACTACAAGTTTCACATGTAGATGAGACTTTCCTTCCATATATGTCAGATCACTCCAGGTGTGCAATAAGCCATTTCTAACCATTTCAGTTTCAGTAAGATTCTCAGGCAAAGCATTCATCTTTTGTACCTTACTGAACAAATACAGGTTTGTTACATTCTGCATAAAAAGGGATATGTGGGGGAAGTTATACATTTTAAAATGTACTCTGGCTTTGTTCAAAGGAAAAAAAAAAACCTATTTATGCCTCTCTCAAGTATATTTGTAAGTATACTGGATGCTACTGACAAAAATCAAAATACCTTTATAGGAATAGATGCATGTACTGGAACAGTGAGTTATACAAATTACTGACATTTGTATTGCTTAAACATTCCTGATCCCCTAATTAAGAGGGGGAGGAGAAGGAGTAATATGGAAGAAATGAAAAGAAAGCAGCATTATCACTGTAAGTAGCACTTTATCACAAGTTTTATTTTGTTATGTCCAGGGTAGTATGTTTTTAAATAACTTAGTAAGTGCTATATGTAGATGATTTACAAGTTTATGAGACACTGGGGAAGGCTGAGCTTTATATGGAACTATCATCATGACCCAAGATCAGACATGAGGCCAGATGAATCAATGTAATTATATAATTCTGGTATTTAAATGCATCACCTATATAACACAAGTTTCTATAGAACAGGTTCTAAAAAACATAAGAGGAAAAATGTAGATTAACAGCAGTTTACAACTTTGTGTTTCTTTGTTGTCTTGTTGCTGCTAAAACTTACTTAGAGCATTATCATTTTTATGGAGTTAGAGGAATGAGCATAGCCTGCTAGCATAGTTTTGAAAGATTTTCATGACGCTAAGTGAATTGAAAGCTTGTTGAATTCAAACAGATATTCATCTTCCTTACAGTCTTGGATGCTTTTCTTAAGGAGAGATGCAATTTTGGGTCACAGAAATGAAGGGGTGAGGGTGCTGGATGGGAAGGTAGGTATGGGGGGGAGAGACAAGTTGTAAAGGCAGGGGGGCTCTATTATTGACAAACCTGGATAGTCAAAAAGTTAGAAAGACTGGAAAAACGAAACCCCAAACCAACCAAACCTATAGGATTCACTTTAGAATATGTGCTAAGGGATTTTTTTTTTTGTGGCTTGTCTTCTTTTCTGGTCTTGTGGAAAATGTTGCTTCCACCTTCATAATAGTATTTACTTTTGCATATTTTAGTTGTAATTAAGTTTCTGCTACACACAGACATAAAAAAGTACTGGGTGCAGAAGTTAATCTCTTCCAGCTGCATATGAATGCTGCTGAATAAGATACTGAGCACTTCCTCTTTTCCTCCCACGTATCCCAGAGGAAGATTTAAAAAAAAAAAACCCACAAATTTCTAGGGACACCTAGAAGCTCTTAACTATTCAGTGTCTTTTACTTATCATGCCCTACTCAGTCTGAACAGAAAGAGTGCCTGGGATCCCAGACAAAGCGTAGAAAATCTGATTAAGAGGCCATTCTTTGATCAATTAGAGGTAGCTGCAATCACTCTTGTGATGCACCACAAGAAGCATGACTCCCTGTATACCTCACATTACAAGATTAGCAAGATAATCTTTTCTGAATAGTGCTCACTGAGAGTTTCAGTTCCCTTGAGAAGGGGAAGAAGATGTTCCACAGAACCTGCTTATTTTCAACCAACACGAAGATCTGAGTGAAGAAAAGGAAGGAAAGAGGGGAATATGGGGGAAATGTTTCCATTGCTTTTTTTTCAAAGAAAATAAATACATACCTCTTCAGCTTCGCTAAAATTGCCCATTGCAGCTTTGGCTTGGGCATAGTTGAAATTAAAAGTGTCATTGTTGTAGAAGTAACTCTGAAAAATATGGACAAACCCCAAATAAATACAACAAAAAACACCTCCTCCCATGATAAAACAACATTAAAAATACATCCTCCCTGCCTCAGTCAGACCATATAAAGAAGAAAATGGGAAGGAAAAGAAAATCCCACATTAGGAACATACGGTATTTTTAAACAGTGGGCATAAAAATTATGGACTAGCTTTTCCATCCCACAGTCATGACTACAAACACTGCTGACACATTCCACAATATTAACTATGAGAGATCTGGAAAATCTTCCAAGCTTAAAATTGCAGTGGCAGCTTTTGTGGGTATAATTTTCACCTGGGGCATGTGAAGACATGCTGCGCTGCCATGGCCTCTTTCACTTCCCAAGCACTTATTCACCACTAGGGTGGGTAAATAGGCAGGTGACTCCCTTGAGTCTTAAAGGCAATTTAAGACAAACAAAACAGTTTGTTCTTCCAAGACTTGTCAAGGTTTATCAAGAGATCCATCCACGTGCATCTGGTTAGGTGATGGATGCTAATCTGACAAAATGGATCTCATGTTGGAGGCGAAGCCACAGTACTGGGCTGTAGCAGGCAGCACACCAGGTAACAGCACTTCTTTAAGCAAGCCTTGCGTTAAGATACCCTTCTCTCTAGTTCAAGTGCAACACTGAGTTTTTCCCTCCCATAACACTAGATATGAAACATCTGGTTTAGGGCACATCATATTGAACTAGCTGTATCTTCTCTGAAAAGCTACATGGGTCAAAGCAGGAAATGTAACTCAAGGTACAGGTTAGGCTGGTATTTGGGGTTGGCCTGGTCACAGTCAGCCTGAAGTATAACTCAGATGACCAAAAGTCAGCTGTGTTCTACATTCAGCACTGTCCCACACTGCTGGACCAGTAGAGCTGGCAGAGGTAAGATAGAACACAATACTAGATGCAAGCATGAATGGGATTGAGAATCCCTGCCCAGCAGCAGTGCAGTGCTTATGAGAGAGCATGGAGAAATAGGTGGTTTATCCAATATGGTTACTGCATGGAAGCATCTCTGTGTGCATAACAGCAAGGTGTAAAGAAATGTTTTTCCTTCTACAATATTTATAAAGGAAATGGAACTTGTGTAGGAAGATCTAAATTTTGTTTTTTTCCCCTCTTCAGAGTGAGAAGGAAGTAAAAAGCATAGTTGGAACTGTAGAAAAGGTAAATGAAGCAAGGCACAAATCCCTTTCCGAGTAGTATCTTGTTTTGTGATGTAGGGATACAGAGGAACATCTTCCTTACACTGTCACAGGCAGTCTACAAAGGGTACTGATTTAGTTCACCCACACACATCAAGCTAGTGCCTTGAAAGGAAAGGTGAGGGATTGCCACTATTTGCCAGATGTCCAGGTTTCACCCAAACAGTCTACAGTAGCATGCACAAGCCAGCAAACACAGCAAGCTGTGTGACAGCATGAGGATGAACCAATTGGGGTGAACCTTAAGCTCAGTTTGTGAAGATATTTCAGTGCCCTTATGGTGAACTAACCATGGGTTTCACCATATGAGGATTACAACACTTTACTGCATTCTTTCCCAACAGTAGTTTCATGTGAATCAGCACAAGTCCCTGGTTAAGCAAAGCTGGTGAGCCAGATGCTACTTTTACTGCATGAATGCTTTCCTCTGTTCAAGTAGACCCCATTGTATTTTTTAATTAAAATGGAGAAGAACCTTTGTCAACAACCAAACTCAAAAAACGTGTCATTCTGTCCTGGCCATATAAGAGTTAGAGACCAGACCTACTGCAAAACCAGAAGAAATTAACAAGTGCTACTGGTAATACATTCACAGCAGCTAATTTTTAAATTTTTTTAAAATTTTTTAACCATATTGTATGTACTGAACTTTACTCTTTTATGGTCTTTTTAGAGATCTTCCATGTTTTCCTAAAACCCACTGTCCTCTGAGTGACATCCACTTCAATAACATACTCAGATACCCAGCTTAAAAATGAAGAATTCCCATTGTGGCCACAACTCAGCAGAGCCTGAATCAGGTTGTTTTTTACTCAGTTAATCCCTGACAGTGTTATAATGTCACCCTTGGGGCAGCTGGCAATACATTTATGTCCTCTGAGGCTTTCTTATGCCTAAAGCAGTGTTAATTGATCATGGATGAAAGTGGTATTTCTTGAGAGAATACCAAGCAAATAATCTTCAGAGAGGGCAGCTCTATTTTAAGAGCTGCAGAGATTCAACTGAAGTTTATTCCTGTGAATGAAACACAAAAGTAAATCCATGTACACCTTGCCTATAACATGGTACAGAAATAACAATTTTTGTATTCCTGTGACCTATAAAGAAGAGAAATTACTTAAGTAAATCTAAGCATGTCTAGTCTCAGCTGCAAAATTATGAAAATGATCAATTACTTCAAAAGGAACAAGAAGGAAAAGTTGTAGCAGGCAGTAAATTTTTGTCCCATATACCTTGGAGGTGGTTTGTAATCACATTTAACTTTGACCTTTTCGGTTTAGAACTAGTTGTTTAAGAACCTTTTCAAGGAAATAGAAAGAGCTGAACTTATCTGTGGAGTAGTTAATTGCATTATAAATGTAGGAAATACACAGAATTAATTCTCTGGAAATTACCATCTATACCCATTGGCAATAAACTGAGACCAGATGACTGGTTCTAACTAGAAATCGAACTTTTAGATGGCTCAAGTAAGGCAAAGCAATTCTTACTCTTAATTTCCTTTTCTTCAATTACACACATACTCCAGTTTGGAGTGGTGGTGGTGGTGTATCTCTTCATTCCACTACAATGGAGCTATTCCAGTAGCTAAAGCCACTGGGATTTCTTCAAAAGTCTCCTTTGGAAGTTTAAAAACACTACACCATTTTCCCCTCACCAGCTGCTTTTGGGCTCCATTACAACCACATGATTTTCTTTAGATCTCATACTCCTTATAACATTGTAGTTATGCTCATCTTGTGTATCTCCCAATTATTTTAATAATTTCTTTTAAGATTCTCATTCCTCTTCCTACTGTAGTATATGGTAGAGATAATTCATGCTATTAATGTATAAAATATTGTACAATCCAAACTATATCTTTTGACCATCCTGGCCGGGAGCAGTTGTGTTATTACATGTAGTTCCTGGACGTGTGTTAAGATAAACATCAATGTTTTAACGTAGGAATAGAAGCTTCCAGGGTGATAATCGTCAGCTTCCTGGGGTTGCCAGGCCCATCTGAGAATGATTATCGCCCTGTCGATTGCATCTGTCGAGATAA
Organism: Zonotrichia leucophrys gambelii; assembly: GCF_028769735.1. Taxonomy (NCBI): domain Eukaryota; kingdom Metazoa; phylum Chordata; class Aves; order Passeriformes; family Passerellidae; genus Zonotrichia; species Zonotrichia leucophrys. The sequence goes on along the minus strand of NC_088170.1, from coordinate 36,972,050 downwards.
CCAACAGCACCACCCCGATCCATGTGAATACATGGCTTCTCCGGGGTCCACTGACAACATCAAGACACCGGGACTGGACCTTTGTCCACCTCTGCACATGGGAAGCAACAGCGATGCATGTGAAGAGACACAAAGAACATTCGGTCATCTCTGCCTTGGGCAGAATAAACTGTATAAAAACTCACTGTGCGAGGCAGCATTGGTGAACTGGGGAGACTCTGACACTCAGAGGTCAGATCCGTGTTCACCCGGCGCCGATCCCGGACTCAATGCTGACTCTTTGGCTGTGGTGGTTTCGAAGACTGAACTTAGGTCTCGCAGACAAATTAATAAATCTTTGCTAAATTTTCTTATAAGTTTGGCTCACGATTTGATCATTTATAACACTACCAAACAGAGAGTTGTTTCAACTCTACTTTCAAACAACTGGAACAAGACTGCAATCATTTAATCCATAATTACGCTCCAGCCTCCCTCCTTCCTCACATCTGACTTTAACTGTGTGTCTGTACGTTATACCCATTCTATGGGTATGCTGCATGTTGACTTCAAGCTTCTCTTATTTTGAAAAATGCAACATTGCCTACAAGGTACTCAGATAACTTTCACAAAAATAACATTCCTAACTTACTACCTTGGTAATACTGCCCTATTTTAGCCCTTCAGCGACTGCTTTCTCTGTAAAATGTAAATGTTATTCCTTTCAGAGCCCTTCATGTCTCATCTTACACACTCTTGTTCACTAAAATGTTGTCCTCAATTATTAACCAGTGACAATAATCTCCATCACTTACTTGATAAGTCTTAAGAAAACATTTGGGGTTTTTTCCTCCATGCTGCCCATTCCATAAATATACACTTTTTTTTTCATTGTTTACCTTTAGTTATATTTCTTACCTTCTGTGATGCCCCCAGAAAGCCTGATAATGATTAGATTACAAGTGTGATGAGTCCATCATGCCCACCATGCTGCATGGTACTTTCTAAATTGCTTCTTTACATTTTAATCCATTTACTGTACTGACCACTTATGTCCTGCTATCACTCCTGTGTTTGATTTTTACTGATTTGTTTCTGTATCTTTTTATGTTTCCATTTTGTCTCACATAGTACAGTCTAAAAGTAGTGATTCCATACATTACAATACTACCAATACTAAATAATGATACTAACCTTGATTGAGTTGAGGTAAATTAGGACATTAGGAAATTGTCTAAGAAGAAAGAAGCAGGAGGACATGCACTGTCTCCCTGGAATGGTATCTAAAATTCAAAAGAGAAATGCAAATTTGTAGAATTTAAAAACACATGGTAATGGAAATCGCTGCCAAGATTGCTGGCACCTCTGAAAGCAGCTAGTTTCTAAAAATAGTGTAGCTTGCCTTTTCAGGCAAAGGACCATACTGGAGGTTAGGAAAAACCATTTGTTCATCTTGTCAACTCTCTCTACAGTACCCAATAACTTTTGCAAGACTGTTCAACAGCAAACTCTACAGAGACAAATAACAATTTTACCACAGGCCTTTCCTGTGACACAATTTACATAGTGTAATTTTACCATGAATTATTCTTATTTGTAGGAAATGACTCTTTATACAAAGCCTGGGTTTGCTATTCTTACACCATTAGCCTTCTTTCTTTAAAATTATGCTTTTCAGTTATCCTGGACAAAGAAACTCTACATATTTTAATTTTAGTTTGAGTTAGAGAGTAAACTTGCTATACTGAAAATATTGTTATAAAAAAGAATTAATACAGGAACAAATAAAATACTAAGTGATATCAGACAGTATGGAAATAAATGTCCATGCATGTGGATTACCCCATTGCTCACAAGATGTAAAGCCATAAATAAGTTAGACATATCAGTTGGAATGAACATCCCTCAACTTTGAAGCTATGTCATCATAAACTCTGCTGCAACCATTTTATGCTGTCACCTACTCTGACATTGCAAACTGTGTCACTGAAAACTATCTCAAAGCTTTTTTAGAGATTCTGAAGTGAGCTTACTAGGACCAATTTTTGTAAGACCCAGCTAGCAGACATGGATGAACCCAGGTAGCAGCTGGGAAGGCTTAAATGGAAGTGATATCCAATCAGTACTATTCCACTACATCAAGTGATCGTTGGCAAGGATGCTGCTCTGTGCAGTCTGGAAAGGCAACAAAAGATCTAAGGCTACCAATATCCCTGAGGTAATCTGCTCCTGACTGTTGGTTACCATCAATCCATTCACATAAAAAAATGAAAATAACTTCTCCATATAAAGAAATTTCATGTAACAAAAGACCAATATTTTGACTCCATACCACCATACAAAATTGAGCATTCAACTGGAAAACAGATTATTCTCCCTTAAATATGGTAGATAGTAATTATTATTGGAAAGCACTATATAATATGTCAAAATACATTTCAAAGGAAAGCAAAATATTCTAATTTTTTATCTTTTAGCACTAGGATATACTGAGCTTGGATGTCCTGTCATTTCCATATGGAGACAATCAATCCTTATCTGTGTCTGAACCATATCATTCAGTTCTCCAACCTCGGAATATTATTTGGTTATTTATGAAGTGTTCACTTGGGAGCAGGAACTGGCCTGTATATTTATTTGTCCTTTTTTACATGCAGGTATAGTTTTTATGACAAATATGTGCCTTTACCGGACAATAACAGAAACAGTTTTATAAAAAAGAGCTAAGAAACATTGATTAACAAGACTAGAGGTAAGTCAAAAATACCCCTTTTCTCTGAAATTTGATTTCTGAAGTTCATAAAATCACAATTTCTTTTGAACAAAATTTTTTAAATGCAAAACATGCGAAGAAGACTTAAAACTGAGGATGCATTTTTAGTAAAAATCAATCACAGTAACAAAATATTAGAAATACAGTATTTCCATAAATTATTCAAGTGTTTCTTAATTTTAGTATTTATTCTTATGTCCACATTTTGGCAGAAAGTTTTATTATCCCAGCACACCATCCTCCATATATTTTACTGAAAGATTCTGTAAAAAACCAAACAAGTAAAACATCTGTATATCTCATACAACTCAGCAATGAACACTACCTAGTGACAGAAAAACTAGAATTTTCTAATTCACCCCATGTGATTCATGCAGAAAGAGGAAAAATTTGCCACTTGAAAAAATTACTTAGGGTGACATAAGAGAACCTTAAAGAAAAAACGGCATGAAATTAAGAAATGTTTCATTCCTCTCACCCAAAATCAAATATGCATGAGTTGGTCCTAAAAGAAGATCACTGAAAACAAATGGGGTGCTCTTTTTCATTATACTTGCGCTGGTTTTAGGTAATTTGTAAGACTTATGCTAAGCAACAGAAACACTGCATTTATTGGGAATATTAAGTTGTTTTCACTGATGTTCCTCTTGCCCCATTTCCTCCTTAAAAGAAATCTGATCTGTTTAATGTCCCACCCAGTCGATACCCAAGTAGAAAAGAATGAGAACTAGCTATAAAAATTTACTTATATCCTCCTTCATGATGTCATTTCATGTCATTAGAATTAAGAATTTTTATCAAGCTGAAAAAACCCCAAGCTGCTGTTCAGGTGTTATATCTGCTGCTAGAGAATAAATATTGCCTCCTACATCTAAGTGCTGCTTGGATGCTTTTTAGTTTTTGTTTTGTCAGTCCCCTGTTGAAGTGCACAACATCCAACACAAGATAAAACTCGTACATTTAATGGAAATGACTTGCACATTAACTTAGTTTACTCCATGTTCCTTGAATTTCCAAGGCAGAGATCTAATTAAAAAAAGCAAAGGGCTTAATTGATGACTACAAATGACCTTACAAATAAATGACACTGTGTTTTTCCTAAACTCCTGTTGCTGCTTTTCTTAATGCAGTCAATGGGATTTCTACAGTTAACAAACACAAGCCAGAAAAAATATTCCACATCTTAATTTTAATCCATTACTTCTTGATAACACACATTAAAAGAAGAAGCCTTGTAGACTGTTGCAGTTTAACCCCAGTAGCAACACTAAGTACCACTCAGCTGCTTGTTCACTCCATCCTCCCCTCCACTAAAAAAAAAAGTAAAGCTTGTAGGTTAAGACAAGAATGGTTTGATAATTGAAATAAAATATTATTATTAATAATAAAAGTAATAATAGTAATGAAAAGGGGACAGAGAAAGAGAGAGAGAGAGGGAGAAAAAGAGGAATAAAACTTGGGAGAAACAAATGACCCACAATACAATTGCTCACCACCAACCCAGGCCCTCCCCAGAACACAGTAAGCCCACCCCTCCCAGCCAACTGCCCCTGGTTCCTGTACTGGGCATGGTATTCCACAATATGAAATAACCCTTCAGCTCATTCAGATCAGATGTCCTGGCCATGCTCTGTTCCACCTTCTCATGCAGCTCCTCACTGGCAGAGCATGGGAAACTGGAAAGTCCTTGACTTTGCAACAACTAAAACATCACTGTGTTATTAACATTATTCGCATACTACATTCAAAATGCAGCACTGTACCATTCACTAAGAAGAAATTTAACTCTATCCCAGGCTAAACTGGAACATAGGCCCAGTTGCAAGCAGAGACACAGCAATGGATTTCCTCACTCTAGCAAAAAACTACCTGCTTCTGTATTATAAATCTGCAAAGCAGCTAAGCAACTTGATAAAGCCCTTAAAGGCCCTTGGAAGGACTAGCTGGATGGGAAGTGCTGAAGCATGATGTACATGCTTTAACAGCATGGCCAGCTACTTAGGAAAAGCCCAAGTATAAAAACAGCAAGAATTCTGTTCTCTGTTCTAAAACCAGCAAAACAAATAACAAGTATTCAACATAGTGGCTAATATGCTAAGCTACGTAAAAACATAAAACCTATTATATTGGATCAAGGGGTGTCTAGTTCAAAGTTTGCTGGCTGAGAATATGCAGCTATAGAAAGAAGATATTCTAATTTCACATATAATACATACTGTGGCATGTAATGGCACTTCTGCTAAAGTTTATCCCAGTTTTTAACAATCTACTGAGGACTTCTTAATCACCGCTGAAAATTTTGAGTTAAACAGCCAATGGCCTTTTCATCAACAACTTTTTTTACACATTCTGGTTCTCACAAGTTTCTCTATCAAATAATTTCTGTTATCTGAAAAAGTAATTAATGCTGTTTATTTTAATTGTCTTAAGTGGCAACATATGTCAATGGTCTTTGATTTTTGTATTGTACAGTAAATAATTCTTCCCTATTCCTCTTTTCCTTGTAATTTATGATGTACTCATATACTTATAATGAAACTCAGTCATCATTTTCAGCCCATGTATTCTGCTTTATTAATCTGTCCTTTTCTTCTACTTCAAGAATCCATCCCCTTTCTTTGATCATCCTTGCTGTATTTATTGTATCCTTTCTTGATCTACCATTTTTTAAAGAAATGCAAGAACCAGAACTGTAGACAGTATTCAAGGAAAGGAATCACATTGTATACAATGACAGTAATTATTTTTGTTTTCTCTTTCCTCATCAATTCTTAAGATCCTCTTCAACTTTTCTGATAATTTTGCTAAATTTAATTTGCATATTATTACCCAGTCTTGTATATTCTTTCACATCTTTCATCATTGTAGAAGCTTTTATTTGTACTACTATGGGTAATTTTGTACCATTGGCAAACCTAGTCATGTCATTATTTGTCTCCTATAGCTCATTAATTATGAATACAAGCCCTTTCTTTAGAGAAACAAAAGGTTCTTTCAAGTGTTCAAATCAGGTGCATTTTATCCCTTTTTTCCCTATAAATTTTCTAATTTTCTGCTAGAAATGAGGAAGGTTATTATGTAGCTTCTCTTCTTAGGATTAGTACTGTGGACATTTTTTGAGGTATTTGCTAACACACAGATTTGGAATTTGATTATACTCAAATGACTGTAGTACAATTGTAATTTCATAATAAAATTTCAACTCAAGTGCTATGTAATTCAATATTGGTCCAGAGTTACCTGTTCACTTGTTCCTTCTCTAAGAAAGATAGAAACAAAAAGTTCATGCTGTTTATTATGCCATGTAATTGCATTTATTAGGTGGATATGGGCAGAACAAAAGTCTCCAACTATTATTTATCTATCTATATAAAATCTGTAATCTGTTTAATGTGCCACTCACTGTTCCTATCCAGGCTGGCTGGTGAATAATTTGGCTTCAATATAGTGAGTTGCCTATCTAAACATATAATTGAAAACAATATTATGTTACTCACTGATAAAGAAAAGATATTTATTTTGAGAGAAGTTTTCTATAATATTTAGAACCCTTTTTCCACTGGCATAATCTACTTATCTATATTTATGTATGTTTATGTACAATGTATGTTTATTTAATGTACAATCCCTATTGTACATTAAATCCCATCCCATAGACATTAAATACATTAATATCCTACATGTTACTTTCCTCCTATCATATAAAAAAATTATTTTAGTTTTTAGCTTCCTCTTCTAAAATCAGGCATTCCACTTTATCCAATTTCTTTAAAAGCATCTAATATTTGTATAAAAACACTTACATACTTGGGCTTCATGTGCTTGGTTTTTTGTTATATCCTACCTAAACAGAACTGTTTGCCTCTTCTATTTCCTATGTACAGTTTGATGATCTCCATCTGTTACTCATTTGAAGTTAAACAAAATCCCCACACTATTTTACCTTTAAAGGAGTTACCCTGAACTGTGTGGTCTTCTTTATGGCATTTCCTCCCACAAACTTTTAAGAAGATGCAAAAAGAGTTCTTATATGGAAGTACCACGAGGGTCAGATACTCACAGTACTGATCCTTTCTTTTACCTCTGATTGGAACCAATCCTTCCCATAGGTTTGTTTTTTTCAAGTAATCCACCTTCCTAAGTGTACTACATTTCTACTGCCATTCCCCCTACCATTGCAAGGTTGAAGTCTCAGCCTCTCTATCTTTATTTTGCATATGAGTTTAAAAGTATTTCACAGTAAAATTCAGACTTTTGGCTTCCTAACAATTTCAATTTTGGGCTATATCTTCGCAAGAAATCCTTCTCTGACTATCTTTTCCCTGACTATCTCTGTATTATTTTTGTCCATTTGTGCTCTGGTCACTCATCACACCTGCATGACTGTTACAGGCATTAAGATGTTCCCCCTAACCGAGTCCTCCACTGCTATAGCCCATATTGTTTCTTCTGTTTTCTGGGATCCCAACTCTAAAGAGATAGCTTCTATACAAAAGGAAGGAGTTGGGGAAATCTCCTCTATGGAACCACTTCCAGCCTTCCAACATGAAATTCTCTGATGCATGACCTCAGTAGTACCAGGGCTGCAAGGGGAGCAGAATAGAATGGCTCAACAGTATTTCTGAGTATTTCTTTCCTCAGTGATGCCACTGTCTCTGGAGCTCATTCTCTTTAGTCACCATGGACACAGGAGACAGCATTCACTCTCTGAGGACCATGAGCTGCCTGCACCATAAGCATGCACAAGTTACCCACCTAAGGAAACAATACTAAGTGACAATGCCTACAAAGGAAACTGGGAAGCCCCATTAAGTCTGTATTTCTATGTTACAACTACTGACTTCTTTTCATTTGGGAATTTTGGTTTTGGCAAAGAGAAGGGAAAAGAAGAACTTGGTTTGGGTCTTTTATTGAATAAGTAAAAATAAATACTGAAACTATACTGATATTGGGCCATGGTGGTGGGTGGGTTATAAAGCCTTTTTTTCTCTCTTATTCAAGCAAGAAGTTAGTCCCAGAGCTTTCATTTATCCCTGTAGCCAAAGTCCTCTTTACATTTTTATGACCCTCAGTTTCAGAGCACACTCCATGCTAGAACTCTATGTACTCAATAGGCTTTCATTAGTGGTCCTAGATTTGTACCTGTGTATCCCTGCCTGTAAGGTTTCAGCTGCTCACTTCATCTAATTAATTAGGCTGGTTCCTTCTGTTTCTCTAATGGGATTATTAGGCAAAGGCAAGCTGCCACAGAGTCTCTCACAAAGACTTGCAGTTTGCAGTACAGCCTCTTCTCCAGAGGAAGTCATACAGTAAGGTTTGGAATTGAGACTTCTAATTTAAACTTTCAAATTTGTTTTAGACCTTTTGAAACTCATCCTATAGAAACAAAAGCCTAGCAATATTCCTGCTAACAGCCAGCAGTTAGACACAGATATGATGGTATATACTTGGATATTTTAAGATTGCTTACTTAATGGAAAAAGAACATTTCAAACATACCACATTCACTGGCTGATTCCCCCACCAACTGAAAGAACTGTTGAGCAATTTTCAGATGATCTCTCTGGAAGAAGAATAAAAAAGAAATCCAAGATGAGTTATAGGGCTGATGCTACAATACACCGTGAAAATACAGTCTGAGGAACACTTAGGGAGCAACTAACAAATAAACCAGGGCTGAAGCAAAAAGAGAAAAAAGGTAAAAGTGCCATTCCCTGTGGCTAGATAAAGAACAACACCATACAAAGCAAATGGGGATTTTGGAAATAGAATAGAGAAATCAAATTCATCTTGATCTACTATCAAGACCAGCAACAGAAATTTGCATTTCACTCATTCTGGACTGATTACGGTACAGGAGGTTAAGACACTCAGAGATCCTGCAATCCAAGAAATTACTGCCTCTTTCACTCCATTCCAGTTTCTACAGATCTGTTCACATTGTGTTGTTGGAGAAGTTGGAGAACCTCATGGCTTTACCCACCGAGCCCATTTCTTGTCCAAGTGCTGCATTTACCACCCCTTTGAGGATGTACTCCTGGAAATAAAAAAAGTTAAAGGGATCAGAGAAGACATGGTGAAGATTTCAGAATACACATAAAAGCCTACGTGTGCATTATTCTTCATTAATTCAACTCTATCACGACTGGGTTTGGTAGGCAGCTGGTTAATGTGGTATTGCTTAAGCACTGTACCTATTTAGTCCCCCAAAATACATTCTATTTGCTAGGTAGTCCCTTCTACTAAATATGTTAAATGCAAAGGGGTACTGGTAAGTCTTATGGTCAAAGACAATGCACCAGGAGGAATATGGCAACATCCTTTCATGCCCTCTTCATCATCATATCACCAAGAAGTGTGTAATTGTTATACCAAAGCACAGATCCCCTTTCAAATATGCACATTGGTTAACCATAACCACTGACATCCTTGCTGCAAAATTCATAGTGTTTCTCATCAGGGAATATGTTAAGAGGTTTGTGCTCTGTGGCCATGTTACTCCAGTGAAATTAGAAACAGAAGTTGAGTACCTTCTAACCTCTAGTAGGAGAAACAACTATAGTTTAATTCTTCTCTGAACAAATTTTTCTCAGTGTGTAACAGACTCTTTTGTCCTACCTAAATCTTATAATTAAGAGTTATATCTATAAATCTGTTTTAGTAGGTACTCTTGATAAATTAGGATGACCTTGTTACAGAGGTAAACACAGAAGAAGAGAGACATCTTTCAAGAGACCAAGAGACCAACGAGAGAATGTAAAGAAATATTCTGAGAGTACTACCCAGGATAGTAAGAAATCATTTTAGCACACCAACTGTCTCAGAGATGCCAAATTATTATCCTACATGCATTGTGACAAAGAAGAAATTTGAGAAGTACTCAAGTAGGTTTTATAAGTAGTTTTGCCAAGTGTTAGCAGGGAATTCTTTAAAAGTGTGAGTGAGAAATGGGAAAAAAAAAGCACAAATATTCTCATTTCAAAATGTGATCAAGAATTAAAAGCCAAGTATATTGGGACAATATCCTACAATAGCTGCAGAAAGCCATTGAAGTAAGTTCTGCTATACTGAAAAATGCAAGAAGTGTAAAGCGACATCAAAAGACACTGCTCACTCCTCAGCACAGAATCACCGGATCTGTGTTTTTGAGGTTTTCCTTTTCCCTCCCTCCCTCCTTCCCCGCCCCCCCCCCTCCATCTAATTCCTTACACAGACTCATGAAAGGTGCCTTTTATGCCCAGCTATGTGACCTTTGGAAAATAAACAGCAAAGAGGAATAAATGAGAGACTAAAGATGCTGGAACAGCCACAGAAGAAAATTACAGTAGCAGCCAAGGAACAACTGTAGTTTTCACTCATGGCAGCCAAAGTGATGGGATTAGAAAATACCATTTATTAAAACTGTTTAATCTAATCTAGCTCATTTTAATTGAAATGGCTTCAGGACAACCTATATGAGCATCTAAGCTAGCAAATCTGAGGGATGAAAGCCACACTAGGCAGACAACCAGCTATAGTTGTAAAGGAACTTTTACCTATGCAGTAATGGTCCATTTCCCAAAATCAAGGCTGCACACAACAGAGTTGTATTCTTAGCTAAACTCAGGTGATACAGTAATAAACAGGCTAAAGTACTCATATAGGCACATATATAATACTTCATGCATGCACATTGAATTTATTGTTGATGAAGGGCTGAAAACACAAGAGTTTTAAGAGTGGAAATGGGGCAAACTGTTCTCAGGATACCAGTTTTGTAAGTGGCAGATTTCATATTGGTTTATAATCTCTGCTTTATGTGTCATGACATTTTCCAATTACCTGTGGAGCTGTAGGTTCCAGGTCCTTAATCAGGTTATAAGCCTCCTGCACATCATCTGAAATGCCAGACATTAGAACTCATAGCACACTGTATTAGAACAAGTCACTCATCCTCTACAACAGTCCCCAACAGTCATAGACTAAGAAATAAACCACTTAGACAGGAGGAGAAAGGTAATGATAAATCATTGTGCATTTCTATCACAATGGTGATAGTTTTCTAGAACTCAAATAACAAACACAGAGTGAGTAATATCTTCTTTATTACCACAGTTTTCCTAGCAGAGATGGTTTGGTCCCTTTGTTCATAATGGCTGCCTTCTCAACAGCACAAGGTCAAAATAATAAATCCATCATCTTCTTTTATTTTGTTTTCTCATATTTATTTAGCCCACAAAGAGAATAGGGTAACATGATGCTGTAGGAAAACTTAATCTTTTCCTTAGTAATATTTCAGCATCTGTCCAGCAGATCCTAATTAAAAAGGAAAATGCACTACTAGCAGTGAAGTTTAAATGTGAAGTTTAAAATCTAAAAATTACTTCACTTCCACACAAGAATTATATAAACTGAATAGATCATAAACTTTCCCTGAATTAAAAAATATGTTGGCACTATGGTTGGCTTTGTAAATCAACCTAGTGAAGATCCTCTGCTACTGGCAAAAATTTTGTTAATACAGCATTACACCAACTGCCCATACAAATAAGCCTTATCAAACATAATTCTTTAATTTCTTTCTTTAATTTCTTTTCACTAGAACATACAATCCATGCAGCCATTTAAGGCAATATGCACTGGAGCTGCCAGACTCTCATCCATAACCTCTGCTTTCTTACCTACTCCCTTGAACAGTTCACATAGTAAGGCAGCATTACCTTTGCTTTTCTTTTTTCCCTTTTTTTAAAATATATATTTTTGGCTAGCTCAGACCACCATCACAAAAAACCCCCAAAACCCACAAAAACACACACATACAAAAAAAAAAGAACAATAAAAAAAAGAACAATAACCCTTATTTTTATTAATCCAGTGTAGACTATCAACACAGAACTATGCTATTCAGGCTCCAACAGAAGCAACTAGCAAATCTCACAGCAGCAGATTACAGCAGGATCCCAGCTGACCTCAAACCCTGCTAGAAGTCACTATGCTGAAGAGTTAAAAAACAGGATGCATTTTCGTGCTTCAGTCATTCCAGTTCAGAGTATATATCATCAGTACAACTCTACGTTTATCAGAAATCTTTTCAGTTTTGGAGAGACAGCTGTAGTCATCCAAAGTAAGAATTTCTCACTTTCTTAAGAAAGTTGCTATCCTAGCAAGACTTAAAAATGGAAACTTAACCAAACCAGAAAAGAGGTTTTAGTCCAAATTCCCCTTGATCTTTGTCAGTACACGTGTTATTTGTATATCACAGTAAAGAGAAGAACCTAACTAATAAAAATTACTGCAAGGTTAACAGCATATGAGTGAACATGACTGATTTTTAACTGATGCATGAGATGTACTTTGTTTCCATGTAAGTAGAACTTAATTTGACACATACGTTATTATCAACAATATTGCTGTGCAAGATAATTGGCAATAGTACCAATATTGCCTGTAAGTGACACTGGTAATAATAATACTGGACAGAAAGGTGGCTGGGTACAGCAGACATGGATTTACCAATGCCAAAATGTACTCAAGGTGTGACTGACTGTGTGAATAAGGAGATAAAGGTTGATGCTGTATACCTCGACTTTAGCAATGTCTTTGAAATGATCCCTCATACAAACTTGAAAGATGGGACTGGCTCAGTAAAACTGTAAGGGGATGGAAAACTGGCTGGACTACCTAAGAACAGTGACCAGTTGTACAAAATCCAACAGGTGGCTCATCACTAACCAAAGTCCCCGCGACTGATACCGTTGAATAACTGATTTTTATTAGTGATCCAGATGATAGCATGGAGTACTCTAAACAAGTCTGCAAATGATGAAGGATTGTGAAGAATGCTCCCAGATACAGAGAAGCAGCTCAGTAGGCTGAAAAAAATGGGCTGAAAGAAATCTGATGAAGTTCAGTTGAGGCAAAATTGCATCTTGCTTGGTTTGAAACATGCCTGAGCAGGTGAACTGGCTAAAAAGCAGTCTGGCAGACAGTGCAGCCTTGCAGCAAAGGAGGCACACTGGATCATATTAGCATGAATGGAGCCATCACAGCAAGGGAAGGAATTCTTTATTTGGCACTTGTGAGGTTACACATGAGTACTGTGTCCAGGTTTGGGATCTGACAATCCACACAGACTTTGAAACACTGGAGTGAGCCCACCTGAGGGCCCCCATGCCAGGAAGGGGGCTGAGAGAAACTGAGAGAACTGAGTTTGTTTAGCCTTCAGAAGAAATGACCTCAGGGGAGATCTTCCCACTGTCTACAGTTAACTGATAAGAGGATATAGAATAGATGGAAACAGGTTCCAAAGAGTGAGAGAAGGGCAGTGGACTCAAGGTAGAACAGAGGAAGTTCTAACTGGATGCTTGTCTGGACAAAACTTTATCTAATTGGACCTGCCTTGAATCACACAGCTGGTCAACCCACTGCTGAATAAAAGAACACAATGGGAGAATAGGAATAGCTCTGAAAAACTCAGATATAATTCAAAGAAGCCGGCAAATACAGAAAAGATACAAGCAGAAAATCCTTGTAAGAAAAACCAGAAAAGCTTTGATTCTGGCTACCTACCTGCATTCTTCAGGAATTGTAAAGTAGATTTTAATGAAATATCTTGTTCACAGTCACTTTGGTTCATATTTTGTTTGTGCTGTATTTACAGAAATGGTTGTCCTTGCCTTTATAGGACATATGCCTACCATTCTCACATATTCAGGCAGAGGAGAGGTCCCCTCACTAGAAACAAACACTATCATCCCCAAAGCCATCTCCTGCAACCCAAAAACTCCAATACTCTGCTGAAGTAGGCTTTTTTGGAGTGCACAGTATTAAAGCCTTCTCTGCAAACCATAGGAACTTTTACTTTGCTATTTTACAGAGTGAAAATAAATTGGAAGGGAAGTGAAATAAATTACGTTTTACTGCAAAGAAAAAAAATCAACATTGAATAAGTTGAGATAAGATAAATTAATGTCATGCCTGAAGCTATGAAAGAGCCAGAGGAAGGTGTATTTACCTTGCTGGAGATAGTAAATCACAAGATTCAATCTTGCCTCAGGAATAACATCAACCAGAGGAGGCAGGACTTGCAAAGCCCCTTCTCCTCCTCGGAAAACCACCTGAAGAGAAAAGCAGCACATTGATAATCATCTATCAGAATCTCTTCTATGATAAGTTAATTCAAGGAAATTAATCCTTAAATTCCTGCATAAACAGTACTAAAAGGTCAGTGGCTCTGGCATTAGTTTAGTTCCTGCTTTTATATAGCTGTAGATTATACAGTGTGACCATCTTTATTCTGAAAAATAGAAGTATTTAATTCATACGTAAAGATTAACTTATTTCAGCTTTTAGCAGCTCAAAAGAGTGATACATTATATATCAAAGATTTAAAAGAATAACATAGCCTGAGTGAAGGGAACACATACAAAAATATAAACTGCTTATGATGTTTTCATATGAAAAAATTAGGCTAACAACTCCACATTTATTGACACAGGACTGAGTGACACAGGATCCTAAAATGATCAGGAGCAGTTGGTTATACTCTGATTTCACATGATAGTTCCTCCAACAAGATCTAATGTACTTATTCAATAAAGCACTGACAAAAATACCAACATACAAAATAAACAACACTAACTTTAAAAAGTCCAGTTTGTAAGCAATTTTAACTCTTGGAGAAAGAAATGTTAGCTTGTGATGACTGCTCTTGAAAAATGACAAGGCAAGTAACTACCTGTCATTAAAGATGAGCAATCTACTGTTAACAGTTGTTCAGCAAAATAATAATACCACTGAAAGGAAAATTAACCATTAGTTCCTCTTAGTGACTCTTTTACTGCAGAACATAAAAGTATTTTGCTTTTACAAGAATCTTTTTTCCTAGAACTCCCTGCTTAGTACTTTTGGGATGAAGGCCATTTTCATGTGCTATCTTTATTCCAGTCAAATTGTTCTGGTACTAAATAGAGTTCAGGGTGGGCTACACAAAGTATCTTGCATAGGTACTCTTACACAACACACATTGTTTTAATATGCCTTAAAGACTAAAAGCAACAGTATTATTATTTTCTTGACACAGTCTCGAACTGTCAGGGAAAAATTCCAGGAAAAAAGTAAATAAATACACTTGATTATACTGGTAGGATTCCTGGAATGGGACTTATATGGCAGCAGAGACTCAATCAAGTCTGCAATTTTTCAAAATATTCCAATTTATTAATCATCATGAAAAGCTCTACAAGTGAGTGCAGTTCATATTAAATCCCAGAAATGCTTTACTTACCAGATTGTGCTTAATGAGCTCCTTGCCAAACTCAAAAGATGATGAGGCACTGTCTGTCAAGTTTTTGAGCTCTGCCTGGAATTACATACATTCCAAAATTTTAATATAAAACCAAAAAAGCTCAGAAGCCTAAGTGGAGCTACAAATGAGCTCTAAAGCTGACACCAAAACATCTCCATTGGTGGTGGATGACTAGAAGATTTTGCCTTTCCACTTCTATCTAATTATTTTAGCAATTGGGTAATACATATAAACACAAAACCAAAAGGGCACTGGGAAAATGGTAAGACCACTGGGCACATATGTGGACAGACGGGTTAATTTCAGGGAAACTGAAATAGGTGACATTTCCTGTAAGAACAGAGTGACAAGGTAAAGGCCATTATCAACATTACTGATTAAGACAAAGGAAAAGAAACATGTATGGAATCTTAAACTAAAATAAAGATGAGTAGAAGGACTGTCCAATAGATACCTCTGCAGCCTTTCCATTGTAAAGTCGGAAATGGTTACAAGCCTTCAGGTTAAGAGCAATGGTGCTGTCAGGAACTTGCTGAAGATAAACAGCTAGCACTTCCTGTGAGACATCATAGTAATCCAGTTTGTAATAGCACAGGGCCACATATACATTCAGAGCCAGGTATTCCCTGCAGGAAAGAGGATTAAAGAGAACCTTTAAATCCCATCAGATAGTTTAACATTTCCCCACTACAGCGCATTAAAATCAGTAAATAAAAAGAAAGCTTTCACAACTATACATATTTTACAAACACATCAAAACTGGGGCTTCTGAGAAATGCTTAGGGCTTCTCTAGTTTGTCAGCTAGGACACATTCACAGTATTTTTTTCCACAGCAGCTACTGCAGCTTTTAAAAATTACCAACCAAACTTTTGGTTTGCAAGTCTGGGAAATAGTGGCAACTTCACACCAAGGAAATGTGCAGAACATGAGCTTCCTAACTGGCCTGGCAGAACATGATTTTCTAAGCAATATACTCAAAGACATTTGATGTGCACATAAAAGTTTGTACCAAGTACAATTATTTCAAAAAATCCTTGTCATTACAAGCAGTCAAGCCAGAAGAACTGGACAGAAAAAAACACAAGCATTTGTGAAAACTCTAAGTAAAAGGATAATTGTTATGAAGGTTACTCATTTAGCTTTGAGTGATTATTTCTGCAGGACTTGGAGGTTAAAATCTCTTTCCCAAGCATGACATGATACATGCATTATGATGGATTTCTCTGAAACATTCAAGAGGAGATAGATCAAAAGATAGCAGTATTCTGGGACAGCAGTTTCTATTTTCTTAAAAATACTTCCAGCCACTTAGGAATTCAATTTGTTCCTTGTTAAATTCTGAACTAAAAATTTGCAGAACATGACAGAAAAACCCATCAACAAGAATCACAGAAGATAAACAGAGAAGGAAAGAATTTCAGACTTAAAGGAATGCAAGGAACTCTACATAAAACCCAAGAACTGAACCATTCTAAGAAAGGCTAAGATGTGAAGGAGAAGTCAATAATTCAAGTCCCAAGATCTGCCGTCAGAGGGGAAAAAATAAAAAGACAAAGCAGATACATAACCATATATCATTTCAGAAGAAAAAAGTAACAAAAAAAAAAAAGATATCAGAATGAATTAACCAACAATTTCACAGAAAGAAAACAAGAGAGAGCAGACTTCTTTTTAAATGTGGGGTTTTCAATAATACTTTGAATGAACAAAATTAAGGAGCTGCAACTGGTGCACATTCTGTGATGAGAAAGGGACACAGCAGTTGTTGAAAATGTCTACTTTCAGAAACCAAGCAACGATTTGGAATTTAAATAGCACCAATAACACAGAGGCTCCAATAGGGATTAGAGAAGCGCACCGATTGTCCAGCAGAATGCGCTTGTAGATATCAATGGCTTCTTGGTAGTGGGACCGCATGTAGTGGATGGATGCCAGGCTCAGCTGATCTTCTGTAACATCCTGCAGGTTCTGGTGAGAGCTCATCAGTTTCTTTTCATCACTGAACTAAAAAGAGTGGGACACATTCTCAGAAGAGTTCAACAAAAAAAGCTTTGTAATTAAACTGGTTAGTTTTGTCCTTGCTGGTAAACACCATTAAATATCTGGAAAACTGCTGTTACTTTAATTTGACCAGTAGAGAAAGACAAACATAAAGAAGAAGATGAGTTCAAATTGAATAAATGTTAGGCTAAAACTAAGCACACATTTTCCTTTAAGGTATGATTTAGATATAATTACATGTCATGCGCTTTGATGGATAAGAGGGAAAGAGCTGAATTAATTATTTCACAAATGGAATTTCGCAACACAAAATTTCATTGTAATTATTCAAGCCAGCAAAAATTTTGCTGTTTGTAGATCCAAATCTAATGTCTCATGCATAGCAGAAAAACACAAGTCTTGCAAACACACAAGCCCTAATTTTACTAGTCCTCTTAACAGCACTCATAAGTTCACTTCCACCAGCCTCCAATTTCTAGTTTCTTTAAGTAAATAATTATTTTTAAAAGCATTGCTGAATAGCACATATAACACACACAGAGAAGGCTAAAAATAAGGAACAGAGTTAAACATGCCCATTATATTTGTATTACAATAGTGAGGTTGAGGCTATTTACCAATCGGTCTGCTCAAATCATTTATTCCACTGCTTCCCTTTGCTGGTTTTGCTGCTTCAACAGTAATTATGAATTTCTCTTAGACACAATTTGTAATATTATATATTTCTTTTTCCACCTAACTCCTAGTTTTCTTGAAATTCTTCTCCTCTTTCTTTAAGCCAATTACAAAGTTAAAGGCAAGATAAGTCGCTTAACAGAACTAAAGGCGTTGGGCTTCCTAGCTTTGGTAAAACCATTTATTTCCAGTGACTAACTAGATAAAGAGAAGTTGCATATTTCCTAGTTCATCACAGATGTCTGTAAGTGCCAATGCCACTGAAAAAAAGGCTTTAAGATTTCTCTCTTAAAACTAACAGATATCTAAGTAAAGAGAATCTGACATCAAAGCTAACATTCAAGATTTATATGTCCTTTTAAGTCAGTATCATTAGTAGCAGAATGCTTCTTATGTATTCTGGTACAGGATGGTATAAAAGCTAATTTAAGGGAAGATAGCTATGTGTAGTAAGTGAAATAAGCACTTAATTATTGTTGAAATTAAATTCAATTTCATGCTATTAACAATATGATTTCCTGGATACTGAATCAGGACCAGTAAGAGCATATACACCATTTTGGTCAAATTGCTACATATAAGAGAGCTGCAAGTTAGGAAAACTTGGTACATTTAGGAAAAAAAAAAGTAAAATAGTGGCTTCTGCATTTCTGATTTTATTAAGGTTTCAGGCTCCTCATGATCAAAAATATCACTACATTTCTATTGTACAACTTATGTGAAGTGTACTGGTAATACTTTCCTTAGAAACATGCTGAGAGCATCTATTCTGAGATCATGTTTTCATACTTGCTTTCTCCTCCACATTTTAATACAGTAGAGTGGTTATGAAAGATGTTTGTTCTTCTGCCACCACAGGCATTTTAATTATTCTGCCAGGCTGCCAGCATAAATTACACATTAGTAAATTGAAAAGAAAACAAACAAAGCAGAAGTGAAGGAAAGACATCATACCTTATGTGCCAGGTGAAAGAGTAAACGGTTCTGGAGACCACTCTTAGGTGCTGAAAGGGAAATTCAGTAAGTATTATTATAATGAACTACTCGCAGGGTATCTCTTTATATTTTTAACTTTTTTTCTCAATAGATATGAATGCACCCCTACTCTTTCATTAGCTAGCCCAAGTACAGATCTTCACTTAGAGCCTTGGCAGATCATACTTTGGGGGAGGTTCTACCAATTTTAGAGTGGCTTAGAGGTCTTCCTCATTCCTGTCTTCCTTCCCTGACTATTTCTTTTTAAATCCCTGTTGAAAAAAAATTTTCATTGGCCTCTACCTTCAATAAGACTTAAAACTTCTATGAATTGCATTATTGTTTCCCTACACTGATTTCTCAATCACTCTCTCGGGCTTTTTGGGACACTTTTTCAAAATAAAAAGCAGCAACAGGTAAACTCAAGGCTCCTTCTATATGTGTCACATTTGAAATAAGTTTTGATTTATAATTCCAGGAATCTCGATAACTTCTAGTGTATTGAAAAACCCAGCACTGCTGCCATTTTGTTAGGTATGCACATTACGTGATACCTCTAATATTTCTTCTGTCCTTAGTAATGAAAGGCACACAAAAGAATTCTAGGGACAGGCAGATAAGATTCAAACTAAGAGATTAAAGAGGGATATTTTCTTACTAGAGCCAGTAAAGTGAATGAAATTTCTTGCTCCAGCAGGATTAGGAATTCCATTGATTTCACTCCATATGACCCAAATTGTAAACTGCAGAGTTTTAAGTCACTACAGCTTTTTGCTTCACCAAGAGCTACACATGTCCTGGTCAAACAGAGCTATTCATTTCTTTTGCAAGCAATCTTCCAAAAAGCCTTCCCTTGTTTCCTGTGCTTTTCCTAGCCTAATGAGCACTCTCATTCTTGCTCAGACCAACCAGCTGGCAAAGCATGTTCCACAGAAGGGGTGTACATGGAATCTTTACAAAAAGCAGAATTACTTACTGTGTTTATAAGGCCACAAAAGTGCAGAGTTAGCACAGCAATAGCCTGTAACACAAGGCTGTAATTCTTCTGACATCCTAAACCATAAAAGAGGGCTCAAAGCACCAATCCCTCTTCCCCACCACCCCCTGAAGATGGAATTTATTTTTAAAGCAATTTAGGGAGAGATTTCCAGGTTTCTTATTCTTTTCCACATAGTAGGTAAACTTTGTAACACAGTGCACAGTGCCAAAACTCAGGCCATTCTGATAAGATTGCCAGCACAAGGCTGCCCATCTACTTCTATAAGTACGGCAACTATTTCTTCTCTTTTTTCCTTAGCAATCTGTGTTATTCAACTGTGTTTCTAGAAAAATTAGGACAGTTAATTGTATTTTTAACAAACTACTAGAATAGAAGACCAAAATACAAAGGTGGTATGAGAGCATTCTCACAAGACCACAACATCTTGTAAGATAGTTCTAACAGAGCATTAAGTTGTTGAGGAGGTAATTGTCTTCAGCCTAGGATATATGTGGGAATTAGGCTATTTATTAAATAACAGAAAGTTTCTGATTTTCAATAAATACTGCATAGGTAGCTGCAGTAGTATAACTGACATGACAGTATGTATATTTCATCCAGCGAGTTAGAAAGTGAAGAGTACCCTCACTTAAATGCATGCTCTTTACTCTACATGTTCCCCAGCATTAATTGATAGGTTTCTATATCAAAGTTTAGAAGGGTTGCACATGGACCCTACATGTGCTTTTGTGAGAAGTTTCAACCACAACCATCCTTCACAATTCAAAACATTTGGTCATCAAAGACTCCAAAAATACAAGCAGGACATATTGTGGGATTTATACTGAAAATAACATATTGTATAATCACAGCACCATGGGTAAAGACACCAATGTTCCTTTTTTGAGTAGGTTTTCTTTTTTTCCCCCTTTTGAGTGTGTTTTAGCATTAATTTCACTGTGAAAATTGTGACTTGCAAGCAATACTGTCAAGAACCTAAACCAAGGAATTTTTGTTTCATTGGTCAACCAGTGAGTGCAGTCTACCCTTGCAAACCTGGCATCTGATCTGACATCAAAATTGTTATTTACTTCTTGGCAAAAGCTGGAACCTTAGCCCACATTATTTAACACTTAAAAACAGGCAAAAGATGAAATCTGAGTTTTGATGGTGTGCATGGATATATGTAGGGTGGAAAAGTGTCCTGCTTCATAAGATATTATAAGATACTAGCTATCTGATATTCTTTAAAATAAATTGCTTAAAATCCCCCACAAATATAGCCCTGTCAATATAGTAAGCAGAAATATGGAAACATTCAACATCAGCAGTTTCTTTTCTCTCAGTGTCAAATGCATTCTTTAAGGAAGACAAGGCAACATATGAACAAGGTCAGATTAGTTTTCAGAAAGAATGGGGTCATGAATATTGGATAAAGATGCTGTCAATCACTGGAGCAGGAAGTGATACAACTGCCTCATCAGAGACAATGATTTTTAAGGGACATTCAAAGGACATTAGTTTGCTTTTTGTTATACTGAATTTCATTGTCACTGATCTATTAATACTACAAGGAAGCACAATCTCCTTTTCTTGTTCTACTTTTTCAAGACAATGACTCTTTTTTTATTTTTTAAATCAGTACTAAGAAATCTTGGGATCATAACGTACATGATGACAATGCTGCATGGCAACAAACTGGACCCTGCTTTAGGTCTAATATTGGCCTTGTACTCAAGCATTGAAGTAGCTGGATGAGATTTATCTCTTTACACCTGGAAAAGCATTGACATTCCTTTCCCAGAATTTTTGTCATGATCAGCGCTGATTTACCAGGCACTTGCGTCATAGCTGTCATAGATCTTAAAAGTGTTCTGTATATTTTTATGTGCTGACACTGACATGCACCTACTGAAGTATTTGTTAAAATATAATAAGCAATTACAGTAAGAATGAAGACATTGTTGAAGACGTCTTCACTAGTTATTAAACAAAGCGTCAAACTTACTAGAAATGGCAGCTCAGATCTTTGTGGGTTCCTTCTTGAATGAAATATATGGAGGATATTCACTGAAATTTTCCCATTCCTACAAAACTTAAATGGCAGTTCAGCTATGTTCAGTTACTTGCAATACACGCACATTTAATTTCAGTCATCCTAAGCACAAAGTAAATTAAAGATAATCAAATTAATTACTCCTGGGCTGTAGCTTCCACTATACTTAAAAAAACAAAACAAGAAAATAAGGTTAGTAGCTTTTAAACATGTGATATTTTTACTTGTGCGCTTTGGAAGTTTCATTTATGACATGGCTGCTTCAAAACCTCAGCTAAAATGCACCAAAAATAACTACTGTTCTCAAGACAGAGAGTACAAGCAACAAAGCAGATAAAAATCATGCAGCTGAACATGCAATCATAAGAAAAGAAAAACCCAGGAACTGTTCTGCGCCTGCCTGTAACCGAACATTTTCTCTGGTGATAACTATTTCACACCCGAAAAACACTATTTCAAAAATAAGAAAAACTGGTTTGGAAAAGATCATTGTTCTTACTAACCCATCTCTGTTCAGCTTTTGTGCAATATTGCTCGTTTCAATATAGGCTATAAAATGAGTTCTCTGTTCAGTTAAACCACATTCAGATCTGACACATGCAGAGATGTGAAGAAGCAAAGTAATTACAAAGTTTTTCCCATCAAAAATTGGAAGGGATTAAAAAAACCCCAACTTTAATGAATGGTTCAGCAATACAACCCTGTCTGTGCATGAATCTTAAATTTAATTCTAAGATTCCATTTATCCTGAAAAGACTGTTTTCCATAACAGACTTAACTGTAGCCCCACTTATGTGCACATTTTGTGGTTTAAAAGAACAACTTTAGTTCTTATGCTTTAGTTCTTAGTTTCTTTCTTAGTGCAAGCCAACAGCTTCTGAAAGCACTATGCTGGCTTCTAAACACTTGGATCAGTTGCCAGGATCACAGTCCAAGTGTGCCAGGCTGAGTTTCTGTTCTTGGGCCTTTGCAAAGCAAAGAACTGGAAATGCAACATAAGAGTATTAGTTTGTATAATGAAAAAATAATAATTTGTTGTTATTAATATATTCTTAATCAAGATCAATAGTTTAAGCCTCATTCTCTCAAGACAAGATTGACTACTCAGAGCACAGAAAACATATGTTCAGCCAATGCATGAGAACACAGATGGCAAAAGGAGTCAGCAAAGCATCACTTGACAGCTTTACTATGGGATGACTACAAAACAACAGTAGCTGACTTGGAAGTAACTCCACCTCAGAACTAGGAACATGAGTGACTGCAATGTGAGCGGACAACAGGGGAAAAGGAGAAGCCAGAAATACCTGAAAGGATTTTGGAAGAAAGCCTAGAGGAGGTAAAATACAGTTGTAATGAAAAACCTTCAAGGAAGGATTTTTCTTTATTGCCTTTTTGTTCTACTTCTTAGGTTATATTTGCAGTAATTCTTTTTTATATGACTTTTTATATTCAGTCTTATTCTTTCCTGAGAGGATCATAGAATGGCTTATATTGGAAGGGACCTTAAAGATTTTTAATTCCAACCCCTGCCGTAGCCATAAACACCTTGCTTAAGGCCTTGTTCAGCTTGGCTTTGAACATTTCCAGGGATAGAACTTCTCTGGGCAACCCCTCACCACCTTCACAGTAAAGAATTTCTTCCTTGTATCTAATCTAAACCTACTCTCTTTCATTCATTTCATAAAAGCCATTCCTCCTTTCTCCTATCACTAGATGCTTCAGTTAATGGTTCTTGTTCAGCTCTCTTTTAAGTCCTGTCTAGGTACTGGAAAGCCTCAATGAGGTCTCCCTGAACCCTTTTGTTCTCCAAGCTGAAAAATCCAATTCTCTTTGCCTTTCCTTGTAGAAAAGGTGCTCCATCCCTCTCATCATTTTGGTGGCCTACTCTGGACTCGCTTCAGCAGGTCCATGTCCTTCCTATGCTGGGGACTCCAGAGCTGGATGCAGCACTGCAGGTGGGGTCTCACCAGTGCAGAGCAAAGGGGCAGAATCCCCTCCTTCATCCTGCTGCCCACGCTCCTTTGGATGCAGCCCAGGATACAACTGGCTTTCTGTGCTGTCAGTGCCATTGCTGGGTTGTGCCCAGCCTCTTGTCCACCTGCACTCCCAAGTCCTTGGCAGGACTGCCCTTGATCCCTTCATCCCCTAGCTGGTGTTGATACCAGGGGTTGCCCCAACCCAGGTACAGCACCTTGCACTTGGTTGTGCTGAACTTCTTGAGGTTCTCACAGATCGACCTCTCAAGCCTGTTCAGATCCCTGTGGCTGGCATCCCATCCTTCAGGTGAGTGAAGAGCACCACTCAGCTTGGTGCTATCTGCAAACTTGCTGAAGGTGCCCTTGGTCCCTTCATCCGTGTCATTAATGAAGACATTAAATAACTCTGGTGCCAATGCAGACCCCTGAGGGACACCACTGGTCACTGATGCCCACTGGGACTCTGAGCTGTTGATCACTACCCTCTGGATCTGACTGTCTGACCAATTCCTAATCCACCTAACAGTCTACCCACCAAATCCATATCTATACAATTGTGAGAGAAGAAGGTTGTGAAGAACTGTGTCAAAAGCTTTACAGAAGTCCAGATAAATGACATCAATAGCCTTTCCCTTGCCCACTGATGGAGTCACTCCATCACAGAAAGCCACTAAGTTGGTCAGGCAGAACTTGCCCTTGGTGAAGCTGTGCTGGCAGTCCTTAATGACCTCCCCATCCCCTCTATTCCATGAAGTTTGAATCAAACAACAAGCTAAGAGATCAATCCACGTCTATTATAAAATAAAGATAAAACCTTGTTCCACAAGAGATTGTGGACTATGTATCTGTATGAACACATTAATTGCCTCATGGCTTTTAATGATCGTTTCCTAAATTTTAAGTATCCTGCTAATTTTTCCTCATTAATGGAATGGTGGCTAACAACCATTTCCTTAAGCAACAATAGTATATGGCAAGAAAGAACTTGATTTGATTTCAAGATATTTACATGTTTGTGTGGAAAATCTATTCCAGAAAGCTGGCTGATACTTATACTCCCTTTCACACAGATATTCTGTCACTGTAGAAATTTAGAACTATAGCTAAAACTAAATTAGTTCTCCTGAATTTGTTTTAGCAGTATGCTACTTTCATGGGTTTAGCATAACTGCAGCAATAAACAGCATGCACTACACAAGAATTCAGGCAAAATAATCCCAAAATAGCAATGGTAAAGAGTCTAATATTAACACTACCTATCATTTTTTCAGTGATATTCAAGGCAATATTAGATAAATGGTGTACTTCTAAAGACTTTTCCTCTTCAAAGGAAGTATTTTTATTTTTCTTCAAGGTCTTTGCAAAACTGTGAAAGAGAGCACAAGATGATATGGCCTCAGCTGTCAACACTATATTGTAAACAGCCACCACTGATGCAATCCCAAATTGTTAAAAAAACCTAAAAGAGGATCTGACTTAAAAATAAAAAGGTTTAAACTCAATATAAGAAAGATTGAAAGGGGAATATACCACACTTATAAGCTTACAAGTGGAGAAAGGACAAGTATTACAAATCCTCAGCTGTGACTGCTTCCCCACCAAGCTTAAGTAGCCAGAAATCACCAGGATTACAGTACTCACAACAAAGGTCTGGCACCTCATTGTAAGAACTGGCATGCTGTCCTTCTTAAACAATTATGTAAAATCAAGAATTGATCAGGAACTGAACTAATGTGACCACTCCATTACTTTCCGTTCCCTCCCTCAGCTCTTGCTTTCTTAATATTCCCACCCTTGCCTCCAGCACCCAAGTACCACTGCACCCCTTGCTCTGCCATTCACCATACTATTACTAATTAATCTGAATGGGCATGACAAACAGCAACTTTCCCTCTCCTCCAGCTCACAGTTAATAAATGTGCATGCCAGCTGTGTATATGTCATCTCTAGAATGGATTGCTGTAACTCACAAGATGTGAAGCTGATGACAATGGCTCCAACTGGTACAGGATGCAGCTGCTTGCTTCCCCCATGCTTTAGGTCACAGTGACACCTCAAAGCTCTATTGCCCATTTACTTTTACATTCATTTCAAGTTCTAGGTTGCAATCTCCAAAGCTCAAATTTTGGTACATTAAAGATTAAATTATTTGTGAATATTAGAAATTTACACACCTCTGGAACAATGCAAGTCACAAAGCTCTGCATGAGGTTTTTTTACAATTGAAAATAAAAAACCCATTTCTAGTTGTGGGATTTAAGCTCAGCATGATCTTTTGAGGATTTTAAAGGGATATGAGAACCTAATTATTTTTTAAAAATGCTCCAAAGCTATCCTTTTGGAAGACATTCTTTCACAGCAGAAGAACGTACACTACTATTTTCTTCCTACTCTATTTTGCAGTCCAAGACAAGAAGACTAATGAAAGAAGAGAGAAAACCCATCCTTTAATAAGAGTTTTATCCTAAGAAGACAGGTCAGAAGTGGAGTGGGATATCACTACTACTAATTTTACTTAAAAAGCACTGAGATACTATGGTTATAGAAAACAATCTAAATCACTAAGATACATAAAAGTGATGGGCAACAAAATTAAACTACAGAAACATTTTTAGGCAGTAAAAATTGCCCTGGAATCTAATTTTCATTCCTCCTCTTTAAATGAACCCATGCATGTTCAGATTTAAGTAGAATTGTAATAATGTGACTATTGAACTCTACACCTGGAAGAACCAGATACCTAACATCAGACTTACAAGGCAACAAGACCACCTACGAAGTCACTCAAAATACATAAACAGAGCTCTTGTCTTCATCAGGGAGAATGCTTAGTTCTCTCAGATGCTTATTTTTTTATGAGTTCATGATTTAATTTGCTTCATCTGCACTGGCTGAGTGACACAGAATCAGTCAAAAGAAAAGTAATATTTTGTTGCTGGTTGGCATATGCTGGGTTTTGCATTTAGAAATGAATAAGAGAAATTATTTTCCAGATGCTTATTTTAGTTCCAGCTGCTCCACACACCCAAGGTATTTTTCGGAAGGAAACTGCATCATAATTCTCCCGTTAAAAGAAAGTTAAAATTAAGTAACCCCCAAACAAAACCCCAAACCCAAAAAACTTTGCTCTCAAGTATCCTTTATTGCATCCTTTTCTAGAAATTCCTTTAAGTGTTCAAAGCAATAAGCAGTCTTTTCCAACAGAGCACCACATCTCACCTTTCAAGGCTGCTTGTTCTGCTTGCGTGTACATCCCCAGAAAGAAGTAGGTACAGGCAAGGTTCACCCAAACCTCTGGTTTGCAAGTTGCTTGCTTGGTTAAAGCCTCATATTCCTGTAACAGAAGAGAGGGTTGATTTTTAAAAAATGTGTTATAGTGCATACTTGTATTAAATATAATTCTTTCTTCCACAATTTTACCATGTATCATTAAATTACTGACATCAAACAATTTATTCTGAAGTTCACTGCAGTCCTTACAACAAAACTGTTATTTTAAGCTATGTCCCTACTTTTTTGTTTCAACAATATAATGGACCACAGGGACAAGCAGTTCCATAAATCATCACATATAAGGAGGATTTCTGTCAATATTGAAGTTACAGAGATATAAAACATATTTATATTGTAAATATATTATAATAAAAATATTATTTACATATATAAGCCCCAATATAAGTAAACTATTAAAGCATCAATATAATCAACTTCTGTTGCTTTCCTAAGTTCTCCTCCAGTCAAAGCCTGGGAGCCATAATCACCAGGGAAATCTCTTTGTGAATACTTACTGAAGCAAGTGTTAAATGTGTTTTTGTAAACCTTTAGGTAGTGTCTAAGTGTATATTAAACCTGTGGAAGTGTATGTTAAGTGTGAGGTTATGTAATATAATAACATCAAGTGAAGGAAGAAAAATTTTTTTGTACAACTAATAACTAACATAAATATTTTAAATTATATTTAATTTTATCACATCCTTTTTTTAGTTCCTATTTTTGTCTATGTTTTATAATTGCATATTAGTACAGTGGTACATATATATAATTTATAAATGTATAGATGTGTGTATATACATTGGGGATGTGTACTCAAAAATTTTTTACTAAAAGGATACAGCAAAATTGCTTGGAGACCACTGCATTAAAATGCAAGCCTAAAAATTGGTATTGGGCAAATTCAAGATCTCCTTATAGATAAAGATTAGTAATTTGTAGTAAATATTAATAACCTGTTCCTAACTTTACCATTTCCCATTTTAAGATCTATAGCCAACAGCTACAGAAAGGCTCTTGATAGCATATTCTGATATTTCTTACACATCCACATTGACTACACATCCTTTAATTCTGCCACACAAACTTCTTCATTTCTTGTTATTTGTGAAACAGCAAAACTTAACAGATCAATCTTTCAATCTACTTCTTTTAAACAAAAAAACTTTGTAGCCACTAAACAATTACACTCCTGAAGATAAGCATCTTTTCTCAGAGTAACAGCAGGTACCAAAACCAGAGGCATGGAGATCTCTAAATGCCATTTTTTTCCTGTGTCACAGTTCTGATAGATTCCTAGGAAGGACCATCCCAATGGAAGTGTCTGCTGCTGGTGCTCCTACTCTTCATCCAGCCATGAAAGCATGAAGCATAAGGCAAAGCAGGCAGGGTCATGCAAGGTTCTCATCAGACCTGCAGTAGGAATGTCATCCATGCACTCCAGAGCACTGCAAGCCACTCATCCCTCCCAGCAAAACAGCCTCTTGACTCTCTCCTTGTTCCCCAAACAGGAATTGGAAGCTCCCTCTACCTAGGGAGAGTTTAGCAGATTGAGCCTCTGTGGGTGGGAGACTTCTTACCTCTGGGGAAGAGGACAGATACATATATATATATATATATATATATATATATAATGAGCCATGCCCAAAGGACAGAAAATCCCAGGAACACAAACATGCTGATAACAATAAAGTTTAGAGCTTGTAAGCATAAAGAAATTAATTTTTCTTTGTTGCCAAATAAAAGTAAACTGCACTCTGAAACAGAGAAGAAGCTCGTAAGGAGCACCTTAAAAGCCAGCTCAGTCTTGCTAGTATTACAGGGACTAGCTGTCCAACAATATTTACAATAAATAAATATAAATATCATAAACATCATCATAATAATGATTAATATTTTTTAAAAGAAAACATTTGCATAGAGACCAACCTTTCCTACTGAGGCCAGTTTAATCTTGATGTAGGCCTGTCAAGGAGCTCTGAGATATAGGCCACTGCTGTTTATTGGGACCATCTGGAATCTTTCAAAATTCATTCAGATTAAATGCACCCAAAGGTCTCTCTTGACTAGAGCTTCAGGCAGATTAATTAGAAAAGACAAAGTGCACAAACACAAGTCATGTTATGGCCTGGCCCTTCAAAGTAAGCAATATATAAAGAGTGTTCTAGCAGTACCAATGTGAATCAATGGAAACATTAAATAAAAATTAGGACTATCAGTGCTCCTTACCCTGTAGTTCTGGGCCATGTGTCTGGACTATGTGCTGTTGCCCTTTCCTCACTGAAAGCCATTCAACATCAGTCTCTCAAAGACTACTTCACAAGAACTTTCCCCCCTCCTTTCTCAATAAACCAACAAACCCAAACAAACTAAATACTCTCAAACCTGTCCTAAGAGTCAACCTGAGGCATGCTTTTGCCATCCAGCAGCATTAACAACTCCTTGCTATTTTACTGCCCTCCTCATACCTCTATCACTAGACACATGCAGTTTTCCTCAAAAGCAGGCTGCCAGGTCAATTGTCCACAACTATGGACATGTACTGACCATGTGGAGGGCCAGCTTAATGCCCTTATTACATGTCTGATCCTTCAAGTCCATAAACACAGATGCTGAAGAGCCAATAAACGAGCCAACATATATGGCTGCTCAACATGTGCTCAAAGAGATACTTACTGTAACCTGGCTACAGACATCATAGAGATGCCTAGAGAACTCCCAGAGCTAAAAAAATCCAGTTCTTACTTTGTCTTCAGCTATCAGGAACTGGAGCATACCTGTATTCTCACACTTCTCACAGAATTACTCAAGCATGACCAGATACTGCCCATGGATGAACAATTACCCTAGTACAGCCCTGGTCCTTCCATGACTTACAATTCGACTAAAATTATCCTGAGCCAAGCTGGCAGGAGGTCCTGATCAGTGAAGTGGTGGAATTGCTCCTACTTCTCTGCCAGGTGGCACAAGATTGGAGAGACTGTGGCTGGCTAGTTGTAGGATTTTGACAGAAACAATGCCTTGAAGGCTCTGGCCCAGGGATCATTCTTTGCTCTCATGTGCACAGCTGATGAACCAAAATGGCATTAGCACGTCCAGCAGCTGCACCATGTGTGCCTAGAAGCAGAGGGTACAGACTGCAAGTGTGAAACTTGTTCTTGAATCCAACCAAGAAAAGCACCTGCCTATGCCAATTTGTCTCATAAATTTTTAAAAATATATGTATAGATATAGGTCTATATATCTATAGACATAGATCTAGATCTATACATTTTTAAATATCGGTATGCAGATTCAGATATTTAAAAACGTAATAAACCATCACTTTCTTAAGGCCCCAGCTGATTCAATTTGTAAGACCAGGCAGCTCAGAAATAGAATAATTGGCCTGATGCTCTAGTTCTGGTACTTGGATGACACTGGGAAATTTTTCAGAAGATTTAAGATTAGAGCCATGAACAAGTGGCAGCTGCTGCAGAAAGACAGATGAGTTTTTTCTGCATTTTTCCCATTATGAACACTAGATGTGGAAGATTCCAGAAAACTAATTAGATGTCACCACATACTAGGAAAGCTCTGGTTGCCATATGACGCCAGGAAGACACAAGCTACTCAGTAAAAAATAAATCTGTCCATGAAGGAAGCTAGTCAGTCCCTCAGGAAGAACTGCACCATCACTGCTGAAGAGTCATCCCATTGCAATAGCATTTGTAAACTGGGGTACAGCAGGAGGGATGATCCCACCAGACCAGTGGCAGTGGCATAACCTTTGAGAAAGGAGGAAAGTACGACCCCAGTGAGGCTGAGGTTACTGCCCTACCTAGAGGACATTTGACTGTTCTTGGTGTGCCTGTGATAAGAGAATGTGAATTCTCTCACTTGAATGTGACAGAGATTTTGCTGTCTATCTCTCTGAAGATATTCCTGGAGCTGGAATGGACGTCTGTGTGTTTTTCACTTATTCCCTGTTTCTCCTGGTGGTGCATGATGGCCACCTCATCACAACTCCCAAGCTTCTCCAAAAGTTGCTATGCAACCAACATGCCTGGCTCACTGTGAAAGCATCATCATTAATAAAAGCATGGAAAAGTGTGATTTCTGAAGACCCTCATCAGGTACACGGACCATGAACTGTTATACAGTGACACACACTATGTGTTGTCACTTGCAGGAACACATAGCGTGAATCATTTAGGTTATATGCAATGTCATTCTGGATAATTCAGCAGAATCTTTGACCCATAGTATTTTATCTACAGTGCTTTTGGCACTCCCCAAAGAGTGCTCCAAGATCTCAAGGATATAGATTATCAAGGAATTTGTCCTTGAGAATACAGCAACAACACCTCTGGAACATAGCAGATGAGATAGCAGCATTTTACATTTCAACATGGAATTTGATAACTAAAAGGCACTTCAGCCTCCACGGTGGAATGAGACCTACAGTCTTAGAAATTAAAACTAGAGTGTTCTGTCCCCAGAGAAACTACACTGAGATGCACAGGCTCATTTCCCACACGTCACCACAAAATTACAAAGCTATCAGGACTTATCATTGTGCAAAAAAACAGCATTAAATCCGGGAAGACAAGCCCTGTGATCTCTCACTTAAAACATACACAATCAATCAAACTACAAATCGCTCATACAAACCTTTTATTGTCCCTTCTTGGGCAGATAACCAGGAAAAAGAAGGCTGTGTTGCAGTGTCTAAAAGCCCGAATCAAGAGCATCACCTAGTGGTGAATCAAACACCACGTGCAAAAACTAATTAGGAAAATTCAAAAAAAAGCCGTCGCTTTTTCGTTGAAGGAAACATGTAAAATCTACTCTGGCTATAAAAGCATCTACTGGGTATTTCTCAACCAGAATTTATTTCAAATTTATTTTCAAACTGTTTCTTATTTCAAAGAAATTGCAAGTTATTTTTCATCTGTATATGAACATTTTTTTTTTAAACTTGCACTGCCTATCAACACCCAATACCTGAATGTAAATTAACTACAGCTACTGATTGTTGTATTCATAATATCTAAATCTCACAAGTCTAAACATGAAAATTAATTTACTGTGATGTTCTGCACTACTTCTATACTGTGTTTACTATCCATTTGATTCACTGAGCATTTCTAATAACTCTAACAGATGTTTCAATTTTTAAAGGGCAGAGTGCCTTGTGCCTTTCTTACTTAGAAGCTTTAGAGTTTTCACCTCATGTATGCATTCTTGTGCATATGACCATTTATCTAAGAAAATATCATCATTGTTCTATAATCTATTTCTTTTCTTTTTATTATCTTTTGTTAATACTTTAAATTAACATCTGTTTCTAATATTGATTCTAGGGAAAGCAAGTTCAAAGATTGCAAAACCAGCTATACTTGAGTTACACTTCACAGTGAGGGGACACAACAGAACTGTAAGAGGCAAACATATTTGAACAATTACCATATATTTTAGTGACTTAAAGCTTTTAGAAAAAAAGACCACCTCATTTAATTAAATTACCTAATACAAGAAAATGCAAAGAAGACCAATAAAGTACATTAAATAGTCAGTAGCATCAACCTCTAAAGAAAGAATTTTTTCATACCTATCACAGATAAGCTACACAATGAAGACAGAAATATTATTAAACCTGAAAAATGAAACTGTGGAAACCTAGCTGCAAAAAGGGAATGATGGATTTAGGACATGAACATTCAACAGAACAAATT
Source organism: Zonotrichia leucophrys gambelii (assembly GCF_028769735.1). Classification (NCBI taxonomy): domain Eukaryota; kingdom Metazoa; phylum Chordata; class Aves; order Passeriformes; family Passerellidae; genus Zonotrichia; species Zonotrichia leucophrys. The sequence continues at coordinate 36,939,358 of NC_088170.1, read as the reverse complement.
AAGCTACCGACCCTAGTATGAAATAAGTCAGTACATAATATTTAACAAGTTCTATTCTCATAGGCAAAATACCATTTTTCCCCCAATCCAAACTGCTTCCCAGAGCATCTGCCTTATTACTGTACATTTGTACCTTAACTGGCCAGCAGGGCTGTTCCCTACTACAGACCATCTTCCTCCTGATGTCATTATTTTATCACAACATCCCAGTTTCCAACCTTGGGAAGCAGGATTTCCCCACCTTACCTCCAGAGCTCTCTTGTAGTCACCCAAATGAAACGCACAGTATCCAATCCAAAGGCTGCCATCCTCCTCTTCCTCCTCCTCCGCCACGTGCTGCTTAAACTTTGCAGAGAACAAAGAATATAAGAATTTTGTCAGCTGCCAGAGTTTCTAAAGCCCCACAGATAACCAAAGCAATACTAGGCTATCATATATCACGGACAGTTTGACAGCTGTGGATGCTGCTGGGATGGAGCTGCTTTCACATTTCCAAGGACAGCAGCAGGCAGCCCTCACAGGCCAAACCCGGCTCTGTGAAGCGGGGATGCCGCTGCAGGGCCCCAGGGGGGCGAGAGGGTGCCAAGGCAAGGGAAGGGATGCTCTCGCCCGGCAGCCCTAAGGGCACAGCGTCGATACCGCTCTCCCGAGGAGAGCCCGTCACCTCCAGCAAGGCGATCGCGCCGGTGAAGTCCCTCTGGGCCAAGAGTTCTTCCAACTGCGGCACCTCCTTCCCTTTCTTCCTCCGCCTGTCTCCCGGCGGCGGGGTACCTGCCACGGCCGGCTTGGCCCGAGAGAGCATCTGGGGCAGAGAGCAAGGAGGAGCTGGCTCAGAGCGGGCTCTCCCTCGGCGGTGCCTTCTCCGCCGCGTCCCCTGTCCCGCCGCCCCTCACCATCCTGCGATCCCTCACCATCTACCATCCCTCATCGCCCCGACGCCCCTCACCATCTACCATCCCTCACCGCCCTGCGATCCCTCACCATTCTACCATCCCTCACCGCCCCACCGCCCCTCACCATCCTGCGATCCCTCACCATCTACCATCCCTCACCGCCCCGCCGCCCCTCACCATCTTGCGGCCGGGCCCGGGCTCCGCGTTGCGCCGGCGGCGCCGTTGCCGGGGTAACGGCGGTATGGCGGAAGGCCGCTGCGAAAGGGCGCCGGCTGGCGACCGGCGCCGTCCCCAGGGTTCCGCCTCCCCCGCTGCGAGCGGCGATCTCCGCGGCGGCCGCCTCAGTGAGACGCGCGATGGTTCCTCCCCCAAAGCCCGTGGCGCTTCCTCTCCTCGCCTTTGGGCCCCGGCCTGAACATCCGGGGCCTTGGCACTTGGCGCCAACAACGCCATGGATTTGTGACAGAGTGGCTGGAAAGCAGCCAGGTGGAAAAGGACCTAGAGGTGCTGGCTGACAGCGAGCCAGCGTGTCCAGGTGGCCAAGAAGGCCAATGGCATCGTGTCAGATAAAAGGTGGCCAGCCCCTGTACACTCGTGAGGCCACACCTCGAACCCTGTGTCCAATTTTGAGCCCCTCACGACAAGAACGACATTGAGGGGCTGGAGCTTGTCCAAAGGAGGGCAGCAAAACTGCTGAGAGATTTGGAATAAAGGTCTAATTGTCCCAAAATAGGGTTTTTTTTCACCCGGTGTTCGAGGCCAATCCACACAGAGTCAAGGTCTTTGATGTATTTACAGTTCTGCACAGAAGGGGGTGCTGAGTGGCAAGCGCACAAAGCCAGCATGACAACTACCAAAACTTCTCATTGTTTATCCAATTTAGCAAACAAAGCATTAAGGTCCATTATCCGCAAATTACATAGTACCCTTAATAATTCGTATTCTTCTATTGATTAATGAGTCTCTCACTTTTAATGCTGATTAGCCCACACAATCTATTGGGTCAGTACCATCAGTCAGTGGTCACAATTTACCCACTGCCAATTACCTTGTACCCAGCTGGGGCTGATTTAGCACAGTCGCTGAGCTGCCTTTATTAGCTTCTTCCTTTGCTTGGGGGTTCTGCCATTCCTTATGGCCTATAAATTCTACATTCCTTTTGTCCACTATCAGTGGTACATCCTTATTCCCAAGCTTTGTTAACCTCCATGTAGGTCTGAGATCATTGAAACATGTCAAGCCCTAAACCTTGACAAGGCAGTTCTACCAATAACTAATTTTTCTTTCTAACACCTGGACATCACTTAGAGCTTGCTTGTTAGCTGTTCCCTGTTTCACAGATTAAATCTCTTTTTGATTAGTCTTGAAAGTATACAAAGATAAATATCAAAGAACATATTTTCTTAAGATTAATAATGTAAGGATGAGTGGCTGAAGAAGCTGGAGCTGTTTAACTTGGAGAAAAGGAGACTCAGATGAGATCTTACTGCTTTCTACAGTTTACCTGAAGGGGGGGTTTAGCAAGGTGAGGGTTGGTCTCTTCTCCCAAGTGACAAGTGAAAACAGCTTCAAGTTAGGTTGTTGGAGGTTTAGACTGAGGTTTAGACAATTAGGAAAAAATTCTTCACTGAAAGGATGGTCAAGCATTGGAACAGGTTCTCCAGGGAAGTGGTGGAATCACCATCCCTGGAGTGTTCAAAGGACAAGTAGATGTGGTACTTAGGGACATGGGAACTGACAGACCTGCAGTGTTAGGTTGATGTCTGGACTCAATGACCATAGAGATCTTTTTCCAATCTTCTATGATTAGAAATGTCAGTGCGGAGGACTAAAACATTACGCTACTGCTGACAACTCAACTAATTAAAAAACACATATCCATGGACAGAACTAATGAAGTGTCTGCATTTCTACCTTTATCAGGGAAAAAAACCCCAGCTTTTAAGAATTGTGTGCTGCTTCTTCAGAGTATGGGTTCCATATTTACTGTGTCCCAGTCACTTCAAGATGGCTTGACCCAGGAATGATACACCCAGCTTGGAGCTCTGAGAGATTGCTCTCCAACCAGAAACCACTGGAGCACAACAGCACTGTGACAGTGTCCCTTGATGATGAATGTGCTTTCACACCTCAGGCCACAAAGAAGGAAGGCAGATAATCCACTCTCCCGCAAAGGATTTCTCTGCAGGAAATTAATTTTTAATTACTTAGTCAAAGTAATAAAGAATGTTTGCTAGTGATTTAGTCTGCTTTTATAGCTCTTCTCTATTATGTAAGGAATTATTTCTGTCAAGAGAAAATTAATTTCCATAAATAATTCTGAAATTATTTGCCCTTTCAGAGATTTGATTTCATGTGGTCAAGCAGGTAGTACAATTAGGGAAGATCCTTTTATTTTTTTTTAAGAATTAGTAACTGAAAATTCAATTTTGCTGCATTGCTTTCTTCTGGTTTTTAACAGATTCTTTCAGAAGACCCCGTTGTTCTAAGGATCAACATAAATACAGGTAAAATATTAACTCAAATGAAAGAAAGCTCTCAGCTGCTCCACTGGTTTCTCCCATTTCCAAGTGGCTCCTGAATTTGTATGTGGTGGATCCAAAGCTGGGCAATGCCCAAGAGCTAACAGATACACAGTGTCAGTGGGTTAGGTGTGGGCACAAGAATGACAATGTCAGCTATGATAAAAAGTGATAGCAGCATCAAATTGACCAAAATATTTTTAGCCTGTCTGGTGTAGAAATTTTTACTAAGATGCAATACAAAGTAGGTGTAAATGTTATAGTTTTTCTTCATTTGAAACACTAAGATGACAATTCATAAATTAAAGACAAGTCAAGAAGTTTATCTACTCTAGAATAATACCGGAAAACTGCTGCAGTTCTTATTTCCACTATTCTTTTAGCCAGTGCCATTATCCTAAGCCTATGAGCTGTAAAATTATTAATGATCATGTTTATTTCCACACAGAATTGCTGGGAGAATGGGAATTTACTCACACTAATGGCAGCAAAAGGGAAGTCATGCACTCATGACTAAACACCAAGGTAATCATCAGAGGGTGCAATGAGTGTTTAAATAAAAAACCAGAGACTGGAAAGTGAGATTTAAGAAAAGGAGATGAAGGAAATTTTAAAAAATGAAAGAAAGCAAGAAGTGGAAAAAACCTTACCATAATATAAACTAAAGCAAGAGGTTAGGACATGACCTTTGCATCAGCAACAATCATGTACTTCAATTTCCACAATATCTGGGTAAGATCATGTTCTTTCAGTAATGATGCTTCACTGTGTTCTGTGTCTTGTACCTTTGAAAATGCACCTGACAACATCTGACATCTCAAGATAAATGATACACAAAAGTGAGAGCAATGAAATGCTCCCCTGCTACAGCTACAAAGGCAGTCCCTTGAGAAGAGAAAATGGGAAATGATCCCTTTTAAGCAAGGAACTTGAACAATACTTGCTTCTTTTTTTTATGGCGCCAGCAACTTCTGCGTCTTGATCTACCCTGGCTGGACCACCCATGATGAGAGAAGCTGAAACATGTAAGTTGATGGATCATGTGTGCCTTTAATGCTTTTGTTCTGTCTCTATTACCCAGCTCAGGAAGGCAAACAAAATTTGTGTCAGTTAAAGAGCTCCAAATGGTGACATGAAAATTCATCATTTTTATCTTTATTTGGAAAGAGGAAGCTTTAGTTTTCATTCATGTTTATGTCTGTTATTTTTATGGGTCTGTGGAAAATGCACCTTCAGAATTTTTCTGATATTTCCAGCATGTACCTGTCATCAAGATTCAGTCAAGTTAATAAAAAAACTGTTCTTGTATTTGGTTTTAGCATTACATTTAAGTAAGTTTTTAGAAGTTTATATATTTAGAACCAAAGGAGGGGAGGCAAGACAATCCACCGGTCCAGTATGAGTCAGTAATAGAACTGAAGATGGAGTACATGGAGAGCTGTGTCTGCACAAACTTGTCCAAGCCAGAAAGCCACATCACTGCAGGTGCCGTGTCCCAAAGAATGCAGTTGTACTGGCCCAGGACATGTGCTTATATATGTGCACAATGTTCCACTGCCATCTGGATTTACAGAATCAAGTGAGCACTAGCTTGAATATCTCGTAACTCCATCCCAGCACATAGTATAAACATGTGTAATGTTTAATAGAAAGAGGTCAAGGAAACTGAAATATATGTCCAGGACATAAATTATTACACATTCAAGCCATTTACCTTTGTAAAGATAAGCAGAACAGATGTTTGCCCATTAAGGATAGCTTACATTTGTCTCTTGACAGAGATGTATCCTGCTGATACATGTGTAAAAGAGGCAAATCAGTATGCTGAAAAGGTGAATGTGTCCTGTCACCCTGGAAGCAAAGTCCTTTTGAGAAAGAAACCAGTAGTTAATAGGAAAAACTTCCTACTATTTATTTTTGTAGTATACAAGTTAGGTGGATAAATAATATTCACATCAAAATGTATATATGTGTTGGGAAAGAGTTAACAGGAAGAAGACTTTCTTAATTGAGCTAGATGTTTATGACACATCACATATTTAGCTTCATCTTGTGGTAGTGGCAACATAATAGATCAATAGGAAGATGGGGCCACCACCCAAGCTGTTGGTAATATGATGCAATTCCACTTTCCTTATCCTTGTCTGTAGTGTTCCTCTTACTAGATTGGTAACTTCTGATGAGAACAGTCAGTGCTTTGCAGTGTAATTTCATTCTAATCTGTGCCAGCAACTAAATTATGGCAGGAACCTGAACTCTCAATAACCCATGGCAATGGCTATATTATCATGCTCTACTATCAGGATCATGCATCACATGACCCACTTGTTTTTATGTTGATTTACAGACTTGTTGCTTATCAGTTGCTGGTTCCAAAGGATAGTGTTTGCAAAATCTTTCTTTATGTTCTTTTGTAGTAAATGAGAAAGAAAAAAAGATCAGTTCTGAAAAGTCAATATAGCTGCTATGCAGCTTCTATATGTGTATACTATATCTATGTATACAGCTGCTATATATGTATACTATACAACTATATTGATAATAATTTACATTATTGTCATCTAAACCTAGATAGTAGAAGTGTTGTAAAAATAATTTAAAATATGGGAAAACATTGTTTCATATCCCTCGTCTCCTCTCTCCTATTGAAAGTTAAAGAAGACATCTTTATATTCTCCAGTTGACACCATTAAGTTACTGACATTAAATAAACACAGATGTTACAGTCCTGTATTTTTTTCTTTTCTGTCTGTTACCATATTTGTGATTCCAACTTCTAACAAAACTGAGAAAAGGGAAAGTGAAACATTTCTATTTTATTTTTCTTCAATCTCATTTTTGGAATCTTTTTAAAGACTGGGTAGAAGCTGTTGAAGTCCCAGACAATCAGTATAATTTGGAATCAGACTTAGTAATAGTGGTTAGAACTTGAGAACAACATCAGTGTTTTTCAGCATTTATCCTGTTGGCTAAATATGATGAACTATGCAACATATAATGTCTCATGCATATTTCTTATTAAAAATTCTGTATTTTATGCAAACAGTGTTGACACCCTTGCTTATTCAAAAATATAGACATGATAGGTTTTGTGCCACTGAAATAAAGGAAATTTGTTTTCAGAGTTAGTGAGAATTAAGAACATCAGTACATCTACTGTTACTTTTATTTAGAATCTTTTCAGATTTTTTTTGTCTCTCCCTTTTTCACATTTCTCAGTTCTGCAATACTGGAGACTTACAGCATCTCTTTTATTTTAATGGAACCTCATATTCTTGTGTACTGTCAAAGTTCTTGGCTCTGGAGAAAATAAAAAATAATGTGCAATTGTGAAAAACATAAGCTGATCACAACAATTGTCATTAAGAGAAAAAATTGTAGCAAAATATTCAGGGAAAAATTCCATTTTGAAGGACACTGTCAAAATATGTTATTCTGCAAAATAAGATGATTGTATCACAATGCATGCTTCTTTACAAACCAGTGGCTTGAAAAATGTTGCTTTGGTTGTCTTTGGTACCAAAGAAATTGAAGACAAGCTGACAATATGTTTGTGTTATTTTCAGATTTATTAGGACTATTGTTACTAAGTACCACAAGTAGCAGTTTGACTGACTGTAAGTACTCAATACTGTCACATAAGTCTTTGGCTCTTCTGAGATTTCTGGATTTTTCATTCTCTGACTATCCTTGAATTTTCCAGAAGACAGAGAGAAACTTCTTAGAGTAGTTTTAGATCAGGAAGTCAGTGCTGATTATCAGTTGCAAATACACCCTATAATATCTAGTAATTTATTATTCAGTAAATCCTAGGGCAGAAGCAATACAGTGCTTTAAAGTACTGCAGAACCAGGCACTGAAAGTCACTTTTCACTAAAACCAATGATACAGTTCTCTGGTGAGTTAATTTGAGGTGGTATTTTTAATCTAACACTGACTGTCAGATTACCTAAAGAGAGCTGTATTGATGTTTTGTGTCTATACAATATATGGACAGGTAATGTTGCGGAGGAACTGAATTTTTTTCTTCAGAGAAATAAATACAAGACCTGCCTATCTGAATCTGAATCATCCCTGTGCTGCTGAAGCCAAAAAAAGTGATAAACTACAGTGATTGAAGGGGAGACCTCCACGAGCTGTTATGCATGCTAGGATTACAATGATGAGGGTCTCAAGCTGATGTTCACCTAAGAACTGACTTCTTGGATAGACACTTGCACATAGTGAAGATATGTAACACTGAGGATCTTTTTTACCTTTCTGCCAAGATTATAGCAGTAGTTGATGCCTAGAAGCAACAGCTAAAAAGAATTGCACTGGGGACGTCAGATGCTGGTTTTTAGCACCTTATTCCTTAGACAGTGATTAAATCTCAGAACTTTTATGGGGGAATAAATAGTTCTAGAAGATGTGCTTTAAAAATGTTTTGTGGATTGTCAGGAGAGGGTACCTTAGGCAGGATATTGCTGGTGTTTGAATTTCTTGCTCTGTTTTTCCATGCATGAGAGACACTTTCAGAGGAAGGCAGAGTTATTTGCAGGTGCTTTCAGGATGCTCCCATTACCTGTAGTTATGTTGTAAGCCAGTATTTCTACTTAAAGCTGCAGTCACCTTCAGGAGTCATAAAGCTTTCTTTTTGCCTCCAACACATTATTTGTCTTCTGAGCTTCTGAACATATCCTTCATTGACTAATCTTGGAAGTGTGAGAGCTGGCTCATGGTTGGAGAAAAGTTACTGAGATAGTGGAGAGAGTGCTCTAGAGAGATATACAAGGGTTTTTTGAGTAGCTGTCTGGTTTGTGTCACTGTTAACCTCTTGGATTTATAAACTGCTAGGTCAGACTTTAAGAAGGAATTAGATGAGTTTGGCTCCTTGGGAGCTTAACTGTGTTCTGCAGCCAGGACACTATGAACTGACTGGCATTTGTATCTCTTCTATTCCTCAGGGCTAACAATGCCTTAAGCAGAGGCAGCAACAAGGACAAACTTACAGATGGTTTTTTTTTTCCTTGTGGCAAGCCTATCAAATATTGTCCTTTAAACATCTGACTCATTTATTTACTTTTTTTTTCTCTCCACCCTTATGAACATCTATAGCAACAGTAGCTGTCATATTTACAGTGCAATGACACAGCTTTTCTTTGTCTCTCTTATGCCATGAGGCAGATGTTACTGATCAGTCTGCCAGGCAACTGTGTTTGATGTCCAAAGCCCCAAGGTACAAGGGAAAGTGTGCTGTTTGGCAGGTTTCATGGAGAGTTTCATCCTAGCTGCTGCCTCCTGCCACATTCCCTGCTGCTCCACGTCACCAGATTCTTCTGTCATGGGAATTCATTGAGAGATTACATACACACGAGGCAATTAAAAAGTTTATAAGTCAACAATTAAATTTATATCATATTTTGGCTGGGGCTGTGGCATTGTGATGGTGTAGGACAAGGGAGAGAGTAAAAAGAAATGCTGTGATAAAATCAAGGCTATCATTGATTTTACTTTCGTTTTAAAGGACAGTTTCAACCTGCTAAGAAAACCAAATAAATACATTAATAGATACAATGTCAGGGAGACTTCAGTGCAGTTAGATACTCCCTGTGTGACCAGCTGTGTAAAATACTCAGTTCTAGTTGCATTATTCATGCTGACTGTTTCTCCTAGATAGGCTAAGAAGAGTATAAAAATGCAAATCCTGCTCTGCTGAAGTTAATGATAAATCTCTTATTGACTTATATGGGATAAGTTTCAAGGACATTGGAAATACCTATAAAATGAGCCAGTGATGAGCAGATGATCTCCACAGGAAAAGCCATGTTCCATTCCCAGTCTGTGGCTCTAGCCAACCATACTAGTCCACATGTTTATATGACAGACTGTTAATTTAGAATTACTGTATTATTAATTACAAATGCTAGTATTCAGGAAGTATTTCAGGAAGATAATAAAAGTTAACTGATTTATTATCTGACAGCCTCAGTGTAGGTTTCAGTAGAAAAAAAGAACCTCTTGTATGAGTGCATAAACACCCCATATTCAGCAAAAGCACACTTTATACTTTATTTAAATTTGTCTCCTTTGTGCCTAGAATGCCTAGAATTTTCCATAAGGCTTGTGGGTTTGTGGGGTTTGTTTGTTGTTTGTTATTGTTTTGTGGGGTTTTTTTAGTGATGGCATTTAAAATTTAGCTTTGGTCCTGCAGGTCTGAGAGTCCTTCAGCTTTGCTAATCCTTACCTGATGCGAGAGGCTCATCACATAAAGTATGAATATCTGGGGCCCCCATTTGAGGGGGTGGGAAAGGGTGATGAGAGCAGGGGCAGACCCAGGGCACTTTGGCGCACAGTGCTGAGCGAGCATGAGTGGACAAGCCTTGTACTGAGTCTGTAAGAAGAAAGAAAGGCTTTGGTCTGAAGGTCTGCAAGTGAGACATTTTTGCCAACACAAAAAGCACTTCACTGTTATAAGCTAAAGGAATGAAACTGGTAACTTATCTCAGAAGAAAATACACCCTCAATTTATGAGCTCAATCAGCAGAGATGGTGTGGCAATGTAATCAAGAGATGTAGGGCAATGCAAACATGAAGTAACCATCTGTTTTCCTCTAGGCTTTAACAGACCTTATATTTTATTTCCATTTTGGAGAGTTGTCTTTATGGTTCATTTGTCCCCTCCTCTTTCTTCTCTCAGCTTATGCATGTGATGAAGAGTTAGTGCACTTATCATGCAAGGTTTCTGGTAATGTTTCAGTTTATAGCCTCAGCCTTTCCATGAGCAAACATTCTCAGCAACCTTTAGCCTCTCTCTTTTCCTGAGTTTTGTTGCTGCTAGTTTTCACCTTGAAGTGCCACCTAGTACACTGGAGGGACGGGCAGAGGTGAAGGCAAGGAAGGGGATAGGGAAGTGCAGGAGAGAGAATCGCACAGCCTTTGACTCTACGGAGTGGAAATCTCTTTTTTTCTTTCTTTCTTTTTTTCTATCCAGGAACAAAATCAATGTAGAGTATCTGAAAGAGAGTTAGAAGACAGAAAGAAGTGGGAGAGCACACACAATGGGACTAAACTGAGCAACGATGAAGGAACTGGTATTGGTGCTGGCCATTTGGCCTTTGTTTTCCTCACTGCAGCTGCTGAAGAAAGTGGGTTCAGATCAATGTAGCAACAACTATTATGCACTCAATGTGATGCTCATGAATTACACGGATTTCCCATCAAGTACTGATAGTGTGGAGTTAACTGTGAAACAAGCAATGGAAAGGGTACAAAAGGAATTCCAGATGACAGGTAAGTCAATGGATGTTGGTTATCCCTCTCTTCCTGTGATTTCTTGTCACACTTTGTGTCATAGTTTCCTACTCATCTGACCTTTAGTAAGGTGCTTCTCAGACAGATTCCTTGCTTGCCTATCTTATGTAGGACTTATGGAAATAATGACCTCTCTTTGTATAAATTGAAGTGCTCTACAAGTGGGCAGAACCATATATATTTTCATGGTGTTTGGGCAGACTCTTCCTGCATGCTTCTCTGGAGATGTTCAGCTGGGTTTGGTAATGTGGAAATTATTGAACTAGATCAGACAAGACCAGTGATCCATCTCGTGCAGTAATTGGGTTGCCCTTGCTTCCTCTCCTGACTGGATTAGCCTCTACTTTCTGAAAATAATTTTCCTCTTGACCCTATCTGTTGATCACATCACGATCTGAAGTGTGAAAAATCTTCAGTCCATATTTTCCTTCATTTAGAGTCATATGGCTTTTATTTATTTTGATATCTTACTTCTCCTTTCAACATCACCAATCTACTGTCAGTCTCTAGAATGCCATAGGAAAAAGAGATTCCAAGGAAATAATCAAAGAAATATTATCTATTCCCTACCTTCCCTCTAGATTAAAAGATTTTGTCCAATTTTATTGGAAAGTGGTGTCTCAGTTACTTCTTACAGAGCCTTAAAAAATTTGTCTAGTAATGGTCAACACTAAAAGTACTTTTTACTAAACAGAAGTCAGCAGTCCGCCTTGGAATGGACTTCACAGTCCTATCCATAGCAGTGGGGGCTGGGTTGTAGGTAGACGTTGCAGAAGCAGGGAGATCTCAGAGTATAAGGCTGCTCAGACCTGTGTCAGAAGGAGAGGGATAGTGTATTAGTGGTTACCTGCAATTCATGATGCTGTTTGCTTATCCGTTTGTGTTGCAGGAGAAAATGTTACAGTAAATGCCACCTTCCACCTCTTTAATTCATCATTCTATGTCTCCCAAGCCTGCCGTACTAGCACCTGTGAAGGTGTGGAGCTCCTCAGAACCATTTATGTGAGTAGCAGACTTCTTTCCTTCTGCCTTGGTGTGCATGTGTGTCTCTGTCTTTCCTTCTTAACCTTTGATCCTGCTATTCAGTTCCAAAGAAATTTGATAGGGAAGTGAAGTTTTTAAAGAGAAGATGTTCCTGTATGTTTTGTGAAAAGAAGTAGGCAAATACTGAAGAGAGGTTCTATGAATGCTTCCAAGAGACTGCCTTCAGCTTTTGGCTCCTTTTCCTATGCTTAAGTTGCCTCCTTTTTATATCTGCACAATTCTTTGTGTGGTCAGACAGCCAAAGCAATCCATTAAAAAACCCCCAAAATAACAATTAATTAAAAAAACTAAACCAGCAATGCAAACTCTCAAAACAGCCTGAGCAGAGCAAAAAGGTCAATTTCTAACTGGATCAGATCCTGATCTGGTTCACCATCAGTTTACACAGTACACAAAAGAGAGAGCTGTGGTGAGGATGGGGACGTGGGCAGAGAAATCCTTAGGCTGGCACTGTTACCAATGAAGTGGTTATGGAACTATGCCCAAAGGGCAAAGATGAAGTGCTTGCTTCTCACTAGAAATCACAGAAGTCACGTGAGAGAAACTGTGTGAATACTTTAATATGAGGAAAAGTTTCAGTTAAAATCAGTGCATTACAAGAAGCCAAGTTTCTGAAGATTTTCACACCTCTGAGTGAAAGTTGGTCAGTCCAATGAGAATTTTTAAGTCTACTAATCTATGACTATGCTCTAGTCTTTGCTAAGAAATTGTCCCTCGTGACACACAAAGATACAGGTCAGGCCTCATTTGATGGTCATGGAAGGATTTTTTAAAATAATAGTTTCATATACACTTATGTAATAATTTTTCTGGTACACAGGACCTTGTAATATCAACCACCCTGTCTTCACCAAATGCAAACTCTTCTGGGGTGTTTAATCTCAAATGTGCACCTATAACAATATTTTAATCCTTACTTGCTGTCTATGTCTTAACAAATATTGTAGTCTATCTTTTTTTGGCTGTCTGTGATTTTTTCCTCCTCCCCTTCTTGTTTGTTCTTTTAAACTTTTTGTAGCTCCTCTCTTCTCTTGCTTTTGCTAGGTAAATTCTGTGACTCCTCATATCCTACAAATTCCTTCATTCTCCCATCCTCCTCTCTCTGCCAGTCCTCTGCTTTATCCCAAATGTCCTTTTTTGATCCCTTGCAGGAATCTGGCCAACTTGGCTGTGCTGTCATAGGACCCGCTTGCACTTATGCCACCTTCCAAATGATCTCGTAAGTACCAATTCTTCCCCCTTATATTGTGATGTTAAAGATGTCAGCTGCTGAACAAAGTTGTTTTGTGAGCAACAAACCTGCAGAGACATTGGTTTAGAGTACATCAGACGCCTCGAGGTCTACAGTCAAGGCAGTAAGACTTTTATGCATAGCCACTCTGTTTGGTAGGTGGGAAAAAAAACCCTTCCAAAGCCCAACTTTAGCAGGGAAATTGCTAACTCCTGACAGTAAGTTGAATGATTGATTGATTGATTGATTGAGGAGCAGCTGGAGAGCAGCCCTGCAGAAAGGGATCTGGGGGTGCTGGTTGGCACCCCCAGAGTCAGCAGAATGCCCAGGCAGCACAGAGGGCAAACCCTGCCCTGGGGTGCATCAGACACAGCATCACCAGCTGGTCAGGAGAGGTGATTATCCAGCTGTACTCAGCAGTGGTGTGGCCTCACCTTGAGCATTTTGTGTAGTTCTGGGCCCCACGAAATTTCAGAAAGATGTGAAGGTCTCTGAGTGCTTACAAAACTGGTGAAAGGGCTGGAAAGCATATTCTGTGGAGAGCTGAGGGCACTGGGTTTGTCTGGTTTGGAGAAAAGGAGGCTGTGGGGAGACCTTGTTGCTTTCTGCAGCTTCCTGAGAAGGGCAAGTATAGAGGGAGGTGCTGATCTCTTCCTAGGATCTAGCAACAGGACAAGTGGGAATGATTCAAAGCTGTGTGTATAGGTTGGACATTAGCCGGAGTATTTTTAGTATTTTTAGTATTTTTAGTATTTTTAGTATTTTTAGCAGGAGCATGGCTGAACACTGGAACAGCCTTCCTAGAGAGGTGGATCATACCTTAAGCTTGTCAAGTTTAAAATGCATTTGGACAATGCAGTTAGCAAGTTCTCTAGTGGAAGGTGTCCCTGTCCATGGCAGGGTGTTTGGAACTAGATGATCTTTAAGGACTCTTCCAACCCAAACCATTCTATGTTTCTATGAATAACATGCTGTAGCTTTTGGTCAGTACTGAAATAATCAGGACTGTATGATTTTTGTAGGTCCCTTTTAACCAAAATAATCTATTCTCTTCTATTCTAAGTCTGTCAGGAAAAAATAAAAAGCCTGTTTAATTAGTGAAATACTCTCCCTGTCATTATATATTACATCATCTTTGTGTGTTTCTATTGCAATAAGTAAAACCCCTGTAGTTGAGTAAGTGAACTTTACCTGGAAAATAAAATTTTGTCACAATAATGCCAACAACACTTACAGCCATGGTTTTTGCAGGCAAAATTCTGTTATAAGGAAATAGCTTACAAGAGCAAAAGCATTTTGAGTTTAGTCTGGTAACATCGCAGCATCCAGAAATATACTTTCGTCCTTAAAAGCTTACTGTCTCTGTATATAAAATGATTTTTATTTTACAAATTCCTTGTCAGCAGACGGTTGCCTTAATTTTTTTCTCCCTGACTGCTGCTGTTGCACAGCTCCTAAAATACACCTTTGTGAAACAAAAAGATTTTTCCTTTGAATTGTAGAAGTAAAGCTTTTTTGATAGCAAAAAGCTGTCACCCTGCAGCACTGTCCCAATAGGGAGATTAAATCCATCCCATGAGAATGACATCCAGGTAGCAGAAGCTTGTCTTGAGCCTTTGGACTCCTGTCATAACCCTTGGGGCTGAAATGGTGTGGGGTACCCAAAAGGATAGGGGTGACTGGGAACAGTGCAAGAAGGTGCCTAGAGCAATTCAACAGGGCTTTTTGGTACCAGTACAGGCTTGAAATCTGCTTGTGACCTTGAGGATCCTTCTGATTCTGGTTCAAATTAACTGTGTTAAACTAACTCAGGGCACAAGAGGAGAGGGAGGTGAGGATGGAAATCAGTAGCTGCCTTGGTACAACAGCAATCTGTTCAGACTTGTCCTCTTATCTCTTTCTTCAGACTTGAAACAATACTGAGCCTGCCTATGATCTCTGTAGGGAGTTTTGGACTGTCCTGTGACTACAAAGATAACCTAACCCGCCTTCTGACCCCAGCCAGGAAACTGAACCAGTTCTTCTTCCATTTTTGGAGACATTCTGATCTGCCATTCAAAACCACAACCTGGGAATCTGTCTACATTTACAAGAGAACTGAAACCTCAGAGGCATGCCTCTGGTAAGATCTGGATCCACCTCTGACCCAGCTGTTGATAAATGCTGTCTCCACCTTCAGACATGGTTTCTGCAAAGTGTTCTCTCAGTCCTACACTCTGAGAGGTGCCTTACTACTACCAAGGAACGAGAGAAGGAAAAGATGGATTGTAGCTTTCAGCTATGGCACTTACCTGAATGTTTCTCTCAGTCTGTTTTAAATATTTGCAAGGCTTTGCTTTTCCTTTGGACAACATAACCTACGTGTTATGTTGTGATGAAAATACTTGTTTACAGCCTCCTTAGTGTAAATAGTGTGACATGAGAGGCTCCTCCACAGGCTCCCCATAGATGCCTTTTTAGGTCAGGGGTCTTACTAAGCTTCTAAAATATTTCTCCACATTAATGTCCTCAATATGTAGGTGCTGTTTCCAAAATTCAAGCTTTACATTTCTTCAAGAAAAATTACCCCAGTGATGCAGAGTTTAAGCTATATTCTCACCAGTTTGGAGCAAAGGAGACAGCTTTCATTTTGTGACCTGACATATCAGGTTGTGCTTGGTTCTCAGAAATACTGGGTTTTCTCCTTGCCTGAAAGCAAAGGCTGCTTTTAGACAAATAGACTCTTTAATATACCAGTACTTATAAATACTTTTCTATTATTGAGTCTTATTTAACTTTCAGCTCATGTGAGTGTGTCTACGCTACTTTGATTTTTTTCCAATTTTGGGATATTAAAAGCTGATTTATTAAACAAAATCTAATTTCTCCTACTAATTTTATAAATGTAGCTGAGAAGTAGCAAAGAGTTCATGGAAATAACTATTATATGTATTTCTAATTTATAACCTGAGAGACTTGCAGAATTCTAAGCAAAATTTATCACTATATTTGCTTCAGATTGATAGAAGCATATACTTATGGATTATTCTGGATACAGAATTAAAGAGTTTTTTTCTGAATTAGGAAACCTAAAACCTTATCTCCGTTTACCTCTTCTGTAGGTATTTATGGACTTTTATTTTTTCCTTCTTCTTTCTTAGTATAGATAGCAACTTGATCACATGATATAATTGCTATGATTACCTCTCTTTGATGCTTTGAAATATCAGTGCACTTCGTTTACCTCTTACTACAGGCCCTACTCCTCCACATTTGCAGCTGTAATTGCCAATGCACTACACACGCTTTAGCTAAATCCCTTTAATTCTGCAGGTTTCATACCTTTCAGTGAAATAATTGCATGGAAGCTATTTCTGACCTTTCCAAGCTTTTCTTATTTCACTTTTTTAAATGCTTCTGGCCAGGACCTTCTTTCTGACTTCAGAATTGTTCAAGTCCCTTTATTGCTGAATTAACAACAAAAAAAATTAATTTTGTATCTGCCCACTTTTCATCCTAATTTAGTTGTAACCATGTATCTCATCCTGCCTTAATAGAAACTGTCAACGTGAAGGTTTTTGAAGTCTAATTTAAAAAGATCCATTTTCTCTAAAGCACAAGTATTGCTGTATGAGCTAATTGTTTTTTCCCATATCCATATAAAAATAAATGAATACCCACTGTGATAACAAAATCAGGTTATGTTTCAGCTATGTATATGTTTCTGTAAATTAGCAGTTAATGATTCTGTTCCTAGAGAAAAAAAGGAAGCTAAAGGTATTCAGTAGCTCATAGGACTGAGATCTCAGTGCTGGTAGATCAAAGGTTATGTAGTTTAAAAACAAAGAGAGTTCTTTTGGTTTCTCCTCTGCATTAACTTTATTTCAGATAGAATATCTCTTCTCAGAAAAAAACATATTGAAGCAAGAATAAAATTGAGGAGCTGACTGTTTTTCCCTAATCTTTTACCAAATTTTACTTGCTTGCTTTTTTTGCTGAGCTCATTTTTTCCTTCAAGTTTTAAGTGATTCTGCATAGGTTTCTTGTTGCTGCTTTTCTTCCTTTGCTTCTCTCACAGTCAGGATACATGTGTGATTTTTATCTCAGTTCTTTCTGTAGCTCCTGTTTAGTCCTTTGGACCTTCACATATGCCTTCTTAGATTACCACTGATGTGTTAAATAGCAGAGTGTCCTGGCTCTGCCTCCCTGTTAATCTCACTTCCTGCAGTTTCCTCATATCCCTGATTTATTTTTTCTTAATTGCTAATGTCTTATTAGATAATTGCAATTTCCAAATTCGCCCTTTCTATAGCCATGCTCAAACACCTCTGGTAGACTTTCCAAGCATTTCTGCATCTTTCATGCCATGTATTGGTTCTTTCACTTTTATTGCTGCAGAAAAGGTTTCATACCAGCTTATAAACACTCTTGTGTGCTCTGAACAGCCTGTCTTGCACATCTTAGGAAAATGTGAGGAGTTAGCAATTTCCTGACAATATCCTTGCTCCTTTGTACCAGGTACATGAATGCTTTAGATGCTGGAATCACAGAGTTCTCTGAAAAACTCAAGTTCAAGGATATTTTGAGAACTCCAGAGCTGCTTAGAAAAACTGTGAAAAATCCAAACCGGAAGAGCAATGGTAAGGAGGGGTTGAGGCTGCACTGTCCCAGCAAGTGAGTTGCTTTTCCAAGGAACTCAAACCCACCCCTTAGTTAGGTTATAGGGGAAGCCTTTCACCAGAAATGATGGAACAAAGATATGCCATTTTACATGGATGTAAAGATAAAATGGCACAAACTTCCTAGATTCCTCTCTTCATCCTCATAAAATATGGGGGAATATCCTGCCTCCAGAGAGCTTTTGAGGTAAATTATCCCATCTAAGCACAAGCTCTTTTTTGTGAGAGATTCAGAAATCCAAGTATCACAATTTCTCTAAGAAGGGCTTTAAATACTACAAGAATATAGATACTGCAAGCTCTCTATCACTCATGTGTTTGCAGCCCTGGTACATTTATGGACCTCATTTTGATATCAAGGGGCACTTCTGGAAATGATTAATCTGAACTAGAAAAATGAATGAATAAATACCTCATCCTCTCCTAAGACTAAGCACCTGGCATCAGCAGGCCAAGTGACTGTGAGAGTAATCAAGCTAATGGAATCATTACTTGAAGGCCATTTAACCTAGAAGTGTTCATACTGAGTAGCTGTTATGGCACCACAACTCCTAATGCTTATTTGAGTGGGATAATGGTAGTGCTCTGGTGCAATCAGACAGAAAATGGGGCAGGTGTTGAAGCACCTTTTACCACTTCCCCTCAGATATTGTGGTTTTACTGCAGAGAGGCTGGAGCTCTGTGCCTGGGCCCCGGTACATGACAGATAATGTGCCTTAGCCCAGAGCTGCTCTACTGCCTGCTACTCAAACATGGGGGAGCAGGCAAACATCCTCTTCTTGTCTGAAAATCTCACCAATCTCTCTCCATTTTTGCCCGTTCTGTAGTGATCATCATGTGTGGCTCTCCAGAGAACGTCAGCTCAGACCTAGGGATGGAGAAGGTGGATAATGACATCGTTATCATCCTGATAGATCTCTTCAAGTAAAGTATCACCTTTGTTTTTCTTCTTTTCTCTGCAATTTGCTGATGGATATAGGTAATGGGAATAGTCTGAGTGGAACTGGTTTGTTGAAGAAATGCTCTTTCACAAAATGTTTTCTATTGCCATCTTTCCTCACGTCTTGCCATTTATATAACGTGCATAGTGTTTAATTCATGGCATGTCCTCTACAAAATCCCTTTTGGTTCATATAATATTTTTCTAAGGCAGCAACAGAGCAGGTAGGTTTAATGCCTTTCTGGGGCTCCTCATTGCAGGAAACCATGAAAGAAGCACTGAGTCCAAAGTCAGAATGGACATGAGATATAGTCCATTTGAGATACGGTACATTTTTCATACACTCTGCTCAACCAGACAATTATGTAAATAGGACTTACAGTATATGTTTCTAGACTCCATTTATTCAGTTTTTAAATTATTTTTGTGATATAACTGTTCTCCCAGTTTATAACTCTTGCACTTTATAACCATCTCCTCAACATCTTTATAACCACAGAAACATAACTTCTCAGAGAAGCTTCTTAGCATACAACCTTGGTTTTCTATTGTTTAATTTTCTCTTAACATTGCTAATTACAAATTCTTTATAGAAGATGTCTGACATAAATTGGCTTTACCAATGGTATCCTCAAAAGCCTTGGCTATATACAAGGACTGAGAACTGATCTCTGGCCCTAAACCTAAGTGACACAGCAGAGATTACACAGTAGATACCTAAACCAAGTGGTTTTTTGGGTATAATCCCAGTTGCCATAGTGAGTCACAGTCTGGGAGAAAGTTAAGTGCCTGGGGCAGTCTGGTGGGATGGATGGATGGATGGATGGATGGATGGATGGATGGATGGATGGATGGATGGATGGATGATTGCAAGGCAAGTGTGTGTGCCCATGCCTTGATATTACTTCACTGTTGGTGGAGCAAAAAGATTCCATGAAATTCTAGGGCCAGTGGGACTTCCCAGCTCTTGTGTCTAAAGGTGACCATAACAGGTCAGTTCTGAGAAACTCTGGGTTAATGATTTCAGAGATTTAACCTTTGGTTCCTAAGTGGACCCTGTTCAGGTTTTAACAGGATCTTCTCTATCCTGTACACTTTCAGTTTCACCATATGTATTTTTCAGAAGTGCCTTTAAGAGCTTTTGCATTCCACAATTTTATCCAGGCATTAGAAATTCCCATTTGCTTTTCCTGAGGCAGCTGGCCTCAACTCTTTTTCTTTGCAAATGCATAATGGGAACAGTGTATGTGAGTGCTTTACCACTGGTGTTGTAGGTATAGATGTTGCATTACAATTATGAGGGTGATTAGGGGATTCTTTGCTGTGATATGCATCCTTCTGATATACCCAGCTGCCTCAGGCTTTTTTATATGCTGCTCTTCTTAAGCTTTCTACAGACCCCTTATTTTGCTGAGTATCTCAAATCACACTATTCTTCTTAAAAAAGCCCCAACAAAATACAGACAGATATATTAGATGAAAACTGAAGCTGTAGGAGGCGGAAGAGGCAAAGTCCCATGCTTCTCCAGGAGTGAAATGCCTCTGAAAAAGTGATAGATTTAAATTTTCTTCAACTCTGAGTTGTCTGGCAAGCAGGACACAAACATAGTCTTTAAGTCTCCCTCAAGAGAGGTGGGATGCTGGAGGATTATCCAATCTGGTGGAGATTAATGAGGTTTTCTTTTCAACTGGCTAGTTCAGCCCAAGCTTGGATGAGAAACGTTTTGAAGTTCTTTAGGGTGAAAAGTGTGTTGTAAAAATCAGAAGGTTCAGGGAAAGGCAGGTACAGGGCTCTGGTGTAAGAATCCAATTAGATGGCCAATCAGTACTGACTGACAAAATAAAAGGATGATCAAACATGAATAATGGGAGAAGGCTCACACAATTATTTTCTTTCTCTTAATCTAGCCATAGCAATGACAGATGCTGCCAGTTGACACTAATATCTATTCATAAATTCTTCTTTAACATGTGTATCTGGTGGTGGCCAATTTGTGAAGCGCTTTCCAGATGGCCTGTCAGGGTGATGGAACCAAGGATACCTGAAAGCTACAACATCTTCTGCTTGTTTTAGCAGAGTTTTCAAGTTGACACAGTTTCCTCTGATTTTCCTATCTCACTGAATTTAACAAATGAATCAATAATATGCTCTCTGCACCTCTGTGATTGTTTCATTCCCTCCTGTTAAATGCTTTTAGTGCAACTCCTGCTGTGCTCAATTCTAGCAGGAAATATCAAAATTAGAAGAACAAGCAAGAAGAGTGCAGAAGAGCTCAGAGACAGGCACAGTAACATGAAGAAACTATGATTGCGGTATTGTGGATTCCAAAGAGAAACAGAGTTTTAATAAATATAAACTCCACTTGAAAAAAAAAGAGGAAGTAACAGGGTAGAAAACAAAGAGTTACAATAATAACCATTGTTCACAACAACCTTTGAGTGTCAGATTGGCAGATCACTTTGATATTACCTTTTAATAAATTTAGGCACAAAAGCTAGCATCAGTGAATAAATGATATAAAGAGTTGTGTGCATTATGAAATTTTATTTTTAGAACTACTGTTTTAACCTGTTAAATAACAGAGCTGTTGGGAACAAGTGACTGCTTAGCATGGATACTACTGAGCCTGTTGTTCAGTGTTCATGGGGTTCTTGTGCTTTGCTTTGCAGTAACATGTACTTCAAGAAGAACATCTCAGCTGATTACATGCACAACGTACTTGTCCTGACTCTGCCACCAGCTAATTACAGCTACAATACTGTAATTAGAGACTATGTAGAGATGGAGGAGGACATCCTGGTAAGAACACTATTTTATATCTGATTATTGCATTTCGTTCATTCCTGTTCATGTATGAGGAAATGAAAACTAAAAATGCAGTTGTAATCATCCCCTGTCATGCTTCTAAGCTGATATTCCTTTATATTATTGCAGGATGGTATTTTGTCCTGATGTAATGATGTCAAAACATAGTATCATAAGGCAAATCTGCAGGATGTCATGTTCCTGCTTTGTGAAGTTCAACTCAAACTTCTAATTTGTTCTGCAAGTGTCATATTCATAGGGAATGAGGGAGACTTACAGGCACATGCTTTTACCACTTCACATCTGAGGGACTGACACTCTTACATGTAGCTGTAAGGCATCACTCAAGAAAGATCTGTACATGCAATTGAGATGTGAGCATGGAAAGTTCAGAATTAATAATTGTTGACTAATTTGCACAGATATGTCTAAGAGATGACAACCATTGCAGTTTCTTTCCAGTGGCTTTCTAGATAAGCTTCAAAAACAGGAAACTTTTTTTTTTCCATAGGAAATAAGGGGTTTTTTTTTAATTTCCAGAAAAGCAGAACCTATGAAAATGCTGTATTTGTTTAGTGGAACTGATACTCCCACCATCTGCCCAGGAAAGGAACCAGGTTCTTCTTGTATAGTTTCTCCATCCCAGGATTTGTGGCTTTGAGCTCCAGCTCTCCAGCAGGCAGCCTGAAGGTTCTGGCTGGATTTACAGGGCTTCTAGATCCCCCAGCCTGGCCTCAATTATTTTTTGGTGCCAGCTCTATGGCAGGCTGCTGGAAATTCTGGCATAGCTCCCTGCCCCTGAGCTGTGGCCACTGGGAAGCCCAAACTTGCTGGCACCACACTGAATTATCTGCACAGAAACTCATATTCAAAGCCAGGGTCTTTGGGACACACTTAGCAAAGCAGAACTGCCAAGAACTTACAGTGTAGGATTTCTTGAATCCTTTGCACCAGGATCAGCATGCCAGACCTTTACCTATTGGCCTCTTTTAAGTTTTCAGCACCTTCCTGTCTTCATACATCAAAAATATATTTTGTTTGCCTTTCTTTTTTGAAATGAAAACGCTCACATGGCATTGGCCATCTACTCATGCAGTGTTCAGCAGATTCTGGTCTTCTCTGCTGGAGTTTCTACCAAATGGAGACAATCAAGGTTATTATAGCCTTATGGCAGAAGCAAGAACTCTCAAACAGTAATTTTCATTTTCTTTTGGTCTAGATGGAAGATGACTATCTTGCTGGCTATTTCAATGCAGTGTTACTGTTTGGACATAGTGTCAAGAAATTTGTCATCTCACAGAGCCCAATGTCACCTTTCAATTTAATCCGTGAATTCCGAAATACCACTTTTGAAGGTAAAAAAAAGTACTGTCCTTTGCAGGGTTCACTAAATTGATGAGGGGAAAGAAATTTCATTTTAAACACTCTTAGGACAAGTCACTTCTACCCTAAAAGAAGTCCAAGCCTTTCAATGAGTTTTATTCCAGACTTTTTTCTTTTTATATAATTTTTACAAGGATGCTGTTTTCAGTATTTGATGTTCAAAATGACTCTGAAGTCACTTGGCTGAGCTTTAATGAAGTAGTCTCAACCTTTTCCAGTTTACAAAGCCATGTAGGCCTGGGTGCCTGCAGTGTGGGTGTAGGCCAGCTGACAGTGGGTTGGCTCCTCTTAGTCAACTTTCTTGTTCCTCTCACAGGTTGTCTAGCACTGGTGGGCTTTTGTTTTGTAGGCCATGGGCTTAAAATCACAGAATTCAATCATTAGGAAAAGACAGAGGCAAAACTTATGCAAAGAAGTGAAAATGTTATCTCTCTGGGAGTATAGTCCCAGTTGTTGCTTCATATCAGAGATCTGTACCAAAACGATGACTCAAAGTTTTGTGTTTATGCCCCACCTACATTCAGCAAATATGTGTGTAGAAGTTTCCCAGATTTTTCTAAGATAGGAAAGGCTGCAGGCTTATCTTTGCTTTAACCATGGTATCTAATACCTAGCAAAATATAGTTTACTAATTCCTTCTGGAGACAGCATCCCTTTCCGAATGTCAGTAAACTTATCTCTTCTGTTTAAGTTTAGAAGTTAAGTTGCACAAATGTTTTTACTCATCCAAAATACAGCACTGTAATGCTCGTCATAATTTATAGGTTTAGTTAAAAAAAAATTCTGAAAGTGATAGGTTTTGAACAACCTTCATTCTTTCCTGTGATGGAGTCTGGTACAGTAGGGATTTCATACAAAAATTATTTTGATATTAAGAAGGTAGACCATGAAAAAGTTAGCATCAGTTTTTGAGGTGAAAAGGGAGAAGGTAATTGCAGAACTAAAATAATGCTGATACTGAACTTAGGAGAAATAAAACAAGTCATCATCAAGAGCAGCGAAAGGACAATCTGAAGCTGATAAAAAAAATCCTCTTATAAAAAAAGGGGAAAACAAAGGTGAGACTTTCAGGAATAGTGAATATTGGCTAAGCTTGTGCTCATGTTGAGGCAACTGACTTGTGCAGTCAAGCTGAGCCAAGCTGTGCTGAGGGATTTGGGAAGTTCCACCTTAAAATCCTTGTAATGTGCTACACAGGCAATTTCTCAATGTGCACATTTGCTGATGTACAGAGAGAGAAGGCTAAAGGCAAAAAGAACATGGTAAAAACATTATTATTAGGCTTTCAAAAGAATAAAGGGAATGAAAGCATCCTTGTATTTCTTTTACTACTGATAGATTCAAACTGCAGGTGGAAACAGACTATTTTGCTTCTCACTTCCAAAATGGTCTCTTCAAGGGAGGTGACTCTGACATTCTTGGTATGCTGAAGAAATCTGACAAATATATTTTGTTGTAGCTAGAGGGAGACTTTCTTCTTCAGTGCTGTCAGTTCAACACTTTTTATTGGATTTTGTAGAGAAAGTGTAGTGTGGTATTAAAAGAAAAGTTAAAAGCACCACACTGAGCTGATACGTATCTAGCACATACCTGAAGAAGAAAAGTACCCTAAGTATCAGAAATCCTTCTCTTTATCCCATCCCTCCGGCCCCATATTTGTGTTTCTGAAAATGCAAGCCCTCTAATGAATTCCTTGTGTCTGCAGGTGTAGAGGGTCCTGTGATTCTGGATGAATTTGGAGACATTGATAGCAATCTGACCGTGCTGTACACATCACACACTGCAAATTACGTACGTATGTGCAGGGTGCAACTGTTCAACCTTATATATGAAAGGAGAAACAGAATGCCCTGTACTGTTGCATAAGAATGATGAAAATAACTGCAGCAGGTGTGGTGGAGTGCCAAGGCGTTCTGTGCATGCCAGAAAGGGGTCATGTGAGGTGTACTGGAGACTGACAGGATTGATGTAATCTGGTGATTCAGTAAGTGAAGTGCAGCTGGTATTTTGTGGGATTGGTAAATTTATTTTCAGAGAGAGGGGAGGAATGAGAAAGAATATTGCAGCCAAGCATATGGATACAGTGAGAAATACACCACTATAGCAGGAAAATTAATTTGAGTTTGGGCAATACATTTATTAAGGGTAGTCTGGAGCAAGGGACAAAAGAGGGAGAACATAGCTGCTGACTGCATTTCTTCCCTCCTCCCATCCATAGTTCAAACCTCTCCTGTATTTCAACACTCAAAGCAATGGCACGTGCGCGGCGACTAACAGTCCGGATTTTATTTGGAAGAACCACAAACTGCCCAGTGATACTCCAGGCACTGGTGAGACACCTATTAAACCTACCACCTACATCTTTGAAGACAAGTCACACAGTCCTGAGATCCACCTGCTGTGTGATCCAGCATGCTACTTTCACACTGCCCCCAGCCACTGATGCAAGGAGCTGGGTGCAGAACAGCGTCTTTCCTTCTCCTGCCTCATCCCCACCATGTTCTCTGCCTCCAGTCCAGTTCAAAACCTTAATTTCTGTTTTGGTGCTGATACTAAGTCTCTCGAAAACTCAGTACTGTACCAGTGATTATGGGGAATACCATGGGGTATTTCAGAAGAAGTCACCCCCAAATGAATAGTCTTCCCTAGAATATGGTAGTAGTGTGAACTGTTTGAAAGAGTGTCCAGGAAAGGCAGCAGAATTGAGGTTATGATGAGTTATCTGACTCTGCATTTCTGTATCTGATGGACCATGGTGGCTTCTTTTTGCTGCTTTATCCTTGTTGCAGGGAGCTGGGGAGAGGACACAGCACTGTGCAGATTCTGGGGGCTCTGAGAAGAGCTGACTCTGTGAAGAAAGACCATGGGGAAACTAGGTTATAGCTCTGTTTACACCCATACTTTAAATCTAAAATCTCAGAAATCACCACCTTCTTTCCTTTTGAGTTTTTGGTGACTCCTGGATAGAATGGATGAAGCCTCTTGTTATTCAGCATAGCAGAGCAGAGCCTTGGCAGTCTGATGAGACTGAGATTGTTTCCCCCTTTAAGACTGCTGTCACATGGTGATTGGCAATGGAAGGGCATATGCTTCAGGGTATGATATGCAGAATAAAAATTATTGCAGTGGCAGTAATTGCAAGGGTTAGTGCACAGTGGGTTAGTGTTCACCTGAGTCATTCCATCAGTGAGAATCCATAGATGAAGCTGTTAAAAGTCTCTGCTAAAGTAGTCCCATTAATTTGCTGTATTGCTTGCCTCCATTAGGGAATAGGCAAAGTATAATTGGAGAGATAAACATCTTCTGCTAACTAAGAGTCCATTCACAGTAAGGTGGTAAAATTTAAACATTTTTATTCCTCAGTAAAGTAAATCAGGTGCCCTAAAATTAGGCTTTATCCCTCTTAAGAGAGGCAGGAATAGTGGTTTATTGCCAGAGACCCATGGGAGTTACCAGGAGAAGGGAGGCGGGAGCTTTGATAAGACTCAAGTTAGTTTTGGGAAGAGCAGAGCGATTTCAGTGGAGCTTTCATTTTTCATCTCTGGTCAAATCTCTGGTCTGCCTTGGTTTGACTATGAGTGCTGTTTTTTTTCAGAGACAGCAGCACTGCACACATCAGCCACAAGGTCTCCCTGTACCAGCTCCATGAGCTTTGTGCTTTCTGGCTCCTGTCTTCTTGATGTTGCTCCGGTCCCATGCTCATCCATCCCTTGGGCCCCATAACATGCTGTATTGTCAGTGGATCTTACATATCCTTCAAATATTCTCCTCAGTATGTCCTTGTTTGAAGCTGCTGCACAAGGGGGAAAGAGAATTGCAGAAAGCCAGTGTCTACAAATGTTGGTAGCTTAACATCTAGTGCTTAACTGAAGCCTGACACTGTGGCCAAGCCATACTAAACTTAAACTGCCACCCAAAGGCACTTGATCATTTTGTTTCACATTAAAAAAAAAAATTAACCTTCCTTCATTGTGATTCTAAATAAATATATCCCCCCCAAAAAGGAGAATGGTCAAAGTTTAAGTAATCACTGTGTCTTGCTAAAGCCAGTCAAAACTTTCCATCCTGGAATATCTTTTTTCCTCCGAGTAGGTGAACAGCAGAGACAACCAGAGAGCCCTGCTTCGTCCTAAGCCATAACTGAGAACAGCTGACCCAGTTCTGCTGCCTTCCTTCCTCCTCGTATTCCGTAAAAAAAACGGGGGCTCATCCATATTTTCCCCTTATTCAGAAAGTTTTAACCCTTATTCTAAACACAGATAATTCTTCAATAAACAAACGTTTCTGGTTCCAGAGGACCAGTTGTCTCCCTCTGCCGCTTGTAAAACTAAGAGCCAGAAGGTGGCAGCAGAACCTCAGGAAAGGGAAATTACGGTCCCCCGGCACTTCGACGGAAAATTGTAATCTGTTGAAGCTGTATGCCACAATTCACAAACCTGAAGTTTCAGACAATTTTTATGCAAAATTATTTTGCCCGTTCTCATTTATCTCTCATTTTATAGTGGTGACTTAACTTGTGGAGGAGAACGATGGTACTGATGATTTTCATCAGAGAGCATCAGACTAATACTAAATTACCTTGAGGCCCTTAGACATACTGAAAGAATCCCTGATGAACATATTGAAAGAAATTGGAGAGATGTGATACCCAGAAAAAGAAAAATCAAAACAGAAATCTGGCTCCAAATTCCAGAGGAGTTCATAAACGGAATCCTATGTCAGATACAGGCACAAAAATTGCTATGTTGAAAATCCTTCCTCAATTGCTGCTTGATTCTGAAGGCAGCTAGTGTGTGTGCATTTGGTTCTTATTTCTTTACTAATTTTGATTTTTTTTTCTGTGTCCCTTCATTTCTGCTCCTGGGCAAAGACAGAAGTATATTAGCCTCAGTAAGGCTGAATAATTCAGCTCTTTTACTGTCCTTGATCAACATGGCAATCTGCAAAACTGGATTCTTCTCTGCCTTTTTTGCCTGAGACATTTGCTCAGTAAAGTAGGTTCACTCTAGTCATGTGACCACCAGCTGAAGCTGGGGGATAATGGCCTGTTATTCTTCAAATGAAGTTGGTGGCCACCAACTTTCCTTCCCAGTACCCCCAAGCTCCAAGAACAGACACAAGAGAGGCTTCAGTTTGCTTTTCCACAGTAAGACAATCAACATTAAAACCTTATTCAGTTCCCAGCCTTGTTCATCCTGTGTACCTGCTCAGGATTAGAACCCTTGTGGGCTCTATAGATTTGGGATCTAAGTCCTCAAATGCCTGAACAACATGATTTTCAAACTATTTGGCTCCTAGCAGCTTCCAAGGATACTTTACTGGCTTTGTGCTGCCACCAGATTAATTTCCCTCTACAGATATTAATTTCCTACTGAAGAGTACAGTCCACACAGTAGCACCATTGCCTGGGTGTGCCCACAGATTGCCCATTCCTCAGGTGGGGATGTAAGGCTGCACTAATCTGGGTCATGCTTCATCCTACATTGAAAGAGGCAACTGTCATTCCAAGGCAGTGCTGGACTTTACCAAAGCCTCTCGATTTGGATGTGACCAAAAAAGTGTCCTTGGTCAGCTACTGTGATTTCCATGTGTGTGTGAGAGTAATTTCTTAAATACAATATTGTTTTTCAGCATCCTCCATGAAGTTATCTTTCAATTTTTCTTTTTTGCAGGCCCACACGTCTTGACTATTGCTGTCTTTACACTCACGGGAATTGTGATTCTGGTTCTGATCATTTCTTTGCTGATTCTAAGGTACCAACCCCTCTGGCTTTCTGTTTGTTTGTCCTTGAATAGTTTTCCCACTAGGACAAAGCCTTTGATCCCTCCTTGAAGAGCTATTGATTAGCTTACCTTGCACACCTGTGTGGTTGTCCCTAGTGTGAACTCTGGTAGTGCCAAGTAGTGCTTGCATCCATGGTGTTGTTATGACAGGTTAATAAACAAAGGAGAAGGTGCAGCAAGGCTCAGTGTTCTTGCATCTGCTAAAAATCTCTGATTCCTATACATACACAGAAATATGTCTCATACCAATCTTCAGATTTTTTCCACTTTACTACCCATCTTTGGCTTTCTTGGGATTCACTTATATTTCTTTAATGTATTGGTGACATAAAAGCTCAATCTAGAAGGTGGTGTTTCTCTTGACACACTGTAGGAGTCAAAACACCATGAGGTTTTGGTGTTTTCATTGCATGGATCCATTCCTTCAACTCTGTCAACACCCTGCATAAAAATTTTTCTAACAGCTTGGAATTTCATGCAGCATTATCATTATGGAAAAGGCAGAAATAGAAATAATTGATGCCTCCTTTTGATGGAAGAAATCCCACCACAGTTCCAAAGTATAGGATTTTCTTTAATCTTTAAAAAAATCTTCTTACCTGTGCCTCCCTTTTCAATCTGTATTTTTGTTACATGGTGGAGAACTTCAGAAAAAAACAAGAAAATAAGATCTTAAGAAAAGTTTATTAGAAACAGATGCTATTCAGGCTCTCTTATTTTGAGTAGACCAATCTGAGTTGCTAACTAAAACAAGGGAAAAATCAAAGATAAAGATACACAACTCTTATACATCCAGTTGTATGCAGGATACATAGGAGCTAATAATTGTCACATCTAAGCACTGACATACAAACAGACAGTAAAGTTTCCAATGCCTATGAAAATTAATAAACAAAAGCAGAGACTTCTAAAATATTCTATACTTCTTCGTATTTGCAGATGCATAAAATCTAAATATTCTGTTTAGATGATTAGATTATTGTCTGCATACCTTTGTGATATTCTCAAGCATCAGATATAGAAGAGATTTCTGAGACTTTTTTCGAATAAAACTTGCACTTTTAGTGTCAAAACAATAGTAAACTTCTCAAATATAATTGCTACTTAAGATTATTCCCTAACAAGTAAAGAAGAGAAATTCCTACGAAAATCAACAAAATGCCTCATTATTTGTTCTTTATCTCTTAAGTTTCTAGCACACTTGAACTATTCTACAGCTACATGTGAAGTTCTGACTACAAAGTAAAAAGTCTAAATCCTGAAAAACATGTAACTAAATATTAGACCTAGTAGGTTTTAATTCAGTTTGATATGTTCTTAATAACCAGCTGATACCAGTTTGAACTCTAGTGCATCCTAATGACACATAGACACACCTTACAAGGTAGAACAGAGAAAAACAGTTCTTACTGCAATTGTTGGTCTTCATTTTCTTAAGCAAATATATGCTTAAAAATGTAGTGAACAAGGGAATATTTGTGTTATTAGTCAGTAGTATGGGTTCTGCCATTTGGAGCATTTGCCAGCAGTTATTAGTGTGTTAGGATTCTCTCCAGTCAATCCTGTACAGTTTTTTAGTCAAGGAAGGACTTGCACAAGTAAGGAGACAATTTGATGAGCACTAGCTGTCTTGTAGCTTTTCTCTAAGACTGCCTGCTCTTAGAGAATTTCTGCAGTGGAGACAGCAGTTTCTTTCTCCCATTTCCAAGGACTCTTCCTCATTTTTACAAATTGTGCAGAATACAAGGGACACCCACAAAAAGGCACTTGATCACTCAGCACCTCCTCTCCTGGCATTGTATTCACAGCAGTTCTTACTAACCAGTGTGGATGGCAGGACTTCCTTTGGCTTACATTTGTTTGTGGGACCTCTCTTCCAAGTACATTTAATTACATGGAGGAGAAAACTGTATAAAATCCAGATGGTCCTTTATGCTTTAAATTCTTCTGACCACCCCCAAGACTCTGACAATTGCCTAGCAGTTGTTCTGCTAAATCTGCTACAGAATGAATGAGCATTAGGCTTTCCCAAAGCTAGGAGAATTAAGGAGTTTCCTCAAACTGGAAAACTGGATGAGAGCCACAGGGCTTCTGCTCAAGTCTCAGCAACTTGTCACACCATCCTTGTGTCATCCTGACGCTAGATGCTTCCCTGTCCTAATCTCCTGTTGTGGGTTTCGGTTCCCTGGGAGGATGTCCCAGAAGGCTTCTCTTGTTCTTCAGGAAGTACAGGAGAGATAATGAGCGCCGGTGGAAGAAATGGTCCCATATACCACCTGAGGAAATCCTGCCTCTAGAAACCAGTGAGACAAGTTATGTTAGTTTAAAGGTAAGAGAAGCACAGTGTCCAAAGCTGGATCTTGGATTCTGTCTCCTAAGGACAATCAATGCTGGGGTTTTGACATGTTCTGACTACAGCACCCTATGGCTCTGGTAGGATGAGGACCTGTTAATTTTTGATTTTTTTTTTTAACCCACACTTGCTGTATTGAAGAAATAGAAATCATTCCCCATCTATTGCTCCCTAATAGAATATACATGTTCCTATCGGTAAAGCTCATTTTATGATGGGGGAATGGGCTGGGTATTGACTTCCAGTCTCTGTTACAAATGATTTCCTGTGCATTATTATGCCTCCATAACGCCAAAGAGCATGAAAACAGCAGGTGGAGGGCCTGGGAGTGGCATGGATGTCCCACAATTTCTGTGGCATGTAGTAACCCTCCCTAGAGAGAGAGGTTTATGCTTCTCCGTGTGGCACACACAGACATTACTAATCCCTCTGGACCTGTCAAGTGAGGAGTAGGTGATAATTGCAAGTTAATTATTCTTCTTTGTTCTCAGATTGATGAAGATAAGAGACGTGACACCACCCAGAGACTTCGCCAGGGCAAGTATGACAAGAAGGTAACCTGACTGCAGTGTCCATGCTCCCTTCCTCACCTTTAGGAGGGCACATTTTGGGAGGAGGTCATTCCACCTCCCCTGACCTTGCAGAATGGTTAGTTCTTATGGAAGGAGTAAGCCCTTTGTTCCCGATCTTCTGCTATGTATTTTGTTTGCTGACAGAAGGCTAAATATTAGACTCCATGAACCCCTAGCCCTGGAGTACAGAAGCATAAACACAGGGACCAGAAATCTGATACATTTTGGTACTACAGAGGTGAATAGGTTAATGGAGGACAGGCCATTTACATGGCAATTCTTTGCATTCAGTAGAGCTATCTGCCTGATTGAGGTATATTCTTGTTGAGTTAAAATCTGCACAACTGATAGATCTAAATCCTTTGAAGAAAATATAGCTCCAGTACTTATTAGCTGATTAACTGAAACTCCACCAGTGAAGCAGTAGGCTGGTGTTTCTGAAGTATTTCTTTGTATGGACATTTCTTGGAAGAGAAAGACTAATTGCTGTTGTACTAAACATATGACTTTTTTTCTCCTACTGGTATTTTTCCTTCAGGTGGTGATCCTAAAGGATCTCAAAAACAGTGATGGAAATTTCTCAGAAAAGCAAAAAATAGAACTGAACAAGGTAACTGTTGCACATAGAAACTGGACACAGCAGGGTGGGATGGAGGCTATGAGTGAAGACATTGCTTTCCACTGTCAACTCCAATAGCCATATGCTTGTGCATGTTTGTGAGGTGGACAGGTAATGAATTCCTCAAAGGATATTGCTTGATGAACTTTATCTTTGTTATGTGATCTCATCACCACTTCAGAGTCTGAATCGTGTGCCAGTCAAGCTGAGGATGAATGAAGTAATTCATGTGCTGTCATATGGCCTTACTTAATCAGTTTTTATAGCTGATGCTAAAAGGCACTGCACTCTTTTGGCTCATATCATACCAATTCATCAGTAGTGGAATGTTGTAGTTAAATCTTATTATTGAATGCCAAGTGCAGCTCTTTAAATATAAGTTACTCTCTGCTGACTTCTGCACACGGACTCTTTCAGCATGGGAGATTAATTTGGCTGCAGTACTGCATCTTTTTTTGAATGGTTTTCCTATTACACAACACTGCTATATTGTGAATTCAATAAACTCTAAAAATACCTCAAAGTAAACTACTGTTGTCTATTTAAATGGACAAACTCCATAATATCATCCAGCATCATTAAATTTTTATTACTTGATCATTTACTGACTGATTCACATCATTCTGTCACTCATAATGGCTATTCTGGTCAGCTGGGAGGTTTGATAGAGAGGCAGTAATAGATACTATATTGGGCTCTAAAATTAACTTGCACTACCCAACAGCAGCCACTCTTATCTCCCTAATCCAGAAGATTCTGGAATGACAAATGTCTTCAAGTACTTCACTCAGTGCCTTAGCACACTCTGGTTTAAGGGAAACTCATACATCTTATCAGGGCCTGAGATAAAAAGCCTTGTCATACAAATATCCATGTCCTATGTTTCTGTACTAAAAATGATTGCTTTTAAAAACAGATTAAATGTCTCTGCTCCAGCTCCTACAGATTGATTATTACAACCTGACCAAGTTCTATGGCACTGTGAAGATAGACACCATGATCTTTGGGGTGATTGAATACTGCGAAAGAGGTTCTTTGCGGGTAAAGAATTTTAAGGGTCACCTTCTACCCCCAAATTATCAAATTTCAAAGTAAGAAAAGAAATCCCCATCTCTCTGTCTTTGACCCTCATGCAGCAGCCATGGACTGAGCAAGAGGTGGCAGGTTTCTAAGTTTCCTCCCCCTTGCTTGGCGCTCCCCATCCCTCCCCAGGTTCTGCTGTGTCACTTTGATGGTTCTCAGCAGCAAGAAGACGAGGTGAGGGGGAGCCAAGGAAAAGTACAGACCCAGGCCACAGTAACAGCCAGTATTGGTGTTGTGTCCCCTATTGGAAGCATATAGGATTTAACTTGTTCTTAATTTTCCAGTCTGTAACCGTTGTCTCTGCTGATGTGCTTGTGTACCACAGAGTATGCAAGGACAGAAAAAAAAGAATATATTCAATATTATTAAGGGAGAAAAATGGCAAGTTCTGCATTATAAGGGAAAATAATCCTTATTTTTTGTTTATAAATAGAAATGGTAAATTGATGCTGGCAAGAATATGGAAAGACTTACTACTTTATTACTGGTTTATTACTACCAACATTATTTCAGTGCTAATCATGAAGTGATAATCATCAGCTCTTCTTAGGGTATATATTGTCTCTGCTTCTGTGATCATACAAAGACTGTCATCAGTACCAGTGGTCTCTGGAACAAACTCACAGCAAGGCAGCAAAATAATTGTTCTCGAAGTTATTTTCTGGTAAACTGGCATACTTGTGGAAGTTTACCTTTATCAATGGATGTCATCTTGTCTGAAAGAACTGTAAATGACTGGCAGGCAAAGATAAAGCAACAGTTTACTTTGAACTTGTTAGGCTAGGAGTAAATTGGTAGGAAATGGACTGTGAGCACAAAACATGGAAAATCCTCTCCCTTCCTCTTGCACAACTTGACCATTTGTTTCTCAGCTATTTTGTGTTATTAAAAACTTGTTTTGAAAACCGATTTCGCAACCTATTTTCATTGCAGAAACCTTTCTTTTCTGTAGTCCCCACTTTTCTAGCTCTGTCTGAACTTAATATATATTTAATATTCCCTAAGTTTTGAGTCAACTTCTGTTCTAGTGCATGTACTTTCTATAAAAACCAAAGTTGCTGGTTGAAAGGCATGCAATTTGTGCACCCATATCTCATCTTCTGCTTTTTCCCTGAAAAACTTTTCTTCTCTTGACAGGATGTTTTAAATGATAAAATATCCTACCCTGATGGCACGTTCATGGACTGGGAATTTAAAATCTCTGTCATGTATGATATTGCCAAGGTAAGTGTGCTGTCATATGTAAATGTAAATCAGCCTGTCCTGTCTTGCAGAACTGATCCTCTGAGGAGTGTAGCTCTCAAAGTCGTCTTCTTTCCTAGAGCTGTGTGCCCTTCCAGTCTGTTCTCCTCTGGGGACAGTTATCTGAGGCAGGCTTTCAGACTGAAGGAGGAAATAGGGGTCAGAACTGGCCTGGGGCTATTTATAAATAAACAAATCAAGTATACCCCAAAGAAATGTGGCCCAGAGACCAGAGGGTTACAATCTGCTGACCAGTGGTTCTGGTAAGTAGGGCTTATGCTGTCACAAGCTCTGCAAAACACACTGCTTTGTGGCCTCAGGTAAAGCATACAGAGAAAAACTGTATTTTTTCAAATCACAGACTTATTCTAATATCTATCCAGAGATGGGATCAACTTTTTCTAAACAAACTGTTCATGTACCATCCTGATTTTCTCATTAGAGTGAGACACTGGTTTCTCACTACAGCTATCAATTTCAAGCAGTTGGAGAGGGAAAACATTAGTCATGTACAGAAACCAAGGCTGTTTTTCAGTAGCTTTCAACAGATCTTTGCTTTTTAGGTCCTTGCGGTAGGAAAAATCAATATGCACAGTAAAGGAAATTCTGTTCTACATTAGTCACTTGTAACTGTTTAGCTAGTAGGTAAGGACCCTTTGTAATTCACTGGCATAATAATTCATTATGCCTCTACAGATAATGTAAAGAATCCCCTCCACAATCTGATCTTTTTGCCAGGGCTCAGCTGCTCTGCTCTTCCTCTAGCTGGTTTGAGTTGAACAGGCCTCCTATTTCCCTACATGCACCAGTTCAGATTTGGTCTCCACAATGAATGACTCCACTGTGTCTGTTCTAAAGAGATATTGAAAATCTTGTGCTTTATTAAAGCCCACTTAATCCAAATTGTCACAGTTTGTTGGCCTTGTTAATGACTTTCAAGTTCAGTTTACGTTCAGTTAAAGTTTCATTTTAAGTAGTAGCAGAGGAGTTTCTCTTCCTCCTCAAAACCCAGAGTATTTTTTAACCCTTTGCACCCTCAGATCACCTTCAGATGTTTCCTTAGAAAATAATGATTAGTACTGTCTCTGTTTATGAGGAAAGAGAAATCCCAGTCCCTCTGAAGGGAGTGACCAAACGCCCAATGACTGCATTTATGCTGAGACTGCACAGCCAGTCATTTGCTGCACCATTGGTAAAGGGGACATGGCACCTGCGGATGGATTGGCACAAAGCATCTGTTATGTGGAATGGCTCCTGAGCATTATTAGCTGTGTTAGGAGAGATGGTTCACAAACTCTTCATGAAAACTTGTATGTACCTAGGATTATTAGGAAAATTACTGTTGTTTGGATGACCTGCCAACTCTCCTATTCCTTGATACTATGGTGAAGCTTCTGGGACCTACACATTTCCATGAAATTCTAGTATTGCTTTTTCCAAACCCTATCTTCTAAACCTCCAAGCACCATGTCTATATTTACTTGAATGGCTTCTCTTTTTAAAGAAGTAATTTCATGGCCTCTCAACTCCAGTTCCTTTCATCTCAGTATCTGTCCTTTTCAAGTCCAGCTGCAGCTCTCCAGGCTATTAAAATACTTATGACCTGGTGTTCCTTTGCCTTCCTTTTGAGTTGCTTCTCCCTCTCCACACCACCACTTTCATTCACTCTGCTTTTACCATGGCCCAAACAGTCCTTGTACTATGCTTGCTTGAGAAGCTGCTGCATCTGTTTCTGAACAAAGGTTGGGTCTCCTGTATTCCCTGGAGCAAACAGCCAAGTGATGACTATTCTTGGAGCCGTCTCTAATTCAATAGAAAAGGTGATGTGGCCAAAGAGGAAGTCCTAAATCTATTCAGTTTACTTTCCCCCCTCCATCTTTTCTTTCTTGCTTGCTATTGTAGCTGCCTCTTGAATTGATGGGACCACCTTATAACTACATGGATTTGGCCATGTGCCCAAAGAGCTCTGATGAAAGGTCTGCTGAGAGGGAATTGCAGTAATCAAGCCTTGTAGTTATTAGTGCATACGCTGTCGTTGCAATAGTATTTATTAAATAAGTGGCTGCTGCAGGATATTGTGCAAGGGGTTGTAATATTCTTGCATTATGCCAGGAAAAGGTTTGTCAGTCAGAACTAAAGCTTCAGAGCTCCGGAGCAAAGGTTACAAGAATGCTCAAATATTTGGAACTATTGTACTGAAAGCCATTATAAATTTTGAAAATCACATTGTGGGTTTTTAATAGGTTCTGTGTTTTCAGGTAGGTGCATATGTTAGTGGGGAGGAAAGAGGAAAATTTTATCAGGGACATTTACAAGACCTTTGCCTCCAGAAGCTGTTAACAAGAAAGCCTTGGGTTAAGGAAATCTAAATTCCCTTTGCCTGTCATTTGATGCTGATACTAATTGGGAATTCTGCTGCAGTAATGGAAATATTTTGTGGCTAATGAAAGCAGGAGCTGGAAGAAGGCGTTGCTGGAGGAAAAAGGGCCTAAAGCAGGCAAAACATCCTGGGTAGTGTCATCAGGGCTGCATGCGTAAAGCTGCTTAATCAAGAAATGTGTTCCTTGGGTATAGTGTGCACACAATCTCTGTAAATTTGGCATGGTCTAGATAGGTCCAGGATAACCAGTCCAACAACATTCTCCAGAGATTGCATCTTTTGCAGGCAGCTTGTGTCTCAGATGTACATCTACTCTGCCCAAAACTCAGCTTGTATCTCAGTGATCTCTTGTAGCATTTTCTGATCCATTCCCAATTAGGAGTAACCCAGTATTTGAAAAGAAAACCCAGCATGTCATACAGTGTATCATGACCACATGAGCCGTGTAACCCTGATGGGATTCTATCAGTTATAGAAAAGGATGAGCTATACATGCAGGAGCCTAAGTGGAAGATCATTCAGAGAAGAAACTGAACAGATATAACATACCTGTTCCGCAGGATAGAGATTGCCCTTCATATACTGAGCATGAAGAAATGAAGCTTATAGGAAGAAGAACAACCAGCAGTAGGTTATAAGTTGGTGTGAGTTTAAGTTGTTCAGAAGAGTGAAATGGAACAGAATAAATAATAACAAGAGGCTACAAATTGGCATACCTACTTCCTTCTTCAGTTGACAGCCACTTAATAATCTTTGCCTGCTGTGCCTCAGTGCTAGCCCCTTCTCATGTATTGCACCATATTTGAGTATCTTAGGCTAGATCAGATAATTTAGAGGCAATGAGTAAAAAGGGGTGAGCTACACACCTCTGTATGCCTCTGTGTGTTGTGAGTCAGGAGTCTGAATCTCAGGAGATAAAGATGAAACTGTACTGGCCAGGCCTCATGCTCGCTTCAGGTTTAGCTCATGGATAACTGCTGTGTATTGCCTTGTGCAGAGAAAACCATAAACAGTCAGGTCAGCAGAGACCTTTATGTCTGTCTAGTCCGATCCTCTGTCTGATCTAAGCCCTAGTGCATCATCTGACACTCTCTGCATTGACTGCTCTGGAGCCCTCTGCTTTGCAATTACAGGATCTGCTGCAATGTTTCAGAAAACATTTCTGGTGTATGGTGATCTTCAAAGACAATACAGACATAAGGAGCAATTCCTCTCACACTTCTTGTGTCTCTTGGATGAACGTGTAGTTGGAAGCACTTTTTGTGTGACATTCCAAGAAATCTATATTAACTTTACCCAAAGACATTTATTGTAAGTGAAATTAAAACTTTTGTGGGAGGAAATACATTTCCTTAATTACATGTGCTCTAATATTGACAAAACGAAGATGGTATGTCAGATTGTTGTTAACTAAGAGTAAGAATGGCCTCCCATGACCCACTTCCTCATTTCTCAATATTGACTGTTCCTAAGACCTTGGAGAGTCTCCTTTGTAAAATAATAATATGAAAGGGAATTGTGATTTATGCATATCCATAGCAGATGAAGTCCATCTAATTACTTGCACAGATACTATGCTAATATTCACATTCTTGTTGAGTCTGGTAACATCTGAGTGTCCCACATGTAGTTGTGCTTTCTTTCTCTTTTATTCTCAACCACAGGGAATGTCTTATCTGCACTCAAGCAAAACTGAAGTCCATGGTCGACTCAAATCCACAAACTGTGTAGTAGACAATCGCATGGTAGTGAAGATCACTGATTTTGGCTGTAATTCAATTCTGCCTCCAAGGAAAGGTAAAAAAAAGCCTGACTGGACTCTCCTTCACAGTTTCCAACCCAGTGGAATTTTCTTATCTTCATAGACCAGTAGGGTCTAATTACGTCTTGTACACAGTAGAAAACAATGCAACTTTAATTCATATTATAGCAGCCATTATATGTTTTTAACTTTAATAGCACAATGGAAGAATTACTAGCAGACAGTGTGAGAACAAAGGAAAGATGAATATTAGGCTTTTAGTTTAGAAAACAGAGATTTCACTTGTGATTGAGATGTGAGAAACATTTTCAGTATCCAAGGCCTTCATGCAAACAGCTCTTTCCAGCAGTAGTACTGAAACTGTGTGAAGAAAAAAAAAGAGTTAATTTACCATAAATCTTGTAATTTACTAGATACTTGTGTTACCACGGTGCTCTGTGATATCATGTAAACAGTAACAGACATGACTCTGATAATCCTTGAAAAAATCTGTATTGATATCTGATGGTAACTCTGTTTCTTATTCCTTAGTTAGGAATCTCATAATATATGCTCAGCCAGATTGAAATAATATTAATAGCTTTTCGTTACATTTTCTATTCACCTCACATTCATAGAATATTTCTGTAAAATAGAACACTCCTTTCCACTCATCTTTTCCTTCTTACTTATCTGGAGTGAAAAGATGAGCCCATCTGAAATTATGTCATATGAATATGTAGAGTAGAGCTTGAGATATAATAAACACAGCACTGTGCTGCAACTGCAGCATATGACCTGAAAAGAAACTGGTTGAAACAGGTTTGCAGAAAATTTTTACATTTAGACACAAACATACTCAAGAGTAGCAATAAGAACATTAAAAAGGACTAAGAAAAGTTCACTGAACATAAATGTTCTATTAATTCTTCATTTTAAAATTTTAATTTTATTATTATTATTATTAGTAGTAGTAGTAGTATTACATTGTAATGTATTTATCTTCTTTTATTGCTTGTAAACAGACTCAAAATTTCTGGCTACTCAGTCTATGTCCTTGATGAAAACTCAGTGTTTCACAAGAGATCCACAGATTCATTGTGGTTGGATGTTACAGCCTAATATCATATCACTGTCTTCATGGTCACTGTGTTCAGGTCTCTGTTATGTTATGTCACCAGCATGTCACAGCTGTTGAACCATGGCAGCATTCTGGTTTTGAGGTACAGCGGTGCTCATTGCACTAGAAATACAGATTAATAATTTCTGTAGAAGGCAAGTAGTTATGAGCAGGTAATATTATGCCAGACTCAAAAGCACTTGAAAATTATTTCAATAGCTTCATGATATCAAGGTCATTGGAAAATATTTCCGTCTTTTTATCAGACACTGTGTATAAAAACTCCTTGCACCTCCTAGCTTAATAATTTATGGCTCAGAGTATTTTTATTATAGCACTGGCACTCCTTGTTGTTATCCAGATACATAGGCTACTTCTAAGAAGCCTTTGACATGTAGCTAAGAAGAGCAATTGCCATTGCCAATTGTTCACTGCCAATAAACATAACTTTTCTGAAGGTGTAAGAGTCTGCATCTACAGTGGAAAGTAGCAGGGTCAGCAAATCCCAGAAAATCGAAAACTACATCAGAGTTTTATCTAACCTGTATTGATGTCAGCTTCTCAAGAAAAATGCTAAAGTAGGAAATACCAAATACCAGTGGGCTCTGGATTGTATATGCAAAGAGTAAAAGGAAATATCATTATAGCCAGTGGATGGTCTGAGAAGGACCACCCTTTTTTGCAATTGCTTCTCTCCTTTCCCCTTTGCATCATTCTGCACTGCCATCTGTATCTTCAGACCTGTGGACAGCTCCTGAGCATCTCCGGCATGCTGATGCATCTCAGAAGGGTGATGTGTACAGCTATGGGATCATTGCCCAGGAAATCATCCTGCGCAGAGAGACCTTCTACACCAAACACTGGTGGGACAACAGAGGTAATTCCACTGGTTTCCCCTCTATTGCAGCCTTCTGGGATGGTTCTAGCTGTAACTGGCCCATTCTCCATGTTTTCTGAAAGGCACTGTCTCTGATAACTGCTTGAACAGCTGCTCCTTTCTCTGTGGTGAATGAAGAGCCTGTTTGAAGGATCTCACTCTGGGCACAAGCGTCCCTTCTTCTGTAACTAAAGTTTGCATTGAGTTTTCTTGCCCTTTATCTTCCTTCTCACCTGGAGCCCAGCATTACAGAAGTTAACATTATACAATGCTGTCCAGACTTACTGTAACATTTAAAGGCCTCAAAGATTTTTCTATTTTGACTTGGAAACAACATGTAATATGCCATTTATTTTAGGCAGCATAAATCAGCATTGTCAACACAGAAAAACAAAAACTCAGCTGCATGACACAAGAACAGTTGGCATTTAAAAACTGGCAATTCAGACTTCATTCAAGCTGGTTATAATTAACTTTAGCAATTTAACTTCTGTCAGAAAAATCATCTCCTCCTGTAGTGCATCTATTAAACCCTGTATTGTGCATTTTGGGACATTGTTTTTGAGTAGCTGTTGTGGTTTTAAGCCCAGCTGGGAATTAAGCAACATGCAGCCACTTGCTCAACCTCCCCTCTCTACCGTCCTTCCCCCTGGTGGAATGAGGAGGAGAATCAAAGTAAAAGTTACAGGTTGAGATAAGAACAGTTAAATAATCGAAAATAAAGTAACCCCTCACTGGCAGGGGACCTGAAAAAAGTTTAAAAAAAAGTCCTTGATTTAGGATAAATACAGCTTAGCAAAATACCAAAACATCAGTGTGTTACCGTTCTTATTCCAAAATCAAAACACAACATGCTGACAGTTTCTGAAAAGAAATTAACTAGCCTAGCTAAAACTGGAACAATATCCACTCCTTTCCAGCCCAGTCAATCCCAATTCCCAGAATCCAGGCATTATTATGTACTAAAACTGACAGAGAAACATGTGTGGGTTTGGGATTTTCATAGTGACTAACAACAGTTACTAACAACAAATTTAGACATAGCCTTTACCTCTGAGTCATTCTGTTAGATCCGCCTCACATTTGTTAAAACACCTAGAGCAGCTCGACAGCCTAATAGCCCTTTTATTGAGTCACATTTGAGAATAATTTCTGGGGCATGTTCATCATCCTACACTACCACAAATCTGTGTTCATGTTTGGGGAAACACAGTTTTTGACATCACTGACTCTATAATAGAAATGTAGATCTAATGGAGATTAGAAATGTCTGTTCTCCTGAAAACAAACTGTTCAGGATTCCATGCTTAATGAAAGGTAGAGAAAATAAAGCCTTTCTATTCCTATTTTTTGGGAATAGGCAGGCACAATCCTTACAAATGCAAGAATTTTACAAATATTGCCAACATGGAGAAAGTGCAATGCCCTGCCTTGCTCATTTTGACTTGTGAAGCAAATCTATAGCAAACTACATTCTTTTAATGGCTTGTTGAGCATTTGCAGTCTTTCTGTGTTGTGTTAATGGTATTAAGTTAGCCTCAGACATAGTGTTTCTTTGCTTTTCTGAGATGCGGTGGCATCCTCACTGCTCTGTTTTTGACCCTGGCTATCACAGTCAGAACCTGGTTCCTTGTTTTATCTTTGACCTGTACCTTAATGCTGTATTCTGTCTTTTTGGAAAGATTGTCCCTTTCAAACAGCAAGAGGGCAATCCATGGAATTTAAAGATTTTGTAGCACCTAAGCTAGGTACCTAACAGCACCTAAGTGATGTTGCTGGAGATGGTTACATATTAGCATGAGAGGTAAAACAACAATAAATTTACTAGGTGTGAAATCTGTTTGCTAAGTCTGTGTCCACTGTAACTTAAAAAATAATCTGCTTTGTAAATTTCAGATGAAATTTTACATTTTCCATTCACCAAGGAGATTGTTTTCTCCACAAAACCCTTTTTCTATAAAAGCATTATTAGATGTTTAAGATACACATTGCTGGTCGAATGGCTTCTGGTATTATTCTTGACTTTTGTTTATGCAAGTTGAGTAAAATATGTTCATCAGTTCATCAAATTTCATGTAACAGAAAGGAATTAGTTTTATTACATATTGCTGAAATGGCTCCTCATTTAAGTGCCTGATTCATTCATTAGCCAAGATGAGCAAGACAGTGAACCAACTTATTCAAACACTTCTGCATTTTGCTTGTGGCATCATCTAACTTTGGAAGACAGTAGCTTAAACTTGGGGTGATCATTAATTTACAAATGTCCAAGATAAAAAGAGGGGGGAAAGTACCAAATTAGAGTCAGTGGTATTGGATGAAGAAATGTCCCTGTTGTATGTTAGATTCATTTGGTTTTTTAAGTCACAAGAGAAACTCTTTCAATGGCTAGGCTA
Organism: Zonotrichia leucophrys gambelii; assembly: GCF_028769735.1. NCBI lineage: Eukaryota > Metazoa > Chordata > Aves > Passeriformes > Passerellidae > Zonotrichia > Zonotrichia leucophrys. The sequence continues at coordinate 36,896,421 of NC_088170.1, read as the reverse complement.
TCAGAAGTTAGTCTCCACACATTAGAAGACATTATATTAATATTTCAGGATAACTGATATAACTGCTTCTGCAGGCTTAAATGACAGTAGCAAAGATTGTGTTCAGACTTTAAAAGACTTATTTTAAAGAACCCCATACCTGAGCTCCATCTACCAACTTAGCAAAATTAAACTCTCAGTTACTCTGTGAGCCAATTTTCTCAACATGAAAATATGTATCAATCAACTTAATGTAGAATAATATTGCTGCTAATGAGAGAGAAGAAGTCCCATTACAGGTATACAGAACTGGATTTCTAATGTGTAGAAGTAGGTCATAGTCCTTTTCACTGACACCTCTGCAAGAAGCTGTTCCCCATCTGGTTACTCCACTCTTCTCAGAAACCTCATTCACTGCTCAAGACTGTGAAATCTTGCCACGTACCAATGCTCAATTCAAGCTGCCTTTCTTGTCCACTACTTTCTGACTAATTGCAGTATTGCTAATAGGTGCTGTTACTTCCTCTCTCAGGTATGTGTCCAAGCATGGAAAGCCAGCACATTCCTCCTGCATACATGTGCCCTACACAGACTTTCTTGTCTCTTAGCCCACAGAAGACTTCTCAGCAGTTTCTCCCCTCTATAGCATTTGGGAGACTCAAGTTTCCTGCTCCTTCTCTAGTCTGTAATTTCTGTACCAAAAAGTCAGAAGCTGCTGTATCATTTTGGTGTGATCATGCACATTGGCATGTTTAGGCATCTGTAGCTGCCCTACACCAGTGCAATTATAGATCTTCCTCATGTCATTATATGCTTCCTTCAGTAAAATTGTATCCAAAATATAATCAGACATTATTAATATAAATAATCTGTTCTGATTCACAAATCCTTTTCAATTTCCCTTAACTCCAGAGGTTAAAAATTACTTCTCTTTTTTAAACACCTTCCTTTCCCTGGAATTCTTGAAGTCTGCAGGAAAAAGACAAAGGAAGATGTTTTTGCTTTAGCTCTCTCTTATTGTGCTTAAATTGAGTTGTGCAAATGCAGCCCAATTTTGATGTGTTCAGAGTCCAAATAACTTTCATAGAATGGGTTTTATGACTAGGAGTACAAATGAGTTAACAAATGCAATGCTTTTAACCCATTTATATGAATAGCTTAGTTTTAAGGAAGTTAAGCATCTGCAGGATGATTTGAACTGCTCTAATGAGTGGCGTATGTCTCCACACTTTTGATCAAGTTGCAATGGGCTTTTCACATTGTTTTTCACTATAATTATACTTCATGCTGAGAGGAACACTAATAATGCCCAACATTCATTTGGGAAGATGCCATAACCACAGTGTCTACTGTGACCAGTAAATACTCATGTACATTTCTATTTGTTTTGCTTTCAGGGACCTTCAAGCCAACCTTTTTTGGTCTTGTGCCATATATTTAGAAAAGCTTCAAAGTTGAAATTCACATCAAAATGAGGGAACTGTGCTCAAGAGTTCTGTTTGTACAGTACCTTGTAACATCATAGACTGCTATAGACAATGACAATGTCCTTCTTATGCTTTTTTGTTTAAAACTTTGATCTTTTTTGTGTACTAGAGAAACTTTACAGAGTGGAGAATTGCAAAGGAGTAAAGCCTTTCCGACCAGACCTGACCTTGGAAACAGTGGGAGAAAGACAGGCAGAAGTAAGCTAATAATTAACAAAGCCATTTTCTGGGTGAAGAGTGGAAGTCCTGGCCAAACTAAAGCCTATGATCATGGGAAGGTGGAAGCTATGCCTTTTATTCCAAAGGCCCTAACTTGTGGGAAGAAATTGCATTCTATAGTTGTTAGCAGCAATGTGGAATACGAGTAATGGAAATTATTTCACTGGAAACAAATAGACATTTATGCTCTCACTCTTCTGACCTATTTTAGGTATCTTTGAGATGGGATGGATTACACCTCAAATATACCTATTTTCACTGGTGTAGTCCCTATGCCTTCTTGCGTGGATGAAAATGTCTGTATTGTAGATATTCACATATTCATCAATCAGCCCCATTCTTTTTGGCTGAATCACGAGTTTCAGAAGAATCCCAAACATGGGACATTGGAAATCACCACAGCATTTACCACCATGTCAGTAACTGTGTCTGACACCAGTCTGCAAGACTGGATCCATTCACTTGCCTTTCATTTGTACTCTGCAAATTCAAGTTAAGATCATGTCAGTAGTCATCACAGAGTTGAGATGCCTGCAATGAGTGTTCTAACCATAGGTTCAAGACAGTTAGTCACACAATTTAATATGTTGCTAGTCAAGAATAACCAGAAATTCCCTAATGAACTAGTGCTGTTTAGCACTACTCTCTGTCAATATCCATTACTCAGGTAGACTTTTCCTTAAATTTTTGTTTGAAGGTATATACACTAGTGGAGAACTGCTGGGAGGAAGATCCAGAAAAAAGGCCTGACTTTAAGAAAATTGAGAGTACTCTGGCTAAAATATTCAGGTGAGTAGCAGGGGCTTTTTGTAAGATGCTCCAAACTCCTCCTCTATTAGAAAGCTCATATTTTTAAGTGTGTAAATTGATATGATTATGATTCAGTCAGTGAAAAACCTTAATGTCTTCATTTAGGTCCTCTTTTATTCTTTGGCAGAAAAGTAGGTGAGCATGTGCATATGTTATGTATGCATACACCTGTGTACAATTTCCTAGTTGAGTGAGGGTGCAATCTGAAGTATGGTACATTTCATAATGTACCATACTTCAGATTGGTACATTATGAAAGTAGCAAGCTGGATAATTAGGGATTTTTACCAATCAAGTAATTCCCTCCTTGTCTCAAGTCAAGAATTGGATAGTGACTCATGTCATTTAAGTTTTGGTAAATGAATGCTCATAGATGTTTGAATGATGATTTGAAAGTTTGGATGGTCCCAAATTAAGCTGACTAGAAAAGTTGAGTTGTAACACACAAGTATTAATTACAGGGCTTTGGTGGTACAGGGCTTTGTGGGGAAATAATAAGGCTGACAGCTGGATAAACCCAGTGGGGTTGCACAGGCCTTCCACCTGGACAATGCTGCATTGTTCCTGCAGAACATTGGTCTGAATTAATTACTTCAATGACCAAACCATGAGCTTTTAATCACTTCTCCTGGGACATTTCTTCCAGTTTTTAAGGCTCTCCCAGTCAACGAACCCCAACAGCACCATTTTACATTTTGCATGGGCAGGACAGCTGTACTATGCATAGCAATGTATCAGCTGAATAAACTTTCTACAGCTGAATATAAAGGCCTCCTGGTTCAGCTCCTAAGCCTCCATCCTACAAAAGCAAAGAGGTTACCTCTTGTCACATGCAATATGGGCGGGTCTAAGATGATGAATCCCTGATACAAAATTTGTTTGAAGTAAGAGTGATTTTGAACTCCTGTTGGATACAATACTAATCTGACTTTTCCAGTCAGCCTGGTCCCAATTACTTTCAGGCTGCTTTGGTGAGTGCAGGCTGCCCAGACAAACACGGGTTTGAGTGGCTCATGTTACCACACTTCTGATTCCAGGGGTTAGTAGGCTTGAGTCTGCAGGATTTTGTGAGTAAAATTAGCCCTGGGGCTGTTCATTGTTCCACTGTATTCTTTGGTCTTCTAAACAGACAGCCCCAAATTGTCTAAATTCTTCTGCTGCAGTCCCCATCTAAACATTATGTGCAGTTTTCTACCTACTATTTTTAGCTTCCTATCAGAATCTGAGCTTCCCAATTACTTTTTATAAATGAATGTTCCTGGGTTACCTAAGGTAATCTGGAATAGACAAGATTAGCAGGGCTAGGTGATTGAAGGGTGCTTTAAGAATTACCAGCTCCAACTGACAAATGTGGATTATAGACTTTCAATTCATCTACATAAGGCCTCCAAGCAAGCAAAAGAATGACACGCTTGAGGCACTTTGCCATCTAACTACAGGGAAGTCAAACACTGGAGAAGTTGTCTGCTGCTGCTTTTTGACCTCCTTTTAACTGCTCTCAACAATGTCCATCTATCAGTCTTTCTTCTTGACTCCTGTGTAATTCTGTTATTTGCAGTAATTTCCATGGCCAGACCAATGAAAGCTACATGGATACCCTGATCCGGCGTCTACAGCTGTACTCCCGGAACTTGGAACACCTGGTGGAGGAAAGGACAGAGCTGTACAAAGCAGAGAGAGACAGAGCAGACAGGCTTAATTTCATGTTACTTCCAAGGTAACTGGCCAGGAGGATTTTTGCTGGCATTTTATTTACATATATATGATTATTGCAGAGTAGGGGATGGGATTAATGTTTATGTTCTATTTTCTTCCCATCTAATCTAATCCTGAGAGAAAAGAAAGAAGAAGCAGCTGTCCCTGAGCTCTCCACTCTATGGTAGAGTTTCATGCCAAGATGGTATTGGGACCCATTATCTTGCTCAACATTTCTTCATGCACGGGATCCCCCTTTCCAGCCCAAGCCTCTCTTTCACTGCCTTCCAGGGAACACAGATCTACAGTGACCCCACATCACAGAGCTCTGCTCTGCTGGTTAGGAGGAGTGTCTTCAGCTGAAGAGCACTGAGTGGAGTCCAACTTCAGGCTGGGGTTTAGCAATGCAGGAGAGGGGCTGAGGTTGGCTGGGCCATACTGGGTTAGATGGATTCTTTGGAGTATGCTATAGGATAAGTATTATTGACATTCTAATATTGGCAATACCAGTAATTTTGGTATTGCGCACATTTGGAATAGTAAAACTATCTTGGTATTTAGTAAAACTATCTTGGTCATTACTAGTTTAACGGGTATTTCAGTAGTCAAGTTATTGATTTTATGACTCATCAGCAAAAAGAAAAGTAAAAAAAACCAACTCTGTTGTTCCTACCAGTCTGCTACCATTTCATTGTAGATGGAACGCAGCACTGTGCAAAACCTATAATTTTCTGGGTCTCTTTCAGTTCTTCTCTTCTTGTATCACCACTAGGAACAGATATTTCCCTGGATTTAGAATTGCAAGAAAAAGAAGGTCCCTCTTGAATAGACATTGACTATCATGGTATTGAATTTTTCTTCCATAAATTACCAGACTAAGATACCTCTTCTGAAATCAGGATGAGTTGATGTAATTATTATAATGAAATTACTTCTGTCCTGGGAAAACAGAAAAATATGTCTGTTCTTACTTATTGTATGGGTAGAATGTAGTCTACATGTCAGGAAGTTCAGAATTTCAGTTTTAAATTTGACTCAATATCCCTGTTTCTGACCTTAACCAAGAAGTTCAGTTGCCTGGGTCTCAGTTTCCTCATGACTGGATGTTGAAAGTCTGTAGTGCATTAATTACCATTAGTAAGTGCTTTGAGGTCCCTGGCTGAAAGGCATTATGGGCATCTAAAATGTGATTACAATGGCAGTTTTCAGCAAACTATTTAATGTTTCCTACACAGAAAGCAATACTGCAATTAGGTTGCATTAAAAAATACCTTTAATAGTAAACCCTAGTCATCTGTGTTCCTGCCTTCTCTTATTTCCACAGGCCAGTAGTAAAGTCTTTGAAGGAGACTGGTCTGGTAGAGCCAGAGCTGTTTGAAGAAGTCACCATCTACTTCAGTGACATTGTTGGCTTCACCACGCTCTGCAAATACAGCACCCCTATGGAGGTGGTAGATATGCTCAACGATATCTACAAGAACTTTGACCACATTCTTGACCATCATGATGTTTACAAGGTGATTAGCTCTGTACTTCTGCTAATTTACAACCAGTGGACACACAAATCAAATTGCATGATGTGGTAGATTTGGGAATCTGTCTTCTAAGCAAAGCAAAAGAAAGAAAAACAGGTCATATTCAAATGATTACTTCATTTAAATACGCTTTCAGTGTGCCTACTTATACCAAATTTCCTACAGTAGGTGGTCAGACATTCATTAATTGGAATGCTGGATATGGTTATAAACACTTATATACCCAAATGATGTCAGCTACCTTAAACTAAAAAAATCCTGTTCTCAGGGGAAGACATGTTTAGTCATGATCAAGAGGATCTGATAAAATCTTTCTGCTTTTAAATAAAAATGTACCCTTCTATGTCTGGAAATAGTGAGTTGTGGTTTTATTTCCACAGGTGGAGACCATTGGTGATGCTTACATGGTGGTGAGTGGTTTACCGAACAGGAACGGCAACCGGCACGCAGTGGACATCTCCATGATGGCTCTGGACATCCTCAGCTTCATGGGATCTTTTGAACTGAGACATCTGCCAGGGCTGCCTGTTTGGATTCGCATTGGAATTCACTCTGGTAAACAGTAATGCTACATCAACAGTGACAATGTTGTTGCCTGGTTTTGCACAGAATTAACACCCATACAAGATCTGGTAATACACCATACACAGTGCTGATACCACAGCCCTCTTCATGAAGAATCAGGTTGAAAAAATGTTCATAGAGGAAGAGTGACAAGAGTAAATAAGTCACTCTTTTGCTCCTGCTGCAGTGAAATAGCTCATAGCCATTAATTCACAGCCTAAGTCAGTAGCTAGCATGAGCAACAGCCACTGCTCCTGGTGTGATTAAACCAGTTGTATCAAATAAGCCTTCACAGATTATTTCTCTCTGACTGAAGGGGAGATCAGTCATGGCCAGCTATGCTTATCTAGGCAAAAGATGAAAGCCTGTATTTTGTGCTTTTGGAGCAAAACTTTTTTTGAGTCTGTGTGGGACTTAATGTTTTAATTGATCTATAAAAATACTTTTTGTCAAAGGGGAACTCCAGATAGCGCAACAACTTTGGGAAATTCCTCAACCACTTCAACACCAACTGCCAGGGGAGGAACACATCAGAGAAAGTGACAGGCACTGGGAAGCCTCTTGAGGTGCTACTATTCACCCTTGCAAAATGAAGCTTATTCTATTTTTCTCTTGCTTCCAAACATGACAGTTAATAAATGTACTTCTTTTTTTCTGCACAGAAATTCTGCTTAAATACAATTAAAACTGTGCAGCTGTGTACTTTTGATCATATTATTATATTATGCAAGAATAACAAAGCTAGGCTTGGTTTGTAGTGGGAGGCCACAAGATCCTGTGGGAAATGAGGTAGAAAGTATTGCCATTGGTGAGGAATGCAGAGTTCCCCCAGGCACTGCAGTGCTTTGCAGCAATGAGACACCTGCCAAATAAATCAAGTCTCTTGATTCACCCTTTTTACCTCTCTGCATCCCATTTGCAGGTCCGTGTGCGGCTGGTGTGGTTGGAATAAAAATGCCTCGTTACTGTTTGTTTGGAGATACAGTAAACACAGCTTCGCGGATGGAATCCACAGGCTTGCGTAAGGAGTTAATTTTAGCTATCAGTGTAACAGGACCAAAGGCTATTGGTTATTTGTGACTCAAGTGTCTGTTTCCAGATGAGAACAATACATTATCAGCTTGCAGAAGTTTTAAGGACAAAGAAGCCATATTTGTTTTGATTATCAATTATTTAATTGTCCAGTGTGACAGTGGGCACTTCACTGGGTACTGAAGAGTTGTTCCCTGTTCATGCTTCAGTGCTGGTAACAGGGAGTTTGTAGGCTAGTTCACTGCCTGAGTTCCTTTGGAAGATACGATACTTATGTATCTGGAATTTCATTTTACTCTATGAAACATAGATTTTAGTTTGACCTAGAATTGTATTACAGCTTTGTTGTGTAAATATATTGACTCTGTATTTTAAGTTGAAGCAATTATGTCATCAACTTCTCCATTAGGGAACTGTGGCAAGAGCCAGTTTTTCCTCCTTCTGCCTAGTGTCTTCACATGAGCATTCCCTATATAGGTCACTCACAATTACTCTTTTCCCTTTTGACATCTAACTACTACAGATACCATTGTCACCTGTATTTCAGATCAAGGGCTGTACCAGCTATTCCTGCCTGGATATGCCCTGTAGTGCAGTCAGAGTTTTCATACAGCAGTGTAATTACTTCTCATTTAATTTGGCTCTCAGAATTTATGATGATAACAATTGAAGGAGCTTCTGTTATAGCACCAGTTTTAACGTATGCTTAATATATGTGAGATGTTTCCAGGCTGAGCTTTCATTGTCTCTTTATTTTTTTAGCGTTAAGGATTCATGTAAGTGGTTCCACAATTAACATCCTGAAAAGAACAGACTGCCAATTCCAGTACGAAGAGAGAGGAGAAACGTATTTGAAGGTAACCTTTACCATGTGCAATCATGAACACAGAGAAGAGGAATTTTAAAAAGCATTGTATAGCTGAGAGTACCCCAGAACTCAATTACCAGCTGGGGAACAAGAATTACTGATCAAAATAGGTATTACAGTCTCTAGTGGTTGAAGACACTTCTATAAAGACAATTCAGGCAATGAAAAGCTCCCTAATTCATAAATTAAAGCAACATAAAGATGTGGAGAATAAATGAAACATACCATGTGGAACAGAAGATTGTAGAATGAAGTCATCTGCTGAAAGGGAAGCTGAATATAGTGTTAATTTGTTCATGCTCTAATATCTAGCAATCCATTTATTTCAATCTATTCTACTTGTCTGTCCTTGGGAGTTGATGGCAGGCAGCACAGCTCACCTCTCCCACAGTTTGTGTCTCAGGTCATGGAACAAGGAAGTGAGAGTGCAGCCGCATCTGCCCCATTCTCCTTCTTCTCACATCTAATTTGTAATCCTTTGCTGTCAGCATCAGTTACTGAAAATAAGCAAAGGCAAACAAGGCAATGTGCAAGAGAGTGTTATTTAAGAAAATTAACTACAGAAAATTCCATTCTAATCCCAAAATCGTGCTTTCTCTTCTTTAGGGCAGAGGAACAGAAATTACCTACTGGTTGACGGGTACTGAGGACAAGAAATACAATCTCCCAACACCTCCTTCTGTGTAAGATGGTTTTTTTAATGTGAAAAGGGAGGAGAAATTCCCATTCTTTGCACTTTAGCCTTTATTGTTCCTCCTTGGCATTTGTGGATTTTTTATACCATTGAATTTGCCTTCAATTGTTAGAGGCTTGATAGTGTATAAGCATATAAACATGTAAATATTCATTACATGGGACTGTGTGTGTGCTGAAGGTTGTCTATATAAATATTTAGCAGGTTCTTTGTCTTGGAAATGTTGTAAGACTTACAGGACAAGTTGCTGATGTGATAAAAGCAAGAGATGGACAGGAAAATTAAAAAATAATATTCCCACAAGTTTAGTCCTTGTGGCACCTGCGTGTCACACTACAGGAAGAGGATAACCACAACTGAGTGTGCAGCTCTGTTGTGCTTGTGAATTCTTGTGGAGGAATTTGTAAGAGGAATGAAATTTGCAGGATTTCAAGAACTATTCTCCTACAAGAGGTGAACAAAGTTACTGTAGTACTGCACAGGAATAAAGCCTTTAAAAACTAAACAAGAGATTACTTTCTAACATTTAGAGAAGTTATCAATAAAAAAAATATGAGGTTGATGTTTTGGAGCTGAGCCATCATTTTGCATTAGAAATGAATAAAATGTAGCAATAGTGGAAGTGATGTGTTTGAGCAACTATGCAAAATTGAAGTCAGGAAAACTTGTTGCATATTCTTAGGGTATATTTTGCATATAAGTACCTCTTTATTTCCTGCAAACTCACTAAATGTGGAAGTTCCTCATTTTCTGCTCTTAACACCTGGGTACAGTTGCTCTTCAGTAAGTGGGAATTTGTTGCCATCCGCTTTGAAATGACAGTGTTTCCTTACAAATTGAAGTAATGATATTGCAAATTGGTGTTTGCCAGATACATGGGGATCCCTTGTCCTGAAATGCATAAGTAAATGTTACAGCTTGCTCCTACTGTAAGTTTTGAGTCTCACAGTGTGTCCTTTGCACAAATAAATTTCTCAGTCCATTTATTCCCTAAGAGAAAAGAGGAGATTAAGTGGAATATGAGGGCTTTCTCAGGGCATTTGCAAACCATAAATTTTTAATCTGCTACAGAATCTCATGAGCTTTGTTGTTTTTTAAAATGGAAAGTACAGGAGTCTGGGCTGAGCAGGAAATAATGTCAAGACTACCTCATGATACATCTCTCTTGTAAATTCAGAACTGCTTTTTTAAAATTAATATGATCTTTTAAGACTATCAGAATTGTTGAATTGGCAATCTTCTGAAATTCAACAATTTGAAGTACCTCTTGAGCTGTATCACATGATGCTTTTGTTTTCACTTCTTCATATATGATTGCCCCTTAAAAATTGTCATATGTGGGGTACTCCAGCAAAAGCCAAATACACTGAAGAAGTTGCTGAAACAATGGCAACTCTATTACTGAAGGCCACCTGAAGTTGAATAGTTAAAGTCCTGGTGCCATAAAGTAATGATATTGAAAGCTTACAAATTATTTTGATTAGGATTGAATCGGTGTCTTCCTTTTTGTGCAAGTGATCATGACTTTTTAAGGTCAATAATGACACAGCTCTTGTGCAAAGACACTGATCCATACTATCTGGAAAACTCACATGAAAATCCTTCTGTTCCTAAATTCAGAACCCGAATTTGTCCTGTCTCCACTTTTTATCAGTAGTGTGTGAATAACATTAAGATCAACGTGGGAATAGAAATGTTTAAAAATCTCTGGCGACCTGAGGATCACCAAAAACGTTTGAATCACTGAATTTTTTTCCCCATCCTGTTGATTTTAGGGAGAACCAGCAGCGGTTACACGATGACTTAGCAGAGATGATAACCAACAGTCTTCAGAAAAGGGAAAATGAAGGATCCAAGGCGCAGGAGCTTTCGCGGGTAGGTAGCCACCGATCAGGTACCCTGGAATACCTGCAACTGGTCAGCACAGAGAATTTTACCACTTACATTTAAAACTGGATATCTAGCATGACTCAAAAAGCTGCAGCAATTCTCTGGACAACTTCATGTGGAGGCTGGAGCCTTGTAGACACTATTAGAGGAAAAAGAAAACACCTTTTCAAGAGTCCTTTTTACCATCCAACCTACTATCAGTAAATCAAACTGCTCCTCACTGTAACATTGAAATTGTTGGATGACTTTGTTAGGACACATGCAGCATGATTTGAGGTAAATGAAAATATTTGCACTCGAGTCTGGAAAATAGTTTTGTTTTAGTTATGTTTTTTTAAATTGTGATAGCCTGTTCAGTAATCCACTCCTGAAAATATTCACAGGAAAACCCTAATTTGCCATGATCTTTAGATGTTGTATTTAATTTGTAATTTTTATGTGAAGATAGATTTGGTGTAATATATTTGAAAATATAATTAAATATATCATATGTAAAACGTGAATATGTTGCTCTTTTGCTTCTTCTGCTATTTTCCTCTGTATTTAGCATGTTTTCTTGAATCAAGCTGACTTTGTTCAAGAGACAACGCTTCTGTTATTTACATTGGGAGATTATTCCAGAAGTATGGTTTGTAAAGTTTAGTTGAATCTCCTGGGCCTGAAAAATGAAACTCATGCATACAAAACAAGACACTTTCATATCTTTTCACTACTTCTGCTTCTGCCCCCAAACCAGAAGTGAAACAGAAATTAAGGAAATAAAATTATCGGATTTCTTAACCTCAGACCTTTGCAATTCAACTTTTTTTTACTGTAAAGCAAATTTTACTCAGATGACTCATTCTTCAACTGACACCATGGTACTGGTATTAATAAACAGCTTTAACAAGCAACAAAAGCACAGGGGTTACACGTAAAAGAAAATCAGCATTCACATGAAGAAATAACATCTAGTGAGTGAAGAATATCTGCTTTTGCAAGGGCCTTTTGTGCACTGTTGGCTTTCAAAGCAGAACTACTTCCAGCATTGTCAAATATTGGTCAGTATTCAGCAATGAAACTGGTGCAAAATCATTATTTTATAGTTTTAAACAGCATTTTTGCTCAACTAAACAACATAAAAAGAATTAAAAGAGAGCAATCCAGTTGCCTCTGTTTTTTCTTTCTAAGAGAAGCTGGCTTTGTAAGAACACACACACACACACACACGTTAAAAGAACAATGTAGATGTAAATAGATCTGAAGTGCAAAGATTACTGGAAAAATTCAATAATGAAGTTCTGCAGGGCTTATACTCTTATCTAACAGATGTATATTCCTACACTCAGGAACATGATACAGACAAATAACAGAAAGTGTGTACCCAACAGTCACAGCTTTCACATGATATATAACCAATCTGAAACTCAAACTGGCATTAATACCATACCATCCTCAGTGTCCTAATGGAAACATTCATTGGGGTGAGGATAGAAAAAACATCCCAAAAACCCTGATGAGCTAAAACTGGTATGTATTGAAAAGAGTAGGAGTACAATAAAAATATAAAGTCTGCTATTTCCTACCTCGTGGTGCCAATCCACAAGCTTTGTCTCTGTGTTTTTGGGTGTGACTGCTGGGCTACTGGGCGCTGCTGGGCTATTCTGGTTGCTGTGGCTGGAACACTCAGCAAGTGGAGCTGTATTGTAGTGACAAATGCTGGACTCGTCAAGCCTGAAGATGACCACTATGATTACCCCAAGCAGAGCCATTCTGATCTTTGAAGTGATACAAGTGACCTACTTCCTCTTTTTAAAGAAGAGTTTTATGGGTTCCTTGACACCCCTGAGATACAAATTATTTTAGAGCATGTCTGCTGACATTGATTGAGAAAATTACTTAAAAAAAAGTGCTTAGTTTTCAGCAGCCCTTCTCTTTCCAGTTTTCTTCAGACAATACATTTTGTATCATTTTGTGAAGAGAAATAGTTACCTTAGTAATGAGTTGATGGACCCATGTTCTGGTAGATTTCTTTTTCACATGATTCTGTCCTTGCAGGTATCTGTTAACTACACACCACAATAAAATCAACACTGACTACCCTTTTAAAAATCTTGGTTTCTGGTTTGAATGTCTGTTTTGTCCTTCTCTCTAAGTGAAAAGTAACCCAGAACAAAGTGGTGATAGGTATGGAAGGATCCCTGCAGCCTGGTGACACAGTGCTCTTATCCAGGGCTTGGGGCCAAGGCTTACTACTTGGCCTGAACTGGTTGGCATGTGATCGTGTTATATGGGGCTATTACAGGCACCGGTATCAAATTCAAACTGTCTTAAACAATTACTGAAACACAAAGTCCAAATAATGGCCCTTTTCAGATAATGGCAGAATATCCAACACTGGGTGAGACAAAAACGCACTGCCTCAAAATGGTCTGAATCACGGGTGCAAAGGAAAACCCCAAGGAAAGTTGTCTCTATCTGTAAACCTTAGGAAAAGTTCTGTCCCTCATTTCTTCCGCTGGGACACACAGCAGTTACTGTTCCAACAGGGCTGAAAGCTGCCCTTCGCTGTTGTTTCTCACGCTGTGATGCAAAACGCATATTTTGATAAGCATCGCCCAACTCCTCTTGCGTCTTTCCACAGCCGTTCTTGGTAAACTTTCGCCCCTTCAAGGTGAATCACCCTCGGGAAGTCCAGGGGCGCCACAGGCACCTGCCTGGGGACCCGCCTTCACTACCCTGCGACGCCGGACCTCGGCCAGGGGTGATTCCCACACCTCAGCCAGGCCCTGGGGTCTCCAAACCCGTATCGGAGCAGGAAAGATTCCGCCGCTCCCGGAGCACATCCCGGCGGCCGGCGCGGGGAACAACCGTCCCTGGCAGGGCCACCTCTAGCACGGGCCGCCGCGGCCGGGGCGGGCGCCGGAGGAGGCGGGGGCAGCGGCGAGACCTGCCCTGAGCGAGGGAACTTCTTAAAGTCCCGCCGCCTCCCGGCGCTCGGAGGAGTCACGGGGGAGCGGCGGCATGGCCCGGGCGGGCGGCAGCGTGTGCCGCTGCTGCTGGGCGCTCGTCCTCCTGTGGGCGGCGGCGGGCGGCCGCGCAGGTGAGGCGAGCGGGGGCGCGGGGGGTGGCCGGCCAGAGCCCCCTCGCCGTGGTGGGGGGGACGACAGGAGTCACAGGGGCTGCCCCGCGAGTGTTGCCAGGCGGTCGGGAGGGGTAACCCGGCCCGGGCTCGGCTGCGGCGGAGGCTGCAGCTCTCCCGGGATACCGCCGGGCTCCGCGCCCCGCCCGTGGCAGCCGCGCCTCCGCCCCGTGCTGCCTGGGACGCGGGTGCGAGGCCGCCGGGCCCCGCTCGCCACGGCGGGACCCCGCAGGCCGGGCTGGCTCCGCTCCCTCAGCGGCTGCTCCGCGAGCACCTCGTGCCCGGCGGCCGGGCCGGCGCGGCCGTGCTGCCTCGTGGGTGTTCGGTGCCGGCGCTTTCTAAACATCCTCCCGGTTCCCAGAAAGGGCGCGGGGATTTAAACTGAGGATCCAACAGGTGGGAAATTGCCTTGAGCTCCCAGCCGAGCTGGTTTTCATATGCAGGCACGGGAATCGTTCGGGACGAAGACTTCGTTGTGGTGCTGTGGCCTACAGCGTGCTACAACTTGTGACTAACAGAGTTTTAGTGCTGCCTTGTGGGGTATAGGTCATGGTCTGTGCTTCAGCGCTCATACGGAATCCCAGAATGGTTTGAGTTGCAAGGGACCTTAAGGATTATCTTGTTCCAACCACGCTGCCTCGGGCAGGGACAGAGTATCTCACTCTAGTGCTGCTTTCAATAAATTCTGAAGGTTTTAAAGGCTGGATTCGGTGCTTATCTTCCAGGAATTTCCCAGTTAATGCATGAAGTGCTACAAACCAAGGAGAAATTAACATAACAGTTGTTTCAACGTGTGCAAAATGTTATAAGCATATCATTTTGTGGGCAGTCCTATCTCATCTTGCAGACATACTTTCAAAACTTTACCTGGATCAGCAAAAACTTCAGTTAGGAAGAGGAAAGGAAGGGTCAGCTGTAAATTATCTAGAGGAAATGAAAGGAAGTTTAGGCTATGAAGGAGTTTCACCTAATGCCCAACTGATTTCTAGCATCATAATTGAGTTACTAGGAAAGCTACAAAGGAGCAAATAGAAATGCCTTTAGGCTATTTAATAGAGTAAATGGCTTTCAACATTGTGAATTGTGTAGATTCTGTTGTTTGGGTTTTTGAAAATTGGTTCATTGTTCTTTAGCACTTTGAATGCCTTGAAGATTATTCATCATACACTTTGGAAAATGTTTCTAGAGAATGTTCTTTAATATGACTTAAATTGAGGTGCTCTGACGTTTCTGAAGCTACTTGTTGAATGGCTGGTTTTGTTTCCTCTGGGTGACCTATACTAGGTACCTATAACTGTTTTGGCAAATTTGCTGAGCTTTACTAGTAAGTATCCTTGTAAACATGAAAACCATACAAGACTGAAACTCTTAATTGATAGGTCACATTTGAATATTACTTTTCACTGATGTAAGCACAAATCAGGGCATTAGGCTTCAAAGGACAGACCTGTTGGAAACAAATTAAAAAAATTACATAGACCCAAAATGCATGAGGAAATAGGATTAATTAAGGCCAGTAGAATAGAAAACACAAATAGCTTATATTCAGGCAGATCAAGAAAGCATTTACTCCTTTATTTGAAAATTACTGGACTTTGTTAATTTCTTGTGTGGCTTAAGCTAATCTCTGAAGCAGCCCTGAAATAGTCTTGTTTTGTAATAGATTCCAATCATAATCATATATTGAAATCTCCCTTGTTCTTTAGAGTTATACAGCCTTTCAAAAATAGTTTAAATTCTGCTTCTAAATAAATAAACACATGGATAGGTGGGGTCAGAGGAGTGTCACAAAGATGGTCAGAGGGATGGAGCGCCTCTCCTGCAAAGGCAGACTGAGGGAACTGGGGTTGTTCATCCTGGAGAGACCTCACTGCAGCCTTCCAGTTCCCAGAAGGCAATTATAAAAAGGAGGAAATGGACTTTTTGTACGAGCAGGTAGTGACAGAACAAGGGGTAGTGGTTTTAGACTGAAGGAGGGCAGATTGAGATTAGATGCAGGAGGAAGTTCTTTACTGTGAGGGTGCTGAGGCACTGGCACAGGCTGCCCAAGTAAGTTGTGGATGCCCCATCCCTGGAAATGTTCAAGGGCAGGTTGGATGGGGCCCTGAGCAACCTGCACTAGTGAAAGGTGATGAGGCCTATGGCAGGGAGGTTGGAACTAAGTGGTTTTGTAAGGTCACTTCTAAACTTTAACATTCTATGATTCTATAAAATTTTTAATGGAAAAAAGGTCAAGGTCTTTCAAATTAAAACATTGAACAGAAACACCCTTATTATGGTTGACCTTAAATATTTAAATGCTATACTGTGATAATAGAATCTTTACTACTGAACATTAGTTGTAGGGGAGAGTATACTGAAATCAAATGTGCAATTTTTTCTAAAGTTTTTTGTATTTTGAAGTGATGCAAAACTAGTTTTTGGTGAAACAGGAGAGTGCTATCTTCCCTATTTATTGGAAAGTTTATGGGCAGAATCTATGAAGAACACCTCTACAAATAATAGCTTCACATTTGGAAAGCCACAGATAAAAATTAGTAGTTAACTACTGGTTTCCTTAACTACTAAATTTTCATATTAGTAGGAGATGCTGACACTTGTTAATTTAGCTTGTTATGTGTGAACTGACCAGTGTTCCATTGCTTGTGAGCTGGCTTGCTTGGCAGACTAAGGAAAAATACGAATATTATTTCTCACCCCCTGACCTTGTAGTTCTTTCATCCAGCAAGGAAAAGAGCTCTACTCATCTCTCTAAGTATAAAGTCCAGTAGCCTAACTTGATATATGTATGTTTTAAAAGCAACTTATAGCTGGGGAAGCCTAAGGAAAAGCAACTGTTGCATATTGCCAAATGAATCTTACTGGTGTTCTTAATGCATGCCAGGTGTTACTTTTTTTGGGTCTAATTTATTAAATAAATATTACTAGTAGTGTGCTTCTTAGATTGTCTTGGGCCATCTCCATACTGCTTTTCTTTCATTTTTCACCTTCTCTGTCAATTCTCTTCTTTTATTGCAGATTGCTGCTATTCCTTCATGTCTTCTTCACCATCTGCTTTCCTTGTGTTTAATCTCATGTCAGTCCTCTATCTTAGTATTTCCTTTAATTGCTTGTTTCATATTCTAATGCACATGTATGTATTTCCACTCTCCAGCTGCCACCAAGTAAAAGACAATATACAGTTTTAACTTTTGAAATGCCTGTACTGAGCCCAAAAGGCAGAGAACAGATTTGGTGTTTCAGCTTAAAACCCAAAGGGACCGCTACCACCTCCAATTTTCCTGGCTGAATACCCTTTTCCCATTATTTAGGGAATAATTTTGACAGAAAGCAGATATTTCTCACTTGCTGTAGAAATTCCAGCCCTCTCCCAGCTGTAGTCTCTGTTTCTGGATCTGTATTTGGGAGAAGGGTTGATGTATCTTTAAAAGGAGGCAGCTTGAAGGAGGCTCCTCCCAGTCCCCTTTTCCTGCAGAAAGGAGAAGAAACTCTTTTTTCCAGGCTTATTCTGTCGTTGCACTTCTGCATATCTCTCTCCCACCCCACTGGTGGTTGTGGTGAAACTCTGTAGTGCTGATGCTGTGCAGTTCTCCTGGCTGGCTCTTGGAGGGGAAGGATGATTCCACTGGCCCACCCCATCCCCCAGGATTTTGACTTGTTCATTGCAGTAGTGTACTTTGGTGTGTTATTGAGGTTATTCTAAGCAACACTGTTGTGCAATAGTTAGAGATTATCACAGTCTCTGATTTGTCAGAGTTCTAGCAGGCTGAACACTTGGAGGTCTTAACTTTGATGATGAAAAGATGAGTTGTGGGTTCATGGAGACATTGCAATTGCTTTCTATGCAAAAATTGACCAATATGACTGCTGGGATAAGAGGTGCTAGGGCTCCTGTCTCACCCTCCAAAAATAAATGTAATATTCAAATTCAAATATAAATGTTATTCAGTAGGAAGGCTCCTGTTTTCTTCAGAACTCAAACAGAATTTTGTTTGAAAATGTGCACATATTTCTTGTATATCTGTATTCCGTATTATACTTCTGGATGGTTTTCTTGGCAAAGGCAGTCCTGCTTGTTTAGATGAATACAGAATAAAATTGGACCAGATTAGGTGGTACTAAATGCTTTGATTACATTGTAGTGTAGACAGGTTTATAAGCTTGTAGTTTTAACTCCAGCTGCAAGGTGAAATGAGATGATGAGTCAATCAAAAGAAAAAGCCGTAATGGGAAATAGTGGTTTGCAGCACTGTTGTGAAACTGTAACAGCTACCTTGATGCTATTCCTTTAAAGGCCTCTCAGGGTTTGTTGCAAGTTCTCCTGTGATTTGATGTTTCTCCTTCTCTCCCACCCGCTTTGAGCTCTGGTTTTCTTCAGATTAAATTTGTCATGTAGGGAAGCTGGGACAGGGCAGACTCCAGGGGTACTTCAAAAGTTTGTTTGGACTTTTGAAAGTAGCTCTGCACGTTCATGCTCTGGCAGAGCATAAAACAAAGGAACCCAGCCCACTGTGCAAGTACCTGTGTCAGATGAGTCTGTCTGACTTTGGCATCGACTTTCTTTTCCAAAGGAAAGCAACAGCTCTTTTGATTTAGGCAGGCACAGCTTCTCTATAGGTCTAATAGGTATCCTGACATCACTATTTAGTTTGCAGGCACTAATAGCAATATCCAGCTGCCCTGATTCCTTTTGAATGCCAGCCACCTCTCCACAGCCACCTGAAGAGATGGAAAGATGGTCATGGTTTGCCTTAGTTTGTTATTTCTCTTTTTATCTGTTCCTCAACATCTTTGTTTACTGTGCAAGTAGTCTCTCCTCTGCCCTGCAGTGGGCTTCTTGGTTGGAATCAGCCCTCCCATTTACTGCTGGACAGGCACGTTGTGTTCTGCTCTGACCCCTTGCATCATCCCCTCACAGAACTTCCTTTGCCCTGACTTTTTTGGTATATAAGCTTTAGCTTTGTAAGGTGGTCTTTGGCTTTCATCAGTGATGACCCTTATCAGCCTGCTCTTCAGTTCACAGATTTTTCAGTCTGAGTGATTCCCATGTTTGCTTTTAATCTAAAGTAGGAATTATTGCTTCTACTACCAGAAGATAGTTAAGGAGACAACAGAAGACTAAGCTCATAGCTGCTTGAAGAGCTAATGAAAGTCTGTCATGTCTGTCCTTTAAATAGCCTCAGTACCTGGCAGATGAAAAACATGTTTTTAAACACTGTATTCCAAGTCCCTGAATTACTTCATCTCTGAATAGACTCATGTAACGACTTCTTTTCACAGAATGTGGAAAAAGCAAAGTTCTTTCCCTACTAAGATTCTGGTTCTGCCAATGCATTTGCTGTTCCCATGAGAAGTGTGTCTAGTGCGTCATGAAGACTGACCTAGTGCAGAGTGGTACAAAGCCTAGCTGGAGGCTGGTAACAACTGGTCTGTGCCAGGGGTTGATACTGGTCAGCATCTTCCTTGATGGCCTGGGTGATGAGGCAGTGTTCCCTCAGCAAGTTTGCTGGTGATATGCCAGAGGGCTGTGCAGTCATTCAGAAGGGCTATTTATGAATTTATCTCTTAAAACTTTTTAAATGGTTCTTGGACCTCTGACATACAATTTTTAAACTCTTCTCACAGTGATGTAGTAGTGATTTGATCAGTCATGCATAGAGAGCTGATGTAATCACAGCTCCTCTTAGCGAGGAATCAATTAGAATTGTAGCACATGGGATTTTTTTGATGTTGCTTGTTTGGTGGTGTGGTTTGGGGTTTTTTTTTCAGAAGGCAGTTTACGTTGCTCTTTGTTCTTCAGCTTTGCAGGATTGAAACACAAGTAATCAAGAATGTTTTTTAAAACAGCAGTCCAAATGGAAATCTGAGAAGTCTATTCCCTTCCTTCCTGTTTGTATCATGCTTAGGATCAATTCTATTTCAGATGCATGATAAACACTGTGTACTTGGTAAAGGATTGCATACCTGCTGTGCTTTTGTCTTAAAGTTTGTGATCCACTGTGTCCTACTGCTTCTGTTATGTCATCTCAGGAACTGGTTTCCCAGATGGTCTGTGTAGAAAGCTTTTAGAAGTTTTTGAATCTTTAGGTGGAAAATTAAGTCAACTGTAGTTTATAATCCTTTGCAGTTCCTAAGGCATGCTGTCTTCTAAAGTTGCTTTCAATAAGATTTGTATAGCTTGTGTTCTGGGCCAGGTAAGGAAATACTACTCAGAGTTTCATGTCAACACTCTGCTATGCTGGAGCTGTACACTGAACGAGTTGTAGAAAACTTCCAGAAGAATAACATGAGAATGTTTTGCTGTGAGCTTTTGTAGAACTCCAGTTAGTCATCATGCCCTTTTTCAGTATATTAGCATTAGCGTTGATCTCTGCAGTAGAACTAAACCTGATGGAAAGCAATGAAATTAACTTCTAAATTGCCAAAATACTGTCTTGACATTTCAGTATTGCATAAGAAACACGTCTTATATTTGTTTCCCTTTCTCCTTTCTTCTCCACCACAGAACTCCGCTATGCAACTGTGTACTGGAATAAAGCTGAAAAAATACTTCAGGTCAAGAATAGTCTGGACAGGAGTGGAGATGCTTATGGCTTCTACAACAACAGTCTACAGACAACAGGCTGGGGAGTCCTGGAGATCAGAGCAGGCTATGGCTCGCAGACCTTAAGCAATGAAGATATTATGTATGTTGCTGGCTTCTTGGAAGGCTATCTCACAGCTCCGTAAGTACCTCAGGGAGCAACTCAATTCATGGCACTTCCAGTGGACTTCTGTACTTGTGATGTCTTTTGGTTGCTTTCATTGTCCTAAATTCCTTTCCTTTTAAACTAATGATACATTTTGCATCTGTGTGGTATTCTTTTAATTAGTGGCAGGTACAAAGTATAGCTTCTTCATTACGGGATCAGAATGTGCCCTCCCCTTCTCATCCTGCAGCATCTCCCAAGACCTTGGTGGGATAGATGGGTACTGTATCTGTATTACTGCTTAAGTAATGTAATCACAAAATAATGTAAGTATAGGGAAGTGCACAAGGAGTAGCAAGAAGTGTGGTTATTTCCCAGCTTGTAGTTTGGTGGCTGATCAGGCAGTTGAGGGCAGCTCAGGCAGGGAGAAATGTTGCTAGCAAGGTCTGCAGTGCTTCCTTAAGGATGTTTTTCAGCAGATAACATCAAGAAACTGCCGGAGAGCAGATACTGAAACTTCACAGCATGGAGAGTTGTTTTGGCCAACTTAAAAAAAACCAAAACAACAGCAACAAACCCCCAAAAACTATAGGCCTGAAGGCAGACTGGGGTGTGTCTAGAAGGGTTAGTGTTCTCCTGAAAGCCCTGAGGGACTGAGCCTTTCCCACAGTTCACATCTATGAAAAGTGAGGGAATTTTGTGCTTGTTACAAATCCAGTGCAGGGGTTTTTTCCTAAAATAAAACAAATAGAAAAATCCAGAACCCCAAAAAATAGCCAACCAAAAAAATTAATCAAACTTTGTTTTTTCTGTGGCTAAGTTGGAAGACAGAATGATATTATGAAATATTCCCTGATAGCAGATGGTGGTGCTAGGTTGGACTTGATGATCTTAAGGGTCTTTTCCAATCTTCTAAGTGATTCTGTGACTCTCTATAGCTGGTGATAGAGCTAAGAACATGACACGTGGCTTGTTGTTGAACAAGCTCCATCTTTTGCTCTATCACCATAGTCATAGGAAGAGAAAAATGCCAAAATTCTGATGCTGGGAGGAGTTTGCAATGGCTGCTATGACTTGACTTTTTGGCTTCATCAGCTTTGCTTTCAGAATACTGAAATAAATACTCATAGTCTGTGTTGCACAGGCCAGCAAGGGAAGGTTGTCTGCTGAACATTTGTCAGGTACAGCTGCTGGACAAGATTATATTCATTTAATCAGTAAGATATTTTAAGATCAGTTAATATTTATGGATAGTTCTCTGGGCATATGATAATGTGATTCTCTAGTAGGTTTTACTGGTGAGGCACCTAGGTCTCTGGAAGTGTATAAAGGAAATTCAATAAAGTAATATTTGTCAATAACAAAACACTTCTGAGGGAGTGAAGGAGTTCTAAAATTCATAGTACACAACCTGTACTCCAGACAGGAAAGGACATTAAGCTCATGAGAGATCTGTTGTTTGGTGTGAGAGGTTATTGCCTTGCCCTGTTTGGCCAGTTTATGTAAACTATCCCTGAAGCTGGGGAATGCTAGCATTACATCTAGAATATTGTTAAAATTGGGTATTGTTCAACAGGTTTTTTTCCCGAGGCTTTACCTAGGTATGTTAATCAATAGGTGATTAAGCTTAAGTTTTGTCATAGTACAGGTAGCCCAGTCCATGCTAAGCTCAATTAGATGGCAAGTAGTGCTGTAGTAGGAACAACTCACACCCTTTCCTCTTCTGCCTCCACAGTAGATTTATGTGTCTTCCTGGGTTTGAAACAAACTTAAGTATGTGTCTGCTTCTTTTTATGTGGTTTGAATCTGGAACAGTGTCTGCAGGGATTTATCTGATATCTTATTCTTGGCTAACTTATAGAGGAAGGAGGTTTTCTCCCTTTTTTTTTCCATGTGTGTTGAGTGAAGATTCACAGAGGTGAAGTTATCCAAGCTCTGCTCAAGGCTTTTGCCTTCTGCAGGTTATGTGCTTGCTGAGGTTGGTTCCTAGCCCTGGCTGCTGTTACTCTGGGGCTAACAGCTCCAGCACTGAGTGGCTCTTTGTAAAGAAGTGGATGTAGCAGAACTGGTAATGAACAGAAGTGAAGTGAGGGTTTGTATTAATATGGAAAAGTATGGTTTGAGACTTAGGCTTTTAAGCAAAATAGGAAATTCAGCTGTTTGAAAGGAGGTTAAGTGCAAGAGTGGGTTAAGATGCAAAATTAGAAGTAGCCAAAGCCTGCCTTTTCTGGGGAAGCTTTTTGAGAAAATCCACCAAGAAATCTCCTGGCAAGTGCAAAATCTGAAAATGCTTGCTGTCAATAAAATGAATATCAAATATTATACATACTGAGTTTAATTTTTTTGGCTATTTCTTTGCCCCACTGTCCATCTGTAACTGCAGTGCAAGCGCATTTCTCTCTGTGAGTTACAAACAAGTTTTTTCTGTCAGGTTGTGTAAAGCTATTTTGGATAAAGAAGGCTTCTCCAGAAGCTAATACCTTCTGAAAATGTTTCAGGTAAGGAACAGAGATGAAATAGTGATGTACTTTCTTGTCCCTTGATAAGACAGAGAACCTACTACTTCAGGATTTAGCTGCATGACCTTGGTCGGTTTTTATTTGCCAAACTGCAACTAATGAATCCTTTCATAGACTGTGTTTGCAATTTCTTAAATTGCAGGAGAAGTGAGAACTCCCTGAGTCTGCAGATGTTAAGATTGCACTCAGAACTCCATTTCTCCTTCATCTAGCCTAGAAATTTAGAGAATCCTCGTTAACATGCAGGCAGATGTTCTTTCTGTGGGACAGTTAAACAAGTCCTCTGGGGTAAAACTGAGAAACAGCCTTTCTCAATCAGTAACTCCATTCCCATCAGACTGCCTGGCCCATCTAGCCTGTTTTATGGAAACTCTAGCACCATCACAATTTTCCTTAGAGAAGGTGTCTCTACACACTGTTGTTCTACTTTTGCACACATTAGTGTCCACAGCTCCAGCTTCCCTTTTAAGTTCTTGGTAAGAACAAGGGAGAGTGTAGGTACGTGTTTAGCTTTGGGGAGGGCTTTATTTGCATTGTCAGCCACTTAACTGCTGCAGTGAAGACCCTTATGTGATTTACCTGTACAAGCACCTCAGATGGTTCAGGCACAGCCTTCCAATGTGAAAACCTGGGGTGTAATGCTTGGTGATTGAAGAGCTTTTTAGTGCATGGCTGCCTGTAGTGTGAACAACTCCATGGTCTCCAGCTGTCTTGCATCCATATGTTGTAAAGACTCCATGAAGCAGACCCAGGGTGGCTCTTTGCAGAAATCCTAGAAGTCCTGCTAAGAAGAGCTCTGATGTGATGCATTGATAGGATGGAAATGTTGATGCCTGAACCCATGTTTAAGTACAGCTTCCTGCAGAAGCTGTTGGATGAGCAGGAGGTCCAACTTGGCCTGCAGTTTGGAGACCTTTGGGAATTCTCAGCTAGCTCAGATCTCACATTACTGGTAGGGCATGAAGGAGAGTTTCCAGACACAGCTAGGCCTTTAACATGTAAGCAAAAGAGTGACAAAGTATCTCTCTTAAATGCATATGCCTTGCCTATAGTAGGAACCTAAACAGTCTGTAAAATAAGGAGATTAAAAAAAAAATCAAAATATGAAACATGCTAGAACTGTTTTATTTTGGATTACTGGGGCATAATTAATTTCAGCTCTAACTGTATAGGTCAGTGGTAGAGAAAACAGTAGTCAGACCAGTTTTCCAGAAATGGCAGAAATGTAAGTCTTCTCTAGAGTATGCTTCATCTTCCTAGTGTTGACACCTGATTCTGAGTATGAGAGTATCCGTGTGTTTTTAAAATGCCTAGTTAGACATTAGATCCCCAGACACTAGAATTCAATTTATCCAAGCACTTGTTTTTATCCCAAATCCTTCACCTTTCTGCAAAGTCCAATCATATCATGTGGCCAAGGTACTTGCTTTGGCTTTCTTAGGCATGAATTTCCTTTCTCCATTTCTAACAGAGAAGTGTTAATGAGGCCTGACTTTACTTAGTGGCAGAACACATCTAAATCTGTGACATTATTTTAAATCAGTTCCAGCTGGGACATGCCAGGTGCCTAAAAACAGCATTTAAATTTGAAGCAACATTAATTTTACTCTTCCTCATATAGCCTCAGCTGACCAGAGTCCTGTCATCTTGCTTGCTAATTTAAAGAAGGAGGACTCTGCTTTTCTGGTTTTAGGTTTGGAATTCTTGTCCCAGATTTGCAATTGCCTTGTGTTTGGCCATAGATGTAGTTGCAAAGCCTTACTGTAGTGATCCAATTAAATTCAGAGAATAACGCCCTTGCAAAACACACAAGCAATGCACATAGAAGCTTTGTTAAAGCAAAAAAACCCACCAAAAACTGAAGAGAGCAACCGGGGGGAAAAATTCTTGATAACCTTGATCATGAAAAAAAAAAAATCAATTCCAGGAATTTTGTCCTCTGTTAGCAAATAAGAGTGAAACCATTAAAGAAGGTCTTCTCAGTCACAATTATAACCTAACCCAGTCTCTACATCAGTCATGACAGCTTAAAGATACTACTGCTGTAAAATCTGCATAACCTCTGAGTGCAGAATAGAGAGTAGAGCTGATGGTTGAGTTGGAAGCATGATCATTTGTCCTGGCTTAGGCAGTGGTTAGGCCAGTATCCCAGCTGGGTTTTATCTTCCTCATCTGGCTCTAATCACTAAATTATCATCTGCCAGGTGGACCAACCTGTGCTATTTGCTCCTCTTTAGTGGCATGAGAGCTCTGATTTCCAGTATAGACTATGTTTTGTATGATTTCTAGTATAGAGTATGTTTTTAGTTCCCTTCCTAAAATTATTTGGGATTTTTATTTGCCAAATTCTCAGTGAATATGCAGGGGTGGAGAATATTGATCTGTCTCCAATTTTCTTGCAGTCTTCTGGAAGTAGATTATGATATTTTATGTAGTCTTGCTTTACATGGGAGACAGAAAACTCTAGAACTAAAAATTGTTGCTGCAGTTTTGTGAGAAATATAATGGGGCAAAGCTGTTGAATGCTCCCCTCTTGTCCAAGCATCTCCCTTCCACAACTTAATTCAAACTACAAATGAAAACAAATCACATTTTTGCTGGATTACTGTTTTGCCTGAACATGTGAGACAATTAGATTTGATTGTCAGAATGGTACCAGAGCTGCGATAAGAAGCAACAGGATCATGCTATCAAGTTCATGCAATTGTCTGGGAATGGGGCAAGGGACAGAAAGAGGGGAGAAGGTCAGTAGATGATTCTCTAGTCATCAGCAAACCATTCTCTTTATCTGTATTCTTTAATTATGCCCTGAGGGAAACTGGGAAGAGCTCGTGTCTGCATCCCTCCCAGAGAAAGCTGCTTCATAAGTTTTATTACAGGAATTTTGCCCTGCTGGCATGTACTTTCCTTGAGGCTGGTATCTGTTTCTCAGTGCTGTTTTCTTTCTCTCAGCACTTGGTAGAAGATAAATGTACTGATGACGGATGTAATTCTATCTCTATCAACTCCAGACCTCAGTGAAATAATTCTCTGTTGATGTCCCCCTTTTTTTTTTTTTCCAATTTAATCAGTGACTGAAAAAAATGTTGGTCAAGTTTGACTCACATTAAGAGAAATGTTAAAATGTTTTATTTTAGCTTGGATCAGACAATTACATTTCAGCTAAAAAAGAAGTGTGACTTTAATTCTGGGCTCCTGAGCATTTTTTTAACAGTTGATTTCATCTTGAAGTACTTCACTTCAGGAAAACAAACAAAAAAGCCCTAACCAACAAGCAACAAAGCCTTTTCAACTTCTGTTTTTAAAAGTTAATGTGGATAAAACAGCTAACTGAGTTTAACAACAGAAAAAGCCACAAGAATTTTGGTCTCTATGAAGCTGAATCTATTTAGGACTGCCATGAGTGGGAGTTTCTGTGATAACATGTAGGATCATCTTATACATGCTTAAAAATTGAGATATTTAGCTTAAACAGAAAGGAACATGGTTACTGGCAGGTATAACCTGCTAGATATCATGCTGAAATTCTCTCTGAAGAGTGAAATGAACTGAATCAGCAAATTATATTACCTTTGCCTCTGTGTTTCTTGTGATTCCAAATAGCATAGGTCTCCAGGAAACTATTTTTGTTGTGCTTAAATTAATGTGATAATGCTTTCAAGATGCTTCTGGCCTACAATTATTCCCTGAAGGTGCAGGTTTTTTTATGAAGTAGTTCAATCTCATTCTTGCTTATCTTCTTTCCATTGTGCAGCAGTTTGAGCAGACATTGACGAAGTTATTTAGTTAAAGTCACATTTTAACAATCCTTTTGTGTTACTTTTGCTCTTTGTCATGCACTGGAGTGTTTTCTGTGAGTAGGAAAAACTTACTTTGTGGACTCTGTTGCCTTTGCTGTCAAGGCATGTTAATTAACTGGTTGATAAACAGAAGATGCAAAGGAATAACTCCTGTTACTCTTGTTCTTTCAGGCAAATGTATGACCATGCTGCAAATATGTATCCACAGCTAATTAAGACTCCCACTGTTCGAAGAGGAGTTCAGAATTTTATGGCGTATGTATTTATTTGCTAAAAATAAATCAATCAAGACTTGGAGTTGGAGGATGACAGAATTTTCAACCTTTTTTTATTCTCTTCCTTATGGGCTGAGGGAAGCATATCCTTCCTTTCCCTCTGATTGAATGCTATTATTATTAAAAGAAATTCTAAATGTACATGAAGAAGTGCTTATACCCTTTTCTAATTCTGATTCTTTCCAAGAAATGTTTAAAACCAATTCTGCCAAAGGGTGGGGGAAATGTCAATGAATTCTGAAGGTCATTCTAGTAAAATTCCTTTTTTGAAAAGTTCATATTTTCAGTATTACACTGAACAGTGATCTCCTAGCACCTTAATCTTTTTAGCATTGTGTATCCTTTTCTTCTTCTGTTAGGTTAGTATTTTATTCTACCACCAGTGTAAATTCTATCCTAATCACAAAAGTTGTGATTCACTTTTCACTTTAGCTGTAAAAATCAAAAGTAAAAAAAAAAGTGTAGCTGCTCGAATAATGCAGCTACACTGGTGGGGAAACTACAATAGGAGAAGAGCCAGGCCAGGTGCTGGGAAACTCAGCTGTGATTACCAATTATTTTAATCTCATTAGGCTTGTGTTTTATTCCATTACAAATACTTGTGTGAAATGGTCACTTTTGGGGACTAATTTTTTCCATATTTGCCTTGTCTTGCCCTTTCCATAAGGAGTTGAATATCTGACTGTTATTGGTGTGCATATATGAAGTTAATTAGTTTCAGCTCATCCAGAACATAGAACAAAGAATCTTAGTGCTCCCTTGCTATCATTTTTCAGCATTGCTGTGCTCCTCCTTATGAGAAAAATGGGATAGCTGCTGTATCAGTGTATATGTGGTTTTTTCCCTAGAATGACACAGCAAAGCAGCTGTATTCTCCAAGATGCATTGTTGGATGAATGGGGGCAATACTAGGTGGCCTTGTATTGCTTTTCTATTGCCTTTTTCCTCAACTCCTGCATCACTGCTTTTCTTTTATAGCAGTTTTGTAATATGGATTGCTGTGTTGTCTTGGAAGTCCTTAGCCCTAAATGCTCTGACCATATCCCTCTTTCCTTGGACATACTTCTTGTATTGTGATGTTTCTAGAAAACTAACTCTGGTTGGTTTTCTCACCATATGCTGCTGGAAGAGTTTGCTTCCTTTACAGGTTTGTCCTCTCAATTGGCTACTTTACATAGTGCTGGATGGATAGATACAGGAGGATGGAAGAGGCTAGCATCTGATTCTCATTTCCTGTGGTTCTTTTGTGGCTCTTTTTGCACAGCAAAAGAGAGAATTCTGGGAGGTCCTTCCAATGTTGATGGCTCTTGCCCTAGGGTCTGTTCAGCTTGTGTTGCCTCATGCCCTAAACCTGGGTGATTTGGCTCTTGACTGGATCTGGCACAGGGTACAGTTGTTTGGCCTCCCACCTGTTACTCAGAGGAGCAAAGACATGGTTCTCAGGCAATGTTTGGGCACCACCAGCAGAAAGCCTTCACTGCACTTGAACCCAGGGGAGAGAAGGAGGCTCTTCAAATATCAGTCTATTTTTATTCTTAAATAGACATTTAAAAGGGAATGTTTCATCCAACCTATCAAGCACTTGTTTCCATTTACTGACTGAATCTGCTATAGCAAAATCCTCCACAAACATGAAGTTCAATTCCTTTTTTGACACTAAAATCTGGTAGAGGCACATGATTGTAGGGTATTTTGCTTAAGTCTGAACATTTACACTTGGAGGATATAATGCTTATATCTGCAGGATTTCCAAAGTGTGATTTGCCTCAGATCTCGAGTAAGACTGGACCATCTGGGTTATAATGTATTTGTCCCTTCCCTGCATTATCAATTATACTCTAAAACAACCCAAGAAAACTCCAACCTGTTTGTTCCTCTGCAGGAAGCAAGATCAATGGACAAGACAACAAATCAGAAATAATAAGGATGACCCATTTTGGAGACATGCTGGCTATATTGTTGCACAGTTGGATGGTCTGTACATGGGAGCCCTCGAGTGGGCTAAACTACATAAACTAACAGTAAGACTACTGCACGTCTTTTTTAGTAGCTGGGGCTGGGATGTCAGTGGACAAACATGGGAGAAGGGGATCCACTTCTTAAAAATAAAAATCAGAAATAGGCTACTTAGTGGCAAGTATGTATTCTGCATGTAATTCTGCAAAATCTTTAGTGGCTATTCAGTGTAGATAATGTGACTGAGTCCTTGGCTGATGTAACCACGGATTCTTCACAAGGGGCTTGGAACCCTGAGCACTCATGTGGTGATTAAGTTGGGGGTGGCTTTTGTATCTATGTGAATGCTTGAAGGACTGACACTTCTAAAGTGCTTGTTGCTGTCATTTTACAATTGTTATTAAGCAGATGACCCTTTAGGTATACCTGCAACAGCATGAATTAAACTTTCATTCTTTTTTCCAAGCATTAGATTTCAAATCCTAAAAACCTTTCTATCCTGGAGTATGTTTTACTTTACTAAATGACTTCTTCTTTTCTGTCTTTTAAGTCTCAAAAATATACAGTCACAAAAGATGTGGTCTGTGTTGTGGTAGGTCAGATGGGATAGATTTTGGGGTTTTGTTGGGTGGTGGTTTAGTTGGGTTTTTTTGGTGTTTTTTCATTATTTGTTTTTCTTTAATTTCAATTGGAATTGAATTCCAGATCATCAGCTTGTATGTAATAGCAGAACTTCTTTAACTCCAATAGAGATATGGCAATTATAATGCTGTCCTAAAGTCTAATATCTAATAGGTTTTTCAGTGTGAGAAGAAGGACTTGAGTAGATGTAGTTGACCTTCTTACCTAGATTAACCATACCAAGAATTTTGACAAGTTGGGAGTTCTGAATTGTAAACAATTGCATTTTAGTAAAATGTACATCTTTCTTGCATAGAAGTCAATCTGGGGCTTTCATGGATGGGGAGCCAGCTCAAACTGGGAAAAAAAAAGATGTTTGTAATAATAATCCATCCTGAGGGACCCGAGTTTCTAGGGGAAAACACTAGAAACCTTGACTTTCTAGGAAAAGAACACATTAATATCCTTTCGTAACTCCTGTATATGAAGAGCCCTGTCAAGCTCATCAGGTTTTTGGCTTTTTTGCTGCTTTAGAATCTTTTAGATTCATGTGAGGAGAAGGGAAAAGTGCTGGTTTGTGTCTGAGTTACTTCTTTGTGATAGGCATGTCCTGCCTGCAAAGTATGTTCCCTGATGCTTGCTTATTTAACTATGCACTAAAAAGCACTGACCTCTGAAGTGTTTGAATAATTTTTATCCTCTCTTTAGAGATCTCACTAGCATGTCTATATAAGAATAGTGCATTTGGTGAAAGTTCAGATGTGTGTTTCAGGCTGAAATATATGTGTCCTCCATTCTTGAATTATATGCATGAAATATTTTTTCTTTTCCTGGACGTACTTGCAGCAATTGATGGGATTTATTTTGACTCTTTTCCTTGCCAGGCACAATTTTAGCTTTGGACATTATCACCCATGTTAAGATGCATATACTATTATTCAAAGCAAAAATGTTCACTGTGTATGTATTTCTTAATTGAAATGGTGCTGCTGTTTCCTCTCTTTGCCACAGCCACTAAGTTAACATCAGTCCTTGTCTTTGAGTACATTTTGGACAGCTGCTCTTGCAGCCAGGTCCTTAGGTTTTCTTGGCATCAGAATGATACCTGAAATTCTGTAAAATGTTCTGTAAAAGTACACGGAGTTCATTTTGTTGGACACCATGATACTTTTCAAGTACTTTGGAGAGATTAGGCTACCACTGTGTGTGCATATTTATTGCTGTTGGGATGTCCTTCAGGAAACAGACCTTGAAGGCTGTTGCTGTGAGCTTACATGGGCAATAAAAACAGGTGCAGCTGCAAAGCTTCTGGCTGGTATTCTAGATTTGGCACATCCATTTATCTGAGAATCAGCTCGGCTTCTGTAAACTGTTGGCATTTAAAAGTCCCAACTAAACTCACAAATCAACCAAACAAGCAAAAACACCACCAGTATCTCTCTTATCCCTTGTGATTAAAGAAATCTACCATCCAAAGTGCAAATAAATTTGCCTAGTAGATTACTTTTTTTCTTAAGTATTGTACTTTAGTTCTATTAACCCAATTGATTCGGTTTTGGTTTTTTTTTGGACAGCAACTCCAGTAACGAATACTTTTTTGTTACTCAATTTACAAAATAAAACAATCAAAGAAATTTCATACTGAAAGTCTCTGTAACAAATTCTGCATGTTTTTAAAAGCAAATCTGATTCCTATAGCACATTTTCCTCAGTGCTTTGGAAGTCTCTTCTTAACTCTTTCCTTTAGTAGATACTATTTTGTTTCATTAATAAAACAATCCTTTCCATGTGTTTATTGTCTTTGGATTATCATCATCAGGAACAAGTCTATCTTTTGATGTCTAGTAGTTCAATAGTTTGAATTCATGGTGGTAATGAACATCAGAAATATTAAAAAATACCTCTTGTATGAATTGGGGCATTTATATTTTCCTTTTTTTTTACCCACACTCAAAACAAAAGAAACCCCCTAAACCCCAAACAAACCAAGCCAAAACTCAACATGTGACAGTCTGTATTTTGTTGCCTGATGTTCTGATGTTCTATTTGCTGTTGGGAAAGCTATTGTACTTCTAAATTCAACATATTATTCTGTATATGTAGATGAGAATTATTCCCACTGTCTTAAGCTTAAAATAAGAGTAAATGCTGTAGAAGAAAGGCTAGGAAGGTTTTCCCCTTAACTCCCAAAATACGAGAAAGAGAAGGGGAAGAGGAGATAGTTTCAAGGTTCTTATGTTTCCCTGCACCATGACTGATCATACATAGACAGGATGGTCTCCTGAACCCTGAGAAGGTGTTTGGTTGACATGGATAGGCTAAAAGAGATAAAGGGGATGAAGAAAAGCAGCTGTGTATATGAAGTCTGTGAATTGTAACACTGGGCATTGGGCAGAGTTTTATAGAACTATTTCCTTTTCAGGAGAATGAAAATAAGCTGTTTCATAACTAATCTGCTTTTAATTTTTTAATTCTGTTTTCTGGTACTATGCATGGTAGTTTGAAACCAGAGCCAGATACTTC
Source organism: Zonotrichia leucophrys gambelii (assembly GCF_028769735.1). Classification (NCBI taxonomy): domain Eukaryota; kingdom Metazoa; phylum Chordata; class Aves; order Passeriformes; family Passerellidae; genus Zonotrichia; species Zonotrichia leucophrys. Next base: position 36,864,144 of record NC_088170.1, on the reverse strand, counting down.
TTAAGTGAGAGCTGGGTTATGTGCACATAAGTAATTCTGAAATGTTCTGTTTTTCTGCTCTCCCCTAAAATTCAGATTGCTTTATTTGAATATTGTAGAACCATTGTGTCTGCCACAAGTAACTGAGCCTTACTGCAGAAAGAAAATCTGGGCTTTGAATGATTTGGTAGTAGCACTAGTATATATATTTTTTTATTCTTTCTGAAGGAAATGCTTTGTATTGTTTTGTTCTAAACTTTGGGTTTTTGTTGCCTGGAGTCCTGAGGACTATTTTAGGTAGATTCTTCCATTAAGACCTGCATGAAGGCAATGTACATTGTAAACTTCTGTATTTTGAATTTGATATTTACAGGTATCATTAAGAGTGATGTCAAAATTTGAATACATTTTTATGTTAAAATGTTACATTATTCCATCTGGTTTAGCAACATTTTATATCCAGTAAACAAACCCAGCCCTTTTGTCAAGACAATTTCTGAGGGAGGGGCACTGAAAGAACATAAAGCCTTTTCATCTGCCTAATGCTCTTCCAACACTGTGATTAATCTTGGGCTTGTCTACGCAGGGATATTACTCTTGAATGAGGAGGTGTCAGAGTTTTAAATACTAGAATGACTCCAGGATAGATCTCTATTTATGCTTCCTTATTTTCCACTCAGAGTGCTCAGGCTTGGACAAGTTACTGGAAAACAATTGTTACAGAATAACTTGCCTATTTTAATGTCCCATGTAAACAAGCCTTTAGGGCTGGTTCTCTCCTTTCTGCTGCCCTTTGTAAGTTTATTTCTGCCTTTCTTGGATTGGCAAACAAATTGATTTTTTGTTTTGCTGTTCAGGACAGCACCCTAGAGGAGACAGACATTCTAGCAAAAGGACTTTTGATGTGGCTTTACCACCTCTCTGCTTGTCAGTTTAGTTCATTAATTCTTCTTCAGAATCTAAATAATGTTTATAAGGAGTTTTTCTGACATTGCTGAGTGAGATGGGAAAAAGTGATTACAAAAAATTTTAATATGCCCTATATTATGCATTGTTATGATGCAGTTTTTTCGGTTTAATTCTTGCTAGTGAACACTGATTAACTTATCATAGAGAAGATTTCTTCATATATCCTGGAAATCAGCTGTCGTTTTTCCAAAACTGGCACTCTCAGCTGTGTTGTGGCAGATGCTTAAGACCACTCCTGATTGGGCCTGCAGTGCAGGTTCTTGTGTCTTCTGTTTGAATGCGTTGTTTTACTGAGGCTCCAGAGGAGCACAGTGCTGATGTGACGTCACATCAGACAGTCTTAAACACAAAACCAGGTTTATTCAAGGAGAGTAATGAATTTTTGGAAATAAACTAGAATAAAATTTGCTTGACCCTCAAAAGGGAGTTGAAAACAGAACTCTGGAGGGTGCTTAACAGCCTAGTCTTCTTTTGCATCTCTGATATTTTGGTTGGCTATGGCAGCTGGCAGCCTAATCTCACCCAGTGCCTTAGGAATTTGCTTAACCTGTGCTTTGAGTGGTCTTTCCTCCTGCTTTCTGTGCCTATTGTTCTGAAAGCTTCATTGCTTGGCACTTTTGTTCTAATTTGAATGGACTTCCTAATAGTTACAGAAGTTTTAATTTGGAGTGATGGTAAGAAAGCACAGAAACGTGAAACTTTTTAAAAATACGCGGGCAATTCTGACCATTGCTGTAGCAGTATCAATATAGCTACCTCTAGATATTACAGTGAATGCAGGTTTTATGAAGGAGAAAATGGAGTGGTAGCAAATGGTGTCAAGTACAATTAAAATATCTTGATTGCTGGAGCAATCTCATGCAAGCCAGTTTGCTCCCTTCCTGGTGGTACTGTACAGTGATGCCTGTGTGAATCAGACATTGGAAAATGGCCTTTTCTTATTGTGTGGTGAGTTTTCAGTGCAGCTGGATAGGGGAAAATGGTGCTTAAACAGTGCCAAGTCTCTCTACATGGATTCCAATGAAATGAAGTTGTGACTGGTTTGTAACTGATTCATACCTCTAAGTTGCTTAAACCATCCAAAGACACATCTCTTGATGTTGCTCCCTTGTTTGGATCCTTACAGCAAAAACATGATGAACTAAAGTAATGTAACACATGAAAGTTTGCTTTGGATTTCTGTCTAAAACTACAGCTGCTGTTGGGGCTTTCTGCCATGAATGGTTTTAATTGTCAGAATGGCTTATTTCTCTTGTCTGTAAACATTGTGGGAAGGTCTCATTCCTTCCTATGGGATGCATGGACTGGAATTTACATGGTTTCTGGTTTTCCTGTTGATTATTCTTTCAGCCAAAGCAGGAGATGGATGACACAGAATTCAGAATTCAATATTTTTATATTTAATATATTACATTCAATATAAAAATATTCAGAATACTTTTATTCTGAATAAAAAGTAAATTAATTTGATGCTATTTCATTTTTCCTTGTCCCCCTTTACTGGGGTTTGTAGAGAGGTCAGCTATATGGTTTAGTAACAGTGATTTATATTGCAATGTGTTTCTGTGCTAAATGATTATGTGGCATTATAAAATTACTATTCAAGCACCACAGCGATGTGTGTTCTGACTTTTTTCTTAAGCCTTGCCTTAACAAAAGGCATGGTGAAAGCAAGAACAGGAAAGATTTAGAACACGGTATTTGAAGGTTGAGGTTAAACCACTATTAAGCTCTTATTTTTGAAGAGGCAAAGTAAGAGGAGGTTCTAAAGAGCATGTTGCACAACCAGCTGTGTGTAGTTAACCCTGTTAACCCTGACTAGCTCTAACCATAAGGAGTTTTCTAAAGCACATAGCAGAGTGCCTTTTGACTGACTTTCCTTATTCAGCTATTTGATTGGTATTTATTATAGTTTTTCCCCTCATTTGTTTCTTCCTCCTCAGTCCTGAGGATGTCTTAAATTGCAGTGTTTATAGAAGTCTGAGAGCTCCCAAGACCATTAGTTGAAGACACTTCAAAGACATCTAGATAAACAAAAAAATTAAATTTTATCTCAGTAAATTGTAACAGACTGATTGACATGCTGCTTGCAAACACACACTCCGGTTTCTTGAGTTACAGTTACATCTTCCTTTTTGCCTCAGAAATTGTAGCATTGGTAATGCCACTACAAGGGCCAGATCCTGAAAGCTTCCTCAGTGCCTGGTGCCATAGTGAGTGTGAGCATCTGGGCCTTGTCAGTAGGCGTTTCATAGACCATACGAGAGCTTCCTTCTGGAGCAAAAGAAAAATTCTGACCACTGAGGCTGTCTTGATGTTTTTCTGTCTCAAAGTGTTTTTTGTCATCTTCTCCTTTATTCAGCCACTGAGCAACTTTGATGTCCAGTTTCTGAATGCAGTTGGAGACCTGTTGGACCTTATTCCTGCATTGTTTGATTATTCTGCACGAGGTAGACAATGCAGTGTGGATTCAGGAGGCCATGGGAGATACCAGTGGGACATGGGACACTGCTCTGCACTGATCAAGGTGAGCACCAGAACCTTGTCTCCAGTGACTGTGTTGGTTTGCAGTGTCATGAGTCTGCATTTCTGGAGTCTTCCCTGTTCATGTTGCATGGGCATAAAGAGACTTCTGTCAATGATCAAGATGCATATATGGAATTGTCATTTGTGCCTCTATAGGATTTTGAGTCCAGTTTTTCTCACTTGTGTTCAAGGGGAGGGAAAAGACCAAACTAAAACCACAGAGATGGATGTTGAAAAGCTGCTAGAACTACTAGGGAGCGAGGAAATACCAGGGAGGGGAGACTAAATGAGAAATAACTCATTCACCTAGAGAAGTGAAGTCTGAAAAGAGATGTTGTGAGTGACTACAAATACATTGGGCAAATAAGCAGGGAAAAAAAGGAAGAGGATTATTTAAACTAAAGGATAGTGCTAGCATAAAAACAAATGGATGCAAGTGATGTTTTCTGTTAATAGTGATACCTTTGAATGGTTTTCCAGTAGGAATGATGACAGAAAAAACCCCCACAGTTTTAAGATAAGTGACTGATGCATCCTGTTGGCAATTACATTTTTCAGTTAAAATTGTTAAGAAGATTTAATCAGCATCCAGAGAGTCGATGTATCGCAGAGCAATAATATTCACCTTAAATTGAGAAACATTAACTAAAATATTTGCTTACAGTAAGAGGTTTCTGAGCTAACAACAAATTGTAGAACCGGGGACATATTTTGAAAATATGTACTATCAACATATATATTTACCTTTTCAAATGAAATTTACTTGCATTTGCTTCTGTACTTCACTTCAAAGTGAGCCAGAGGAATTCTCACAGCAACAGCATGTTTTAAATTGATGTCAGATATATTTGAAAAGATGTGATTTGAATGTGTGAATAGAAATATTCCAAATGAAACTGGAGGAAAACCTATACCATGTGATGCAGGTATCCCAAATAACCCCACAATGTTTTATTTTGAAAACAACACATAGGTAAGAATTGTTTCTATAGGTTTCAGAAATTCATTTAGTGCACAGCTAAAAGCACAAGAATCTGCTCTTTCTTCAATAATGCAATTAATCAAGCTACTTAAAACAAGTAGTTCTCCCAGTTTCTATCAAGTAGAAAACATGCAGAATATCATGAGGTCTGAAATTATTAATCTTTCTGCTTCTGTTTTCCAGGTTCTACCTGGATATGAGAATATATATTTTGCCCATTCCAGCTGGTTTACTTATGCAGCCACACTGAGAATATATAAGCATTGGAACTTCAATATAGTTGATCCATACACCAGCACTGGCAGGGTCTCATTCAGTAGTTACCCAGGTAAAGTAAAAAAATATGTAGATATTCAATTTAGCATGGACCACCTTACTGTCTTGTAGCTGTCTTGGCTGTGAAAAGAAGCACTGGCTTCAATCTACCTTAGAACTTTTAGCAACCAAGAGGACAAAATGCCAGCTTGAATTTTCTGTCTTGAGCATGATATTGTTGTCATTGTCTTTTGTTGTTGATTAATCACCTTCAGTGCTCTGAATAATACTGGTTAAATATTTTACCTCTGGCACAAACATGCTGCTTTGAATTCTGCTTGTGTAGTCTGCAGTCATCTCAAGTGCTGAACTCCTCACCATGCCTGTAGCATTTGCATGTTTGGTAACAACAATTTTGAGTGCTTCTGTTTACCACTGTGACGTGACTCCTACTGTAATGGGATTATTACTGAGTATCAAACACTTGCTGTTTGGAAGTGTATCAGTTTCTTTGATCTTGGGTTCAGGAGCCTTCAGTTGTTTTGTTGTTTTTTGGGTTTTTTTCCCTTTCCCGCATATCTTCCTTTTCCAGCTTCTCTATAAGCTGTTGCAGAGGAGAGTATGTTTTAATGCTTATTTGGTGTGTTAGTAATATAGCCAGCCAAAATATTTAGAAAAATATTCTTTTGGGAAGATTAGGCCAAATGTTAGAAATTGCCAGCAAGTAATGTTTGAAGAGCAAAATATGTGCTCTTGGTAGTACCAAGAACAGCACCAAGAAATGACAGCGTGAAAAACCAAAGCAAAACTATAACTCCCTCTTAGAGCTGACATTGCATGAGGTTTTAGAGGTGAAATTTCAAGTTCAAAAATACCTAAACAGTCAAAAATCTTCATAAAACATTTTAAATGAAGTAAATACTATAGCAGACTCTGTCATTCTCATGAAATTTTGTTGGCTGATGATTTCCAAATGTGCGTTGTTGAGTAATGGTGCTTTACTGTAAGGGTTCTTCATGGCAGGGTCTCCTGAGACTGTGACTGTGACAATGTTTTGAAAAGCAGTTGCATTCATTTCACATTGAAAACAAGACTTTTTCTGTGAGGGTCTGAGCCTCCTCAGGAATGCAGCATTTTCTGACATCTGAGATTTTTTATCTGAGGAAGGGAGTAGAGGTAGCCTGAATGTCTCTTGAGTGCACATCCTTTGAAGAGCTTGGATTATCTGTGATTGCCTCAGAGGAATTTCACTTGCTTGTTGCAAGGAATTTTGCCGAGTCTGTGTAATTTGGTTGAAAGCAAAGGTTTCTGAGCTCTGTTCATCACGTGAATGTTCATGAGGTTATTCTGGCTCTCATATCTCTCAGCTGAAATACTGATGATAGCACTACCCTTGACAAGAATGTGGCTCTGTTTAGCAACAGTTGTATGTTGCATTGCGCTGCAGATTCAAAATTGGGGATCATGATCAGCCACACAGAGCATTTATTATTTTATTTTTAGTGGATGTCTGTGGTGATGTATTTCAGTTGTCCCCTTTTGTGGATTCTTTGTATAAGGAAATAAAAATATTATGGTTTTATGAGACTGGCAAAGCATAGTGTGTGGCAGGATACCTGAAAATCAGCTACTGCTTTGCTGAAATGGTTGGTGTCAGTATAGGACACGAAACAAAACAAGCGCACACACTGCTGCTCTCAAGGTGAAGAAAAGGGAAAGTTTGTTTTCTGACTCCAACACTTACAATTTTCCAGAAGTGACAGTGGATTAGAGGGTGAAAGTGCCACATCTCCAATGACACTGGACAAACTTACAGTCCATTGAATTTCTCCTCCTCCATAAAAGAATGCAAAACAATAAGTTATTTACAGAAAGTGTATGAGAAAGTTTGCTACAAGAATGTAAACATCAGAAGACTTAGAAAATCTTAAAAAATCAGGGCGACAATGGAGGTCTGTTCATTGGTATACAAAATCCCACTGTGCTTCCCTGAGAGGGCTGAGGTCTGCAGAGGTGGCTGATTTTAAAGCCTGCTATTGCCATGTGGACTCTAACATAGTGGTGTGGGAAGGTGTACTTCTACCAACAAGATGAGTGAGAACTGTTGCAAAGCATAGTTCCCATGGCTACAGTGAAGTTAAGAGAGGCCTGTGGCATGCACAGGGTGCTCACTGATGACAGGGTGCTATCACAAGCACTAGACAAGCATGGTCCATTGACTGCAGCAAATTGCATTAGCTGTGGGTGTAGCTCACAGACCTGCAGTTTTCCATGGCATGAGTAAGCACTGGCCTAGTAATGCTCCAGGGACATCACGTAGGAAGGAGGCAACTGCCAAATTCCTCTGCTCCATGTTATGATGAGAGATATTTTCAGAGCATCTGACTCTGGAATCTGCAGCTCCTGGCCATGGTTCAGCCTGACAATTGTAATGTCTACTTGCATAAATGTTCCTGCTTTTAGTCTCTGTCCTGATAGACATAAGAACCAGTAAGAAAAGCTACATCATAGTAATCTCAACTGAATAGTAACATGATCCTATGGACATAGAACTTTTAACTTCTGGAGGAAACAGAGAGCACTAAAAGACTGGTGCCCTTCTAGGCCTTCAGTGACACTTAACTGAGTTATTCAAAGATAGTTGTCATCCAGTAAGATAGGATATAGAGTAAAACTATGCTGCTGTCCAAAAGGTGTGTCAGAAAATGTTAAGGGGTCATTTGTCTTCTGAGAAGGAATATGCCAAATCCATGATTTCTCCTGGGGTCACAGAATAAAATTATCCATATTATTTCTTTATTTACTGAATTTCAAAAGACAGGCTACTAGATTGCAAAAATTAGTATTAGCTGTGACTCAGTTTAGAGGTTCTGAGGCTATTGACTAACCATGATTTGTGTTAGGGTGTGCATTGTGGTGCAGCTGGAGGGCCTTGCACTTCTTTGCTCATGTTGTGAGTGAGCAGGTAGGAGGACAGGCAGGAGTAGAGTCCATCCCAGCTTCCCCAGCAGTTACCAGTGTTCTGCCACCAAGTTCAAATGTCCATTGTTAACAGCATATCTTCTCTGCTGCTTTCTCCCTTTCAGAGCAGCAGTAGTCCTGAAGAGGCACAGTCAAGTGGGAATTAATGGGAGTTGTAATCTCTGTTTTTGCAGAATGATTTCTTTACTTGCTGCTCATTTCCACACTAACTCACCTTAATTCTCACTTGAACTCTGCTCATAGTCTTTGTCTGCAGAGCTGCACGTAGGACAGTTCTGTGAACCTTTGGAAAGGAGGAATGTCTCTGAACTGGAAGCTTGAGCTTCATTGTCTTCTTCAAGCTCTGGACATGAGTACTTCCTGTGGCTTGTGAATCAATGCATAGCAGAGAGAACTGAAATTGTACAGAGGATGTTACTGTTCCTCACAAATGTTGAATGAAGCTGTGCTCATGTGAGGGAGTAAGGAAGTGATAGAGACAAGGTAGGTTCTATGTTTTGTGCCACGTATCTAGTGGTGGATCAGACAGGAACCTGCACTTCTCCTCCCTCTGTGCCCCTTTCCCTCCTCACGTCTGGTCAGTTCTTTACACTGCCCATTGAGGCATTCAAAGAAATGAGCCAGACTAACTGATAAAATTTATTATTTTCTTTGGATAGCAGGGGGGTTGCAGCTTCCAGGATTTTCATCCATTTGGATGGAGCTCTTTTGAACTCCATTTAAGAGCAGGAATGTGCCATTTTGACTAAGCACTCTGGTTTGGATAGTGAACTACCTTCTCTGTGCTGAGACATGGTCTTTTAAAGTATGTTAATTTGATTTTAGCAGCTTAAACAAAACAGCTGAAGAAGAACAGTTGAAGACTTTTACTTCCCCCTTTCCTCCTCTGGTCGATTATTGGGATCTTTCTGGGTTGAGCTAGGTGGTGATGTGCGAGTAAGATGGCACAAGTTGTCTTGATGGCTGACTATACATGTTATATCTATCCATCTATCTATCCATGCTAAGGCAGGAGAGAGAGGTAGTTTGTGTCCCTTGCTTTGAAGCAATTTGGTGTTAATGCAGCATAATCCTTCCCCGCAGCGTGAGGAAGAGCTGGTAGGAACAAACCATGGAAAAGATGGTAGCCTTTGTTCTCAGGAGTACCTTGCTCATGAGGTATTGCCAGACCATTTCTTGCTTCCTCCAGCATGTGTTCAAAACCTGGAGGGAAGCAAAGGAAGGTGTGGTGAGCTTTGGAGATGAGACCAGAGCTATGGTGTGGTGTGTGCTTGTTCTTAGTGCCTAGGAGAGATGCGCAAGTGGAAGGGAGGCAGCTGATGGGTGTTCAGTCTTGACATGAGAAGCAGCTGCTGATTCTCTGCTAATCCAGAGAATACCTTTATTTTCCCATATTCAAATGTGTTTATACACTAGAGCATTGGGCATCTCAGCTAGGAGCTACTCCCAGTCCTGAGAGGTGGGCTACACCTCATAGCTTTGACTTCCAGCCTGTAAAGCTGGCCCATGCTATACTTGAAAGAGCACAGTGACCTTTTAAAGCATCAAAAAAGCTGATGCTGTCTGGTTCAGAAAGCAGCAGTCTACCTCTTTCAGAACAATAGTACCCCAGAACGTGCTGCCACCCACATGCTCTTTGATGTGCTGACTTTCTGGAGAACACTGTGGCTCAGATTGCAAAAAATGCTTTGCTTGGCTGATTAATGTCATGGTGAGTGCAACTCCATGTTCTGGAAACTTTCGTTTTCCAGTGGCATTTGGAAATGGAATCTAAATGGATCAGATCCAGAAAATGCAATCAGAAGTACTTTTGCTTGTTTCTCTGTAGAGTTGTCAGGTTCACTGGAGGGAGGGGTTAAAAAACCCCAAAAAACAATGAAATAAAACAAATTTGATGGGGTGTTCCTAACAAAAATGGGAAGTGGGTTTGCAGAGATGGTTTTACAGGAAAAACATAGAAGAAGCATACAGTGAGATAACACCTTCATTTACAACAGATTCTCATACATACTTAGAAGAATGGCTCAAGAGGACATCAAACATCTGCTGATATCTCTAGACTTCTCTACCCAGGTTTTATTTTTCTGGATGTCTTTATACCATGGGTAACCTGTTGCTTGTATTTTAGCTTCCCTTTGTTTCAGAGTTGCCTATGCCTTAAATCAAAATGCCATCTTGGAATTATTAAGTTGGTAATGGTGTATAATGGAGGGCATGTTGTGTTATAAAACATTTCAGGATAAAACTTGGTAAATACTAAGACCCAGAAGGAAATCTCCTTCTTTTCAGCTTAGCTGAGCTTTGCAGTTTATTTGAATTACAGAGTTCAACCTTCAGTTAATTCAGCATCATTCCTTGTGTTAGCACTTGTTTTGAGTCAAGTTTTTCTGTTCTATCTCAGCTGTTGATTGAAATTGGAGAGAGAAATTACTTTGTTTGTTTTGAAGTAGGACACTTGGCATTGTCACCCGCAGGAACTGATGCTCAATTCACATCACAATTGTTTCAAAAATTTCAATTATTGCCTGTGTTTGGGCAAGCACCACTTGACTTGTTATGCAGCAGATTATTGCTAGAGTATCCCAAGTCCTTGTATAAAATAGACTGGCAGAGCCAAGTTTAGGATGTTTCGCATTTCCTTACTTATTTGAGGGAGATCTCTGCTGATAATGTGCATAATGTATTGAGTAATACCAGAGTGCTCAGTCTATTCTATACTGATATTTTTTTAGAGAACAGATGTCCACACAGTGTATGTTCCTGGATCTGTTCTAATTTGAGAACTTGCTTCTTTAAAGAAATTTTGCTGAACTAGAGCCCTTAAAGATTACTTTTGCTTGAAGTTGGTCTGCCTTTTGATAAAAGCCCAGGAGTAGGAGGCAAAGCTGGGTTGTCTCTCTTGCTGTCGTAGGTTGGTGACCTTTGCAGTTTGTGTTAATAAAGTTTGCTGTGGAAGATTTCATAGAGGAGCTCAACTATTCTGGTGTAACACAGCATTTTAGCGTTTTGTACTCTTTGAAGATGGATGCTATTAAAAACTTCTTAACAAGAGTTTAGGCTCTGTATGACTTCCCCATGACCAGATTGCTTAACAACCTTTCTTCCCCAGCCTGGCAGCCATGTATCTGCTGAGTAATCTAAAGGCCAAGTTATTTCTGCTCTACAAGTAGTCCCCACACTATCCAAGGCATATAGCTGACCTTTGCAGCTCTGTATGCCACCTCTTGGCAAAGGGTTTGCAACTGGACCTAGCACTTCTGTTGGCATGTAACCTGGAAGGGAATCCTGCCCACAGATCCATCGCTGTATTGACTTTGCAGAGCTGGCAGGAATAAAAAACCCCTGTGACAACATGTCAGGAAGAGGAGTAGGTAGAGCTTCTCCTCATATACAGGATGTGGTTTATGATTTAAGAGATGCCCGTGTCTTGAGATGCTTTTAAGAATACTTAGGAGAAGATTAAACTAGAAGGAAGATTTTTCTGCTTGATTTAATACAGAAGGAGTTAATTAAGGGGATTAATTCAATTAATTAAATGAATTTATGTTGTCTTTACAGAGTAAAAATCTAAAACTGATACTGGTTGATGAAAGTGTTTTTGTGGAGTTTGTGCTTTGCTTTGGTTTTCATTGTTGCATTTTTATATTTTTTTAGTTCACTTCTTTGTTAGAAACAAACACTTCACAGGCATTTAGGGTATGTCATCCTTAGCATAAGACATAGGTTGACTTATGGAGAAGCTTCCAGGCTTGGCATACAAACACAAAGCAAATGCTTTAGACAAAGAATTAGGTGTCTTGAAAGCGTGACAGTTTCTCATTTCAAACTGTGTTGACAGGTGGGCCCAAAGCCCTTGCAGAAGTTACTACCTCATCTTTAATCTTTGTACAGTTTAAGTTCACACACACACGCACGGACTCATCCATATCCTCATCACTTATCTCTGTTTTGTTTTATGAGTATATCAAAGGTTCACAAAGATAACAAGTTTTGTGTTACTGCTTTTTAAGGCTTTTTGGTGTCCCTGGATGACTTTTACATACTGGGCAGCGGCTTGGTAATGTTGCAGACTACCAACAGTGTTTATAATGAAACCCTCATTAAGCAAGTGGTGCCTGAATCCTTGCTAGCTTGGCAGAGGGTCCGCATTGCCAACATGATGGCAAATGATGGCAAAACTTGGGCAGAGACCTTCTCCAAGTGCAACTCTGGTAAGTACACCTGTATATGCATCTTAGGAAAAAAGATGTGTTCCCTCTACCTCTTGTGCTTGTTTCCTTCCCTTGGCAGGACATGTAACTCTCTCTGTGCTCGTACCCAGGAACCTACAACAATCAGTACATGGTTCTAGACCTGAAGAAGGTCAAGCTGCAGAGGAGCCTCGATGATGGTGCATTGTACATTGTCGAGCAGATCCCAACCCTTGTGGAGTATTCTGATCAAACAAATGTTCTCCGGAAAGGTAATAGTTCCTATAGTAGTTACTGGCTTAGGAAAACCATCTCTTTATGCCGACTGAGAATTGTGTTTTTTACCAGGGAGGGGTTTGTTGAACACTAGTCCTGAGTTTTAAGTAAGGAAGCTTTGTGTGAGCAACCCTCAGCTTTGTGTGAGCATCCCTCTGCATCTGGGTGAATTGCAATCTATTCATTTATCTGGTATGCTGTGGCAGGAATGCAGTAAACATCTGTGTCTCCTAGAAGCAGAGGAGGGAAAAATAGACTTTGTCTCTTTGCTTGTCTGCGTCCTTGCCTTTTTTCTGGTATTATTTTTCCCTGTTGTAGAGACCAATGAGGGAAAATATGAGATCTGTTTGGGGCAGTACTAAATAACTGTGATGCTGTGGGCTACTCAAAATGATTGTTGAGTCGGTCACCCTGCAAGAAGATGAAATTTTGAATACCAAAGAAGTTCTTTGTTAAATTAATCTCCTGAACTTTTCTGGATCTGTTTTCTGATAAATATTTGCTTTTTAAAAGGTTCTTTAATTCCCTAGCAAGACTGGCAAGAACTTGATGGAAAACAAACAAAAATCTTGGTCAAGCAGAACATTCACTGTCAGGTTTAATTTCAAGTGTTTACTAGACACTTAGAACATCAACAAAAAGCCTGAGCCTTAAGTGTATCTGGTGCTTTGTGCTCCTTCCCCTAATCACATGCTGAGGGGATAAATTGATGAATTGCTCATCATCAAAATGATGGGAAATTTGTCTATGTTAGCAGCTGGGGTTAGTTCTCTTTGAAATTTTTCCTTGTGTCTAGCTTCTTGGAAAGTTCTGGCTTATTCCAGGCATTGCCACATTGTCAGTCTCTTTTGGCTTCCTTTGCCTTGGGCTTCTCAATGCTGTGTTGTGTGTGGGATGCAGACAAAGCAGCTGATAGAGACCCTCTAGCTCTGGCACTGGAAACATTGCAGCCCCAGCATGGCAGTGCTATACCTGTGCAGAGAGGCCAGGCTTGGCAGGTACCTTGAGTTCCTTTTCAGCAAGGATTTTGGAGCAGCTGTGTGGCATTCTCTGCAGGACTGAGCCCAACTCCTGGGCTTGGGCACACAGTGACCACTTCTTCCCTCTGAGATGTTGCAGCTGCTCTGTTCTCAAAGGTGGCAGCATGTATGAGTAGTTGCAAATTACCTACAGAAGTTACACCTCATACCTACAGTATGTCTTTTCCCAGATATCTAAGTGTACCTTGTGCATACTGGATAACATAGCAGTCATTCTCTGGGAATTTAAACATTAGGAGGACAGCCTTCAACACTCAGGGTAAGCTAAGCCCTGCCAAAGTGCTGTTTTGGAGACCTCAGCTGCTGTAAGCAGCAGATCTGAACTCCTCCATGCCATGCAGGACACCAGACAAGTCCCATCAAGGCCCCTGCCCTGTTCCCAGGTGCTTGAAGCAGCTCAGGTGAAGGAGGTTTATCTTTCTCAAGAGTAATGCTGGCTTAAAGCCTTTGTAGAATAGCTGACCCTGGCAAGCTCCATCATTGCCATGTAGCAGGTGTCCCAAGATAATGCACTTTGGGCACACCAGTTTGGTCAGAGTGAGTTTGCCACCAGCATCTGCTTTTTAAGTCTCTTTGAAGCATAAACCTAGAAACAAAAGAGAATGAGAATTGAAATCTCAGGTGAACAAAAGCAGGTATTGCTTTAGTAAACCTTGTACTGAGGAAAAATGAAGCATTTCCTTATGCAGGTTTGAAAATGGAAACATTTTTCTTCTTTATGGCTTCTGTCGTTTTTGTAGGACAGTGCAGATGAGTTCTCAATACCAGGAATCTCTTGCATTGCCCTTTCCAGGCAAAGGTGTCTGGGTGCTTTCTGTATATTGACAAAGAAAGCTCAGAAATCCTTTAGAGGAACTGAGAGAGGGCAACACTGTCTGAAGAGAAGGAGTAGGTCACAGGAATAGGCTGCACTTCATTTTTCTTGATGATGAATGAGTAATATATCAAAATCAACACATCAGAGCAAAGCCTGGGATCTGAGTGTCTTCTGCCATATGTGCAATATTCTTATTGCTCTGTCTCTCCATGTTGCTGATACCTTTTGCTCTCTTAAGTGCAGAGGAGGAAAGCATTTTGCTTCAGGGACATTTTGCTGTCTTCATGTCATCCCTTCCTTTCAACTTCACAGTCTCTCTTAACTTGTTTTTTGTCACTGTGCACCCTGCCAGGTTTCACTGGCTCATAGCAGCCCTTGAGTAAAGCCTGGCTTAGGTTGTCTGCTGCACTCTTTGCATGGGATTTGCAGTCTGGCAGAGCCTGAGACACAGAAGAGCTCTTGCTAGAGGAGAACTTTAATAGCTTTCTCTGTTTTAGCAATTTTAACAAGTTTTTCCAGGTGGGAGAAAGAGGTCATCTGTACACACTGTGTTCGTGTGAGACAGCAGCACCTTTTTGAATCACAGCTAAACCTTACTGGTTTGGAAGCTGATGTATCCATGTCCTTGGGCCTGCGTCGTTACAGGCTGGCAAGTTGCTCATTTCTGGAGGACGCCTGTATTACAACACAGCCTGTACACAACCTGTTTCCTTCAGGTAGGCTCTAGGTCACGTAAGCAAATGCCAGCAGACAGGAATACCCTGTCTTCCCTATCCTAGGCAGGACCCAAGCTGGTGAGGCCTCCACTCAGACAGTGCTCCACTGCTTATGCTGTCTGCATATCCTTCAGTTTGTATTTGTGTGTATTGTTCCCAGTGAGTTCCAGTTGATTTTTTTGAGCATCTTACACCAGACTCTTCACACTATGCTGGGCTGATTTTAATATGTAGAGGCCTGCATTTACCAGTGCCTAGATAGTAAATCTCTAAGCCAAATCCTGATGTGTGTGATTTGAGAATGAACAACAAGGGAATGTTAGTGCTTTGGAGACAACTTGAAAGTGTGCTACTCTGGGACCTAGCTCATGTTATATACTTGCTGCCTAAACAATAGAAAAAATTAAATGTTAAGGTATAGTTATCTATTTTTATATATTCTAGGACTTCCTGTACCCAGATTCTGACCTGGAACATCTCCTGGTTCTTTACAAAAGCTTTCCACAACGGTCTTCTTTCAGGCAGTTTTGTGCAGGATTGCTTTTGGGGAAGTTAGAGCAAGGCTCTGCTCTGCTGATCACTTCTTAACCTTCAAAGGCAGCTACTGCCAAATGTGCAGCAATCCCCCATCTTTCTTTATGGCTATGTGCAACCCCCACTGCACAAAGCGTGTGTGTGCTGACCTGCCTCCTGTTCACCCCGAGTGTCTGTGGTCTCCGTGTGTTTGTATCTGTCAGTCCCTCCCTGACGTCTCAGCATGGTGTGTTCTGCTTTGGTGAGATGGGAAGGGGGCAAAACCAGAGTAAATGATTTTGCAGTCCTTTAAGGTTCAGCAGGGAAACCTCTGCCAGAGGGCTGTGGCCATGCTGCGTGTTCAGGCTCCTGCAAGTCTGATCTCAGCTGTTTTGCAGGATGAGTCCTGAGGATGGAAGTCTGGGGGCGGGTTGCCTGGGTATGCAGTCTCCAGTGGTGTTAGGCTGGGAGTCAGCCCTGGTCATGCCAGTGACTGTTTCCTTATTGTATTCAAACCAGTTTTCTGTGTTGTTCCTCGACATGCTGGTGAGGCAATAGAAAATGGAAAATTAATTCTTTTCTTTTCTGATACAAGCAAGAGCATCCAGCTTTTCCAAGTGATTAACAGATTGGGGTTTGTCTCTGACAGGTTACTGGCCTTCATACAATATCCCTTTCCATGAAAAGATTTACAATCTCAGTGGGTATGCATCGTATGTTGTCAAGTATGGCATGGATTTCTCCTATGACCTTGCTCCAAGAGCCAAAATCTTCCGTCGAGACCAGGGAAAGGTGACCAACTTGGAAAGCATGAAGTACATCATGAGATACAACAGTAAGACACCTGTTTGTGTGCTGTGGAGCTGATCTTAATAAGCAGAGTTACTTTTATTTCTTGGATTATAGTGGGAAGCTGCAGCCTCGCATACAGATCAGTTATTTTGTCCTAAATGCAGAATACACACAAAGCAAAAAGGTAACACAAGCTTACTTTGGAGGTAGGAAACTGGGCTAAAATTTCCTATCAAGAGCAAGGCCCCTTGGGCTTGTTATTTGACTTTTCCAGAAAGCTTCTGACTCCAAGAGACCTCATGGACTGCTGTCACCTAATACATCTACAGCCTGTCAATCTTGAAAGCCTTAAGTCCTAAGCAACAGTTAGATGTGATCAGACCATAGAATTTAGTGTAAAACTTGAGGTCTTTTCCCATGTTCAGGCAAATGGTCTTTTGCAGGTGGGATAGCGTTAATTTTCTTAATTAAGTGGTTAATACAGTAGTGTGTTTTGGATTTAGTATGAGAATAATGTTGATAGCTCTATTATTTAAACTCCGATGTTTTAGTTGTTGGTGAGTCAAGGACTTTTCAGTTTCCCATGCTCTTCCAGCAAGCAGATGCACAAGAAGCTGGCAGGGCAAAGCCAGTACATCTGACCTGAAGTGGCCAAAGGGATATTCTATACCATTGAACCTCATACTTACTGTGTAAACTGTGGGAATTGGCTGGAAGGGGCTGATCCCTGCTCAGGGAAGGGCATTGCATTGGTCAGCAGGTGGTGAGCAATTGTATTGTGAATCACTTCTTTCTCTAAGGATTTTTTCTCTTGCCCTCCCTCTCCTTTTTAATTTTTATTATTAACAATTCACTTATTGAAATTGTTGTTATCTCAGCCCATGGTTTTTACCTTTTTCCAATTCTTCTCCCCATCCCATGAGGGGTGGGGCTTGGAGGGATGTGGATGAGCAGTTGTGTGGTACTTAGTTGCCAGCAGGGGTTGAACCAGGACAGCAGGTAATGCTCTGTTGTTTTTCCCTGACAGGGCTCTCCTGAACTCGATTAAACCCAGCTTAATTAACTTCTGGCTAAGCCCATCTCAGAGTACTGATAGCTTTAGATGCTATATTTTTATTCCCAATTACAGGGAGCGTGCTGCTTACTGGACTTGAGGTTTGGGAGGCCTCTCCCAGGGTGGGGTGTCATTCCTGTCTGGGCTCTGAGTAGCAGCATGCTCGTAGATGCTGAGCTCACCACCTTCCCCTTCTGGCTTGCAGTTACTGCAGTGGGTGTTCAAAGGTTTTGCTTCTTTACACTTACTTTAATCCAGAACAGGAAAACAAAGGCTCTCATTTCCTCCCTCCCTCCCCACCCCCCACCTGCCACTTCCCTTTCTCTTCTGCTTTTCTCTTTTGAGAAAGCTTCTACAACCTTTTGTCATGTACAGTTTCATCAGGTGGTATTGCAGATACTTGTGGTTACAGGTTGGCAGTGGTGCCCCTGGGTTGCAGAAGTAGCTGTATGCTCTTGAATTAGGAGCTTGTCTACTTAATGTCATGTAGCTGGTACCTGTGGAGAAGCACAAAAGCAATGTGACAGAGTGCAGTTACCCAGTTTTTAGTGGCTCCAGTACTTGGCATTGGCTTTCTGTGAGGGGGCTAACTTTTTTTCTTTTCTTCTGCTCTTCCCACCATCTTTCACCCCAGACTATCAGCATGATCCTTATGCTGAACACAATCCTTGCAACACCATTTGCTGCCGGGAAGACCTGAATCCTTCTATACCAGTGCCTGCAGGCTGCTATGACACCAAGGTAAATTACCTCAATTCCAATATTTGCTGAATGCTGGCTGCAGCCTGTTTGTGCTCCTGTCAGACCTGTAGCATGCTTCCCTGCACCGGGCCAAGCGTGGCCAGGCATGTCTGTTCCCTCTTTTCATGCTGTCCCAGTGCTTGGGCACCTCCTCAGGTGGGAATTCTCTGCAGAGTCTCATTTCCTGTCCCTGACATCAGTCCTGGCACAGTGGCACAAGATACAGAGGGAGATGTATGAAGCAACTTAATCCATGGGAGCTTGTGGTGTTCAGGAGTTAAATTCCAAATCCTTACAGCAGGAAATGAATCTTCAGCTCACTCAGGGAAGGAGACTGTTGCACAGCCTCAGCCTCCTGTTCGTTAGAACTCTGTGGGTGCCTCCCAGAGCCCACAGGAAAGGGGTTGCAGTCTCACTTTAGGTTTACATTTACAAAAGCCTGGCTCTCTAGTAAGCTACCCCACTCTGGGGCTCCACCTCTCTGCAAAACTGCTTTCTCAAAAGTTTGGTGAAGATCACTTTGCATTTTAGGGGTATGTGGGAAAATCCTTAGACCCACTGTCCTGGAGAAAACAGCATTTATTTTAGGCAGGTGATATGATATTTTCACCTGAAGAGCAGTGCCCAAGTAAGCAGCTGTGCTGAAAAGTTGTTCAGTGTTTTATCCTGTGGGGTCCAGCTTGCTGCATTTCTGGATTACGAGTTTGGTTGCTAGGGTGGAACTGGGGGGGGGCTATTTTAATATCTCCATTGCTGTGTCCAGCCAGCTGTGTGTTGCAGTGGACAGCAGTGGGAGATTCCCAGAGCTGGGTAATACAAGAGGAATGCAGAAAATGGCTTTGTAGAGGGGTCTGGTAAGGGAGTGGTCAATGCCTGCTGCAGTGCCTAGCCAGCACAGTGAGGCAAGGAGAATGGGCTGGGCTGGAGGTGGAATGGGGGGCTTAAGAGGGGCATTGCAAGAAATGACCCAGAGCACAGGCCAAACCTGTTCTAGTTATAAGCCCTACCAACACATTTAGTGTCTGAGTTTGGGAAGATGGAGGAGGCTTGGGACCTCTTTGGAGACCATGAAGGAGCAGTGCAGAGCCTTGGTAGCAATATTAATTCTGCTGCCCTTCTCCATTCCCGAATTGCCCTGACATGCCCTGGGGATGGCCCAAGTGCTCAACATGCAGCAGAGCTTAGCGCAGACCCCTCATCCACCTGCTGCAGCCCCGTAAAATCAGGGATGGTTGTCCTGAGGGCAGATGCTCTGGCTCTTTCAGCCTGGCAAGGGCAAGTGTGGGCTTGTGGTTTGCTGGTGCCCTTCAGCACTGGCTGCTGTGTGACTGGAGGTGCCTCTGCACAGGGGAGGAATTGCTGCCTGTGTGTGTTTCCCTCTGCTCTCTTCCCTCACCTTATAATGAAATCTCCCGGAGCTGTTCCTGCTGGCTGGGATGGGGATGTGCCAAGCCTCACGCTTCCTTTTTGCCCCGGTTCCTGTCCTCTGTTCCAGGTGTCGGATTTCCGCCTGGCTGCAGCGTTCACGGCCTCGGCCATCAATGGCCCCCCGGTGCAGGGCGGTCTCCCGGTCTTCAGCTGGAGACGCTTCAACCGCACGCGGCACCAGGGCCTGCCCGAGTCCTACAACTTCGGTTTTGTCACCATGAGGCCCATCCTGTAAAACCAGCGCCAGCATCCACAAGTGGATTTTTTTTTTTAATGGGAATTTTATTTCTTGTGTAATAAATCGACCTGGATGTCCACATCCCTGTGCCTTATACCTGCCTTCCCATGTCCTGCCTGCTAAGCACTTTGTACTGATATTGGCTGCTTCTCTGCAGCCCAAAGCACGTTCCTTTCTTCTGAGCTGTTTGAGTGGCCCTTCCTCTGACTGGGATTGATGAGAAGCAGGTGACAGAGCTTTCTGTTGATCTGAGCCATCATCACAGCTGTTCCCAGAGCAGGAGTGAGGAGCAATGCCACCAGTGAGAGTGATCTGTTTCTAGCAGCTGGGACAAACCAGGTGGCTGCTTTGGGCCGTGATGGCCTTACTTCAGTCCTGGCTTGATCTCTGCCTTTTGTCTGAGTAGTGTGCTGCAAGTTGCTTCCCATCAAGCGTGCGTTCTCCATGGCAGATCAGCCTGTTCTGTACAGGATGTGACTTTTAGTGGCACTGTCAAGACTTCCTTTGTGTGGCCAGAGCAGCACAGGCTGCAAAAGAGGGTGAAGAGAAGCGGCCTGATGCTTTAGAAATGCCTCCGCCCCAGGCTGCAGGGACAGAAATGTGATGCAGTGGATCTCTTACAAGGGATCTCTCTGGGAATGGATCAGCCCATGCAGTTGCTCAGTGCCATCTTTGCTCTCTCAGCTGTAGCAGGGGAATGTGACAGTGAGATGGCTGTGAGGGCCAGGGCTACTCTTAGCTACCTGTGTTTACACCAAGGAGCTGAGTCACTAGGCGGTTTTGTGCTAGATGTTCTATGTGTAATTAAGTAAAACAAAATAAACAGCTCTTTCCTCATGTCCTTGATGGTCCAAGGTAAATAGTGCACAGCACTGCCCTGTGTTATGAAGTTGAAGAATGATGAGCAGTGTGAGATTTTAATGAAGCCTCTAGCGTTTAGCTTGTGTGATTGGGAAGGGAGCAAGTTACTGGGTGAGGTTCTAGCTAAATATTTGCTGTCAGAGCAAGGGTGATTTTTTGCCAAGGGAAGAGGGAAACCAGCAGTTACAGCAAAGCTGTTGTTGATGATGAAAAATTCATGAAAGGACTGAAGTGATTTGTTTGCTGAGGTAGGTGTGAGATGCTGTGTGCAGAGACCTCCTCCATGTGGGGGTGGAGCCACTGCCACAGATTGGATTGAATTGACCTGGATTGAACAGGCTGCAGCAGGCATTAAGGAGGACACTTAGGGAATGGGTCTGGGTCATGAAGAACACTGCAAGGAGCTGAGCTGCCAGCTAGCAGAGGACCAAGAATCAGCTGCTTGTTTGAAACTGAAAGCACAGAGGGGCTGGAGGATGGCTTGATTTCACTGTCACTCCTAGACAATGCAGCAACACTGCAGCAGCATGAATTTACTGCTTTTTCACACAGTTTTATATAAAAAATACAAATGGAGAAGTTCTGTTTAAAAGTTGGTCCCCGGGGACCAGGAAACTGCCAATGGATTGCTGCAGTGAACAGTGTTCTTGACCCAGGGCACAGCTAGCTAGATGCTTCCACCTGCAGGGAGTGGAGCTGTGTGGCACCTGTGCTGTGCCCATGACACAACAACATGCCTGGAAATGGCAGCTTTGCCTCCTACCCTGAGGTATGACCTTTGTGCTCCAGCCCAGAGCTGTGGGACATCAGAGCTCTTCTGAGAGTGCCTTTCTGTAAGTAAATATTTACACCAATGGGACCTTGTGAGTCTGTGTGACTGTGGCTACTTTTTGCCTTTGGTTGTGCTGCTAAAGGCCACTGCCTTCCTCTTGCTGTGCTGTCCTTTGTGCTTCTTTTGTTGCCAGGCCAGCTAGGGCTGATCTGCCAGTCCTGACCACAGCAGCTAGGTCCACCTCCTCTTCGCTGTACAGCTGCATCAGTGGCCAGAGGAGGCTTTGACGGCATTGCATGGCCCTGTTGGCAGGTGCAAAAGAACTGACAGACAGCTACATGAAGTTTAAAGGTCTCTCTGAGTATCTTATTTCCTTCTGCAGATGCCACTTGGAATAAAAAAAATGAAGGTATGGTCTAAGCAGAGGATTTGTGGCAGAAGTTGCCACCTTTTTCATACTCTGCTTTCAGGTTTTTCCAAGTCTTGTGGCTTCTGATTCTTTGACTTCAGGTTTCCAGGTCTGGCTGAAGAGGGACTTAGTTGGTGGGGAGATGGAAGTGGGAGGTGGTAGTGATAAATCTCTCTTGCCATAATGAAAAAATACTCTTCAGTCAATGCGTAGAGGAAATGATTCCTCTCAGCAGGACCATCAAAATTGTCACATGGAACACAAGTTTTCACATGCTTTGCCATTCCCCTTTTCTGAAATTCAGTAGCAAACCTGCCCCTCCTGGTTCCAGTGGTCATACCCTGCACAGCCTCAGCTCTAAAGGGGCCACAGTTTGTCATAGCAGGAGACACCGGGGCATGGTACCAGTGCCTGTCCAGGCTGCACAGTACTTCAGGGAGAAACCAAGAGCACTGTGTTGGCAGTGTCCTGGTGCTGTGCTGCTGGCTCAGATTTGCTTCTCAGCTGACTGCTGGAATTTTTTCAGTTTCCTTACTAGAAGCATCACTGGTGTGCAGAAATGGACTTTGCTCTGGGGCTGTAGCACTTTCCAGCCCTACCATGGAGTGTGTGCCAGAGCTACTCTGCAGCAAACAGTGTGTTCTGCATGTTCACATTCTCACTTTGCTCTACTTCTAATTTCTCTTCAGCAGGAACTGCAATTACAGCAGTGCTTGAGCACAGTAGTTATGCTGTATTTGATGATAAAACATAGGTTCTGCACTATGTGCAGTACATATACTTGTAATTTAAATAGGCAGTTTGAGAAACTCAGGACTTTTAAGTGGGATTGTGCTGAGGCATCACTTCACAAGAGTCCATCATCTTCTGGTCAGTGACTTGAAGCAAATTTTAGTAAGTGCATGGAAACTAATTATTAGCATCACAAATTAATTATATGCCCTTGAAGTAGAGGCTTGGCACATCAGTAACTCCATGCAGTTTGGCAGCAGAGTTGTGTTCAAGAGGCAGATTTTCCCAGA
The DNA here is from genome assembly GCF_028769735.1 of Zonotrichia leucophrys gambelii. NCBI lineage: Eukaryota > Metazoa > Chordata > Aves > Passeriformes > Passerellidae > Zonotrichia > Zonotrichia leucophrys. The sequence goes on along the minus strand of NC_088170.1, from coordinate 36,841,582 downwards.
CTGCCTTCTAGTCCAGCTGTTTATTGGTCCCAAACGAGTTGCACAACATCTGGCATGGTGCTGCTCCTGGCTTCTACGCTGGAGGCAGCTGGGTGGGGGGGCAGAGCCCTTCATGATGCCTGCACTGAGACATGTTTTAGTTAATTATTTATTTATAATTTATTAATCCTGATTTCATAACCCTGAGAGATGCACTTTGTGCTATGCACAGCAGCTGCTTCCTGGCCAGGTGAGTGGGCCTTCATGCTTGAAGGGTGCTCTGAAAAACTCCAGTACTTTGATGAAAGCCTCTTGCTGAAAGACTGACCATTGCTTTGGTGGTCAAACCTGGCATCTTGGAGGGCAAGGAGAGCAGCACCAGCAACTGGATTTCCATTCCTGAATTCATCTGGGGCAACTCTGGGGTGCAGGTCACTTTATTCTCTCTGTCCATGCCTTGCAGAAGTGCATGAATGGCAACTTGGCAGAAGTTACAGCATTGCTTTGGTTTTTTGCTTCTGTGAGGGCAGCACCATGCACTGACTTCCTGGGAATGACCACGCGCCAAAGCCTTGCTGCTCAATGTTGGTTGAGCAAGGTGGAAACACCTCTGGAGAGGAGGAGCTGGTTTTGGGCTCTTTTTTGAGGGCTGCCTCCTGTGGTGTCAGGAACTAAGCACAAATGACTCAAACTGTTAAAAACCCAGTAGTTTTATTTCAAAGTATAAATTCCAGGCTTGTCAGACAAAACCCCACTAATAGTTAACACAGACACACACTAATCTACAGTACATACAAAAATGGGGAAAGCTGGCAACTGCCCAGTTTAAAGTGGACATTAAATCAGTCCTACATTTTTTCTTTTGTATTTACAAGTCCAGCTGCAAAACAAAACAAGAAATCAGATTTGGAAGTTTCCAGCAAAGGATTTTGCACATTTGACTTCTGATATCCAATAAATTACTAAAGCTGAACAGGAATCCCTGAACAACTACTACTCAGCAATTTTATTTACAGCTACACCCTATTAGTTTAAGACAGCAGTATAAATATATATATATGTGTGTGTGTATTTATATACACACATCTGTACATATATATAGGCATATGTATATAAAAGAAGAAAAGAATGCTCAGCCTGCATAATGACAGTGAGAAAGAAAGATGCCTTTTTAACTTAAAAGGGATGAAAAGGAATATTCATTGATTTGTTTTCTCCTAGCCATCCTTATTTATTTCCTTCTCCTCTCAGAAGGTGTTTGGAAGGGAATAGATTTGCATGGCAGGCCTGGCTTAGTGTCGTTTAATCTCTTCTCCCTCCAGTGTTTTCATACAATGCCCACCCCTACCCAAATCAACGAATTAAAAAAATATATATTTAATATATCAAGCTTCTATTTAAAATATCTGCATAGATATTTTTCACAAAAGGAGAATACTCAAAGGGTGTAGAAGAAGGCAGAATCACAGCTTGATTTTGTACAGTGTATACAATACTCATCCTGGGGAATGGCTGTCTTGGGAGCAGGAACAGACGTGACCCATCCCTTCATATAATATTGGTTTTATTTACTGTACATTTAAGACTAACAGCATCAAGGAAGAGCTGAAGTGGTTATTTCTGTTACAGTACAAAATGATGTTCAGATCCTACTATTGAGCTCAGTCATGGTCCCAGTGAAGACTGAGGGGTTTTGTCTTTGTTTTCAATGGAAGCAGGGTAAGACCTCTAAATTTCACAGGGAGAACACCATGAGTGTTTCCAGCCTTGTGCCAAAAGCCTTGGGAATGGGTGTCAGTGCTTGTGCTCAGTGATCTAACATGACCAAGGGCAGCACAAACAATTCCAAGGAGCAATGTCAGACCAATGCATAGGGGAAGGTGCTCAGAGCATGGAAATAATTACAGGCTGAGAGATCTGCATCCTTGTGTTTTCTGAAGCTGTCACTGGAGACAGTACTGATGCAGTCTGCAGTCTGTCCCCTCCTAGCATTTATGTTTTTGTATCCAATAGTTTTTTAGCCACACTGCAATAAAACAGGCCAGTGAAGCTGTAACTAGGAGAAATGCAGAATGCCTTTTTGCCATCAGCACTCCACAGCAGGGCTACTCTCCAAGTAGAAGAACCAACTCAAATTACTTTCAACTTGGACATCCAGATGCCCTTGTGTCACACACAGAGAAAACAATTCAAACCTAAAGCACACCCAAAAGTAAATGAGGATGGAAAACACAACTGTTTTAGCAGTATTTGCTAAAACCTGGGCAACTCAGTCCAAGGCAGCACTGCTTAAATGTCATGTGTCCAGAGGCAGGAGCCAAACACAGAATCACAGAATTCAGACACAGAGTCAGGAACAACTTTATATCAAGCTATTGAAAGATGGAAAAATTTGCAATAAGTGCAGAGAAGAAACCAAACTCAACAATTCCACTTAAAAACCATATAGAAATTTTTAGCATATTTAAAAGTGGATTATTGGAAGGCTTCAGTGATTGATACTTTTCATTAGAGACCAGTCTAGAAGCACAGTATTAACAGACCTGTACTGAATGTTGCCAAATATTTTGGTTATACTTTCAAATAAAGTCTATAAAAGAAACAAATTGTTTCTGATTGATTGTTGCTAGCAGAAAGCCTCTCAATAGTTTTAAGCATTCTGGGAGGTAAAGGATAATAAAACCATCAGCCATTCGACTACATGGGAAAAACTGCCATGAGGTAAGGAATTAAGCACTACTCGTGTTTGTTAGCAACTCACTGCAGAGATCTGCTCCACAGTGACAGTGACTGCACAAAACTGGCATAGTTTTCTCTTTGGGCATCAGTGATTTAGGGACCAGCTCTCTTGGAGGTCTCCACACCAACTCAAAGTCAAGGTGTGCTTTATCACACATTTCTCCACCAGTACTTGCTCAAGATACTGAAATACGACCTTTAACAGCCCTGCTGGGATGAAACAACAGGGAAGTGATCATTCACTCCAGAGCTGCAATGTCTTTGGTCAACAAAGTGTCTCACAAAATCCTGCCAAAAACCCAGAACTGCTGCCATACAGGCCAGAAATGGATCTGGTAAGACAGAAGCCAGTTTTTACAGTCAGTTCAGCAAAGAACTAAATCTTTAGTAAGTAAGTATGAATCTTCTTTCTCTAATGATGCAGCCCACAAAACCTCCAAAGGGAATGACACACCATCCCTATTAATACCTCCACTGGAGGAAAGAAAATACTTTAATGCAGGACTTTCACCCCCTGCCTATCCCAAAGGAGACAAACCTAACGAGGGATATCTAAATGGAAGTCAAACTATAACAAAGCTCACTTATAGTTTGGGCTGGAATCACAACTAAATAAATGAAGTTCTAGGTTGTATCCTCATGTTTATTTCAACTTTCAAACTGTAAAACTTCATACTACTAATACAGCCAAAGGCTCTTTGGTACCACCTCAAAGACACATTAACAAAAAATTGCCCAAGAACTTGACAGCCATCAACTGGAAATAACTGTTCTAATCTCTATTACAGAACTGTCTTTATAAAGACCGTAATTTAGTCTACTTCCACAAACAATCTAAATGCATTATTAAGTAATTATTCCTTAAAATAAGCAAACAGAACATTTACTTAAACACAGAAAAATTCAAGGAGCTTTTGATAATAGCACCAGAAATACAGGGACAACTGCAGATCAAAGGAAAGGTTACACATTGTTCATATACAGTGTGAACCTTCTCTGAGGATACTTGGATTAAGCCAGAAGTTTTGCTTGCCAAAATCAACTTTTAAATGCAAGTTTTCATACAGAGAATATCCATAACTCACCTGAGAGAAGTGACACTCCCAGCTACATGAAGTAGTGCAGTAAATCAGACCGACGTCTACATTGCCATTTCTTTCATTGTAAAGGTTCTAAACAAAGGAACCACAGCTACAGAACCCATAATCTCTTAGAATATTTCAGCCCTGTTTGAGGATTTAACTTCTGTGATACTTTTTCAATCTTGCCTCACACTTCAGCATGCTGGTTTTGAGAAACCACTGAAATGACAAAACGTCATAGTCTGCAGCTTTGCTATATGGTGAAGTGGATTAAAAAAAAATCTTTCCCCTCTAAACCCATTGTTTAGTTCTACAGGGTAGGAATGCAACTGAAAACAGCCAAAATTCAGTCCTCACATCTACTTTCTTGTCCAGGTGCATTACAATTTTGTTCTGCATAAAGCAAGTTTAACAAGTCAATGACAGCGGGGGAGATGCACCAATTTCTCAGCTCAGAAACATCATGAAAGCATCTATTAACATTTGCAGTCGCTCACAAGGTTCAGGCCAGTGTCTAAAACAGTTTCTAAAACCCCCTTGGCTACGTCTGCTTTCTGCAGAGGCAGGCAGGTGATGGGAGAGACGCACGCTGGGAAGCAGCTCCTCCTTTTGTACTCACTGAGCATCCAAACAGGCAGAAGCTTTCATGGCACTGCACCACGGGGGTTTCTTCTTTGGCTGAATTGCAGCTTTCCCAAAAGAACCAGGAAAGGCTCTGGTGGAAAATAATGTCTGTATACTCAATATTCTTGACAGGACAAAAACAACTACTCAGTAAGGAAAGGGTTGAGTGATACCGCAGATAAGAACAAATTCACAATCAGCAGATGTTACACTTTCTTTTTACAGCTAAAGATTACTCTTTACATAAACAGTAATCACTGCAGGCCTGGAAAATGAGAAGCACTGATAGAAGACTAGAAGGGTAAAAGGAAAAATAACTCCAAGCAAATAAAAGAACACCACAAGGTATCTGGCTACATTTTATTTCTGAAATTATTCTTTAAGGCACAAAATAAATCTAAAAAATAGGGCTGGATGTATGAGGGGAGGAACAGAGAAATTGCCAGAACTATCAAGGTGTGAATGGAGACTTTACAATCCAGTTTCAGATCTGGGAATGCTCCCAGGGTGAGTAGGGGAGGATAGTGAAAATAGAGGAGCATTCTTACTTATAAGAGGTAGGAGGTTGTGGGTTAATTATTCTTTTTTCTCCACCACCTCCAAATTTACACGGGTTCCTGGCCAGACTCAAGTTCCCTTCCTCCCCTCAGAGAGCTTATTACAGTTTGTAAGGTAAGACCAGACCACTCAAGCCTCCAGTACAAAAAGTGAGACCTTAAATCACCCTTCATGTTATGTCACAGAATGCTGGGGGGGGCAAGAGGCAGATCGTTTTTGCCCTTGTGTCAATAGACATTACAGATGTATTATGTTTTACTTCAGACAAACTGCAATTTACTATTTTGTTTCCATTCTGAAGCAGAACCCCAGGCATTCAGAATGCTCTTCAATAAAGGATAGTAGGTATCTAGGTGGAACACCTGTCATGGAAGGAAAAACAAAATTTTCAAATGGCCAATGGCATTAACTATTTAGAAAAAACAGGCTCTCTTGCTGCAGGTCAGACTTTATTTTCCTGTTGGTTCTGAGTGCATGTAGTGTATCACACAACTGACTAAAATAATCCTGCAGAGTGGATTTAAAGGTGAATTACATGCATGGGATCAACTCCTCCCAGAACTGGGGTAATTCTTGATAGCAGGACAGGTTTCAAGGGTCCAAAGATCTCTAGTTTAACTGCTCTGGGAAGAGATCACATCTGTGGACTGGGGGTCACAGAAGGGTCCAAAGCGTCCATAGACATCCTTAGCCCGGACTGCAAAGTAGTATTTGCTGCCAGACACGAACTGAGTCAGGGTGCACGCCATGGGCAGCGGCAGCGCCTTCACCTCCCCGATCTTCTTCCACTGCGAGGCCATGGTGGCGCTGGGGTCCTCGTGGTAGGCATACAGGTGGTAACTGTCCACAGTGGCACAGCTCCGGTCCACCTCCATCACGCTCCACGACAGCACAATCCCATTCTGGCTCTGTACCCGGGCCAGCTTCAGCTGGGGCTTTTGAGGTGGAGAAGTGTTGGCGGCCTCGGGGGGCAGACGTGGTGGCTGCGGTGCCTCTGGAAGTGGAGCGGGATGTATGGGGCGTGGTGGCTCCTAAGCAGCACAACAGCAATAAGGGAAAGGTCAGAATCTACAGCAATGGAAGGAGCCTTTAATTCATCATTCCCCAGGTAACTGGAAGGAAATGAGCCTGCAGTCACCCAGCCATCAGAACTCTCAGTCCTGTGTGCACAGACAAGGCAGCAGCTGCAAATTATGAGAAGGGGTGGGAGCAAGGATGCCATAAATTTTTACATTATTAATATTTAAATCCCTAGTTGTGCGAATGACATTGCCACAGTAATTTCCCTGTATCTTCTTTGCTTCCCAGCCAGGGGGGATGAACTCAACACTGTGCCCTTTACCAGGACTGGGCAAGCAGGTTCACAGTGACTTTGAACCAATCTACATTTGAGCTGCTGTTCCCACGTTACCCAACACCCCAGACAGGGCATTAAGCTGACAACTCATCCTCTCTTCTACAGACAGGTACTCAGTCACAAAAGGAAGACAGGGTAATGATGCCATATAGATTCTATCACTTTAAATTGATGACAAAAGCTCACCCTCACTTTCCAGAAAATTTTGAAATGAGGGCACAAATGTGTCTTTCCAGTGATACTTCTTTTTTATACTGCAAAAACAGTCCTAGGTCCCTAATTTATATTAGTTAAGATGAATTTAGGAATGTGGTTACCATGCTTCAAGCCTGAGATCTTTCAGGTTGGAATCTGGGGTAGTTTTTGGCATCTTAAGTGTTCTGTGTGATATCTGCTTCCTTTACTCTCATTATTTATCATGGACAAGTGCACTGAGTTGATTATGTCTAGACTGAAAGGATGGTAAGCCACCTTCCTGACAATATATTTACCATTTCAGGACACTGTAAGTAATGTGACCGCCCAACACTGGGTGTACAGGTAATGTAGTTGAAATGAAATTAAATGTGTTAGAGAAAATTCTCAAATTCTAACCAAAAGGGGTTTTAGGTGATGCAGAAGTGATCACCCTCAACACTGACTAAAAACCTCTGGAGTTTGGGATTTGGCAACCTTGGAGATTTGGTCTGCACCTTGTTCTCCTAACTCAGTTTTGCAAAGAGCTGTACTAAAAAGTGGCCACCCAATTCATAGCCAAACCATGACAAAACATTTTACTGGCAGTTTTTCTGTACGCTTGACTCCATGAGTCACCTGCAGACAACTCATGCACTAATTTTCAGTATGTTCTCCTGGTAATTTGGAGAAGGCCAGGGTGAGCTAACAGATTGCACAGCTTTTACCATTCTGGGCAGGCGCTGCTGTAGGTGACTGGGTGGTGCCATGCCCAGAACTGGCTGTGGAGTGTCAACAAGGCATTTGAGTGCTCTGCAGCTCACACTAAGAGCAGCCTGAGAGTGGCAGTGCAGAGACAAGGCTGTACATTGGAGGAGGTGACTGGGGAGCCCCACTCACCGTGTGCGCTTGCGGCGGCGGTCGGTGGTGCACCGTGAGCTGAGGCGCGCCCGAGCCCAGAGCCAGCCCGTTGTTCACCACGTAGGTCGTCTGAGGCATCCGCACGGTCACGCCTGCAAGGAGCACAACGAACACTGAGCATTCAATACTTCACTCAGTACTTACAGGCAGCTAAACAGAACATTGGAAGACCAACTCCTTGGTTCTGCTGCATGAAGCCGAATTTCAGACAGACTCCTCCAGCTGCCAGCAGACTGATGAAGCACTGTGTAACAACAAAGTCACCTCCCATCCCCTGAAGCTGTAAAAGTGAGACAGAGCGAGCGCTTGTGTTTGCAGACGGGACAGAATGTTGTTTTAGCACTTTGTAGCATGAAAGAAATGGGTGAGGAGGAGAAGCGTGGGAGATACAGGGAGCTTAAGTATGAAAAGAACAATTACATCATTTTGGGATTCAGAAAGGAAAAGAGAAATGCTGCTGCAGCACAATGTTATTCACTCAGAAGTCTGTGCTGTGGATGACACTGAAAGCAAAAAAGTTAAGTCACTGTCCAAGAAGCTTGTCCTGCCTCCCAGAACAGACTCCACGATGGACACTACTCACAGGCATCACCATTTCAGTCATTCCCACAGCAAACTAACCTGCCTGGCAGGAATAAACTAGACTGTTTTACAGCCTTGTAAATAATAGCCAAAACTCTTGCAAGCTACCAAATTTTCATTCATTTTATACCACATCTAATTATCTTAAGAAACACTTTATCTATTCACTGTTGGAACATTTATGTTCTGTGAACTCAAAGCCTTTGCTCATTGTTATGGATTGCCTGGGTTATCCCTCCATTTCTGCTGAGAAATACAAGATTTGAGGCAATCTCTACGATACCCTAGTTCTACACTTGTGTAAGACTGAAGCATTCTAATACTCCAGAAGACAAGCTCACAAAGCAACACATTATCAGGAAACCACAGTTATTGTATGGCAATTTCTTTTCTTCATAAACACACATCAAACTACAATCCATAGGGAATGACGGTCAGAAGTCTGTGTAACCTGTGAGTGCAAGGCAGGGAGCTCAGTGCTGAATCTTAATGCTTTAATTATAAAGTGCTAAACAGTGGGCAGGTGATTTATATCTTTTTCTTATTGGAGTATCTCTAAGAAGCTGATGAAGCTTGTGTGAACTCCTGTGGTTTAAACTGTAACCTGAGCTGGCTATTTCTCCTCTGTGAGAACCTGGTAAGATACACTGGTTTAGTATGACTGTAGCTCTGTCTCAGGAAACTACAACCATCTGAAGATGGTCAGAAATGCTTTAATAAGATATAAGATACAAACATAGCATCACTTCTAGGTAGGGATACTACTCACTTGAGGCAGAAGTACAAAACTGCAATTTGCAAAACACTTTGGATGGGTTCTCACAATCAATTTTTCAAAGACAAAGTGCAGCAGCGCTCTTACTCAAGAAGCATCTGCTACTGGCACTAAAGGCTGTTGCAATGATAACATAAATCAATATACATCAGTAGCAGCATTACTACCAGGACATCACAAAGATAGGCACATACTCATAAAACAGGGAAATTTATGTTAAACATAAAGGTGTTAAAACAACCATAGTGTAGAAATTGTGGGGAGCCAAAAAAACCAGTTAAAATCCACCACTTTGTAACAAAATATCATTTAAGTTCTTTATTTTTGACATTTATTACTCATTTCAGAAAATGAATTTATTGCTAGGAGAAGGTATCACTTATGCATTTACAAAGTCAAGGGGAACTTGCCAACATTTCAAGGAAACTCAAGCACATATCAATTTCTGATACATCTGGTGAGAAATTTAATCTCTTGAGGCCTTGAGAAAGGAAAGAAATTTGCTGAGCACAGGACATCAGAGATTGCTAAGGATATAACTTTTAGACAGGAAATCAAACATAATTTTCTACAGTGATGCTTGTCATATTACCTTCCACTGCCTTGTAAAGTATGGGGTGTGTTAACCACAGATACTTAACTGGCAGAGCTAGTGCCTGGGATGACTTAACTCCAATTTCTCCTCATTCACATAGCTGCAAATAGAATTTCTTAGTAGCTCGAGAATTTTCTAAATTCTATAAACTGGGAAAAAAACCCTAAACTCTCTAATTAATACCAGCATTGCAAAAAGACCAAACAACACATCCAAACCAAAAACATAAATGCCACATGCATGAGGTAGAACGTACCATGCTGTGTCACGGTAAGAAGCACATGGAAGGAATCATCCCTTACCTCCAGTCTGTGGGGTGACTGGCCTTAAGCCCGGGCTGGTCATGACAGCTCCTCTTACAGGATTCTGAGCTGGTGGGGCAGGAATAGTGGTATAGACCACCTGATGGTTAGCAGGGGCTCTTGGGATAGGAAGCTTGGGATTAGCTGGAGCCACGGGCCGATGAGTTACATTCACCGCTGTCGACGCTGAAAAACAGACAGAGCACACCCTAAATCTGAATTCCATGAGTCAAAGCCATATGCCTATTCCAGAGTACACATGTCCTTTGGAAAACTGACTCATCTGAGCCATGTCAAATAACAACTGTGTCTGCTTTGGGTACTGCAAGAGAAGCAAAAACAGCCTAAACGGTATTTTACTGAAATATTAAAGTCAATATATATACAGCTTCCTAACAGAAAAGATAAATATAATATCTCCCCCACTCCCTGCAAAGGTCTTGCGTGTAAGGACAGGGGAAGAATATAAAATCCATCAAGAAGTCTGCAGAACATAGTAATCATAAGGTAATTCCAATGCCAACTAATCTTCAGCAATCACATACGGAAAAAGAATAAAAGAAAGAAAAAAAGAAGATCCATGTTTCTTTAGACAGGGGAAAACATAATCACACTGCAAAGTAATATTTAACTAGGGCTAGAACTTCAATGTCAGCCTTGCCATTCCCTCTGCCAAAAGAATTAACTGCCAAGGGACAGACACAGGAGTGATGCTGATAATGTTTTTTCCCCCGTTACTTAAAGAAGGTACAGGTTGCTTCTCCTTCACTTTTACCAACAGTAGTGTATTTAATAGCTTCCATGACTATCCTTAGCAGGATTTTTTCCTCTCCATAAATAAAACTGATCCTGAATTCTTTTCAAATCAATAGCACTATCCTTCCCCTTTATCAGTTTAAAAGAAAAAATGTTATGGGAAACCGACTAGAATGAAAGATTATCAAGTGACTCAAACATTCTGCATATTCACTTTGAAAGATTAGCAAAATGTAGAGCACACAGCAGTCTAATTCAAGGAAAAAAGCAGCCACTGCACTCACTCAGTGATGCCAAATGAAGTTACCTGTTGGTAATACATGGATGGTGGTCTGGGAAGGGCCGCTTGTTGGCACACCCGGCTGCTGCACAGGGCTTGGCTGCAAAGGTGGCAAAGGCTGCAGGGGGCGAGTCAAGGGCTGGGTGGGCAGGCTCAGTCCTGGCACAGGTGCCTGGCTCTGGTTCTGCTTCTGCTTCTTGCCATCTGCTTTAAAAGAAACAAAACATAAAGGCAATAGCAAACAGAAGATTTTATTTCTGAATCACAGTTCCAAGCACCACGGAGTTTTACAATCCTTTCCTCCCTCTCCCATTTACAGACTGGTGAGGATATTCGAAGCATGACATTTCTCTGACCTTTTTTGCTTATGCAAACAAATCTGCAGAAAACTCATTTAAATCTTCTTACTTTCATCCTTGCAATTTCCCCTGCCCAGACACATTCTACAGTGTTTTATTCTATTATCATGAAGTCTGCATATTTCAGAGCAATTTGGAAACCTGAACTCAAGGGAACACTGTGCCAAAGTCTTTAAAAGTTGTTACTAAAAGCAAATCCTAAAACCTTTAAAGGCCTGAACACTGCAGTACTCAAATTTTGTTCCCTAAATAAATCTTGTCTACCTTTGATGTTTACATCTTTTTATTTGCTGACTCTTTTCTTTTTTTGATCTGTTAGTCCTCTTGCTGCTATTTTGAATTTTCACAGTATTTACTTAAAAAGGGGGAAATTGCTTTATTATTTACAGAAAATTTTAAAAAGAAAATTTGTTTTATCACATTGACACCCTCCTCAACATGACTTACTGACTTGTGATACTGACAAATATTGCCTGTATCTGTAGCTTACTACTGCAATATTTTTTCCTTCTTTAGTTTATTTGTGACTATATAAAATATTAATTAGAGTGCAAGTCTGTATGTAATCAAGACTTTGCACAAGTTGAACTAAGAAAAATTGAGAAGCTTTCATCTGGACATTAAAGCAGAAATGGTCAGAGCAGGCACTCACCCCTGAAGAACTAAAGACCACAAGATAAAAGAGTAGATTTTAAGGACTGTTGCTCAAAAGGATTCTCCCCTAATAAAACTGTACATACATCAGCCACTAATTTAGTAAAAGAGCATAGAATATAAAGATGACAATATGTAAATACTCATTTTACTCTTGAGAAAATAGAATAATATAGTGAGGACCACATTTAAAATGTTCAGTTAAGTATACCAGCTAGATTTGAAAGCATTAAGAGGGTTAATGCTACCATAGCTCAGAGTGTTGGGATTTCTGGCAGTTTGGATGGTCTCCCTGAGCTGTGTTTAACACTAGCTGCCAACAGCTTGAAGTAGCAGTACCCTTCACAAACTGCTCTATGATTCTATGAGACATAATTACAGAATCACAGAATCATCAAGGTTGGAAGAGGCCTTAAAGATCATCTAGTCCAACCATCAACCCAACACCAGCATAGTCACCCCCAGACCATATACCAAATTCAAGATCTCAAGAATAAAACACAGTATGAATTGCAGCCCATACTCTTTTTCTGTCGACTCAACAGCCAAGCTACTTCACTGAAGCCACTGGATGAAAATATACTGTGATTTTTTTGTTTGGGTTTTTTTTCCCCCAAAATCTATAAAAGGAGCAGTGAAGGGATGCTTATTTTGAAAACAAAAGGTGAGATCCTTCCTGCTCTTTGATTAACTAATGAGCCTTGTGCTTGGTTCAAGCTTCTTTTATTGTCATCGATTATGAAAGATTTCCCAGTGTTCAATAAACTTCTTGACTCCAAAGAGATTCCTACAGAGACATATACACATCTGTTTTAACTTCAAATATTTAGAGACTGCTGCACATCTCAACTACCACTGAATAATTTCAGTGATGTGAGTGCCTTCTTACTCATGACTTACAAGATGCACTTACAGTGCAACAACACCTTTACAGCCTACTGCTGTAAATGTGGTTCAAGGAAAGATGACAGTCTGGACAAACAAGAGGGCTTTTCCAGTTTTGCTTTTGTTTTTGATTTCACACTGAGCAAGTTCATTTACCCTTGACAAATCAAGAAGAGCCCTGCTGACATTCCAGTGACTGGAAACTAGGTCAGCATTGCACCACCCACAGGAAATGATGACAGATAACTAACTAGACTTCATTAAATAAATGGAAATAAAAGAGGCAAAGGCAATTTAAGCAAAAAAAAAAAAAATTAGTGAGGAAGACTGGGTACATAGTTGGCACAGGACTAAGGTCAGAAGTCATTATGGAACAGTTTCCAATACTAAATGTACACAGCATCATATTCACAACAACCTTGGACCTAGAGGACACAGAAAGGTAAGATTTATGGAAATAAGCATAAAATGGAAACTGTTACTACTGAAGGTGTAAGCAAAACTCCTACTCTAACACACAAATCAGAAGAGGGACTAATTTCCATGCCAGAAACAGTCTACAACACTGCAGTTATAGCACAAAGGAGTTTTGAACAGTGTTCTGGTTCGTAACTGGTATAGGTGGATTACAGAACACCAAGCATGCCACAGGCATGCTCAAGAATAAGAAAAAAATTATCCAGAGAACTACAGATTTGTTAACTAGATAAAACACCTTATAAAATAAAACACTGATTATGTATATAATAATTTTCTTACAAAATAATGAAAAAGCAGAACATAGCTGTTTTAAGAGTACATTTAGGAATCTTTCTTAGACTACAGACCCACTTTAGACTAAATCTAATAATTGTTTCAATATTAATACAAAATTATTTGATGATCCTTTTATAAAAAGGCCAGCAAGGTCCAAAGTGCAAGTATTGCAAGATACTTGCAGAGAGAGAAGCATCTAGATTACTCTTAACATGGGTTCTCAAAAATTACACACCCTCTTCATTCATAATTTTTGCACAAATCAGAAGATGTTATTAGATATTAGCAGATAATAAGATCTATTCACATACCTTTTACAAGTAGCAGCATTAGGCTTACTTTTTATGTGGGTTACAATGCTGTAAAAGACAATCAGGAACTGATGTTCCCAACAACACTATGTAAGTGTTGATCTTGAATTTGAATTAGTATTGAGCTAATATTCCTGCAGGAAACACCATAATGCTGAAAGTATTTTCTATCCTGAGGTTGTGTAAATCTGGGAGAAAATAAAACCTGCTTCACATTTGCTGTAAATGAACTTCAGTGGAAAAAATACTTGGCCAAAGGTATACAGATGATTATGATCATGCAAAAGCTCTTACAACTGTACTCTTCCTCTGTTTAACCTTGAAGTTTTTATCAGAACACATTCCTGAGAAACTTGCTCCAAAATCCTAAGAGCTGTGTTCTCACTGCAGGGTGAAACTCAAGCTTTTATTAGGGCTTCCTATGTTTCTACAGCACATATTAAAAACTACTGACTTCTCACACAAATTCTAAACATCAACTAACCTGCATTGGCTTCAGACTACCAGCTTCTGCTTTGCAGGGAAGAGACCCAGGGGAGCTAACCCAGCACAAAAGTACTCCACTAACCTTCCTCCTAATGGAAGGACAGTATTCTAAGACCTGACATTAAGGGGAAAGAATCTCAGAATATCCCACTGGATAAATTTTTAAGATACTGGCTCAAGCCCCAACAAAGAAATTGAGGAAGAATTAAGCTGCAATGGAGCTACGACTCTGTAGCACTCCTACCTACAGAAGCAGTCTTACAATTGTATGTGCAACTGTGGTATTGATCTTTTGTGGCAATTGTGAGGTGAGCATCTACTTAATGCAATTTGGAAGAGAAAATGTTATTTTCAGAAACTTTCAAGATAGAAAAATATTAGCTGAAATATATTACAATACTGTGACATGCTACTTTAAAATATACCCCAAATCCATTTTCATCTATCTGCTGGGTGTCTTTTACAAAATATTAAATAGGACTGGGGAGGTTAACCTTGTCTGACAGGCTTGCACAGTCTTACGGTAACCACCTTTTTATCTTTTTGAGAACTAACCCTCAGAAGAGATGACAGTGATAAAAACTTGTTTGCCTCAGCTATTCTGCCACTCAGCTTGTCAAGTCAAACTCCTGGCTGAAAAGGACCTCTGGTGGCTGTGCAGTCCAATTTCTCGTTGAAGCTGGATTGCCAATAGCAATTTATTCAAATGATCTGTGGTTTTGCCCTGCTAAATCTCAAAAACATTCAAGAGGACAGTTTCTACCTTCCCTCTGTGCAGCACTATGCTGATTTCTTTCCTCCTCGTTCCTGAACTTGTAGTTCATGGCCACAGTTCCTTAATGTATCCCTTGGCACTGCTGAAGAGAGTTGTGCTCTGTCATTTTTGTAACTATCCTCCCAGGAGCTGCAGGCTGCCCTGACATTGTCTCTTGCTCAGCTCTCAGGTCATGCACCCCAGGCCTTCACCATCCTGACACCATCGGTGGGGGCCCCTCCAGTGCTACCACAACTCTTCTGAGCTTGAAGAAAAGGGAGCCAGAACTGGATACCCTATTTCAGCTGTGGTTCCACCAGTGTCAGTTTGGGGGAATACTTAAATTGAAATGAGAACATACTGTTGGCTCATACTCAATTCACTGTGAAAAGCAGACAGTCAGCAATCTGAATTGCATCATGCCTCCCTAATACTTGTGTACCTCACACACTCCCTTTTTGGTGATAACATCACATGGAACTGTTCAAGGCCAGGCTGGATGGGGCTTTGAGCAACATGGGCTAGTGGGAGGTGTCCCTGCTCATGGCAGGGGGGTTGCAATGACATCAACTTAAAGATCCTTTCCAACCCAAACCATTCTATAACTATGATTTCTCACTAGAAAAAATGCTACCACATGCCAAAATGATTTTCTACATTCGTGTAATACAAATGCAAAGCAAGTCAAGTTATTAAGAATGTTTTTGTAGAACTTGAATGCACAAGCTAGAGAAATAACTATCAAGTTTGTCCAGAGGAATCAAACTTCTTGGTGGCTGGACTTCAGAATATAGCACAGGGACATGCATTAAGAGGCCAAACAGAATGAAAATTTTACCTCCAGTAGTAGAAATATGATTTTTTCCCAATGGAAATGACAGCACAGGCACATGGCCTTAAGTAGAGACTCATTACTTCTGTAAGTACTACCATTCTTCACTAATCCAATGCTAACTATAATTAGACTGGCCTACATTTACACAAGATTTATATAAAAAGAAATGTGTTCTTTTAAATGATGAAGTGCATTGAAACTGCCAAAGTACACAAGAGCATGACTATATTTACTCTGCTCTTGGCATACAGTCCTAAAGCAAACAATAGTTTGCATTTGGTCTTTAAACTCTTGCACATAAAGTGTTAGTTAAACAAAAGATTAGAAGTTGTAGTACTCTAATGCCTAAATATCAACTGTAGAATTAAAAGGCCTTTAATTATAATCAGTAAACAGAAAAAATAAATACATCTAGAAGAGCTTTTGAAAAGTTCATCAAGAACTCAAACATCTCAAATTACTCCCCAAGCCTGAGGTACGTATGCACAGATAGCCCTAATGCTTAAAAAAAAGAATAGTAAAAATCTTTAAGACTGTAAGCAAAATTCCTTTTCTTTAATATCTAACATAATTTCTTGTTTCATCTAACTGAAACACCAAAGAAAAGAATACACTAAGCAGAAACCGAAGTTGATTCCTTTCTGCCATTCAAAGGATGAAATAACACTTGTAGCTCAACTATCCCTGCAGCTAGGAAAGTATTTTTCACCTACCTTGAGAGCAGCTGTCATCCTCTTCATCCAGTGTGAGATCAATGACACCTCCTGATTCACTTCCTGTGAACTTCCCGCTCTGAAAGACAAAACTCCTTTGTTTTGCAAAAGCAGATCCAGGGAACACAGGTGGAAAAGGGACACATTGTACATTCAGGAGAGATCTCAGAATTGATACTTATTAGAAAGGAACTGATGAAATGATCAAGAGAAGGTAATTTCAGACGAATATCCCAGGACTTGAAAAATGGGCCATAACCAAATGACTGTATTGCAGAAACACGTATTAAAGTATTTTCAGCTTTGTAAGGAGTAAAAACCCCTGATGAATAGTAGCACATTGCTGTTTTACAGGTAAATGCATAACAATTTGCTGGTATAAAGTATATTTCAACTATGACTCCTAACATTTTAATCTGGTTATAACCTGTCCTTTCCTCTGCGTAACTTTGACAGAGCAGTCATCAGGACAATGCATTACTTATCTTGAGACAGCTTTGCCTCTGTACTTATGAAGACACTGACTTCATATTAAGAAAAAGGGAGAACTACCCTGGAACTTGTATGCTTACAAAACACATCAAAAATCATCAGAAAACTCCAATTGTACTCAGTAATTTCATTATTGTGTTCTCACCCATTATGAAAAAATTTAGCATTTATTATTCTACATACAAATCTATTTTTAATCTTCCCTTTAGAGAGCATAAAGAATTCTTTTAAGCTATTGCCCAGGTTATATGTTTTAACAAAAAACCCTAGAAGACCACCAAACAAGATTTATCTTGTAGATCAATTGCTGTCCCATGGCTGGTCAGACTCTAGAGATCCCTAACATTTTCCCTTAAGTGATGAGAAAAATATGGGGGAGGTCTTATATATTTCTGTGATTTTAAAGACACTTTCTAGAAAACAATCATGATTATATGAGTTTCTACTTCCTTAAACTTGCTACAAAAAGTAGTTGAGGTTTCTTCTTGTTCTGTGGAGAGATTATCACTTATTCTTGGACTGAACTGCTACACATTTATGGATTAAACAAGTTTCCTTAGGACAGACAAGGAGTTATAAAAGCACCATAATTATCAAATATTTCTGAGCAATTAACATGGGAAAAAGTGTAAGTTATCACACCCACATGGTCTGTACAAATGCTGACATGATACACCATAGGAATATTAGAGATTTTTCTGTGCAGTCAGATGGTGACAGATGCACAAAACCTAAGCTTTGAGATTATGTGCTCAATGACCTTTCCTTTGGAAAAACCTAGGCATTTAAGAAAGTCCTAAAGGCAATCCTCACACAGGCAAGGCTCTGAGGAGAGGCAAAAAGAGGCATCTTATGATTACTAAGTGCAAGTAGAAGCTGCTTAAATTATCAGTCAGTGAATTTGGAGTGCCTGACATTTCTCTATATTATCCATGATTACAACCTGATTTCTTTTTGTCTTAAGTACTGATGCTGCCACTGATGAAACTTTGCTAATAAAATACAATACCAAATTTAAGTACAAAATATCTAACTACTTATATTCAGTGGTGGTAGAAGAGATCTCTATAGGGATTCATCTTTCCAATACATAGAGAAACATATTTCAGAGTTATTAACCACAGAATTCCTCTGCTGAGTGGTTGCTATTTAAAATACTTTCTAGCTTCAGGTTTCTTAGTATTTAACATGAAGGTTAAGAAAAAGGCACATTAAAATAATCACTGATAAACTGATTAGCATAAAGTCAAGAGGAATTTCATTCCAACTGGATGATCTTCCCAGCCACCAATGTGTATTTTGAACCATGGCTCTCTCTGCCAAGAGAAAGCAGATTGATAAATGGAGAGGGAGATTTCAAAGGAACTACAGAAAGAAGAAAACCGAATATCAAGCTATTAATTTCTTCCCACTAAAAAATACATTAGTCTGAAGTAATTTCCTTTCAATTCTTCCTCTGCAAGGAAATCAAAATCCTTAGAAAAATACTCTGTATGACAGCTAACTGTTCTGAAGCCCCACTTGACTGTGCCAGTGAGAAAGTTCTTTGAATTTCCAAGTCAGCAAGCGTCACAGCACGCATTTCTTTATTTTAATATGTCTGGAAGGCCAAAATCCTGAATAAGCCTTAGTTAAACAGACTTACTAAATCAACTCAGCCAACAAGGTCTCATATGTGCAATTCTCAGGAAGAAAGACCTTCTCTTGGCCAGCCCCACTATTCAAGGTTCTTTATTAAATGACCCTGGACAGCAATCTCCTCAACAGGAGCTATGCAGAAGCAGTCAGGCTCTTCCTGCAGCCCAGCCCAGAAGCTGCAGATCTGCAGGGCAGCCTTTGGGCAGAGCTCTGTGCAACAACCCCAGTGCTGGTTCTGAGACACCCATCCCAGCCACCCCCAGCAGATGCTGCACTCAATACACAGCACACCATGAAGTCCCCAGCCAGATTCCCCTACTTCACCAACCATGCATTCCCCTCAAATGAAATTTAGGGAAAATCTTAAGGAAACTTGAGAAACCAAAAAGGCTGAACATTGTGTTTCCTACCTAGAGGAGCATGGTGTAGGCAGGGCATCCCCAAACAAAACACTGCTCATTATGCCTGCCATAAAGGTCAGCATTTTGACTATTTGCAGCATCCACCTACACTCATAAGGAGGAGAAGGAGCATCCATTTCTATAACCCATCGTGCTGACAGTTTTCAGATACTTGTAGATATCTCAAATTCAAGATTTCATTTGAGAATGAAAAGGAAATCCAGGAAGAACTAGCAATCTGGTGTTAGAGGACTGGTCCACACTACTTCCCCATGGTGAAATTAAGCATCTCCATGATCTCAGAGAGCAACTTTATCACCTTATCCAGATGTTTCCGGAGTACTGACACCACCAGAATGGTTAAGAGCTACAAATTTAACCCCAGGGCATCATCTCTGTGAAACGCAAGTAATAGTTTTCAGAAAACCCTGTGCCCAACCAAACTAGAAAATAAAACCACCCTTCTTTAGTATTGTGACTATTTCACCCAGAAATTCTCTCAGGGAAATTTTTTATAGTACAAGGACTTGTGGCCACTCCAGTTTACAACAGAACTATGTCTGAGGAAAAACTACAGAGAAACAACTGCTCTTTTCTTCCATAAAAAGGAGGGAATGGGATTTTTTGGACAAGATTGCCATGTCAGACATAAGAAATGGAGATTCAGACGTGCTGCTCTGAGCAAAATTAGAAGACAACTTCAGAATGCTTGCAGCCCTGATGAAGTCAAAAGGAAGCCTGGCACTAAACTTTCAGTCATATATGAACAACACTTCCATATGTGTCAAAAACTGAAACAAGAGAACAAGACTTTCAGCTCCTAATATTAGATTTCAGCAAGCATTTGGGTAGAAACTGGTAAAGCAGAAAAGTCTACTCAAAGCATTGTGGTCTGCTATCACTTTTTAGCTATCTCCAAACACGGGAAGCCAGCAACCTGAAACTGCTTCAGCTGATCTCAGCAGAAGAACAGATCCGATGCCATCTTAACACCTTTCTGTCAGTGCAGCCATATCAGGGAAATAATGAAAACCATTAATGAGAACCTCAAACATTTGCCTGATGGTTTGGTTTATATACTGCCCAGCAAGACTTAGTAACAAAGGATTCACACACCTTAGAATACAAATAAACTGAAACAGAAACAAAACAACCACATCATAAATTGATCTGTATATATTTAAAATATCACAGTTACAAATAAACACAAAACCAAGCAAACCCAGCGAAAGTGAACAAAATCACAACCCCACAGCCAACCTGTCAATCCTTTGTCAGAACCAGTGCACCTGTCTCCAGACCAAACTGAAGCTGCACTTAAAACTGATTGTTTAACACAGCATCTGGGCAATTTCTAGTAATCTAGCAAAAAAGGTCTACATTGAGATTTAAAAGAAATATAAACTACCAAACCCACTTTTCCATACTTTTACAGCTCATGTATCTTAATGTATGTGCCTTTAAATTCCAATTAAGTAGAAATCCTCCAAAATACTGTAATTTACATTGTCATTTTGGACCTGTGTTATCTCAGCAGGTGAGCAAAGCTTGTACAGCCTGGAAGTAGCAGCATCATGGACTGAACCATCCAGTTAATCACAACTGTATCTGAGCTGCCCTTGTTTAAATATCTCTCCTTTCATATGGCTGTCAGCAGTGTAACACTCTTAACACACAACAGTGGAATGAGAAAAGTGAATTAAAAATGGAATTAAAAATTCAAACTAACAAATCCCACTCTGAAATGCCAGAGTTTTAAATACATACGTAAAAAAAAAATTAGGAAGAAAGTAAGAAAAATACAAGACTTCATATTTTCTTGACTTCCCTGTTTTAATATGGCCACATGTTTAGTCTTCAGCTGGTAGGTGCACTTCAAATTGCAATTAAACTGTTTTGCATAAGAGCAATGTGTCCTGTAACTGAACATCTCATACTGAAACCGAACTCCAGGCCAAGACAACACATGTAACAACTTGGAGATGAAAGGCAAAACACAAGGTGAAGACTGCAAGGTACAACTAAGAGCAGAAACAAAGGTGAAAACAGGAAGCAGGAGCAAGAAGAAAGGTAGCAGGGGAAAAGAAAATAACAAGGCATGCAGCAACTGAGCCTGCACCACCACAAACACGGAAGGATGGGGCAAGGGTACTGCAAAGTTACTTCGATATTCCCAGCGTTGTTTAATTTCCCTGAAACAGCCCACAGAGGAGAAGGCCCTTTGCATTTACAACCTTGATCTGTTTGGAAAAATGTGTTCTTTAAAAGTCCCAGCTGCTTTAGTCTGCAAAGTCATGTCCACACCTATTGCAATTACCCACATGAAATGATCTGTTGGTGCGTCACATGCCCCAGGCAAGCATCAACTTGGCATGTGTGAAGGAAAAGTATTTTAATGGCAAGCACAGAACTTGTGAAAGCAGCAACTGAAAAGACCTTAGAAAAAAGGGCAAAACTGAAAGTGTAAACATTCTTCTCTTTTAAGTATCTGAGTGAAACCTATCAAGTCCTGAAATAAGACATTATAATCTCTTCTAAATTTCTCTTTATCAGTTACACGGAAACTGCTTTATAGTGCACATGGAAGTGAAAACAATGAAAAGTATGCATTAAATGAATGCAGCTACTCAAATTTGTGCATTTTTCCTACTTCATATTAGAAATTGGTACTTCTAAGTGTTCTACTAACTGTAAAACTTTTGCTTAAAACTAACATTTTCAGATTTTCTTGACCATGAAAACTACCAGAAACAAAACTTTAATTTTTTTGATTACACAAAATCTCTATTCATATTTTACTAATTACACTTCAATTAAGGGTTTTCTAAAGAGAATCAGTAAAAATTACCTATGCTCACAATTTCATGCATTTTCTACTATTTATGCATAGACAACATAATTGCTTTCTTCCAATCCCAGCCACTAAAGTCTTTTTAAGAATGGAAGAAAGTATTGAGAAATTGATGGACTGACCAATAAGATAGACTTGTGGGAATAATTGCCAGGAAAAAGCAGCAATGATACAGTTTCCTTGAGAAAGAAAGTAATTATACATTGACTTTCTAAAACCACTGGATAATAAAGAAATTTAAACAGTTAAGTATAACAGAAAAGGGGTTCTTAGAGGTAATAAAAATCATGGAACTTGTCAAAAATGGATAAATACAGAGTCACTTGAACTTGACGTTACAATTAAGATAAACTGTAACGTCAATAAAACCAATGCAAATGTTTTATAATTAGAAACTTTCTTCCTGCTATTGGAAGACTGTCATAATATCCCATATGTCATCAACTGCGATATCAAATAATTAATCCACACACTAGAAAACAATATATTAATAAAGGGAAATCAGAGGGGCATCAGCCTCGCAATAAATGAAGGGTTGTGTCTGGCGTCCAAGTGGTTCTGAAGCAGTTCCCTCACCTGCCTCTAGAAAAGCAGGGACATTCAGACAGGCTAGTACTATTATATGTGTTTTTCTACCTGCAGAGAGCATTCTACAGTGTTGGAAAATACAATGGAGTAGGAGAAAGAATATTACCTTAGCTTTGCTATCCAGCAACTTTTTCAAATCATTACTGCTGCAAATTAGGTTGATTTATTTGCAATTTTGAAAAGAAAGCTTTTTTACAGACACCCATCCCCACGATTTTTTTCTATTCTGATACTACAAGGAAAACACAGGTAAGGAAGGAGACAATTTAAGGACCAAAGCACAGATTGGTAGGCATGATATTGAGAAAAGAAGTTATCTCCCACCATAACTGCAATTGTGAAATTTACCACAGAAAAAGTTACACCACCCACAGCACATACAGGTCAATTACTGTAGAAAACTAGGAAAGAAACTTCTAAAGCTCAAATGGAACAGCTCAACAACATGCACATGTATTGTACCAAATGAAAAACCAAAAGCTACAACTTGGAATTTTGAAGAAAGTTCTGAGTATGCACTTCTCTATTCACATATGATATACATTATTTTAAAAGTTTTGGTATTATATAACGCCACAGTTCAGCTCATCACAAAGAGATAAACGAGGTTATTGATTGTAATGCCGCCTGCTTTTCATACAGGAAACATTTCAGTATGTAAGAGTGAAAAATCAAGGGGAAAAAATGCAACAACAAAAAAATACATTGCAACGTAAAAAAAATAGTTTCAGGGTAGTAAAGACCGAAATTCTGAAGATTATGTGTGGCACACTGACACAGTGCAGATAATTTTATTAATAGTTTCTACTGTAACAAACTAGAAAAAAATCTGGAGGTTGCAAACCAGACAATTAATGAAGCATCACACCACCACAATAATACATGACGCACCAAGGCGTTATATAATAGCAAAATCAATCTTAAATGATGGGGAGTGATGTTAAAATATGTCTTGGGAATGGAATGCATGTAGAGAGGGTGGCAATACCGCGTTTGTATGCATAATTATAAGGTCAGTATTTCATTTTGAGTCATCTGTATACAAAATTACAGACTTCAAGCACAGTTTAAGCAGTTGTGAAAATTATTTTTTTATACATTTTGGAGCATATTTCAGCCACAGACTGTTTCAGTGTCAAATTTATCACTCCTCAACCGTTATTTTTTCCAATGCAGTGACTCCCACAAAATTGAAGTAATTATTCTAGCCTTCCAAAGATGTCGTGATAATCTACTCAACCAGGTACCAAACACATTTGTCATCTCTTACCAAGATAAAAGGAGAATGATAATGTAATAAAGGAAGCAGTTTACCAAGATCAAAGTTTACACAAACAAAATTTCATAGTGCTGCAATATATGCTTTGATAGTGGGGTTGCATATTTGTGTAATGCTCAAAAATACTTTAAATAGACACTTTATGTGTTGCATTCACACGATTGCTCCATTCCCCTTACCCTTAACTGGTACTGTGCTAACTTCCCACCAAACAAGAACTATACAAACATGGAAAAAATCAATAACCACTTATATTAACCCCTATGTATTATATACACTCTCATTTCTTTGGTGCAAAGGGCAGATACTGGCCATCTGATTGAACAGTAAATATAATACTTTTCAGATTAGTTTTCTGCAGCTTTTAAAAGCTATTATCCATGCATGGAGTAATGGTATAATCAGTGAGATTGTTTTAATATCTCTCCCAAGTTTTCTGGCCTCAAATGACAAATCTGAGCCTACAATATACAAGTATATTTATTCATTAAAAACTGCTCTCAGTAGTTGGGATTAGTTTAAGTAACACAGATACACTTGCAAGGAAAGACAATCACTTTAAAAGAATGGATTCACTTTAACTGTGCTCCTTAAAACAGCCATCCAATTCAGCTCCATGATGTTCTGCTAACAACTTTATAATTTAGTTTTCTAATTGGTCTCAGGGAAAGGTTCCACCTCACAGAGAGAGCTAGTGGCATTTTAAACAGCCCGAACATAATCCCATGGTCAGAGACAAAAGTCAAGCAGCCCATTTGACATCTATAACTGTATATGTTTATTTTGAATGATAAAACCATGAAATGCAAGGTAACATATTCATCAATAACGCTTCAACAACATAGAATTAACAGCTGCTTATAAACTGTACGCTGACATATCAACTTTGTTCACATTATTTCTAAGAGACACTCACAAAGTTTGTTACACATTGCAGAGTAATGTGATAGGAGGTATAAATATACTTTATTAATGTTTTACGAGATGAATTTCCAATAGTCAGCAAGACAGCTTAAATTAAACTGTAGCTCAACCAAAGAAATCAAGGTGTGTCAGAAACAATGGGGAATGGGTAGGACACTTGTGGACTTTTATTTAATAAACTAATAGTAGCTGTAAAGTGAAATGCACAGATGAAATTTAGACTAAAAAACAGGCTTACTCCTTAAGAAAATAAATTGCACATGAAGTAGGAACAGGAAAAAAAAGACTCTTCACCTGACCTGGTGTTTTAATAAATATGATGCAAACTATTCTTGAAGATTGACTTATGCCAGACATTTTGAACCCTGTTAAGATTTGTTCACTGTTACCTTAAGTTACAGTGTAATAAAACTGCTTTCATAGATTCTCTCAGTAAACCATAGCTATATTTATATATTATATATAATAAATATAAATCCTGTATCTATAATCGGGATTTGTACTAAAATATTTTTAAACCATTCTAAAGATTTGCTATATAATTAAAAATGCCTCTGCCTCTATAACAATAACATTTGTCCCAATACAGTAAAAGTGCTTGTCATGCCTTCAGAAATGCAGCTCAAGAACCCGAGGCACTGGAATGGCCATGGATAAAATGACTGGGACCAAATAACAACCCTTAAATTTGTGTGTACACAGGAAAAAGCTGAAGATGAAAGACTAATACAAGTAGTAAGACATCCCCTTCCACATCCCTGCAGCCACTCCTTTAGGAGCAAGAAGCAGAGAGAAAGGCTGAAAAGAAGAAAACAGTAACACAGCAAAATCATACATCCAAGCTGCATATGGAAAACTTTAGCAACTACTGAAAAGCAGTTCAGTTCAGAATAACCAGAGGTACTAGACTAAAACCACAACAAACCCAAGAACAAATTCCATTTCAAAGCATCCTTTCAATGCCTTCAGGTATTCGACACTGCACAGTCAAGCACTTCACATGGTACAGAGAAGGTGCATATAAGCAAGGAAAATTTAACATACTTTAAGATACCATGCCAACTTCATATAAACAAGAAGTAATTCGAGTACCCCTTAAAGTAACAGCTGAGATTTCCAAACTTAACAGGAAAGTACAGGGAAAACAAGTCCTGTATTCACAACACTACTACCAAAGCTGAATTATGACAATGAGATGCAAAACTAAATTTATGGAAGCATTATGTAAGGAACCAGTTACTCTTCACTGTTTTCAGGGTCATCTCCATAAAAGAAAATGGAATTTAATCAATAACACAGCAGTCACTATTAATGTAGTTGACTTAGACTAAGCACTGGGGGTTTGTTGTTGTTGTTCGGGTTTTTGGTGGGTTTTTTATTTGTTTGTTGGGATTTTTTTGGTTAGTGGTTTTTGGTTGGTTTTGCTTTTAAGGGATTTTTTTGCAACTGAAATGAAACTATCTTATTTTAGGAGAAGATCTAATTAGAAAACTCAAGAAACATAGACGGTAAACTTCTTCCGAAGAATACTTCTTACATTTGGATTTTTAAAATTAATTTTAAATGATGACTGGCGATTTTGCATAAAATTTGCAGCCAAAGTATAAATCTAAATTTAGACAACAAACTATATTTAACCTGTTGGTTCACCAAGAGGTTCACTTATAGCAGAAAAATAATGGGAAAAGACTCAACACTTGTTACCCTGCTATTCTGAGGTTCTCTGCTGATACTGCAACTGAGGAGTACAATAAGGTCCATTTTGATAGAATTTATTATGTTCACACAGCATAACCTGTACTGCCATGAACAGCATTGACTTGAAACTTGACTCCCTGCTCCCTGTACTCACAACCAAAATTGACTTCACAAAAGCTGCAAAATATGCATTTGGTTCATTTTTTCTAGAAATAAAATACATGTAGGAAAGATTTATTTAACACTTTAGGTGGGAGCGGAAAGAGGAGAAAGATTTTTTCAGTTCTGGAAAGTTAGAAAGATGTTC
Organism: Zonotrichia leucophrys gambelii; assembly: GCF_028769735.1. NCBI lineage: Eukaryota > Metazoa > Chordata > Aves > Passeriformes > Passerellidae > Zonotrichia > Zonotrichia leucophrys. The sequence continues at coordinate 36,814,927 of NC_088170.1, read as the reverse complement.
TACTAATTAGAAATCAAAGTTTACCAGAAAGCTTAGTAAATAATGATGCCAGGTCTTGTGAAGCAATAATACTTCCAGTCCATATGAGGAATACTTTCTTACTAAAAAACAAAAAATAAAAAAATTCTTCCATACAAAACCCCAGAAGGTAGTAAGAGGACACTGTATAATTGGTGCCAATAGCACTAGAATTTAACAAATGAGAATCCAAAAATACCCAATTATAAGCCAACAGAACGGAAGTCAAGTTAGAAGCCAAATGATAATCAAAAAGAATGAATGAGAGACATGCCAAGACTGGCCTAGAGTCCCTTTTTCTATTTTAGTCACCAACTAGATTTGTGTTGGAGAATGAAGCCATCAGCAATTTGCTGTTGCACCAGTCATCCAGATGCAGTAAGAACCAGAGCAGGTCAGTGTGAGCAGAGTATGCAGCAAGAGGGAACACAGAATCATCTGGCAACATACTTCTCTTGTTCCTGGAGGATAAATGTTCAGTGCCAATATACTGGAAGAAGCAACTACCTGAGACAAAGATGGTAACTTTTTTCTGGGAGAGGACAGTAATACATACCCATCCTGGTGGAAGTTTAGATTCAATTTAGAGATTAATTTTGCCAGTTTTGCCGAGTTATTAATTCCATGAATCTCCAAAATTTCAAAATCTGTGTTACCCTAAAATATCCTTGAAGAAGTTACTGCACAGTTCTCCTATATTTTGAGAACTGTTTGGCCTTTGTTTTTTCACTTTTTCTTCTTGCCATTAGAAAGGATCACTTTCTTGACCATCTCCAATTGATTTATTTTAGGCTTGACAGAATGACCCATGCTTCTTTCCTCTAGTCGTTTATGCAATGAATTAGCACTCCTACTAAGGAAGCAGGACTGTGTAGAAGTAATTTCTATATTAACAATTACATCTGATCAACTATCTCAACCACAGATGAGTTTAAGATCACTAAAGAACTTTTAGAACCTTTTAACTGTTATCATGATCCATTAGAAAATGGAGCACTGTGTTGGTCTTACACTCTGGGAAATTGATGCAGTAAGTATGAAGAATTGACACAAGGTCACAAAAGTAAATATTATCAGCCAAGATAAAAACTACAACATTCAGGCATCAAGTCCTCTGCACAGACTAAAAACAGTGTCTATATTGACTATACACTATAACTGAGTGATAAATCTCATTCAAAATTTGAAAGCCTATCCCAGCAAGGAAGTTCTCCACAGAATTAAGAGTTTACCACGGTCAATTTGTCATTTCAGCTCCGACTTTTCCCTATTTTGTCCACTGCTGAGCAAAATCAACACTTCAAGTGAAGTCCTTAGTATGATAAACCATGTGAAGTGCCTCTGTGTACACGCATTTAAAAAGTAAAAAACAATTTTTATTTCATTGTTAATATATGGAAAGCAGTTTTAAATGCTACGCTGTTTCTTCTTCCAAAGAGGACCAACCATAATGTGTAATTCTATAACCAGTTTTCTATTTTTATTTACTGGAAAATCTCTTGTCAGAATCTATGATGAAAATTATTCACATCCACTATGCTGAGAATTTCTAACCTGTGAAAATCTACAGTAAAGATAATGACAGGACCAGTTTACTGACCTGAAGAAGTTAAAACCAAAAATATCTGGCCAGGGTTCAGTGAGGAAGAACAAGGTGTACTTCTTGTGAATTATATATACTGGCAAAGACTAGAGTGCAAAGATGATGTGACGAAGGGGGTTGGTGAGAAGAGATACAAAAAAAAAAGACCCTCTCACAAGTCAGGCACAGAGACAACACAAACACTAATTACCTGGCATTTAAGCAAGAAATTGTTTTCAGCTCCTTTGAGAATGTTTTCCCCATTTCATGCACAACCAAAGAGATCCCAATTTTAATACTACACCTATGAGTAATGCCTTTGGAGAACAGAATGACTGGAATCTTAAGCCAAAAATATTAAATACGAAAGACCTCCAATGCAAATCTGCAGCTCACAGAGAAAATCAATTTAGAAGAAGGTTTAAAAAAAAAAAAGGAAACAAAGGCACAGTCCTCTGGTAGGTCTGATAAGAATTTGACAGAGGGTGAGGGTGGTTAAGCAATTCCAGGTGTTTTCATGCATATGTATATATTTGTAGAGCATCTGTATCTATTTCATTCAGCTTCTACTTTCTTGGTGCTCTTCAGTAATCAAGTATTTGATTTGTAAGATGCTACATTAGTGCCAGCAGTCACAAAAGAGTACGATAAATAACACTCTTCACAAAATATAAAAACCACACTCTTAGTGAAGAAAGCATATCCTCAGCTAAGTGGAAATCATTATCTCCCTTTAATGTTTTTTAAGTAACTCTGCTCAGCCACTTGGAAGAGTCCCAGCTGCCACAAAAAGTCATACAAACTCCAAGCCCTCCACAGTTTAAATTTCTGCTCCATAGCTGACATCTTCAGTGTGAACAGGATACCTCTTGCTGAATTAGGCCATAAGGAATTTCCTTCATAGACCAAATAAAAAACCAAATCTGATAATTTTTCCATTTTAGCAATTCATCTGAAATCAGTTCTATTACAGAAGCATCAAGTCGTAGGTTCTTGTTTTATCACACGCTTTATAAAGACAGGTTTGCTACAACAGCCTTGAAGGGGACCAGCAGTTAGGTTCCCACTGGTCACGCTCTTGGGGAGAAACACCTTGGATGAACTGCGGTTCAACAGGACCGGGCTTTTGTAATTCAGAGCTGGGCGTCCCTCAGGGACTAAAGCCACAGAGTTAGTGCCAGGTGGCACCACTGATTTTGCAGGGAATAAACTTTTGTTTTGTTCTAGAACAGTACGTTTCACAGAGGAGGTGGATGCACCAGATACGGATTCTTTTCTCTCTTCATTTGGGATCTTGCTATATCGACAACTGGGGGCATTCTTTTCCATGATATCTGACCAGGCCCTGTAGCGAACCTCTGCAGATCCCCAGTAGTGCCTAATAGCAGATTCGGAGCGATGGCCTGTCACTGCCATTATTTCCCTAGGCCCCAGCCCTGCTTCACACAGTAGCTGGATGGTGGTAGTTCGGAGAGAATGATTGGTGTACCGCTGAGAGAGCCTGGCTGCCACACTTATCCTGGGCATCATGGTACCCAGGTAGTTCACACCCATTGGTTCTCTTTTGTACCAGACAGGCTGTTCTTGCATTTGCTCTGACGTTAGCTTTAGAGGGTGCAGGTAAAAGGCAGGGGGCTCTGGAGGCAACTTGGACAAATAAAGTTCCAAGGAAAATACAGGACAGTTTGGGTCCCCAGGCATATCATACATTTTACCCATTTTATGAGGATCTTCTCCATTTTTGCCTTTGCCAGGGTATCTAAACATAGCGTATCGACGCCCATTCTTGTCCATCTTAACCACAAATGCATCTGGAGCCAGATCTCTCAGAATTTCCCTCCCTCGCTTGGCAAAATGCAACTGCAAGTCAAACCACACCTTGTTGACGAGTGCCAGGGGACTGTGCAAACCCAGCACACCAGATTGCTTAATCTTACGCAAGTCCTCGGCAGCTATAGGAGGATGGTGGTGAGTCTCATCCTTCCCCTGCATGCGCAGCATCTTCAGCACGCTCACAAACACCATGTTTGCACTGGCAAACTCTTTGTCCTTCATTAAGCAAATCTGACGATTGTAAGGCGGCATTTTGAGATGCCGGTTTAAGCCGGCACGCATTGACTTGTAGCTTGCCACACTGTAGGTATTTCCATCGTGATTTCTTATTGTGTAATAAAACTCTCTTAAGATATCATTGAGTTCACTCACTGGGACCAATTCAAAGCTAGGATCCTTGCCATTTTTGGCCAGCCACTGTTTTAATAGGTTAGCTGCCCAGCCAGTCTGCTTGTGGGTGTTTTTGATGCTCTTAGCATCCTCTTCCTCTTCCTCCAAGCCAAAGAGAACATCCTCAGGGAAGTTAAAATTCATCTGTGCTGCTTCTACTGCTTCTTTATTTTCTGATGGAGTCTCTTCCTGTTTCAACTGCTTTTCGAAACAATTGATCAAAGTTGTACCATCAAATATGCCACGGGTATTCGGCACACAGCGAACTACTTTATGATCTGAGAGCTGTGAAGTGTGGAGTAATATATAATATTTTGGATTTTACCTAACAAAAAGCAGGTGGCATTAACTGGGTTTTTCAAATGGACGGCACGTCAATTCCATACCTCACTAGCCAATTAAAATGCATCAGGTTCTTCTTTTTTAACCATGGCATTACACAAGCTTTACCTGATTTCACAGAAAGCAAACCTAGAACATACACTACACAACAGAAGACTGAAAACCAGAAGACATCCTCTGTCTTATTTCCCTCCTTCCAGCTCATCTTCCACTGCTAAATACCATTATCATACACAATCCGTTTTTCCAAAGTTTTTCCAGGTTTCAGGCTCTAACTGAAGAAAAATTCCAAAATATGCATCTTATACTGAAAATTAAACCTTAAAACTGTACTCCTGTCATCCATTATGGTACTGGATTTCCTATGTATCAAGTACTGACAAGGGTTTTGAATAGCTATAATCCACAGGTATCTTTGAAAAATTAAGTTCCAAACAACCATTCTTTATCTTAATTGAAAGATAAGAGTGAGGCATAGTTTATACTCTAAAATACTGACTACCTTTGCCAGACTACTTTCAGCAGGTGAAAACCAGAATATGGTCCAGTATATTTTCTTCTTGCTTTGAAATACAATTTAGATTAACTGTACCTTGAGACACTAATGAATTTGGAAATGCTGTCTAGAAGCAATTAATTTTATTCCTCTTAATAACATGACTTCTAATTAATATGAAGACTTAAGTATGAGGTGCTTTTTGAAACATCTATCAACAGAAAAAATTATTTATGAAGAATTTTAAATAGCTTAATTTCAAACTTTAAATTTCAAAGCAATTCCAACAAATTTTAGAGAAGGAATCCAGAAGTATTGCAAGCTATCCTTTATGAAGTAGCTATTCCTGAAGAAGGTTTCTTTTTCTTTTTTTTTCTCCCATGATATATGGCAATCAAACATTAAAATTCCAATTTTAACTTCTGGATTAGTGTAGGAATGAGAGCAGTGCGATAATTTATAAAATATTTGTATCTATATAAGTTCAAGCCATTCAGACAAAGATTGGGCAGTCTTTTCTTTGTATGCTAGCTCTGTTTTAGCAGACAACTTTTAGTCTGCTCCTGATTTACCAACTCGTCTACCTACAGAAATCCCATCAGAACACTTCTGAAAAAATTATCAGAAGCTCATGCTGTAAGTAACAGTGAATCAAAAGAAGAAGAATATAAACTGAGAGAAACTAGAAAGGAAACTAGAAAGGATGGCACAAAAGAAACTAAAATTGTGCAATTATAATCAATAATCTCCTGTGGATTGTAACTTCAGAATTTTATATAGAAACAATCAACAGCCTACCTGTGTTGTTCCCTCAGCAGGTCGCTTGTTTGATGAAGTATCTGTTGGTGGCCTGCTTGTCTGGTTTTCTGAGGGGTCAAAAAATTGTTCATTTGCAGTATCTACTCAGTACTACTTATTGCTACACACTAGCCATATTTGAAGGCAATATTCAAAACTGTTTTGACATGAAACATTCAATATGTGACATATTTTACATTTAGCCCCAGTTTTCAATTATAAGTAGTCAAGTTTGATTGACGTGTCCCTTTTCTTGTAAGTTTGACAGTATATTAAAAGTATTTTATGAGCAATTTCCTTGCCTGAGCACAAAGTATAACTCCAATCTCTCCTCCCCCTGTATGCATATTGATAAGCTATTCAACTAAAAATTAATACAATTGTTAAATATTTCTGTACAAAAAAAGACCTGACTGAAAAAAGGATGCTTAAAGAGACTGCAAAATATATAACTGAGGCAGGGAGACTGAGTATCTTTAGTAGCTCAGCCAACATTAAACTAGCAATTTAAGAAGCTGCTTTAATATTTGATGCAAATATATAAATTCAAAGTCGGTTCTCATTCCTTTTCATTGTAATTAGAGCTCATCAGCAACAGTGCTGGCCTAAATCAGCATTTCAGTTCTGGTGAGAAAACTACTAGGGTACAAAGCAAATCTATGGAAACTGCATAAAATGAGACATTCTTTGGACACATAGGTCCTCCCTTTTTTCACTGTATCTCATCAGCCACAACCCTTTTTATGTTGTCTTAAATCACATCTTTTTGCGTTAGAGCTAAGAGTCAATATAAAACATAAATGTCTAACCCTACAGAGCACATATTTTAGCATAAGTAACTTATGCCAAATAAGTTAGCATAAGTTAGAAATGAAACTAGTTCTGATGTCAAGTTTTGCTTAAGATCCTTCTAGCTTATATTGTGCCAATGAGGCTACAACTCCAACACTTATAAATCCTGAAATCCCACCTATTAAAAAAAATCCAAAATCCCACCGATTATAAAAAAAAATTAAGGTACATAAAATCAGAAATGCAGACAACCATCAGGGCAGGACCAAAGACTGAGAAAAAGTATTTTAAAATAATCAAGCTAATTATTGTTATCTGAACATTTACTGTATTTAGACTTTATTTAAATACTGTAAATGCATTCCATTGGAACTAGGTTCATATTCAATTGCTTTTTTCTACCAATTTGTTTTCTTTTAGGTGTTGTTAAAATTAAGTTACAATTATACTTTCCTTTCACAGTATGCCTTTACTTACAAAGGTAGTTCATATTATTCTGAGAGGCTGTGTTAAAATTAAATACCAAGCTCTTAATGACAGGAGTTTCTTACTTCACGCTAGGAATTATATAAATCAAACTCTAAATAAAACAAAGCTTACAAAGCCACACTGCTGACTTCAAGAGGAGTTTACTTTCAACAATGTCTGAAACAGATCTGTCAGAGATTATTTTGATCTTGAAAATTTCAACAGAAATGCAACCTAGAAGAACTATCGCTACAAGACACCTTAAGAAACAATTTCCCACAGAGTGCAGTTTTATGTTTCCCTGTGACCACTATCCTCCTCTGCCAGTGCCAACATTCAAGCACAACTTACCAATCTTGGGTGCTGCAAGGGGGGGTGGTTCAGTAGGAGCTGTACTATTAAATGCAGAGAGAGGAAGCTTCATCTGTAGGGGCGCTCGACTGGCAGTTGCATTATAAAGTCCTGGAGTACCCACTGCAGGCAAAGAAGTCCTTGTGGTCTGGGCAACAGGATGTGAAGTAGGAACAGCCTGTACTGCCAACGTTGTGCCTATTGACCCAGCACTGGCTGCAGAGTTCCTCAGAATACCAGGACTGGGCACAAGTGGGATGTTATTTGGTTTAGTTGTGTTAGTTGATGCCAAAGACACTGTCGTTTTGGTAAGACTACCAACTGTAGACGAGTTTTGTACAGATATGAATTCAACGTTGCCTGAGGGCTGGTTAGAGACCAAAGTCCCTGTGTGGCCTTGCAGAAGCTGAGTCTGGGATGACACTGCCACAGGTACATGCAGGATTACAGGCAAAGACTGCAATGAGACAGACACTGACTGAGTGCTGCCAGTGGGCACTGTGTTAGTGCCTACAACTGTAGCCGTGTTAGCTGTGGGAAGCACTGCTGTTGTCAAAGAGCTGGTGGAGGACACTGGAGTCTGAAGCTTAGGAAGTCCACTGACAACTGCTGGAGAAGCAGCAAGACTGGAAGCAGGCACTACACATAAAAAATAAATAAAAAAATTAAGTATTTGAATCAAGTGGGAAGTTCCACTGAAACACAACAAATGGAAACAATTTATGATGAGGGCAGTGAGTCACTGGAACTGGCTGTCCACAGCGACTGGGAACACCCTATCATTGTAAGTGTTCAGCGTCAGGCTGGACAGCGCTTTGAGCAACTTGATCTTGTGAAAAATGGCCTGGCCCATGGTGGGAAGGTTGGACTAGATGATCTTTAAAGGTCCCTTTCAACCCAAATACTTCTATGATTCTACGAAAAAAGTGGTGTACAATTACTTCTTTTTGCAAATAAAGGCTATAGGTGTTATTTTTCTGTTGTACACTCTCCTGTTCAATGGTCTGGTTAAAGATACAGTCAGTACTGAATTTCTGTTTCTAAGAAATATCAGGAAAAAAGATATATAAAGAATTATGACACAGGCTTGAAGAAAGCTCCAAGATTTAACTGCTGAAACCATAAAATACAGCATTTTAAGCATCCATTATAGAAACAGCAGAGCAACTGGTGCTTCACAAAACACAAGAAAAGAAAAACTATTTCGGTTATGACTAGCTTGTCTTGTATAGGTAGAACCTTGTATCCAGAAGGTTCTACCAAAACCAAGTATTAATGTGTCAGAGAAGATACTGACTTTAATGCAACAAAATTTGAGGATTAATTCTAAAGATCAGGAGCAAAACACACTACTGAAAGCCAGTACATACAAACTGTAAGATAATTCTGTGGGAAAGATTCAGCATTCGATATTAAACTATTTTAACAACCAAGGACCGCAAACTATAATGAATAAATTAATGGTGAGTTTAAGTCTTTATTCTCTATAAAATTTTAATCTAGAAATTCCAGTTTTCAACATGACTCCTTTAAGAAATGCGCTTTATAATTGCTGTTTAGTTTCCAATTCAATTTCTATAGTCATTAGGTAGAGAGAAGGGTATCATCAGCATCCTATTATGACCAAGTACAATAAGGGGCCTGAGACAAGTCTCAGTTCTTGACAGCCAATTTTGCTGCCATACCCAGCATGCAGTCTACTGAAGCATCTAATTTACCACAAGTTCTGCTCGGCCAACTCAACACCTTTTTTTCCATACCTGGTAAGCACACTAAACAAATATAAACAGGGAATGCACTAGACAACTAAAAATAATGATTTTTTTTTAGGTCAGAAAAAAGGAGTAAAATCAGTTTTGCTCGGTTTGGTTAGTTACTTCTTTAATGGAAAGCAATAGAACTTTTAAGAAGTGTGTTTATAGTCCATAGGGAGTTTCTTACCTGGATTCGCAGGGGCTTGAAAAGTTGCTGGTGTGCTCTCTCCTACATTCCTCTTTGACTCCAGCATCTGCCTTACTGTGCCAGCATTTCTAAGGAACAAAGATGGAGTTGGCATTTCTCTCAAAAAGCCACTTAAGGTATATTTATGAACAGTACAATGGTGAAAAAAACCTTAATTTTACAGCCGTTCTCTTCTTTGAGATTTACTTTTTCAAAACTCACTTTTGCTTCTCAGGCAAATTAACTAGCTATTTCCCAATTAAAAAGAAGTATGGAATTATTTATAAATTTTCAAGTCCTTGCACTATATGAATTTTCCTGTTCTTGAAATTAAACTTCCACTATTATCTGTAATTTTTAAACACTGAAACTGATGCTAAATACCATCTAGATTTAACCAAGAATGGGTTCAATTCTGTCAATTTATGACTTCTGTAAAAACAAATCAGATTTTACAAGTGAAGAGCAATGAAGGAAAAGGAAAAAACACTTTAATTAAAAAAAAGGAAGTACAGAGAGTATCTGAAGTGCCCTATTGTGCATTTGAACACAGTCCCAGTGATGTGCTTTGCTTACCGACACGTGGCATTGTTTACATTTGCAGGGTCAGGTGCTGCTTTCCCTGGAGATACAGGTGCATTTGCCACATTCTACACAGAATGAGAGAGAGGCCGTAACAGAACAACTCTAAGGCAACTTGCAAACTTATATTTTCATTCTATTTAATATCCATTCACTGCTGCGTGAGTGATTCATTTTCTGAAGTCAACATTGCAGGAGAATTTGGCATGTTTTACAACTACACAAAATCTCCTTGGTCCTACTGTCTCCTTCTCCTATATTCTGTCTTCTTCCCCCTCTCCTCTCTCAGAATCCCACAGTAGTTGGATGCACTTTTATTTACATGGTACTCTTCATACTGAAGTAAATTTCATTCAGTTATATACAGTTAAAGGTGTTTTCACACTAAAAACAGCTAAAGAAGCTTCTGTATAATTCAGAATTACGTAACAGATGTTAAGATTTCTTTAACCAAACCAGACAAACCCAATTGTTAATATCATTGAATAAACAAGTCTTTCTTGAATAAACATCTTTCTGCTTATAAATTTTCTTTGTTTTCCAACACAAGGATTAGGATAAGTCAGGAAAAAACCCCAGAACCCAACAAATCTAGTTCTTACTTCCTGTCTCTTCTTCAAGTCCTCCTTAGCTGCTCCAACCCGCTTTGTCAATCTTGCAATTTTAGCCTAAACAGGAAGAAGACGAAAACAAACAAAACCATAAATCCCAAGAACCATCAAAGAGATTTTATAAACTAAGAGATATATAACTAAGACATAGTTAAGTCAAATGCTATTTTCATATCAGGGAAATTATTCTTCCTTGAAATGCAGTACAACTATGTTATTTTCAACTATATTATAGCAGAAAGACAAATGTATGCATCACAGTCAAGGTATCTTAGAGAAAGGTTTAATTATTTTCCTTCCTAGTCACAACTGCACAAACTGAATCCATCTGGCATGTTCACACAAAACTACGTACATGAAAGCCTTATATGATGTTATTCCTTTGACATTTTAGCTGATAGCTAAAGACACTGGTAAACAAGTATATTGAAAGCATCTTAGAAAGAACTTAAGAAATCAACACAAAATGTCTGTGGCAACAAGAGGAAAGAGTTGTATAGTGGGAAGTGATCTGGCAAACTCCATGTTTCTTGTCATAAAAAAGTAGAATGGCGTTATTGTTTGAATTTGTTATGAGATAAGCTTTTAATTCTCCTGTCAGTTCAAAATTCTTTTTTGTGATGTTCTTCACGTCACCACTATGTACATATTTTCTATAAATAATGCAGGAAAGCATACTGCATTCAACACTAGCTATGTGCCTCCTTGCTAGAACATAAACTATTTACACTCTGGGGAAACATGTGATGTAGAATGTTCCAAGTCCAGCACTACTGTCCTCTCCTTTCTGCATGTTCCCATTTTTAAGTAAATTTCCAGCTTCATAAAGACCTTAGATATTTTCATACTTGGAATTTTTTTCAAAATGCCTAAATGGAACAGAAGAGTGGAAAAGCAGTCTGCTAACAGCTAATGAATCAGTTTGCCACATAGAAGATACCCTTTGGAGTTTCTGTATGATTAACTGGTTGCTTCCCTCCTTCTGAGCAGGAAAGTAGTTTTAGAACTCAAAAGGAACATTAGTATTTGCAGTTCCCCCCACCACCTCCTCCTCCTGCAGAGTCAGAATGGTTTCCCAACTGCTGGCAACTCTAGGAACCTTACTACTAAACTGTGGTGTCCCCCCCCAACCCAATCCGGTCCCTGCTGCTCCACGGCTACCCCTCACCCAACAGTGCTAACTTCGGGCCAGTCACTGAAAACAGTGAAAAATGCTTCTAAACGAAAGAAAAGGAATTCATGGGTAGCATATCCCTCACAGTGTTCCTCAGACAATGAGAGCTCTTCTGATGAATCTGATTTTGATGCGATTAATATAGACCCATGGGCTCTTATTAAGATAGAAGCTACAAAGTCTGGGAACTGGGACCTAGCACAGAAAATCACAGCCTTTCCGGTTGAGTACAGGCAAGGAAGGAATAGTGGGGAATCTAATATCAAGGCATGGAAACCAATTTCTAATAAGGAACTGGTACAATTGAGAAATATAGCCAAGGAACATGGACGTAGTTCACATATCTTTAGAAATTTCCTAGAAGCCATGTTCTCTGCACGTCTTGCTTCCTCACGATGTAAAAAATATTTCACAATGCCTTCTGTCACTGGCAGAATATGTTATGGGTTAGGCATTGGAAGAAACACTTAAAAACGTTATCAGATTCATATACTGCCAATGCTACTAAGACCAAGTTCACAGTAGAACAATTGGCCGCTGAAGGAGACTTTCAAAAGCCAGCAGAACAAATGGAAACTCTGAATAAAGAAGCGCTGCAGGATGTAGCAATCGCAGCAAAAACCTCCTTGCTTCTTATGCAGGATGAGTCAATGCCAACAATGCATTTTTCTACTATAAAACAAGGCATTGAAGAAAGCTTTATAAAATTTGTGGACAGACTTAGAGATGCTTTGGAGAAACAAATAGAGAGTACTGAGGCAAGAAAGGAACTCTTATGTAAGCTTGCTTTCAGCAATTCAAATGAGAAATGTAAGGCCATTTTGAGGTCTTTACCCGTGGATACAGACCCCACTATAGAGCAAATGCTAGAATGCTGTACACATCACATGTCCACTGAAAATACAGTGGCCCAAGTAGTTGCTAAGGGTATTGCTGAAGGAGTTTCTGGTGCACATGCAGTCATAACTTCTAAAGAACAAGCTAAATGCTATCACTGTGGAGAGCTAGGACATTATATAAAGGACTGCCTGGAGAGAACACCCCCCCGATACTATTGGAATTATAATCAAAGACCCCAACATCAGCAATGCTATCAATCGTGTCCTTTAACTCGAGGCGCCCATTCCACCTTCGGGCGCAGAATACAAATCAAAGGCCACCAAGACCCAATCAGGCACAAACCCAGGCTGCTCCAGACCCAAAGGAGAAGCCCCAACCCACGGGACAACCCAGAGAGGTACCTGCCAGCAACTGCTAACTGCTCTGTCCATTGACTTTAATGATAAGAATGTTCATCGTGTTCCTACAGGAAAATATGGACCTAAAGGGAGTCCTTCAGACATTTTAATTACAGGTGATTCTGTTAATACTCCGAAGGAAATCTTCGTTGTTCCGGAAGTGCTGACAGTGCAGCCAGGACAAGAGATTCTCGTGCAGGTATACTGCATAGACTTACCATTTTTTCTTTCTAAGGGAACTCCAATAGCACAAGCATTTTTACTCCCAAAGAATCACAGGGAATAGATTCCTCTCAACCCTACAGCTATGTGAGCACAAGTCATGGGACCATCCAAGCCTACCATCGAGTGCGGCCTCTCCCACAAAGGAGAGAAGACCCACCTGCCAGGGATGCTGGACCCCGGTGCAGATGTGACCATCATCGCCCGTTCAGATTGGCCAGCACACTGGGATCTACAACCTGTTGCAGGCATGATTTCCGGGATTGGTGGAACTACAGTATCCATGAGGAGCAAGAACAACATCCTGGTTGAAGGGCCAGAAGGCAAGCTGGCAACCATCCATCCATTTGTGGTAAGGGCCCCCATCACCCTTTGCGGACGAGATGTTTTATCCCACTGGGGTGCTTCCCTACGTATTCCCATTCAGGATTTCTGACTGGGGCCACTGAGTTGAGCGCACTGCCAAAAATACCCTGTCTCACCTGGAAAAGCCACAAGCCAATCTGGACCGAGCAGTGGCCCCTAAAGAAAGCCAAGCTGCGCGCCCTAAATGCCCTCGTGGAAGAACAGCTCAAAAAAGGCCACATTGTGGAGTCCGACAGCCCTTGGAACTCTCCAGTTCTTTGTTCTACCAAAGCCAGGTACAAACAAGTGGAGGCTTCTCCACGACCTTCGCAGAATCAACGAAGTCATCGAGGACATGGGCCCTCTTCAGCCTGGCCTGCCCTCCTCATTGATGCTGCCTAGAGACTGGACACTTGCTATCACAGACATTAAGGACTGTTTCTTCAGCATACCACTACATCCTGAGGATGCTCCACGGTTTGCTTTTTCTGTTCCCTCTATTAACAAGGAAGCTCCGCTCAAAAGATATCATTGGCGTTATCTTCCTCAGGGATTGAAAAACTCGCCGACTACCTGCCAGTGGTACGTGTCTCACATCCTGTCTCCCATTCGGAAATCATTTCCAGATGCCATGACATTCTGGTGTGTGCTTCAGACAAAGCTTACTTGGACAAAACAATCAAAAAGACTATTGAAGCCATTGAAAAGGCAGGAATGGAAATTCGTGAGGACAAAATTCAGTACACCGAGCCATGGACTTACCTTGGAGTCCAGATCTGGGAAAGAACTATCCTACCTCAGCAGATCGTCATCAACGGTGACCCAAAAACCCTCAGGGACTTACACAGCCTGTGTGGATCCATCAACTGGGTACGTCCACTGCTAGGAATTACATCAGAGGACCTTGCTCCCTTGTTCAATCTTCTTCGTAGACCCAAGGAACTGGACTCTCCCTGCACTCTCACAGAGGAAGCCAGAGGTGCCATCATCAAAGTCCAGGAAGCCCTGTCTTCACGCAAAGCCCATCGCTACGAGCCTAGTCTGCCTTTCCAGTCCATCATCCTGGGAAAAGCACCCAGATTCCATGGACTGATCTTCCAATGGGACCCTCAGCTGTGAGATCCTTTGTTGATACTGGAATGGGTTTTTACAAGTAGCCAGCCTACAAAGACACTTACCACCTACCAGGAGATTATAGCACACTTAATAAAAAAGGCTAGGACTCGCCTTTGCTCCCTTTCAGGGTGTGATTTTGAATGCATATATTTGCCAATAACCCTTAAAGACTTTGAGGATTTGATCAAGACCAATGCGAGCCTACAGTTTGCTCTGGACAGTTAAACGGGTCAAACTTCATCAGACATCCCAGAACACAAGCTTTTCAGCCAGAATGAAACTTTCCATTTGATTTCAAAACGAATCCAAAGCAGAAATCCTCTCAAGGCTCTAACTCTATTTACAGACGGCTCAGGGTCATCCCACAAGTCGGTGATTACTTGGAGAGACCCCCAGACACAAGAATGGCAATCTGACATACAGAAAGTAGAAGGATCACCACAGATTGCAGAATTAGCAGCTGTCGTCAGAGCCTTTGAAAAATTTAAAGACGAGCGTTTCAATCTGGTCACAGATTCAGTTTATGTTGTGGGAATAGCTATGAGAACAGAACATGCTCTTCTCAAAGAGGTCTCTAACCCAAAGTTATACCAATTGCTCTCTAAATTAATACAATTGATATCCCACAGAAAGCAACCTTATCACATAATGCATGTGAGGTCTCACACGGACCTCCCAGGTGTTGTTGCAGAAGGCAACAGGAAAGCAGATGCATTAGCTATGGCAGCAGAAACTGCTAATGTTCCTAACATCTTTGCTCAGGCAAAGCTGTCACACGTGTTCTTTCATCAAAATGTACCTGCCCTTATGAGAATGTTTAAGCTCTCAAACGATCAGGCAAAAGCTATTGTGGCTACCTGTCTGAACTGTCAAAACTACCAGATACCATCAATGGGTACAGGAGTCAATCCCCGAGGTCTGAGTAGCTGTCAGCTGTGGCAGACAGATGTAACTCACTATGCACCTTTTGGAAGGTCAAAGTACGTGCATGTTTCGGTCGACACGTTCTCAGGAGCAGTGTTTGCATCATCACATGCAGGAGAAAAGACCATGCACACAATAAAACACTTTCTCCTCGCTTTTGCCACCCTGGGTGTACCAAAGGAGATTAAAACAGATAATGGGCCAGCCTATACCTCCCACAAGTTGAAGGAGTTCTTCAATGAATGGGGCATAGCACACAAGACGGGCATACCTGTAAACCCCACAGGACAATCCATCATGGAAAGGACACATCAAACCATCAAAAGAGTCCTCGAGAACAGAACAGAGACACGAAAATCATATCTCCAGTGGAGAGACTGTGCAAGGCTCTCTATGTCATCAACTTCCTGAACTGCACAGCATCAGAGCCTGACCCACCAATACTTCGCTACTTTGCGAATACCACACAAGCAAAGCTCACGGAGAAACCACCTGTGCTCGTAAAAGACCCTGAAACACACCAAATTTCAGGGCCTCATCAGTTGATTACCTGGGGAAGAGGTTATGCATGAGTGCTACTACCATCAGGTCCAAGGTGGTACCCAGGAAAATACGTAAAACCATACTGAGGCACAGCAAACACTACTACAGACGAGGACAAGAACTCTCCTGAGGCAAACACAAGACCACCTCAAAACCAAACCAGCCCAGCGTGGAGACGAAGGCGTCGCCGAACACCCACAAACACAAGAACAGATCGCCCCATTACAAGGCAGCAGACAAAACAGAAAGTTAAATAACAGTCTGCTGTAATAGGCCTCAGATAGCCTTAACACAAAAGTGTTCTCTGAATTATGTTATTACACTGTGTGTTGTATTGTAAAAAGCCTTATTATTCCCTTTCCCTAACCTTAAAACCTCATAACCTTCTACCCGCTCCTCCTCCCGTAGTGCAGCTTAGAAATTAAAAGAAAAAGGGGGGTGAGGAGGGGAACACAGAAAAGAACAAGGCAGAAATCCCTCTCATCATAAAGATAACAAATTGTGCTTATATTCCCTATCAGAAGCCCTAATCCTGCCCAAAGATGAAAAATATCTCCGTCGGTGCTGTCCTCACCGCTGCCTGGATGCTCTACACCATACCGCGTGCCTTCGGCTGGATTAGCCCTCAGCCCAGCCATAATGTTTGGGTAACCTTAGCAAAAACATTAAAACAAGACAACATGTGCTTGTCTATGGGAAGCATAGATAATCCACTTTCTACATGTCTAGTAGGAATTCCCTTTATAGCAGACGATTGGCCTGTCCAGAACTCAGAGGTTCTCTGCACCACAGGTAAGAGACCCAATGGGGCTGATACTTGGGATGAGTGGACAAAAATTCTGCCAGATGCTCAAGAGGAACCCCAAGAATTGGATCTATTGGGATCCTCCAAGGCCACATATTGTGTCAAATTTTACTTTAGGCGTCCGAAAAATGATTGGCCAGAAATTGACCAACACAAAAACACATATCGAAAAGATGTATCACCAGTTAACAAAGCCTATAACCCTCATGATTGGTGCAATTACACAGCTCATGTAATTTCTGTGTCCTCTCTCCATCCCAAAGTATTACCCAAGGGAATGTTTCTCATCTGTGGTGATAGAGTATGGGCAGGGATCCCCTCCCGACTCCAGGGAGGTCCCTGTACTCTGGGAAAACTTTCTATCCTTACTCCAAACATCACCCTGTTACATAATTGGAAAAAAGAAAGAGAATCAAAACGTGAAAAAAGGTCCTACACTGAATTCGATGAAAATTGTGATCCGAGATTATACGATTGGAACAGACCAAAAAAGATTGCTGTCTCTCTGTTTTTACCCTGGGTAGCTGCCGCTAAAACCCTCGGTGAAATCAATCACCTTGGGTGCTGGCTCAGTAAACAAGCTAATGCCACATCAGCAGCCTTAAGTGATCTCTTAAAGGAAGAAGAAACCACAAGACAAGCTTCACTCCAAAACCGAGCAGCAATCAACTTCCTGCTGCTTGCCCATGCACATGGATGTGAGGACTTCGAAGGAATGTGCTGCTTCAACCTCTCTTTGCGTTCGGAGTCCATCCATGCGAACATCCAGAAACTGAAAGATCTCGTGAAGGACTTGAAAGTAGAAAGAATCCCAGATTGGGTCAATGAACTTTTCGGGCAATGGGGACTAACAGAATGGGCTGCATCTTTAGTTAAGGGATTGTTGTTGATTCTCCTTGTAATTTTTACGGTGTTAGCTATGTTCTTGTGTCTTGTTCACTGTTTCAAAAGAACTCTCACGAATGCATTTTTTGTAAAAACAGAAAGTGGAGTTGTAGTAAACCCCTCAGGTTTAGCCAGGGCTCCTTGGAGAATAGAATGCTGACACAGCGGCAAAGAAGTTTCCTGTCTCCAGGGACATCCGCCTTGTACCTTATCCCTATAGCCATGTAAGGCAATATGTTGTTAACCCTACTATTGGTCACTTATGGTCACTCTAACACCTTTGCCATTGGTCAGGATTGGATCCAGGCCAAGGGTATAAAAGTAGCATACTGTACCCCTACTAACTCGGAAGAAGAAGAGCTGAGACCCTTCACGGACCCTCCAATAAAGCCATACTCGTGGAACAGCCAGCGTCTTCTGCTTCTCCTCTCTCTACCGTCTGCTGGAGCCTTAGGCCAAGGGAAAAGCTACCTAGCAAGCAAAGCTGAAATCATAAGAGCTGCCTAATCACTAAGAGCTGAATATTCCCTGCTTGCTAGGGCTGTCCCACGGCCTTGGTCTGAGAGCGAGCTGGCTTCTGGCACCCAGTCCCCTTGGGGACTGAGCTCTGGAGCTGTAACAGCTTGCATAGGATAAGAGCAAGCAAGGCCCATTTACTGAACGTTGAGGAAGTTATTTTTGCATTTGACCTTAGTTATGGAGCTGAACATACAAACACTCACCTGCATTTCAGTAAGCACAGTTTTATGCCTTTTGTTGCATTCTACTTTCTCCATTCGGGTTTTCAAGTCTGCCAGAGTCTTGTCAAACACTGCACACTGTAAAGCGGTAAGTTTTTCTTCTAACAGTCTCTGGATAATCTGCAAAATTGTTATATAAAAAATACAACAATGCAATCGCAAACTTTGGGGGACCACCTATAAAAATATTCTCAACTCTTATTAAATATCTTGTTATAAACAGAACAATGGCAACTGTTGTATCCTGTCAATCAAATAAATCTACAGTCAGCAATAAGCGTGTGGTTGCACAGCTAAGTTTTGACATCATTTTGGGAAATACAAATGGTTTTCCATTAATTCAACAAATTAATTTTCTTGCAGTATAATAAGGGTATAAAATATTACTATATATAAAAAGAACCTTAACAACAGAAGGTATTCTTTTAAAGTGCAATTAACTTGTGCTTACACAAGTTATTTGTTCTTCTTACTTTTCTGTTTTTGAGAGGGACATTCAAAGAACAGAAACTTATGGGGCATTCAAAGAACAGAAACTTAAGACATTCAACAAAAACTTTTTTCTGAGATATATTTTCTCCCAGCAAAAATTCAGTGTTGCCTTTCTTGCAGAAGCTAAAAACGTAGGAAGACTGGTTTTCACAAAGTTTACCTGACAGAAGTTATTATTTAATGTTCTCCCATCTATACCTACTGCACTGCAAAAAGTTTTCACAGGAAATAAGAATAAATAAGCCACTAATGTGGTTCAGTTTTTGCCCTCCTAAATTAATGAAGTTACAACACATGCTAGCTAAGGAACTAACAGAAGAACAGCACAATTTTCTTTTCTTCATGACCATAGGTTCCTTATCTAGCAATAGTGCAATCAGGCTGTTAACAGCTCCACAACAATCTGCAAAATGCCAGGTAGATTACAGTCTTCTTTGGAGACTGCCTTTTTTTAAAAGCTACACACAGAATAAAGTGCAGCACATATAAATCATCATGGTGAGATCCATCCTTTACTAATGTTTTCCACCTAGAGTCACTTGAGACTTCAAGTATTTTATACATTTCAAATATAACTCCTGCAGCATAGTCTTCAAATGGTATTTGGTCTCTTCTTAAAAGGAGGGCTATGTAGAACTTTATATGAATTAAGCACTATTGTTATTTGAATTACATCCAATGTTCAACCACAAAAAAGAGAAAATGTTTGGGGACACAGAATGTGTGCAGAAGGACTGCTAATTCAAAGACGGTAACACAAGTGACAGGCATGTGCTTATGTTCTTTGCTCTGCACCTCTATTTTACCTTTTGTAATTTTAGGTCAACATCCTTTCTGGCAGTAATTTTGACTTGGAGTTCTGCTTCATAATCTTCTCTCATGTACCGAGGATGTTTAGAACGAACATTGTCCATGTCCTCAGATTTGGAACGCTTTCTCTTTGATGCTTCATCTGGAACAATTAGATAAAACTGCTCATGAGGAACATGTGAAAAAACAGGTATCTTCAGAACGCCATAATTACCATGAAGTTGTTCTCAGTTTAAGCTTTTTCATGGTAAACCAGTAGGAATGCCTTTGGAAAAACAAGCTTGATGACATCAAAGTACAAAATCAGTCCTTCTGGTATCTGTACATTACTGCCCTGTCAGTGAGTTCTGCTTTGTGATTCACCCAGTCACTGCCCCAAATGCAAAATGGTTCTACTACCACCAGTCCTCTCTCCAGAGCCTCCCTGCAGTTCATCCTGCTCCTATCAGCACCATCCTGTAATGAAACATGGCTTCTGAGAAGCAAAAGAAAACCTTCTTCTGAAAAAGGAATCCAAATAAAACGACATCTCATTTAACTATGCCAGCAA
The DNA here is from genome assembly GCF_028769735.1 of Zonotrichia leucophrys gambelii. Lineage (NCBI taxonomy): Eukaryota > Metazoa > Chordata > Aves > Passeriformes > Passerellidae > Zonotrichia > Zonotrichia leucophrys. The sequence continues at coordinate 36,794,879 of NC_088170.1, read as the reverse complement.
TTAACTGTATTTACTTGCCATGAAGTTTTAACTTGTACCTCAAACACGTGACTGAAAAACCATTCAAACTTTTTTTTTTCACTTCTTGGTTAAGATGGAAAGTAAAAAACTAACAAAAGAACAGGCTCAAAACAGAACTAGATTGTTATTAAAAAGGACTTTTTAATGATGAAGCACAAAAGAACCCAAGAGACCTTAGTCACTCCTCCAGCTCCTGGCACTGTGTCCAGAAGGTTCTTGAAGACAAGAGGGACATCTGCTAAGGACCCAGGGAACTACAGGATAATTAGCTTTACTTCAATCCTTGGGAATATGATGGAACACAAGTACATCTAGATAGAAATCATCTCAAGGTCTATCAAGAAGGAGATGATGGGGAATTGAATGGATTTATCAAAGGGGAAATCAGGCACCATCGGCCTGATAGCCTTCTACAGTGAGACCCCCTAGCTTGGTGGATGAGAGGAGAGCATCTTTAATAATGCTTCTGACACCCAAACCATCCTTAAATTCTTGATGTATGGCCTAGATAATTGTACTGGCTCATCTGTTGGGCTCCAGGAGCCATGATTATTGGCACATAGTCCAGCTGGAGCTCAGTAATGCACACTAGCAGATGCCATTGGTACCAACACCACCTTTTTTATTCATGACCTAGATAATGGGGTAAGATGATTATCTGCAGCCACTTGCAGGTGATAGAAAACTGGAAGGAGTGATTTCTACACTCCTAAGTAGTTATGCTGCCACTCAGTCACACTGACAAACTGGAGAAGTGGGCAAGCAAGAACCTCGTGAAGTTTAAGAGAAGGAGATGCCCAAGTGCTATGCTTGGATAGCAATAAAACCATGCATTAGCACAGGTTGGGAATTCACTGGCTGGAAAACCCCTTTTCAGAAAAGGCCCTGGTGGTCTCCATGTACATGAAGATGATCATGGGCCAGCAACGTGCCCTGTTGGCAAAGAAGGCCAACAACATTCTTGGCTGCCTGAGAATGAGTACTGACAGCAGGTTGAGGGAGGTTAGAGGTTCCCCTCTAACCAGGAAATGTGAGCCTGACCCTTGAGTCTTTTGTCCAGTTCTGGGTTTCTAAATACAAAAAAAAAATGTGAGCATACTGGAGAGAGTGCAGTGTAGAGTCACCAAGATGTTCTTGAGATAGAAGCATTCATCAAGAGCTGGAATTGTTCAATTGGAGAAGGTCACTGGGGGAGATTTTATCATGTGTGTGAATTACCTGGCAGGTGGAGAATAACCAGAGCAAGACTCTTAGTGAGTAGCAGTGACAGCACAAGAGCAATGGATGTAAACTGAAATACCAGAATTTCCACTCAAACATTTAAAAACTTTTTTACTGTGAGTGTGATCAAACACTGGGACCAAAAAACAGGAAATTTGTGGAATCTTAGCCTGTGGAAATACTTAAAACCTGTCAGGACATAATTCTGGGCAAACTGCTTTCTAATTGACCTGGCTTTTAACAGGGGCATTGGACTAGATAATCATCAAAAGTCCCTTCCAAACCTAATGATTCTGTGCTTTTAAAACATACAACACAGTGAAACACAATGGTTTTACATTACATACTTTTCTCTATTTGTATCTCCTCTTCTTTGTGAGCCTCTTCTTCTTCTTTATCTTCACATTCCTTTTTTCTCTCCCCCTCCACCTCTTCTACAAACAAAAGAAAAAAACCCACACTTTCTCAGATCTACAAAAGTCTTGTAACAGTCCTATTTTGACTAATGAATGTAAAAAACATATGAAAAAAAGAACACGTGAGGGAAGGCAAGAGAAATAATCATGACAAAGAGGGAATGCAGATATAAAAAAAATAAGGGAATACCCTCAAAACAAAAATTTGAACTATCATGCAACACATTAAGACTCACTTAAATTTGCTTAACATTTTAACCAGAATTACGTAACGGTAATTATGAGGGAAACATGCAGTTACTTCTGAAATATAATGATATATAATGCAGCTGAAGTTCTCAACAATTTATTTTAACTTACTTTCCCACTTAGGGACAAAGCATAAAAATTTCAGTAACAAAATACTAAAATACTAATATCTCTCTGTATTCACAATTGGCAACTGCGAGCATAATCTTAATGGTAGGAAAGGCCTAGATTTAGGTAAACAGATATGAATTTTAATTTGAAGTTTCTTGCTAATACAAAGTATCACAACTTAGGACTAGCCATTTAAAAATATTTAGTTTAGGAAATGCTTAAAAGAAGAAAAACTGGAAACCACCAAACATACAAAGATAAAAAATGGTAGCATTTCCTGAAAAATACTATTATATGCACCATGAGCTTCCGCTACATGTTTTGTAGAAATGTGAATGAAACAAGCTTCCATTATGTGTTTCTATTGCTTTTAAGATTACAGTAAAATCTATCCAGAATATAAGAGAGCAAGTAAGAACTCTTATGCACATCTTGATCTCTACACTTCATTTTCCCATATTAATTTTGTTATTACAGGAGAGTTTACCAGCTTTTCTAAGGAAAGTTCTGATTGCAAAGGTATGCCATAAGTCTCCTTCTATTATGAACATTTAAATGACTTAAAACAAGTTACCCAATAAATCAGAAAAAGGAGGAGTCAAAATCCAATAACCTGGCACTACGGGATTTTAGTTTTTCCTATAAATGTAAAAATAATATTCATAATACAACTTCTTCAATACAAATATGATTTACATTTAAGGTAATAAATTAGTATAATGTCTATGCCACCTGTTTCTTAAGACTTAGAAATAAACTTCATGTATTAAATTGCTATGAATAAAATAGAACTCATTTACCTATGAATCTAAAGGAGAATTGCTAAGTTTAAGACAACTTTTCCCACAACTCAGAGATTTTAATATTCAGCTGAAAAACACAAATATTCCATGGAAAGATACACATACCTAGAATGTCTATATATAAAAATATATATATGTGTGTATATATGTATATATATGTATATTCCCCCCCCCAAAAAAAACCCCTCTATATAGAGGACAAGTAATTTCAGGGCTGAGAAAGCCCTTTCCTTACTAACTTGCATTACTATGAACAAATCTGTCATTTAACTACAAGTGGTTTCAACACGAAGAACTCTCTAGTTAAGGAGAAGATTTCACAGCTGGCTATCAGCTTAGTTTCCACTGCTAAGCTGTGATCTCATCATCTTGATGCTACACGAGCAGATGCAATGAATGCAACCTTGTCAGCCTCCTATGAGCTTGATGTATCATAGTAAAGTTTTCCTGTTTCCTAGTTGATTCCAATCATTCTTCACTTGATTTCAACTGCCATTTTATCAAGGTTTTGTCAAAAGCACCTACTATAACACTGAAATATTTTTACTGAGTGGCAAGTCAGTTCAACCTACTGATGAAGTTATGAGTTTTGTACTCATGTGCACCACTTTGTAGATAATCACTATGAATTTCACCTGCCACGTTTGTTTCTCAGTCAATCAGCATTGTAAAATTATTCTCCAGTTCTTCAAATCAGCGAACTGTGACATCACAAATTACCATTCATTTTAGGCTATTTATTAATTCTGTCATACAGTACAGTCTCTGGAACTAGTCTCTGCAACTCTGAATTTGTTTTTTATTCTTCAGCTGATTATTTCCTCCACAAGGACTTTCCATTTTACTGTTTCATTACCAAAATTTCTTGATAAGAAATCACTTGTGTTTGGATATCCAAGATAATTCACATCAGGGCTTCCTTGTCACATGCTTGTTTGCTTACACAAAAAGCTCCCAAGGCTTTCTGATGTATGATCTTACATTAAAAACATCTGTGACAACTTAGCTATTATAGTTACTAATTCCACTTGGGAAAGACATTCCATTAATCGGTACATTTGAATAAAGCCTTCAAGTACCATTTTTTCATTGTTGTTTAGCCATGTTGGCTTTTATCTGGACTTGTTGAAATCCTGCTTCTGAACTGAGCAGTTTGCACCTGTTTCTCCAATATAGCATCTTGAAATGATTTCCATACAGTCTCCACAGTTTTAATTTTCCCAGACTATTTCCAAAAGTTACTCTTTATAAGGTAACTATCTGTTTTCTCATACAACTGTTTCCTGCCTATGCAACCTCTCTGCTATTATCTTTGTTGCTGGTTAAGGCAGAACATCACAGTGACCAATTCTGATTTCATGAACCGTCTCAGTTTACAGCCACCCAACTGTAAGAGTCATAAGCTGTTATTAGTCAATAAAGAAAACAACTAGTCAAAAGAATTTGTCTTGTCACCAGAATTTAGAATCCTAAAAATCTATTGCTGGATACATTAATTTTAAGCTTCTGCAAACTGTAGCACAGTATTTAATATTCACTTCAGTCTTTTTGCTCCATAGCAAATTCTTCTGTGATCTCAGAGTGTTTTCTCATTTGGAAAGATGAAAAAAGTAAACTTAATAGCTTCAATGAGAGAACTCAAACTGCAGTGAGAGCAAAGATAACCAATTTATTTGTACCATTTATTTCATAAAATAAACTCATAACCCTACGATTTTGACACAACTACACACAACCTTCCTTCCCCCACCTCCAATAGTTTCTGGAAGACTTTCAGCACAGAACAATGGTATCACTTTTTCAATCTCACTGACAACAGCTAATGCCTAAATAAGCATATAAATAAAAGCTATAGATGGGTGAGGTGGGGGGGGGGGAGAAGAGGGCAATGAAAAAAAACCAAAAAAATAATTCCATCTTCAAGATAATCTGAAACATCTCTCTTAATTACATATAAAAGAACACTGTCAACTTACTTGTAAATTATTCATCTGTTTTATTTTCAATAGTGCAATAGTACAACAATGACTGCCCATTGTCAAAAAGAAAAAAGCTTACAAAACTGTATTAAACAGTATACTACAAAGGACATCCATTGAGTTTAACTTATAAAAATGTTCTGCTAACTATATGAAGAGATTCCACACTTAACATCTAAAAGCATCAATCAGCTGCCATAGTCATCAAAGAAAACTTAGATAAAAACCACTGAGTTAAATGAATAAAAGCTATATAATATAAAAACAATATATGACATGCATTTTTCATGAAACTTTTCCAATACTGTCTTTCAGTGGGGGAAAAAAGTTAAAAGAGAAGATGAGGCACATCTTGATTATATGCATGTTTTCCTTATCATCTATTTGCATGCTAAAGAAAGCTGAAATACTTTCTTCCCTATGAAAGCAGTAAATGAATGCAGTTCCTCTTCCCCCAAATCCCTCTGTTCCCTCTCTGACAATTACTCATCTTTCCTCTTTTTCCACCCACTACCTCATCCAAGTTGGCACCCAAATTTAGAGAGTATGAAAAAAACCCAAAGCAAACCAACAAGAAAACAACAAACAAACCCTAACATCAAAATCCAAAACAAATAAACAAAAAAAATCAAAATCAAATGGTCATCTTCCAAATCTGGAAGATGACCATTTTTCACTGCAAAGTCTTTTTCCTGTGCCTCAAATACCAGCCTTAAAAACTAAGACTCCATAACATTATTGGTGGGTAAGATTGCCTCTTTGATTTAGAAACCTGACCATGTGGGTCATTCTAAGAAATGAACAAAATCCCAAACTTGAATGGAAATGAACAATTTAGAAAACTCTTACCTAGAAGACTTGACTTGCTTGGCAATATCCCTTCAACAAGTTCCTCCTTCTCATCACAGGGATCGTCTTCATCAGACAGTACTAAGAAAGCCTCTTTTGGCAGGCTTTCATTGCTTTCCTGCTTGGATGGTGAACCCAAACAATTGTCTATTTTCTCTTCCAAATCTGCCACTGTGTCATCCACTGGAAGCAGAGAACTTTTAGAAAAACAGCTCAGATCATCTTCAGCAGGGGCTAGTTTTTCCAGAATTGGAATAATGTCATCTGTTTCCATAGAGTCCGTATTGTCTAAGATACTTTCACTTGGCTCATCTATTGTCTTCGAAACAGTGGTTTCTGCAGGTCCTGCACTGCCTTCTTGCTTTTCCTGGTCAACTTCCATACTGCTAGAGATGGCTGCTTCTCCAACAATCTCTTCAGCAGTTACTTCTTCAGTCCTCTTTTCCTCACCAGATGAACTTGAATTAACAGGTAAATAATTTGTTTCTCCCTTCTCTTCGGAAGAGTCACTAATATCACAGACTGGTTTACTTTCACCTTCCAATGAGATATCATTCTTTCTTTGGTCCAAATGATCTTTTTTATTATTTTCTTCATGGAAGTTATCTTTACTGCTACCAACTCCATTTTCAGCCTCACATTTTACTGCAATGTCAGTATCTTTAGCTTGTTCAGGTGTAACATTTTCTGAAGACAGCACTGGAGGTTTGGATTCTATGTCATTGGCCATGTTTCCTGCCCTATCTTCAGGGCTTTTGGTCTCACTAATTTCATCACAAGCTGTTCTTCCTTCTTCAGAGTTAACACACAATTCAACCACACCATTAATTTCTTTCTTGACTTCTGTACAATCTGTATTGCTTAAAGGGGAATTTATATCAGAGTCTCCATTTTCATGTTTTCCATTTACCAGTTTCACTTCAGTTGTCTTCAACAGCTCCTCTTTAACCTTATAGACAGCTTCAAGTTGATGCCGATCACTTACTCTCATGGTTTTTCGTGCTTTAAAGACTTTTTTCTGAGGTTCCTCTGTGCTATCCATCTTAGCCCTTAAAAAAATTCAGAAAGAACTGTGAAGATAAAGATTTATCATTGTCATATTACACTGCTACTAAGAAAGACTGTAACATTTAGCACATTTTAAAGTAAACCAGTTGAAACGGTACTGACAAAAACAAAGAAACACCTGTCAACACTTCATCTGACTTCCCAAAAAGTGAATCCAAGTTTCTCTGTATGCTGCACAAACAAATTTATGCAAAGCTCACAGAGGTCACACTAAGACATCATGCACTAATATTCTAACTACACATTTTACACCACTTGTCTCATAGAATCCAATAAAAATAGATGTTATACTAAGGTAAGAGCCAGCAGCCTCTCTTCTCATCAAAAGGTAAAAATAAATGGAAACTGATGGATCAAGAATATTCCCATCCATCCAAATATATTTAATTTCATAAGTTTACAGACAGAATTAATAACTGAGGTAAATGACAAGATTTTTTTATCAAATCACTTTTAAGAAAACTTCATTATATACAAAGAATTTCTCAATGTATCATTAAGATACTTTTTTCTGCATAAATACAACAGACTTTCATCCTCCACCTCTATACAATGGTTAAATGAACTTGGATTTTTAGACCACCTTCATTCAGTTTGTAGTAACATTTTACTAAGACTATTTGAGGCCATAAAAACTACAGCTATAGAAGCACCTTGTAGAAAAACTCCCTCTATCAAGGAAAACTGCTGGGTTTGCCCTCAACAGTCATATTCATTCCATCCACCCACACAAGTATTAAGAAAAATATAAATGTTTATAAAAAGTGTAAGAAAAATCTATTTTATCAAATCAAAACCAGGAGTTAAATCCAGCATTACCTAGGAAGCTATAATGATTTTGTTGAAATACACCAAAATCTGATTTCATCTGTTTCCATTAAACAAAACAAATCCATAGAGATTTTTAAAATATATTTTTTTCCCCCACATGGTCTTGTTTAATGGCCTTTTAAGTTTTAAAGGATTACATAAGATAACATTCAGAAGCAGAAGGCAGCTACGAAAGTTTCTATATTCTAAATGAAACTCAACAACTAAGATCTTGAATCAGCTGGTGCTAACCAATTTAGGTCTGCTGAAGCTACAAACCACCATAAAGTTACTCCCATCAAGCATACAGCTTTATTAAGTTTCTCAAAAACATACAAAAATTACTTTAACAGTAATTAAAAGAGAAAAATCATCAGACAGTTATCTCAATGTGACTTTTTTGCCCACAAGGACCAGACAGACAAATGTTTTTAACAGTGACACAGGAGAATTATTAGGCAAAGGATGCACTTCAAATACTTAGTATGATTCATTTTGTGTCAGCTCCCAATTAATCTTCATTTACAGAGCTAAGAAATTAATAAATAGATTGCATTTTGTCTATTCAGGTGGGATATAAATGATTTTAAATTTTTTTGGGGAAAGAAAGCAGGACCACTGCCAACACTAACTCTGATCAATGACAGTTTTGTGTAGTTACAAACTCCAGAGCATTTGGACAACCCTCTTGGGCAGCTGGAATGATTCTTGGTGGTGTCCTGTGCCAGGTGAGGAGCTGGACTCAATCCCTGTGGGTCCCTTACAACTCAGGATATTTGACAATTCTATGAACCAAGCTGCAAAATTCACAACACAGATGGCACAGCCTCTAAATAACAATGGCTCCACTCCATTTTGTAGCTGACCTCATCTATAAGTTTTATTTGGGCAATGCTAAGATTGCCCTGTAGCCTCCTCTGCAGCAAACTGAAGCTGTTGAGCTCCTTCAGCATCTCATAATGGGTCACATGCTTTAGCTCCTATCATTTGGGTTTGCTGGATCTTTCCTAGTTTGTTTGGAATAATTTTTTTTGTGAAGAAAATTATTTAACATTTGTCCCTAACTACAATATTCTACATTGTAAGGTAAGAATATATATTCTAAAGTACAATATGAATGCTACTATAAACCCCGCAATCACGATGTACCTTACATTACAATTCTAAGCTTATTTCAATTAATGCAACCTGACAAAAACAGGGACAAAACAATTTTTAATATTTCCTTTTAACATATCACTGAGCTTCCCTTACCCTTTTTTGAGTTCTTTTCCACAAAACAATTTGGAATCCTCAGATTTGTGTTATTGATAGTACTTAACAGTTTGACTCATGCCTCAGGAACACATGAACGAATTTTGACACAAAGTTGTATCAGGTCTATTTATGAACTTGCAATAATAACCATGATGATGATTTTTTGCCATTCTGACTTAGATTTTCAGAACTGGATTGTCTACTACTGCATTGCCACTGGTGGGAGCAAAATATAACACCTACAGAAATACTGATCTGAAACTGCAGTTTACTTGAGTTGAAAAAAGGTTCTCATCACAACCATTTTCCATCAGATGACTTAAGCACTCCAGGTGAGCTGTTAATGCCTTTCCTGAGCTGTCTACACACTAAATAAAATTTCTTCATATTCCTTCAGAAGAGAATACATTTAATGCAAGAATTTTAGACTTGAAAGTACAGAAAGCACATTCCATCTGTCTTCCCAAGAACTCAGAATGGAAAGCAGACATATTCACATGATATCAACCCCTTCATTCATATAAAGCCCTACAACCAACACACATGCTGTTACAGAGTTTTATCTTGTAAAGGAAATTTGGAAAAAGAAATCAGGCTTGGCTAACGTTGAACAAGTCCAAGAACTCCTAATAGATGAGCCACTAATGAGAACCCTCCGGTAGCACAGTACAAGAACAGGCCTCTGCATCAAAGTTACAATAGGATAGCTCAACCTCCCAGCCTGCAGTGTTTTCTTTTATAGGCATTACCCAGAGTTTGCAAAATATATTACAAAATTGACAGTCTTACTTTTCCTATGACCAGAAAATACACTAACAGATTAATGTAACATTTACAGATGTCTTAAAACCAAATCTTTAAGTGCATCGCTTGAATAACCATATAACTTAAAATAAATTAATATTTGCTGTTCTAATTTCCTTAAGTCGTCTAAGCAGTTTTTCATTAACATTTTTAAAACAGAGTAAATACAAAGAAAATGAAAGACACTTCTTTTTACATTTGCCAAGAAGAGCAGTCTTAAAAAAATTCAAACATCAGAATCCCTTTATATTGATGCACCCTTACTTTTTATTAAAAGAAAATGGATGAACAAATTTGAATTGCTTATATATTTAAAAATTCTGTTCACTTTTTATCTTTGGATATTATCCAAAATCTAGTTAAAAACAAAACACGAACACAGTTCTAGAAAGAACCTGTAGGAAATAAAGGCTTCTTAAAATTCCATTGTTAAATGGTTATGGGAGTAACTCATGCACATTTTCCTGCTCAATCCCAGTGTCTTTTGAAAACAAAGAATATTTGGTTAAAGCACAAAAAATATTCCATAAAAACTACTGTGACAAAATTAAAAGCATAGATGAGATAAACCAATGTTTTGGGTTCATCTTCGAAAATGATGTTTTAAAATATCTTCTAAGGGCAGAGCAGTCTTTAAGCATTTCCAGCCATACCCACAAGGGAGCACAGTGCAGCCAAAGAACAGACTCATGTGAGAGCTGAGTGTAAAAGAATCAAATCAACTGGTAGCCAGTCCAGACAGGCTTGGTCACACCAGTGTAAGCCAGCCAGCCACCATTTGATAAATACTGGTTTCCAGTCTTTCAAAGGGGCAAAGTGCACCCTTTCAGGGAGCAACAGAGCAAATTACATGGATTCAGTCATTTTATCTTCAAATAAAACTCACCAAGCTGCTATTATTCTAAATAAATGCATTTTGGTAGTCTCCCTTTATAGTGAACAACATGAAGTTTAGCTATGTTTGTTAAACACTTCCCTTATCTGATGCTTGGGTGTTTACTTTTTTTACTCATCCTGTGACCAAGCCACAAAAAGGAAACCAACGGCCTAGGCACCAAGCCAACAGAGCAGCACCTTTTATTTCAAACAATGGCTTTTGTATGCATCAGCACAAAATGACTCCGGCATGTACAGCTACCTGTGTAAGGGTTAAATGCTGTAAATAAGGACAGAGACTTTGGGCTGATTTTTTTGTTTTATTAAAGTCAACAATTTTGACAGGCCAACATACACAGTGTTAATTTGTTTAGATACAAAACCTCCCTTTTTCATTTTAAGCTTTAACGTCATATGTAATTAGTCATGTGAGACATGAACGCATCATTAGGCAACTCCCTCCAAAATTTAGAAATTCTCACGATGAAATGTTTGCTAAATGGCACAAAACGTGCTTGTGCAGCTACATTTTCCCCTCTATTTCTGTATTTTTTTATTATTCTTACTCTGTAAAGAGACCACAGTTCTAAAGCAAGAAAGGATTGTATTAGCTGGTATGTATCAGCCTATGATCATGTGCTCAGGTAAGCAGCCCATGAGCTGCTCAGAAAGAGAAGCCAATCAGCATGGAGCTGCCTGAATCCTGCCTAGTGACAGGCAGCAGACAAAGGGAAGGTCATGGAAAAATGAGCGGGGGGGTGGAGAGGGAGAAGCTGCAATCTGAACAACAGTGCGTAATGGGGTTTGCATAACATCATGGGTCTAGAACAGCACCAGCAAAGGGCTCCTCGAGGGCATGCAGCACCAGCCATATGCGCCACAACCATAAAACGTTTCTCAAAGCACAAGAACTACATGAAGAAGTAAAATTCACTGATAATGAACATCAGCACTCAAATGTGCAAACCTGCTTAAAATGTAGCATAGTCAAATCAAAGAAAGTGAAGCAGCAAATGGTCATGAGTATTGTGTTCTAGATGGAGACTTCCAGAGAATGAAAGTGGTGAATAAAACCTACCTTTTAAGTAGTGGTTCATAAAAAGCAGTTGTCAGTTGAAATCCTCCATAGCAATTTTGATATAAGTTGTCAGAAATTTATGAACTATTTTCAAAGAAGGAAAAAAAAAATCTTGAGACTTATTCTTACATAAGACATAATCAAATAATGCACCAATAATTTGGTTTTCCACCAATAATACAAGTCTACTGATCTGGCTGAATGGAATGCACACCGCCAGCTTACTGAGCTCCACATAGGCACAACTGTGCCTTTGTTTTTAAATGTAATAAACAAAACAGAAATCACATGATTATTGTATGTGCAAATAATAGCTCTTCTAGCACACCAAAGACAATTTCAGTTTTTGTCCCTTTTAGGCTGAAGTTATGTGTTAGCTGAGAGTAGGGAGAAACATATATCATTTTCTAAGAAAAAAAATTACGTCACCATCCTGCCCTATTTCACCTAGTGCGCACACACAGCAGAACAAGGTGAGCTGTAATTAAAACCCCCTTCGGCTCATTCGCTCCCGCCACATCCCCAAGCGCTGCGGCTCGCAGAGCGGGGAGCCAGGCACGTTCCCCTGCGGCGGAGCCCTGCAGTGGCGCGGCCGCTCCCCAGAGGGCGCCCGCGGGGCCCCGCCGGCCGCAGCCCGCGCGGCGACGGGGCGGACCGGCAGGCCCGCCTGCCATTGGCCGAACGGAGCGGCCGCGCGGCAGCCAATCAGACGGGAGCGCCTGAAATTCCACCCAGCAACAAGCCCCACGCGGCAGACGTCGGGCGCGGGCACGAGCGCGGGGGCGCGCGTTAAAGGAGCGGGATTTTCCAAAGGGCGCTATAAAAAGCCAAGGGCTTTCCGACTGAGACCTGGAGGTGCACAGTAGCGCTGACCCACGAGTGCGGGTGCACAGCCGCCATAAGGAACAGGTGTTTAATGCGCGGGAGCATTGTCAGGTGATCACTGAATTCCTGCCATGTTGAATGCTGAATCAGAAAAACCTGTTGAGATCCAGCCTGGGTTTAAGTATGGCATCTGGAAAACCTTCATTTCTTCAGATCCTATGCAGTACTGCTGCCTTCTTTAGTATTCCAACAGAAAATCTGGTGTTTCGTCATGACTGCAGTATGATTTTTGCCTTGAGAGGAGAAGCCAATCTCCCCCACATTTGCAAAAAATTGCCTTCTGAAATTCAGCAAAACATTAAGGCCACATATGCATCGCTGCCTAAGAAAAACAGGCATCTACATGGTTAATGCCTTCTTAAACCAGAGTAAAGTCGCAGTACAATTTCAAAGAGGTTGGTCTTGTTTATTGTATATGTGATACCGTCATGTACTAAGCTGAACTATGCTCTCATCACATTGACATCACAGTACCTTAAGCACTTCTCTTGTGTCTCCTCTACCTCAGAGAATAATAGCCCCTCTGACACTGGCTCATTAATCTATTCCTCATACCAAACTTATGAGGTTTTTCCCCCATGATGCTTTGATGCCTTGTGGGAAAAATTAATTCCTCATGGGACAAAAATGACTCACAGGTCTATTTACCTGGCTAAGATATTTCATCTGCTGCTGGTTTTGTAGAGTTATTCTTAAATGTTCATCACTTTATGCTTAGATAACTGGATTCTTTGGAACATGGAAGAGTGGAAAACATGTGGAGAGTCTCTCCTACACAACTTTTACAAGCAACCCAAGTCCTTTAGAAACACTCGCTATTTAACACACGGAGCTTAGGCTGATTCTCCAAGATAAACTTTATCTTTTTCTGTATACTGAATTGTAACAGCTACTTAGTTTATTAATCGAATAAAACTGCATGACTGGAACTCAGCAATAGCAACAAGGCTGTGATAATGTGTTTTCTTACTTCTCACATGTGTTAAAGATTCCAGCTTTTATCAACAACTCAAAACATCAGCTTTCAATTCAGCTGTGACATCTCCAAACACTAAACAAATCCTGCTGTTTTAAACAGCGGTAACAGCAAAATTCAGCTTTCTTACAGAAAGATTTTTTTAGCACAAGCTAAAACTCTAAAGAAGCTGGATTTTTTTAAATTAAAAAAAATATTTATGGACTGTGAAGTTGAATTTGTGCATTTAAAGGTACATTTGATAAATATTACTATGCGCTGTCTCAGATTATAGTTTCATCTCAGGTTTAGGATAAACAGCTTGAATTTCCTTTCCATTATCCTTGAATATGAGCAGGACCTAATAATTCCATAGATATGGTCAGCAACTGCCAAAACACATCTACAACAAAAAAAACCTTACTCAACTTCTGATATTCCAAAGTTTAAACCTGAACAACCTAAATGAATTGTAGATTTTCATGTAGATGAAAAAATATGAGACACTGAGGAAAAAGTACAATCTCAGAAAAAAGGCAAGATGTTCTGATCATGCTTAAGCTTTTCTAGGGATTATAAAATACATTTTTTTCCTTTCATAAGGAAATTCTTTATAAATTTTAAATGTATAATTTTCAGTAATGCAACAGGCTACAACTTTGACAGGGTATCACTAACATATGCATATTTGCATCCCTTGTCTTCTGTTAGACAAAATGCAGAAAAACACTATTGTAATGAAAAAACAGACATTTACCCTGAATAGTCTATTGGCTAGATTAGCTCCTGTATCACATATGCAGCTAGCTGTGGCGATGTAACCTTGGATTTCCAGCTGGCACCTCAGTGACATCAGAATTCAGAGGTGAGCTACCTGATGCTGACAGTGATCCCAGGAGTCACTTCTCAAATGCCACAAGAAGGAGAAGTGAAAACAAAACTTGCAACAAAAGAGTCGATGCTGCATTGAAACATCACTAAGTGTTTGCCAAACATATAAACACCTTTTATGAAGTTTTTTTGCAAAGATTGCGTTTGAAAAGCAAGTTTAAACTGGAACTGAACCAGCAGTTGGTACGCTGGGTGTTGGGAGCGTTTACCCCGCGGAAGACACCGTTTGTGGCAGGGGCAGCACACCTCGCCTGGCCCGCACCAGACCTGTCCCGCGCACAGAATGGAAGGGGCACGCTGCCAGGGCGCCAAGAAACCAGCTCTTCCATAAACTGAAGCCTGGTGGGGACTCGGAGCTGTTCGGGGCAGGGAGGATATTCCCCGTTTCACACATGAAAGAATGAGTTTTGTATCCGCGTCTGAGGCAGGCCAAGGCCGCTCTTCGGCAGCCATCTTGTCCTGTCGTCGGCTCTACCCGATGCCGGGGACTGCCAGAGATTTGCATACCCGCTCGGGATTGGCTGCCGCAGAGCTGTTTTGCATGAACAAATCTGCCTGGCAACAGGCTAAAAATAGCCCGCGCTGCTGCTGCTGCTGCTGGGAGCGGCCCCGCAGCGGGGCGCGGCCAACGCGAGGGGCCAAGGCACGCGCAGCCACCCTAACGTGACGGTACGGGCAGCCACGGCGCACTCAGCTCCCTCAGGGTTTCCGTGGGGCTTTTTGAGTGACAACAATAAATTCTGAAGTAATTCTCTTTTCAAATCAAAACAAACGATTATAATCTGCATACTATCTTCTTTCTCACTTTCGTTTCTAGGCAAGCTGGAACAGAAACCATCTTTCTGACTGTAATACCCCATGTCGGTTTGGTGAGATGGCAATGGAGTAATCCACAACACCTGCAACAAATGCCACCTAATCCTTATCAGATGTGGACTCCCACACGAAGTTCTTGGCTCCTGAGTTACCCCTTGTTAATCACACCTCACCAGAAACATCTGTACCATTCCTCCACTTGAAACTAAAGACAGTGGGGGATTTGGAAGGGCAAGAAGGATGAACTAAGAAAAGAAACTCTGTCAATAGAGAAGGCATTTTAAGAATAGAATTTAGATACAAAATGACGTCCGTAAAACGCAAAATCTTAAAAGATGCTATGTATGTATGTTGTAGTGTGTTGTTAAATTTATTGTATTACTCCCATGTTTAATGTAAATGGTTCTGCCCTCCCCCAGTTTAGCCCTGCCAATTATGTTGTCCCCATGGCAACTCCCGCCATTGGGGTTGTCAGTTTTTTCGGTTATATAATTTCTCCTCCCTCTCCTTCCCTTATATGCAGACTTTCTCTCCTCCCTGGGCCCAGTCAGTCACCCCCCACTCCTCCCAACTCTCCAGAATCTTCTTCTCTCTGGGGGTTGTGGTTGGCTGTGGTCCCGGGGCCCCTTCTTTACTTTGTATTTATTGGTTTCCCCATTATGTCAGTTATGTTAAATTCATCCCATCACCCTTCCCCATTGGTTCAGTGTAAACCCCTCCTTTGTACACCCACCCCCTTTATAATCTTGTTTCACCCTCCATTCCTGGTCACTCCCTGGATGGTGTCTTGGGTCCTTCAATAAACCTGACTTCACCCCCCCAGTGAGTGTCCAGCTCCTTTCCTTGTCCACTTCAGCAGCGAGAGCCTGTCCACAGCCAGCACTGCCCAAAGCCATCCGACACCGAGGGGTGCTGGCAGGGAATTGCAGCTGGGTGTCGGCCCTTAACCCTCTGCTAGCCAGACACTGACCTTTTGGCCACGTGCGCCTCGTCGCAGATGTACACGTTCTGTGATAGTAATTCCAGCAGTAATCTACATGTACATAATTTTATGACTTCAACCATAGTTTCATTTTCACTGAAACTGATAGTGTAAACTCTTGTGACTGCAGCAGAAGCAAGTAAATAGGTTCCCACACCCTTCTATTCAACACAGCCGCCCCCAGGTTTCTGTTTCATGGAACAGGTAAAGGCAGGTGAAAGCCAACATCGTAAGGTGAATGAAGCAGCCAGTGCATGCAGGACATGTACACTGTCTAACCTAGCTCTTGGGAAGCCTGAAATGTGCCATCTGATACATGAGATGGACACAAGCACTGCTAGAATGAAAAAACGGTATTTTCTCTGTTGCAATTAAATAACAAGATCAGGAAAAAAGTGGCCAAAGCAGGTGGTTGGTCACAAAGATTACTGAAGACACTTGGTAAGTTCTGAGTGACTCAACAAAATAGAATCACAAAAAATAAACAGAAATCCCAATACGAAGCAAGTGAAATTAGACAAAAAAATGTGTATAAAAAAGCCTCAAAATAAAATTAGGAGGAAAGCCCCACCATCACCACCACCCAGCCGACCAAAGCACACAAATTTTCTTGTGAAAACTACAGTTTACCCAAACTTTATTACCTGTACCTAGTGTGAGGACTGTTTGTCACAAGCATTCTTAAAGGAAAGGTAGCTTACTGTATTGATGTTAATTAGCTCCTCCTAATGCATTTTACTAGAAACTGTCTCCTACCACAAGGCATTTTTTCATTTATCAGACGCTAAATGCCAAAGGAAGCTAATGTGAAATGATGGGAACTAGAAAAGAAAATGCCAATCTAATATTCTATTCATTACTAAATACAGAAAAAGGAAGAAAAAAAGGGACACTTTTAGTACTGGTAACACATTGGATTAATATGCTGAGGATCCCAGATAATGCATGTAATTCATATTTTTACAATGATAAACAGTTCCTTTCTAATGAAGTTCTGTGGCACTCAATTTCTTACAGTACAAAGCATGCAACCAGAGTAAGACTTACTTATTCTAGTAAAAGTCTATAATGCCAGATTAAATTCACTTGGATCACTGGGTGGACAATTATTTTTCTGTATTTGCTCTTAGGCAAGGATCTGTCACATCTCACATTTGTAAAGACTTGTAACAAAAACTACCTGGTATGCCACCCAAAAGGTCCTCTAAATGTTTCATAAGCTAATATATAAACAACCATTGCATGGATGATTCTTTAACTTCAGCATATCTGGAACAAGCTCTAGAGACACAGACTGCCAGATATAATTCTTTGCTAAGCTGCCCAAGGAACAAGAGGCAGGAAGTAAACAAACCTATGATTTCTTTATGTAGTTTCAATCATAGAAATAAATGATAAGAAAAACAGAACCAGCTTTGAAAGGGGCTTTAATGACAAAATGTAGCCTGAAAGGGTACCAGTTCTTACTGAATTCTTCCTTTCTAGAACCTTCGACACACCCACCTACTCACCACACTTACTGCATAGACAGCAGACGTATGATCTTGCTGTATACAATTTCTCTGACTCATTAGGAGACCAAACACAATAGTCTAGATTTAATTGTTACCATGTAAGAGACACTCTTTTCTCATTATCACCTTGTGGCCAGACTTCTAAATTCAATACTGGTAGGAGTAAGTTTTGAAACGATGCCACACTAGTTTAAAGTGACACAGTTGTATTGACCTGTATCAGTAGCACCTCAAGCAACAAAGCACAGTTATGTTCATTTCTGAGATGCTTACACCTAATGCTAATAATTCTTGTCAACTCACATCCTCTGAAAAACAAAGCTATTTAAACACAGGAAGATGAGAGTAGTGTCCTGAAAGTAAATACACTGTTGATGGGAAAATCCTTTTTTTTTAATAGCAGAGTGTAAAAACTTTTTAAAGTTTGGCTGAAATCAGTTGGTGGGTTAAGAATCAGGAAAAGACAAGACTTGTGTGTCAGTATAAGACAGATGCTTCTCTCTTTTTTTTTTTTTTTTTTTTTTAACAAGGAGAACATGATTGATTGAAACAACCTCCCCAAGGATGTGGCAAAATCCCCATCGCTAGAAGTTTTCAAGATGCAATTGGACAGGATGTCAGATAATCTCATCTAGGCTCTCTTTCCCAAGAAAGACCAAATCACATGATCTTTTAAGTTTGTTTCCAATCTAAGATACTCTATGAACTAGTTCATAATGAACTGTACAACTGATTTCATTACCAGAAAATCCATATTACCTGTCAGATATTAAAACCCCTCTAAGATGAGACTTTTAAAGGTGGTCAGATGACAACTCCACCAGTCTTCTGAAGGACTGTTACATCTTCAGCAAGAGAGCAGTAACTACACAGTTGAGAAGGTACTTTTCAAGATAAGCCATCTTCTACTAATAAGCTAAGTCATTAAAAAACAACAACAAAACACCCTTCTTCTTTGAATATATGTCCATAGACCTTTTATAAGCTTTATGCATTTTGTATTTATATAGATACATACGGTTGAGGAAAACATGATCAGATGGCTTATAATAAGAGAAGTCTAAAATGGTAATTAGGTTGTGAACTTGAGGATCTATTTTATTTGTATAGGGCTTTAAATGTAATTCATGTATGTGGAAGCTAAAAAATATACGGAAACAATAGATCATCAAGCTGAAATAAGCATAACTGAACTTATCCTTGAGGCAATTTCCTCCCAGAAAAACAAATTCATCTTGTTTCCTACCTCTGGTCAGGAATGCAAAAAACTTCGTACAGCTAAAGCAAGATTGTTTGTGAAACTTAATTTCTAATTCATATAAGATACTGACTTTTATCACACCTGAGATACGAATTCCAAGCACCTCACTTCCCCTTCTTTGGTCAATCAATAGAATGAGTGGCTCATTTTGCATATTTTCCTTCAATTCTTTTTTTTTTTTGACTCCTTAGTCTTCTGATGTAGCAATATAAACTATTCATTGAGTAAACACTGGTACTAAAAATATAGACAAAAATATTTAAAGACACTGCAAAGAGTAACAGGTTCAACAGGCTCATACAAAGTTATTTTCAACTCTTATTTATGAATATACATAATAACAACATAGACAAACAGGATGTCAAACAGAAACTACTATGAATGTGTTTGATTTTAGGGCAAGGTACACTGCAAGGCCCAAGAATCCAATTCTACACGGGAAAGGTTATTTTTGGAAGTCCAGACTAGGGAACATCAAGCAACGGACAAATTCTTTAAGTGCCTGCCAGAAACGCCTTTTCCGGTGGGTTTTTTAATTCTAAGAATTCGCATGAAAAAAAATCAGGATAAACTTGAAGTGCAATGCAATACAACACGTTTTTTGTATAAGCTCCACACATCTACAGAATTTGATTAAAATGAGCACTCTTAAAATTCCCACAAGCTTGAACTGTTTTCATACATAGGTTTCAACCATCACAACCCATCTTCCACCTGCAAAATTTCATTTCAGAAGAATGCTTGAAACAGTTCACAACAACTAAGAAGTTAGATTTCAAAATATGGTGCAATGAGGAAAAATATTGAAAGCAATTGATATTATTCAGATATAATGAAATACTTTTTTCTCCCCATTCTGCAACTGCAGCCCATGCATGACTAATCAAGTATAATCCTGCATCAATTGTGAATTGTGAAGACAAGTCAAGGAACAGGAAAGCTGGCGCTTATTGCTACTAGAATATAAAATGTAAGACCAAAATACTTGGCAGAAAGTCTTGTTTATCTCTAGAAAAACATAAATATGCAAAATAAGTTTTATTGGCAGGTTTTTATTTCCCATCCCAAAAGGTTCACCAAAATGAGGAATAAATTGGTATAAAATTTCATTAAGTAATTTCTTTAGAAATCCTGCTTCAGACAGACTCACTTTACAGCAGCAGTGTATTCATCTGTGGCTACCAGAGACTACCACAGTTGCTAAGCAACATCTTAGTTTCATCTCAATTTTGATATTTGCCATTTTGGCATATTCACTGGAACCCTACTTATTCTTTAAATAACCTCATCTCATTCCACTCCTTTCAAAACTGTTTTATGAAAGGCAATAAAATAGATTTTTCAGAGGGGAAAAGGGGGCGTGGGAGAAGATTCTTTCTTCCTATGCTTTTCTAAGTATCTATGTGTAGATAAAATATCTTAGAATATTTGCATGGTACAAGAAATAATCACCACAAGTGCCACAGAAATCCCACAGACATTCAGCAATCATCCTGGTTTCTCCACCTAAGTTCAGCAAGGACAGGAAGTAGAGAATTTCATACTAACAGGAATATAAAAAAATTCATACCACATAGCAATTACCATATTATCTAGATTTATTCTATAATGGAGTAAAATACTATTCTGATACATGAGATTGAACTCCCTCAGTTAAAGAATGCGATACACGATCCCATACATGTTCTTCTATCTTACAAAAAAAGAACCAATATAAATGACCTTCAGTGACTCTACCAATACACAGACATCAAGCAGCAGATGTCACAGTGGCAGGAAATGAAAAAAGACTGCAAGAATCCACACAGTCAACATATTTCTGTAGATAATATTGCTATGAGGTTACTGATCCTTGAGAGACTGCCCTCACTGTCATCTAATCCAGAGGGGTTTCCTATGCAACAAGACAGCATCTTATGCCCTGGACAGCTACTCTGCACAATTTGCATACAGTTATAAAATTCAAAAGAGGCAACAAGCTTTTCAGAACTCTAGCAAAGTAAGCAGCACCACTGGTATGCAGTACCATCTTAAATACTTTAGTCAATATCCATACACAGAGTCCCATTCTCTCCTGCCTTTATTAAGTAGCACTTAAGCATTAAGAAGTACTCTTCAATGTCTTCTTAAAAGGGTTCTGTTACATTAAGTAAATACTGTGACATCTCTATCTGGATTAATGATTGAGGAAGAATGAGAAGAGGACGAAACGCTAATGATTAGGTGTAAACTCTTGTGATGAGAACTGCAAATAGCTATGTTTCTATGAAATACTAAGTAAGTGGAATCATGCATGCACTTCAGGCAACAGTTTTTCAAATCATTACCTTAAAATGATCAGGGAAAAAACCAAATGCTTAATTACCCATTTGAAATAGGAGATGACAAACCTAATGTTACACAGAAGTCTCAAAGATGTAGAGTAAAAAACCAATTATCTAAAAGCAACCCACCTATTGGACTTTCTCATCTTGCACTATGAATCTTAATAAAAGGGAGTAAATTAGCAAGTGCTGTATCACTTTAGCTGCTAAGTACTATTTATTTTTTGTGTTGTGGGATGACCAAATGTCAACAGCTATATCTGTAGCAAAATCCTAGTAGAAAGAATGTGAAGTATTTTCTGTGAATTACAGCTTGGTGTTAATATTACAAAGGAATATGGACTTCTAAACATAAGAAACTGAAATTAAAATCTGTAGTCTGAAGGCATTTCTTTTCCATAACAATGGAAGAATTAATCTTTGTGTTTCCTCAGCTTCTCAGTCTAAGATCCTTGAAGAAGAAAGCAGGAAAAAGATATGCGAGGTGGTCTTTGTCCACAGCAGTCAGCAAGTTCTCATGTTAGGTTTCATAGAGCACACAAAAGTAAAATAAAAAGGAAGATTGAAGACATGATCCATGTAGTCAATAAAGACCTTTGTCTTTTAGATTAAGCAGCTACAGGCCTCAAATGAGATCAACTTACACTTCCTAAAGTATTTCTTATGTCTGTTTATTAATGACCTCAGTGAGGCCTGCTATTATGCAAGATGCACAAGTAATTCTGGAAGGCTTTCCCGGGTTTAAACTTCACATCAAGGATGACAGGCTTTACATTTTTTTTCCTGATGAATTCTTTTCAAAGCCACCATAAGCCCCAGTTTGCAGTTACTCAATACCATCACCTCTGCAGGGTTGCTGGCAGCAATTGTGTGGACTGAAGTCAGCCATTAATGTTTTGTTCATGCTGACTAGTGACATCATACACACCAACTCACTGAACTCAGGAAATGCACATAGATATACCATCTGTGTAGGACATCAGAAAAACCAGGCCTAGAGCCACCTCCAACTCCAGTGTTTAATTCCTGAGGGGAAAGGATGGAAGTGATCAAAAGCAGAACACGTTTCTTCCAGTAATGAGGTCACTGCTTTGCTTGCTAATGCAAATTTTCAAATATGAAACAATATCATAAGTTCATGAAGCATTGATAGTCTGCACGGAACATCAAACTAGGATTCACAGTATAATATAATACCAAAAAAAGGAGCTGCAAGTTTACCTCCACCGATACACTACTTGACAATGATTTTGCCAGAACAGTATGTAAAAAGTTTTTGAGCCAAAAAACAGTGGCCAGGCTGTAGTGATACTGTCCAATGCATTCATGAGTTGGTAGTATTTGGTCTGCAAAAGACAACTTCTTCAGTGAAGAGCTCAAAGCAGTTCCACAAAAAAAAATACCTTTTTATTTTGCTGATTTATGAGGTGGAAAAGCAGCTGATGAAGCAACAATCCAATTTCAGAAACACATAAGTACATAAAAATTTATACAGCTATTTTAGACTGCTTGCCTTCCTAAATTTCTTAAAAAATCATATGGAGAAAAATGCATCTGCACAGTTACTCAGGGTGACCATTTACAAGAAACTTCATTTTTCTTGCCTGGAAGTTTCCCAAATGCGACCCAGGGTTAGATGTCAGAAGCAGATAGTAAGAATTATACTTAAAAATGCCTCAATTGATAAAATATATAAAAGACACAAAGGAAAGCATATTTAATTTTGACCATTTAAGGTTTGCTTGTAAGCCAACCTCCAGAAAGATTCTGCCCAGAAACCTGTAACATCAAAAGGAACACCTGTCCACAGTCTGTCTCGTGCCTGCTAACCCAGCAAGCCAACATGCTTGCTTGATTCCTGCAAAGGACAGGCTGCAGTTTCACCTCATCCAAAAAATTAAAGGCTAGATTTCTCTTTGAATGAGTGAAGAATCATTATACATCCTTTCTTCATGTGCTGGCACATAGCATAGCTGAACTGTTTCCTGATAACTTTTCAGACTAACTACAGACTGTCCTGATGAATTTGTATGCATGACCACCTCTCCCAGGCTTGCATTTGCAACCATAAGACTGTTTTATTTATATAGTCCCAAGGTGAATATGACCAGGTCATAATAATTTTTGTGCCTTTTGCCAGGACTCCTCCTAATTTTTCAGCATTGTAAAATGCCAATGAAGACAACAGGACTGCAACCTGTATTGAGGCATAATTCACATCATCAGCATTTAGTAACATCCAGGAATATAACTTTATAAAGAATACTTCCTTTTCTCTGTATGCTATAGAATCTCAGACTCCCCACATTACCTGTCTATTTTGGGCTTTACCTATCTACTTTGAAGTAAGTGTGATCCCCACTTACTTCCAGGACAGAGTGTCCTGTCAAGCAAATGTGTTTTATGCTGGATGGTCTACAGATGTAGAAATCTGATTTTAGTGTGCAAAGGCAACACATACAATTTAATGAATCTAATAAATGGTGTTTGGGTCGCACTAAATTATCCTGATGACTCTGTAAGAGTCAATCTGTCCATCCTCTAAGTTAAAAAATAACTATTTCACAATACCAATCATAAACTCTACTTGGAGCATGATTGCTACCCTCCACCATTCAAAAGCTTTAAAAATCAATTTAATGTTTTATCGATACAGGATTTGGGGAGGGGAAGTTGTTATTTAAGGAGTATCAATGAGTCAGTCCATTAAAGATACTGGGTATTTACACCAAGAAATTTTGTTCTAAAACAAATTAATTAGGATATCCTTTTTATAATAGTGTTTCAGCAATTGAATAATTGATTGAAATAATATTCTTTTGCATTGATCGAAATAACAGTTTTTGGCATTTACTGACACACTGTTAATCCTCCATGATTTTTCTCCAGACCTTTTCAAAAAGTCTTCAGCGTCTTCCACAGTACCAACTTTATACTGAGTTACTGGGAGGGACATCTCAAAATTCTCAGCCAATTATTTTAAAACTCCTGGATTCAGATTACAAAGACCTCCTTATAACCATTGCTAAGAAATATCTATCATGGAATCTTTAGTATCTTCCTTGTAACTTCAGAGCTTCAAAAACTTAGGTTGTCTACATAATCTTGTAATATAATCTCACTTTCATAAAAATAATTCCAAAGTAACACCAAAATATTTACTGTGATATATCTTTTTTCTTTCGCTATGATTTTGTTATCATCATCACCTACATTACTGTTAGAATTCTTAATTCTTAACAAATATCATATTTGTTATTGTTTGCTTTACCTGTCAAGGTTTTCTTCCAAGGAACATTTTATTTTAATCAGTTTTCTACTTTTTTCATGCCCCACTCAAGGCCATTTCTCCTCTACCATACTAACACACTTCACAGAAAAGAGAGAGGGACCCTGAACTGTTTCCTTCATATAGCAGTGAAAGCAAGATTGGTTCTAACAGAATTTGACATTTATGGAAAACTTTATAGGCGTTAAAGGTTTCTAGTGTAATTTAATGTGGGGAAATGTACCATACACTTGTGTTTGTAATCTCTCTCACACATGCCCATTTTTTACTTTTTGTAGTCTGGACATGCATATAAGCAGACAAACAAAATTCTGTCCATATATAAAATCTTAAGTTAGCACAAAAAAGCTATCCAAGGTTTCAAAGTGTATGAGCTGTCTACAAACTGCAGCTCATTTGGCCCATACTGTAGGCATGCAGCATTTTTCTCTGCCATATGAATGGGAAAGTTTACCTTTCTCTATCACCGTTAATTCCTCCCCTCTGCAATATCAACCAGCTATAGTTCTCCTTCCTAGCATATTTATTACCCTACTGGCCTTAATTCCCAGGCTATTTCAGAATGCCTCCAATACTTTTAATATCTATCACTACAATTTTAACCTGTAATTATTTATCTGCTTACTTTGTTCTTCTATCTCTTCAGTTTCATTCTCTTCAATTAATCTTATTTTTCCTTCAACCAACACGGGCCTTTCTACTTCCAGTTCCACATCCCTGTCTTGAGCTGATGTCTGCCTTTAAGTGGCCATGTTTTGTTGGCTTGCTAATGCATCTCCAATTATCTCTTTTCTCTAGGTCAGTGACCATCCTTTCAAATAATTTTCTCCTACCAACTCTCATTTCCAGTCTTCCATGCTGTCATTACTTCAACTTATAACATAGAAACAACATAAATGTATTTGTGCAGAACCAGCACATCTGCCCCATGCAGCCATTTCATGCACTACATGCATAACCACAATAGAGCATATTATGCAATTAACAACAATTCTGCTAAAATTTCCTGCTTTAAGGCAAGGTTATTGTCCTCTCAGGGGAGAGATCATAAGAACACCCTATTCTAAGGTGGTTCCCTTCTTACAAAATCAGCTTTTTAAAATGTACATATAGGTATTTAGGAAAGTATATATACTAAAAGATTCATGGACAACAGTTCAGTATCTAATTGCTTTAACAGCTTTGTAATCTCAACAAGAAGAAAATTCAAATTACAACCCGGATAACAATGATCCTTCATAACATGATGAAGCCAAAGTACATTGGTGGATTCAACTTTGTCAACTCTGCACCCCCTCCAGGGTAAGCTCTCACTATTGCTAAGCCTCCGTGTGCATCAACCAGTGTCACTATAGAGACAAAAATAACACACTAGCAAAACAGTAGAGGTTGGAATCAAACAAAAGCAGTAACATTACCAACAAAAACTACATACTGAAATTTTGAATATTTTTTAACTACTTAATTTTACTGAAGTAAATATTCTAGTAAATAACTTCTAGGTAACATTTCCCCTAAAAACAACAGCCCCAATATAATTACAACCAGAACAAATGACTTTTGGGTTTCCCAGAAAATGCCACTTGCATTGAAATTTAATTCCTGGCATTGTGCCAAGTGAGGGGGTGGGACCTAAATGAAAAATTAACTTCCAAGTTCTCTAAAACATGAATGCAGAAAATGAGTTGATTCTCTTACCTGGTGAGAAGATGGCACGTGCAAAATGAGCTTCCTCCTCTGAGTAAGCCACTGACATGCAGCTCATTTGCATAAGTATTATGAGCTACAAGTAGACTTCCAGGTCGGCCATCTTGATCCTAAGACTTTGTTTTGTTTACACAGCAGCATGAGTACTGGTTTTCAGCCAGCCTGAGCTATGCTGTTACACCTCAGCTCGCAGCCTACATCTGTTCGTTAAAGCCTGCTGGAATTCCTACTTCTCCACATAGTAGCTGACTGCGTCAGAGTGCCCCTGCAGCTCACTGAGCATGCCACAGCCTCTAAGGAAACTGTTGCAACTGCAAGTGCCTCCAGTTGTACTCTTTGTACTGCCTTCCGTGCTGCCAACTATGAGTGCTGCAGCAACTATGTGCAGTGAAGTACCTCCCACACACCACACTGTAGTACCAACAGGCAAAGATTTATTACAGCACAGCACAAGACAGCACACTGAAAAAACCCAAGAAAGCTGAAATTCCCTTAGGATTTTCACTTACTAGCAATCTAATTACACCTGGACTCCTTTGTACATCTTTTCACATTCACCAGTGCTGCTTTTTCTGTCAAGAAACCAGAGTGCTCCAGCAGCCCGTGTGAAGGAGAAGTCCATGACACATGTTCGCGGCTGCCGACAGGGAGCCAGACTGCAGTTACAGCTAGCTGGCGCCAGTAAAATTTACATAAAGGGGCCTGATTTCAAGCCTAAATTGCAGCAGCATATTGCTGAGCAAAGCCTTGCCCCTCCCAACGGGTTCTAGAATACACCTTTCTAGGTATTTGCTTATTAATAATCCAGATCCGTGTCAGAAATCAAGTGCCGCTGTCATTGTTCATATAAATAAAATTTGACAATAGTGACTGCAAAATAAATTGCAGCCTGTTTCAACAAGGATGCTACACACACACTGTTCACAGTCATTGTGAAACAGAAATAACACCAGAAAAATTACACTGCACTCAGCAACTAGGTATTCTTAACCTAGTATTTCCAGTATTTTGCAAATTTCCAACAAGAAATAAATATTAGTTCCAAGTAAGACAAATTCATTTTAATACTGACAAGTAACATGTCTGGCCATTTAATTTGTTGTTTCTATTTCACATTTAACTTTTCTTAATTAGTTAGGTGTAGGAGGGAAAGAAAAAAAATCTCTCAACATAATTATTTTTTCAAGTACCTCT
The DNA here is from genome assembly GCF_028769735.1 of Zonotrichia leucophrys gambelii. Taxonomy (NCBI): domain Eukaryota; kingdom Metazoa; phylum Chordata; class Aves; order Passeriformes; family Passerellidae; genus Zonotrichia; species Zonotrichia leucophrys. Next base: position 36,767,519 of record NC_088170.1, on the reverse strand, counting down.
AAGGTAGAGTAACAGGTAGCAGCAGAAGCTTGGATTTCAGCCTCACTTCGACTTTTAATACCTAATTTTAAAATTCTTACCTTCTTTCTTCCAGTCAAAGTTCAATTAAATAGAACAATAGGTTACATTTGACAAAAATGTGTTCTAAAAGTCACTGTAATTTTTTTGGGGAAAGAAAAAAGAGGCTAGACTTTAAGAGTGAGAGTGTGTGTGTGTAAAGGATTAATTCGCCATAGCTCTTCCCTCTTCACCTGCTGCCTTGCAAGAACTCTTAGGGTATGAAAGAACCACTGCAAATAGGTACACTATTACACCAGCTACAAACACAAATTTACCTTAAATAAAATCAAGTTTGGCTAGCTAGACATTTAGGCAGTTGTATAGGCAGCTGTAGTAGCAGCCTAGCACCACTTAGTGAAAAAGCAAAGTAATGGAGACAGGGATGCTTATTAATCTGAACATGGCAGAGCATCTCAGGACCATAAGAGCCTGCTTTACACCCCCAGTCTGTTCCAGTTCCCTGCACTGTTCTTCTTTAGGATGCCAACAGTGTCAAAGCTATACACAGTCAAATTATATGTCCCATTTTCTGCTGCAAGCATAATTTGTTCATTATGGCTGGTTCTAGGTTATTTGAGCATAACACAATATGCAATCTGTAATGTCAAAAAGATACTGGTTTTGTATCTGAAAATATTTAGTAATGTAAAGTACTCCTAACTTGTTGTTAAAATTTATCCTCACCTTTTGCATCCAAAACACCAGAGTCATTTGTAAGGAAAAGCTAATAATTTTTTCCGGAATGCCTATCACATTAAAGCGACAATCAGTAACATCTCTTTAATGTTACCTATATATTTGGATTTGCCTTACTTTCAGACTGATCTGTGTATGCTAGCGCATCTAAGCCCATGCAAAATACATCTTTCAGTGATTCTGTTGTCATTTGCAGAATGAATCACCGGATTAACAGCTTCTGAGCTTAAAAAGAAAGGGCACCAGTGCTGCTTTAAAAAACAAAAAATTAAACCCCTTACGTTTCCCAAATATAGCCATAGTCCTACCCTCCCCCCAGCTCTATTGCGTTATGCATGAATACCTGAATGACAGTACGGTTCTTAACACATTAAAACACATACTGTAAAAATTAGAGCCTTGGAGCATTTTCTGTTCCAGGCTCCAGTCCGCTATGGGAAATCCATGCCTGAACTTGCCGGCAGCTCCCGCGGGCGAGCTTGCATCTGCAGTCTGCGGGAAGCACCACCCCGCTTCCAGAACGTTCAGGCAGAGTCACCCGCACCCCTGGCTGCGCCTTCCTCCCTCTCACACCCTCCCTGCTTATGACAAAGCTCCGTTTCAAACACAAAACGTTTTCACAGAGAGGAGGAGCCATTGATCTGGGAGTTTGAAACGCACCAACTCGGTTGCGCAGGGCAGAGGGGCTGAGCCCCTGACCAGCGGCAGCCTCTGTCTGCTGCACACAAGCTGGCAACCAAATAATGTACCGGGACCCTTCAGCAGGGTCCCAAGTACTGGGTTTGGGTAGCGTTTTTTTCTTTCCAGCTTGGGCTTCCCCCCCTCCCCCCTCCCCTCGGGCGGGGGAACATGGTTTGTTTTGTAGTTTGTTTTGTTTTTAGTAGGTGACTCCGAGACAACAAATCATGATATACTCAATCATAATACTCCAGTGACTGGCACTACAGAAAAAGCCAAAACGTGCCTGCCTTCTGCACGTTTTGCCCATGTCGGTGGAAACGCCCAAAAACTATTATATTCTCAGAGCCAGCTCTTTTCCTTCGACATGCAAACGACTTCCTAGTCCCTCACGAGAAGTAACCTTAAACAGCAGATGTTGCAGTCAAAAGTAGTAAGACCAGCTTTGTTCAAAATAACTACTATTAACTGCCTGGGTTCAATAGGTGCTAATCAAAGACAACATCTTCAAATATCGGTTTGGTTCTCTCAAAATAAGTAGAGAAAAAAAGTCACAGAAAATTATTTCCCCAATCCACACCATTTTAAATATTGACGCATTTAATTGACCAAGTTTGTCTAAAATGAAAAGGAAAAATAAACATAAATCCAACCGTTATGAAATCTATCACTAGTACCTTGACCTAAAAAACCCAAACCAAACCAAAACACCAACAAATCTTAAACAAACAAAAAAACACCCACCACAGAGCAAATGAAAATGAAAGGCCCTGAGTCTTCTGACACTAGTCCAAGACATTCCCTTCCCCGATTTTTCCTCTCTAAACCAGAACAGATCAAATTACTGTTCACTAGTCAGCTAAAAGTTTAGTAATTCGCAGAATTTTCTCACATTAGTGTTTAAAAGATACAGAAAATGATGTACATTTCTGAAACAGAAAACTGTCAATCAAATGATTATCTTAGCTGCTGTGGTTTATTTGAAGATATTTTACAGCAAAAGGCTGTATCAGCAGAAAGAACAGGAAGAGCAGGAAATGGGGGAGGGAGGACTGAAAATAATTCTATCTGCTTTTGTGCTGTAGAAAAGAGATGAGAAAGTGTCTAAACCAGGTAAGTTCCAGGCTGTAACAGTCTAATATGTTGCACTCCCTTTCTTCTAGAAAACCCTCAGTATGAGTATTCTCATCAACTTCAAAACTCCTACATTTAGCTCACTTAAATTTACATGCAGAATTTTGTTATTTACTAAACAGCTAACTGATCTCAATCTGAAAATCAAGATGATGGAAGACAGTAAATAATTTGGCTTATTCATAATTCCTTCAAAGACAGTACATGCTTAAAAAGTCTACTAAATTTTACAGCTAAATAATAAAGATCCAATTCAACTGTTTAATAGCAGTTGTAACATGAGTAAGTATTTAAGATTGCAGACAGTTCTAAGAACTTGGTAACCATTTACTTCCACCTAAAGAACCAAACAAGTCAGCTGTTTTAAAGTGATTGCCATATACTAAACAGTACTGAATTCATTCAGCAGTCTGTTCCAGTCCATTGCAAATCCTGCCTGAAATCATTTGCTCCCAAATTTCTATCAAAATAGAAGATGCAGCTGCGCAAATCAAGACAATTCAGAACTTAAGAAGAATCATAAAAAAATAATCAAGCCATGTTAGAATGGTTCCAAGCAACTGTGATTTAGTAGTGAAATACTATCCAAATAAATCAGTGTACAAATGAAAAAATAAAGTTGTTACAGGAAAACTCCTCTTTTAAAGTACAGCCTTTGCAAATAAAATGCAAAAAAAGGGAATACATTTTTTCAGAGCAAACTACTGGTTTTCTTTTGGAAATGGTATTTCTCTTGGGAAAAAAAAAATTAAGTACATTTGAGACTGCTACCCTAATAGAAATTCATCTAACTCCTGATAGGTAACCTTGAAAGATAAACTACCAGCAGTACAAAGCTATTTTTTCTAGAATACACAGACACAACTATACTGATTTCAGTCTGACAACACATCTTGCATTAAAACTGTATAGCAATCAATTCAGCTGAAGTCATTACTTCATTACACACATCTATTTCTAATTCAAAGCATGAACATCTAATTGAGGTATTTAATAAAGGTGGTGGGGGGAGGGGGGTGTTTTAGCATCCACTCAAGTACCCTGTTTCTTTGACTTTTGGTGGTTTTCATTTTCTTTTTGATTAGTAAGAAAGACCAAACTATTAGCACCGTGGGAGTGAAGAGAAAAGAGATTATACTTTCAGCTACTAGTACAACCATAAAAAAAGCATTACAATGTACTTGGATTTCTGAAAATGGGAACGTACCCCATATGCAAAACCTACCATACTTTTAGCATTCTAACACCTACTTTAGGAAAGAAAAAAGAAAACCAACCAACAATACCCCAAACCAAACCACACTACCCATGCAGTTCATGGAACAAAACACTACAGCTCCCTGCTGGGCCAGTCACATTCTGTACAGCACTTCCAAAAATGGAGCCATGTTCAAAATGGCCTGTTAAAAAGCAGAGGAAAACAAAAACCAAAGGCAATGGGAAACACAGAGACAAGAATTTTTCTCTGAGCCCTGGCAACCACTCCATGCATTTTTTGCAAAATAGGAATAAGCTTACTCAGCTCACAGAAAAAAAACTATGAGCAAAATAAAATTCACTAAAAGGACTATGTAAAAGACATGGCCTAAAAATACTGTATTTTATTCAAATGTAATACATATGAAAAACACTCTTTCTAATGATTGTCTAAAATACTCTACTTTTCAGGCTTCCATTAAAGCACACTTTAACAGAGACATCTTAACAAAACAAAGAGCACTGGGCAATATTTATATGCCTGCCGTTCTTTTTAAAAAACCCAACCAATCATAAACCTAACTCTCAAAAACCAACAAACCACCACAGGATGTGTATGGTTAAGTATGTTTTAGATATAAAATTTCATCCCCTTCAGAGATTATAAAGGAGAAGTTTGGTCATCTCAAAGAATGAAATGTTTCTGCTTCCTGTGAACAATATAAGTTACTAACATCTGGAAATAATGAGCAATAACTGACTAAACACACAAATGTCAGTAATCATTTATAAGACTGAGGTAAGGATAACTCAGTATTTTGCAGAAAACCAGAAAAATTATTGTTGCGCTGTATTATTAATTTACATTCATTAGATGAGATAAATGTATGGTGTAAATTGTCAAATTTTATCAAGATAAATGTGTTTAATTAGGATTTGTGATTTGAACTTTCAGACATTTCGAAGGATTCAAATGTTCCCAGGATCTTAACTATCCTACTCAATCAAAAGAAGCCACTATGAACCAAAATCTGCTGTAAATCAAATTCACCAAAGTTCCAATAGCAATAAAAAACTACCGACCTACTTTTTATCACCCCTGATCACATACTTGCATTTCTTATCCTAAAGTAGAAAAATTCTATGACCAATTACTTAAAAAGTTACTGTTGACTGAAATAACTAAATCATCTCACCTTAAAAATTCTGGATTTTACTGACTTTATTTTTTTTTATCAAATGAACAGAATAAACATGGATAAACAACATCTCCTGAGAATCTGACATGCAAAGTCTGCACAGAATATTCAGTGTCTTTATAAACACCGTGTTGCCATTAACTGTGTAACATAATACATGAAAAAAGATATTTAATACTAATTTAACCACTAAGTGCTTTGTTAGACATTATACTGAAAGCACCAAATTAAAGTGCAGAAATTCTGAGGAAGGACTAAACTTGTCAGCATTTAGACTAGCTTTCACAGCCCTAGCACTAAGTTCAGCTTCAGCCAGGAAAATACTGTGAGCCACCAAGCTCATCTGCTGCTCCTGATATTTCTGGAGAACTTCAAGAAGCTTCCTGTTTACTTACTCTTGGTTTAACCTATGTGCAGCTTAGAGAACCCATGAAGACCTGAAGTAGGTATAAAACACAGAACAAGGAAATTATACAGTCATGAACAAAAATGCCTTTTTTCTTCTCTTCTGTTGTCCAACTTGAGCATTACTTTTCTCCTACTTTCATCTCCCTGGAAACAGTACCTTCTAATGACTTTTAAGGATGACAGCTAGGTCACCATCCAGTACCAACAGCAAAATACATGAGGCCTGTGAAACCACTAACACTTTGAAACTCGGATTTCAATTAATTTATACAAAAAAAAGAACAATAAACTTCAAAACTTCCATCTTCTCATTTGTAGTAATTCCATAAAATCGGTAGTCTTATTCTGGAGTAGCAAATAAGTGCTACCTACAGAACAGTTAACATTTATATAATCACTGTTTTTCTAATGTATTCATACAGGCATTGTAATTATCTACCACTGGAAAAGTTATACATTGAAAACATGATAAATCTAATTGCTTGGTTTCAAAAATATAATGAAGTTCGTAAAGTGTTTATTTCATTTTTCAGTAAAAGTATGAGGAAAGCATTCGAGAAAGGGACAGCACAGAATGAGTGCTCTTCTGGCCTGCTAAGAAGGTAAGCCAGAACAAAATAATTGCATTAGCAAGACAAATATGATATTTGACCTGTCCCATCTAATCTATCCTGTAACTGAGACAAGATAAAGGTCTGTGAATTAATTCAGTGTGAAAGCAAAGAGAAAACCAAAAAAGCGCAAATAAAAAAAAATCCCAAATACCAACAAAAAAAAAAAAAAACCAAAAAAAACCCCCTGAAAACTGAACTCTAAATATCAAACCACTAACAAATCAGCAAAAAACCAAAACCCACTACAACTGACCAAAAAAAAAAAAAAAAAGACAACAGCATTGCAATGTATTTTATATAGCTTAGAAATACTTTTAACTGTGTCTAACCAAGGTTTTAAATTGCTTCACAGCAGAGTAGAGCTGGTGCTCACCTCTAAGGTCCGGAGCACATGATGATAACAGCTCTGTTCATTTGCACCCAGTCAAGCTACACTGCTACACTGAAGAACACTTTTTCAGCCATTCTAAAACTGCTCTCTCAGCTGTACTGAAAATAACACTTAAGATGGCTGCAGCGTTCACTCAAGCCAATCAGTGACAACTCAGCAGGAGGTAAAACATTTACACAGCAAAGCACCTCTGTCTTTACCACACTGCAACAAACTGCAGAGGTGGAAGGGGTGGGTACCTGCAAGCAGAGGAGTGGTTTCTTTGACAGGCAGGAAGTGGTTAATGCACAGCTGCAGCACTGCAGCTTCCTTAGCACCACTGGTGAAGGGAAAATCAAAATAAACCAAAAACAAGCAAGAGGCAGCCCTTCCAGGCCTGTGATCCAGGATTTGTGTCACATGCTTCAAATCTCTCACAACTGCAAGGCAGTTCAGAATTCATGAATTCATGTCACATATTAACAGTGACGGATACAGAGTCGGATACACACACAGAGCTGACAAACATTAGGGAACAGTTTTCAAGAGCAGGCTCACTTCAATGCTTCTAAAAAAAGCCAAAAAAAAACCCCAAAAAAACAAAACAACCAATTTAAGAAGTTAATCTACAGCTTTGTACTGCTCCATCTACTTCAAAATAGTCTGTAACATTAGTTGCCAAACAAAAATTTTACTTGGGGAGGAAAAAAGGATGTCTGCTTTAGCAAAAACCCCAAGAACATTCCAGAATTTCAATGCTTAGAGAAATCTAGTATCTAACTTCTTATGACTGCAACGCAGCTTGTTGTCTAAGTTTTTCAAAGAAGGGCTGTATCTGGAATCACTTAAGGAATTTTGATGGAATCTCGTAACAGAGCAGTTCCTGAAGAACTGGTCTGAGACCTATGGTGGGGACAATGGGGTTGTTAACCAGACACAAGTTTAACACAAAATTAAATCCAATACAGGTTTCACTCTATTATCTGTATATGGTAATGAAAATAATAATATTAATTATAATAATATAATAAATAATAACCAATCACGCACTCTCATAGAGGCAACACCGGATCAGTTCTGGAGGGAGCTCCTCTATATCTGCCTCACTTCTGCATAATCCAAATTTATCTACTTCACAGCAAAATACTTGCAAGAGTCCATGGGGCAATTCCAAAGAAAATCAGAGTTGAAATATACCTAGCCTTTTAACAAAAAATAATCTTTGTGATCCAAAATTAGCCCAACATAGTAAGCCACTCCCCCCTAAAAAGTAGAACAAGATGCCCTCCAACCGCTCCAATTATGAAAAGGTCTAGACTTATGTAACTGTGCACGTCTGTTGCTAGCTGTAGCTAGTTATTTCAGGATTGATTAATCATGCCAGCAGTAGTTGTCTGATGCACTCATCAGCACTACAGCCAGGATTTCTAACTTAAAAAAATGGTGAAACACACCATCTGGCTTTTCTTTTTGACCTTGTATTACCATGATCTGCAGTACAAGAAAGGGCACATGCCACGTATGAGACAGCTCCACTGATAGTACGGTACAGATTTAGAAAACTAAATGAAAATATACTTGAAGTTAAAAAAAAATATTTCTCAAAAAAGACTTGTGAACATTGGAGAACAAATTCATTACAGCTAATTTGAAACTATCCATTACAATGAAGCTTTCCTTCACCAACACCTTGTATTAAAGTAAAAATCTACAAATCAAAAGATAAATTTTGTATTATCTAATTATATACCCCATGTTGCTTACTCTGAGCACCATATACACCACACCATTCTCTTGTGGAAATTTGCAATAACTTGTAAGACTCCAAAATTTAAACTTAAATATTCCATTTGTATTACAAATATACATATACTTTGATTTCCCCAGTGACAATGTTTTTAATAGAATTCTGTGTTCAGTATGCCTACAAAATTTGTACATCAAAATGTGAATTCTGACTTCAAGTTTCACAATTTCAAGAATATCATCAAAAACACAGGGACATTCTAACCCAGAATCCAAAAGTTGCACTTGTACAACACTGCGTTTTATGTAATGCTGAGTCTTGGAGCTTGACATATGGATGACAATGATTTAAATAGGTTTGAACAGGCAAAACCAACAAGTTTGCAAAAAAATTTCACAGAATGCTTTCCCTGAGCCAGAGAAAACAGAATCCATGTCACAGTCCTATTGCTACAAATGTCTTGCTTTGTCAGAAAGGTTCAGGAACATGCAGAGGCCATAATACATTAATACAGACACATGGACGCAAAATATCTTTCTGAATAGTAAGGAAATCACATGCATTAACTTCAATGTCCAGTTCAATAGACCTCCATTAACACACAAAAGTGTGTTTAAAATAAAACCTGTTGTTTAAATAAACATAGATTTTGAATGGAATAAGTCCTCTGAAACTGGTTTATTAGCCCTGGAAATGTTAGACTGCACCCACACTACTGTGTAATTCTATACTAGCACGGGACTACAGTTTTTTCATTGCTCTCTAGTCAAAATTCCAAGAAAATAAAGCACTTTTGTAAGACTAGAGAATGGAAGTTAAGTTTAACATGTTACAATAAGAACACCAAACAACCTTTAATCCTGGCCTCTTTTGATAACATGCCAAAACATTCCAATATCATCTCAGTAAGTTCAATTACTGGAGCCATAAATTAAAGCAAGACTTCCATTTTCCCAATTTCTCATGGACATCAAACAAGAACCGCAAGAGAATGGCATCCTGTTGTTTCTCTAGGTATTGCCCTGTGTAAATAACGTCACCTTTGCACACACCTCTTAAATACCATTACATAGAGCCACTGTTCATACCAGGGCTCCTTCCTGAAAAATCAAGGGCAGGCAGAAATTTCTGTCCATTCAGACAAGATTTTAAGCATTTAAACATAACAAGTGCAGGAGAGAACAACCAAAGCATGAATACTTTCTTTTGCTCAAATTAGATGCTTAGAAATCACTTAGCTATGTCTCATCCACAAGTCCCTGTGTCCAAACCACATCCTATCCACTTTTCTAATTTACTCTCTTCCATTATTGATCTTTTTTGTTTTGTTGTGTGGAGTTTTATATGTTAGTTAACATTAAATAGAAAAAACAGTTCTTACATTGATGAAATGAAGGAGAAACTACTATTTGTATGCAATGCAACTGTCGTCTCTAAATACTATCTACTGAAAACCCTTTTTATTCCTATTTTCGCACAGGCCAGTACACTGATTTCAAGAAACATCTTGGCTTTCACTTGGGACATCACATATAAACACTAACTAAACTGCTGGGGGAAAGAAAAGAGCTCATAATCATGAGACAAGCAGCACTGAAATTCAGAAAAGCAAAAGTCTGCACAACAATTAAGGACACTTCATTATTCCAAGCTTCTTGATGGTAGGACCAAAGAAAATTTCAGCGCATTGACTGAAGTCACCTAGCATTTATATTAATGTGTTTAACCCATTTCTGAAAGAAACAAAAAACTTGAACACAACTTCTTTTAAAAAATACCTTATGGAAAGTGCAGCACGTTGGAAGCAAAGCTAGAAGTAAGATGGCAGCTTTTGGATTGTTTGGTTGGCGTTTTGACGGAGGAGAGAGAAGGGATGCGTTTTTGTTCAGGAAATTGTTCGGGGTTTTTTCACCATAACATTTTTTGACACTACTGTGAAATTGAAGATAATGCTTGAGACAACACAAAACGACAGTTGTTAAAATAATCTGTATGTTTATTTTGTCTCCCATAGCCACAGACATATAATTAATGAAATCTGTGCATTGACTATGGGAGTTTACTTGAAAGCATTTTCAGAAACCATACCTAGAAAAAGGAAAAGATTTTTCCTGTATTACAAAAACTCATGTCATCCACAACAAAAGTACCTGTATTAGTTGAGCTAAATATTTCTGAAAATGCATTTTAAATAGTACTTTGCACCCAGCCACCTAATTCCCTAAGTTCTGAAATTATTTGATGTTGGTTCACGAAAGAAGTAAGTGCTAGTAATTCCTATGTATAGTTCTTAAATTATTTGTAACAAGCATAGCTCAAAATATAAAAAAAGGCATAGTTTGCTTTCCAAAACAAAAGTTTTCCCAGAGAAACATAAAAGGTATTTACACAACATACAAACATTTATTTACACAACGTCGTGAATTCTTCCACTATGATGGGATGCAAACTGACCTACAACTGAAAATTAGGCAGTTATTTAGCACGGTATAGTTAGTACCATGCTCTCAGCTACACCTGCAAGGGAGTCTTTACTTTCAGACAAAAAACCTGAAAGATGGGGGGAGGGATGGAAAGGGGAGGGCAGAGTTGCTGTTGAATATACAGGGAATTAAAAAAATATACACCAGCAGTACTAAGTAAGATAAGGAGTGAGCAATGGAACTAGGGAGTCCACGTTTCTTACAGATTATAAATATTGTCTTGCTGTTTTTCACTCAGGTTATCACCAGTGCCTTACTACACCAAGCAAGTGAACAGTGGAAACTGGCCTATGTACTGACTGACAGCAAATTATCTCCCCAAAACACCACATAATTTCAAACCTCCCTCACTACCAACACTGATAGCTTCTCCTCACTCCAGCAAATTTTTTCACAAGATTTGCAGGTATTAACTATAATGATTATTAATTATTAATAATTAATAATCACATTTGATGCTAACTATGCTATATATTTACTGAAAACAAACAACTCTTCCGAGAACTACTAAGAACAATTGTCAATCAATGTTCACATAAAACTGGTCTACTGTGCTAAAGATGAACAGGTTTCTCTTAAAAATTTTAGGGCTGTTGCACAGTTTGAAATTTTTGCCACTTATCTGTATTGCAATTTTTCTTCTCAGCCAGAAAAATAACCTTGTTGGACACTTAAAAATTCTCCTAGCAGAATTCTAAATTCAACTCTGCTCAATTCATATCTAAACCATATTCACTGATTAAGACGTTCTACAGCTGACTTGACAAGAAAAATATGATTTTAGAAAACACTTTAACTTTCTTTTTATGAATTGTCAAAAAAACAAACAAACAAAAAAAAAAAAAAAGAACTTGACACACAACAGCCCTACCTTACTCCCATCCTGTATTTGGTTAAGTCACTGCCGCTTGATAAACAGCTTCTTACAGCACAGTGGAACTAGAAAAACTTTTTCATGCAGAACACACAGCACAGTGAGTAGAACTGAAACACCAAGATTTCAAATATACATCATGAAAACAGCATTTATGCTGACCAGTTTACAAACTCCCACATATTTTATGTGACTAGGTCAATTCCTCAGAGTAATGTCAGGTACTAGAGAAAACCAAGGAGACCAATGAGTGATGTTCTGCAAAAATAACGTTAGATTTCATTACATTTAAGAGCAGCATTAAATAAAAAACATCAAGGAGGGGAAAAAAAATCCCAGCTCCCCATACTCAAATATCTTAACAGTTTTGTAACTTACAACTTATTTTCTTCGTTTATTACCTCTTATGAAAACTGCAACGAACACGTGTCATTGCCGTAACTCGCAAATTAAAATCCATCACGTAAAGATGGAACTAACCCATACTACAAAAAACCCCATCAAGAGTAGAATAAATACGAAAGAAGAAAAGCACTAACATGCAACCTACTGAATAAGGACATACTGGTTTAAAGAATCATTTGGCCTTACTGCTTATATGCCATAAATGAACTGCATGTTTTTGCCACATGTATGGTTTCTGACAATTAAGCTGAAATAAACCTAGCGAATACTTACATCATTAAAACATCTAAATAGTAAGAAATGAAATTTTTTTGCCTTATTTCGAAAACAACATACAGTATTTGGCTTAGTCAGATCCATTTCATGGTGAAAATATTTCTAGTTAGTAACAAGAAACACACGCAAATACAAGGAAAATGAAAATCGAGTTACTAACAGCAAATCAGTACTTCAGAATTCACTGAACATGTATAACATTTTTGTCTGCACCGAATTCAGTAAAATCAGTATTTAAACTTTATTAACTAGTAACTTTCATTAAGCTGTTCAGGCTCTTGCTCGGCTGGAAAAATCACCTTCCATGATGGTAGGAAAGCATATGCTTATGTGTTTTACGTTCCCAGAGGAGGAATTACCAAAGGAGCTTTTATAGAGAAATTCACATGCTATAGTTAATGTTGGCTTTGTAAGTTTTTGAAATGAGTACAATAAGACAAGCTATGGCCTATGAAGGTACAGGAAACATGGCAAAAAAGATGTATCTATTAGAATCAGCATCTCTTTGAAAACAGACTTCAAATGGGGTAGAAGATAGATGGTTTCACAAAAAAGTCATCAAAATAACAATTTAAATTGATGCATATAGTTATTGTTGAACCATTTTGCAAATGAACGGTACTGTGATTAGTTTTAAGTCTACACAACATCCAAATGCTTTCAGTAAATTATTTCATAGAACAAAATACAACACTGTTCCATATTATCACAGAAAGCATCAGCTCAGCACTGCTACAGTTGGTAGAAAGGTTGCAGCTGATAAAAATACTGTTTACTCCAAGAAATGTACTAAGTTCTCCAAACTAAAAATGTAAGAAGAATCCAAAATTGTTAATATAATGCTCCCTCGATTATACACACATAAAAATTTAACTTGGCAGTTCTGGAGCATATAAGAAAATAATTGCTATATGTCAAGAATAACTAGTGGATGCAGTTACCCCAATTCATAAAATGCATAAATCCTCATGAAATTGTTAACTAATATATTCTACAATTGGCCTGACAACAATCATTAGCCCCATTTCATGGGTCTGAAAGTGAGAAATTACCTACCCAAGATCACGTATCAAACAGCAGTGGTTTTTGTGTTTGGTTTCTTCTCTTCCAAGAAATTCTTAGTATCTGCAGCAACACTCTCCTTCATACCTTCCTGGAGGACTGCAAAAACCAGCACCTAATTAGAACACCACTTATTTTTTACATTGATAGCTGATGAGTGTGTACAGATTTCATATTTAAATTATTCATTCCACACTTAAGCAGTGATTACAAACATTCTTCACTCTTCTGCTTTTGAAAATACGAACGTAAGAATTATGAACTGTAACAAGCGCAAGCATGTATTTTAACTTGCAAAAGAGAGACAAATAATATGCTTGTAAAATATTCTCATCTTGCAGAAGTAAGTTCTAATAAACCTATTTATAATAATGTTGCATTTTCTTGTATAGTTTGGAATATTAAGCAAACATACCCATTAACATGCTCTTACTTCCACTGGTTAGCATAGCAAATATCTAGAGGTGTAAGTGATGTTTTTCTGTGACTGAAGCCTGCATTTTTAAGCTCACTGACTGCTTCCTAAAATAGCTGAGCTGTTCACCCCTTTATTTTAAGCAGGTACTTTTCCATCAACGTTTCCATCCAACTTTTCTGCTAAGTCTACCTAGTCATGTGACACTACTTAGAATGATTTCAAGATTACCGTTAAGTAATAAAATATCTTACTATCAGCATTTCCACTGAATATCTGCCAACGACTGCAAAATCCAGAAAGATGGATTTGCTAGAAGAAAAACCTACTCCAGGGCAGAGCGACACCAGGCCTCAGAATTAAAGAAAAAAGCACTTAACTGGGAAAAGTTTGGATATTTAAAATATTTAATCTTAAGGATGAGAAGAGGTTCGAATGTACCTTCTTTACTTAGCACATGGCTTAAACTCTTTTGCCATGTTTTGATGTGGGCGGCCATGACACCTCGAGGAACCGCTTGGGTCTTGTTTACTGGTGACACGACACGAGTAAGCACAACTCGACCTTCTCGGTTCCCATATAGAAACTGTTTGGTTTCCAAGGAACAAGCATATCCATAAAGTACAAAAACTGCGCCCTGGTGCCTGCCAGTGTAAAAACACCACCAATACTTTCCCCACGGTGCGTCCACAGTCCATGCGCTGCGATGTCCCACGCCCGCCGTGCCGGTGAGGCCCTTCCCGGCGGCGCCCACCACCAACCACGCAGGCCAGGCCAGCCCATTTCCGGCAGGGAGCGAGGAAACATTCTCGAAGCGCCCGACGCGCCCCTGTCCCACCCAAACGCGCCCTCACCTCGCCTCGCCTCGCCCAGGCCGCGTGAGGCGGGTCGCGCCCATGCGGGTGCCCGCTGCTCCCGGCACGCGCCCCCCTCAGACCCACCTGTGCCCGCGCCGCCACCGCCGCCGCCGCCGCCAACGCGCGAAAGCAACGGGGACGCGCACGCGCGCCACCGCCGCTGCACTGGAGCCGGGTCACGTGCTCCCATGCATGCGCGTGTACAGCGCTGCAGCTTTCCGGCGCATGCGCACTGTTGTTGCAGCCGCTGCAGCCGCCGCCGCTGCAGCCGCCGCCGCCGCCGCCGCGCGGAGCAGCGAGCACGGCCGCCGCTGTGCCGTGCCGTGCCCTGCCCGCCCGGCCCCCGCGCCCCGAGCGCGCCCCGCCGTACCTGCGCCCTCGCGTCCCGCGGCAGCTCCCGCCCGAGCAGCCGCTGCCGCCCCTGCTGTACTGCCGCCGCCGCTGTGGATTTAAACTCGCAACGCGCCCCGGGCACAAACACCACCTCCCCCAGTCGCACACGCCGGGCCGCTATGCAAATGAACCCCGTGTCTCCTCCCCTCCCTCAGTTTGCTCCGCCTCCCCGTGGGCACAGGGGCCGGCAGTGGGGCGCTGCTCCGGAACCGGCCAATCGCAGGGCTGGCCATCTTGGTGGCATGCAAACAAGCCTCCGTGGTATTTAAATGAGCAGTGGCCCCGCCCCTTGGCGCGCAGCCGTGCAAGGGTAGACGCATTAAGCGCCGGGGCGCGCTGCGGCCGCTGCCGCTAGGGGGCGCTGTGGAGCACCGAAGGGCGGTGCCGGGAGCAGCCGGCCCAAGCCCCCCTCCTTCCTTCCTCCCTTCCCTCTCGCAACTTCCCGCCACAGGAGCTGCGGCTACGTGGCCCTGCAGCCTCTGTGACACCTTCGAAAGCCCGCCTGCAATCCGCCAGGCTGCTTTATCAGTGACCTGCAATGCTCGCTGCTCGTCCCTTATCACACCTCATGTCCCGCTTCTGGGCGAGGGCTGTGCCTGACCAAAGCCCAAGAGGTTTGGAGTTGTTTGATAATGCGCACTGAGGTTCAAGAGTGCCAAGAAACCTAAGGGTGGCTGTTGGCTCTGCTTTTAGGTGAAGCTGAAGCACATGGGTTATCCTGGATGAGCTTCAGGTCAAAACGACAATTTCCCCATCCACCTTCCATTTCTGCCTCCAGCAAGGGGGAGAAAAACACACGGCCTGCTTTGACACGAGCTAGAACACTGTGTTCTTTGAACAGCCAAAGGCAGAACTGAGCAGCAGGTGGTCTGTGCCAGGAGGCATGGGTCAGGTCTAGGAGAGAGACCCATGGCTGTGCCCATAGAAGAGCATGTGTAGACTTCCCAGCAGAAGTACCAGTCACCTACTAAGCTGGTAGTGGAGAATCATGTTCTTTCCCTGTTGAGGCAAAGAAAGCTCACATTCTTCCTGAACGGAAGGTGTGAAAAACATAACTTTTGTTTTCTTGGAAATTAAGCTAAATATAGACAAAACTTCTGTCTATCATATATGGGCCAGGCTGGGCAATAGGTTTCTCTGTGCACATATGTTGTGAAACAGTATCTGTGACACAGCCGTTGTAAGAGCCTTGTCGGGTGTGCTTGGTGGATGGGCTAAGGAAACTTTCCTGTGTGACTGTCCAGGAACCACTCTGGCAGTCACACTCACAGCACCAAAGCTGGGACTGAAGCTGCTTCACACTCGCGGCTCCAGCAACCGATGGGTGATCCCCTTGACTCCCTACCCTCCCCACACTCTCACAGTCAGACCACGTTTCCTTACTGGTTTGACCCCAAGCTTCCCATAGCAGAGTCTCCAATATCTGGATCCTTAAAATAATAAAATCACAGTGCAGCAACAGAATCAGAGCTGAGGTTGGTGCCTTGGAGGGAGGAGGGATCCTGAATAAAGGAAGCCCTGGGCTTTTTTACCCTCCCATTCCATGCACACTATAGTCTGAAGTGTTCCAGCTGAGTCCTTGGCTCCTGCCATGTCTCTGAGTGTCCCGATCACATGGCCAAAGCCACAGGCCCTTTGCCTCTATTGTTGTGCAAAGGGTTGCCACCAGTTCACAGCCTCTTGCTCCTCTGGGGCTCCTGCCCCCCAGAGCTCAATCTGCAGCTGCACTGCAGCCACACACCGAGCTACCTGCACTGAAGGTATTCCTCAACAGATTGAGGGGCAGTGGTTTAGAGTTCCGCCATTCCCAGTGGTTTTCCTGATCTCTCTGCTACATGTTTCCATTGCGCAGCCAAGATGGAACAAGGAAATGTACACATGCCCATAAACTTGCAAACACATCTGCAACAGGGCTTTAAGAAGAGGTACTAGCCTGGAACTTGAACTGCTGAAATGGGAACATGCATCTTTCTCAGCTGTCTTTGCTACAGGCATGACGATTTCTAAGAGGAAGTGTGACAGAAACCTGTAATCGTAATGTCTTAAATATTCATTGTTGAAAGTGCTATGGTGAAATGTTTTGTCTTGAAAAAGGGATACATGAATTTGAAGTTGAGCCTTCTAAGCTTTTGTGTACAGTCAGAGGACAAGATTTTTCAGAAAAAAGATGCCAGAACTACCCATAAGTTGGCAGTTCCTAGCCATGCCTATTGTTTAACTTGTAAATTCACTTCTGGTGAGCACTTTTGCAGGGTCCTTGCATATAAGTCCTTTGGGAGTCAATCAGGATTGAATGCTTTTTGGCTAAAAGGTGAGTTTCCAGAAAACTGTGAATCTTTTCAATCTCTGTTATCTCTTTGAATAACAACTGGTGTTATTCCAAACTCAATTTAGTATAGAAGCCATTTCAGCAATGCAGTTTTGTTCAATGCAGTACAATTCATGTAGCAAAGAGAGAGTTAAGAATGAGAGCTGGCACCAATCACTTCTCTCTGGCAACCAGTGACAGGACCTGAGGGAATGGCATGAAGAGGAGTCAGGGGAGTTGTATTAATGTAGTGTTATAGCAAGTTAGTGCCCTGCTATGGCATTTCAGCCACCAGCAGTGGTAGTAGGACTGCATCCTTAAATTTGAAGAAAAGATAATATTTGAATTACAAGATTAGGAATTTGAGGAAATGAAATTCCAGATTCTTGTCAACCACTCTTCCTATGACTGGTCATAAATTTGAAAAAGCAGTAGTATCAGTTTCTATTGCTCGGCATCTTTGCAAGAAGAAGGTTAAAATAAAAAATTTTCAGAGAACCAAAACTTCATCAATTTGTCTCTATTTGCAAAATGTGAGGGTTTTGCTGTAAAAAGAATGTGCAAAGCAAACAGTACGCTGGAATTAAAATACAAGATACAAAATTTTAACACCAGAAAAAAGTAGATATCAATCTAGTTTCCTGTCTGATTACTCTGTTAATGTGTTCAAGCATTGTAATGATAAACATAGAGAAAAAATATATTCTGATGGACTTTACAAAAATAATGTTGAAAATTGGGCATCTTATGTGCAACAGAGAATTTCTTCTTGATTTCAATTCTTCAATGAACTTAAGGCTTAAAATCTGCATACACTATTTAATTTTCTTATTTCCAGGTAGTGTTATAGGACAGTTTCCAACCTATGAATATCACTAGAAATCTGATTACATGATCCTTCTTTCTGTATGTCAGGTTGTGGTAGAAGTGTGATATTAACACCATGAATATTTTCAAAATATTAACTCTCCCCATATGATTTAGTAATTGCTAATGGAGACATTGCAGGGTCACAGTGGGAATGCTAAAAGGAAGAAAGGAAAGTGATGCACAAAAAAGGTACAATTCTCAGTATGAAAATGTACTTTTTATATAAAGATAACTGCTGACTATTAATAAAAACAAAAGATGATAGTAAGAAACATTTGGCAAGAGGGAAAAAGTAATTTTATTTCCAGTAATTTTAAATAAATACTGGAGAACATGTATTTAAAGACCTCACTTTGCTAAATGGATGACACTTTTGAGCCAGTAAGATTTACATTATTTGTTTTTTGGTAAATCACTAGAGTAGTGAGTATTTCTTACATATTAACTGCCTAATAGGATGGAATGAAAACTTATCTGATTATAAACAATTCCTACACAGGTCTAAAGAAACATTATAATACCAGAAAGTAATTTCACTAACAGATATATTTTTGGTAAGAAAAAATAAATCCTTATCTGACAAACCAATCTGTGATTTGGCACTGTTACATTAATGGTTCAACTTGCTGATCATAGAGGTCTTTTCCAACATTAACATTTCTCCGATTTCAGTCTTCAAGAATTTCACTGTGAAGGCTTAAAATGTCACTGGTATAGTAACTGCATGTTAACTTTCTGGTAAAGAAAACAAGAAAGCTTTTAAAATTCTTTTTTAATACAAAGGCACTTTTTTAAAATACAAAACTTCAAGTACCTCTATAAATTTATGTTAAGACATTTTATAAATCTTTTAAATATATTAACTTTACAGTATAAAAACAAAGAGCAGGAACATGGAGAATATAACCAAAATACTTGAGCAAAGTTTCCTGCAATGAATTAACAGGTTACTGTTCCCAGATAAAGTACCTTCCTGTAAGGTGAATTTTGTAAAATATGCTGTTATTATCTATTATCTTTAAGGCAAATAAGAGGATTTGGGGAAAATTCTTAAGTCTTCTCTATTCCTCTTGGGTTTTATGTTAGCTTTTAAAAATAAATTTTGCTAATTATGAAATAAATATTCTCCTGTTCAGCTGTTTTTGATTAAACTTACTTTGTTGTGACTTTGGTGTAGTAACTAACTAATATATTTGCTGAGCAGACATATTTAGTTTAAACACCTACCAGTCGTTTTCTGTATGGAGTTGTCCTTTCTCACTTTGCTACCTTCCACTACCACCTTAAAAAATTATGTCTAACTTAATTTCTGATTTTAATAAGAAAATCTTATTTGGTAGCAGTGATATTTGTATAGCTAAGTGGTAAGTACAAAGTCCAATTAACGACAAAACCATGCTTTTACAGCTTTTAAAATTTATTCTACTAAACTGTCAGTATTTTGAGATACAGGCAAGTATCTGTCAATTTTTATGCTAAACATCTAGTAAAGAATCTATCAGACTTTGAAAGAAAAAGTGATTTTAACAAAATGAGATGTGATTGACAACTGGAATCCATTAAATTAACATCCTTTCCAAAAGAATCCAAAAATAAAGTCAATTCTGAGCACCAATCAGGTACATTTTTTAGAAGGAATCGCTTGTCTCCTGCTGTCTCATTTGAGATGGGAAACTTGGGAAGCCAAGTTCTAAAACCAGTACCTAATATACAGGATATAATCGCTAGAAGTATTCATTTGGCCATTAAATAAGCTGGTTGCCATTAAGTGTGTTGACTGAAACTTAGTTCCTTAACACAATTCTCTTTCCATTACTTCAGGAAAATTGCTCTTGGAATAGCTTGGTTTGGAAGATGTCTTTTTCCCTCTAAAAATGCAAAGTAATACAAAGTAGTCAGGTAAAGGAGCATTGTTATTGCAGTACAAGTGGTGAAATTAGTACTCAGTTTTTGCTCCCATAATACTTCTCAGATGCAGGATGCTTTATCATTAGACTACATAGTTTTCTGAACATGTGTCTCATTAAGTTTTACCCAATATAAGTGTTTTGAGAATTGGGTAAAGAAATGTAAAGAATATTTTATATGATTCCTCCTTGGAAATACGTTTTGACCTGTTAGAAGGAGTCTGCTTGAACATGTCTGGAATGTAATGCATACTGGATGTTTTCAGTAAATAAACTGATAATCTTATCTGCAAATCATCTGAAATGTGTGGGTTGATTTTTGTCTAGCCTAACATAGTCTAAAAATGAAAAATAAATGAAAAAACACTGACCTTGAATGTTGAGCACAGGAAATATACTGGTAAAAAGGCTTACCCTCAGGGCAAATCATTCTTCTCTCAGTTTTCTTATTCTCAGCTCAAGCCTTAGGCTTTTTTCAGTGTCATACCTGCTTTAGATCCTTCTAGAAAGTGGAAGACTCATGGGTTAATTAATTAAAGTGGTATGCCTCAATAAATTATATGAATCTGGAGGAACTTGCCAATGAAGAATCAGATGCAGAGTGATTTAGTAACAACTTTGAGAGGTAAAATACTTGGGCTTAGCTGTAGTGAACTTTTCAAGATGATGTTAATTACATAATAACTGGGACTTAGGGTATCTCATTACCTCAACTGTATTTTAAAAGGTCTCTTTTTTCTTCAATCCCAGTACGATCAACCTTCTACAGACTTGCTGGAGACTTTGTAAATAAAAAATTGGCTGACATATGAATGGTGGAATGTAAGAAATTTATTTACTTATAATTATCAGTTATGTTACTTCTGTATTTCCAGCTTGGGTTGAATCTTTTGTCTTAAAGCAGAAATGAAGGATAACTTAAATGTCACAGTATTTGTACAAACCAAAAAAAGCAATCATATTTCTAAGAAAAAACCCATCAAGTTTTGGGTTTTGTCTGTATTAAGTTCGTTATTGTTTTTGCTAGAAGTCATTGTCTTCCTTTAAAACCACTTCCTAATTGAAATTGTCATCTGGTATTTTTTGGCCAGATTCTGAGTACTTTGTCATTACTTCCTCCTGTAGGGTTTTATTACGTGGTAAACAAAGATGAATATTTCATGTGTAAATATTGCTTAGATAATATCCAACCATTCTTCCAATACTGAGGCATGCAATTAACCAAAACACATAATATTCATTGGTACTGATTAAAGTCATCAACAAATGGAGGTGTCAGCACTGTCCATTGGGAGTTACCATGCTGTTACTTAATCATGCATTTAATTTCCATGACTTAGTAGAATGAGTTTAGATGATTTCTCCAGAACATTGGTGTACCTGGGGAAGTGAGAAAAAAGGCAGGAAGGCAGGAAGGCAGGAAGGCAGGAAGGCAGGAAGGCAGGAAGGAAGGAAGGAAGGAAGGAAGGAAGGAAGGAAGGAAGGAAGGAAGGAAGGAGCCACTGATGAGAAAACCTACTTAGAATTTGGCTAAGAAGCTAACATGTCCATATAGAAAAAATCTTATGCCCCTACCACTGTAGCAGACCCCTCTCATGGCGTCATTCCCTACAATACAGGATCCTGAAATCACAGACACTTCTGTCATTAAAATATACACTAATACCACATTATCCACAAAATTCATTTACAACATGAAAATAAAAGCTTCCCCCAAATTACTCCACTCCCTGGCAAGGTCTAGTTCAAGTTTTGTACACTGCCTCTCCCAATTACTGTCATTATCTCTAATTCCTTCAACCACATCTTGGACAACAAAACAGACTGTGGTGGCTTAGCCTTGTTTAACACCCAGCTGATCTCTCACTCCCCCTCTTCAACAGGAGCAGATGGAAAAAACAGGGTGGACAAGCTTAGGACAGTCAAAATAGACAGTGAAATCACTTACCAGTTACTACTACTGGGAAAACAAATTTGACTTCAGGAACAAATATTTATTGCCCATTAGAATTGATTAGGGGAATGAGCAGTACAAAAATTAAAACACCTTTTTGCCACCCCTGTCTCAAAATAAGAAGAGCCCAAAGCTGTTATTGTGTAATAAATAATGTATTTCCCTTTATTCTTTGCCTTTTGATAAAAATACTGAAATGTTAGTTCCTTTTCACACAAGTTGGTACAGGTTCTTGCTTTGTTTCTGTTTTTGTGCTCTATCCTGCAAATTGGAATTTTAATGTCTTCTTGACATAGCTCATCATTTAAGTCAAACTATTAATTATTAACATAATCATCTTTTCAAATGTAGCTCATTTGTTTCAAAATGAGATGAACAACTTAGAAAAATTCAAAACAAAACATTATCTCATCATGCTCAGTTTCTTCATTATGATTGGGTAGAACCATATTTATAATGCAGTCTTTTCTGGAAAGATTCTCCCTGTTGGAGCTGGAGGAAGAGAAATGGCTCATGCAAAAACCCCATAGATAAATGGAAGATGCTATGCTGACACTCACTTTAGGACATAGTTTAATGGTTTAATTGTGAATGTGGTCGTGCTGGGTTAAAGATTGGACTTGATATTAGAGGTATTTTTCAATCTTAACACTTCTAGGATTCTGTGATTCAACAGCATATTCTAAATGCCTATAATATCTTTGAGCAAATTCACACTTTATTTTGCGTTTTCACCCAACTTTCAAATGCCAATGCTACTCTTTAGAATTTATTTTGAAAGAAAATTATATTTTACTTTCAGTTGTATTATATTAATACCTCTTTATGAAAACATTAAAATTTATTTCATTGAAAATACAGACTTTTTAAACTAATAAACACTCATTGTGTGACCTCATTTTATCTACGTCTTTTGTTTTGAAAGAGAAAACATACAGAGATCTCCAGAACTCCACACCCTAACCAGAACTAAACAGCCCACCCTCATTATGCTAGTGCTGAGTTGCCTGAAATGAGAGGCATGCATAGTTTTTTAGTGTATCTGACAGTAATACTGTCAGATACCAAAATATAAGTTTTTGTGTGATAGATGACAGAGAAGTAAATATATCAAAACACTTACAATAACATACCTACCACACAGTGTTTGATTAACAACAGACTTGGACAACTATAGAAATAATTGTCAGAAACACCACTTGAATATTTGATATATTTTGAAAGAATATATCTGTTAAATCCTGCTTAACTAATTAAATTTATTCAATTATCTTTTCTTTCTTTGCATCCTCCTCTTCATAATCATTCTTCCATTCCATTCATATATTTTGAGATTGTATTGGAAACTGGTCACAAGTCACCATCAGGGGACAAAACTCTGATCAAAAGGAATGAAACCCTCAGGTAAATAGTCATCCCGTTTCAGATCACTGAGGTTTTTAGATGCATTTCTTTCCAGTCTTCTGTGAGTTCTGCCTTTTGTTCTAGTCTCCTGCTAACGTCCAGCCCATTTACTTCTGAGATGTGTCCACAAGGCATGACTGTTTCACCTGCTCCAGCAACTCCAGGGTCTGGTATCTCTTTTGCCTTACTCTTTGCCAGTGTGTCCATGGTTTTCCACTTCTGCCAGACGTGTGAAACTTTTCAGAGCTTCTCAGCTGAGGAAAAAGCAAGTTCATTCACAGTTAGCTGAGGAAAAAGCAAGTTCATTCACAGTTTTGGTGACCCAACAGCAGAACCAGTGAGGAACTACGTAGCTACCAATTCACAAACCTGTAAGCTACAGCACTGGAGCGACAGCAGAAAACCAAAGTTGTTTTATATATATCCATCAAAACTGTAAGAACTGAAATTACCTTACAATTATACTGACAAGGAGGTGAGGCTATTTATCTAGGAAAGCCACCTACATGTTGCAAAGGAGTCATAGGTTTGTGCTGCTTCAGATTTTGCTTGGATGAATAACTTTCTTGTGCTTTGCAGGCTTGTGTTTTTTTAAGTGGGCTTGGCCCCTCTAATCTTAAAGTGTCTTCTTCAAATTACTCAAAAGCAACATCCATTTTTAAGAAGAGTTTTGGGTTTCCCTTATACCATTCTGCTTCTTGCCAAGGATTAGCACCATGGTTTTACTTATTATTTACTTGCAAATTTATTGGTGGAGTGGTAAGTGGTAAGAATAGTTTTCCTAGAAGAAGAAACCAAATGCTTTTAGAGATTTATTTCCTATTCCAGATGATCCCTTTGTGATGTCTCCTCTCTGGCCATGCACAGGCCTGTGCACGCACGTGTGCAAATGCTCTTCAACTCCCTTAAGTACCTTCAGAGAAAACTAATTCTACCAAGGTATGGCATTCATGGAAATAACACGTCTGCCTGTTGGCTGAACCGTGACCACAGTGGGGTGCATGATATTGGGTAGCCCACCTGCACGCCTGGGTTCTGCTTCTAGTGAACAAAACTATGAACAAGATATTCCCATTGTGCTTTTCAGAGCCGTGGAGTGGCCAGTGGTCCCATAGCCGTGTAGGGCAGTGGAGGGAATGCGGCCTGGGCTATGGACACCAGCCTATGGACAGAGCCCCAGGGGCTCCACGGCCATGGCGGCCTCAGCAGGAACCATTCCCTGGAAATGAGTGAGGGACTCGGCGTTGCCTGGCAACCGGGGCTCGGAACATGAGGTGCCTCCAGAGAGTTTGGAACATGGCAGGGGTGTGGGGGGCCCCAACAGGGCAAGGAGCAGGAGCAAGGATGGGCTGAGGTGGAAGGGGCACGGCCAGTGTCTGCAGGAAGGTGCTGGGGTGCTGGGCCTGCATTCGTCCAGTGCTGTGGGATCTGGCTCTGGCCATCCCTGGGGATGGCTCCTGGCATGCACAGCTGGCCCTTCCTATCTGCTCTGTGCCCCCCTCTCCAGTCCACACACAGGGCAAGCTGAGAGACTGCTGGAGTGTGAAAGAGCATTACAGACCATCCCTGCCCCAGTTCTGGTTCTATGGTGGAGACCAAGATCAGAAGCAGCCCATTGGAGAGTATCACTCTCAGGCAGTGGAGCTGCTCTCTAAAATCTGGTCATTGTGGTTGTACTTTCATCAGTAGCATTAGTAATGCAGGTAGGTAAAGTACAGTTCCCTAAATCAGAATGTGTTTACAGAGACTTGCTGAGATCTAGACTTTGCATCCCAACAAAAGAGGTCACAAATTGAGAGAGGTCCAGAGGAAAGTAACAGAGAAAGCAAGATGTTTGCATAACAATAACTTTTTTGGTTTTCTGTTCTAGATGTTCTGAAAATTCATGACCTGCTCATGCCAAATGAGTAGAGTGGCTAAGACAAAAAATATGTAATACAAGGATAAATATTTATACATGTATGTGATGTGTCCCCAGCCAAACTGGGACACCCCAATTACAGTTTAATGCAAGGTTCTCTAATCACTAACACAACACTACTAATCATAGTAAAAGTCTGCAAAGCAACTATACTTCTGCAGCATTGTGGCTGCTTGCCTGTTGAGTCACACATCAGTTTGGTACAGTTACTTACAGGTAAGTAGGCTGAGTGAGTTGGAGATGCTCATCCTGGAGAAGAAAAAACTCCAGGAAGACCATATTGCAGTCTTCCAGTACCTAAAGGGGGCCTATAGGAAAGATGTTGTGATAGAACAAAGTGTAATGGTTTCAAACTGAAGGAAGGTTAATTGACATTAGATATAAGGAATCAGCTTTTTACAGTGAGAGTAGAACAGGTTGCCCAGAGAGGTGGTAGGTGTCTCGTCCTTGGAAACATTCAAGGTCAGGTTGGATGGGGCCCTGAGAAGCCTGATCAATTTGAAAGTGTCTTTGGTTATTGCAGCAGGTTGAACTAGATGGCCTTTAAAAGTCCCTACCAACAAAAACCATTCTGTGACCCAAAGACAAATAAAAATGTATCCTCTTTGGATATTCTTGAGTTTTGTTCCACTCCAGGCATTAATCTCGTGTCTCTTGCATCCACAAGAGAAACCAATTCTGAGCTTTTTTTTCTTACTATCAAACTCTGCAATGGAAAATAATTTTTTAATTGTTTTGTTAAAATCCCTACATTTCAAGCTGAATTTCTGGTACTAGACCTATTCTACAGGACTTCTGTTTAGCATTTTAGAATTGCCATTTTAGTATCAACTTTCCTACTGTCTGTGAAGTGAGTACATTAAGGAGCAGCTGATGAGGAGCCAGTCTAGAAGCAAGTAAGTAGGCAGATTCACTGCCACAGTCTAAAAGTAAATTTGTGAAGTCCCAGATGTAGTGCTCCCTCACTCCCCAGTTCCTGTACTGCAAAAAACCACTAACTACCCCAAGTTCTTCAGCCACCAGAGTTCTACTGGAAGTACAAATCACTGTGACTACAGGTTCTTTTTATAATTCATGAGCACACTTTGTAGCATTTCTGAAGTGTAGAATTTTTTTTCTGGTTCCTAGTTAATGTGATAAAATGCCCAGCCTTTCTGTCTCCCTCTTTATTACTGTCACCAGCACACATTGGTCAAATTATGGTCTTCTGCATTAGAAAAAATGTATGCTCTTCTTTATCAGGTAAATGGAAGAGAGTAATTCCATCCATAAAGAGACCTTACTTTACACTCACCTTGAATTTAAATTGAAAACATGTTTAATATCAAGCACAGAACAGTAATACTTTTATAGTCAACTGTGCTATTGAAAGCACCATATTTTATTTCATGTATCCAACTATTGCATGTACCCTCATTTGTTATTTAGCAATGCTAAACAATTACATATGAAGGTGAGGGTTTCCTCTGCCCCATGCTTTACCATTTGTATTGATATATTGATCTGTTAATATACAATTCTGAATTTGTAAATGATGCCATAAACTTTGGAGCAGTGAGGCCCCAAAACCCAAAAACAGGGTAATGAGAAAGCAGGACTGTAGAGTTTTACACCTTTTGTTATCTGACATTTGCACAAACAATAAAACATTTTAGGAATAAACAGGCTATGGATCCCTGACTCAGGAAGCTTCAGGCTGACTCAAATTCTTCTTGTCTCATTTTACATCACCCACAGCTCACACACTGCTGGTGCAGTGTGCTGCCTCCCCTCACTTTGGCACCCAAGTTCAGATCACTCATGCCTGTCTGCCATGTGGTGAATCAGGAGTGACAGAGCCATTATTCCATGAAGAGTAATGCCAGGCCATGTCCATAATACACATCTCTCAGTGTGCTCTTCTTCCCAAAAGCAGATTCCCGGGCTGCAGCCTGGGATTTTGTCCTTTCCCTATTGAGGGGAACTTGGCACAGGACAAAATGTAGATCTTCTTTGAACTGGAGGGTTTATTGCAGCTGGACTTGAGAAACTGAGATGCCAATGCTTGAGGAAAAGTCAGCTGCTGGAGGTTTCAAATAAAGCTGCCATACTGTGCACTAAGAAAATCAGCAATGATGCCCTAGTTTCTGAGCATCCTAGGCTGGGTTGCTCTACTTAAAGAATGAAAAGCTGGTTTTACTGTTCAGCTGCAAAATAAATAGGTGATTTCTCAGGGACATATCACTAAAGTAACTGCCTTTCATTCATGTGAAAAGCAACAGTCATCCTTGTTTATATTAACTCATAATGTCATTGTATGTTTTGTAAATGCAAGGTTTTGTGGCCAAACACCACTGTAGGGATCCTTTTATTCTCTGTCTCAAGATGCAACGTGATTTGCATGCATCTACAGTAAAATAAGATATGGAAATAATAAATACTAGAATTATATTAATTAAAAGGAAGACACAAAGGACAAAACATCCTATTACAGTATCTTACAAAGATCTATTAAAACAAATTTTAGATTTATTGTAAAACCCTTCAGAAAAATATACATGTAGGATTTAATAATTTTCAATTCTGCATTGAAGAAAATGACTAATTTTCCATAGGTTTTTTCCTGCTGGATAGGTTTCATGGTCATGAATTTTTCAGTTGCTGGATTCTTCTTTTTAATTATAAAAAAATGGGAAAGGTGTTTGCGTGGGAGAGAAAGAGGAAACCTTCATAAAATTTAATAATTTTCAAGCTCTTTTATGCAATGGTTGAACTTAAATGTTCTATTGTTGGAATCATTAAAAATATTTAAGTTTTTACAGTGCACTAATACTTTTCACTATGGAGCATAAGGAATGCTTAAAATCTAAGATTAAGACAGATACAAAGGACAAAAAAGACAAATGTAGAGCAAAACAGTAGCTGATATTTTTGCTTCCATGACTTCTGTCTTGGTTTTTCAGTTTCAGGGTGTGCCTTTATATATATGTCTCTCTGCTTTATATGGCAGGGAGAAAAAGGGAAGGGCTTGGTTGCAGGAAAAACAAAGAGAATGAAAGGCTGTGAAGGACCATTGGGGACAGGAAGTGCAATGCTGATGAAAGAAGGAAGTGAGACCCATAAGGGAAGCAGTCCATCAGACTGGGTCAGGAGAGTTAAGAACAAAGAGTACTTTTAACATCACTGCACCCACTGAAATTATTTCTATGTTTCCCAAACCCAAACTCTGATGGAGTCCTTACAGGATAATGCTAACCCTTGCCCTTCCTCATATAAACACTGAGTGGTGGTGGCTAAGAAAATGACAGCATGGAAACTACAGCACTGAATGATGACGTATGGAATTATGATTTTTCTCCTAGAGCAAGGCTGAATGAACTACAGCTGAGAATAGAATGCAGATAAGCCAATGTCCTTGGAATTCTACTTCTGCATATTTTGTAATTAAAGTAGAAATGTGTAGTTAAGCAAGTCAAGATACACATTTACCAATTCAGGATGCCTTTGCAATGTCATCTCTGTTGTGAAATCCCACTGTTCACAACAGCTCAGTTCTAACAACACTTTCCTCTAACTTCCTCTCTTGAAAGGCACGAAAGCTAATGCAGCCTTGCACACTGCATACTCTCCTGCATTACATGATTGCATCTGTAAGCAGAAGGTTATATATTCAAATCCCTTTCATGGCTGCATGCCTGCACTGGAGTATTACAGAGTAGTATTAAATACTACTTAGAATAAGGCTCTCATGAATGACTTCTGAAGAGAATTACTTTGTAAGCTACCAAGCCTGGTCAGTCAATTAACTACTAAGCCTGTGTACTACTGTGCTCACCTTACCTGAATGCAGTAAACTTGGGTTAATATACCTATGAAAAAAATGCCTCTTTGAAGCATCCAAACCAAGCAAGGCTTAGCCATATTTATTACCATTTATTACCATTACCTCACTATATATATATATATATATATATATATATATATGTATATATTCATCCGTGAACAGACTTGTATGTTCCCAATTGGACCTTTAGCAGGTGTCTCACATAGGTAATAATTATTTCATGGGTGGTTCTGTTTTATTATGGCGTGCCAAAATATGTAATGCTATTGGTATGACCATCATAGACAGCTGAGGAATGTTACAACAAATGTGTAACAAATCATTTCCGCCACAGACCAATGATCACAGGACTTCATTTCTAATGCAGGAAAACTCTCATTCTGTAATGGAAGCATGTATGAAGTGGCATGGTAGTGGACATTAATTCAATTTTTCCCTTTTAAAAAATAATTCAAGTTCTCTTTAAATCAAAATTTTTAAAATTAAAAGCATGGAGGAAAAAAATCTAGTATTTTAACTGAAGCAAATGGGTTTTCCTTGGCAGTTTCCCATATAAGCATGCTAGCACATGGGAATTGATTCACTTGAAACCCAACATAGGTCCTTAAAAACGAACCTCTCCCTCTTATAAATATCCAGTGTCAAGAGGCAGAGAAGAGACAATGTGGAATGCTAACACCAATTGCACCCTGTGTCCTGGTTCCAACCAGGATGGGGTTAAATTTTGCAGTGGGGGGGGCGTGCAGGCAGGACCTGGCAGTTGTTCCACACTACCTCAGCCATTGCTGGGGCAGGGAGGGGGGAGAAACTTGCTTACTTCCAGGGGAGAAGGGGCTCCTGCTGGTTGGGCAAGCATGGTGGATGGAGCAGTGGGATAACGCTGATTCTGAGTAGAGGGAATGGTCAGCATGGCTGTGGTCAGGGCAAACTCTGCACTCTCTCTTTTATACCCTTTTGTTATTAATATTCTTTCTGTTGCTGTTCATTTTCTTATTTCAGCCTGTGATCTTTGCCTTTTGTGCCTCCAATTCTTCTCTTCAATCTGCTGCAGCACGTAGGCAGAGAGGAAAGTGGAGAGCAGACTAGCAATGTGGGATTTGGAGTTTCATTGGGAGCACTAAATGGGGGAGTGCCATTCCTACAACAGCATGTTAATACTAGGGTATCCTACCTGTTGATCAGTGGATGTTACATTTGCCTTCTGATCTTAAACAAATAAATAGCAAGATATTTTTAATTTTGAGATTGCCATATTGTAGGCAAGAAAAAGTGTAAGTCCACAGGAGGCAAGATCTGTTTGAGACCTTAGAAATACAGTGATGCTATATTCATGTGTACCTGAATCCAAGTCACTTTTTCTAGAAATATTTTTTGAGGGGACAAACCACTAGCTTCCTCTCCATATTGCAGAGGTAATTTTCTTATGTCCTTCCAAAGAGGTGCTTTTCTAGAATTATGTGGTATTTTCCGTCATGTGCCCTTCAGCAGGGTAATTTTCAGCTGGTAGAGTTAATTTTCTTCTTAGTAGTGAATAAGTACTGTGTTTTGAATTAAGTATGAGAATAATAATGTGGTTAAACCATGACACCAGGGAATAAAAAATGACACACAGGAATCTGTGAATGTGACAGGAAAAAATCCAAAGGAGCAAAACCAAAACAAAAACCCAAAGCTGGTTCTGGAAAGCAGTGGTAATTATGATGGCCAGATTTTAACACCGATGTACACCTCTTAAATTACCATGACTTACAAAGAAAAGGCTTGGAAGACATTTTAAAACAGACCAATGAGCGAAAATGAACATACAATTGCCTTAGACGTGTTTAATCTTCTGCCTTAGATCCCACTTATTCTTTTTAAAGAAAACCAAAGGAAAACTAATGAGTCAGTAGGATTCACATAGTTTCAGGAAATGGCTTTATACCCACTGCCAGATTATATCAAGAGGAGAAGGAATGACCTCATTACATCTGAAGACCAACAAAGAAGAGACCTTTCTAACCTTCCTGCTGGTTTCTGGCTTCCCACAGCAGCACTGACAAATATATCCAAGAAGCTGGCTCTGAGTCATCTCACCTGATTTTGTGCTGCACACGTGAGAGCCCTGCAGGAAACAGGGTCACGCTGAACCCGTATGTGTTTCACATGAGCCACTCTGATGCCTGTCGCTCTCCATCCGCCATTCCTCCGCACCTGGATCAACTTCTCCATTTGCTTCTGTACAGCTTCCTCCTCAAATTTAGTCAATCTGATGTCAAAACACAAGTGCACCATGCAGTACAAGTGTTTGCAGCTACAACTTGTTAATGAGGCTCCACAGAAAACGGTACAGACCTCCTTAGAGTGGCCACACCTTTCTCTCCTGTGCTTCAATACAGCCCCATCATGATCCCCTGACAGATCCTCCCTGTGACAGATCCCTGTTCTTTCTATGGAGGATCCTTCAATCATTAGCCCTTGCTCAAGGCAGCTGCAAAGACAAACAAGGGGTCCAGCTCATGTTTTTCTCAACAAGCCTCATCAATTCTTCACCAACTTAAAGCAACACTGCACAATTCTTATCTTTTTACCACAAGGCCTGACTGTGCAATTACAGTCACAGCTGCAGATTCCTCAGATGCTCTCCAAGCTCCAAGTGAATATCAACTCCATATAGGCTTGATGGTTGTGTAGAAATGAACTGCAAATGAAAAAACTATGTTATTTTCAAGTGCACTTCAAACTGGGAAAAGAAATCATCAAAAAGTGATAAAGAAAACAAAATGTCATCCTTGGTGGTGTTTGGCCTAGTATTTGGGCCAATAAAGATTTTTTACAATTTTTTTTCCTTATTTCACCTGCATACCTCTGTAGATAGAGGCTGTCACCTGCTGAGTAGCTGATAAAGCTCCAAGGAAGAGAAAGGGTTGAGGGATAAACTTGCTGAGCTCATATCTGGACCTCAGCAAAATGGCCAGAAACCTGACAAGTGAAGAAGGCAGGTATTTCACAGCCCTCCTGTGGAATGAGGAAACGCTCCTAAGGAAACATTCCTGTCTGACTATTCAGGAGGACTCTGGCAGTCACACTCTCACCACCAGGGACTTTAACTAATGGGATGGAGGCCCCTTTGCAGTGAGCAGCTTGATGCCCTACACACCTCACTCTCACACAGCCTGACCTGGTTTCCTTACTGGTTCGACCTCAGGGTTCTTACAGCTCCCAGCTCCTGCTGTGTCAGGCTATTTTGTGATCTTAAAGCAAAAAAATCCAGCAACACAGGATCTGGAATACTGGCGGGCAGATTTATAGGTTAAAGAATTTGCTGGGTTTCTGAGTTGGTTTGTTTGTTTGTTTGTTTGGTTTTTCTGTTGGAAATGGTGTTATGATAAATCTCTTTTGTCTATGGAGAATTTTGAAGAAAATAGAAATCTATCTGGTTTTGAACATCAGAGTTCAAACCTCCTGCCTTTTATTTCCCCCAAGTTTTGTTGTTTTTTTTTTTTTCCTGTGCTGTCAGCAGAAACTTAAAGGGGACAAATTTGTGTTATTACAGCTGAATGCTGAGGTATATATTTGTTTGTTCCTGAACTCTTAACAGGATCTGAAGACAATCAGGAGATGAACCAATGGAGATTATCTATCAGCATGATAAAGAAAGTGTCAAAACCAAAGTCTAAAAAATTTCCTATCATGCTTAGGTTCTTGATTGGAAATGCCAAATCTGAAAAGCTCCAGTTCACGCAGCACCAGAGCCTGACAAGTAAACATCATGTTACAATTTCAAGATGTCCTTGGTTGAAATACCCTGCTAATGGAAATTCAGTGGTTCACTAACAGCATAGGAGAAATGGTGCTTGGCAGTTGAAATCTCTTGCAAAACTATATGGATCTATTTTAAAACCTGGGCTAAAGTAATTACATAGAATCCAGAATTTACAGTATAAAAACCAGATGGAAGCCATTTCCAAGCACAATGCAATGAAATCTGTTCCCAGCTGAGCACAAGCACAATCCTCAGCAGATGAGGCTGGCTATGAGAAAGGCATGGCTGAAAGGAATTCTCTGATCTGATGCCTCTCCTTGACATAACTGTTGAACAAGAAGAAGCTGGGTGAAGCTGAAAGAGCTGAGATGGATAGTTTTCTCCCAGGACCCCAGCTGAAAACCCTTCTTTGCAGAACAGAGCTCATCTCAGCCTCTGCATAGTTCATTTGACTCTCTTCAAACCCCTCTCCGTGTGACTTCTCTCCAGTCTGAAGCAGAGTCCTAACCCCTCAAATGAGAGAGGTAAAATCTGCCACCTTACAAGAGGTCTCCTAACCTTTGTAGATGGTTTATGTTTTGCAGAGACATTGTGTGCTTTTGATAACTGGTATGTTCTTAGAAAGACACATTTTCAATGCTCCCGCAAGGGAAATATACTGAGTATGTCAAACAAGAACCTGCATGATTTTTTATTTTTTGAGCCTTTCTCTTTCTGTGGTTGACATATAAAAGAGTGAAACTAAGTCAGACTTTGTCTCTTCCCTGTGCTCCCAACTTTACTTCAAATTGTATCACTGAAAAAAGTTTCAAGGTCTTAAATTTATCGAGCAGCATTTTTTAGTATTGTTTGCACCAGGAAAGACAGATAAGATTTGGATTCCTTGCAGTCTAAGGATTGTTTTAAAACATATTTCCCTCTGATTAGAAATTTTTTCTGAAAACCAGTCTTCACAGTTCCAGGATAGATAAATTTTCTGGCACTTCAGGGCCGAATAAATAATAAAAAAGGTAGATTATTTAAAAAATGACCCCAGGAGATCTTAAGAAGCTGAGAGGATAAAGCATAAGATCATGTAATTAACTGGTGTTATATTTATTCCCAGTTCAACTGAGGGAGGTTACTGGCAGTGAAATTTATGCTTTATGAACCTGTAAATTTACCATTTTCTGCACAGTCAGAATCACAGCTTGTCTAATCAGTATTTGCATTGATGGAAAGACAATCTGAAACCCAGAAAAATTTAACTGTCAACAACTGATACAGTAGAATCATACTCAGGAGTGGAAAAAGTAACTTTGGGATTGACTGCATCAGTGTCAAATTTTCTGTTCTGTTTTAAAGTAGTAACCAGCTTTATATCAGCCCAAAGTCAGCTATCTGCAAAGTCCTCAGAAGTCTATTTAAGTTTCCCAGGCATGACTTGTTGCATGAAGTGGATGTTGGGACTTCCTGGAAGTGAAATGGCAAACCAAATTACATTA
Source organism: Zonotrichia leucophrys gambelii (assembly GCF_028769735.1). Lineage (NCBI taxonomy): Eukaryota > Metazoa > Chordata > Aves > Passeriformes > Passerellidae > Zonotrichia > Zonotrichia leucophrys. The sequence goes on along the minus strand of NC_088170.1, from coordinate 36,733,235 downwards.
TTTGGGCTCTGCAGATCTGAACAAATTTTAAAACTGTTTTTTTATCTTCATGGCTAGGCTTTGCGCTCGTTTCCACATGAGTCATGGCTGATACTGTTGGAAAATGTGACTGTAGTGTTTGGATAGAACTTCTCAACAGATGCAGGCTGTAACCCTCTATGAATCATAGATAATTACCTGTCATACAGCAAAGACATGGAAGCAATGGAAAAAGCTGGACAGTGGAAAAAGTTATTTGAGTCGCCACACAATTTTATCACTTATTTAGTTTTAATCAGAATTTGCACTCTACCTAAACTTCATTATGTTCTCTAGTTTCTGCACCTCTTAGCACAACTTAGCAAAGAGTAATTTGAAACAAAGTGGTTTCTCAGAAAGGATGGCTCCAGAATTTTCCTAGCAAATGACATTTCTTGCTGCTGGATTTCCTCCTTTTTTTTTTTTTTTTTTTTTTTTTTTTTTTTTTTTTTTTTTTTTTTATCCCCAGGACATAGTGTTCCACCAGTACTTGTAGTACTCTTGAATTCTAAGTGTAAGCACTCACAATGTGGACTGCCTAGCATTCTAGTTTGCAGGACATTCTGTACATGCTCTGTTGACCCAGATATGCCTTCCAGGGCTTGCACAAGCACACAAGGCAGCCCTGTTTCCTGCCATGAGTCATCACACAAGAATTATATTTAAATGGGGGGGAAAAGGAAGTGAAAAAACAACTAGCAGATTCCAGAGAAAAGCAAGTAGCCGCCTGTCTTTTTTACAGACAAAATTAGAGGGTTTTTTTCCATTTTATTCACTGTCTTGCTAGGAAATCCAGGGAAAGTCAGAGCCTTGAGGGTTTTGTTACACTACATCTAGCCTGGTGAGTGGAAAGACTGTATCAGACTGTATTAGAGCATAATGCTGACCTTGTCTAACTGTATTAAAGTAGTCATTGTCCACGTTTGTCTCCTTTAGCATTCCACAGAGAAATTTTAGGAATGCACACAAGCACAACCCCTTTTCATCAGCAAAGATAGCCTTATCTTGAAGAAGAAACTTTTAGAATCTGGATCAGTTGTGTAATGAGTGTGCAAATTAACCATTACAAATATCAGGTCCTCAAGTTAAATGGCCAAAAAGGTAAAGTCAGGTGAAGACAGGCTCTGTTGGGATGATGAGAAGTGTTAAAGAGATTTTCTCTGATTTAGTTAGCTGAGTTAGTCCTCAGCTTGTACCTTCCTCTGAAGCAACTAACACCTGATTACTGTAGAACAGAGCATACTGATTAAAGCACTCTACCAAAGTAATGTTTTCCTTGCTGTAGAATGCCCAGAAAAACATCTTGCTAGAAATTTTTTCCTAATGTTTTATGCTTTGTTTCTGTCAAAGTGTTTTTCTGTCTTATAGGCAAGATGTTTTTCTCTCTTAGGACTATGGGCTGGCAAAGAAAATTACCTACTTTTGTCCAATGTTGTAAAAATTAAAATTTTGTTGTTGTTGTTGTTTTAATAGTAATTTTTGACAGGAACAGAAAAAACCCAGAGGGATTTATATGATAATTAAGGTTAAGGAAGGAAGTGGCGGAAGGAAGGAAGGAAGGAAGGAAGGAAAGGAAGGAAGGAAGGAAGGAAGGAAGGAAGGAAGGAAGGAAGGAAGGAAGGAAGGAAGGAAGGAAGGAAGGAAGGAAGGAAGGAAGGAAGGAAGGAAGGAAGGAAGGAAGGAAGGAAGGAAGGAAGGAAGTGGCGGAAGGGGCGGAAGTGGCGGAAGTGGCGGAAGTGGCGGAAGTGGCGGAAGTGGCGGAAGTGGCGGAAGTGGCGGAAGGAAGGAAGGAAGGAAGGAAGGAAGGAAGGAAGGAAGGAAGGAAGGAAGGAAGGAAGGAAGGAAGGAAGGAAGGAAGGAAAAGAACAGTACAGAAAGGAAATGGGACACAGCTGGCCAGGAAAAACAAATAGAACATGGCAGATGAACAGCAAGAAAAGGAGCAGTCAAGGGACCTTCTTGTGTTCTTACTGTGTGAGGGCAGGATGGTGCCACAGGTGTTAAAAAACTAAGCCAAAAGGATTAATAAACCAGAAGCTAGGTCACCTAGGTTTTTCCAGCTGTTCTCAGGCTAGGAGTGACTGTAAGTTATTAATTTGCTTGGTGGTCCTCAGCAGCCTATACAAAATGAGCTGACAGTTATTTTCTGAGGAGTCGTGTTCATTTCCCTCTACTTCATGTGCTGCTTTCACAACACAGTTCTTGTGCTGGGAACCCCTGCTGAAAGGCTTACTACAGCAAAACCATGGCAACTAAACTTCTTTTTCCTTTAATAGGGTCTTGTGGACATGTCAGAGAACAGCCACAAGGGGAAGGAAAAAGTAGATGGATGTAAAAGTTCATATACTCCTACCCACACTTCACCACTTCTGAGATTAGTCAAAGACTGTCACTGTCAATGTTCTATCTGAGGCAGAGAGTTCTTCAAAAACAGCTCACCTTAAAAAACACCTTATTCTGCTATTGTTAACACTCAACTGGAAGAAGAGGACAACACCAGCTGCACCATCACACCACAGGCTGGCTTTGGGGCTGATGTCACCTTAACAGGGATGAAAAGGTCAGCTGCTTGCTCCTACCCCTAGCTGCTTGCCACTCCTTTGCCTGTGCTGATAAACCCTTTATGGAGATGTACTTTACACCAGACTACATAAATTGTCGGTTTGAAATGCAGCTTTACAGAGGGGAATATACTTTGGGTTAGTTTTCTTTTTTTCACCCCTCTCTCCAGTGACCTAATTAACAGTGCAGCTTCACGCACCATTGATCTGATTCACTGCGGAGAGATAAATTGCATTAGTGAGGAGGAATAAACACCTTCAGGGCTGGGACCTGATGCTGAGAAAACAGTATTTGGAAGAACTGTTTTGTGCCACCTGGTGAAGGGTTGTCTCTTTGTGGGAGCACTGGGAGAAGCTATGTCAGATGAGGTTTCGAGGTCCTGAGAAGCTCTTCCCCATGACACCATCCTTGCTCATGGGTCTGGTCACCAGCAATTCTATTGCTTTCCAAACAGCTGTTTCCATGGCACTGCCATGCAGCTATTACTCATCCTGGCTGGAAAAGATGGTGTGCAAAGGTTCAGGCTCCAGTGCCAGTCACCTCTTGTGGGGGAGGGCAGCAGAAGGAATCTAGACAGGACTGGTTTGATGAGGGAGTGGCCTCTTTCAAGAGCTTGTAAGGACAAGGTCTGCATTGAGCGGAACTGCCTGCTGCATTCAACGCATTCCTTCACAGGTAGTTGCAGTAGTAACATAGTTTCATTTAAAGCATGAGATAGCAGGAGCTTAAACCACAAGCAGTGGTTGGAAAAATTCTATTGCTCAGAAATCTCTCCTGAGATTCCTTGGCAGTGAAGCCTGAAATCAGAAAAAAAAAAGTGATGGCTTCTTCCATCCTCTTTTGGAAGGATGTGCCACAAGCAGCACTGCACACAAGCCTTCCTGCAGTGCCAAAACAGGAAGCCTCCAGAGCAGCTCTGGAGCCTGGCAGTGCCTTGGAGCTGATATACTTGTGTAACAGGTTTAGCTGGCTCTTACATAAGGCTCTTTGAGTTGTCAGCATTTCCAGCACAGTAGCCATCACCTCCTGGAAGCCGTGAACTGACAAGATCTTCTTCCCTATTTGAAAAAAAAAAAAAAAAAAAGATAAACTAGTTACAAGGCTCCTCTGTATGCCTTCCCATACAACAATCTGTGCATGTGATTGCCTCTCTCCATGGGCTGGGGAAAATCCTTCATTCTAACAATAAGGAGCAAAAAAGATAAAGGCAATGGGAAACCTGTGCACACAAGTCTAGACCTGTGTCCCCTCTGAAACTGCTTTGATCTGCTGAGGCTGGGAGATGGCACTGATGCGGAATATTCTCAAACAAATCATGTCAAAAACATTTGTGACTCAATACTTCTAGACTCAGGGCTCATCAACATATCTGGTCAAGGATCTCTACCTCTTTGGTGCCTAGGAGAGCCCTTCTTCACAGTTAACTGCATCCTCAGACCTCTTTTGATCTGGTTTTAAGATGGGTCCAGATGCAGGGGGAAAATGAAAGATGGCTTGCAGACCTCCTCTCTGACATCTTGCTTATGTAATGCTCTAATTTGAGTGCAGGCATGGTCAGGTTCAGTTTCTTATCCAGAAGAGTAGCTTGGATTCAGATCTTCTAAGTGGAACAAATAAATAACCGCTCTGACTGACAAATTCTGTCACATAGATTCTAAGTAAATACTTTATTAGTACTTGCTCACACATGAAGCTATTGCTGATTAGATCCATATGTACATACTTTTGTTCTTAATAAGGAATATCCATACCCAGTTACCGAAGAGCAGCCATTGCACTTTTAAATTCATCACCTCTCCAAACACAACCTAACCTCATGGTGCTGTTAAAAAAACATTGTAATTGAGAGTTTGTCTACCTGCCAATTGATACTCAAAACCAGAATATGAATGCTCTTCATGTTAGTTAAGAAGAGGTGAGAATAGCTGTTGTGCTCTTAAATTTACACCCCAGCTTATTTCACAGTTTTTAATTTATACAGACAGCCCTTGACCCTTTTAGTTTTTTTGCTGTGTCACCCTACAGTACTGAGCTTTGATAGGGAAAACTCTTTTCATTCCATACTTACTATGACGACATGATATAAAGAATGTTTATTGGACAAATATGAATACTTCAAGGGAAAAACATATCTGCATACTTATTTGAATAAAAATTCCTGTACAATAGCCAATGCCACTGGGCTTAATTTGTTCATCTATTTACACATGTTCAATGTTGAGTTTATTATACAGCCATCATGTCACTCTATGTCCAGCCATTTTTCCAAGTAATTTCCTTTGCCTCATCATACCTAATTCCATGGAAAGGTCCTTTTGCAGTTAAATGTAAAACTTACCTGGGAATCAAAATATATTCTAAGCACAGTGTGCACACATTAACACAAATGCTTCAATTATGGTTGATGATTAGTAGTGAGTGAATATTCATTGCCAAAGAAAAGATGTAGAAGAAGAAAAGCAAAATTATCCCTGGCTTTTATAAAACTTTCCTAATATTGAATTTTTAATTTCATGTTTTGGAACTGTTCTTCCTGATTTCTTAGAGTGAAAAAACTAAAGAAAATTCAGCCATTCCAGTTTCCATGACTAATAGAGCCATGAGGCCAAAAATGCAAAGAAGAGATGAAGCTACAATGCAAGAGGCACTGCTGCCAATTTGTTTTTGTTCGAAGCAGGGGCAAAAGACCCTCAACTTTTAATACATATCCACTTGCAATGTCTGCTGGTACAAAATGTAACTATCTAAATAAACATTTCTTCGTAGAGTCAAGATGTTCTGTTAAATGTCCTGTGCCCAAGGACAACAGCATAATCTTGGTTATAAACTTTGCTTTTATTGATTTGTGTCTTCTATGCTGACCAGATGTAAGCAGATTGCCTAAATCACATGAGAACAACAGTCTGGATTTGGCTTTAGGACTTGATCACATGAGAAAACAGGCACAAGTCAGCTGCCATGAGCCACTCAGCTTTCTGGGAGGAGATACAGCCTCTCGATCATGATAAAGCCCTCTTGTTGGTGGGCACACATGATGGTTTTTATGAGATTTGCTGGACCAATGAGGAATAGCAAGTTCCTCTCCTATGTAGAAATCTGTCTTGTTCTGTGGGGAGTGGGGCAGGAGGGGGCAGTTAATGGTTGCACCTCTGTTTTTCTTTTGAGCAAATAATGCATTCCTCCTGGCAGCTCACAGTCTGCTGGCGGCCAGCTCGGCTCTGAAATACGAGCTATGGTAGGTGGGGGAGGGAAGGTCAGTCTGGAAGGGTGTGGGAGAGGATTTCCATTCCAGGCACAAGCTTTTGGTTAGAGAACTACTGTTCACTTCTGAGTTAGCTGAAGGATCGAGGAGTTAAATTCTTCCTCCTTCCCTCTTTTTCTAGCAATCCTAACATAAGTGTAAAGGAAGATAAACACTTTTTGCTATTTTCCCCTGGTTTCATAGTCCTGATGGCATTGAGCATTTCACAGTAAGACTTCAAAGAACTTCTGCCTTTTCATTTTACATACAGAAGTACAGTTTGCTCGAAAATATGTGTCCTGCTCAGGTTACATAAAGAAAAATTTGGAACTATGACATATGCCCATTAGCAAGACATAAATTAGTGATATTTCGAATTCTGCTGCAGTGTCTCTTCAGTTTTCAGTGTTTTTCTCTCACTCTGAGAAAAAGTTTGTTATATATCTCTGTTGGCATTTGGAAAGTTATACCCTATGCTATCAAACACTGAACACTTTGTGTAACCTCAGCATTAAAGAAAAAGAACTCACAAACAATGAGAGCAAAAGAAGAAATAACTTGCTTAACAAGTGTATTGCTGTGGTAAGAGTCACTTAAAAAGTATGCATCCGAAATCCATGTACATTCAGTACATACATTCCTTCCTTCTAGCCAAGTACAATACAAGCCACACAATACAAGTATGGGGCAATGTGTGATCCAGAACTGGTGCAATATCCAATATAATTTCCCAAATTATTGCTCAAATTTAGGGAACTGTCATTTGCTTCTAGTAAAGATTAGAAATAGTAGTTGGTTAAAAATGACAATGGAAGCAAGAGGCACTTTGATCGATTCCACTTCTTCAGAAAAACTGTGCACAGGGATACTGCCTAAAATAAGCAAGAACATTAGAACAGGACACAACTTCTTAGAAAATAATTGGCGAAATAGAAATCTCCCTTACAGGTCTGATATTTGTCTGTTTTATTTGCCAACACATGCATATATCTGGTGACAGAAACCACTCTCTGACACTATAAAGGAGTACAAACTTCTCTAATCTTGGTTGAAACAAGGTAGTTGTTGCTTAATTAAAGTGAATAATTAAAAATTAATCCCGAAAGCTCCTTAGTCCAGTTCAGGAAAAGAAGTATTACAGAGAATGTTTATTAAAACACCCATCACCACCACCCATGAGTAAACTATGGAAATCAGAAAAATGCATTAATAAAAATAACTCAGACAAATGCTATTGTCCAATCAACAAATGTCATTTAAAAGGTATCTCCAGGAATATTACATTACTAGCCTTATCCCAGTTGTGACGTAAAGCCCAATAACTAATGACCAGATGAATCTCAATTACTTGGTTATTTCATACTTAATGACCTGTAAACATGGATGTTTATAAACCATGGTCTGCATGGCTGTACCCAAGATACATCATGTTTTGTACTATGAACTCTAAGCTAGACTATGCCAATCAAAACCTTTTAACATGTAGAAGATAAATCTGTGAGAAAAAAAGTAGACTTTATACTGAGGTCTATGGAGGCATTTTGACCTCCGAAGGATTTCTGGAAGTAAAGCTGCAAATCTACTTGTTCATTAATTCCTACTTTTTCTCTGTTTTAGTCTTCATTTAATCTTCCTTCTTCCTGGTTTATTCCTTTCCTCTGTGTCAGATTTAATTTCTTTAGAGTATTCTAGAGAGGGCAGTTCTAGGACCTGGAGGTTATTCTATACCATCTCATACCATTGCCAGGGCAGGGGAAAGGGACTTTCTTCCAGAGATAAGGTTTTCCTTCTGGTTTAGAAAACGGAGCAGAGGGAACCATCCAGTGTTGTCTATTATCATTGTTTTTCTGTGCTAATAATTTTTTTTCTTAAACCCTCTGTGGTTAGTATTGTTGCTGTTCCTGTTCATTTTCTTATCTCATTGCTGTTTCCAGTAAATTGGTCTTATCTCAACCCGTGTTCTTTGCCTTTCAGGCCCTCTCTATCTTACCAGGGGGTTAAGGGGGGAGGGGAAAATGAGGGAGTGAGAGACAGTGGCAGTGTGGTTTGGAGAGTCAATGGGGATGCTGAATTGAGAAGTCCTAAATCACAACACTCTGCCAACCTCCATCATTTATTGTCCTTTTCCAATCTACAATCTTTTTGTTCTCCCTCCTATGCCGTGTGTAGTTTTTCCAACCTGTTCTCTCTTCCCATTCTCTTCGCCATAGTTGCTTCTGTTATAAATTATCAAATCAAGAGCCAAATTTATAAGAAAATTTAGCAATTGTGGCCGCTGCTAGGGGCATGGCGTCCCAGGTCAAGGACAGCTTGGTGGCAGCACCCCTGCCACAGGGACCAAGCACACGCACACCCCAATGTGGTGGATGGTGAAATGGCGTTTATTAATGGCTGAACAGGGTAATTTATAACAGGGGGTAACGGTACGGTAACGGTAAAAGGGGAGGGGGTTCCGCCTGAGCGCAATATCGCGATATCTTGAGCATAACATCACGATATCTTCCCACAAGCAATGATTTATTAGATTGTCAGTGAAACAGAATTCAATCAGCAAAAAAACCACCACAGCCAAGGGCAGCGCCAAGCCTGGGATCGACGCTGGCTGAACACACGGATCTGACCCCTGAGTGTCAGAGTCCCCCCTGTTCACAAATGCTGCTTTGCGCAGTGAGTTTTTATACAGTTTATTCCGCCTGAGGCAGAGATGACCAAATATTCCTTTGTGTCCCTTCACATGCAGAACCAGGGCTATACATGTGCAGGGTTAGACAAAAGTCCAATCTGGATCTGTCTAGATGTTGTCAGAGCACTCCGGAGAAGTCGGCATTCACATGTAACAGGGTGGCGCTGGGTGGTGATCACCGTAAGTAGATGCATTCTTCGAGGTGTGAAATCGTAAGTAGATGCAATCTTTGAGGTGTGAAATCACTCTTGAGTGGTGCTGGCATTCCAGGGAAGTCAGTGATCATCGCTCAGGAAGGTTCTATTCTTACGTTAAAGAACCTGATATGATCTAATGTCTGGGAACTGGATGAATAAGAATAAGACTCTGCTCCCGGCTGGGGTAGTCAAAACACATAGCTTGGATCTTACAATATTTTATACATTAATAGCATGAATTATCTCCATATACTACACTTCTCTTCTGACGCTGTCTCACAGGACCTGTCCTCAACTCTTCTAACTTTATGTTTCACTTTGCAAGAAAGGAGACAGACGTAGTTTTGCATTCTTCTCTTTCTCCTTCCCTCTTTTTGTCAAGTTCTGAGTAACCAAAATACTTCAGACTGTAAAAAAACAAACACATTCATGGCTGTGCTGCCATTTAAAATTAGCTAACTCTGTAATGTACTTGCTAATGTAAATTCATTAGACATCTACAGAGGGAGAGATGTTCTTAATTCATCTCTGACCTTCTTCAAGCAACTTTTCAGAGCTAGTCAGGTCTGGATGTGGCCATCATGTGACGGAATCAGGTGGTATGCAGCAGATCAGGTTTCCCCCCCTGCCCTCAGGTAACTTAAGAGACTGCCAGAAAATTCCAACTGTAGTTTAGACAATTAAAGAGAAGACTTGTGATCCCCTAAGCCTTTCCAGCAACTCTATTCTATTGCAAATAACTACAAGCCAGAAAACACTAATGGAAGTTTTAGAGGGACTTCTGGAGAAAAGAAAATCTAGAGTCACTACCTTCAAAATTTATGAGTCCCCGTTATTTGTTAATTGCGATTACTTTGATATTAACAGACACTTCCTAATACATCATTACTGAGGATTCAGAATAGTTTTAATCACAACAAATTTTAGGCCTTGACAATTTTCCATGTTTAATTTCAGCTGGAAAGTATTTTAAAATGCTCCAAGCAAAATTAATTCATCTGGGGGTTTTTGTTTGTTTTGGTGTTGGCATTTGTTGTTGTTATGTTGTTTTTCCATTTGACTTAACAGCACAGGAGAATAAAGCATTTTATTCTCTAAATACATTATTTACCAAGGTTCTTATTGCTGTGTTTAAGAACCCAAAGTGGAGAACAATCTCTCTTGCACTCAAAGATTTGGAGAATTTTGGAGCAACCGTAAACTTGCCCTGAAACAAACTACTTCTAGTCTCAGTTATCCCAAAGGATGTAACACTCCCTTTTCCAGTGGGAGGTAATTAGAATTCCCTAAAGCAAGTGAATAAGTGAAGAAGTTTTTACTCTAGCTGTTGGACAAAGCTAGATTATAATCAAAGAACTACATGTGAGGTTTTAACACAGGTTTTAATCCATAAACTGCTATAGAAAATGAAGCTGAGTAACACAGATAAGCAATTACTCATCTCAGAAGAACATCCTATTATCTGTATTTTAATCCTCAACAGTAACAAGACACAAAGGATTCCCTAAGTGCTACAGCAACAAACAATTTGATTTGTTTTGCATGAATAACAAAAATGAAGAAACCGCGCTGAATTCTCAAGAAGATAGAGGAAACAAAGAAAACGTCAAATAAGTAGTGACCAGCCAGGATCAATATGTCCCCAAAGAGGGGGAAACAACACACTGTTCATATGCCCACATTTCTTTGTGTTAGCAGTAAGTTAAAAACTGACCAAACACTAACAGAATGATTGAGACTTTTTTACAATTACAACCAACAAAAGCTATTAGGCAAGGCCCAACTTAGTAACAAATCTAGAGACTTTGCAGAGTTGTAAATTGTTAAAAAACATGAGCAATGCCCAGACTAACAATGGTAGCCTACCACACCATTTCTATCTCCATCAAAAAACACAAGGCTTTTGTGGATGCTTCCTTTGTTGTATAATTTTGATTAATTCTGTACATTGAACATGGCCAAGATCTTGTGAAAAAAAATAACGTCTACTGGAAATATGGGAAAAAAGTATTGGAAGTATGGAAAAGACCTCTCTAAGATGTTCAAGTTCAGCCATTAGCCCAGCACTGCCAAGTGCACCATTAAACCATGTTCCTAAGTGCTACATCTACGTGTCTTTTCAATACCTCCAGGGATGGTGACTCCACTGCTTCCCCGGGCAGCCTGTTCAAAATCGACAATCTTTTTCATGAACAATTTTTCCCTAATATCCAGTCTATACCTCCCCTGGTGCAACTTGAGGCTATTTCCTGTTGTCCTGTTACTTGGGGGAGGGACTGACTCCCCAGTTGCTACAGCCTTCTTTCAGGTAGTTGTAGAGTGACAAGGTCACTCCTGAGCCTTCTGTTCTAATGACTGAATATCTCCATTGTCCTCAGCCGGTTCTTGTAAGACTTGGGCTCCAGACCCTCCACTTCTGATTATCCCCAGGAGGTCTGTCTGCATAGTTAAAATTCAGCCAGGTCTGGGGCAGAACAAAGTACCTCTGTGATTCTGCAAACACATGCTGTATACCACAGTGGCTTAAATCTTGAGCTGACCAAATGTAATTACACAAACTGAAGTCTGATCAAGATGTTATATTCAATGACAAAACAATGACAAAAAGAAGATCTCTAAGATCTTCTGGAAGGGTATTTCGTTAGTTCTGTGGTTTTATACTCCTTTAAAAACATCAGGAAAACTGGGAACTAAATAAAGAAATTCCATTTATATGTATTCAATTTTATTAAGCAATGCTTTACAATTCGCTTGCACGTGTACAATTTACACTAAAAAGACTGAATTTTTCTTTCATTTATCTTGCAGGACTCATGTTCAAAATTTGTTGTTGCCTAAGCAACAGTGGATAAAAGGCAATGAAAGCAAAATATTTCACTGAACATCCTATACAGCTTTGTGATATTCTTGTGATATTCTTAATTGTGCCTATAGATACGCAATCTTCAATTCTTATCTTCTCAGATAGATGAAAAATGACTGCCAATTCAATTTTATTTAAAAATCTAAACCCCAGTAATCTGAGAAGAGTAGCAGAGCCTAGCAGTTAGCTGTCAGATGATGGATGTCCTGTGCATGACATGACTTGCAGTGACCTTCAGCAACTCCCCTTAACTCATTCTCCTGTTGGGTGAGGAAATTTTTTTCATGCCTACCCTATAAAAGGATCTGTGACACAGATGACACAATGTTGTTCCTTTAAAGTGCTAAAACGTAAACTCACCATGTGATGCATTAACCACGAAAACTGAAATATGCAAATAATGAAGAAGCTACTTCATGTTTGACTCATTTATTTGACACTTAAGTCTTATGGTTACACCACAATGCTACAATAAACACTCAGGGGAGATGGTGGAAAAAAAAGAAGACAGAATAATGATCTTTTATAATTTAGACCTATTTTTTTCTTACAAAAATTTGATACACTTCAAACATAACAAAATTAATGCAGCAAGTCTGTCTGAAGCAACACATATTCACCAACACTTAAGAGACTCAGGCAGGAAACAACTTATTCATTGAGTCACACTTCTCAATTCAGCATGGGCCAAAAAAATCTGTCTGCAACAGGAGTTTACAGTTCTGTGTTGGTGTCACAGATATTTGGGACTAACTTTCTGAAGTGCAGACATGCTTCAAGATGCAATATGCATGAAACTAAAGAACAGAAATGTTGGATTTAGTCTGTTTCTTCCTCTGATGAGCCACAAGTGCACATTTTATTATTAAAACAGAAAAACCCAGAGCAGAAGCAGAGTTAGGAGAATAAACTGTCCCACGGATTTAAAAATAATTTTAATGCCACAGTACATGAGGGGACTCATTCCCATTCTTCGCCAATATGGAGTATCAGAATAGTACAGCACAGCTAACTTACCCAAACCACCAGAGCTGAATGTGCTGTAGTAACCAATATATATATAGTAAGAACATTTCTCGTTCCATTAATTTTTCTATCATGAGGATCAAAAGTACCTGCTGCTAAGCTATATTTACTTGTGTGTCTTCTTGGAGGAAAATAAGGATATAAGCAACTGGCAAATCTCTTTTTACTAATCACATTGAGCTGAAACACAAACACCTCTGGCCCAGTGACTTTGTCCATAGCTACTGCTTATAAAACCTGAATTTGTCCAAATTGACATATGCCGACTCCTCTGCACTTTTGAAGAACAAAATACATATCCTGTGGCTTCCTACACCCTTAGATTCTGCCTGAGCTAGATTACGTCCTGTGGCTGCTTTGGAGTTATCAGAGCAGCTCCACTTCTGGCAAGATGTGTGACCATACAGCTGCACGGTCACTATATTTTATCAATGGTGTCTCTAAATGGATCTCCAGAGACTCTAAATGGGTCAGAAAACCAAGCAGAAGTGCATGTTATCTGTATCACCATTCCTACCTCTGCCAGCAATGAAAAACTGACACAGTTACACACCAAGGAACAAAAACCTCCAACACAATTAGTAAAACCATTGCTAACGATGGACAGGTGGATAGGGCACATCTCTCATTTCTCAGGGTTATCTGGAGAACTGTATAACCCAGTAGGAGTCGCGGGGATGAAAGACTGAAACCAGAGGCAGATCAAACGCTCATGAGGAGATTAAAGACACACAGAGAGATCTGAGCTAATACAAAAAGAGGGGACAAGGCTGTTTTTGCTCTTCAGTATGATTAAATGATTTGAGTTAGCTGTTAAGCTGAAACCACAAACCAGTGTATATGGTGGTTACCAGCCCAGTGTGACAGAAAAACCAAAAGAGTATGAACACCAGTAATTGACTTTGCCTCCATTGAAGTAATGGGTACAGATGAAAAGTGTACCATTTGTTAGAAACTGATGAACTTACTATGCTGGAGATTGCCACTGAAAGTGGATTTGGAAAATACAACGTAATTAACAGTAATTTAAGCTAAGAAAGAATAAAAAATCACTTTCTACTCGCTCAAGTAATAAAGCGTGAAATTGTTACCCAAAGAAAGTTAGGAGTCTGTGGCTCAATGCTCCACTGCCAAGGCACTTTATTAATGAGATTGTATCAGTCACGGGAAGAAAAACAGCAAATGTATTTCAGGGGGCATTGTTGCTTCTCCTACAAGAGTTCAGATGCCATTTTGTACTTCGAAAGGTACCACGGCGTAAAGGTAATACTTACGTATTTGCAAACACAGTGGAAAAGGAACCTAGAAAACGGGTATTTCAGACCAAAACCTTGGCCTACGGGTTACCGAGAAAACCCCAATTTCTTTCCCCATGCATAACCAGCGATTCAAAGGCTCCCCAGCCAGCCCAGGATGTGTCAGCGGCTCTGCCCCACACAGCCTTGTCATCCCTGCAGCACGCTGGGCACACCCCGGGCCAGGACTGCTCCTTGCTCCCGCCAGGCAAGAGCGGGATGTACGCACTGGGACCCGCACCGGGGGCTGGGGCTGCTCCCCGGGGCGGTTGGGCCGTGTTAGGGGCGGTCACTGCCCTGCGGGTTGCCCAGGACAGCGGTCCCTCAGGCCGGCCCTGGAGCGCCCTTCCCCCGCCGCTCCCCTCCCCCGGCCGCACAACCGGCTCCTCCGGCTGAAACCCGACACCGGGGCCTCCTGCCCCGCCACCGCTCTGGGGCCCCGCGGGGTGCGGCGGAAAGCCAGGAGCGGATTCCGGCTGGAGGCGGCTCTAGCTGCCGGCTGCGGCGTGGCCTGCCCGGGCCATTTCGCGGCTGCCGGCGGGGGCGTGGCGCCCCGCTCCGAGGGCTCTGGTGATCCGTGCCGGAGAGTAGCGCCCGCCCAGCTGCAGGGGCGGCCTATTCAGCTGCTGTGTCCTTGCAGCGCCCCAACCGGCCCAAACCGGCTCAAACCGGCCCGAGCCGGATCTGCTTCCTTGTTCCTCAGCATTCTCCCGCCGCCTCCTCCTTCCCTTCCCCCCTCGCCCTGGCCTCCTTCTCAGAAGCACGGCAAACTTGTGCTCCCCTGCGGCTTCCCCACAGCCCAGCACAGCCCCCACCACTGCTCTGTGCCTCTAGGGCTGCTACTTATCCTCAGTCCGTGTGTGTTGTCGCTCTGCCCTGGCTGCCTAACCACATTTCTATTTCCTCCATACTGAGGGAAGTACTTTGTTTTGAACATTTGGGGTTTTTCCACTTAGAGAGGAAATAAGCAGAACAGGCTTTTCTGGTTTTGGTGAAAGCTGCCTGTCTGCAGGGACATGACTGCACCTGGGGTGCTCCCCGTCCCTTGCACCCCTGCATTTGTGTGCAGTTTTCGTTCCTGCCTGCCCCATGCTTGGATGCGACTTTTTACTACCCTGGCACATGACCCTAGCTGCTCCCTTCCTTTTTATCACAGCCCTACAAGCGCTGTTGTCTCCACTGCCCGCTGCCGCCATGACAAAGAAAGGCGTCCCTGTGCCTGCCTATTTTCCTCAGTAACTCCCATTAGTACAGGACACAAACTTGGGTGTTACCCTTTCCCTTCTGCTCCGTGCAGATGCCAGCAAGATAAGCATACCCTGTCTATGTCAGCCCATTACCGTGGAAAACGCTGCTTCTTATTCTCCCCTCCTTCCACCAACGCATTCCTCACTTTTACAGATCAAAGGCACCGTCCTACTCCATGTTGGAGGGGATCTTGTCTGGAGGTTTGACTTGCATTTCCTGCAGCGGCATGTGGAGCAGAAGGGAGACAGCACGCCTCACCCTGGCCGTGCTGTGGCATGTCTCTCAGCCGTATGGAGGCAGTGACTAGCACAACTTCTCTGTGGCTGATGGTTTTGTCATGTTATAAATGGGTAGTGCGGTGGTTGGTTCTCACAATTAAGAGATTAGTATTATGCGTATGTTAAGAGAAGTTTTATAGATGTATAGTTATGTTATTTTTATGTGTTCTCCCCATAGTCCTCTTTCCATTCCGCCTTTTATTGTTGCCACTAGTCGGAGCCGTTAGGGGAGGGCAAGCTTGTTACCAGGAGGCGCGGCATAGCAACCCCTGACCTCCAATCAAGGTGTAAGAAAGTGATCTCCACCAATGGATGGCAGAGAAGGAGTTGACTGACAAGACTTTGGGAGGTGCCAAGGGTATAAAAAGCACAGCGTCCATTTTGTAGACGAGTATGTGGCTGCTGGTTACAGACTTTCAGTGCTGTAATTGTTCTTTATTCAGTCCTTTGTTGTATTTTGTTAAGGTTTAACAAACCTTTGACATTTCTAAGTGAGTGTCGTTTCTCACAGTCAGGCATGATTTTCTTCCACGCTGAAGTGGTATACATGCCTGAGTTTTAGGCATCTCTGCTACACATTTTCCAGTTTGAGTGCAAACTTTTGTTTTTAGACCTCCATGCTTCTGAAGGCATTAACCTTACACACCTGAGGGGAAGAAGTAGATATATATGTATGCCACTCACTTCCCTGGCTTTTGTTTGATCTTCAATGGAGTAGATCTAAAAGGCAGCTGCTGCTGAAGATATTCCCCACTTTCACCTGGGCTAGCTTTGGTATTTGCCAGACATCTCCTAAGTCAATTTAGTTCGCTGACACTCCAGATGCTAGTTCCATCCTCCAAGGGAAATATTCTGCCAGATCCGTGAGTTTAGCTGGCTCACTGGAGTCCAGCAAAATGCTGCAACCAGCTGTAGAATAGGTGTGCTGCACATGTGGGATGTAGCAAAGGAGTAAACAACCCTGTTTGTGGCAGCAAGCAATCGCAAGTGAGGTTAATTTGTTCTGCTGACAAGCTGTTTGTGAACAATTCCTCCTTAATGAGGAGAGGCAACCATGTGTACCTGCACCTGAATCTCCAACATTCATCATCCCTAAGGGTATAAGGACTAGGTATAAAGATTTCTCCTACAGGCCTTTCTCAGCCATGTCTGGATGTAAATATATGTGTATTGATTTTAAGGGTGGCACAAAAACCAGGCAAAAGTAATCTTGTTGCTGCATTGTGACAAATGTTTGCAAAATGTAGAGATTCTTCAAGTAAAGTGAGAAGTAAAATTTTTACTGTAATTTTTGACCCAACTGCTCTCATGCTCCCCATCCACAGCAGCATGGTGGACAGTGTTGAGCAGTATACATTCAATAGCTTAGTGTGTAGCTGCAGTGCAGCTGCTGGTGGAGCTCTGGGTGGCAGGAAGTGGCTGGAGCATCAGGCAAGAGTTTGCACAACAAAGGGCACAAGGAACCTGTGGCCAGCCAGGTGACCAGACACTCAGAGACACAGCCAAGGTCTCATCTGGAAGACCCTAGACTATCATGCATAGGGTGAATGTGTAAAAAAACAGGGCTTACCTTGTTTGTGGTTCCATCTCATGGGACCAGTTCAAGCTGTTTCTACATTACTGTACCAGTTAGAGGACTTTACTTATTTCGGATGATCTTTATGAAGTTTCTTTTGACTTATTTTTCCAGTTTGTCAAGAATACTTCTGTGCAGCAAGCCAATTCATGAAGCCCATTGATCTCTACTTTTCCCGTTTTCTGGCTGCAGGATGAGAATTCCCTTCACCAGCTGCAAGGGTCTTACAGAAGGCTGTTCACACACTATTCTCACTGCCAGCTGGTGAAGGAGACACCATTGCTCACAGCAATGACCTGACAAGAAATTTATGTGTGTGCAAACTTGCATATGTACATTTGTGTGTGCACAAGCGCACACACACTACCAAGTCAAGCCTGGAAAAACGGGAATTCACAGAATTCACTACACTATAGTGGTTTGCAGTTATGCTGTGTATTTCAAGGACTTCATGCTCCAGGAGTAGAAGAATGTTGCATTTCAAAACACTTGGTTCCTTGCCTAGCTGTAAAATAGATGATTTAAGAGAAAAAGGAAAAAAAAAGTCTTACTCTGATCTCACAGGAGGATGTGTGCAAACAACTGTCTTCTAAAATGGACTAGATCCTTTGTAGAATATACTGCTTCCCCTTCCCCACCTCATCCATTCCCTTCATCTCTCATGCCAAAGAAAATAATTGTATTTCCACGTTTTTTCTTACAGTTGAAAGTATCCCCTCATTTTCACACCTTATTTATAATTTTCGAATCTTGGCAGACCTGGCTGTGGTTCTGGAAGGCTGCTCCAACAAAGGGAAAGTCAGTGCTCTACCTCTCTTCCCCATTTCCTTGCACTCTCTCCCTGGTTTCCTCAGAAAATACTCTAGGGAAGAGGTTCAAGTTTTTAACTGTAAGTGCAAGAATAAGACTAACAAATAAAAGAAAGTAGAAACCCTCAAGAATTTAAGGAATCAGGAAACCATTTTGCATTACAACTGAATATGGATTATTTTGTAAAAGACGTACTCTACTGACCATTTTTGAAATGGGACTTGAAAAAAACCTGTGTAATGCAATATGTCTAATTTAGGATCAGCACCAACAGTCCTGATTTCGGCTGTTCTCATCTCTCTCCCTCTCCCGGTCAATGGCAGTTGTTTTTTCAGTTGGAATTTGAGTAGGGAAGTCTTTGTTTGGCTTTTATCCATACACAAAGAACTCAAAGTGAATATGTGGCTTAGCAAAAGATTTTATGTGTACATATTTGTTCCAGTTAGATATTTATATATTTAAAAATTCACTTCTGCAGTCTTGGAATGAAAACATAAGTTTTACCATATCTCTGAAAATGAGCCAGAGAAAATCAGGCAAGGGGAGTGCTCACTTTCAGTCGAGCTCAGGATGCTGGAATGATGCCATGAATAGTGGAGCTGAGAGATGGATGCGTTTCTGAAGAGGTGGTGGCAGGGAAAAGAGTTGGAGTCAGTTTAAGGGAATTTGACAGTTTTGGTATAGTTAATTGATTTTTTTTTTTTAAGGGTTAGTGTGGACATAATACACTGTAGATTGTTAATTTTTACCTTTTGCTTCAATCGGTCATATAAATGAAATGTGAATTAAAAAAGAATTTATAGTTGTGTATAATGAAAAGCCTGGGAAGAGTCTAAGGGGTACTCAGATAATGCTTAATCTTCCTGCTCTACTTCTGACAGTGCCTGTTACGGAGCAGTGATATTCTTCTGACACTAGGCAAAGAAAGGAAACGTGCCATTAGAAGAAAAAATGGCCATTAGAAGCAAGATCAGGTGATGTGGGAGGACTACAGAGATGCTATTCACTGAATTGGAGTTGAAACTGGTGAGTACTGTCAGGAACAATAAAAGAGCTTAAAAAAAACCATTAATAGCAAAAGGCAGACCAGAAACAACATTGGTCTGTTACTTGATGAGGACAGTTACTTCCCAAACAGGGACATAAACTAGGCAGAGATGTTTAATGATTTCTTTGTCTGAGACTTCTATACTTAAGATGGGCTAAAAATGAGTAAGTGTGATGGTTTTAAATCAGCTGGGAATTTAAGTTCAAATAAGCCACTCCCCTTCTCCCTGCCCCTCCCTGTTTCAAAAGGACAAATGCAACCCCTTGGGTTGAGATAACAATCTGCTAAAACAATCAGCAATGGGATGATGATAGGGAGGGTAACAGCAGCAATTAACACAAGTATGCAAAGGAGAGGGTTCTTTACACATTCAAAGGTGCTCATCACCTTGGCTCAGTTCAACATGAGACAAAAACAAGATGGCGGATGGCACCATCCGGAGACAAAAACAAGATGGTGGATGGCACCATCACCAGCACCATGTGGTCTCCTGAGAAAAAGGCGAAATGGCAGCTGTTACTGCAGCCTGGCATTCTCCTTTGAGCTCAAGAGAACAAAAAGCAGCTGTGGGAAAATGCCCCAATCTGAACGATGCTGTACCTGAACCATTGCGCCCTGCCCAGGCTGACAGCTTCTGAACTGCACTGCTCTGTAGGTTCAGCTGCGTTCAGCAGTACACAGCCAGGCTTGACGGTGTTCACCACTCCAACCTGCATTTCTCCTGAGGGACAGGAAGGGACAGGCAGCATGGATACGGGCAGAGTTCATAGAGAGGTTGCTGGCAGGCTCTCTGAGAAATTAATGGAACAAAATGGCAAACTCATGGTGTATGTTTATCTTTCTCTTTCCCCCAAACCCATGGCCCCCAAACCCATGGCCCCCAGTGATGATTTCAGGATACAGAACAGCAACCTAGCCATGCCCACACAGTGCTAGGCTCTGCCCCCTTCCCAACACCCGCAAGTAAAACTAGGACAATCAGGAATGTCAGAGTCTTTGAGTTATAAGAAAGTAGCCAATTGGAACATTTTTTATATAGAAGGCAAAGGGAAAAATTGAATCAACATAAAAGATAAGTGAAAAATCGTTTCAAAGAACATAGAGTGAAGAAGAAATGTGATAAAAACTCAAACAATTCTGTTCCAACATTTCTGTTCAGAAAGCAAAGCAAGCATTCAACAACTGTATTTTTTTTGAGTATGCCCATGTTTTTTCTGAGTGTAGAATATATATTCTCAGAAAATACAATTTACCTGTAAATCCAAAACAATCCTTTAAGAAAGCTGTATGTAAAATAGTTTTTTAATTGTCGTAGATTGTCTTATGATAATTCTTTAAATTTTTCAGTCCATTAAGCTCACTCAGATCTCCTACCCTGACATAACAATGGGATTTTTAAACATGTGTTGTTTTTTCCATACTTTGTCGTAACTGAATACTTTCCCTTTAGCAAACAAACGTTCTACTATGGAAATTTTACAGGAAACAAATTCTCCTAAAAGAAGCTTCCCTTCTTTGTTCAAAATGGTTTAGACTGTCACTGCACTGCTATTTTAATCTGACAGAAGTACGGGTTGCTGTTGAAAGGAGCAGGCTGGCTTTCCTTCTCCTGCTGTCTTCTGCCACTTCTTCCCACCCCTTCCCGTGTGCCGCTCATATGCCTGTGGCTATGTGATGTCTTGCTTGAGGGTGTCACTCTAGTTGAAAGCTCATTTTTCTTTTGCTGGCGTAGTTTTCCTGACTGTGAGGAGTGCAAACAGCATTGCCAGCCCAACGGCAGCAACAGGAAATAGTGTCTAGAGAAAGGTGGGGAGGTGAACAGTATTATTCTTTGATGTTTGTTTAATGGTCAATTTAAGCTGAACAGGAATTAGAGAAGTCATTATTTGCTAATTTTACAAAGTATTGATAACTTGATTGAAAAGTGATTTTCAGTTGAATGAATTAATCTGGTTTTTGTACTCACATACCTTTTGTTTTTCAGTAAAAGACAAATTGCTTGAGAACCACACAATTTCAATTTGGATGAACAAATAAATTGGTAGAAGTGTTGGGTATACAATCTTGGCAAGCCTCTAAGGATCTATTGTGATTTAGGAATGGAAACCCCAATTCAGTGCCTCCAACAAGACTTTCCAAACCATACACCACTTTCATGCTCCCCCACTTTTCCCCACCCCCTCCCTTCTGTGACACAATGGAGAGGAGAATTGGAGGCCAAAAGGCAAAGAACCAGGGTTGAAATAAGAACAATTTACTGGAAACAGCAATGAGATAAGAAAACACACAGTAACAGTACCAATACTTATGACAGAGGGGACAAGCAAAGAAATGATTCACAAAGAAACCTCTTAACAGTAGAGAACACTGGATGGCTATTCCCACCACATTTTCTTGACTGGAAGGAACTTCTCCCCATAAGAGAATCCCTTCCTTTACTCCTGGCAGTGACACGAGGTGATACAGAATAACCACCGTGTCCTAGCCATGCCTCTTCCTGGTTGTTGTAAAAAATAATCCTGTCCTGGCTGGAACCAGGACAGCATTTTATGGAGATACAGGTAGGCTATGCTTGCAGGCTTCAAAAGTGTCTTGGATTGGTCTAGAGATTCATAGGGCCTTAAGCTTTGGCAGAGACTGAGAGAGATGGCCACAGCTCTAGGTCAGAGTGGTCTCATACGAAGCTGCAGGAGGTTTTTGCTGGCAAGTGGACCTCTGTAACTTTGGTTCTGTATATTTGCCAAAGCTTTAGTTAATACATCCATAACAGATACACAGGTAAATGAGTAAGAAACTGTGGAACGTATGAGTAAATTAAAAATAATGACTTGAAACCAAGTCATTGGTTACTCAAAAAAGAAAGACTACAAGTGTAAAATTCATATGTGTAAATGTACGTAAACATTTTTCATAAAAATTTTATAAAAGTTCATGTGTGAATTTGCCTTTGTTCTTTATCCCTATGCTTTATTTCATCTTGGTTTGGTATTCCATAGCATCTGCCATGATTACAGAAATTAGCACAGGATTTAATGTGGAATGGGAGTTTGAATCCCTGTGTGGAAATCTGATAAAACTTCTGGAAACCTAGGTTTAGAGGATAGCAAGAATTGGTCTTGGGAACTTTCTGCATCATCTCTTTTTAGGTCAGTGCCATTCTGAAATGTCTTGAAATGCTTTAAAATCCTCAAGATGGTCAGTAAAATGTTGTCTGAAAAATATATACAGAAGCAGACATAGTGCTGCTAAACCATTTTTTCAGCACTGCATTTCAAGTGAAAGAAATATAAAATTTTATTCATTTATCTAACTTTGTTACAAAAAAGGTGGATTAAAAATGTAGGAGTGAATATTGGAAAAAGAGAGGGTCTAATTTACTGAGTTTCTTCTGATAAGATTTCCTGGGGAAGTGTTAAGTCATATTCAGGAAGCCTGGAAGCAGAAGAGATTGATCAGGTGGTGCAGAATAATCTGCAAGAGAGCTGAGAGTTGAAAGGGAGTGGAAGCTGAGATGGAGGAGAGATGAGAACGGGAATGAACAGGAGGTAAGGAATTAGAAAAATCGAGTTTGAAATTTTCTCCTGGCAAGTGATGAAACCTGCAGATCTCTGACAAAGGATGCTTGCTGAGAGCTGAATATACTTGCTGGTTGCTGGCAGTACAAGAAAGCGTCCTGGCACTCTCCCGAGCAGCTGCTTACACAGGAGTAGTAATGTTGGTCCTATACTTTCCTACACCATAGTGAGACTTTTAGAAAAAGAGAAAAAATTCTAAATCTGGAGAGAATGGGAGTTTTCTATTAAAACCAAAATAGGTTCTTGGAAAGTGATTGTGCTTTCCTGTCCTTAAATCGACATTGCATATCACTCCCTTTTCTTGAGCTTGATGAAAATAGAATAACCCTTTTGCTTGTATGTTCTTATACATTCACAGTCAAACTCCTCCTGTGAGCTTGAGTTGTTTCTGTTGAGTTGTTTAAGTCAGAGTTTATGTTTCACTTGTTTTTCAGGCAGTTAGCTTAAGGGCTTTGCATTAGTCAGGCAAATGCATTCTATGTGTTGACTTTTCATGCTCCGTGACATTTCTTTCATGTTAATTGTAGACATGGTTACAGAGACAAGATTGACATTCTAGAATGACAGCTAGGGAGACTGTAGTATCCCTAAGTTTACCACTAGGTTAATCAAGAGAGAGAATCATTACACATGCAGTCCTGATGTAGCCAGTGCAGCCTGTAGTTGGCATGTGTGACCATTGGCTTGAGTAACCCAGAACTGGCCCAGCAAAGTAAACCGGAGACTAACGGTGCTCTTGTGTGATTTCAAAGCCTGTAAGCAGAATGGAAGGAGATGAAGAAGTTGAGGAGAATATCTTTGTAAGGATTTAGAAAAGAGGCAGAAAAAACAAGTGCTGAAGTAGGGGAAAGAACTAAGAAAAAATACAAGAATCACAAGAAGAAAGGACTGAGGAACACCAAATATGAAGGAGCTGCATTTGCATGGATCTCTGCATTCTACCATCTCTGACTGCTAAAGACTTGCTGGGATATATGATAGCTAGGATTAGTGAGGTCTTGTTAACAATGGATAATGGATAACATTAATGGATAATGGATAATAATGGATATTGCTTTGTTTTGTATCCTGTGTATCCAGTGAGGCTTTTCTGTTAGATGATGGAGTGTCTGTCTGAACTGCTGTTTTACTGACTCTCCCCTGATTTACTGCTCTGGTAACCACAAGATGACAGACTGTGCTCTCTGTCTCTTTCCAAGTGCCTTGGTGAGCAGGGAGAGGTGGGAAGACATGCAACAGAGTCTGCACCCAGACTTGCAACATCAAGTTGTTGACATCTTCAGTCTGAGAGTCAAGGGAGCACCTTAAGGGCAAGTTATTGATGTTCTTATGTGCAAGGTTGTAAATCATTTGCCCACCAGACTGATTTATGTTGCTCAGTTGGGGCAGGGAGGGGGGAAGCACTCATAATCTGCTTTGTGGTTTTTGTCTTCCTCTTGTCGATGTTGGATCTCAACTACCAAACCAGAAAATGTTGGTAATTGTTACTTGTGACCAGTAAAGGTGACATACTGACTGTGTGATGATTCTCTGTGATTTTATTGGATGAATCACATATCATGTTTACCACTTGTCTGCTTGAATTCAGGTAACTGCTTTTCTTTTCTGTAAGCAGAAGAAGATTGTGCTTTGTGCAGGGACTCCTTATGCTGCCTTCTGTGAAGATGAGTGGGAGGCCCACACACTGAGGGCTGTTTGTTAGGCTGCCCTCTATGACAGTGCTTTTATTCACTTTTATGTACTTCATGAGTTTTATTCTTGTGATTCTGCTTTAGAAAAAGGAGAGCAAAAGTTGAGGTTAGAGATTACTGTGAAATACTTGGAAGAGCTCCTTGCCCTCACAACATCTTTTTAGTTCTTCTTGACTGTGGGAATCTGGGAATACTTCACAGCTCTTGGGTTCAGCTGTAAGTTAAAGTGGAAGAGAACAGGAGGACGGCAAGATGGAGCAGAGAAGTAAGTGAGAGTTGAAAAAAAAGTAGAATGTAGAACTCCATAATTCTCTGTACAGGAGAACAGTCATGGTTCTAGCTGGAGCAGCCAGTAGGAAGCAAATATTTTTGTGTGTGATCTAAGGTTTGATATGAGGGTGCATTCCCTTCCCTAAAGCCAAAAAATAAAAGATTATAGTAAAAAGGATGGGAGTTTGAAAATATTCTATGATTTTGAAGACAGTATGGTTGTTCATGTGGGGAATGATGTGACACAAGAATTTTGTTTCTCGGTTTTGACATTATGAAAATACTTGGAAGAAGTGGTGAGTTCTTCATGAGAAACCTGTGACCAGGACTGATTAACAACTAATGATTGCAGTAACAACTAAGAGGCAGTAGAAAGGTAGGAAAAAAACACAGCAAGATGTAGCATAGCAACCTATTGGACTGGATATTATGTTTAAAAAGGCTTTATTTAACAATACAGAGTTCTCTCATGGCAAGCACCTGTAGTATCTAGCAAGTTTATCAATTAAGGGAAGTAAATTTGCTTGTGGGATAGCTTGCTGTTATTTATAGCACAAATTGCTGAGACTTCAAGTGTTGCCACCTGTGTCCTCACCATTCTTTTTGGAAGCATCACAACAGGTGTGTTTTTCAGGCTTTATCCTCTCCTGCTAATGCAATTTTGGTTGGCCCAGGTCACCTGAGATGAATTCTGCTCCTTTTGAAAATACTTGAGTTTAAACACTGCTTATTTGAATAACTGCAGAAATAATTGTGAGATTTGGGAGGCTGAAACTTTGTTCACCTGAGTGAAAAGTTGTGCTCCTGGGGCCTTCACCCTATTTTGACCACCTACATCTGCATTTATATTAGCTTCACAATGTCTTCATTTTCTTGTATTACAAATGAAGAAGGCATACTATGCAAGATTTGAAGAACTTGAGGTATGTTTTCTTGTGTCTGTGTAAGTGGAACTGGGATGTTCTGAGGCAGGCACAAGCTTTTGGGATGAGGTTGCTTAATGGCGTTGCATATTTCTCTGCTTATGTGACAGTTGTGGAACAACAATGAAAGGAAAGATGTGCAACTCCCCACGGAAGTGCTGGTGAAATGACTAGGAAAATAAAGTATGTCCTCTTGAGAATTATGCTTATAATAATATATTTTAAGGGCAGATATGAAAGGAACATATCTCTGACCTCTGTTTCAGCAGACTGTAGAACTGCCCTCTCTATGTTTTTAAATCAAGCTCAGGATTTTCCCCTTAGAATTTCAAAGCAATACTAATTCTTGAGTTAAAAATTTCAGTGAGTGTCTCTAGAAACATTGTTTCTATGAATATTTTATCTGTTAGCTTCTATTTTGCACTGCTTCATGTTAATTTTAGCTGTGTTCAATACCAGCTTTCAGCATATCTGTAACTGCTTTTCTGTGAGACTAAAGGACACTTCCCTAAGAAAAAAATCTCACCACATAAACATATCTCAGTTGCTGTGAAACAGATTCTTACCTTGCAGAGCTGCAAAATGTTTTCTTATAAAGCAAGAAATGATCTTAGTAAAAAATGGTGAAGAAAGAAGAAGTTACAGTATAATTTGAATTGAAGACATTACATGGTAGCTAGTATGTAGTGGGCTTTTTAAAAAATACCATAAACAGCATATTATATTTTAATGACTATGTAACTAAGAAATATTTTAAGTTTGAATAGCAGTAATAATATCACTTTAAAGAACAGGGTTACGTGTTCATGCGAGCAAAAGTCTGGCATTTTCTAATGTTCAAATAGTGAAGGCATTGACGTAGAATTACCTCATTGTTTTAAAGTGTTATTAAAATATCAGTGGGACACTAACTCTAGGGGGCATTATGTTTACCTTTTTGGTAAAAAAATAAAATAAAAAGTAATTTTCTTTCCAGGAACAGAGAGAAGACAGTTGTTTTTTTGTGTTTTTTTCTTTTTTTTTTTTTTTTTTAGATTGTATTTTACTACGTTTTAGAAAAATTGCTTAGTTTTATGTGCCACAATGGCTCTCTTTAATTTCTGTTTGGAAAACACCAGTCTTATAAAACCAATGAAGAACCTTTGTAAAGTGGATAATAGTTTAATTTTTTTTTTTTACTCAGCAGTTATGCTGTGTACAAAATGTACTTTTATGTTGTAGAAGGAACAAATCTGTGGTTTTGCCAGTGTTATCATAAAGGGCACCTCCCCAGTTTCTGCGTAAGAGAATACTTTTGTAAAAATTGTTGCTTTTTTATTTCTATGTGAATAAATCCAGCTAGATTTACAGCAACTGATGGTTATTCAGACTATATTATCAAAAAAAAGAGAGAGAAACCTGTTCTCACTTAAAAAAAAATCATTTGACCAATGTTCACAAACGTTTGGGCTTTTCTGCAAAATAGTTCAGGCAATTAAAATAGTCTCTCTAAAAGAAAAGGTCCTATGGTATTTTGGCAGTGTGGTCACTCCAGAAGTCTTTTCACTATTTAAAAGGTTTGTGGTGTGCTTCCAGGAGAACAGAAATATGGAAGAAGAGTAGTCTGTGGCCCCTTTGTTGTTCTGTAGTTAATCCAATGTGGTGGGTTAAGGGTTATCAAGTTTTTGTGTTAAAACCACTTTAATGCCTTTGATCAGGAAAAATCAGGTCTGTATAGTATGCACTCTTGGGATATTTCTTTATAATTACAGCTAGAAGCACTCTCAGGTGTTGAGAATACCATTAGGAAATTAGAATGATGTCATAGCAATTGGAAATGAACCCCTCACTGGCTGCTTTGTTATTAAGAGTGTTTGTGTCTTACATGGAGAAATACAGTCACACATTACAAGCAGTTAGGATTTCAGATTCTCAAGAAACAATGCAGGAACCCAGCAATCTCTTTGCCAGAGATAACCACGTGATATTTGAAAAAAAAAAAAATTTCTCCAGCTAGTTTATGATTCCAAACACTGCAATTTGTTAAGTGCAGGGCTATTTTACAAAATTTATATGAGTGTGGACTATCCTATGTAGAGTAGTTTTTCTGTATTTGCAATCCTTCTGCTCTCATTCTCAGTGATTTAGTGAGTTTTCATTTTGTGTGTCCTGATCTACATTGTAAGTTACTTTTGCAAGGACTGCCTTTTAATTTATGCTTTTTCAGCAAGTCACAATTCATAGAGTTCTGATTGGAATATTGGGTGCCTACCATGAGGAATTACAATATTTTTTCTACATGTAACAGGAGTGTGTGGCTGGCAGTTCTAGCCTTTGAAAGCTGCCCTGTGTTCTGGTAAAAAGAGTAGTAACATTCTCTTTTCCAATACTCCCCTTTTTTTTTTTTTAACAGTCTACATTTGTAGCACACACAAACAAGATCTGCAAATAGCCAGCAATTCAGGGAACGCTTCATCAGAACATATTTGATGCTGGGGTTAAGCAGCAATGGAACAATGCCTTGAAAGGGTCTGGCTCGGCCCCGGGAAGGGAGAGGCTGAGCCGTGCGATGCTTTACCAATGCTGCCATCTCTTGCCCTTCTGTGGTATTGCCAGCCCTGAAAATGCATGGACAAACGGTCAGATCCTTAAAGGCAAACCCAAAACCCCTCCCTCCAGACCCTGGAGGCGACAAATGACAGCAACATATTTTTTTTTTTCTCCTAAAACCTCTCAGTTTTTATATAAATAAACTCCTTAAACACACAGCTTCATTTACCTCAAACAAGGCTGCTTTCAGTCTTTTATATTTTTTTAAAACTTCATTGAATGGGTTCTACTAACTTTGAGGTTGTTTTGAGCTGCTGTCATTCAGATTAAAAACAAACATGGAGAAACAGAGAAATTTAAATCGACAGATAAATCAAAACAACAGATCTATCCAGCAGTACTGTATGCTGCCTGAACTCCTTAGAGGTTTATTTTATTACTGGAAGCCATGATGGGAGTAGATTGGGAGTAGAGATGACAAAGTGCTTTTTCTGTGGTCACACAAGTTGAAACCCCACTTTCTTTCACTAAGCAATGGCTGCTTTGACGTTTTTATTAAATAGGGGCTTAGCTTGGTTTCCAGTGGGCCATCCAAAGTGTTGATTTCAAATGATAATTCTGTGTGGATATTATAATGATTTTGTTTCTTTTTTCTTCTTCTTTTTTTCACTTTCTTTGTCCAGAAAGATACCAGTTTCCATACCTGAAAAATTAATAGGAAAGTGTGAATTGCAATAGTCTTGTATTTTTCCACAGCTTAGCAAAAAGGCCAGTCTGGTGTTGGTGCTTTGTTTTGTTTTGTTTTGTTTTGTTTTGTTTTTTTGGTTGGTTTTTTTTTTTTTTTTTTTCCTCTGCAGTTTATCAGTGTTTTAAAAGATGCAAGTTTAAGATTTTAGGTTAAAATGACAGTTGTCTTTAAGCTAGTATATATAAAACCCACTGAAATCTGAAGGTGTAACTTTTAAATTATTGAGATAGAATAATTCTGTAGAAACCTTCTGAAATGATTTCTGTGTTTTAAAAAATAGCTGAGTTATGTTTTGATCTGTCATAAAAATTAATATGGTTAGATATTAACTTGAATGGAAGATAGCATTTCTCAACAGATCCAAGCTCTGCTGCCAGATGAAAATGAACTTGTTTCTAAATATACTCCATCCTGGACAGCTGGTATGATTATAGTCCCTGTCTTGGCAAATGCACCTGGTAGGTAAAGATATTATGCCTGTCTAGCTATTTCCACAAATTCTTGTTTAAATCCTTTTAAAACACCAAAATAAGTGGTAAACAAATGCGAGTTTAATTTACATATTTTCCGATTTTTCTCCAATTTTTACAATATAAGGTGGTGCCTTTCCAATGAGAACACTTTGGGGTTTTTTTTGAGAACTTGTCTGATATTTGCAGTACTGCTGAGAAGCTATATGTTATAGAATACTGGTCTGAATTGGAAGAGAACTGATGGTTCAGAAATACTTGGATTTGTAATACAATTTAACGTCAAGCTTCTTAGAAAACCTCACTGTAATGTTATTCTGTAACTTTGCTACTTGGGCATTTTAGTGATAGCGAAGACAACTGTATTGGTTTATTTTCACATTGGTTTTTTTATTAGTGTTTTTCTTTGACTCTTTCTGGTTGTGGTGCTCTTGGCTAGATAATTTATGGCCTAATAACGAGCTCTAGATGACTGTCCTGGTTGCCAGAGGCCTGACAGTCAGATCTGAGAAGTGTTTTAAAGACATGTTTGGTTTGAAATTGCTTTTCTGTTCTTCCCCAAATGAAACCCTGCTGCTACACACATTATTTTTGGATTTGGAGAAGCTGCAGTGGAGCAGGGATGGTGTGTGCTTATAAGGACACCTGAAAAACAAAGCTTTTTGGGAGCTGAAGCTTGCTGGGGAGGTGAGAAGTGGGCCAATTCCATTTGGAGAAGAGGAGGTGGAGTTTCACAGACTGGCATGGGTGGTAGGGTAATACTGCTGAGGCCGTGGCTAACATTTGCATTTGTGCAGGCTGAAGTAGGGGCCCTTCCCTGTCTCCCCTGATTCTCTGAATGCACGTGCTGTGGCCCTGGGCATGCTGTCCTGAGCTCTGCTGCACAGGAGCATCCTGTGTCCACCTGTGGTCCTACAGAGTGCCTGTCTCTGTGCTGATGTGTGTGGCAGAGCTCCTTACTCAGCAGGTCCCAGTGGCCATGTGGCTTCTGCATCACCGTGCTCTGGGAACAGGGTCATGCTGGCATTGATTGAGGGCTCTTCAGAAAGGAAACACATTTTCTTTGACTGGTTTGTTTGAAAGAGAGTGAGGAGAGTAAACAAAAGGTTTGACTATGTGTGAGATAACAGCAAGTAGAGTCAAGGCTCTGGTAATTTCATGAAATCTTGTGGTGTAATAAAATGATAAGCTTTCTAGGGAGCTCTAGAGGGATTCCCGGTAGCTTTTTGTTTCTATTCTGATTGCTGCTGCTTTCAAACAGCAGCTCCTAGGTCTTCTCTCTTATTTTCATTTACTTTAGTGTGGTACTTATGGAAGCTCCCATCTAACTCCTCAGCTGATCTTTGTGGCTATCTCTGCAGAATTTACCAACCAAACCTCTTTTGACTTTTTCACCTGGTTGCACTATAGACTTCCAGTCTCTCAGCTGCTTTTATACTGAGGAAGGGCATGATGTGTTTGCAACAAGCTTGTGTGAACTAGTGGTGACCTCTTTGTAGCAGCATTTTAGCTGTCTCCTCTTCCGATTAGATATTCTCTTTGTAAAAAGCAACTGTATTACAGCTCTGTGTCTTGTAATTTTCTACCCTGTTCTAGATCTGCCAGCTCATCTTCTTTGCTGACCACCAAACCTTGTCCCTTCATCTGCATTCTGTCTCCCCAGCCATTTTAGCAGTCACATGTATCACAAAAATCCCAGACAGAATCCTTTGTTTGAATGGAATTTATGCATCATGTATAAGATGTATGAATATGCAACAGGCTATTGCTTTTAAGGGTTCATCCTCTGTTAACATGTTAACAAGCCCCCTTTTTGGGGCTTATTTTGCCCAGGAAGAGGTACCCAGATTGTCTGTAACTCTTTGTTTTTGTTGTCTCGTATTGTCCTAATCCCAATTGTCCAATTTTTTTATTTTCTAATTATATTACTATTTTTATAACCACTTTATTACTATTAAATTTTTAAAATTTTAAAACCAAGTGATTGGCTTTTTTCACATGTATGAGCCAGTATGAGGCCAGTATGAGCTTGTGATACCAGAAATATGTTGCATAATCATACCTGTAGTAAGTTGGTCCCTGAGCATGTATGTATTTAGTATGGCAGAATGTTTGCTGATTGGAAACAATGCTGTCAACCTAAACATAAAGAAATGGTGTGCCAAGCCTCCTCTCCAAAATGTAATTGCCTTTAAAATGACAAGATCAAACCACTACCAGTAACAAACGAAAGCAATAATTTTTTGATTCTGTTTATTTGCTGTGTAATGTTGGAATATTTGTTGTCTGCTTGCAAGTATGCGAAGTTGTATCAAATCCCAGATTCTAGGGTAGTTAGCTGATTACAGCCTGGGCAATACTAGTTAATACTCATCAAATCCCACAAGAGTTTTGCTAGCGTGGCTACCCATATTGTGTAACTGGGGAGATTCACACCTGTGTGCTGTGAGGAGCCTGAATTTTAATGCCAGGGTGAGACATGTACATGTTACATATTGAGTAGAAGTGGGTTTAGAGAATGTGCAAGATGTCTGAGGATGTGGATAGGCTTTTTTTTGTTTCTAGGTAAGGTAGTTTAAGAAGCTCTCATCCCCAGCTGCTTGGTTTCCATCAGTGCTAGAGATTTCAGTCTCCCCAGCTGAGCTGCTGCAGTTGGATACTACAGTGTTGTCAGATCGTTATCCCCCAGCACCTCGAGCTCAGATAACCAGCTTTGAAGAACAGTAGGTGAGGAATGCTTGCACCTTTTTGTCCTCCTGGCAGTGGGAGTGAGGATCCTACTGATAGGTGTGAGGAGATTGGGGGTGACATGCATCTAAGGAATGCTAATGTCTTAAATCACTTCTAGTTTTCTGTAGAATAAACGTGTCTAACCCAAGGCAAGGCTGGAAAGGTGCTAGTAATGTGGCTTGATATTACAGACACTGAAACTCCTGCCTCAGAGGGGCTTTGTGCTTTCTCAAGAGAGATTGCAGTAATGCGTGGTGCGGGAAGGAGTGTGCATGACAAGCAGAAGATCCGTGTCCTCTCACTGAAATTTGTTTGCCATCTAGACTGAGGCTGAGCCACTGAAACTGTTTTGGGTTTTATTTCAGCATTAGAAAGTGCTATGTCAACTGCATAGTGATATGTCATCTTCTGCTCCATCACTACTCTGCATCTATCCATGATTAAATCCACATGGAGCTGTCTCATCCCTGTCCAGCTGCTGCTAATGCTTTGATTTTGATGCCCTGTGTTTGGAATCAGATCCTAATCCACATCAGAAAGCAAGCAAATGCCAGGAGCTGGAGTGCAGTTAATTTATTAAGATAGGCTGACTGAGTGTTTGCTCCATTTCTGACATTTATGCAAGGCTTGCTCTTGTCCTGGGGATATTAATGCCCAGCAAAAGTGCAATATAATGCAGATCTAAGGATCATCCATTTTATATTCATTATAATTTTAACTAATACTTGCCTGACCTCATGTATGGGGAATGATCACAACTGCTCCTGAGCATGTGTGGGGTTATGTACTCCTCCATTCTGTCTGTACTGTCACTGCCCTTCTGTCAGTGAACCAGCAAAATGGCTTTTCTGTTGGTCTCTCTGCCAGTCTCCAGGAGTTCTCAAACTAGGTCCCTTGGCTGAGATGGAAAGAAGGAAAAAGTGCTTTTCTCTGACCCTGTGTGGTAAAACTTGGAAAGCTACAGGAGAGATATGGAGATATTTAGTGAAGTCTAAAAGCAGTTGAAAACAGTTGGGTAGAAAATAAATCACCGTGGTAAGAAAAATATTGCTTTCGACATGACAAAGAAATGGAAGTTCTCTGTTCACATCCATTACTAAGGGACAGAAAACCATGTGGTGCACGAGGTTTGCATAAGTTTGTCATGTGAGATGAAGACTGTTGAAATCATTAATCCTTGCGAAGAAAGAGAAAAAATGTTCCTGGGTATGTGTTTTTGCCATTTCTACCCCACTTTTCCTTGTCTTCACTGTTGGGAATCTGTGTCCTGGAAAAATTTATAGTCTGAAATGAACATTTTTCCTTTTACCTATTACTTGCACTCAGATACGGATTTTGTTTCTAAATAACGTTACTGTTCAGCATTCAGGCATGTTCTCAGGAGGAACTGGTAATAATTTTGTCATACTCCAGATGTGAGTGTGAGCATTCCCTAATGTGCAGCAATGCAAAATTGCCTATATGTGATGGGAAGGAGGGCTGATTTTTCAGGGTTGTGGATGAGAAGTGTTCTTCTGTTCCAGCCCACCGGCACCACTTTGATGAGCCCATCAGAGCACTGAAGATGTGTACAATGAATGCTAAGCACATCGTGCAAATAAGCACAATAATAATAATAATGTTGAAGATAGGAAATGAATAATTTCTCTAAATGAAGCTTGGGCAGGAATTCAGATAGCAAGTATGTAATTAAACCAAGCTGGAACTTGATCAAAATACTGAAATGGTACTAGGAAAAAAAAAGAAAAGTTATTTAATGACTATTAGCAGGAAGAACCTTGAGTTTCTACTTCATCCGGAAAGAAGACAACTGCTGCCAGCTCCAGAAAAAATTGAATTCCCAAGAGAATGTCCCTCCTTCTCCCAAGTGATTTTCCCATGGAGAATTTTTGTCTTGGGCTGCCAGGGTAATACTCACCAGTTCTGGAGGTGGGGCAGGTATTTGTGCAGGAGAGAGACCTTGGGGCTTGGCCCTGGACGAACAGTGAGATGTCTGAGCTGAGCATGGCTGGTGCTGGCCCTGTCTGAGGCAGCAAGCAGTGGCAGGTTGTCATGGGCTGATGATGGCCAGATGCTGGGCACCCATGGAAGTGGCTCACCCCCTCCCTCTGCAGCTGCACAGAGGAGAGAAAATATAACAAAGGGTTCATGGGTTGAGATAAGGACCAGGAGAGATCGCTTATCAAGTATCATCACAGGCAAAACAGGCTCAACTTAGAGATATGAATTGAATTTATTACTACCAAAATCAGAGCAGGGGAGTGAGAAGTAAAAAAAAGCCTTAAAGACACCTTTCTCCCACCCCTCCCTCCTTCCCAGCTCTACCTTCTACTCCAGCAGTGCAAGGAGACAGGGAATGAGGGTTATGGTCAGTTGATCACCTGTGGCTTCTCCTGCTGCTCAGGGAGAGGAGTCCTTCCCCTGCTGCACTGTGGGGTCTCTCCCATGGAAGACAGTTCTCCATGAACTTCTCTGATATGAGTCCATCTTGCGATCAATAGCTCCCTGCAAACTGCTACAACACGAGTCCAGCTCAAAAGCAACAGTCCTCCTCAAAGCACTGCAGCGTAGGTCACTCTTCCACAGGGTGCAGTCCTTCACAGAAAGGCTGCTCCAGCCTGAGAGGAGGGCCCCTCTCTCCATGAGTGTCCCATGGGCTCACAGCCACCTCTCAGCCATCCACCTGCTCTAGCGTAGGGCTTCTCCA
Source organism: Zonotrichia leucophrys gambelii (assembly GCF_028769735.1). Classification (NCBI taxonomy): domain Eukaryota; kingdom Metazoa; phylum Chordata; class Aves; order Passeriformes; family Passerellidae; genus Zonotrichia; species Zonotrichia leucophrys. The sequence goes on along the minus strand of NC_088170.1, from coordinate 36,698,747 downwards.
CGGGCTGCAGGTGGATCTCTGCCTTCCCATGGATCTCCGTGGGCTGCAGGGGCACAGCTGCCTCACCACGTCTTCACCATGGCCTGCTGAGGAATCCTGGCTTTGGTGCCAGGAGCACCTTTCCCCCTCCTTCACTGGCTTTGGTGTCTGCAGAGTTTTCTTCTCACATGTTCTCATTCCAACCACTTTTTGTGGTTTGAGTGATCCAATCACTTTACAAAAAACATACGCAATCACTTTTTGTTTATCTTTGTTCTTAAATGCGTTATCACAGAGGCTTTACCACCATAATTGGCCCAGCCTTGACCAGCATGTGCCATCTTTAGAGCTGTCAGGGATTGGCTTTGCTCGACACAGAAGGAGCTTCTGGCAGCTTCTCATGGAATCCACTCCATAGCCCCCTGCTACCAAAACCAGGTCATGCAAAACCAGTATTCAGGTTTAAATAGCTGGTCCTGCTGAAGTGGATGAAATGACTGGTTACGCAGTCCTGTGCCCATCTGAACTCTGACCAGACCAATCTTTCCTAACTTGGACTCTCCAGTATAAACAGTTTATGGAAGAACGGTTTGCAGCAAGGATCTTCACCCTGTTGCAAGCCACAAAGACCCATTTGCTGCTGTGTGATAAAAACTCAGAGCTGCTGCTGGCTTTACTGGTTAGTGATTGCTCCCTCTTCTGCTCCCCTGGCTGGAGGACATCATAAATTACCAAGAGAGCCCTCCCCTTAGCTGGGTGAGGGCTGAACTTTGCTTGTGTATTTGAGCTGAGTGCACAATTAATCTGGCACAATTCACTGAGGCATAGTTCACTGAATATCCTTACACAGTAAATGAATTGTAATCAATACATTTTGGTGATGACTGAAAGGCAATTTGAAGACTAAATAAAGCAGGATGTTGAAATTTCAGAGAGTAGGTATTTTGAAAGGATTTGAGGCAAAAGGAGAATACCTGCAATTTTCTGCAATGCTTGTGATGTGGCTGTGTATGCTAACAGGATGGTCAAGCAGCACATGCCTGCATGGGCTCATGGGGAGAAGGAAGGATTGAGCCTTCATTCCTGCAGTGAAGACTAAGAAGGTGGAATGACATTGCCAGACATGTCAGGGACCCATGCTCAGTAGTTCTCCAGCCCTTTTCTCCTCCCATTTTTCATGAAAAGGATACATTGTTTAAGGCAGGGGTTTATCCCACAATTGTCTTGCTGCTCATTTGACTCTACTAAAGCCAGAGCGTCACTTAGCTGTGCTCTGGCTATGAGGGATGGTTTTACAGCCCCAAGCATGTTGGTATCTGTGTGAGACACAAGGGGCAAGGAAGAGTTTGCAGAGAAAGGCATCATTGAATGCCACAAAGCTTTAGCAGTGTTAAGGTCAGTAATCTTACAGGAGGTTCTAGCAGCTGGCACTCTGCTGCTGGCTCCCAGGTGATGGTGGTCCAAGAATGTGTGCCTCCCTTTGTCTGTGCTAAGACTCAGAGAAATTAAAGCAGCAGGAGCAGAACTGCTCAGGCTGGGACGACTGGTGAAATGGCACCTTAGAACATGGCAGTTACTTAGGAATCCTAGGATGGGAGGAGAGGGAGCTTACTGTGATGGTTTTCATAAGCTGATCTATGATTTAGGCCTGGTTGAACATGTGATCATTGGGCTGTAACCTTCTCCTAAGTGACTGGGAGGAAATCTACAATGTGAGCCGCGCTTGGCTCCCTGCCGTGCCTGCATGATGCAGGCTGCACTGGGGACTTGCTGTGCTTAAGGTGCTATGAATTGGATCCAAGCATGATTTAAGGCAATTTTCTTGTAATTCACAATCAAGCAATGGAATAGATCTGTCTTCTGAGAATCAAAAGTATTAATAACTCCCTTAGACACAATTTAGAAGCAAATGAATACCTACATTTTTTGCTGAATTTGAGAGTGTTATTTTACTGTACGGAGATGAGCTCCATTAGCAGAACACATGAATTAAAACAAAGCAGCTTTATTTGCATTTTGGTTAACTGTTCTTGAGACAAGAAAGCTCATCTAGTTGTGAATGTGTGGCAACGAAGATTATAAATGGTGCAATGGGGTTTAATCTTTAGGTTTTATATTTCTACAAAATGGCTCTCATACAGAAACATTTCCTTACCTACAGCTGAAATTTGTCACCATGGTAACCTTCTGTGTTTGGAGGGGTGGGATGCTCTAGGCAAATATGCAGCTACAACCTCAAAAATGGTAACCCAAACTGAGTTTCATTTCTCCTCTCTAACATCTGTGAGGTTCGTACACACTGGACACTGCTCACGTAACCACATCAGAGAGAGGCTGTACAGATTTAAACTCTTTTATTTTTTGGAAAGGAGCAGTGTTTGGGGCAATTTCCTCCCTTATTCAACTGGCTCCATCATTCTCTGACTGCAGCCCCAAACTGGTTTGGCTCTCCAGGTGTGCTGGACCATGCTCTGCTCTGATACCTGCATTGTCACCCACTGCTGCTGGGGAAAGCAGAAATCCTGAACGGGGCCACAGCAGCTCAGCAGTGGGGAGCATACTGTTAATTTGCTGGCCTCAATATGCACACAGCTCTGTTTTGTTTTGTTTGACATACATGTCTTGAGAGCAACTTCAGACCTTAAACTTTTTTTTAAAAATTTGTTTATTTTTGTTTATTCTGCAGAGTCAAAACCCCTTCACACAAATGTGATTAAAATTTCTGAAATTAAAATTATTAAAGCTGTGAGAGCTCTTGCCCACAATATTTGAAGGACATGTCAACATCTTGATCATTAACTTCTGACTTTTATTTCCCATTTATATGTCAAACTTCTTCGCACTGCTTACCCATGTTCTATTTTTGGGTTGTAGGAAAATGGAGGAGTTTATGATTAAAGCTCTAGACAAAGGCTGTGCAAAAGCTCTGGACAAAGACTGAAACTGCTATTAATGAACTATTGACTGCCATTAACTCTCGATATAACCATGGCTGAGTCATTCCATGTCTTTCTGCCTTAGGTCCTCGTCTGTAGACACCACCCTCTTTCTTCTTCTCCTTCTGCTTGTTGTGCGGGCATACAGTGTGGCAAGAGCTGGTGTCAGGAATGTTCCTCATCTGTGCAGGAGGGCCTTGATTTTATCTGAGGTTTCTTGGTATAGAACAAAAAAACAGTGAATAAAAATTATTCAAGGGAGTGCAATAACAAGCAAAGTGGTGACCCTACCTGTTTATTTGCTTTTTGAGAAGCTCCTGGCCTGCCACAGGAGCCACCAGTAGAAAAGGCCCTGTCATCTGAGTATGCCTTTCTTCTCCCTGTGACTGATGTTTACATCCTCTTATCTTTCCCCTGTAGAGTGGAGTAATCAAAAACATTCCTTCATGTTAAGGCAGGATGTGTTTGAAAGTGTTGTCTGGCCCAGGCTACCTCTGGCTTCAGTGCCTACCTTTGCTCCTTTGAGGCCATCTGCTAATCTGAAGTAGGACACCTTTAGTAGGAAGATCAAGTTTAACAGCCCCGGAGCCACTGGCAGGCAGAAGGAATAATCCTTCAGGGCAATTTGAGCACGAGGTCCACTTCCTGGCATCTAGCACATGAGGCTGAGCATACAATTAATATGCAGCCACCCACCATGCTCCTGTCCCAGTAGGGACTGGGGCAGAAAGCATAATTTTGGGGATTTTACAAGGCAAAAGAATATGGAGCACAAAAATTACCCGTGTTCAGAGGTTACCATCCACCATCTCCCTTCCTTTTCACTGTCATCTCCTCTTTTTGTCAAGAGCAACACAGCATGAAAGGGGAAAAAGGCACATGCTGAGGCTCTTGGTGTCTCCTACTTTCTTTCCCCTCTTCTGCTGTGCACGCTCCTCCTTTTGTCTTGTTTAGGTTGGAGTGGTGGTGGATCACAAACAGACTGTTACTAGGAAAAGACCTTGCCATTCAGATGCTTCTAGACCCCTCTCCCAGATTACTGACAGACATCCTTGCATCTGCAGAACTGGGTAGGGAAATTTGTAAGAATGTGTTTTTCATAGAGAGATTTTTGGAGACATCTTCCTATCAGGTGTATTGCACAAAATGGCTCCCTCCAAAGGAGGGAGGATCTCCCAGTCACCTTCCCCAAAATTTAAGGCAGGGTGCAGGGTGGAAAGCTATGATTTCCAAAATTATCTGAACATTTTTTCAAGTAGCTTTGTTTGCAGGCTCAGACTGGCTTGGGGGATGAATGGAGGTTGTGCTGGGTGCCTGTTGCATTCAAATAAATTGCTCCTTTCCCCAGAGCTCCAGCTCCTCTGTGCAGCCAAATCATGTATGTTTGCAGGAGACAGTATGCTTGTGTTTCTCCCACGACCCTGCTGGCTCATTAGTGTTATTTCTGGAGGTCTTGTTTCCACAGTAACAAGCAATTACCATTGTTCCTTGGACTGCCAAAGTTACCACCAGCAACGCAGAGGAAGATGCGTTATTCTCTATATTGGGATAAAATGCCTTCATATGTCTTGCTATTCACTGAATGCCAATCCTGACGCAGGTCCTGTGCAAATAGCACACTCCACCCCCTGCCAATGCTGCTTTTGCTGGTATTAAGACATGCCAAATTCTGAAAAGATCCAAAATGATCTCCTCTGGTCTGTGGCTACACTGGTAACGACAGGGTCAGGATTTCAGCAGCAGGATGACTGTACCAATGGTAGCTCTGGTAGGAATATAAATAGAATAGCTTGGAGGCAGTTCTTTTTGCATTTGTGCTTAGCCCTGTTCTAAGTAATGCCGGTGAGTGACGTCAATGAAATATACTCTCTGTTTTCACCCTATAGCTCCTACCAGTACTGTGGTGGAGCTCCCACATGACAGTCTGCTGGTCTTGTGTGGCAGAATGCTGTGTCTGTGTTGCACAGTCCTTCATCATCCCCAAGGGGAAACGTGTGTGCATCAGCTCCAACCATTTCTTCCGTCAGTGGCTTCTCCTTTCCTGTTTACATTTACACAGGCTGATTCAGCTAAAATGGTCTTCTAACCCCATAGAACATACCCTGAATTTCATGCACATCATAAAAAGAGTTGGCAGCTGGGAAGCTGAAGGAATATGGGCTTTTTTAGGTGAGAGCAGTGGGATACTGGAATGCTGAGGCAGCTGGATCAGGTTTCATGGCTTGGTGAGTTTTTATGGCTTTCAGTGACTCCAGTTTCCAAGTGTGACTATGTATTCTAAAAAGCTTTGGGGCCCTGTTGTAAGCTCTGAGCTCCTCTTAACAGAGTTTTCTTGTGAATGGGTGTATGTATGGATCTACATATACACACCCACTTGCCCAAATGACTAATAGCAGGTGTTGGAGGGAGAACACAGCCTCTAGCTTACATAAACCAAAGCACAAGGAAACTTACTCCAAGGAAGCTGAAGCAGAGAGATCAAGAGAAGCATTTAAAAATCCTTCTCACCTTTTGTGAAAGGTCTTGGAAACACCTGCACTAGACATTTTTAAAAACTGGACTTACCAGAGAAGGTAGAAGACACTTTCAGATCAGGTCACTGTATGAGTGTACGAGGGTGACAATACACAAAGGGTGCTGCTTTGACAGCTACCAAGATTGTACTGCTTTAGATGCCTTTAAGGAAATCAAAGTCCAACAGCAAACACACTGTCTTTTCATAGGATGGAGAAAGGGATAGAGAAAACCAATTGTTGATAAGGTCCTTCATTCTTTGTTCTGATTAAAGTCCCACCAAGTCTGCAGAGGTTGTCTGGGAAATGGGGAAAAAAAGGATCACAGGGAATGAGATACTCATGATGCAGAACAGCCATCACCTTGATGTGAAATGAACGTGGAGGAAGGAGTCAAACACAAGTAAAAGAAATGTGCCTGTCTATCACATATCAATTCTAAAGGCCATGCCTAATTTTTAAGTATCTCTTAATTAGTAGAATTGAAATGTTAGAAAGTCACTCAGTTTTCTTGTGGGCTTACCCTGAAGGCAAGTCAGCACCAGACAAAGGTTAAGAAAATATCTTTGGGCATGTGAGAATGGTCCTATGTAATTCAACAAGCTTCTCCTCCTCTTTTCTGTTGCATCCACCCAGAGCCTTGGGTTCTAGCACATAATCTTACTTTCCACATGAAAACTAGAAGCTGCTTTGTTCTAGGTGACAGCTTGGGTGGTCCATAATGAACCGAGGTTTGGTTTTGTATTGTGAGGAAAACATTCCCACCTCACAAATAAGCCAGGGCTTTGCTCCTGCTGTGGGCCGCAGGCAGTCCTGGTGCCCCGGCCTGGCGGCGGCCGCTGTGCCGAGCTGGCCCGCACACAGACACTAGGTGGAAGCCTTGGGTTGCAGTTCCACTGCAGCTGCTGACGGCACGAAGAAAAGGACTTGGGCTTTCAGCAAGGAGAGCTTTTTCTTTTCTTCCTGCCTTGACATGCTAGAAAGGGAAGTCCAAGCTCTTCTGATGCGCCATGGGGTGAGCAGAGGAATGGAGGAGAAGTGTCAGTCCCATGCCGGGTCCTCCCTGCAACAGGATCTTGTGAGCAGGGCTGTGGTGGGAGCCTTGAAATCCTCTGTGTTCTTGGGTGTGGTTGGGTGGCAAGACTGATGTAATTTATCCTGATTTATTTTTATCCTCATTTATATGCTCTGATGGGGATAATTTTGAGATCCCTGTGAGTGCACAGAAAAGAGAATTAATAATGAAAGTGAGTACCGATGAACTGCTCTATCTCGCAACAAATGCTGGTAGAACCAGCTACGATAAAGTGCATGCTGAATTTATGATGATTGCTTTTGACAAGGCCGCCAATCTGAAAACTATTCCAAATAGGGAAATTTAGAGCTAGTGCAAAGAATGAATCACAGGTTAAGTGAGAGCCAGAGGAAACTTGAAATGTTCATTTGAGAGAAATGTCAAAGTTTATGATTTCAAGGCATCTTGTTACTTTTAGTGATAAAAATACTGTTTCCAGTGTATTCCTAGAAACTAAAACTATGAACATTTCAATTAGATGCTTTTAGAAAAATAACTGATATTTTATTTTAAAAATTAGTGAAGTTTTGGTGTCGTTTCACATATCAGTTGAAATGGAGAGTTAAGTTATGCCAAGTCAAGTCTCATATGAGGCCACGTTATGCAATCCTACCAGTAACATAACATACCATGAATATAATAATTAAATATTGTTATATAATTTAGTACAGGTGATATTTTATATTCAAAGCAAGTGGTTTTTCTACGAAGTAATGAGTTTGCTATCAAAAGCAATAGCAGCTTTATTAGTCTGTGCTGAATGGAACAATTTAAATTTTTGCACTCTGAAATAGAAATGTTCTGGGTACTAGTTAGGGACCAATTGTTTTTAATATCCTGGAAACCTGATTCCAGGCTAATAGCAGGATATTGAACACATCAAGGTCTCTCATTATTAACTAAGGAACATAAAAACAACACAAGCAGAAAAATATGTTAAGAAAAGAAAAGGTTGCTTTAAAAAACAGTATTTTAATTTGAAAAAAATCTATTGTTTTTTTCCTTAAGGCAAACTTTTCAATATTGAAATTTTTGTTTCAGCTCCTTTTACATAGGGATTTTTCATTTGTACTTAGAATTTTTTGAAAAATGTTGATTTTATCAAAGTGGTTTATTCTGGTTGAAGACTGTTTCGATTAAAATTTTCGCACTAGTATGAGCTGTTATGACACACTCCTCCCTCACCCTCTGTGATAAAGCTGTGGTAAGAGTGAGTGAAATTATTGATTTATCTTTCCTTATTTTTTTCTTTTTTTTTAGTGCAACGGCTTCAAGAGCTTCATGGCTGTTCTGCAGACAGATGCACAATTGTGAAACATCAATATGGACTGCAAATCTCTACTGTCAGTCAGCTCCTCTTCCCCTCTGCATAACGTAATCCCTATCTCCACAATGCCTGCACAGATACACATTTGCAAAGATGTTTTTCTGGAGATAGTGTGCATAGCAAACACTCCCTTACTTGTTCTCATCTCCAGCAACATTATACAGAGTTTCAGTTCACAGTTCCCTGTGTTCCCCCTCCTACCACTGAAATGCAGCCAACTCCGAGCTGCGGCTATTAAACATCACACAAGCAACACCACAAAACAGATTGTGGAAAGCACAGGAATTCACAGAAAAGCAACAAATTGACAGAGGTCTGGGAAGTGATAACAAAGGATCAGAGGGAATGAATTACTCACGATGCAGAATAGCCATCAGCTTAGCGTACTGGTGATACCAGGATGCAAGGGCAGGTTTTTGAGGGTGGCACAAGGAGATGTCACTAGGAGCAGTCAGGTTTCAGCATGGGAGATGAGCAGGTCAGCTTCCTTAACCACTGAGTTTTGTCAGTCTTTCAGAGTCCCATGGAAAGGGCTGAAGGCATCATTGCTTGGGGGTTTTAGAACTGGTCAGTTTCAAGACAGGTCAAGGCACTTTCAGGGCAGATGAATAAAACAAGATGGAGCAAGTACTGTATGTATTCCCACTTTGTATGAGTCTGAGAAAACAGTTGGGAGAAAGATAAAAAAGTCTGAAGGAATCACATGTACAAAGCTATAAAACTGTGTGAACTGGTGTGATAATAGCTGTGACATGGCCAGGGAAAAGCTTCCGAAGACAGTACTCTTCTTTGACAAGAAGGTCATTTTCATGATGACCTTAAGGTGAGAAAGGAGGGAAAAGGGAAAGATCTGCAATGAATCAGAGGAAAGAGAAATGTGTGTGAAGCTATGTAGCCGTTTATGTGAGTGTGTAGCACAACAGGAATCTCATTCAGGTTGGAAAAAGCATTGCAAGTGTCTGCATATCAGTTTGCTTACACTAGTGGCTTGAAGAGGGCACCTTGGCACAAAAGCTGCACATGAATTCTTGCTGCTTTAGGTAAAGTGATGAGTGGGGAATGTTGCCAGACACTGTCAGTGAGCATTCAATGGACAACTAAGAAGCAACTGCAAAAGTCTGTTCCCAACTCAAGTTGCATAGCAACACTAAATCGTCAGATTGCCATTATGTCAGTCCCTTACATTATCCCCATTATTGCAGCTGGTTTTAGGAACCACCCAGTATGATGTTATTGGCCCACTTCACAGCTGGATGTGTGACCTTTGCCTCTTGCTGAATGATGCCATGTAATTTGCTGCAAAGGTGTCTCAAAGTAGTATACAGAGGGAAAAACCTTTGATGATCCATTAACACAGACTGTGCGGAGCAAAGGATGTGCCTGTGTGGCATGGGGCAGGAAAAACAGATCAGGGTGCATCAATGTCCTTAAAGAAGTCTAGTGTCTGCCAAATTTGTCAGGATGTGTGTTACTCCATCATTTGTCTGAACTGAGTATTCAGTTCAGTATATACTGATCCAGTTGAGAGCCTGCATTAAGGGGTGAGCCACAGTTGCTCATGTGTTTCGAATGCTGCCAGTGCATGCTTGTGCTTGGTGTTTGGATCTCTCCTGAGGACCATTGCTGCTGTGCAATTCGAACTTCCAGCCAGCTGTTTACTGCTTTTCAGTGTAAGCACCTTGTGAGCTGTTTCCTGGTGGAGATGCTGAAGAACTAAAGTAGTCACAACATCATCATCCTGTGATGTTTCAGAAACTGCCAGTCTCTGAAAAAATACCTGGAAGTCTGCTTCTCTTGCAGGATGTTTCTAGTAACCTGCATAATGTCTTTCCTGGATGTCTTGTGTAGCACAGCATCCTCCTCCCTTTTTCATTCTATTGCTGCTTCTTTTGCTGGCCAAGATCCTGACATGCCCCTGTCATCTCTTTGCAGCCAAGGCAAGCAGGGTCGCTGGGTACCAAGGTGTGGCTGGAGTTTTAAGGATGCAAATAAAATGAATGAACTCCTTTATTGCAAACATCAGAGTGACATGGATTTAGGACACCAGGTGGAATGAAAATTACCTTTCAGGCCTTTTGCACTGGATGATGGGGAGAGTGACCTGATAAGCAAGTAGTTCTCGGTAATATATCTCCTTTCTGAAGAGTGCCTGGTTGTAAACTATACCAGCTTTTCCAAGATCACCACTGCAAATTATGAACCAGCAAACAGATCTCAGAAAGAAAAGACAGACTGCCTGCTCCCTCTTTGTATGGAGTAATGGAATTATTCTGCTTCATTAAAACAACTGATGAGAAAACAAAGAACCTCAAGATTCAGTTCCTCTGTTTCTGTGCCCGGAATGCAAAGCACACAAATGGCACAACACCTGGACTAGGACCTACAAGTCACTTTTGCTTGATATCAAGGAGACTGAGCTTGGACAAAGTCTAGCACAGCAGATGATAAACATCCGTGTATGACATTGCTAAAAGAGATCTGATAGCTATGGAGTTACCCTTAACAAAGGAACATCTCTTTAATGCAAAATAGCTTAGCAGTTCTTACAATAAAGGAACAAAAGCTGTTTGTCTGATTTTCACCTTTCTTCCCTTTAGTACTCCCCTGAACTGCTGGATGGGACACTCAGAAAAGCTTATTTCCCTCTTCAGGAGAGAGTCTCCTCTCTCTCTGTTTTTGATGTATCTTGCTTCCCTGGAGGATGAGGGATTTGAGATCATTAGTGAGACAGCAGGTGTTGGAGTGGTCATTGGCACCCACCAGCTTTGTAGCTCAGTCATCCTGAGGACTACTCTAAGGAGGGATTTATCCAAGGGCTCTGCAGAGCAAATAAGATTTGCAGCTGCTCTACATGTTTTTGTGGACAGTCCTGGCAGTTCAGTGAAGGAGTCAGTACTGAGTTTTAGGCTGTGTCAGCCAGACTAAAGTATTTTACGTTACCCTGCTGCCATGGACTGTCTGGAAGTACAGATATGAGAGACTATTCCATGGAGCCAATTCATGTTTGATAATTAATATGGCTTTTCCTTTTTAACTTGAGTCTTCTAGTTTATGGTGGATAAACTAGAAGGGCTAAGGGTCCCCCTTGATGAGTGGAGGTTCTTTTGTCAGACTTTACACTATGGTCAGACCTCTGTAAGATTTCTCTAGACATATCTCTATCAGTTTCAGTCTGTGTTACCAAGTACAATCTTTACAGTGCCTCAGCATTATTTGACAATCTGAGTTTCCTATGACCTTTGAGGATAACATTTGCAGGTTAAAATGTGCTGAATAAGGACAAATGAGAAATGCAAAAGAAGTGAAAATATTCAGATAGTAAAGAAAAATCATCTTCTGTCAGCATTGTTTGCATGTGTGCTCATTTCTTATAAACATTCAAAGGCTTGAGTTTCCTGTTGCTATTATATGTGGAAAACAAATGTCAAGACTGCACATGAGTACTTTCCATAAATTAATATTAAATGTGCAGACACATTTCATCTCAAAGTGCTTGTACACTCCTCTTGTCAGAAAGCAGAATAAATGATGATCAGAATCACCACCTAGGGCTGGTTATTTCCATCTGTAGTTATGAAAATGCTCTGCAAAGAAGGTCAGGAATCATAGCCTCCAATTTTGCAAATGGGACACTGTTCCTCAGTAAAGCCACTTGTCTGGCAGTCAAAGAGCTTCCACCTCTCTACCAAACCTGCAGAGGCAAGTGCAGATGCACATTTGATTATTTTCACTTCTGCCCTCGACTACCCCTTTTAAAAGGAGTCACTCACCCTTTCATTTATTGCTCAGCACGTGAGGTTGTCCATCCCCACCCAGCAGAGGCTGCTGTCCATCCTGTGAACTGAAGGCTTTGTAAGCATGCCTTGCTGCTTCCCTTCAGGTCACCTCTGCTTCTGCCTTCAGTGCCCCTCACTGCAAGGGATCTTTTCTCCCGTGCATCTCTTTTGGGCTGCCCAGAGGCCACCTTCAGCAAATGTCCTGGCAGAAGAGTCCTGATTGTGTGCTTCAGTCTTCTGTATGTTTCTTTCTGTCCTTGTCTTGCTCTCAGGGGCCTCTCATTTTCCAAGGCTGTCAAACAAAGATTTGTAGTCCTGAGTCCTCTCTGCTTTCTTGTGTGTGTTTTCATCCTGACAGTCCCCCAGACTGTGCAGAGGTGCAGGAGGGTTATAGGGTGAATGTGTTGTTTTGTGCCAGAGAAGATTTTGATAACGCATTTTACAAGGTTCCCTGGGAAGATGAGCTTGGTAGTGGCTTCAAGAAATGAAATACATTCAGAAGGGGCTTGATCACAATGTTTGAAGTAACGTATATCAGAAGAGGTCTCGTTGGGAGCACCTTTTCTTCCTGCCTTTCCAGAAACCAACAGAGGGCCATTTGGAGAAAAACTGGCAAATGCAGTACCTGGCTGCTTCACACAGTGGTGAATAAACCATGAGGTATGTTGCCACTGTATGTTCTGGGGACCACAGATGGAAGTAAAAAATCCCAGTAGCTTTATGGAGTAAGCCAGCTTCCAAACTCCTAGGAACTGAAATGTTTGAAATGTTTCTTGAGATACCTTGCACAACTTCTTCTCAAGGCCTCTCAAGGGGACACCAACAACCCTGACTGTCCTTGCCCAGCATTTCTCAGGGCTTCTTCCACTCTGCCCAGGTCCCAGGCCCTCAGAGCCACCAGCCTCTGTCCAGCTAGGCTGCAGCAGGGATGCTCTCCAGCTCCCCACAGCTCTGCCCTGCTGCTCCACAGAGGTACCTGATGCCATGGGATGGGGTCGCCCCTGGTGCCTCCCAGATGCTCTGCTTCTTAGCAGGGCTGTAGGGATATTCCTGTGGAGCCCCCAGCCTTCCTAGGGCCCTGGCACTTCTTACACAGTTTTGTAAGGCTGCAGCCTCCTCTATATAAAGTATATATCATCACATGCTATAGTCAGTAACATTTCTAAAGTGGGTGATTCTCTCCCAATATGCTGCTTTTATCAAAAGCAATGGAGTTAATGCCTGCCAGGATACAGAACTTATTGCAGAGACTGCAAACGCGATACTTGGACTAGTAAGTCATTTTACCAATGCTCTTCCTCTTAAAAGTGATCATTGTTAGAAATCATTGATCTTTTCCTTGTCCTCTTAGTACGACAATATCACAGCTCCAAAATGGAAAGCCTTGCTGTGTGAGCAGAGATACACAGATCAATATCCCTTCTTGTGGCAGCCAGTGAAAATGTGTGGTGCAAAGGTAGACTTCCACAGTGCTGTTAGCAGGAACATCAAATGTCATGGCAGTTGAAATGGAAAAAGTGAATTTAGATGTTTATGGCATCAATCTGCCTTCTTTGGAATTTAAGCATCATTATTTGGAGGATAGTTGCAACATTTTGTTATAAAACTTCTGGAATTTCTAGGGAGAAGGAGGGGAGTGAAGCTAGAAATATCTGCCAAAATAGTTGTATCTCACAGTGTTTGGGCACATTTATTTCAGAAAGGCAGGTGGTGACCAGTGGCAGGACCCAAGGGAACCCAGGCCTGAAGTTGTGTCAGGGAAGGTTTAGGTTGGGTATCAGGAAATGATTTTTCACCCAGAGGGTGTTTGAACAGCTCCCCAGGGCAGTGGTCACAGCACCAGCCTGGCAGAGCTCAAGAAGTTTTGGGCAATGCCCTCAGGCACAGGGTGTGACTCCTGGGGATGGTGCTGTGCAGGGCCAGGGACTTGATGATCTTTGTGGGCCCCTTCCAACTCAGTGTGTTCTTTGATCTCGTGATTCTATAGTCAATCAGAAGAGGGCAAGGGCTCCATGCTTTAGTTAACACACACTCCTATCCTTACTGAAACTGCAGGCTACAATATCTTCTAGATTTACCAGCAGATACATTGAAGCTCAACAACAAAGTCTCCAACACCAAAATCCATGAACTAAAGCTTAGTCTTGGCACAGCCCAAGTGAATGTGGTTCTGGCTCTTCTCTTAATGAGATATTTGAGCAAAACATGTTGCATTTATTGTGAGGATTTTCTGGCATCATGCAGGACAGAGGGATCATGGGCAGATTCAACATTGTTTTAATAAAAAGGAAATAACTTTTCAGACCAAAGAGCTATAAAATATTGGTGTCTTGACTTCCATCACTTCATTGTGTTGGGTTGTGGGAGGGGAGTTTTTTCCCTAGTAGAAGATTCTTGTTGTGCTTTTTGGTGTGAATGCCTAGGTCAAATTCACAGCCTAGCTGCTTCTCATTCTTAGGAGGGCATGGCTGGGCTGCCTTTCTTGCATGCTGCTTAGTGATGGTGGCAAATGTGGGATCTGACAGTGCATGGAGTCTGAGAAATCCCATAGGAAGCCTCCACACAGAGGATTTAACTTGTGATTAAAAACAAGACACGGCTGCATGTGTATTAACCTTCTCTCTGCAAAACCCAAGAAGGTTTCCAAACTCTCTCCTCCCCAAACCTCCACCACTTTTCCTTTTTCTTTGATTCCTCAGATAAAAATAGGGTGACAGAGGGACTGTGGGGTAAGCAGCTGGAGTAGAGCGGAGCCAGTTGCCATAGAAACCAATGAGCCACTTAGCAGCACTTGCCTTCCTTCTTTGCCTGTGGATTTATTTTTTCCTCTTTTCATGGAGGCCGAGTGTGGGGTGGCAGGAGAAGTCCCACACCAGCTGAGACACAGCTCCCTGCCCCTGTGGCCACCTGGGATGCCACCGTTCTCTCAGGATCTGCCTCCCAAGTGAGGAAGGGGAGAGCGAGGATGGACTTCAGGTGGAAGAAGGGTCTGAGCTTAAAGGCTTGTACACATGCTGGGTTTTTCCCCCTCACCCTGGCATCTTGTTTTCCTCTTGTGCTAGATAGCACTTGGTTGGTGCCCCAAATATTCAAAGAGGACACCCCAGGCCACCTTGTGCCCTGCCCTGTCTCTAAAGATGGCAAACAGCAGCAAGTTGGGTTTTATGCTGTATTACACCCCAGGTTTGAGTAGCAAAGACAGTAGCTTTGAGGTGAACATATGGGTTAGAAGAAGAGAATATTCCTTTCTTCCCAGGTCTTCTTTCCATCATGAAAAATTAACACTTGGGTGATTATTTAAAATAGATGCCCAACCTACTTTTGGTTCACATGGGGCTAAAGTTGCTTTAATTTCACTGCATATACATTTCTCAGTGGGGAAAACCTATTTCCTTGAAAGATCAGAAGCTCTAAATGGAATACCTGAAACATATTAAGCTATAATTTGGCTACACCTGATTTGGGTTTGGAGTGTTTGATATTCAGTAGTTTTTCTTCTTTTCTTTTTTTTTTTTTTTTTTCTGATACTGAAGAGACATACATTGTTAGGTAGCACATACTTCACTAAGTTTATTTTTAAACTTAGGAAATATTATCACTAGCAGAAAAGTACCAGATTGGCAGCTCTTGGAGAATAAAATCATCTCTTCAGCCCTGAAGTGACAGAGCCAGTTTTGGCAAGACCTTCCCACACTGCTCCTCATCCGTATGCTCCAAATGTTGCTTCCTCATAACCCGAGTCACGTGAAAGAGCCCCAGCTGCTCACACCTGGATGCAAACCCCAGGTGTCTGCTGGCAGGTGCTATTTTCTTCCTCACTCTGTGCTATGTAGAAGTGGTAATGGGAAAGACAGTCATGCATTAATGGGTGCTGCAAGCACAGTAAAGCTGTAAGGAATTTGCCAGCAGAACCATGCCTGATAAAGATTCCTGATGTAGTGCTGCTCCTTCAGGTTGCATGTTACCAGCTCTTCTGAAACTAGGGAGAAAAAGTCTATTATCTAGAAATCATGGTAGATAAAATTGAAAGCAGTTTCTAGAGATTTCGGCTGGATAGTTTTCCTCTGGGTAGTCTGAAAGAGGGGGTTTGTATTTGATTTATCCTTTGAACATGAATGGAGGACTGGAAGATAATAAATGGCATCACACAGCAGTACATACAGGGAAGTATAAATTATAAATTTTGAATCTTTATGACATACCTGCAAAGTCAAATGTATTATTTAACTTCTGCTCATCAGAGAAGGCCAGGCAAGACATGTGTGATGGAGTTAGAACTGGGTCAAAGAGATACCAGAGAAGACCTGAACACCTCCTTCACTGCGAGGTGGTGTGGATATCCCAAGGATGCCATTCTGCAGCTGCTTAGAAGAGGTCAGCTTTGGCTCTTGATGCTGACTCTTAGTATTTACTTGGCTGTACCACATCGTTGACACCAGCAGGACCTAACTATGCTCTGAAGAGCTGTGCTGCTGGGTAAGTCCGCTTCAGATCTTGCAGACCCATAGAAGAAGCACGGCAGAAACATGGGTAGGGTCGTGCTGTGTTCTGGTGTTGTCCTGGTTGGCACAGCAGTCTTTTTGGAGCCCTTGATGTCAAAATAATGCAAAACAACCTTGGGGTTTCGTTAATGTGTCACATCAGTGTCATTTATTTAGTTGCCCATGCTTTCTTCTCTCTCCTCATTTTGGCCCAGGGTCCTGTGCAGCAGCTCACGTGCAATTAACTGCTTTCCAGCAATTAACTGAGATTGCAGTACAAAAATTTGATGTGAATTAAAATATATCCCCAGATTTAGGCAGCTTGATCCAGGTTTGGTGGTGGCCTATTTCTCAGTGAAATGTGTAACAGCAGCCAAGTGTCTTCTCTTGTATATTATTATGTTTCTTAATTTCATGGTATGTTTTCTTTGTTTGTGGTAGTAGCCTGAAGTCATGCATCAAAACTCTTACTGTATTCATGAAAACATACCAAAGGCGAGCTTCACTGGCTAATTAAATCTTCTCTGATGCACACTGGCATGATAAATATAGATTTAAAATAAACAAAATGTTCTATTATAGAACTTCTCCTATTCTATTCACCTGATGTTATCAGAAGGGTCTGGCCCAGGAGGCAGGATGTGCTGAATGCTACACAGGAAATAGGAGGAGCAAGAATTGGGGCAATTTGGTACAAAAGGAAGAGGGTGTTTGAACACAGAGGAATTCCTGTATGCTAGAATAAAAAAGGCAAAGGTTACAAAGCAAATTCTTCCATCATCAAGATCAGAAACTGCATGTCTTCTGTTCTCTTTAGGAGTCATTCAGAGCTGCAGCTTGTTGGCTGCAGAAAGCAAATGAGGTTTGGGAAGAGAAGAACTGAACCCCACAGCAACAGCTTGTGGTGGAGGGGAACAGAGAACTGTCGAGCACACTGAGCATCAACAACAGATGGGTTTTTGTGCAAAACATGGTGTCATGGTTAGCCTGGGGACGAAAGATGGTGGCTTTCCATTTCTACATCAAAGGAAGAATAGGTGTGTTCTTGATGG
Organism: Zonotrichia leucophrys gambelii; assembly: GCF_028769735.1. Classification (NCBI taxonomy): domain Eukaryota; kingdom Metazoa; phylum Chordata; class Aves; order Passeriformes; family Passerellidae; genus Zonotrichia; species Zonotrichia leucophrys. The sequence continues at coordinate 36,681,608 of NC_088170.1, read as the reverse complement.
TTTGAACTTATAGGTGGAGATTGGTTCATTTTTCCTTCCTCTTCTTCCTCTTTCCTGAAGAAACCCTTTCACTTTTTCTCTACTTCCTCAGGACCTTAATCTATGCAGAAAATCCTATCTTCAGCCTCTAAGGGACTGAGATTTTGGCAACCTCCAGTCCCCCTAACACTACTCATTGCTGCCGGTTTAGCTGAGCTGAGTGTGATGCCCTTTCCTTCCAGTCCACAAGCTGATGTCCGCAGATTACTGTATAGAAGCATTGCTGGGAAACCTATGGCAGTAGATGGAGTGTGCTGGGTAAGCAGAAGAGATAAGAAGTGACTGGGCAAGAACCAGCCAGGCTGGATTGTTTGGAGGAACCACATCTGAGATGGCTTTGCCATCCAGCTGCTAGAAACAAAACTCAAGACTCAGTGACTGGGTCTTAATGCTACTGGAAAACTCCTTACTTTGCATAGCATGTACAATTTGTAGAAGAATTCTTTGAAAAAATAAAAGGTATTTACATATAAAATTACAATGTTTGCACAGCATCTCTCTTTTCAATGCGAAATGAGTTTTTGTACTGGTTGCTGTTCACTGCTGAACCAGCTGCTGGGGAAAGCAATGAGAGAAGCGATGGCAGCTCGGGGATTGGTAAGTCAGCCACTGCCTGTACTGGGTCTAAGGAGCCCCTGGTTTGTTCCTCTCTTTTCTCTGTTACAGGGAACATAATAGAGCTAATAATTTTGTTTTAGTTAGCATTAGATGCCAGTAAGAAAAAGGGAAGATTTTATGCCTTTCTCACATGTACTGAAGAGCCACAGAACTAGCTCAGGCATAAGACCTTCCTGGAGGAGAATGGAAAAGGGTGCTTCTGTGCTGATTGTGGATTCAGGAGGGCAGCATGGCATCAGATTACATCTTCTTGGTATTTTAAGGTTTCATTATTTTTAGATTTCTTCTTTAGAGTAGAATGGTATTACCTGAAGAATGCAGTGCTGCAGTTTAAGAGGAAATAAAATGTATTCCATGGAAAATTCTGCTGCTGTGGAAAATGTGGGGCCTTGTCAGAAATCTTCTCACCAAGGAGTGAAACTGCACTCCAGAGTCCATGATATGAAGCATGAGGGGAAATGGGTTCAACTCTCTTGCCCTTTTTGGTGAGATTACAGCTGACAGTTCAGGCAGGAGGATCTGTGCAGTGAGTGGTGTGAAGTGGGATAATGCATACTGAACACTGCATGCTGGGAGACTTGCATATGGCTCTTGTTCTAAATAGTGCCTTCAGACATAGCCTGTGGAGCATGTGCATAATGGCTCTTTGCTGGAATTTTTGCAATGTATAATCTTTGATGGGAAGTGGTTGCTTCTGTATAAAACTGCATCTGCCATTGCAGCCTGCTAGGCATGTTCTGTGCATAATGTTGTGGTGTTACTGCATGTGGACATTGTTAATGCCTGGACACACTTCTGCAACAATTAATATTTTTTTCTTCATTATGATCTGGTGTAATGATAATTCATCACCGAAGTGTAAGCTCAACTACTTGCACTTCAGTAGTGCAAAGAGATCTGATGAATTATTTGTTTAAAGTCTGTAAAGACACTTTCTTCCATCTTTTCCCCCTTTCATTCTCAGATAACTCAGGCATAATGTCTTTGAAAATTTTTCCTGAGGCTTGCCAGAATACTTCATCACTAGGATGAGGCCTAGGTATGTGCAGTTGTGCTTCAAAACCAAAGGAACTGTTTGGGATTTGTTTATTTTGCAAACAAAACAAAGCCTGGCTGCTTTTTGTTGTTCTCTTTTCTAGGCTGTTAACTCTGGGTATTGTTCACTGTCAGTGCTAGCAGAAAATTAATAAATTTAAAATATGACTCCTTTGAGCAACTGAACAGAGAAGTTCCTTCTCAAAATTACTTACTGCAAACCATTCAGAGCTTGCTAGACTGCTCTGTTTTCTATGGCGCTTTGGATCGTGACAGAAAGAAACTGTGTAAAAGTAAGATATTATTATTAGCTCCATTCCGTGTTCAAGCTGGCTGATAACAGCAGCTGTCCTCTCCTTTCATTGATGTACTTGTGAGATCTGTCAATCAAGTTTGTGTCAGCAGCACACGAGGGGGAGGGTGCAAGTGTGTTTATTTTTACTGTCAATTGTATTTGCTAATGAGACTGGAGTCCATTACTAGAGAGGGAGCCTATGTGAGTTAGTGACTGAGTCAATTCGTTATCAAGTGCTGGCTTTCATGCCAAGAATTGCTGGGGAGAACTGAAAATCATCATTCCTCCACCCCCAGCTCCCCTCTGTCTAACCTTTCACATTCACTCCTGATATTAACTGGAGATCGCAGCTGCTGGAAACTGGCAGATACAATTTTACAAATGGATGCTGTCTGATGTCAACCTTTCCTCCTCCCCTCCCTGAGCATCTGACATTTCTCAGCCACACGGACAGATGATAGAGCAAAAGTGGGATTATTTCTTTATGCTCCTAATAATAATAATAATGACTTGCTTTCAAAGTGCTTTTGCTCAGTAAGGAGCGGGGATAGAATAGTGTTTATCCAGCTTGCATTTTCCATCTCATCTGCTAGTTTTTTCTGCCTCTCAACATCCTCCTATTTCCACTTGATCTCCTCCTTTCTTCTTCCTTTTTATCAGTTCTGGTCCCTTGCACGTCATATTGCTTTGGTGGTGTCCTTCTCCCCTGAGATCAGACATGGTCCTAGACCACTCTGGCTTTACAAACCACGGCTTCCAAGTCTTTTCCTGAACTGACCATTTCCCTGACCCAGCCTGCCCCTCCACAGGGCATATTTCTCACTAGCTGGGGAGACGTGCTTCATCCTCACTTGAAATAGGAGTGTGTGGTAGCTGCCCTTGGTATGAGCAGAGTTACCTGCAAATGCTGGATGGAAACATCAGTCTCCTATTCTGGGAGTTCTTGGATGCACTGCCTCACCACTGCTTAAAGCAGGCAAAGCCTCATTTTGCATGAGGCAGGGCTTCATAGTCCTAAAAAAGGATGAAATCATGACAAACTCCAAAGCCTTGGGAAGAATTTGTGGCCATCTGGCAGACAGCATCCTCAGATACAGTCTTTCAGGGACGTGCTCATCCAGAGCTGTCTCTGGTGACAGAGTGCTGTCTGCAGAGCCACCAACACAGTTCCTGCTTTGTTTCCTCATGCTCCACTGCTGGCCAAATCCAGGCTGGGCTGTTTCTGTGGGAACAAACCCTAAGGTGGTGTCATCACATGTAGGATAACGTGTGTGGCCTGCACATACCAATGGTCTCAATTGTACTTTCAGAAAAACCCTTACTTTTAAAATTCAGATCCTCTTGGTCCATTGTCATATCTTTCTCCAGGTTTGCTCTCCTCTCCAATGGAGCAATTCTTGTGTGATTCAGGGGGTGCTTTTTGCATTGTTTCATTATTTCACACCCTTTTCTGGCCTTGCCTAGCCTGCCTACCTGGCTGGTCTGGTTGAAAAAGATCCCCTTATCACCTTACACTATATGCCAGAGGACAGCTCATAGCTCTCAACTGTGATCCTAGTTTCATTGAGGAGGTGGCTACTGGTTTTTGGTGGATTCTGAAAAAGACTGGGAAACTGTTTTTAAACTGGGAGGAAGTACAGATGACCTCCCTTGTCATCTTCAGGTAAAATGGGTTGACTTCATTTTACTCCACTCACTTTTAGCACTGTAGGTGTGGAAAAGGGAAAAAGGGAGATTCCAAACCCTTCTCTCCCCCAGGCAAGGAAGAATCAGGAAGTCTTGAATGCTGCTGAGGTTGTGTAGTTTCACCCCATCCTATTCCACCTTGATTCACTGCAACCTGTGTGTTAGGCTGTGCTGGGGGTCGTAGAGCAAAGAGGAATCTCAGTAGAGGCAGGCCAAGGAATAAGGGGGAGAAGTAGAAACTAACTCCTGTGGGCTGGGACAGAATCAGGAGAGGTGGGGCTGAGAAGTTAATAATTCACTGCTGGTCCTGAGCACAAGGAGGTGTGTGGAGCAGAGGGAATTATTGACACTTGTGGGGAGGAGCTGGATTTTCTGCATCTCTAAGGGGCCAGAGTCACTGCAGAGGTGATCCAGAGTCACCATCTGCTTTTGGGAGTGCTGGTGACTCTGTGAGTGTTATATGCTGGGGAGCTGGGAATCGAGTGCTCCAAAGACTGCTCAAACACAGCAGCTTTTCCAGAGGGAAAAATATGAAGACCTTGTAGTGACTTTTCTGGAGTCCAGCTCCTAGTTTTTTTTCACTCTTTGAGGCTGGTTGTACTGCACTTACATTCCTAAATGTCTTCCTCTATTAATCCTTACAGTACCCATTTGTAAGTTATACCCTCCCACTATAAATGCAAAATCTGTTCAACAGAGGAATTTAAAGGACTTGCCCCCAGACTCAGCCAGAGGCAACTTTATGGTTCAGGTTCCTTTCTCTTGTCTCTTGTATTTTTTAGACCATAACCTCCTACCGACCCCTCCCTCATGTACCACCTTGCTTTCTTCTACTTACCTACCACAGTTAGTGTGAAACCCTCCTCTAGTGTTGATTTAGCCATATAAGAACAGTTTTCCTGCTTTTCTGCCTCAACTAATTGCTTGTTGAAGAATTTCAGCTGAAAGTGCATCTTCATAGCCTACGCTCTTGAATTTTTCTCTTCCTCTGCAATTATTTACCCCTCAAAAGTGGTTTTATTTAGCTACAGTATGTACATTAAATATGAAAACGTGGTTGACTTATTTAGAATAGTTATTATTGGATGATTTCAGATTGCATGATGATCATGAAGTAAATAAGCCTTGCTAAGTAGGTAGATAGTAATAGTCAAGGGTCATTTCAATATCTCACAAGCTTTAGTTGCCACAACCTTTGAGGATATAGGCTAGGAAGTGAAGTTCAGCTGTAATTTGCCAGTGGATATTTTCAGGTCTTTGCCTTTCTGCTGTAGTTTCTTTAGTTCCTGTATGTTGTGCACTTGGCTCTCAGCATGATTTATGGCACAGCCCAGAAGGTTGGTTGGTGAGGTAACTTTTGTCCTGCAGAGGGGATTAAAAAGCAATATTTTGTACTTATCTGGGTATATGAGTACAGAAAAAACCCAAACTCCTGACCTGGAGAATATGCGTCCAAAATTCAAGGAAGTTTAAAAACTTTCTCAGTTAAGTTTGATCTAAAATTTGCTAGAGCTGTAATTTAGATCAGATTCTAGGCAACCAGAGCCACTTTTGCTGAGGGGGTTCCAGCTTTATGTGTAACAGTCTTTGTAATTGGCTGGATAGAAATACACCAGACACGTGATGTCTGTGGCAGTACAGCTGATTCTGGGATCAGATTATTTGAGCTGAAATTGGTTTAATTATGAAGAAATATTTGCTTTTACTGCTCTAATGTAAAAACATCCTTCCATAGTGGGCAAGCATGATTTGTCCCAAGCACTGTTCTCCCCAGGGCTGATTGTTTGCCATTCTGTTCTATCTTCATCAAGAGCCTGCAATGGACTGTATGTACTAATCTCAGTGGTATGTTTGTATAATGTAAATCTACTTCATACCATAAACATATAATTTTCTACACTTCTGCATGCTTTTCAGTATCTCAGTTCATAAGGCAGCAAAACTCAAACCCTCCCTTTTATTTGGTAGGGTGTTAGGACTTTAGGCCTGGAAAAAACATGTCTGAGTAGGGCATGACAGGGGTCTAGGAGGATCACAGAGATGGGTAGGAAATTACTGTTTTCTCTTAATATGAAGAGTAGGAATCCCCAGTAAATTCATCAGTCAAAACCAAAAAGAGGCACTTTTTTTCATCTGGTGCATGCATAAATTGTGGAATTCACCGGATGGTGTGAAGGGCAAAATTATAAATAGTTCTAAAAGCATCTTGACACATTTATGGGGGAAAAAAAAAGGCCATTAAGATCTACTAAATTCATTGACACAGATGTGATCTTTGGCTCAGGAAACTCTCAGCCACAGATATCTGGCTGCTGGGAGAACACAGTGGGAGAGAGATCACTGTATATTTGCACTGTCTTTTCCTAAACCTTTGCTGATTCTTGGCTATATTCAGAGCACTGGACTGGGTGGTCCTTTGGATCCAGTACCAGATATATGCTTTGACAGCCTTAGCAATATTTCTTTAAGAGCATTAAAATGGCTTGTTTGGAGCCAAGTTCAACACTGGTATTTAACTTCACCAGCAAAGAGGTTTTTTAACTATCTTGTCAGGAGTTGTTCCTAGATATGATCAAGGGACAACAACAGCATCTCTAAAGTTAGGACAGTCAATAATCATTTGGAAGAAATGTTAACATAGCTTGATTAAATATTAATGTTATGAGTCATAGGGAGTTCTTGGAGATTGAGGAGTATGGAAAGAAGCCTTAACTCTCAGTGGAACTTTGTGAGGGAGCTATGTATTTAAGGTAAGTAACATCCAGTATGTGTCTGAGAAATACCCAGGACAAGGGTCTTTCCTGAGATTTGGATCCTTAGTACTAGGACTGTGTTCTAGCATCTTTTAAGCTGGATAATGCAGAGAGGGAAGTTCTGGCAGCTTAACTATAACAAAAGCCTGGTTTTTTTTGTCTCTAAGCTTAGCAATTCTATTTTTAATACATGGATAGTGGCAAATATACTGTATCTTTAATTTTGTCTTAACCTCTTTGTCTGCTATCAGAAGTGCCTTCAGGGAAGGTTGAACTCCAGAATCTATATTCTGAAGGGAATGTTGAACCATAAACCACTCTCAGGGTGTCCTGGGATGAATTCAAGCTCCCTCATTAAGCTTTCTGGGCTTGTATGAGATCTGGCAACACAAGATGCCAATCTGAGAATGATTTTTTTCCATCAGAAGATTTACACAGACTACCATTAGCATGAAATGAAACAGTCAGATGAGTTTCTTAAGGCTTCTTAAGAAACCTTAAGGCTTCTCCATGAGTTTACAAAATCAGGCCAAGCAAATTTTGAAATGGTTGGGAGCTCCAGTGGAGGCAGATCTTGGAGAAAATTAATTCAGTTGGAAAGGAAAAATGCACTGTTTTGTGCTGTTTGTTTTTTATTTTTTGTTCAGCAAATCTCCCTTCTTCCTTACAGTTAGCAAAGGCATTTGTTTTGAAGAAAGAGTACCAGTACTGGTGTGGATGAAGGTAGAGATCTGGTGAAAGTAAAGGCAACTTTTGTAACCACTTATGATGTTTTCAATGTCTGTTTAACTTGAGACTTGGAATATGTCATGAAAGTAATGAACATTTCACAGCTTCCAGTGACCTGAGCTTTGCTTCATACTCCCAGATGTGCCATGGGAATTCAGAGCGCCACACACACCTCCTGTCCCAGCTTATTGCTTTCCTCTTTGAATTCCTTCCAGCTCTGATCTCTTTTGCCTTTCTCTGTGTTTCCCATGAAAAGGGCTAACCTACCTGACAGGTGGTTGTGTCTGACATGATACCCATCTGCCCTCTCCCTTCCCTTCGTCATGCAATATATACTAAGCAGATTCTCATTATTGTTCTCTGGTAACTAGGCAACCATGAAATGTCAGCTTGGCCTAAATAAATAAGGCATACATATCTTTGTGATATATTTGAATCTACATACATGTAGATATCAATGTACAAGGTCATTTGAGCATGTCGGTACATGTGTGAAATCTAAGTGTGACAATACTTTGCAGTTTCACCCACGATCTTGAAGCTTTTTGCTTAAGTTTACCCATGCTCTTGTGATTGAAGTATTATCACTACCTCTAAGTGACAGGTAAGTAAGTGAAGGTATAAAGAAATAAAGTGACATTTCAATGTCACAGAAATACCCAGCTGAAATGCAGGAACAGCTTCTTGAAAAACGTATGCCTGAATATCCTGTATCAGGTCCAAATCCTTCACCCATCACTATTTCCAGAATTGCAAACAGCAGAATGGCATCTCCCTGTCATTTCTCTGTGCATCTGCTCCTCCTTAACTCTCTCCTTTTGCTCACTCACTGCATTGCTGTTGTTGTTCCCCAGATTTTTCCTGTTGTTCCCCAGTGACTGTTCCCCTGAATCAGATATCCTTTCCCTTTTCCTTAGACCCTCTCTGGCTTATTGTTCCTTTCTTTGCTGCTTTACATCTCCTTTCTGCTCTCGAGCTCTACTCCAGCCTGCTCTTTTTCCACCCTTCACCCACATATACAGAACTTGGCAAGATGCAGAAAATAGTCATTCCAAGAGAAACTGGTGGCATGTCCTTGGAGTTGGGAGCTGCCATAGGCTGCAAAAACAAGCACTCCCAAGTTGGAGGTGGAGAATTTCATTCAATGAGAATGAGCACAAGAATTACCTGGGGAGGAAGAAAGAAAACCCACCCAATCATGTAGTTTTAATAAGAGAAAGATTTCAGGAAGTTTGTCACATGTGAAATGCAGCTGTGCAAATGTTTGTTATAAGCCAGACATGAGTCCTTGCTCTGGCAGTGCAGGGCTAGTACCTTGGTATTTCAGCACCCACCAAGGAATTTCATAATGTTAAAAAAGCCCTTTAGAGAGTTGTGGGCTATTCTCAACACCCTGCCTACAGGTTATGGCCAGAGCATCTTTGTGTGCTGACAGTCCTTTGTTGCTATCACAAACCTTTCCCAATATCAGTTCCAAGATAAAGCTCACCTCCACTGTGAGCACTTGGGAATTTCCCAGGGTCTGTCTGTGTCCTGCTAGTGTGTGTTTCCTACAGCCTTGTCTTGGTTGGAAAAGACAGGTGTCTGTTAAGGGAGGCAGGAGCTTCTCTTGAAATGGAAAATGTAAACCCCCTCCCTCCAAATTATTATAATTTTGAAATTAAGTGGCTCTCAGGCAAAGACACGGGAATAGGAATAACAGTTCTTTACTAGGAAAATTAAAAATACAAATGCAAGAGTACAAAAAAACCCAACCACTGACAGAACATGACCTGACGCCCTGTTGGTCAGGGTGTTGGTAGCAATCTGATTAAATGGTGGCTGCACTCCTCCTGCAGTGGCAGGTGTGGTTCTGTTGGAGCAGTGATCCTGTAGAAGGGTGGAGTTTTCCTCTGAAGGTCCAGTGTAGATGGGCCTGGTCTTCCTCTGGGAATCCAGTGGAGAAGACATCTGCTCCTCTGGGAATCCAGTGAGAAAAGGCTGTCTCTGGTGTTCCAGAATCTCAGATTATATCCAGGTAGGAATGCTTGTCTCCTCCTCCTGGGTGGAGCATCTCACAATGGGATGATGTAATTTTATCAGTCATGCAGGGACACTGAATGGCCCATTAACAGAAGATATCTTCCCAGAGGGAAGATGGGTCATGGAAGAGATAAAGAAAACTACCCCACTTGGTTTTAACAGGTGGCCAAATTAACAGAAGAAAACTGCCCCACCTCTCACAGATGGCAATAGAACACACACCCCAGCCACATCTTGCAACCTAAGCCAAGGTTTAACCCATGTATGGTTTGGATGCTGCTCAAGACCCAGGGCAGAAACAGAGTCAGGCAAACATAAGGTCTCAGTGGATCTCTCGAGCTCTTCCTTGATTATCTGGAGAAGAATTCAGGTTTCTCAGGCTAAGGATCACTGCACAAAGTTGTTCAGCACTGAGAGAAACCAGAACCCTAGTTAAAAATAGGGATCAAGGGCTGGAGAGTGAGATTTTTTGTCCATGTAATGTGTGCCTGCCAAACAATAGCTAGGGGGTATACGTACAGTTGTATGCTGAATTTTGCTTAGGAATATGTTTATGCAAGCAGGAGGTTTGCTCTAACATAACTGCAGCTTACCCTGTGTAAATTGAGTGGGCTTAAAAGACGAGTGGGAGGAAAAGAACTGCAGCAGAGCTGGAGGCAAAAAGGGCAGGAACAGCTACCTTAAAGCATGACTGCTTAAAATTTCCTGACCCATGTGGGCACGACTCCTCTCCCTTAGCTGAAAACACACATTCAAGTCTGTGCATCTGAACAGATCTTCCATCACCCACATTCAGCCATCACAATCTTCAGCAGGCCTATTGTCAGCCAGAATATAAACCAGGACACATCCTCAGCTGGCTGCAGACACCAAAGTTGCCATGGTCCTTTCATGGATGCAGCCAGCATCCATTGTGGATGGCAGGGCAGCAGCAGGTAGCTGGGACTCTGTGGGTGAACATGTAAGAGATTCAGTCTTTCCAGGAAGGAAAAATCTCACTGCCTCCAGGTGCCTGCTTCCCCTGAGGTGAGTTTGCTTCTTTTCCATGCACAGGGAATGCTGAGGGAATGGCCTGCCCTCCCATCCCACCCATAGCTGGTGAATAACAGCAGATGCTGATCTTGGGAGTCTCTGTGAGAACACTGGGCAGAGTCAGGGCACTGGATGTCCTATGATGATCCTGACTATCACACTGTTAGTGCAACCCCCAAAACATCTTTAGGCTGTGCCAACTTGCAGACAAAGCCTCACTCCAGCTCATGGATGGCTTTATCCAGAGAGGTGCTTCCAGGAGATGTAAAGAGGTAGAAGAGGAGAGTAGCTCTAGGGACATTAACCACACTGTACCACTTGTCTTGAAAATGGCACCATTTTTAGCTCTTAGGATTGACTGAGCCCCCTAATTGCTAGTGACAGAGGGCCAGGATATGTGTAGAAATATCCGTAGAAGGATCACAAGGGAAGGCAAATGAGCCTCATCCCTGACTCGGCCAGCCAGGCTAGGTCATCCAATGGCGTTAAATTGCTCAAAAAGAGAAGTAATGGCTTTTAAACGATGCTTCCGACAGTAATTCCTCTTTTGCCTTCTACAGGGAAATATTCGGGGCAGCTGGTGGTGTAGTTCTATCTACCAGGAAGCAACAAGTCAGGCTCACTGTCAGTCACAGATGGTGTAATTAATTCTTCTAGGTAGTGTAATTAGTCCATCCTATCAGCTACGTATTTTCTCAGTCAAAATTATGCTAAAGCTAATAATACATAAAACACAGAAAACAAAAAGAAACCCAAAAAAAGGGGAAGCGATAAGGGGAGGAGAAGGGATTAGCACAAAATTTACCAGTGTATAATTTTTTCTTGTTGTACATTTCCTCTTCCCTTCAGCTTCAAACACAATTCAGAACAACTGGTGAATGTAGCAAGCAGAATGAATACAAATTGGCTTACTTTAAATAGCAGCATGTAGGACTTAGCCAAAGTCTGCTTTCAGATGCTGAGGCGAGATAAGGCACAGATCCTGCAACTAACTCTGGGCAGGCACTGTGTCAGGGCTGAGCTCCTGCACTGTGCTCTGCCCCAGAGCCTGGGGGTGGAGAGGCAGCGTGTCTGCTGCCCATGTGTGCTCCTCTTTGACTGGGGTCCCAGCAGGGCAGAGCTGATGGCAGGGCTGTGTGGAAACCTGGGTATAACTCTCCTGCAACACAGTGTGGGGTGCGTTGGCTGTCTCTGCTTCTGAGCGTAGAAGCAGTGGTCACAGATTTGGAAATTGGTCCCCAAAGCAGAGAAGGGTGAGTTACCTGGGACAGTGCCCATAGGAGAGGTCTCATGTCCATGCATGGGTAGGGGGACTGTAGCTCAGAAGACTCATGTGGACTTGGTTTCTTTCTAGCTCAGGTGCTAGTGCAGAACAGTGCTCTCAGATCCCCAAAATGTAGCTGCTGGGATAATTTCCTTGGGTCTCAGATTTGAGGGTTGATCCTAGAGAGAGGAAAACCAAAAACTGCTAGGTGAAACCTTCTTCCACCATGACATGAATTGTTTGCCCAGAGATTAGGCAGGCATGGGAGGGAGGGGATAACTAGGCTGAACTAAGGGGTCTGTGGGGCTCTACAATGAGCTCTGCTCTTGTTGTGTCACCCTGACTCCCTCTGAGCTGTTTTGGCTCCCCAGCTTGCCCAATGCACCCCATGGACTTGCAGTACCCAGAAAGGGAGAGGACGGGAGGGTGATTGTGAGGGGGGTCAGGGATGGTGTAGTGCAGCTGGGGAGGAGTTCTTGGTGCGCAGGACATGTCTGGCTCTCTGTAGTGGGAAGGAGGGCAGTGAATGATTTTGCAAAGAAAACTGGTGCTGAGAACATGAAGCTATTTTGGGCAAATAAGAAGATTCAAAGCAGACTGCACGAGTCACTCTCAGTAATGAGAGGCTTCTGAGCATGGTCAATCTCTGTAATCACTTTTGTGTGAGCTCTCCAGAGCTGAGCAAGTTCACAAAGGTGCTGTGTAGCTCCAGCACAGAGACTGGCACATGCTACCTTGGAGCATCCTGTGCTCCAGACGTGGGGTGGCCCCATGAGCCCCATGCCCTGTGGTGCCTCAGCCTCGCTGCTGAGTGACCCCACAGCAAAAGGAGAGGGGGAGCTGGCTGAGTCCCTGTGAGCGCAGAGAGCCTGTTTCCCTGGAGATAGAGCTATCTCTTTCTAAGAGTGGATTTAGCCCAGATGGGAAAAAATTGCTGAGCGGGAACAAAGTCCTTTTTTTAGAGCTTGAGGAGGCACAGCCTTCCCTAGTGCTGACCCTCAAGTCTCTGAGAGCACCCTCTCCTCTGGGAAGAGGTGGTGCAGCAGCCTGGCTATTCTCCCTGATCCTAAGCCTGCCGCCAGCAGGAAGGACTGCAGCATGGTGTGTACTGGGGGAGGGTACAGGGCTCTGGCCCTGGATGGGGTCCATCCCCTGGGCAGCTCTTGGCTTCATGCCTTCCAACCTTCCCAGTGGCTTCAGTTCAACCAGCTGAAAGTCAGCTAGGGTAGTGCTTACTATTCCTCAATGGGCACAGTGAGAATTGCCTCATGGCTACCCCTTGACAGAGCACTTGGTGCTGCCTGGTGAGAAGCAGAATCGGGGTAAGCTTACGCACTGCAAATTACAAAGCCTTTGGTCATAGAGGAGCTGGTGCAGAGCTTTTGACATGTAGATCAAAGCACAGGAGCCCACAGACCTGCAGTGTGGCTCAAGAGGGAGCTGGATGTGTCCCTCACCCCATGAGAGGTGTCCATGCCAGGAAGGCTAAAGTGCAGAAGGGACTCTGCTACCCACGAACTTTGTCCTTTAGAAGCTGAAATAGCTTCAGGCGCTGCATCTTTCTCTTAATCTCCCTGACAATTTAGTTTCTGTCTTTCTCATCTCATTTTGCTTCAACATCTCTTCTAACACCCCCCCCCATCCATCCGTCTGTCTTGTTGCTAGGTGAAAAACTTGGAGCAGCAGCCATGGAAGCTGACTCATGGCCCTGACATGGGAAACTGAGTATTGCGAGCTGCTACCGAGCCCCACTGTTCTGGGGGGCTGCAGTTGCTGTGTGCACCTCACCTGGAACCCCCACCCATTGTCTCTGGCTGCTCCCTGGCCTGGGGATGTCCTTAGCCTCAGCCTTGCTCTGAGCCGGAGCTGTGCAGTGAGCAGCACAGCTTTGATGAATCTTGTTGTGTTTCCTGGACTGACCTTGGACTTGATTTGTGGTTGTAAGGTGACTGCTGTGCTGGCTTTGCTCAGGTGCTGTGCCTGTGTTGGTGACGGTGTGGTCCTGCAGTGCCCAGCTTTTCTCGCTTTTCCTTGTGGAGCAGCCTGCCCCTTCTGCTCCCTGAGAATCTAAAGGGTCTTGTATCAGGAACCACCCCCAAATGTGGTACTTTCCTCTTCTCCATCACAAATGCTTTTCAAGGCATTCTTGAAAAGAGCACTGGTACTTTTTTGGCTTTCCTTATGCCACTGCAAGAGCGTTCAGTGTGGATATAATGAAATGGCTGCTTAGCTTCTTCCTGGAGACCAAAAACTCAGTATAGCTATGAGCCTTCTGCTAATTTTCTTTCAGTCTTGATGTTCTTGCTAATTCTGGGTTGCCATACTCTGCTAGTGACCTGGAAACCTTCTGCAGGTTGATGTTTCACCTTGGATCATGTTTCTCCTACAACAGGGTGGTGCAAGGCAGTGAATGCAAGGGACCAGAAAGAGATGGGACTTGGGCACTGTGATGCTCATGTTTCCTAGAGAAATATACAAGGTGGAATGTGGCGGGGGGGGGGTCATAGCCAGTAAAAATGGTATTTAAAACTCTTCAGATTTTTCTTCAGAGCTGAAATTATGCAGCAATTTATAGTGTCCAGGATGATCTTCGGTCACATGGTTAAAGAAGACGTGATAATCTATTAGCTTAGCATGGCAATGTTTCTTTTTGGTACATAATGACAAGCTTAGGGTGCTGTGTGTTCAGGTTTCACAGATCCCTGGAATGCTGGTGTGACAACTTAACCACCAGCTCTGGAGCTGTCAGCCTGACTTACACAGGGGCAGGGGAGGGGCATATAGCTCTCCATTATAGCTTTCCACTCCTGCTTCTGATCTCATCTGAGTACTAAGAGTACTTCAAATTCCTACTCTTAAAACTTCCTGGAGTGCAAGACCAAAGGCTTGATTTGGAGGCAGGTTAATTTGGCAGAATAATTACTGTTCTTGGTATCATGAGAGGAGACAATGATTTATCTGTGTAATTTTGGGGTTTTGTCATGACTACTCATTGCACAGGATAGGAGCTCATTACATGCTGCTGAAGCAGCCTGGGCAGAACTTGGGGAGATGAAGATCAAAGAATTGCCTGTTTTAGGGTTTTGCCCCATTCTGGGAAGAGCAGTGCTAATATAACGAATGTGTATTGGCTAACTCTGTGCAGTGACTGGGAGAGAGCACTGAGAGTAAGACCAAAGAGGAGATTGATGGAGGGAGGAAGGGCAGTCCACTGTCAGCATAGCTAGAGATCTCCACTTGGATGTGTTGCACTGCATGCTCTCTTCTTTCCCTTGTGCAGTTCTCCTATTGGGATCTGTGGTGTGTCCTCATACATGGACTATGGCTTTGAAAATGGACGAGACCTTAACTGTAGGTCAGCTCTGTAAATGAGAACAGGATTTGTTCCTTGCTCTGAAAAAGGACTTTAATTTGGCTCTTCTATGAGGTGCAGTATTAGGCTGTATTACATTTTACATAATAAAATGAATTCTGTTTCTTCTCTTACTTATGTGTACAGTATGCTGCTTGAAATAGCAGATATTTTTAATGTTTCAATAGCTTTTTATTAAAGGAAAATGGAAATGGAAACCACATTTCTTAAATGAATTTTATCTCTATAGCAGTTCCAGCAATCCAGATCTGTGTCAGTGCCAGTTTATTGCAGTCTATTTTCTCCTCAGTGAGCATCTGCTTAACAGTTCAATGCAGATACAGACAGATAGGAACATTCTAGCATGCACCTAACTCCACCCTGGGGCATGGTAGAAGTTACGTATGGTACTAATTCATCTTTTTACAGCAAAAATATTTTGGTCAAGCAAGGAGTTTTGCCCACTGAACAGGTTAAAATTGTCTTGGAATAACAGAAAATGAGGATTGTGTGCTCTCCCTCCCACTGTTTTCTTAACTTATTTTTCCCTAGAAGCATTATTTAAGCAAGCTGTTGCATAAAATTTATATTAATCTTTGTATGCTTTACCCTGATCTACATATCATTAATTGGTCTTGTGTTGTAATGTAACCTAACTGCTATGACCTATTATGACAAGTTGCAAAGCAGAAAGCCATGAAGCTCCCCCAACTCATGTTTTTGCCCTTCCTCTTTCTCTCCACTGACTAGAGGATTAAGTAAGTTTTTACTTACTTAATCTCAGGTCAAGAAATGGATCTAATTATCAGGTGGAAAATAAGTACAAGATCGAAAGCAAAGTGCTCTTGTCTGTGTTTATGGAATTGTTGAAGAAATACCATTTTGGTTAAGGAGAGCATAGAAACAGATAAAATTATCCATGCTATCTAGACTGGAAAGAGTGCTGCGAGGGAGGAGGAGGAGGAGGAGGAGGAGGAGGAGGATGGCTTCCTGCTCCAGTAAAGGCAGGGCGGTTTCCCACAGTGGAAGGCCTGTCCTTGCTGCTTAGCAGTGCCCAGTCAGTCTCAGAGTCGTGGAGCAAAATGAGGGCAAGGTTCTTTGAACAATAAAGCATGAAACAAGAGTCTTCTGTTCTTACCTTTATGCTTCTTAAAGAAATAAACTTCTTTTTGAAGTGCTCCTATCAACAGGCTTTGTTGGAGCAGTGGTCCTGGAAAGGAAGGATCTGATTGTAAGGGTCCTGCTGCAGGGTTGGGACATTGCAGAAGGGCCCTCCTCAGTCACTGGGCTCAGTCCCACCACTCTGAGGGGCCCTGCCTCATACAGGCACACAGGAGGGTACTTGCTGATGGTGATGCTGTTTTTGGCATGCCTGTGCATGACTACACCACTTCTAGGGGTGCTTGCAGAGCTGGAGCCTGATGGAGGAACAGGGATGTGTCCAGAGCAATTGGATCCCTTTGCTATCAGACAAACAAGGATTGTTTTCCAAATAAATAGTTCAGACTTCCAACTGGGAAAATCCACAGTGAATTATATCTGCTTCAGACAGAAGGTTCAAAGTAATTTTCGGGATTCCTACTGCTGTGTCACGATCTTGTCTCAGTAAAGGGAGCTGTCTCCCATGAGAGGCTTTGCAGGGACACAGCATTTTACCTGCCAGCAGAAGCTGTGGCTATGGGAGCTTCATGATGAGGCAGGGCAAAATCACATGGGTGGCTTTGGTGCAGTACTTGGCAGCACTAAGAACAGCCAGACCAAGGTTTTCTGCTGTGCCTTGGTTTTGCTTTTTTTTCCCTCTTAAGCCTTATCTTACCTAGTAATTTTTGCTCCTTGTACTTGTCATAGCAAGGGGAAGCAACAGGGACTTCATTCAGCTTTGTTTATTCCTTTCAGACAAGTGAGATACCTATGCCACTGCAGCCCTGACCTGTGGGGAGATAGAATGTAAGAGTGCAGGAAGCAATCTCACCCCTGAGAAGTTGCAGCTGTACTAATTACCAGTTAGGAGCAGGCCTGCCCCTAATAGGCCACAGCTGTGTCCAATAAGAAGAAGAGTGCTACAAAAGAGTGGATTAGCTGTTGAGGAGAAAGAGTTGGGGTTTGTTGGTTGTGCTTTAAAGAAGAAGGAGTAAGTGCCATGAGGAGCTGACCATAAGAAATCACCAAGAAGGTATGGAACTTTGCGATAAGATGACAACGCTGACCTTGTGGGGGGTGCTTTGAAGTCACTCTTCTCTGGCTTCTGATGGGGTATTGCCTTAGCATTGCCTCCACTGCTGGCTGTGGCTTTAGGCACACAAGAGACCTGGAAAGGCTGCCACCCCCTTCTCTGCCAAAGGTGTGCTACAGCTGTCTGCAAGAGCAATTATGCTAGAAATCCCTCTGGATAGGAGAAGCACTGGTGAAGATGGAGTTGGGTCCCCCGTAGATGAGGAGGGGCCCTTAGGGCATGTGTTTTGAGCATTGTGATCCCTCAGCGAATTGGAGGCTGGTTCTCCTTGGTGTGCTACAAAAAGCTTTGAGGAGAAAAAATAATTTCATCTGCAGAGGCTTTAGATAGCACTCACCCCACACTGACTTGTAGTGGGAGACTGATGTAGGGAGAGGCTGCCATGGGAGGTGTGTGGAAACCCAGCCTCCAAGCATCTCCGGCTGCAACTCCCACTTTAGCGCCTCATGTCCCTGTGACCTTGGTTTGGCACAGAGTGAATACAAAGCGAGGAGCAGCTTAGTGCTCAGAAGTGTAGCTAGCTAACTACAGCTGTCTTAGATCACCCTTCTGCAAGATCTACAGATTGCAAGGCAGGAATGGGGGTGGGGGGAGAGGATTTAGTCAGCCGATGAGCCTGGCTTCTATGTCTCTTTTAAGAAAGCGGATTTATTGGTATTAAACATGTCTCTCTTAATGTGGGTGATTTAAAATGGAAATTGTCTTTGAAAGGGGATTTCCTATTAACTAGCTGAGAAAGAAAAATAGGATAATACCATCATCCCTATACAGGGTCCATAGATGAGATGCTGGAACAGAATTATTTGGTTAACTGCTGCTTCTTCAGAAATTATAGCTTCTCTGCAAGAGTGAGACTTGCTCAGATTCCTCTGTGAGGAATGGTTGTATAGATGCTTCCATAAAGTTATTTTTATGGGAAAAGCAGCGATTTTACGGAGTCCTTTGGGCTTCAGGTGAGAATACAATGAATACTGATTCTGAGGGTAGGTTCAGGAGTGTATCCAGCTCTTGAAAGTGTTATATTTGGGGCCAGATGGAGACAGAGACACTAGAAGACTGGACTGAGTATTCACTTTCGTTACCATGCAGTTAATGCCCATTAAAGCTTAGATTAGTTAATGATTTTAGTAAGAAAAATAAAGCCTTGTCTATACCCAAATTTGAGCTAGTTTAGTTCAGGTTGGCCCAGTTATCAATTTAATTAAGTCTATGCAGCCTCTTTATGTGGGAGGATTGATTTACTTAATCTGAACCCTTTTCAGTTAGCTTTGGTTAAAATACATCTTGTTAAAATACATCAATGCAAGGGCGTGGCTGTACAGCCAATGGAATTGGAGGTGGATATATGTAACCTAGGTCTGGACAGACCAAATCCAGAATTCCTATCAGCAAACTACTGCACATGGGCTGATTACTGGCACCATTAAATGCCACAATTGGGATTTTTTATTGTCAGCGTACTGTGCCATGGAGTAGTGTAGACATGCCCTGTCAAACCTAACAACCAACTTGGAAACCAACATCCTTCTCTAAGTCTCTCAGGATGAAAGGCAATCTGCATTGGAAAGAAGTGGCCACTAAGTCTTCTCTCCCTAGATGGTCATCTTGGAGCCAACCATGGAGGTGATCCCAGCCCCTAATGGTGATACACCCGGTAAAAGCAGTGTGCCCTTCAGCTATTGGGGCTGCCCTCATACGGCCACCCATCCCAGGCTCATGGTGAGCCAGCACGTGAGCCCCTGAGCTCAGCCTTCTCCTGGGGTGACTTCTGAGATTGCCCAAGGCAGCCTGGGGAGCCTCTTTCTCAGCTGTGCTGAGTAAAGACAGCAGTTGGCTCATCCTGGAATCTCCACCCCCTCTAAACTCAGCTGATTGCAGGCAGTAAGGCCAAGCCTTCAATTTCTCCTGAGTGCCATGAGTGTGCCTTCCAAGAGTTTACTGCCTCTCATTTGCTCACAGTATCTGCTTAAAAGCTCCGGGAGAGCGAAGCAGAGAAATGACCTTCTGCCTCCATCTCCCTTGTACCGGAAGTTATGTGATTGTGAGACAAGGGATTTGGTGTTTGGGATCCACTAGTGCTGGTGCCAGGAGGTGCTGTGACTGGCACCTAAAGAAAAGCAGAAAGACAGAATAAAGAGCAGCAATTAGTCGCTTCTGGATGTTGCTGCCTTGTGTTTCTCTCCTGCCATTGTGGTTTAGTCCCTAAGGAATTTGTTCCAAAAGTGGCCAGCTGGGGTCTGCCTTCCCTGTGGCTCCAGTGGCTGACTGAACCACCATCCTCCTCAGGATGATCATGTCATTGCATCTGCCGAAGACTTGCAAGGACAATGTGTGTTTCCAAAGGCAGATAAAAACATTTTGTGTTACTTCAAAGTTTGGGGTGAGCCTGGAGGAAATACTCTGTGTGTTCCACCAGTCCTGTGGAGAGGAAGGAGGGCTTAAGGCAGGTAGTGGGCACTTGAATCTTTTGTCTTGGTCTGTTGAGAGGGAGCTGGCCTTTAGTATGTTGCATAGAATGATAATTTAGGTTGGAAATGGCAGGAGTACCTGGGATGGTGCTGTTGGTTGACGAGGGAAGAGAAGACAATGGATCTGAGTGTAATTGAGCTATGGCTGGATGAAAGAGAGGGTAAGAGACAAAATGGTGTCAGGCCTGTAAGCTTCGGAGTGGGTTTGCAGTGGGTTGCTGCGATCTGCCATGGTTGGTTGCTCAGAGATTCATGTTGCTTGGCAACCCTGTTGTCACCATTCAGATGCAATATCCAAGGAGGGGACACTTTAGTGAATACTCACTGGGAGGAGAAGGGGGAGCTGGAGGACAAGGGTGGGTACAATAACCATGTGGAGATAGGGAGCTGGTGAGCATCTTGATGCTGTACAGGGATGTGGGCAGAGCAGGTGATGAGGAAAATGGGCACCCTGTCTTGGTACCGACCAGGGTTTTGAAGACATCCATGGAATATGACTGTGTGGGGATTGTGGAGCAGGCCTCCTCATGCCCTTGTGAAGGCATGCGGGGCTGTCCAGCCAACATGGTCTTCCTCAGAATTTTGGGCTCAAAGATCCTGTGGAGCATGCTTCCATGCTTCTGCAGGAATTGGCTGTGGACAGGAATGCAGTGGAACAGATTATCCAGGGATGAAGGCTGCACAGCCTCTCTGGGCATTTTCAAGACTCATCTGGTTCAAGACCTAAGCAACCAGTTTTGGTCTCCCAGGTGATCCTGTTTTGAGCAGGAGATTGGACTAGAGCCTCCTGAGGCCCCTCCCAGCCTGAGTTATCCTGTGACCATATGACTGCCTGGTTGGTGAAGAGGGGCTGCTGTTACTTTGTGCTCTAAGATGCCCACAGACTTCAGGCCAAGCACCTGAAGTTCTACAGCACCTCTGCAGTTCCCAACCTTTGCAGCAGCCACTAAGAGAAACTTGGAAACAAAAATGCCACAGATGCAATGACAGTCAGATAAGTAGTTAATACCAAAACCTGTTTTTCCTATTCACCCCCTTGAAGGAGATTATACTCTCATTGCAGCACACAGAGGCACCAAGGAAAACTCTGTCAGCTTCGGAAGAAAGAGATTTTTAAGGACACCGCACCTTCTGATGAAAACTCTGAAAGTGGACTTTTGAGCAGTAACTCCATGGGACACTTATCTTCTGTGCATGTGCAAGATTCTTGCTATCTTATATTTTGGGGCCTGTCATTACAACCTGTGACATTGAGACCTGTGAGATTGTGTGATTAGTTATTTCAGTTCTATGCAGTAGAGCTACTGGTAGAGAAGAATAATGCAGATCCTGGTGACAGTTTGGGAGGATGGGGTTGTTATCAGCCTAGTATTGTTCTGTGTCCCTGGAAGTTAGCCACTATCAGTGATCTCATGATGCTGTTTCCATTAAGCAAAGAAACCATACAACTTGGTTTATTTTTTTGTGAGCTGGTTTATTTACAGCTAAGGACTTGTTTCCTGGATTACTGTAGAAGCAGATGATCATAACCAGTTTCCCTACTCATTTCCTTAACAGTCAGGAGAAACCTAACTCTGCTCCATGTCAGCACCATGTTCAAGTGCACCAGTGCCTCTTAGGTAAGCTGTCCTTTCAGATCACTGGGTTTTGAAGCAGGGCTATCCTGTGTGGTGGGGATCTGCTCAATACTGGCCTGCCTCCAGCATTGGGTGACCAGAATCATCCACTTGTGTCTGGTGCCTTCTACCAGATATGACCATTTCAAATGGGGATTCCTGCAGCCACTTGCATGGTCCTCCTCACTTCTTCCTTGAAGATTTACATGATTGGAATAATGACAGTTGAAGTCAGACTTCTCTGCAGCTGTTATGGTGCCCTAGTCTTTTTTAGTATTCTCAGAAAGGAAAATTTCTCACTTTGAA
Organism: Zonotrichia leucophrys gambelii; assembly: GCF_028769735.1. Lineage (NCBI taxonomy): Eukaryota > Metazoa > Chordata > Aves > Passeriformes > Passerellidae > Zonotrichia > Zonotrichia leucophrys. The sequence continues at coordinate 36,660,160 of NC_088170.1, read as the reverse complement.
TTTTTGGGGGATCAAGGCTGAGGGAGACAGTGGGAATTGGCTGAGGAACAGGGAACTCAGGTTGAACTCAACTGTTACCTTTGTTATCTGGATGCCTGCACCCAGCCCCTATCATCTTATCCTATTGCATGTTTCTTGTCAGGGATCCTATGATGTGGGATCCTTTTCTTCTGGTGGGGACCTAGTCTGGTACCAAGGCCTTTTCCAGAATCCTGTCTATTCTCAGCTCTGGGACCCAGTATATCTGGGCAGAGAGAAAAAGCCATTCTGCCCCCCTGGTTTTTTTGAGGCACTATTTAGATTTCTTTTTCCCCAGCTACAAGTGACTGACCCTGATTCCTGCTTCTGTGCTGCAGACCAGCTGTTCTGGGAGACATGGACCAACACTCCATGGGTTCATGATGTTCTCTGCATCTGCTAAGGCCAGCAGCAGCAGGTGCTTGTATACCTGTGAAGACCTTTGGAATTGCTGTGCCGTGAAGTCGCATACATCCAGGACTGCCAGCATGCAGCCTTTAAGGCCAAGGGTGCAGAGGGACAGCTGTCAGCTTCTGTTGATGGGCAGCAGCCTCAGTTCATCACTGAGGCTGTCACAGAAGGGGGAAGCACTGTCACGGTGTTCACTTTTCATCCCATCCTGATGTGCCCCATGTCACTGCACACCTTGTAGTGTCCCAAAGGGAGTACTAACAGTTTTAGTCAAACAAATTCTCCAGTTGCTGGGCCCATGCCTCTACAAATTGCCAGCCTGAGGTGATAGCTCACCAAATGAAGAAAAAGGAGTACTATGCCATTATAACATAGGGAGTAATGAATGGTTGAATGGGTTGTTTGACCTTCTCTAAGGGCATTAATGCAGGCAATGTTGGGTGTGTGTTGGATGCCTACATAGTCAGTAGTTCTCTTTGTCATCATGGTCAGGTGAGGCTTTTTTCTGCCTGTGGACAGTAACTTTTCTAGCACATAGCCACCAGCCTGCATTCCAAATGATGCAGCTTATCTAATTCTTGCATCTTTTTCTGGCTGTGTCTGGCTATCATGGACATTGCACTGTGCCTTCAGGTCCTGTTCACTTGTCATAATGTGCATGTTCATTCAGTCACCTGTAGCAGCATCCCAGGCTTTGCTGACATTTCTGTACCCTATTCTGGACACCACAAGACAGTGAGGCCAGCAAGGAGCCATTTCATCAACACTGGATTTACTGAAGTCAAACCTACCTTTGCTCAGCCCAACAACATCACCAGTATTGGGTGACTCCTGAGTTGGAAGGCACTCACAGGGACCATGGAGTCCAACTGCTGGCCCTGCACAAGAGTCACACCATGTGCCTGAGAGTATTGTCCAAACACTTCTTGAACTCTGTCAGCCTTGGTGCTGTGGCCACTTCCCTGGGGAGCTGTTCCAGTGCCCAGTCACCCTCTGGAGGGGGGAGAAATCCTTTCCTAATATGACACTAAATGACCCTTGACATAAAATTATAGTTCTGCCAAATAGTAAATCTCTTCATTACTCTCTCCCAGCATCTCTCTTCTCTCTACATCCCCTGAGCTACACAAGGAGCAATATAACTGAGACCTAGACTCTCTCTAATGTTTTTGAGGATGAAAATCTCTGGGAAAAGTGGCATTAGTGATATCCCTCTTCCTTGTGCTTTTATTTCATTAGGTTGTGGACTGTCCCTTTGTTGTCTGTGACACTGAGACAGTGTTCTCTGCAGAGGCTGGGCTATAACAAAAAACCTGTTAGGCAAAAGATAGGGGCCAAAGAAAGTTGGGTCATGCAGGAGACACCAGTCAGTTTATGACAAAAAAATTTACGATTCCTTCAGCTTGAAAACACATGGCTGTCCTTGGCCTGGGATAAGAACATGACCAACAAGGGCATAACAGCCTGCAGGTTCCCTCTTTGTCAGCATGAGAGAGCCTGGTAGCATATCAAGCCCAGGGTTCTGACTCTTGACTGACATATGGGCAGGAGCAGAGATGTCCAGCTGCATTTTTGCCAGGGGAACAAGCCATAACTCCACAGGAGTTTAATGTACTTGTGCTTAAAGGGCACAACAAATGACAAACGGCCTTGTTGTAAACCCACAGAATGCAGTCACAGATTTCCCTCTACTCAGGCAAGCCTATCTACAAGGGCCAGAGGAAGCCAAGATTTTCACTGTGAGCTGCTTTAAGCTGTCCTTCCAATAAATGTTGCCTTGCTGTAATGCCCAGCCTCCGTCCTTGGGCTGGGAAAGTTGCCAGGGTGTGGCCAAAGCTCTAGGTGGACATTTTCTCAAGATGATGAGGGAAGAGGGACAGAACATCGTGTGCTTTTCTGAATGTGGTGCTTAATAAGGAGTGAGGAAAAGGCCTAGCTCATTCACAGCAAGGGTCCGTATTTTACATTTTCCCACTGCCAGAGCATAAAAACATAATCAACACTTGCATCCTTGAAGTAACATGGCAGGTAGAGGACATACTTACAGACTTTCTGGAGAATGGAATCTGGTCAGCTGAAGATAACCTTGGCTCTGAGCTCATAAACACTGTGAAGGAGAAAGAGAACTTACATTTTAGTAAGGCCTGGTCTCAGGGTCAGGTTTACAGCTGAGATATGGAAAAAAATAAACAAAGAGAAAAACATCAGAGCATGAGACATTTTGTGGGTAGTGCATGCCATTAAAATGCTGAGGTTTGAGTTTGGGTCAGAACTAACATGAGAGTGAAAATGGGCTGCTGGGCTTCAAAGCTGTTGAGACAAATGCCTCCATTTCAATTTGATGGTAGATTAAAAGATGCTGCTGAAGTGTACTAGAGATCTTTTGCTTATTGCCTCTTCCTAGATGTCTAAGTAAAGGAGAAAAGAAGGTGGCAGTTTTCTTTAGAATATAGAGTAATCTGACAGAAATCTTAATGTTTCTTCCAGCCAGAGGGCTAAATTATTGAGTCAGCTGGCTCACTTGGAAACAGCTCAAGCAAAAGAAATCCATCTCCATTTGCATAAAGTAATTTGCCAAGGGTAGGTCTTATTTTATCAGGAAGGTGTGGTGGTGATGGAGCAGCAGGATAACCTCAGTTGCTGTAGGTAGATATTCTCTCCCGGGACTGTGGATATTCAGGCTTAACACATGCTTTTCCATCTTTTAAATTAATGAGACTACTGAATAAATGGGCAGAGGAGCAGGTGACCCTAATGCTGCCTGCTCTCAACTGACCATGGACAGATTTTCAGAACTACTTTTAAGCTCTTTAACATCTCTCTTCTGTTTGCCCCTGGGCAAAGAGCTGTCCTGGGGGACCACAGCTGCATGCTAACAGAACTAATTTTTCACTTTAAAGTGTGTGTAAAGAAAACATTTGTCTTAAATTAGATGGTCAATGCAAATGCACAATAAATGCTGTAGTGAGCACCTAACTCAAACCCAGTGAGAATGTTTCCATCTCACAGGCTCTTGGCTTTCTAGTGAAATCATTCATGCTTCTGTTTCAAGGAAGGCTTTCAGGCCCATATTTCTGTGTTAGAAAAGTGATCTGCTTTTCTAACATCATGCTGCTTTTTTTTCAGAATCCTTGACAGTATAAATAATATTTTCCTTCCCTACCATTTCTTCCCCTGCACCCTCTTGGTGAGTTATTGGTAATAACATCCGCTTCACCTGAAGGAGAAATGAGATGAACAGAGAGAGACTTGGTGCTGTTATCAACCCCAAACTTTCCCTCAACAAAAGCAGGGGCTGCTAGGATGTTGTGAACTAAGGGATTTTCAGAACTGTGCTGACAGGGAGCCCGGCTGATGACACTAACCAACCTGGTCATGCCACAGTGACATTAAAGTGAATCCCTTTGTTGAATGTACCCTCTCCCTAGGTTCTTGTGTGTAATAAATGGTATCAAAAGTTCTGACAGAGCTTGGCAGGTGAAGGAGGGCATAGGAGGGGGGTGGGGTTTTGTCTTTGCTTTGTGTACATTGTTTCCCTGTGTAAAGGACTGGAAAAAAACTATAGAGAAAAGATAGGAACCATGTGTTTGGGAGGAAAATAGTAGTGATGCTTTGACAGTATTTTTATGCCATAAGGTGTTTAAACAAAAAATGCATCCCTTAGGAGAAAACCAAATACTTGTGGACACTTCTGCTGTTAGATTTGGCCTCAGTGGTGACACATGTATTTTTAAGAGTGAAGGATTTATTTTTTTTACCTGCAGTAACTTAATATTCCAAGTGAGTTTATAATAGCACTGATTAACTGGTACCACTTAGTTTGAGTGAAATATCATCTCTGATGTCTCTCTGTACTGTTTTTTGCTTCAGACACTTTTATCAGTCTTGGAGCTATTTAACTTATCCTTTTCATAGGAAGTGGTACATGTTTTAGTAATGTCCCAGTGAAAAATCATTAAGGATTTGAAGCTGCATATGTGAAGTTGAGGTATTCTGGGTAGTGTTAAGAAATCTGTGGAATAGCAAGTAAAAAGCTAGAAATGTCCCATTGTTTTGTCTAGAGGCCATTGAGATGGAGTAGGACTTCCTAGCCACTTCACTAGCATGTAGGCCTTCTGGGTAAGAAAAATAAATGTGTTTATTTATGATAGCACTAATACTGCAGAACTTTGACCCAGCTGTAACACACGGAGCAAAGAAGTGGCATGTTATTAACTATTCTATTATCTACAACAAAGCAAGTTAAAAGGTGAAAGCCAGGGAACTTAAGTGACTGAAAACTTATTGCCCTGTATATCTGTAGTGGGCGGTTTCCCTTTTAACACTGGGGGCTGGGAAGTTTCTTGGCATGTGACTAGTTGAAGTTTTGCCTTTATGTGGATATTGTGTTAAAGATGAGACCATCTAGGTAAAGCGGATCCCTGAGGGTGCTTGCAGCAGCTCCCAGTAGCATGAGCAGTAAACTAGATAATTGGAGTGTTGGTTCTCATCCAATAATAATTTATTTCCTGGGAGCAACTTCAAAGCTTAATCCTAGAATTAAATCCCCTATTCCTCCTTGGGATTTTAATTTAGTTTTGAATGCTCTGATGGATCATCTGCTAGAACATTAAAGACAGCTTTCAGACATAAGGGTGATTTTTCTGGCTGCTGTATGCCCTGTATGGAGAATAGGTGAATGCAGGTACTTTGCTGAAGAAACTCTTCTTTAGCTTTTCATCACGATAAGCTGGCAAAAGCCACACTTTATCTTTTACTGAAAGCGGTTTTTCAGTTTCCTTTAAACCGTGAAGGCAATCTGCCTAATCCATTTTGCAGCTCTTCCAGTGAAGAGAGTCATCACTTGAATCTGGAGAGAACCAGTAAGATTTTCATCAACCAGAAAGTTGACTTTAGAAAAAAAAACCCAGATAATCTGTTTGTCTTGTTAGGATTGGAACAAGATGGAGATGACTGCCAGGAGGGTTGTGGTTTCCCATTCATTCAAGTGTGTCAGGAGACTGTATCTTGTTAAGACCAGTGAGATGGGACAAAATCTCCAGTCACTGGAATGATCTTTGCACCCCAGAGGTGGAGAAGAAAGGCATCTTCCTCAGAGTGATGCAAGGCACTGAGTACTTCAGCCTTTCTGCTTCTGAATGGCAGGGTAAAAGGGGTGCCATCTATGGCTAATGTTTGTACCATGCTTTGATGAACTGCAGTACAGCATTTGATGTTAATTACTATTTATTATTAGATAGATGTGCTGCCTTTTGATGGATAGGTTCTTCAGTCTGGATGTGCTATAGGAAGAAGAGCCATGTATCATCTTAGAGAAGTGACAGTGTCAGTTTGAAATCCTGTCTGTAGTTCTGCAGTTCAAAAATAACACATTTCCATTTGAAAGAACAAACTCCACAGTTTCTTAGTTTAATATGCCTGTATTTCATATATAAATGACCATCCAGGACAACCAATTTCAGTGAGCCTGACATTCCATACTCAAAATAATAAAACAAGTCTATAAAGAGAGAGAAAGCTATTTCTCCTTTAATCTGCTTCACATTGTTTTTGATTCTGCATGACAAAAAACCAGTCTGCTAGTTGTTAGGATTTCTGGGGCAGACTGACCATGGCAGAGACAGTAGGGGATGCTGCAACTATTGCAGTGTAAAATGATGAGAGCTCAGCTAAGTGTCCTGGTATGACAGCTGAGAGAACATGTGTAACACTTCAAAGCAACTGCAGCAGTGCTCACAATTCCCTTCTGCTGGGCTGCTGGCAGGATGAGTGTCCTCTGAGTGGCAAACAAAGTGATCAGTCTCCTTGTGTCCAGGTGTCCTTGTCTCCTGATGAGATCTCCCCACCAGTGGCTTCTGGCTCAATCTTGCTCTAGAATCTCTTGGTCCTGAACCATGTGCAAAAGAAATGAAAACAGGTTTCATATCAAAATTAAGCTAAGTCCTCCAGCCAGGTGCGTGTGCCACTCTCAGGTTTGTATGCTTGTTTCTCCACTTGCTCTCCCTTAAATTAGCTGATAAAATTTCTTCCATGCTGTTCTTTATGCATTGTGACATGGCATCCTTGTTTGTGGACCTGCGTGACCAATGTTATGGTGATCTTCCAAAACTGACACAGGCCTGGTATCTGAACACCAGGAGAAGAGCACAGATGTATTCAGCCACTTTATAACCTGACTGGCTGGGTAGAGCAGGGCACAGAGCACCGTGTAAAAGCAGCTGGAGTCCTGGTTACCATGCTCTGCAGCCCATGTGCAAACACCCAAAGGAGTGCTACTATGGAAAACCTTTTTATGGTGTGAATTACCCAGAACAGTTGATCCATTTCGTTGATTATAAGAAATTGTTTTCCATAGACATGGCTTTTCTTCTACTAATGCAAGTGTGTCTATGTTTGAACAGAGGACCTGTGAAGTGGAAGTCTTTTCCCTTAGCTGCAGACCCCATTTATCTAGGGCCCTGGAAATAGGCTCTGATTTTACGAAGTCAGCAGGTATCAAAGGGTCTTTGACTAAGGGTCAAAGCTACTGTAGAGCCTTTGGTCCCTGTCAGTGCTGGCAGAGGCTGTTCTGTTGTGACAGAATGGCTCTGCTGGATTGCATCCTCCCCAACATCATCACTGCCACATCCAGCCCTGGTTGCTTTTGATATGAGAACTTTCATTCACATTCTTTTATCTCAGGCAGGACAAAAATAATGTAGCCCTTAATTTATAGTAAACATGAACCCGTTTAAAATAAATCCCTGAATTTGTCTTACAAATAACATTTAAGTGTTTTTGAATTAAAGAGATGTTTGAAAAACTGTTTCCTATCAGAGATGCTATTTGTTTCATTTCATGCAGTTTATTCATCTTAGTTGATTGGAGAAAAAAAAAAAGCCTACCCAAGCTAGTGAGAGTAAACCCTGCCACAGTACTGTGCTGCTGTAGATTTTGCAACATTTTTTATTTGGAGCCAACCTCCACACACATTATTTACAATAACTATTACATCTTAATATAAAAATAATTTGGGGGTTACATGCTGTGCAACATCTTGAGAAGATAATTCTGAAAGCAATTGGCATTTTTATGTGCCTGATTTCAAACTTGTAATTGAGCCTGATTTCTTTGATCAAGGGGAATGTACCCATTTTGTCTGAAAAAAAATTGTTGAACTGGACACTCAGGCCCCTAATCACTATAGAGAACATAGCCCTGATGATTTATTTAGGAAGGAATGATAAATATACATATATATAATGTTTATGTAAGATGTGCATGGATATCTATCAAGTAGAAAGGCAACTAGTCTCATCCTAAAAGTAAACAAGCTTTGATGTACCATGTAACTGTGGAGTTGTGTACTTTTATAAAGAAAAACAGTTGATGAATTCCTTCATCTTAAGATCACATGGAAATATAACCTTAAATATCATTGACTTCTTTAAAATGATTGCAGCCCCTTGTCAGAAATTGTTCCTAGAAATACTTAACCCTCCATTTTGTGTTTCTAAGTAATATGCTGGATGAAAACCACTCCCTCTCTTTTTGTCAAGCTCCTTGTCAGCTTGCTTCATCCAGAAGAATGCAGGAGGACTTGTAGAGTCATAGTTTGTCCCTTCTTGCCATACAGAAAGGAAAAAACATCCCTTGGCCAAACCATATCTGCTATTCCTGTATCACTGTTATCAGTGAAAGGAATGGCAAAGTCAAATGACTAATCTCTTCAGCGATTAGCAGCTTCTGTATGTAAGTATCACTCTACAGTTCTTTTCTCCAACTGTTCTGAGATAATTTCAGATTACTTTAGGCTTTGGCTAATATGTCTTCCATTTTTTACTGAAATTAGAATGCAAAATATCATAGTCACTTTTTAAAGCATGCCTAAAAATGTTAGGAAAATATTTCTTACAGGAGAACAGCCCTTACCAGCACCCTCAGGAAGATCCAGGCTGTCAAAATGAAAATATTGGTGTCTGCTTTTGTCAAAGAGCTCAAGCACAGATTGGTATTGCTTGTGGTCACTGCAGCTACATGAAAAAATATCACTGTACACACACTACACATGGAAACAGAAATTCATTCAAGCTCCAGATGGCATATTGATATAGATGCACACACTGCTACAGCCACATTTCTGTCTACAGACCAGCAAACTCTATTTGGAGCACGTAGATCGATTCTGAGGTACAAACTGAGAAAGGACCTGGGGGTTAAGAGAGACTCCACAGTGGCTCTTTTAGGAGGCCTTCCTCCCTCAGAAACCTTGGCCATATGCGTGTTTTGCCCTGCAAATACATACCTGCAACAAAGGTGGAACACAATTCTCTGACATGTGGGATCCAGCTTTCCTTGCCTGTCTTTTGAGCAGCATCTTCCTCACTGCTCCTGGACACAGAGAGTGCTAGGTAGGTCGTCCAAGCAACTGCGTGTTCCTTGGAGGGTACCTTCAGTGAGAGGGATGCAAAGGCTGGACAGTGCAGTCTGCATCGGCACTGAGGCAGAGCGTGTGATGCTCGGCCTGGGGTCTGCTTTCCTGCAGGACCCTGGAGCTGGCAGGGAAGCATGGGGAGGGCTTTCCTCGGTGCTCTTGTTTCTAGGGCGTCACCAAGGACCATCTGAGCTCTTCCAAATCTCCTACCAAGACTCAGACATTGGCAGGATGGGTGTTTGCAACCCTAGAGTGAAGGACACTGCATTTGACACTTCCACCTGGAAGAGGTTTGCTTTGTTACCCACTCCGGCTTTTCCTGGTGGGAGCAAGACTTACTCTAGGGCCATTCTCTGGTTCTGAGAGGGGTAGAGCACACTCTTCTCAGGCCACCCATGGCACAGGAGGGGACAGGGATGGATCTGTGACCACAGAATGGATTGCCCTCCTGCAGTGAGGCTGAGAGCACCATGGGCTGCAAGGGTGCAGGCATCTATGGGCAGGGCAGGATGAGGATGAAGGCACGAGTTCCTTTCTATTCAGGCTGATTTCACGTTTCTTAGCTTCCAAGGGGCTCTGAGAATAGCAATTAAAGCACCGGGCTTAATTGTGGAGTATCCAATTTGGATATTAGCGTTATCTCTGCTCTCACTGCTTTCTTTTCCTCTGGATCCAATTCTGCTGCCTGCCTGCTGGCTGGGTGTCCGTTTCTTTCTTCTCATTATTACTATTTTATGGTTATTGTTAATACATTTTTTTTTAAAGCATTCCTGCTCTCGGTTGCTTCCAAACACGCGGGTCGCGGTCCGAGAGGGCGCCGGACGCAGGGAGCCCCGGGCGGTCCCCGCGGGGCTGCGGCTCGGCCCGGCCCGGCCCGGCTCGGCTCGACCGGAGGCACAGGTGCCGCCCGGAGCGGGCTCCCCCTTCCCCCCGCCGAGCCGAGACCTGCTCCCTCCCTCCGGCAGAGGCCAGGGCTTGGTCTCCCGTTGCCCGTGCTGTCCTTCCTCCTCGTCTTCTGCCCCCCTTTTCCCCCACTGCTCACTCGCACAGCTTCCCCTCCCCGCCCCTCGATATCTCCCCCTCCCCACCATTTTCCGCGGGTATATTTAATTATTATTAATTATTAAGCTGCTTTATTAATTCACCTTCCCATGCTTTCCCCACCTCCGGGAAGCGTTCTCGGAGCTTTTATATTGCAGAGGTTTCTTTTTTTTTTTAATGTATTTTTAGAGTGATGCTCTGAGCACTTCCATCTCCCCGCCCCTCATCTCCCACCCGGGCAGTACCAGAGAAGAGAATGAAGAAGTTGAGCATGTCTGAGGCGGATCAGCCTTGCAGGCAGAGAGGGGGGCAGTAGCTACTCAGAGCAGCCCGAATGCTTGAAGCAGGATTTGCTGGTATGTATGTGGGTCTGGATTTTATGACAGCTCTAAGTGTGAATCTTTTACCGAGCGACAAAGGAGGGGGAAAGAAATAAATATCTGCGGCTTCATTAAATAAATGCCTGCATAGCTGTAAGCCCTGTCCGGCTGTGCTGGAGGAGGTGGTGGTGGGGACACTCCCAGCCATCCACCCACCCCTAGAAAAAAAAAAAAAAAACCCAAAAAAATCCCGAGCCGAGCCCGGAGAGCGGAGGGTTGTGTCGCCGGGGCCGAAGGAGGCGGGGGCCCGCGGCAGGTGGAGCAGCCCCGCCGTGCCCCCAGCCCCGCGGCGGTGCGGGTGCGTGTGCGCGGCGGGCAGCGGAGCCGGCAGCACTGCAGAGGGGTGGGCACGGCCCTCGCCAGCCCTCGGGGGCTGGGCCCGGGGGTGGGCGAAATGCTGTGCGTGCATGGGGAGGGGGCCGCGGGGGGGGAGCCGCTTTCTCTCCGCGATTCACATCGCGCCCGCTTTCTCGTCTCGTATGCATGCCTATCCCGGGAATGGTGTAGTCAGCCCGTATCTGAATTATTTATAGACTCGTGCCAGCTGTTTTTTTTTTTAATTTTTTTTTTTAAATTCAGCTTGTGTGCACTATTGGGAAATGCGTTTTGCCTTCCTTTCTTCTCAATATATTAATGTCTTTGTTGGGGAGCGTTTTCTATCCCCTTCAGATCCCTCTAATACAGAATTGATGCTTATTTTTCCCTTCAGGAAGGGGACGCTTTGAGGATAATCATGCTTCACAGAAGAACGGCACCGACCTCCAGTTGCATTAAACACAACCTCCTCCACTAGGGCTCCAGGAAAAAAAAAAAAAAAGAGAGAGAATAATTATAAGAATAATCATTAAAAAGGCGAAAGGAATGCTTACTCTGGAACCTGCATTTGATGATCCTCACCACTCGCGCTGAATATCCTCTGAAGTGATTCTCTCCAGCTTTTGAATTTGCACCGCTTCAAGACGCAAGATTGCCACAAAGAAACCTCTATTTTTTTTTACAGCCAAATAGGATTGTTTTTTAACTCATTCCCCCACATTTGCCCCCGACCCTTATTCTTCTTATGTGGATATGCAAGCAAGAAGAGGAGACTGGACATTCCCAACATGCTCTCTCCCTTGATCTGTCCGTCTAGAGGTTCTGCTTCTACAAACCAAGGTAGGGAAATTCCTGTTTCTGTGGTTTTGCTTGCAGCTCATTTTGATACGCGGGTTTGCCCAGGGAAGATCACTCACTGTAGAACAAAAGGTTTAGAGATGCTGCTTTTAGAAGCAGATAGAGGGGAAAAAAAAAACCCAACATTTACCAGACATGTTGATTCCCTCTTGGCTCATCAAATAGGACATGAAGAGAAGGCGAAAGGGTTTGACTTAGGTACCAGGTTGTGAATTGGGGGAAAGTCCCTTGTGATTTTTTTTCGGGGGGGGGCGGTGGGCAGGTGGGGTCGGGAGAGACACCGTAGGAGGAACACGGCTTTGGAAAGGGGTGAAAACGAAAATAATTTTCATCCATCCACCCGCAAATTGCCTCCTCCTTTTCACTGGTCCAGCGGCTCCTTGCCATGCTTTAATGCGAAAGCAGAGCCGGTCAGCAACAACAGGACGTAGAAACCCGCTTGTTGCCGGGGAGGGTGGTGCGTTACCAAAACCCACGCCGGCTCTCGATCGTGAGCGGCCTAACGCGGGGGCCGGGGCCGGGGCCCGGGGAGTGGCCGGGGCCGCCCCTGGCACCGCGGCAGGAGCCCGCCCAGCGCCGGGGCCAGTGCGCCTGCTTGCGTGGAGGTGGAGGGCTATTTTAAGTCCAAGCACGTCAAGCGACTTAGCCTGAACCTACGAGGCGCTGTATTCAGGCAACTTCACGTGTTTTAATTTATCCCCGTCCCCCTGGTGCTATCAGCGGGCATCGTGGTCCCTCTTCGCCTCGCCCCATCCTTCCCCCTCGCCATCCCCCGCGCCTTGCAGCCCCTTCCCCAGCCCACTCGGGAGGGATGCAAAATGGCTATCGTGCCGCTCGGCTCTAGATACGCGAGAGATACCGGTGCATCCCGACCGTAACGTGACATGTGAGTCTTTCCGTAAGATGGTGGCAAGACAAAGGGAGCCGGGGGGTGCGGGAGCGCCGGGCACAAGGTGTTGAACGTCTCGGGGTTATTTTAAGCCTCAGCCCGTGCCCGCCGCGCCGCTTCGCCGGTCACGCGTGGGTGTGCGCGCCCCCACGCCGGGCGCGGCGGGGGCAGGGGGAGCTGCTGCACGGCCCCCCCGGGGCGGACCCCCGGCACCCTCACCCGCATGGCCAGCCCCCCGCCCAGGCTGCCACAGCCGCCTCTCCCTCCCAGACCGCAAGGCTGGCACTGGGTGGGGGGCGGCAAGAGCAGCGGGAGGCGCACCCCACGGCAGAGGGAGGAAGAGGGGGGTCATCCTCCAGCCCCGCTGCGGGGTGGGGCAAGCCTTGAGGCGCTCGGAGCCCTTGGTGCATCCCGAGCATGCCGAGGCGGGGGCGCGCCTTTCCTACCACCTCCTTTGCCTGCATCCTTCCAGCAGCTCCTTGCTACATTTCTGGGGGGTTTTGTCGGCCTATTGTTAAAAACCAAGAGCGGTTCCGCGTGAAGGGGTTGAGAGCCACCTTTCCTGACATATTCTGGCTGTGCTTCTATAAATATCTAAGGCTTCCCAGGGTATCCGCGCCTGGATCCTCCCTGCCTGAGCTCTCCCTCCCTCGCCGCAAGTGGGAGTAGAAAGTTTACCTGTGCAGAGAGGAGGGCGTGTGGGAGCCTTTCCCCCGTTTTCCGAAGGAATTTCTCAGGCCTCGCAGCTCCTGGATTTTCCCATGACCCCAGCACCGGACTGGTGGGGGATTCTAGCCCCCTTCCTCGGCCATCGCTTACCCCCGAGAGCCCCTAGGAGCACAAACCCGGGGGGATGCACGGAAAGGGGAGGGTGGGCTCAGTCCCTGCCCCTCTGCCCCCTACTCTGGGTTTTGCAGGCACATCGGACGGCAGAGGGGAAGATTTCTCGGGTGCCAGGCGAGGGTGGCAGCCGTCGGCAGCGGGGCCAGGCTGCCTGCTCCCCTCGGAGCGGTGCCCAGCTCTCTGCCCGCCGCCTGCCAGCCCTGCCCGCGGGGCACCCGGCCCGAATGGGGCCGCAGCCGTGACCAGGGCCAGGCTGTGGGAGCCAGGAGCACTGGCCCACATCCTCACTCTTTACTGCCTTTTGCCCAATCTCTCTGGCTGCTGCCTTTACCTGTGACTTTTCCTCATCTTCTCTGCAAGCTCCAGTATGGGCAAAAGGAGATGTCCGCTACCATTGCTTTCCCCACCATCAAGCACAGCTACCTCGGGCTTTGCAAGCAGTGCATGGAGGCAGCTGATCCCTCCTGCGCTGCCCCTTGGGCAGGCAGGAAGGGCCGGGTGTGCAGCACTCCCAGCTCATGGCATGCTTGTGCTCTCCCACACCCCAGGGCCGTGGGGAGCAGAGCAGGGATACAGCACCCTGCCATGACCTGGTGTGCCCCAGCTGCAGCTCTGCAGAGCAGCAGTTTGTTCGTGGGTGCAGGGTGCTCTGCAGGAGGGGAGCTGTGGGTGTGGGCAATTTTCAGCTGCTCACCCACGCCGCCCCAAAGCAGCAGCTCTTGTTGCCTCCGTTTATCTTGCTGTTCTCTGGTCCCTCACCACACCAGCTTGTCTCCCAGCCCTGGGTGGAGGTCTCAGAGGGTTGGGACACAATGGAACAGGTTGAGGGCAGAGTCGGGAAACAGCCCAGGGATGGTAAGATTTACTTGAAATTCCTCTTGGCTCAGTCGTTGTTACACAGGTAACAATGCAGATCTCAGCAGAGAAAAGGAAGGAAGCATGGGGAAAGCCACAGCCCCTCTTCCCAGGGACCCTGGGCTCTGATCTGTTGGCACACCTGCTGCAGCAGCCAGTTCAGCCTGTGTCAGTGCTGGTGCCTGTTGTGATCCCTGTGCCAGTGAGACCATTGCTGAGCAGAGGAAGGTGTCAGCAGCAGCACCCAGCCGTCCTGTTCTGGGCAAGGGTCTCAGGACACCAAGATCGTTGGCTGAGTTCTATGTTGCCTCTGTACATGCCTGAACATCATGCAAGAGATCACAGAGAGGTGGAAAATACAGAACAAGGGCAAAAATCCCAAGCTGCTACCCCCATCTAATAACTGATGCTATGACTTGTTATATCCTCATTTTGGATTTTCACTGTCCCTGTATAAAAAGTCTATCAACCTATGAACAAGCACCCGATCCCCAAACCCTAACCTACAGGGGGAAAAGGTGAGGGAATTAATTTATATTTCATCTTGCTGGGGCTGTTTCTTGTGCTTGGTTTGGAAGAGGGCAGGTGCTTCTGGCACTGCTCGCTTCCAGTGCCAGAGCTGTGGAGCTGTGCTTGGATTCCCACACTGGACTCACATTGCCTGGGTTGGCACTGGGAATCAGTCTCTCTGCAGCACCATGTGGGAGGTCTGGATTTGATTCCTGGTGCTGTTTTTCATTCCCCCAAGCTGGCAGAGGGTGGGAGCACTGTACAGATAGCACTGCTTGTATCTGCAATGGGCTCCATTCCACATTCCCATCCTGAGGATGCACAAAAGCGGCCTATGAGATAGTCCAGACTGAGATCTGGTCCCCTTCTTGGCCTTTAGGGAGGCCACAACTCTTCCCTGCCTGTTCTGTACTTAGCAGCGTGGTTTGGTGGGCAGTGGCGAGACAGCTACCTTGCAGCTGGAGAACACGCAGAGGGTTTTTTGAATTTTTACAGTTTTCTTTTTGTAAGCTGCAATTAATCACAAAAAAATTAGATTAGTTAATAGGAAAGATAGACTAGATGATCTTTCTGAGCAAAATGGCTCAGGGTATTGTGATTGCCTAATCCACCATGGAGTGCTCGTGGTTTCCACTCTGCCTGCCATCAGGGCTCTAGGCCTGCCTGACTCTTCTGCAGTTCTGTGATTAGCTCTCTTTGATATTTATTTATACTTGAGAGAAAAGCACAAAGTGGTTGGAAGAAGCAGGGCTGATCAGTTGTCTGTTACCCTCATCTGTCCTCTGTCCACCCATCCACAAGAACTCTTTACACCAAAGTGAGTCAACTTATTAATGTCGCTTTGCTGCAGTCAGACAGACTCGCTGCCGCCTTGGGTACCTCCCTGCGTAAAATGAAATGGCAGTTTGAAGATCACAGCACTGAAATAAGTAGAAGGGGAATCAGAGGAAAATAAGATATTTGAAGCTAAGCATGGCCCACCTGCTTCTACTGCCTTATCCCTTCTTATGAGTTTTGTCTTTCTGCTTTTTGCTTACAAGGCAAAGCGCCTTGTAATGGGAAGTAGAAGACCCATTTCTCCAACCACAAAGGGGGCTCCACCATTCCTCTGACCTACCTTTCTTGCTTGTGTGTTTACCTAAAGACAGGAAAGAGAAGATTCCTGGCAGGTATGGACTGATGCTCACTCTGGCACAATTAGTGCCATGGTGCTAAGTGCCTGGGAACTAGGACATTGATCTGACCAGGTTAAATGTTAAAGCTGCCTTTCATTTTGGGGAAAAAAAAAAATCCAAGCAAACCCATTCTTTATTGTTCAGGAGCTCATTGCTTCCTTAAACTGCAAGCCACAAGCTCCCAGCTAGAATTGTACATTGGAGTGTGAACTGGTGTGTGTAAAAGTTGACCAAGTGCAGGGTGGCGATCTGTGCAAACCAAGCAGTGCATCTCCATGTGCTTGAGATCACTGCAGAGAAAAAAATCCCCTCTCTATGCACTCAGAAACAAATGTATGGCACAAGGCAGTGTGCAAACTGTGCAAATTCAAATTCAATTCAAACCATGGCTAATTTGGACCTCTAGAGGCAAGGCTGTCTTTTATTCAGTGTTTTCTTGGAAACAGAAGAGAACACTGACTCTGGGCAGGAGAAAGGACAGACTTTTCTTTATAAATTTTTTACATATACATTGCATATGCTTCATGTGAGAAGAATAAAAACACTTCTTTTTCCATACCCAGGGTCACCAAAAAAAGTGAAGAGTGAAAGGGTATGTGTTCTGAGACTCACTGCCAGCTCATCTTCCCAATACAGCTGGTATTTTTAGACTGCAAAGTATGCTGGGTGGCTCTCTTCCCTTTCTAACACAAGCAATCAAAGACCATGTTTTATATCAATATATATAATCTATATATCAATATAGATGAATTGATTAAATATCTCGGGGAAAAGAAATTTTGAATGAGAGAGGTTATTGGCACAACGTGAAAGGGATACTATCCTGATATCTCTGCACCATTCACTTCATATACCTCAAACCCCATCCACAGGGAAGGTTCAGAACTGAAAAGAGCCACAGAAAGTGGCTGAGGTAAAAGGTTAGATTGCTAGCTCTGAATACTGAAGATGTTTCTGTATTCCCAAAGCACATACAGTATTACTAACATTGGTGTGCAAGGCTGTGCTGAAACATGTATAGGAAAGAAACACTCTAAAGAGAAAAATGTGAATTTGATCTTCATGTTTTGTGGCTTATCTGTACTGATTGCTCCTCCACTAAAACAGGTGCAGGGCCACCAGGTTGTCTGGCCTGAATAATCCATGGGATATTATTCTGCCACTACTGCACGCCCCTGGCATTTTGGGGTTGTAGGTGCTCACCTCCAGTTAACTGTCCATGGGACAAACTTTTAAGTTGCCTCTCAAGGTAGCAGTCAGCCTAGTCTGCTTTGCCTGTGTATAGCTATTTAGTTATGGAACAGTTCTTGCTTACTGTACTTCCAGTTTGCATTTTCAAACATGGATCAAGGAATTAAGCAGTGTAGCTACCACCCTCCTCCTCCAAACCCACTGTCCAGCCCATGTGTGAGCTCTGTACACAGAATACAGATTGTATACAATCCTTGTTTGTTCAAAGCAGTGAAATGATCTGTCTAGAACCTATTTACAGATGTGGTTTAGCTCTGCTTAGGTAACTATGTTCTGTTTGAGGGCAGCACTTCCAAGAGAGGGAAGGACTGGGGGGAGTGTGCAGGAGTGAGCTAAGATGATGATCACAGAGCAGAGAAAACAAGACCTGTAAAGAAAGAATGAGAGAGACCTAGGGAAGCTCAGTCTGGAGAAAAGACAACTGTGGGTGGATCCTTAGCTGTCTGCAAATACATAAAAGACTGTTACAGAAAGAAGACAGGGGCCAATTATTCTCATTAGTCACAGAGGACAGATCAGGAAATAAATGACTTTAAGATGAAGCAGAGAGAATACAGATTAAACATCAAATTAAATGTTTACTGCACTAATGTTTTAGTGTCAGTAGAAGAGCTGATAAATTTGGCAGATTAGCTGTGACTGACAATATTTGAAGTTAGATGTAGGTGCTGAACTATCAAGATTTTGTATCTAATAAAGTCTGTCTCCAGTGAACCTCAGATCATGATATTTGCATGCCTAACCAAACAACTTTGGAAGAAAGATAATGAGGTTGATTTGTCCTGTGTGCAGGAGGGAGAGACTGTCCCATTGGAGGAACCTGATTGGGTTTGCCTCTGTGCAACAAATCTAATATGGGACCTGTAGGAATCAAAATAATGGTGTCAACTGGTGGCACAGCTTGCATGTATCAGGAGCTCCCCAAAGATGCCTGCTTTACAAAACCTCTGGTAGGCTGTGACAGCTCATACTGTCCAGGGGACTGGCAAGAGCTGCAGTATAGAAATCGGGCAGAAGAGGCTTACAAACATGTCTTGTGTGAACGATGCTTTAGCATTTGCAAGCACAGTTCTTGAATCCTGGGATAAGTTGGGCTGTTTAGATTGAGACCATGTTCTCTTTCATTCAGAATCCTCACCTGTCTGTAGCCACTGCTTTCAAGGCTTTGCACTATCACAGCATCTGAATAGCTGCTGTGCCAAAAACCTGATTCTGCAGGGGGAGGGGAGGTTGACCATCACATGCTGAGAGATGTGAAAATTCAAAACTTGCTATTGCATGATGTCATTCTTTTGTCTTGCAAGATGAGACAGTTTAAAAACACCTTCTTTTTACTCCTCTTTGCTGCTTCTAGAAGGTAAAGTGGGATATGGGCAGCCGTGAGCATTGTGATTTCTGAGGATCATCGTTCCACTAGCCAGCCTTCACAGTCACATCTCTTTGTGCTCTGAGTTGGAGGAGCTTTCTGTATCTGCTTGGGGTTTGGATGAACAGCTCTGGCAGTGAAGTTCTGTGAGGGATCTTCCCACCTCGGGTCAGTAGAGCTTCCCCTTCCAGAGGCTGAGATAGCTGGAAGGGTTGTTTTGGACTTGTGAGTTTGGCCAGCATCGGGAACGTGCTGTGCAGCCTAAGGCCTGTTCCAGTGTAAATCCTCCTGTGCATCAGCAGACATGGTGACTGTGGAGCAGCCCTGCTGGTGGATTACACTATTTTAAAATAGAGTGACAAGCATGTAATCCTGGCCTCTGGTGTTTTTTTGTGAGAATTGGGAATTTTCTATACAGGTGTCCAGGACACACTCTGACCCAAATGGAGGAAATGACACAATACACTCTCTTATTATACTTGCATTTCACTTTTTTATTTAACTTCTTCACCTAATCTCTTAGTTAAGGTTGCCATGCTCTTTTGGGAGATAATATTTACAACTCTCTCACATGGATGTGGTTTCTTGCATGTATGACCTCTGAAGAATTCGGAGGAAAGGAAACAAATGTAAAACTACTAAATCCACTACTTCAAAACAGACTAGGAGGTGAGATAGCTACTTGAAGCCAGCTGAGGCAGATAAAATCTGGTGTCACCAACCTGATGATAATTTACTAGTGCAAATGCCATGTCCTACATCACAGATTGCCTAATGAACAGAAAATTGTTTTCAAGGCATAAATATAGGTATAGTAGTCTCATGGATATCTTAAGATTGCAGTGGTCCCATGCTGTTACCTCTGGCTGTGGGCTGTGAGCAGGATACAGTGGGGCATGAGTAGGTCAGAGATTGAAGTCTGTCATAACAAGGGACTGTGGTTTCCCTGTGTCACATGAGACTTCTGCTACTCACAGCTGGAAACAAGGTACTGGAGATACACAGTGGCTCTTTGGAATGTGAAAGTTGAAGGTCCTAAATCAATACCATCTGGAAATGAATTGCAGAAGAACTGCTAGGATCCTAAAGCCAAGGGCAATCCCAGCTCTTCACAGCAGTGGTTTTGAAGCCTGTGCAGTGAGAAGAACAGCTCCACTGCTACATGGAAAGGTGTCAGGGTGCTGCCACCTGCCCCAGGAGGAGGATGGAGGAAGGGTTGCTGCTGTAAATTGGATGCTGGCTCTTTGTGCCAGATAAAGCAGGGTGTTGTTTAATTGTACACAGCTGGATTGCTGGGGAATTTCTGTCACAGGGCTTTGCTTAGAAATGCATTTGAAGTGCATTGTGGCAGAGGAAATGCACTAGAACGCACTAACTGGCGGCTACTTGCACGTAGGCATACGCTTGTATGGAAAGCACACGGGAAGGATCTGCGTGTCCCTGCACCCCTCTCTCTCCTCCTCTATAATTCTCTATTATTGCTGGCTGCTGTAGCCAGTGGCCTAAGTATCTCAGGGGAGATTCCCTCCTGTCAGACGTGTGTTTCGGCAGAGGCAAGATGAAACATCAGAGGCTGACAATCCCCAAGGGAGAGTCTAATGAAAGCGACAGAATGACATAATCTGTTCTCATAGTCTCTCCCTTTCAGCTCTCCACGTTTTTGGTGCAACTTGAAATTACCCTCTAATTTATTACTGAAAAAGTGACTATCATATATAATTGAAATTATATAGATGGTGTCCTGAAGTGTTGGAAGTCAAAGTAGAAAAATCAGCGTGGATGTGGTCTGCAGTACTGTCTTTCTGGAAGGAAGCTTTTAAGACTCAGTCTGAAAGTAACAGTGGTAAATGCCATGAAAGTATAAATAGAATCTCAAGAAGGACATTGCAATAATTTCATTAAGTGATGGGGCACTAGTATCCTAAATAGGAGGAGACAAAAATTAAGTAGTTTAGAAAAAGAGGATAGCTGTGGGATGGCTGCCTTGAAAGATAACAGTGGCTCTTGAAGAAAGCACTTTGAATCCTTGGTTTGGAAGTTTGTGAACTTTCAAACCAGGGATTCAGAGAGAGAGCCAAGGATCATGCGTTAACCATTTTTAATTTGCAACATTTCTATGTAGACTAAAGGGGCACCAAGGCTGTCTGAACTTCCGGACTCAGAGAACTTTGCAGGATCTGAATGCCTGTACCTTGGTGCTGTCTGAAGCAGCAGCTGGCTGTCACAGAGGGTATCATACATGAACAACCCTTTCTGCACAATGGCCTTTTCTTACTGGGGGGCATCTCCTGGTTTCAGAAACCAGGAGATGCATAGATGAGGGCTGTTTAATGACATGCCTTGCCTTGATAGTCTCCTATGTTTTTTTTTGTTAGGGAAGATTAATTCCTGATTTTCAGCTTTTGATATTAGAGAAGATGATTAATGTTTTTGACAGAAGAGGTTTGGAAACGGGTTAACTGCCCAACCGACAAAAAATAGTAATTTCAGAGGTTCTGCTAGTTGTGCACTGAGCTTAATTAGTGTGTTTGATGTGTTTTCATGAAAAAGCAGAGAAAATAATAGCTAGCAGCCTGGTGGGCAGAAAACTAACAGGGTTTTGTGTGATGCATCCTTATTCTGCATACTTCGAAGTGGGGACTTGTCCCTGAGGTTGTCCTAGCCAAGATGAGGGCTCAGACTACTGGGTCCTCTGCAGTAATGCTTTCTCAGTTGGAACTTTTCCAGTTGGAACTGTTCTACTTTATATAAATGCCTATTCATTGTGCTGGAGAAGGAGTGCTCTAACGACTGGGCTGTGGAGGTAGTTTGTTTCTTTGGCCCAATATAAAGTAATTACTTATAAAAAGAGAATTTATTTCAACCTGAAAGAAATAGAGGCACAGGCTCTGTAGCCCAGAGGCAGTGGAGTCCTCTGAGACATGGGAGACATGGGAGCTAATTCTTCCTCCAAATTAGTCAGTGCAGGTTTGTTCTTGTTCTGCTTTGGATGCATTTGTTTTTTCCCGGTGACATGAAAACAAAATGTTTCATTTAGCATTGAGCTCCAGTGCTGATTCCAGGTGGGGAATAAAGTGACAGGAGGAGGTGAATTCCTGGGAAACAAAGACCTGATCCTCAGGCAAGTGCTCCTAAACTAAGGAGGAGGGATGAGAATATGGACTCTGTGACAGAAAACCAGAGTTACTGCTCCAATGAAATTTTTTATCGTTTCCTATAATGTGCAGGTAACTCTTTACAATTGTCTGCAGATCTTTAAAATCACTTGGGATTTTCATTCCTGCAGTTCATATCCCTCAGTATATCCCCTCTCATCGTTTGTTATACATTTGCTTTTATAAGCTTGGTGAGATGTTTGACTTTCATATGGAAAGGGGAGTTTTTCCAGAAGTGAACACTGGCTGTGGGAGACTTGTTTCCAGAAGAACTCCAGGGAGTCAGTGGAGAAAAAAGCCCTTCAAAAGTGGTCTTTCTTTGAAGGGCAGTGTAGAGCAGGAAGCCCATGGATGTGCTCCAGCTTGCCCTCTAGAAAAGCTAATCCTTATTGGCTAAGGTCAAAGATAGCCTACGTAGATGAGCTTTCTGAAAGCTTTTAATTACCTCTTTTGTTCTGCGTGTATGCATTTTAAGGATGTATTGGGTTAGGAGCTAGAAAAGACAAGAGGTGTATTAAATTATTGCTCTTTCACCACCTAGTTTGGAAAGTAGTCACGTTCCATGAGGAATCCAAAATCTCCTAACGCCTGTTTCTCTGTCGTGTGTCTTGTCCTCTGTAAGAAGACTGTGTACCTGATAGTCCATCTCTTTTTGAACTCAAAGGCCTGGAGATTCCTTAGTCTGTGCCCAATGTAAATGGTTCTCAAACATGATTTGAATTTGCAACTGACACAAATGTCCCCTTAGGTGAGCTGAGCCACGATTTATGGATCTCTCAGACCTTGCTTTCACACGAGACAGTGACAAGCTGGTGCATGAGGTCTGTTGACATGACCAGGTATAGGGATGGTCTGAGGCACCCCATAGAGATCTGCTTCTCTGGATGTTACAGGCTAAGGAGAGATGGGCCAGGGCTTGCTGCTTGTAACACTGGGTCCCAGGACAGAGCTAGTTTAAGAATGACATTTTATTCTATGTCTTCATACATTGTTTCCTTCATGCATTTAGAAGCATTTCCCATCTTCATCAAGGCACATCTTTCCTAAGAAAATACTGCTTGCGTGATTAAGCGTAAAAATCAAACAAAACAGAAAATTAGAGAGAAGGTTTGCCCTGACAGTCTGTGTGCTTTTAAGTGCACAGGGTAATACAGAAATTTGTGTGTCCTCTGAATTTGTGAAGTCTTCTGTGATAGTGCAGTTTGGCCACTGTGGCAGGACCAATTGCAATGTGTGCCTGTACAAGGGTGCAGCTGCAGCCCAGAGCCTGGCTCCACTGTCCCTTCAAAATGGGCAATCTTGGCATTGGTTGTAGATTCAGCATCAGACTGGATTGGCTTTGGATATCTGTTCTGTGGTACAAGGCACAAGGGCTTCCAATATTTATTTGAATCAACTTAATTTTGAAGTATTTTTGTTTATAAACTTGTTCACTGTTGTCACTGGAAGAACATCATAAAAAGCTATTTAGGTACTGTCTAGGCTGTTCTTTCAGTCCCTGCAATGAATGCCGCATTAATGCTTCATGTTAATACAAAAGGTGCTGTTTTTTGTCCTTGTGTCTGATGATTTCCTTTTTTCTCAAATGTTAAATAACATGATTTTAAGGATCCAGCATATTCTTAAACACTTCTTTTCTGTGTAAGTTTTCAGGTGTTTTCTTGATCGTGTAATGTACTGCTTTTCCTGCAGTATGAAACAGAGTGGATATAGAATCTAGCTGACATTCAGTTTTGGGATCAGATTAAGTTGTATCAGGTTTGCTCCCCCAAATCCTCATGGACTGTGCCCGAGGGAGAAAAATCAATGCTCTCTGGTAGAACTGCTTAAAATGACTGTATTTGGCATAGTTGAAATTTCCATCTGAACAAAATTTGAGACTTTTAAAGCAAATTAATTGTGTTTTCTCATAATCTGAACTACTTTGAAAGAGTGATATAAAATGGTTTTAAAGCTGCAGGACAAAACTTGATGGAAAAGTACTAGAACTTGATTTTACGGTCAGAGATCCAGAGGGAGAGGGGAAAAAACATTCAAAACTTAAATTCCCTTTAAAATTTCTGATTTCCTTATAGGATGTCTAAATATTTAGTGGCAAAAATGTTTGGTCCAATGCTCCTCCTGCACAGGACAAACCTATGTGTATTATTTAGTTGAAGCCTTGGGGTTTAAAGAGTTTGTTTGCAAAAGACTCAGCTTGAATCTTGACTTTACTGAAATGCCATGTTTATTACACCAACCAAAGAAATACAGAACTTGGATAAAATCATCTGGAGATTATATGTTGCATGGAAGATTAGAATAGCAATGTAAAGAGAAGGTAAGCTTCAGTCAGGAGGAGGATGTTAAGCTGTGCCTCTCATAACTGGCAGTGAGACATGAAACATTCATGTAAACATGAAGAACGTACTGGGGAACAGCTGTAGGACCTTGAGCAGAACTTGTGGTGTGCTCAGTGCAAAACTGAAGGGCTTGGAGCAGGTGTAATTGGGAATCATCTTGTTGTGTGCTAGACTGGGAAGGTAAAGGCCACGCAAAGCTTTCTCTTGGCCATAGTCAGCTCCCAGTTGGGTGAAGCCAAGATGACCACCTCCATCCTGGTTGATCAGCATTTGGCAGAAAGTAGGTGTCCTTGGTCTGTGCCTGGAGATACAGTCAGGTGGTTTGGATGGGGCTCCTCTGCTTTAGATACATGCCTTGGTCTGGTCTTTCTTTTCAGCTAGAAGCACACTGGTCTCCTGCAGGAGGACCCTTGGGCTTCAAGTAAGTGCAAAGTGTGGGGAAGGTGTATGTGTGCATCTGTGCCATCTCATGTTTTCTGAACATACAAAGGACAGACACAGTTTTGTATTTTTATGCAACCCACTTTTTTTTCCTCTCTCTGCTGAGATGGGTTCTGTTATAAAGATCTTTGTCATGGTGCTAACAACTGTCATGAATCCAGCCAATTCACACATGTTGAGGCTTTTCAAGTGATTTGAGTTGTGCTTAGCTTCCTTTGTCCCTTCTGAGTCTGGAAAGTTAATCAGAAAACCTTCTCTTGATGCTGATGAGGGGGAAGTGAGCTGACAGGGATTATGAGAATAGATTGTGGCCAGAAGACAGATTTATACACTTTGTTGGACTTTCACTGGCTGTAAATTGCATTCTGGTCCTGCTGAAACCTGGACTGTGAAGGACTGAGAGAGCTGACAGGTTTACCTACACTGGCAGTACGTACTCATGGGAGAGGGTGGGAGGGAGTAGCCGTTGCTTTATTTTGGACTTCTCGTTTTTGAAGAGGGAAGCTGATGCTACAGCCTGCTTGTGTGGTGGATGTGCCCCCTTCATGTGGATCCCAGAGCAGAAGGGCAGCAGGCACAGTCAGAGATACAACGTTAAGGACACTCCACTTCATTTAGACACTGCTGAGCCATAGCTGCCTTGTGGCTATCAGAAGCTGGGCTCAGCAGCCTCTCCTCCATGGAGCTGAGCAGCCATGCAAGCAGTGAATCTGTGCTGCCAGGGCAGGCTCCCCACCCACCCCCGCCTTTCCCTTGTTCTTCAATCTTCTTTTCTCCCCCTACAGTCTGGACAAGCCCAACTGCACTTCATTCTACAAGGCCCATCTTTGGGGTAGGGCAGTCCTGCAGGTGGTCAGTGGGGCTGGGGAGGCAAAGCCAGTGTCTCGGTGCCTTTGAACTACTTTGGGAGCTGTTGGAGGCTCTGGTGTCTGGGAGCTGGAGGGGCAGGGAAAGAGTGTTGAAGGAGATTTCAGGAGGAGAAGTTTTGGAGGATGGAAAGGTTTTTTTACCTTTTGAATCCTAAAAAATACTCTTTGCACCCAGGTCTTGCTTCTGTGACTACTTGCTGCTTGAGCAGCATCTGGTGTGCTTTGCACAGGTGTGATGTCTCACAGAAAGGCTTTGAAGTAGCCTCCCACCTCCCCCTCTTTGGAATGAAGGAGGAGGGAAGGCTTAGGCACCACTATTTGGAGGAAGCTGATGTTCAGAATATTGGGAAGGTGGCGTGCCCACTTTGGGGATGTGCCCAGGGAAAGGCAGTGTACAGAAATGTACCTTGGAGTGATGCTTCAGCAGCACCTGCTCAGTGCCCCCAGTTGTTGTCACAGGGTGTGGGTCTCCAGGACCTACTGCTTTTTCTGAGATCAGCAAGGCTGTCACTCAGCAGCCCAGCACTGCTCACCACCAAAGCAAACTGAAGCCCTTTTGGTAGTTTTTGGTGAGGGACAGATGATGGGGACATTTCTGCGAACAATTCATATTGTCTTGTGAATTTAGGGATATGTCTTGACTTTACTCTGATGAAAAACCCCATGCCTTTGCTTTGTGAGAGTATTTCCACTGGAAATCAAAGAGATTTGAGATACATAGCAAGCTAAGCAGTCATACCTCAGAATAGGATTTGGGGATTAACAGAGTGGATAGTGAATTGAATAGTAGGAGTTAAAATCAGACTGTGCTTGGAAAGAAAGCAGAGATGAGAGGTACACCCCTGGAAAGCAGTAATGCTAGAAATGACACTGGGGTTATCCTGGCTAGCAAATGAGATGTGCACTCACAGTACAATGCGGCAGCAAAGAGGCTGATGTGATTTCTGGATTGCATAAACAGAACTGTTGTGTCTTGAAGCAAGGAAATGTTTCCTGCGTGTTTCTAGTCATGTTTCCTTCAGGAGCCTCATCTGAGTGTACCTAGTCTAATTTCTGGAGAACTTTGTGCCCCAAAGATGGCAGCAAATTAGAACAAATTCAGTGGAGCAACAAAAATGATTAAGATGCTGGAGGGATTGATCTAAGAGGGAAGATTAAAGTAACTAATTACATTTAGCTTGGCCAAATGACAATTAAAAGAGAGATGTGATGACTGCCTTAAAGTGTGTGCTTAAGAATGTAAACAGAGAGGAGAGAGAACTAGAGGGAGGGATTGTTTAGTGCTGTTGGAGTGGTTGTTGGTCAGGTGCCTGCTCTGCACTGCTACCAGAGCTGTGTAGGAGCAGAATCAGAGACTGAGAAGTAGCTGTAGCCAAACAATAGCAGCAAATGAACAAAAGAAAGCGCTGAATAGACAGCACAGTTCCTGCTGTGAAATGTGGCAGAGGCTAAAGTACTTTTTCCAGGGAAGTGACTCTTGAAGGTTTGCCACAAGTAGTGTCCAGAATTCTTCTGGGGAGGAGGAAAAGAGTGTGATGTTCCCTCAGAAGTCCCCCCTCTTTGATTTGCAGGACCCTTAGATAATTTCTCCCCTGTCCTTTTGTCCGTGATTGTGTAGTGTTGCATCCATGTCAGGGTGCAGTGTTTCCAAAAAGATAGTTTGCAGGATGGAGTGGGAGCAAGCACAGGGATGGGGCAGATGGCACCTGTAAGAAATGCTGAGAGAGCCAAACATGTTCAGTCTAGAGGAAAGATAACTGTGGGTGGAAACCAAACAGCAATTCTGTAAAGGACTGCTATAAAGAGAGGACAGGGGCCAATTATTCCCTTTAGTCACTAAGGGAATAGTGAAGGAAGTGGGCCCTTGGCTGAAACTGGGAAAACCAGGACCTGTATAAAGAAGAAGCCTGAGTGCTGGGTGACAAGGAGGCCAGGAGGGGTGGGGGAATTGTGATGAATGTAGATGGCCAGGGGTGACATGAGACACTTGCTTATCACACACCACAGGCATTGGGAAACTGATATTGATTCAATAGATTTTCATGTGATTTTGGAGCCTCTAAAATCTTCTTGAGCTTCTGAACAAGACAGAGCTGTAGTGCCTTTTCTTGCAGGTTTTTAATTCATATTATCTCCATCAACATGTTTATTAATATTTCTGTTTATATTTTCTTTGATTATAGATCTGTTTGAATGCTGTCTTTTGCAATGGAAGGTCTGTGGAGGAAATGTACACTTCTTACAAAAAATGCAATGAGGGGTTAGTTCCAACAAAGTGTTGATTAGCTGGGGTTTTTTTTGCCCCTTTGGTTTGATTTTTTTTTTTTTTTTTTTAAGGAATAAAATAGTCTAATTAGTTTTTAAAAAAGTGTGCGATTCTATATCTCCTCTTTTTGACAGGCATGGGAAATTTTGAAGCAAGAATTCTTATCACAGTATTTCTCATCCAGTTGTGCTTAAAAAATTGTGCACATTTTTCATATAAAACCCATTTTCATATGCTTGGCTATTTCATACATGGATGTATTTTATACCTGGAAATGTTAATTTCCTGATCTGCTTTTAAGACTGAGTGCATTTCCAAGTGAAAGGGAGAGGTGATGATAAGAAACAGAGCCATTAGCTGGTGCAGTATCTCAGCTGGTGGCTCCAGCCTCTGTTGGTGAATAGCTGTGTGATTGTGATGTGAAGAGCATCCTAAGCTGTATTCTTTTGTGATATCTGTTTGCAGAGCCATTTGTAAAATAACTGCTCCAGCATAGTTCGCTGTAGGACAGTGACTGTGTCCTGGTGTCACAACTAGTTCCTGCACAATTTTAAGAGGAATTTCAAAGAGTGACAGGAGCCCAGCATCAGAGAAATGGGTTCTTGCTGCAAATTTGTAAGGGCACTTTTTAAGACAAAGGCTAAAGCACTGTGTGCAAGTCTGGGGCTGTGCTGTCCTGGGCTACAGGGAAGACTCGATTTGTGGCAAAGATAGGAAGCATAACAGGGTCCTCCTATCTCACTGTTCCATGAATTGGCTCTTATTTAGTTAGTCAAGAGCTGTGGTCAGTAAAGTCATTTTGCTTCCTTGCCCCAGCAGTTTTTTCCTGCAGTAGTTCAGTGGTTCTGCAAGCCCACCTTCATTGGTGGTTGAAGATAGAAAGTCAGGCTGTCAGCTGGAGTGAAACACAGGCACAGGTCTCCTTCTGCCTTGCCAGCTGCCCACAGTACCTTCTCACAAGCCTAGCAAGCTGGGCTTGGACAAGTCTTAAGCAGTAGCAGGATTTGTCAGAGCCCGTGAGCAAATCACTCAGCCTACTTGTGCTGCTGTGAGCTGGGAAGATGAACACTGTACAGCTGTACTCAAAAGTCACACTTCCTTTTGTGCTTGTGAGGTGTCACTTTTCAGCTGATGATGCCACAGAATCATACTTACTCTTTACTTGGTCTTAGCTTTCAGAGCTCTAGCCTTGGCATTCTTCAGTGATTTGGCACTTACTGAAAGCAAGCAGGCAAGCAAAAGCACCATACAGAGCAGAAAAGCACTTCACAAAGCATATTCTGATGAAGTCAGCTCCTTGAACAGCTGCAACAGGGACAGCAAAGCAGCCAGAAATACAGAAAGGGGAATATGATGGGAGATTTATGAATCTATCAGAAGATCTGCAAGATCTGTGCCTAGAGAAGATCTCAGTGCTGTCTTATCTGTGGAGCCCTCATCCCAGACTTCCAATGCTCTTCAGCCAGTGTTAGATTTGCAGATGTTTTATGTGAAATGGGGTTTTGGATACAGTAAAATCCTATGTCCTCTCAAACAAGTACGGAGCATATTGGTTTTTCACTAGATTTCTGTCATGGCTTTCCGCTTCTTATGCATTTACTTATATCTATTTATGCTTTTTTTGGAAGGTAGCTACTTGGCTCATGCAGTTTGTAAGTCAGTGCTAGTCAGCACTGAGTCAACCACATGCCTTAGACCTGTAGAATTCTTAGGAAGGGCTGTACTCCTGTTGCTGGAGTATTGGATGGTGGTGAGGAACTTGGTCTGAAATTCACTATAGCAGAGCAGAATATTTTTACCTTTGTTAGTTTTGGAAAATATAAAATGTTACATTATAACTAAATAAACAACCCTCTAAATGGCTTCATTCTGGAAATGAGTGGATTTGAACAATACGAAATGATTGAAAAGAAAGTCTTTTTCTTTCCTCAGACTACCTCTGAGTGGCCAAGTTTGACTCTAAATCAGAATGGAGTTGTACTTTTAAACTGCAAAAGCTTTGTCTAAACACAATCCTCTTCCTTTGCAAGGCTCCAAGAAGCCACTGTTTGGGAGCACAGACCCAGCTCAGCTGCTGGCTCAGGGACACCAGAGGTGACATGGACAGCAGTGCCTCTGAACGCTTTATGGGTAGAGTCAGCAAAGTGGGTGTGCAGTGTGCAAGCCCCTGCTAGCAGGTGGCTGCCCTGTGTCCCCTCACCAGGCTGCAGCAGCAGCTAATCAGGTTTCCTGCCCCAAAGGGCTGTGTGCCTGCCTGCACCCCAGCTGCCCTGCTGCATCCTTGGTGCTGGCATTAGGACACACGTGTGCAGGATGTCCTGACCTGCTGCCTGCTCCACAGATGGTGGGAGCTGATTGCTGGAGGCAGCCTTTGGTCTGCCTGCAGACTGGCTTCAGGGATTACATGCAGGGAAGTGTGAGCCAGTAGAACTGCAGCATTGAAGTGCCACGCTCCTGCATGACTTTCTAGTGCTTGAGGGACGTGAACTGCATTGTGTGAGATCTTCGCAGCAGTATGTGTGTTCTAATTTCTGAAGAAGACAATTGGCATATCCACCTTTCCCTTTTCTCTAGGTTGCAGTGGGAGCCAAAGTCCATAAACAGCACCTTTCCTCTAGCCTGTTTCTAATGTTGCTAATATCCATTGACAACATTTTCCCCTGCCAAACACTGCAGGTTGGAAGGATTGGTGACGCCCACGGTGAATCGCTACATGTTGAAGTATTTACTTTACCTGTTGCTCTGTAGAAGCTTGAGATCCAGACTCTGAGGTTTTAACAGCTCCCTGCCAATCAGATTAAATATTTAACAGCAATAGGTTCTGGGCATCACATTTCTGACAGTGTATTTCATGCATCAATTGCTGTAAACGTTGGGAGATTTTAAGCTACCACTTGCAAAGTAACTCCCTCTCCACTTTCTCTCCCATTATTATCTCTTCTTTTCACTGTCCCTCTCACTTCTTACTTTTCTTCTTGTCCTCCCTTTCTCTGCTCTGCTGTTCCCTTTCCCTTAGCTTTTATCCACTCTCTCTGATCACTGTTAATGGGTGTGTGGGTGCATGCATTGCAGCCTGTGATGGAGTGGAGGGACTGCCTGCACCTAACTGTGCATGGCCTCCTCCTTGGAAAGTGTGCATTGCTAGAGGAAGGACTTAGGCTGATGGGCTTTTTGGGGAGTACTAAGCACCTGAAGACAAGAAAAGGCAAAGCATCTCTGTCATCCCTCTCTCTATGATGCAGCTCTATCTGCTTTACTCTTAGCACATCTGCCGGTTGCTCTGTGACTGTCACTGTGGGGTATTCCTTTTCCTTGTAGTCCCCTTCTGGCTGACACTTTTGTAGGAAAAGGGTACATGGCCTCAGTCATGCAACTGAAAGTGTGGTTACATCCATCCCCATGGGATCCCCTTGTCCCACCAGTTGTCCCCTTGTCCCACCAGTTGTCTACTTGCAGCAGCTTCTGTTTCAGCCGTGCTGATATCTGGCTGACACCCTGGTGCTGAGATGAGGCCCATCAAAACAAAAAATCCAGTAAAGGTTATAAAAAAAAGAAAGGGGTATCTCTAGGTGAGGTTTCAGCATCAGATGATATTTTCTGTAATAGCAGAAGGTTGTCTACTGTAACACAGCAAACAGTAGGGAAAAGACAAGGACCTTCCTTTGCTTCCTTCAGGTGCTGGACAACAGGTACAGGTTTCACAAGTGCAAAGATTTCACATGTACAAAGTACAGTTGTCTGGTGATCATCTGAGTTTTCAGGCATGATGTCTAAGGACCTTTAGAGGGGCTCTGTGAAATGAGGATTAGAACAGCTACTAGTGGTTGTTCTGGGCTGTTGCTGGGTTAGGGAGGGTAAAGTCTTCTGGGCAGGTGAGCTCTGTAGGGAGGCTCGTGCCCTGCATGTTTAATGCTGCAGAACCTTCCCTAGACCTTGCCCTTCTTTCACACATTGCTTGTCTTGCTTTGATGCTGTTCACTGTAAGCTGTGGTCAGATGGTTTGTCTCTTCGTTACCCTGCTCCCCTGACTCTTTGGTACGTGCATCTTTTCCACTGCTATTGCTCTAAATGTGTTGTCTGCTGAACATGTCATTGCAGTCCCAGAGGGAGCCTGTGGTTCTTACTGCCTCCATGTTTGCCCTGTGTGACTGCTGCTCTGCATTCCTGTCATCTCACTCCTGGTATTCAGCCCCAGCAGCTCCAGCTGCCCTGCACTACCAGTCCAGGAGATGATGGTTAGTGCCAGGGCCACGTTTTTCAAGTGTGTTTCTCTCCCTGCTGTGACAAGTCTGAAGCCATCTGGTGAAACATCAACAACTTCTTTTCCCATTTTTGCTGGTGTGGGACATATACCCTCCTCTCACCAGTGGGCTTGAAGGGGTGAGGGGGACAGGACTGCTGTTACCAAAGGGATGCTTGGGGAGATGCCTTGTTTTGAAAACTGGAATGTGTATGAGATCATTTTTCTTTATGAGGGGACTGGGGATCCTCTAGGTAGAGGGAAGAAGTGAGGGAACCCACAGATCCCAATACCTAGAGAGAATGTCTCTTCTTCTCTGATCCAATGGGCAGTGAAACCTTTCTGGCTGAGAATCTGCTGGGCTAGGGTATGGCAAGCCAGATGGATTGAAGCAGGTACTGGGACATCTGGAAAACTGCTTCAGCAGAGATAGGGAGTGGAAAATGCTTGTAAATTTTGTAAAGCAGAATAGCTAGTGATGCTATTCTGCTTTACCGGACTGCTTAATTTCTTGGTTTATTTTTCTCTCTCTTGCTGGCACTTTTTCTTTTTTTCCTCCCTCCCCTTCCCATTGCTCTGGGCCCCTGCAGTCCATTCCCTGCATCTGGTGGCTTATTTCCCTACAGATGTCATCTTGGCAGTAACTCAAACCTGAGTACCTCCCTTAGGGAGTTGATGCACTGCCTGAGTGCGTTTTCTTTCCCCAGTGTCTGGGTATCTGATATTTTGGGTATGAGGTGGTGATTTTTTTTCCTTTTTTTTTCTCTTTAAATATATGATTTTAGGCAATTATATTTTATAAATAAATAAAAATTATAGCAGTGGGGGGAAGCTGGAAAGCAGATGGATCTGGAGAGGACGTGCAAAGGCCTCCTATTGGAATATGAATCCCAATATTACCAGTTAGATTGTGCCTGGGCCAGTCTGACCCTCGCTGCTGAGCCAAAGGCGGCTTCTGTGGTGCTTCACCCCAGAGACACCTTTAGCTTGCCGGTGGTTTCAGCTGGGCTCTAAACAAGTCCAGGCTTGTTAGGAACTCCGTTTACCTTAGGAAGAGGCTTCAGGCGAAGGTGAAGAGAAAAAAGGAGGGATTCTGCTGGAGGGTTTACTATCCAGAGGTTTATTCCATGGTTACAGATGTCTGAATCTTGGGAAGAACCCCAACAGAATCCCGAGCACATGGCCGGACTCACCTTTTAAGCTCAGGGGGAGGGGAGGGGACAGGTGAGCCACCAACCAGGTGGGGGGGGCAGGGTCTCAAGGGACGAGGGACACCTAGACAGGCCAATGACCTCTGGGCCTGAGTGGCATCCTTTGAATTTGACCAACCACAGGACGCCTTGTTGGAATGTTAAGCCTGATTGACAGGACTCACTCAGCAAGGGGCGAGGGGGAAGGGGAACGGGTATTGCCACACCTGGGAGGTGACCTGGAAATCTAAAACAGGATATTACAACACACCGCAACAGCCTCCTGTATGCCAGGCCAGCCTGGGTGGATCAATCACTTGGAAGGGCTGCACAGCTTGCCCACCAACTCACCTGAGCTCCACTCTGTTGAGTCCTCTGATTTCTTTAATTAGGAAAGAAGGAATGATAAATGGGTATTGGTTTTTGTCCTGCTGAAGTACCCCGGGACTCTGGATGAAGTGATGACAGAGCTGTGCTAGGAATGTGGTCAGGGAGGTGGAGAGTCCCTGAAGCTTTGCAGGCTCTGAAGATAAAGTATAAACAAGAGGAAGGGGGATCCCAGAGCACCAACAGTGTAGTCAGTTGATAATGCATAAGTGTCTCATTTGTTCCAGCTTTTCCCTTTCTCCCCTGAGACCAATACCACTAGGAGCATGGCAAGAGGCTTCTCTCTGGATGTATGCTCTGGATGTAGATCATGAACCCCCTCCTGTGTGCCCTCTGAAACACTCCTCACAAAGTGCTAACACCTGTGAAAAGCAGGTTTAAGATCCTGCCACATCAGATCAAAGGGGTTTTACACCCCTCTGGCACAGTGCTGGTGGAAATGAGTAGTGCAAAGGCCTCTGAGAACTTTAATATACTTTGGCATCTCCTTAAATATAACAATTGACACGGCTGTGTGCAGAAATGCCTCTTGGCTTGGAATCAAGGTGCTGCCACAATGTCATCCTGAACAGGGCACCAAAGCACGGCTGTGTCAGAGGGGTTTTGCAGGAAGCAAGGATGGTGTCTAAGGGCTGATATATTTTAATTTGAAACTGGGGACCCCATGGGGCTGAAGTTCACTTCACTTCACTGTGGCCTTGACCTGGCCCACAGAAGAGTCAAAGCTATGTTGAGTAGAAGAAACACAAAAACCCCAAAGTGAGCATAGCCTCAGGAGCTTAGAGGGGGATGAGTGGTGTGCTGAAGGCACTTGGAGAGGCAGTTCATATAGACAACTGGGTTTCCTTTATCTACATCATTTTGAGGATGGATAGTATTTGCAGCATATAATCTTTGGCTATTCAGGATGTCAATACTGGTACTGCTGTATACAAACAAGGGTGAGACTGAGGTGAAGACCATTTCAACTGACTCCTTTAACATGGTGGTTATTTGCCATTATAACCTCAGGGTTGTATAAAAATACTTCAGAAGGCAGGACTGGCACCTCAGTGCTATTGCAGCAGTTCAAGATGGGCAATGTTAAGACAGCCCTGACAATGTAGCCACCAAACCCTCACCCATTGTCTGAGTGGTGCCTCTTCTTCCAGCCCAGAAACCACTCTTGGCAGGGAGAACAGCTGCTTTGTGCTGGGTGCTGGCCTCTTGTGAGCAGTAACGTTTGGGTTTTTTGACTTAGAAGCTGGTTTCCTTCAAGGGCCATCCTAGATGTAATAGGGATACCACTTGAATGTTGTTTCCACCTTTTCTTTTTCTGTCCCAGGATGGTTTTTGAGTTTTCCCCTTTTCAGGAATACATGGATTTAGTGTGTTTGGGAACTGGTGCCATTTCAGGTCTAACAGGAAAAGGGTAAAGAGCTGCTTCTCTCACCTATTTTCCACCTTTGAAGAAATGCAGACCTGTCTCCTGGTTCAAGATGAGATGGAGTGCATATATACCCTCTAAATTTATATAAAAATAAACAATGATAACAAATGCTTTATGTTTATATATAAACAAATATATACCGTGTATGTGTGCATATAAAAATACATATACTCCCTTATTTAACCTTACAATTAATTCTGCAGTGGGAATGCACAAGTCTTTCAACATTGCTCTATGGCAGTGCAGTCCAAGAAACAGTGGGAATGGAAAGAAGAAACTGAGTCAGGATGGGCATCTCTTCTCTTGACTCCAGGACTACTCCAGCCATCACCATTTGTCCCTGCTCAACAGAAAAATCTCCCAAACCAGGGCAGTTTCTCTGTAAATTTCTCTCTGTAAATTTGCCAATGACAACAGATGCCCTGTGGCTTCCAGAACCCCTCAAACCCCTTGGTGTTCCCCCAGCTGTCGCTCAGGTGCTCAGGCACAGTGCAGTGCAGTTTGTGAAGTCTGACAGAATCAGAAGCCTGCAGGGTGCAAGAAGCTTTTCCAGGCAGGGGGGATGCCTTCAGAGGCTGAAACTTTTTTAGGCCAAACTTAATGTTAAAATTCCCTTCCTTTCCCTGCAAATATTGGGATACTGCAATTTCAGTGGTACCTGTAAGAGTCACTAATTAACTGTGGTGAACTTGTCACAGCTCTGTTTCTTCCTCCGGCATCCAGTGCTTCTAGTTGTGGGCTGCTGTAATTCATGGTCTGGTCTAAGGGCATGGGGCCTCAAAATAACATGTGAGGATTTCTCCATGAATCCCAGATTTCTGGCACCTCTGATACTGAAGTCCCAGACAGGATTCTTGAGGTCTGCAGGCTCCTGGATTTTGTTTGGTAATGAACTAGAGCTCCCAAGATTTTTTGTCCATAGTGTAAAGCCTGCTGACTCTGGTCTGCCCACCTTCCCCCAGATCAAATTAAATCCAGGTTCCCCATTTTGGAGACCCATGCCTAGGTGATCTCCTTTTTGAGTTTCTGCAAGTGAATTGAAATGGAGCTGGGCTTTACATTTCCACTGCCCAAGAGCTGCTGGAACCAGACCTCCTGGATGTGTGTCAGACGCCCAGGACAGATCTCTTGGTGAAACAGGAGTTTCCTAGCTCTGGCTGGAAGTTGCCTGGAGGATGGACCCTGGTGCTGAGAAGAGCTGCAGCTCCACCCTTGAGGGCTGGCTGCCCATTGCAGCTCTGCCTCCCTCACCAAAGCTCTGCATTGCTCTTGCTCCTCCTTGCCAGCCAGGCTTGGCACTAGGTGAAATGTATCATGAGTTTAGATATTTTTGTGAGCATAAGCTTAACAAATCTGCAGTTGCTAACATGTTTCATCAAAAACTACAGCTCAGCAGTGTTTTCAATTTGAGTCAATGTGGCAAAGTCGATATTGAGTATCAGGAATTAGCTTGGCAGTCCCAAGTATTTGTGGTATTACAGGATTTAGTTTTTCTCTGCTCCTAGCTAAACTAGGATTTATTGTCCTCAAGATCTTGGACATACAGGTTTTAATACACTCTCTTGGGATCCTGTGAGTAATGTTGGGTATGATCTCACAAGAAGACATTGCTGCCTTCGGGTAAGTGCAGTGGAAAGCAATAATAATAATCTCAGCTCCTGTAGCTTCTATTGCTTGAGAGTCAAAAGTACTTTAAATACCATAAATAATTGAACATTCCAACTCTATGAAACAGAGAAGATGCATCTCCATCTTTCTGATGAGCAGAATAAGGCAAAGGATGAGAAAAAAAAACAATGGCATTTGCACTTTCAAAAAATGCTTATTGGTTTTAGATGGTGATATGAAGGATTAGAACAAGACTTCACTTGTGGTTTGTTCCCTGCATGCTTTTAAGATTTAAACCCAGACAATGAATGGTGTGAATACAAGTGAGCTGAGAGGTAAAAAGGATGGACCAAAAATGTAACAGTGCTTAAAGTGAGAAATGGAGCCATGAAGAACAAAAAATGGATTGGAGAAAAATGATGAATGGAGAAGAGTAGTAGAGTAGGACATACATTGTAGATTGAAGGAAACTGATGAGGAATATTGAAATACTGGATTTTTTTTTTTTTTTACTAAGTCCTCTTATACTATTTTAAAACTATACTGATCTTAGAGCATTAATGAGCCAGGGCTACACTTTGTCCATAGTATTTATTTTTATTTACTGGTATTCAGTATTGTGACAATTGTCGTGTTTCGGTCATGTTGTCTCTTACTCTTGCTCCTAATGCTTCTTTTCCTGCTGCAAACATAAGCTATAGTGACTTTTGTGTAAAGCAGATGTGGTCCAAGGGGGCTGAACTGCACCATGATGAAGTCAGTGGTGGAGCTGGGCTGGGAGCTGACATGGGCTGGTACCTGCTTGCATGCATTCACTGGCATGAGGAGGAATCATGCCATGGCATGAGTGGAATGAGCTACTGGGAAAGGTGCCTGAAGTAGCCAGCATCAATGAATTTGAGAGGCTGGAGAAAACAAAAAACAGAAAGAAACAAAATGCATGGAAATGGCATTCAGCTGAGTCAAATCTGGTCTGTTTGCCCTGGATTGGGTGTTCCCATCCCTGTCCCTGAAGCATCAACAGCCAGTGATGAGGTGTGGTCCTGACATGGCTTTGCCTGTGTATCTTTCCTTCACTGCAGCGCTGTAAATATGATGGAGTGCTGAGCAGAGGGAGAGGTCAGTGGCTGCTGGGCTGGGTCCCTCCGATGGGGAGATCTTTCTGGACACTGCTGATTGAAGGTCTCAGAAAGATGAATTGGTCCTGACCTGTCATACAATTGCAGGCACAGCATGGTCTGGTGCACAGCACTAATGTACTGTGAAAGCATATTGTATCCAGCGGCTTGATGGCTGGTCCCTTACTGGTCATTGAACTCAGAAAGTTAGGGAAAGGGAAGAGAGTTGGGTTGGAAGACGAAAGAGGGAAAGGAGAAGAAAAATGAGACTATCACAAATTTTTCTGATTTGCAGTTATCAATTCTCCAGTTATCCTGGCTTTAGTGTTTATTGTAAGGAACAAGCTTTTCTAAAGGGATGCTTTTTGGGA
This sequence comes from Zonotrichia leucophrys gambelii, assembly GCF_028769735.1. Lineage (NCBI taxonomy): Eukaryota > Metazoa > Chordata > Aves > Passeriformes > Passerellidae > Zonotrichia > Zonotrichia leucophrys. The sequence goes on along the minus strand of NC_088170.1, from coordinate 36,622,419 downwards.
TGCTTCTGGATAGGGAGTGTTCTGCTCCAAATACCTTCAGTTGCACCCTTTTAGGTGTCATACATACGTCTTGCTTTATTATTTCTCCTGAGTAGACATAGTTTTATTTTTCAATAAGTAATGATAACAGGAACATAAAAGTCCTTTACCAAGGATCAGTGAGGAGAAGGGAGGGATCAACAGACAGGCAATTACAAAGAAGGAGACTCAAACCAAAGTTTTCTGGGTTCTCCTCTGTAATTTCTAATGGCCTGACCAGAACTTGCCTTTGACTCTTTATAGCTTCAGTGGCCTCGTCATGCCTCTTTCCACATGCTAAACCCATTATCTCGGTCCCTTTCACTTCCAGATTAATTCCCTGTCTTATTTCATAGACAAGGCTGGCACTGTCACAGGGTCCCTTGGTGAATAAACCTCACTTTCCAAAATGCTACATAGCAGTGGAGAACAAGAGGCCATGAGGGATGTTGGTGGCTTGTGAAACGTAGCCCATCCATGTCTGTAGCACTGCAGCTTTGTCCTGGACCAGCTCACAGGATGCATCTCTCTCTCCACCCCACTACCTCCACTTAGCAGCTCTTTTGTCCTCATCACATCTTGGTGCTTCAGGCATCAAGTGACCTTTTCTGCCATTTCTGCTGTCTGTAACACCTTCATAAGAGTCTGATCAGGCCTGGTGAACCCTGACACTCTGCTTTAGGGCTGTTTCAGTTTTGCTGTAGCAATGCCATAATGAGCAGAGGCAGTGCATATTTTTTCCTACCTTGTCCCTGCTGCATGGGTTCCAAAACTGAAATGTGTACCCATGAGGATCTTTTTTAAGGGGTGGGCTGCTTTATGTTTTAAAACTGTATCCCGTGTCATACATGATATGTGAGAAGATAGGCAGCAAACTGGATGACTATGTCCAAAGTGCAAGTGTAGTTTGAGGCTGTCTCCCTCTGACTCAGATGCCCTTTCTAGAATTCTCAGACTTGCAGAAGAAGGAATCACTCAATTTTGGCCTAAAAAAGAAAATATTTTCTTTCCTGCTTAAGGTATGTTTAAAAAAAAAAAAGATTCTGAATTAGCTTTTACATGGTTTATGTCTGGCGTTCAAATAATTTAACACTGTCTCTTGATGTGAGACTTTGAGTAATCAATGGGGATCTTGGCACTGGTGTGGAATTTGGCAGCTGCCTTTGAGAGCCAGTGCAGACTCTGTTTACCTGCTTTGTGTTTTCCCTTTAAGGAAATGATGCAGGGAATGAGCAGGTACTGAGCGAGGTGCATGAGAGAGCCTGAAAAAAATTAAATTTCCCATTAATTTCCACCATTGGAAATTAAAATTCTCCTTGTTTTTTAAATTTTGAAATTTATTGTATCAATCTGTCAGTGCACAAAATGCAGAGTTGATTACAGTTGAATAGAAAACCTCAAATTAATACATCACATAATGAAAAATGCCAAGGATGTGCTTTTCCAAACCATCCAAGTGAAGTTAAATGTGCGTTTCTCATGGTTATTAATGGATTGGAGGTATTTAAGTCTCTAGCTTTTGGAAATTGCGGTCTTTTATATCCTCATGTTATTAATGTGCTGTCGATTCCTGCTTGGAAATGAAAACTGGAAGTGGAGAATTAAGAATGGAAGGAAGGGATTGTCCAATGGATTTTCAGAGGGCTTCAGTTCTATTTGAGAGGCAAACCTGGCATTGCTCTGTGCAGCATTCTGCTGCCTGTTTAAACTGAGTCCTACACTTCAGGAGGCAAAGCTGCTGAATTTCAACCATGCTGAAATCCTGTGTCCCTTGATTTGGATGGTCTCGCTCTGAGCTGAGATTCGGTTCTGAGGTGGGGCAGACAACAGTTGCAAGTGGGAAATGGTGTATGCCTCGTAAGCTTTGAAATCCCTTGTTTCAAGCGGAGCATACACATGCATGGAGTGACAGCTGTGGCAACTGAACCCTCCAGGTGGTGAGGATATTTCAGTCTCTGACAGGGAGGACCTGTCTCAACCCTCTAAACTTCTCTAAGCAGGATGCAGGGGGAAGGGTGAGATCCTGGCAGGAGAATAGTGGCTCTGGCCTGGCTCCGCAAGTCAGGCTTGCAGAGAGGGCTGGCTGTGCCAAGCCTCTCTGCTCTGGCATTTAGAAGCTGGCACTGGGCAATGCCAGACTGACCTGCTGTCTCTTTAATGGCTTTTGTGTGTGTGACACTGAGTCCTGCAGCTCTGCACGTGTGTGCCAGTCTGGGTAAGCAGGTCAGACCCGCTCCTTCGCTCCCTGCCCAGCCATTTCCTTCATTATCCCTCACTCATCCTGATGAGGATCCAAGGGGACTCAAATTATGAGGAGCAATAAACGCAGCTGAACTTTTCCTGCAGCAGAGGAAAGTCTCAAGGGGTGATCAGATAACCACATACAAGCATTTTCACAGTGGAAACGGTGAGTTGAGAGGGAGAAATGGTTTAGGCTGAATGAAGGCAATATTATTAAAGTTACAGGATAGCTGAGCAAAGGGAAAATTTAGGCTGAGTTTAGGGATATGTTTCAAAATATGAGCCATCTCCTAACAGTGGTAATCTTATTGTTTGAGTTGTTTCAGAGCAGGTAGTGTGCTAAAGCAGGTGCTGTAGACAGTAATCCTGAAGTGACTGGGGGAAGGGCAAGACTATTAAGCTGAGGATTTTAATTTTTGATTTCTATGAATCATTTGGTGTTGGTCTCAACAGAAGGTTGCTGGCTGTGACTGTATAAGCTATCAGCTGTGATATGTAAAATATGTGGGTGGGAGGAAGTGGGAAGGACACTGGGAACTTACCCTTGGGCAAGCTTAAAATAATAAGACATAGTTCTTAATCTATTGGGAATGATATGGGTCTAATTGATGATCAAAGCATTTTTTGTACTGCCTTAAGTGCAGGGAGAGAATTGCTCTCCTCCTTTGCATGGGGTAGAGAAGGAGAAGTACTTTTTCACCTTATTCTTGCATATACCTGTTGGATAGACAGAGGCAAACTAGCCTCTTATGTATCTGACACTGCCCAAGTCAGGCAGGAGTTTGTACCTGGTTTAATAAAGAAAGAACAGCTCTGAAGAAAATAGAGACTAGAAGTAAACATATGTGCTGTTTTCCACCCAGTGTCTATGGAAAGGGAGCTAACAGTGAGGTAATGAGAGAGCTCCAAAAGCTTTGAAGGCTTTGGCTGGGGGTATGTGATGCATCCCCCAAAAGAACAAGGCTGACTTGGGAGAAATAAGGGAAAATTTGAAACATTTTGTATGTTAGATAGGAATGGATCTGTGGGATGTTACAGGCATGGACAAAGGTACATATTGGAGAGGGAGTGATTGTGAATAATAGAAAGAAGACCTGTCCAAAAGACCATGGAGGAATGTTGCTGCCACTGTTGTAGAAGCATTTATAGCTCAGAATGAGAATATAAGTGATGTCCAAAGCTAGTTAAAACAAACTAAAACATATCAGTTTTCTTCTGAAACTACTGAAATGCCCTTGGAGGGCTGTTTACTCAGAGGCACCATAATAAACCCTTTTGGTCCAAGTGCTGGATTGTTGCATTCACCACTGTGTATGGCACTTCCATTGTCCCTAGTCTCTGCCATCTTTCTGCTCTGAATGTATGGAGATTTTCCTGCAGCATCATTCATTCTGTCTATCAGCACCTGAAGTGTGCAGGTGCTTTCAAGACACATTTATCGTGCCCCAGATCCATCCTCCTCTTCTTTGTGTCTGTTGACAAAATTCCTGGAACAACAAGGCTGTGAGCCAGAAGATTTATGGGCACTTATGTCACCTGTGTGGTAAGCAGTTATACAGGAAACAACAGCACAAGAGTTGTCAATGTACAAATAGCCTGGGCTGAAGGTGTGGTAGGATCATAGTTACAGCAGGGCTAGAAGAAGAGGAATGCCTCTTTAGAGGTACACAACATGCAGCATGTCTACATTGCAGAGTAACCATGAGATTGAGAGGATGTCCTAAGCTGAAACTGGGTCATCAAAAATTAGAGAGATGGAGAAACTTAGGTGTAGATTGTGATGTGATTTATAGCTTTTAGCCTCTTTTTTTTTTTTTTTTTTTTTTTTTTAATGAGTCTTCTTAACTCCTTCAGTTTGCCCATAAGGCAGGTAGTAGACAAAAAGATCAAAATGTCACCAGTCTTCTGTCATTGGTAAATACGGATATAGTGTTGTTCTTTGATCTGGACATATCCTTGTGGGAGAGCCCAGTAGCCATCTAGTGCAATGCTGACTTGCTTACAGCTTCTTTTAGTGCACTTGTTCTCTGGTGGTGTGTTGGATGCTAGGCCCAATGTACCTTTGAGGTTTTTAAAGTATTTCACAGATGAGATGGATTTCTTCCTACCTCCAACCTGATCCTGAAGCATAAGGATTTCTTTTGGGTTCATTGTCTGATACTGCTCAAACTGTCAGAGAAATGAAGGCAGTGTGAGTTGAGTTGCTGTCAAAGGTGAGCAAATGCTGATGTCTCTCACTGGGTCTGGCAGGACATCTGTCTTTAGGTAGTAATGGGACTGAAGGTGGTGATAGTGGTGAGGCCTGGAATTGGGTTACTCATAAGAGAAGGGTTGGGAATTAGCATTGCAGCTGGTACAGACACAAAATTAGCTGTGGAATCCAGATTTTGTGGCTTGAAGTCTAAGCAGTGCTTGGAGCATCAGAGCTCTCAGTGAGCAGAGCCCAAAAACCACTGGGATGGGAACTTCCTTGTGGCCCTCCAATGAAGCACAGGAGGAAGAGGCTGGAGGTAGGCTTTTCATTCTCCCATATGGAGCCAGTATCCATGTGAAGTTCCCTTTGATGGTGGCTGGGGGCATTTTTCAGCCTCCTGTCCCAAGCATTGTCTTCCTATTAATTAGGAAAGCTGCCTTCAAGACAGCTTTTTGTCTGGAACTGCAGTATTAGATGACTTCCTTTTCTCTTGCTATCTTGAGCTTGGAGATTGGGTTTGGGGAGCCTGCAAGCACCCTTCCTAGAGGGTATTGTGCAAGGCTACCCAGAAGGCAGGACTGCAGCAGGAGGAGGTACCAGTGTTAGCACACAACTGAACTACCCCCAAAAACCTGTGATCAGCCCTTGTTCTGCCTCAGTTTCTTTACCTGACCTGAATATGGCCTGGCTTTGCTGTACACTTCTGGAGTAGTAGGCTGTTTACAGTTAGCCTGGTTGAATGCACAGTGACCTATTTGTGTACTTTCTGTATTTTGAAATGTCATCCAGAACTATCTCTTAATGCTGAGCTGTATTTTGCCTGTGCAGCCTAATAATTTTCTATTAATACTTATCTTAGGTCTGATCCACATAAAAGTGCAGTGTCAAGTAAGGTTCTCATGATATTTTTAAGCAATCTAACCTTTGGTCCTGGCTAAATTCCAATTGGAATAATTACTGTCTGACTACCTACATTCCTCTTGCATTTTCAATGGGAGAAGTTAGCTTTTACTTCCCATTTTGAAAGTGATTGTGTAACATTGCTCTGCAGTAAGTACACGTTGCATTCCTCTACAGTGGTGGATATATTTTATTGGTAAGTAAAATAAGATTATAGAGGTATAATGATTTTACTGGCATGTTTATACCTAAATATAGATATGTCTGTAAAACCACTTTATCTAATGGCCCTACCATATATTATTTTCTGGGGAGTCAGAGACAATATAATAGTGTGCAGTAATGTGTAAAGGATTTTACGTACCAGTCTGGAGTTTGGGATTTACTAAATTGTTTCAGAGTGCCATAATCACAGAAAATACTTCAAACACTGTGTTGCCCCACGCCATCTCTAAAGGAAAATCTGTTCATGTAAAATACTTGGTAATAGAATATACTTGCATGTTTTTATAATCATTCTTGACTGTAAAATTATTAAAATTTCTTGAAACAACAAAAGAGTAAATGCCCTGTTTTACAGCTATAGCCTTGTCAGGTGCTTATGAATTTCTTTGTGTGTGAATTTCTCCATTCCACTTTCACTGGAAACAGGAACACACTTAGAAGGAGGTCTGTATGCTGTCTCCAGTGCTTTCTTAATTGAGTACTGTGAATGTTTGCACTTGAACACTCTGGAAGTCATGGACAAAGCTTGTTGCTCTGTATGCAGAAACACATTTTCACAGTAGTTCTGGGGTCCCCTTAATCTGATAATAAGTCTGTGGTGGTTGATGCCTGCCTTGTCTGTACCAGCACACACTGAAAAGGGGCCTGCAGTGAGCCAGACCAGAGGAGGAACACGAGGTGAGGTTGGTGTTGGGATGTCCTTTCTGTCCCTTTCTCTAACAGCCAGCACATGCACGTGAGCAGCTGCGTGGAGAGTGGCTACTGATGTGAACACAAGTCAGCTCCAAGGAGGGAAGAGATTGTAACACCATGAGCATCCCTGATTTAGTCTTTGAGCAGCTCACCTCTGTGCTGCCTTGTGGGAGCTGAATGGTGAAAACCACACTCAGCCCTGGGCTGGGTGTGATTTATTGATGTTCTCCTGCCTTATCACATCCCCAGCTCCCATCCTATGAGGTAGCCCAGCCTGGACCTGGTACCTGCTATTCCCTTAGGAGAACACTGCTGTCTGTCACACAGACTGCCCATGGAGCACCTGAAAGACATTGTGAGCCTGACAGAGGTGTTATGTGTGAGTGAGAGATGGAGAGGGAGATGTCTTGGCTGGTACAACACAGACTACCTAAGCATTGCTCTGCCTGATACAGAGAGGGCTTATGGCTGAGGACCCAAACTGGAGATGGCAGGTTGGCTACCAAGCCACAAACAACCACCTCTTTGAATGAGCTTCTTCCTAGCCCTGGCTGCTCCCTGCACATCTGGCCAAAGCCTGAGGACCTGGCACTAAGCAGATAACCCCATCTTATACTGAATGGAAAAATCTGCCTGGGTGGGCACAGACACCCAACAGATTGGCACCTATGTGCTCTTCAGGATCTGGGCTCTCTTCTCCTGCTTGGAGGTAGATGCTAGAGATTTATTTGCTTTAATACAGGTGAAGAGTAGGGGACAGGTTTCTTTGCTGCCATTTTTCCCACTTGGAGAAGCACGTGCTGACAGCTGCCACGACTAACTGTATAGCTCCTGCTTGAATGCTATCTGAGCCCTGGGTTGGAAGGCCCTATAAATTATTCCTGGTAGGAAAGGGGCTGGAAAAACCTACACTCTCCTCCCTGGGCATCACAACTAGCCACTGCCTAACCAACCATAATACACTGTATGAGGTGATGCAGGGGGACTGCAGGAAACATATTTTAAGAGAACAAATATAGCATTTAAGTGAGTGAGCAAGAGAGTGAGAGACAGAGAGTGTATAGAGTGCATTAAAGTTAATAAAGCATTGCAGAAATGAGGACTGCATTTTACTGTGAAGGAATCTAATTTAGTGACTCGTAATTGGAGGATAACAGTCATACTGGAATGAAGTTAACTGTTCATTTTGCCAAACTCTCAAAGTCTCTTGGTTCTCCTTGTGAGCATCTCTCAGAAAGTGAATCCTTTGGAGAGCTTAGAATCGATTGGTGCTTCACACCCGCAGTCCCTTTCAGCTTCTTAAGTGGATTTGGTTTCTCTGGTGCATATTTATGATCTATTTTATTATCTGCTTATTTATCTGGTAATCTCAATGCAGGATACGTTCTCTCTGCTTAGCATGACAATGAGGGAGCAGGTGTTGAGCCTGTGTGTTCTCCTGGGCATGGCAAGATGGGGCCTCCTGGGCCTTTTCCCTGGGGATGGCTAGTGTCAGCGAGGGTTGTTTTTGGACTTCCTGCTTCCACAAAGTTTTGCCAGCTTTTGTCCCTGCTGCTGTGGCTTTCTATTAGTTTGATAGAGGCATGTGTAGCAATGGACAGTATGGAAGGGTCCCGTTCTTGGACACCCAAGACCAGAGGTGTAGCACAAAGAGGTGCAGGGCTGGGGTATTTATTTCAAGTGTGCCTGGCTGCTGAAGAACAGAATTCTGGGCATGAGTAGCTACGCAGGACCTGTTGTGTTGAGGGAAAATCTTCTTTAGTTTGAAATGCCTGAAATCTCCTTGGGACATCAATGTGGCCCTGGGTGGGCACACCAAGCAGTGCTACCTCCAACAGATGTGGTGGGCAGATGGGGGGGCACTGTTCTGTTGTCTCTGATATTTACACTGCATGGGTGCAGTGTGAGAATTAGTTCATTAGTGTTTGTAGAGTGCCTTGAGGATGAAAAAGTGCTGTGGAAATGTGAACTATTATTAAAGCGGGACCGAATAAAGAAAGAGCGAGGAACAGTCCCACAGGGAACTGTCCCACTCAGGCAGGGGCTAGAGAGATCACCTCATCAGGTTTTTTTTTCATTTCTGCTGTTGTGATTACAAAATAAAGTGGACATGCTCAGGGAGAAGATTAACGTAGCATGCCTGGCTGTAGTAGCTAAGGGTGAACCATTGTAAGCTCTGTTGGCATTTCTACTTCTGTGCAAACATAGCTGTCATGTGGACTTGGGGGATCCTGATCCAGTTTTGGCCATGACAGCTGGGAAATTCTGTATTCCTGTTTTTCTTTCTTTTTTTTTTAAAGAATCCTGTATTGGTGAAAAGCATATGGCTAACTGTATTATACACTGAAGCTGTGTGAGTCCTGATGGTGTATGCAATGGATACACACATACATATGCATCCAATGGCCTTGCCATTTGTCCTCACTTTATTCTGGAAGGACTGTGCTGAGAAAGGAAAAGGGAGTCCCTATATGCCTGGTCTCCTCAATCTCCCTGCCTGTACCTCCAGCACAAGTCCAAACTGATTGCAAGCACCAGTCATTCCTTTGTGTTGAGGGTGAGCACTCTGACATGGGCTTGACATAAGCAATTAATTTCACAAAGACAGCTGATCAGCTGTCAAAGGACAATCCTCTATCACTTTTGACTCAGGTCTCAAAGTGACACAGGACCTGAGAGATGACATGATCCCATCTTCTGCTCACAGCGTTTCTCTTAAGTGATGCCAGACTCTGAAGTAGGGGTTGGTCTGACCCCCCAACTTTAACAGAGCCCTGAGTGTAGCCAAAGGCCTCGGCATCAGGCCAGAAGGATTCTTGGGAGGAGAGCTAGGGGCTGAGCAAGATCAATGGATCTACCTTGAAGGCTGAGTGCATGACTTGTCAATTAATCATTTTGTTCTACTTTCCCCCTTTTTTCTTCCTCACTCAGGGAGTGTAAGAGTCGAAGATGAGGCCCAGGGCGGAGTGCTACTCTCCAAGGTTTTGGCTGGTGCTGGCAGTCCTCGCAACAACAGGGAGCGGGGCCCATGCCCAGAAAAGCCACCCGAGCATTGGCATTGCAGTCATCCTGGTGGGGACCTCAGACGAAGTGGCCATCAAAGATGCCCACGAGAAAGATGACTTCCACCACCTCTCAGTGGTGCCTCGGGTGGAGCTGGTGGCCATGAATGAGACAGATCCCAAGAGCATCATCACCCGCATCTGTGACCTCATGTCTGACCGCAAGATCCAAGGGGTGGTATTCGCTGATGACACAGACCAGGAAGCCATTGCCCAGATCCTGGACTTCATCTCTGCCCAGACCCTCACTCCCATCCTGGGCATCCATGGAGGCTCCTCTATGATCATGGCAGATAAGGTAAATTTAAATGAGCTTCCTTCTGTTGCAGACCTGTGCATCCAAACTTAAAACAAAGAGAAATATCTTATTCTGTGATCCGCAGGTGGTGTCTCCTGGGGCCGAAGGCTTGGGGGATTAGACAGCTTCAGATTCAAAGACAGATTAAAAGAGCTAACTGTGTGTAGCACTACTGAGAAGAGCCTATTAATCATGAGGAATTATCTGCAACAGAGAAAAACTGAGGAGGGAAAGAAGCAGGTAGAGGAGACCCACAAAAGAATCAGCCCTTTTCTTCTTCCTTAAGAAGGGTAAAGAGCCCCTGACAATTGTAATTTTTTTAAAGGTCTTATTTTTGCTTGTGTTTTACTTTAGAAGAGCCAGGGATCATAGCCTGGGTTTTTTCCTGCATGTAGCTGGAGGACATTGTGGTATTTTCAGGGATGCTTAATACAGCTCTTACATCTTAATTGGAATATAATTGAATCTTTAATAAAGCTATCCTCTCCATAAAGTGTTCATTAGCTCCTGAAGTTAAATAGGTGTTAGCTGAAGTGACTAACCAGTCTGAACCAGTCCAGCTAAGTCTTTCTTTTTTTCGACTGCACTACTTTATTCCTTCATGTCACAGACATTTCATTGTTTTCCCAGGCCCTAGCCACTCTCTAAAGAATTACTACACAAATGAGCCATCCTACTACTGCTTTTGAACAGGGCAAGATGCAGAGAGTTAGTAGCATCTTTGGCCAGCTAATAACTCTTTGTAAAGCCTCCATGGGGTGCAGGTGGACCTGATACAAATCTTCCACCTTTCACGAACAGGACATGCAGCAATTCACACCTGAATGTGCATTTGGCCAGAGAGCGAGGCTAACAGTGGCCTTGGGCTACTCTTGGCCAGTGGGAATATGTGAAAAGATGGCTGTCCCTTTTCCTGCAGGCTTGAAGCCGGTCAAGGCCAAGGCTTTTATTGAGAAGACCTCACAACCATTCTTTATGCATCCCAACGAAGTAAATAGGGACACAAGCTGACAGTCTTTTTCTTTTACAATTGCTTTTAAGTGACTCTGAGACATTTAACTAGGCAGAATCAGGCCTGATGGAATGAAGGGTGAGAACTGACCTGGCTGCTATGGCAGCTTTTCCTCAGAAAGAGATCTAGTGAGATGAGAAATCCAGGCACATTTTCTTTTATTTACCTTGCAAGTAAGCAATCCATGCAGGCTATTGAAGGTGCTAACAAGTTATTTCCTCACTTTTTGACCAACCGTTCAGTTGCCAAATAACACACGGTTAGTATGCAGTGTTATTTTCTCGCATTGGCCTTTAAACTGAAATGGTCACTGAATAATCACAGGCCTTTTTTCTCTCACCCCTTGAATAGTTGCACATGTGCTGAAGTTCCACTGCCCCATTCCACCCAGAGTGAAGCTTTTCTGCTTTGGAGGCCAAGCAGGCAGCAATGCTGCATGTTGATGCCTGCAGTGTTGCACGGTCTATGTCTGTGCAAAGGAGGGTTGGAAGCAGTGCTCAAGTGCTGCATTTCACACTTGGGGTGACATCTTACATCTTTGAACAAGTGTAAGAGTTACTGACAGAAGACCTCCTAAGCACTAGGAAAAGTCCTTGTGACTTTGAACATGACAGGCCAAATTCTGATTCCAGATTCCCGCAGTGTAAATCCAGCATGGCCCCATTGCCTTTGGCAGGATTAAATCAGATTTATGCTGCTGTAACTCAAGGAGAAATTTGGCCTATTGAACTTTGAAAAGATTTTTCTTTCTACCTGTCCCTAGTCTCTCCTTGGGAAGGCAGCATCTCCTCCTACTGCCCTGTGTACCCCACTGGCTCACTTCTAAAGAGCATTCTGGCAGGCAGGCAGGCATCCCACAGGGAGCTCAGAGGTGGAAGCTTATGAATGGAGACTTCTGTTTTACCAATGTTTTTCTTTTTTTTTGGTAGTTTTGCAGACAGGAGGTTTTTGCAGGTAATGTACAAAGATTTGCGGTTTTAAGAAAGGCCAAGGTTTCTTTGAAAAATAATTTAAAAAGGCTGACCTTTACAACTTCTGATCCACAGGTGTGTAATCTTTAATGGATAATATTTATTTGATGAATTGAATTAAAATATGGTAGAGTGTAAATACACTGAAATTCTACTAAAAATACTGAAGTCAGTCTGGTAAGTCCTTCAGCAATTTATTTTCCATAGAGGGCCTTGACAGAGGCTTTTCTTTAAGTGACTCTTAGTCATGCTCTTTGCAGATGAGTTGTGTGGCTGAGGTTTGCTCCTGCAAGCATGGAATGCTTCTTTCAGCATCCCTTCAACGCCCACAGCAGTCAGCTGTGATTGAACTTGCTCAGCATTTCACAGGTTCAGATCTGCGCTTACAGCTTTGTTATGCTCCCTGTGTGTTTGTGATCAGTAGTGCCAATGCAAACCTAAGGAATGCTAGAAACCATGAATGTCTTGGTGTGACAGATGAGCCCCTCTTCGCTGGGGTTTAATGCAAAAACACTCCCCAGTCAAACCACCTTTCCTGGAGCAGCATGTGAAATTCTGTTTCACCTTCAGTGAGGGTTTAGTTAAGTGTTCTGTTAGGAAATGTGGGTCATGTGTAAAAAGGGCTTTTTAATGTACCATGCAGCTGGTAAATTGAGGCACAAGAGGGCAGACAAGAAGAAAAAGAAAATTAGGATTTCAAGCCCAAATTTTCTCTTGTCCTGTATATAAAGACAGAAATATTGTATAATGTGCACTGTGTACTGGCTTTATCTCAGTTAATATTAATCTAGAAGTTTGCTACCCACCAGCTGGAGGTCTAGGCATCAGTGGTAATGGAGACACCAGCTGAGGATAATTCACCCCACCCAATTCAGGGTGCAGCGAAATGCTCATGGGATAGTCCTGTGTCTCCTCACTGGTTACTAAAGAAGGCTGTGCCTCAAGTTAAATGCCATGAATCCTGCCTTAGGTGTGACATAGCAGGTGGGGAGGTATGTTGATGAAAGTGTAACATCCTTTTTTCCTGATTTTTTCAAACTCACATTCTTTAATACTGTACTTGATTAGATTTTTTAAATAATATATAGTTTGTTTTCCCTGTATTTTGCCTTTTTCCTCTGAAAAATAAGTATACAAAAATCGACATGTTTTTGCTGTTTTTACTCCTTGGTGCTTGTGTGTCTAATTCCACCTGTTTACCTGTTACAGAGTGTTACATTTAATTTCTGACTAATCTGGCATAAGAAGAATGTGACCAGATGATCTGTGTGCACACTGTGATCTGGGTTCAGTTCCAGGAAAGCAGTGAAGCAGAGACACACGATGTGCCTCACTCGAGCTCTGGAGAGGCTCCTTTGCAGAGTGAGGGCTCTGTCACAGCCAGTTCGGTCCCTTGAGCTGGATAAGCATGCCAGCAGTGACTCCAAATGGAGTGAAGTGCAGCAGTCCTTTTGTTGGGGCTGGGTGGCCTGGGAGTGATGGCTAAGGGGTCCAACAAACCCCAAATTAGTTCCTCTCAGAGGAGCAAGGCTGTAGCTCTGGGATGGGGTAGAAGAGTGCTCACACTGTTTCAGCTCAGTAAGAAAACACTTTATTTTAGTGCTGATTCCTTGAAAAGGACTAGGGCAATGGCATCATCTCACCAGGACCTGGGATTAGAAAGGCAATACCACTGACCACTGGTGATCTATGTTTAATCCAAAATAGATGAGATAGAGAGGAGAGAAATGTGTACCACTGCCGGTGTTAGGTTTCTGTGGTCCAAAACCTTTGCTCTGGAAGCTTGCTGGTCCCTTCAGTTTGCCTGATGTTGCTGCGATGACCTGACTTTGAACAGCTTTGTGTTTCCTGATTTTAAGCATTAGTTTGTATTGTCTAGAGGACTGCAATGCACTTTTGACCAGAGAGCATATCTGCTGGCCTTCCAGCACTGAAGATAATTTCTTGTTTCCCCCCAATTGTTTTGAAAGCAGAAATTAAATTGTATGAGTATGCCCTGTGTTAGGAGACTGATGGTGAAAGTAAATCTTCAAGACTGCAAACCAAGCTTCAGTTCAGATAACCACACAAACCAGTATCTTGGGTTGCCTGAAACTGGAAATCTGAACTAGCTTTCCTTTATTTTCATTTCCATATTACCTAAAATCAGTTCTGCCCAGAGCTAGGAGGTAAAGGAACAATCACAAAAAAAAAAAAAAAAAAAAAATTATGAATGTACATTTATAGGTATCTCAAGGGAAGGGTGAATTGTTATTCTGATTTACAAAACTTACTGCATTGGAAAAGATTTAGCTTCTTGACTAAAAAATGACTACACCATTTGGCTGACCGGTCTATTTTGTAATGATAGACTATTTATTTGTTTTAAAATAACAGAAAAAGGCAACTTGGTTATAATGAATGCAGAAAAGGTAAGAACAGAAAATTATTTGAGTTCTCTTATAGCACAGCTGATGGCCATCATTTTTGCTGGAACTGTTCCTCATTACTTCTCAACAGTCACGTTATTTTGCCAGAGCTTCTTGTCCTGTGCAGCTTTATAGTAACACAATGGTGCACAGGCAGAAGAGGAAAAAGGTCTTGGGAGAAGAAGATGGTTATGTTTTCCCAGGTGAAAATCAGTCTTCTCTGTCTCTGCATCCCTTGCTATTCTCTCCAGGGCTTGCCCACACAGGGATACACACAGTGTGCATCAGCATGCTGATGGAAATAAAATGGTAGGAAAGAGGGATCTATTACTCAGCTGTGCCAGTAATACCATTTGTATAAAAGCTGCATAAAAAGAACCTGAAATTTAACATCTGTTCTGGGCCAGATTCTCCTTCCTTTTTTTCACACAGCATGGAGCTGGCTTTTCTCTCACTCCCTCCACTAGCCTGTTCTTTTTTCTGTTTATACCAAAGCCACAATGTTTTCTCTACCTTTGTACCCCCACTTCATAAATCCCTGTCCCCTTTATTTTGGTTTCTGGTGCAATTTCCAAGACACCACATTGTATCTCTCCTTCAATGCCAAAGGTTGCTGTGATCACTCTGTGTTTGGGCCATGCTGCTGCAGATGTTTCTTTCATTGCTTTGGTGTTTTGGTGGAAAGCAGGTCCAAAGTTGGACAGTGGGAGTAAAGCACCAGGGAAGGATCATTGCTGCTGGCCAGAGTGCAGCAAAGTGATGCTGCAGGTACAGGGAAGCCAAAACTAGTTGGATAAGCTGAGCACCTAGATACACACTGAAACCAGGACAAAGTCAAAGACACTGGGACAGTGCTGCTAAAAGCAGAACATCTGTAATTAAAAGGAAAGCACTTTCACTCTTAGGTTTTCAAAGGTTAAGTAAGAGGGATGCATAGGGAATGAAAACCTCATTTTTTGGGTGTAAATCTGTTTCATTTCCATTAGGGATGACATCTGAAGTTTTTCAAGCCCTTGTGTGAAGGAAATTCAGTTAAAAAAAAAAAGAAATTTAAAAAGGAGTTAAAGTACCCTTTGAATGGATTATAGGAATTGAAGTAAAATAAATTCCAAACAAAATGCTGCTTAAAAGTGGGGGAAAAGGCACATTTTGATCTGCAGACACTGAAAGATTTTTATCCCTTTCTCCTGCAAAACAAATTTATATGCAGTTCATGTAATTTCACAAAGTGTTTTCATTTCTCTGAAACTGCATTTGATGACAGTAATAGTTTAAATGTTTCTTAAACTTATCTAGTGATTAGCAAAGATGAGTTTGATTTTAAAAAATAAAAAGAAATCAGCAACTTCCCTCCAAGCTCTTAATAATTTTATTAAGGACATGATTAATACACTTCTTTTGCTTTTAGTACTCTGTTGTTTCCTTTTGCTGCCAAAATAAAGCTCTCTGTAGCTCACAAATAACAAAGTAAATATAATGTGCTCTCAAATTACAAGTCTGCTGCAAAGGTTGGGGAAGAGTAATAAAAGGTAAGTCACAGAGACACAGAAAATAAAAGCCAGTATTGTATGCCAGTGTTGTTTTTCCCTTGTATACACATGTAGTAAAAAGCCAGGTGGGTCTGTAATTTATGTTTACATCTGTGTCTAATCAACCCATGCAAAATAACATTTTCTTTTATTCACGTAAAGAAAGGAAATGTGGGCAGCATATTTTTGAAAGCTTAACACCTGAAAATTTCCCTAGGACTATTTTTATTACTTTACAAATAAATTACAGCACTTAAAAATTCTCAGATATTAGGAAACCTGGAAATGAACTTTTGCAAGGTCTAAGCTCTCCCCAGGGACATGAAATCCTTAAATGTGAACTCTTATTTTCTAAACAAGAGCTCAAGTACTCTCATTAGTATTATTCCAATGAAAATATGACTTTTCAAAGACATGTATAATTTATTTTATTAATTATCCTATTAAAATAGTGTGCTTTTGGGGTTTTTGTGGTTTTTTTTGTGTTTGGGTTTTTTTTTTAATTTTTAGGGCTTTTCTCAAGTTCATCTCCAATTTTCTTGGGAGGAACCTAATTTCAAGGCTGTCACTTTTTTCTGGGGTATTGTTTTCAGGAGTCACAGGAAAAAAAAAAAGTGGAGTTGATTCCTTTCTTTTTGCTTTATCGCTCAAGAGCAACAAGAAAGCCTCTTAAAAAAAAAAAAAAGAAAACAATTCTTATGGCAGTGTAGCTTTCCATGAAATATCCCTATTTCTTTTTCCCTCCTAATAATTTATCCTGGATAAATTCATGTTTGCCCTGAGCTGTGGACACCTGATGCTTGAAGGTGTTACCTGAGTTTGGGTGGCACGGAATTGGGAAGGAGGAAACCGGGTACCCTGGGGAGACGATGGCCACACCGAGGTGTGGGTGCTTTCCTCTAGCAGAAGTTGTCTCAGACAACAAATGTCAAACAAAAGTGAAGTCTGATTCCTTCACAGCAGCCTTCTGCAGCTATTTATAAGCTGTTTTGTTTCGGGTCATAGGATTTTTCCTCCAGGAGTACAGAGTGTTAGTTTTCTTCTGTTGTTATAGTGATGTTTTCTTTTGAGGGACAGAAGACCTTTCCTTCCCTAGCTCTGCACGCAACTTCTGCAACCCACCTGGGGTAAAGAAAAGGTGAATTAACCTTGTCACTCCTATTGCTTAAATGCAATGTTGCCACTCTCTGCCTGGAAATAGAACTGTTGAACTCTCTGTGAGGAAAACATTGATTTCCACCCAGCTTAGACCTGGGTGTTGTTGGATTAAGGTTTTTTTTTAACACTAGGTGTTATTATAGTGAGTTGTTTGATGTTATATGGGCTACTTTTAATTTTTGAGGGAATGTTTTGTTAGTTTTATTTTTTACAAATGAGTTAATATCTTTTTGGTAATTGTTGTGGGAACTTATTTAGGTTAGTAATTTTATTCTTAGGAGGTACTGGGTTAGTATAATTTATACCTTGATTTTCACACTAACAATATTTAAGTAGATCACCAAATCTGTAAGCACTTACCTGAAGAAAATCTGGAAGCTTGATGAGCTCTGACTGATAGTTATTTATAATCTTTATCACAACCCCTCTCTTCAAAACAAAAAACCCAGCAAAAAGGTCTTAAATCAATTTGTGCCATCCCCAGCCGGACAAGGAGATTAGTTTCTTCAATCTGGACAGGCAGTCCTTTATTACAACCCCAAGCAGTAACTTGTCTCACAAAATCTAAATTAATTACACTCAAATTTGTCCCTACCCTAAACTGGCCTCAAAATGAAATTGAAAACACCGAGTGTGAAATTGCCCGATGCTGCTGCTTTAGATCTGCATGTCATTCCCCAGTAACCGCAGGACAGAGAGAAACAATTCTTTCCAGGGAATCTCTTATTCTTTTTGCCTTTTATTTGCCTCATTAGCCAAGTTTGGAGGGGATGGATTATGAAGGAAGCTAAGGGAATTACATATACAGGCTGGATGAAACAGGGTAAAGAAGAAGATATAATTGTAGTCTGTGTCCCTGTTAACAGTCTGGAAGAGCTAATATATGAAGAAAGAGTGAAACAGCTGTATGTGTGTACTGTAGATTGGTTGAACAATGAGTCAGGGTGTGATTTATATACTCAATGAATAGAGGTAGACTAAGATTAGAGAAAAAAAATGCCTAGTGTAGCTGCCAGAAGCAGACATAGGAATGACAGGATAAAGTTAGGGAAATATATTAAATGATGTATTATGATAGATCAAATGATAATATTAATTGATATATATGTGTATCAAGAAAAAAATTCAGACACTGACTTTTCTTAGGAAGTGCTCTAGACTTCTTAGGGAAGAACATGGAAACCATGTTTCTTCAGCTGTTTTCAAATAGGATTGAACTAAGTGCTGGAGAAGATGCTATATAGATGAAGCAGAGAAGGAAAAGGATAAAGAAGATGAAAGACAGATAGGAAAACATCTTCTGAACCTGGGATTATGGGGAGAAAATGAAGGGGAAAAAAAGTGTAAGTTCTGAGAGTAAGACAAAAAATACTTTAAAGGCTCTGTCGAAGCAATTTTTCTCTGTGCTTGGCAGTAGCTTTTAGCTGTGTATCTGTGAGGCTCCTGGTAATAACAATAAATGTTGGTTTCAGAGGAAGGGGGAAGACAGGAATGAAGGACGTGGAGAGTCCAGGGGTGAGCAGGCAGAAAAGTAAGGGAGGCAGGTACATGCAGTAAGGAGATTTGATCTAAAAGATGCCAACAGAATCCAGCGGTTCTAATAGACCCTAGTGCTCACTGCAGCTCTGCTATAAAACATGACTGTAAGACACTTGCTCAACTGCTGTTTACAGCAATTTGCCCTTTACAAGAAGACCATAACAATGTTTTTGTGAAGTTTGAGCTCTATAAAAGGCAAAGGTGACCTAATTACCAGGAAACAATTACTGGATTTTTCTAACTGAAGTAAATACAATGCTTGAGATAAAAATCTGGACTCCAGGAGGAGAAGCTTTAACCCCCATTAGACGTGGTGGCTGAATAGCTGCATCATGCTGGAGAACTCATTTTATGCAGAGCTGATAGTAACATCTCTTGTAAGCTTGGTCAGCATTCCCCATTATAAAATTCTCTTGGGGGTTTCTTGTAATTTTGCCAGACTATGACTGTTTGAGCAAAGTTTCCTATGCCAGGTGTATGCCTCAAGCTGATTGATTTAATTTGATATTTATTTGGAAAATGAAACATCTCTCTCTGAAAATGTGGCACAGGATGATATGTGATTTATCTATATCACAAGTGCTGCCACATTTTCCTCCAAATGTTCTGCCTGACCACCACATGTTCTCAGAGCAAGGGCATGGGGTCTGGAGCAGGGGTGTCTTAGAGGGAAGGACTTGTAACCAGAGATGTGCTTTTGGCTGCTCCAAGTTTGGCCTTGTTACATGTGTGAGGAGCTGCAGATGTGCCTGGAGTCTTTTTAGATGTTTGCTGCCTCTCTTGCAAAGAACTGGCCCTTGCAGCAAACTGTGCTTCAAAACTGCACTTGGCCCTGGGGGCTGCACAGGCTGTGCTGGAGCTGGAGGTCTCCTGTGGGATCCTGGTGGGATCCAGCCTGCAGGAATGTGCTGTGCAGCAGGGAATCTGGGCAGAAATGTGGTGGGGTGGGGGGCATGCAGGGTATTTGGAGGAGCCACTAAGAGAGGGTGAGTAGAGTATGGAAGAGATCCCAATACAAGGAGATGGGCAAGGCGACTGGATAAAGGTAGGAAGAAGGAGATGGTGGATAGGAAAAGAGAGGGAAAGAGAAACCTGCCCAGGTTATGCTTCCTTGCTGGCTGCAGGAGCAACCACCAGGGAGCACAGGAGGTGGCATAACTGCTGAACAAATAGGATGAGGAGTGTGAAATGGGAGTGGAAAACCCGTCAGGTGGAAACAGTGTAGTTGAGAAGACCAGATCTGGGCCGGGGCAGGCACAGGACAGTGGGATTGGGCAGTGATGCTTTCCTTGAGTGTGCTGCTTCCCTCCAGCTGGGCAGAAATATTCCATTCCCGTTCTGCCCTGAGCCACAGAGGAAGTCAGAAATGACTCTGCAGGGTGACTGGGACACTGGCATCGGTGCTCCCCGCTGGGGCCAGCAGGTCTTCCAAGGCCTGCCGGGGCTGGCTCGGCTGTGCACGCCTTCAGCCAGCCTGCCCTGTTGCAGGGTCCCGGCCTCATGGGCAGGGGGAAGAACTCCTGTGAGGAGGGGGCAGGCTCTCACAGCCTCCACCAGCTGCCAGGCTTGGGGCCAGCACAGTCACTGTCAGGCCTCTGTGCTGGAGGGGATCAGCTCCGTGATGGAGCTGCCAGCTCCTCCGTGTGTGAGCTCCTGCAGCGCAGCGCTTTGTCCTCGCTCTCGCTTCGCTGGCTCTCTGCAGAGGCAGAGCTGTGTCCTCGCCCCCCCGGCTCCTGCAGCAGTACTGAGCTGGGCCCTGAAGAGCCCATGGCCCTGCCACGGGGCTGGGCTGAGCATACACCCGGTCACCAGCCCTGCTGGGTCTCAAATCCTGCTCTGTACCTATCCTCATTCCCATCTTCTCCCTTCTCCTGCTTCCCTTCCTCTCGCTCTCTCCTGCCTGTCACTCTACCCATTTCTTAATTCTTGTTTGCACTGTGCTTTGAAAATGCAGAGTGCTGTATAAATGTAAAGTATTATTATTATTTCTTCTTTTTAATTAGCATCCCTCACTCTCTCTTTCTCTTGCTATTGTGGCTTCCAGAGAGAACGTGTGGGCTTACATTATTTATAGCTGTGTGAGAGTAATTACAGGAATGATTTAATTACTCAGTTAATACCGTTCTCCACATCACCAGCTTGACAAGCTACCGATCCTCTCACCACAGCTGAACATGCAGCCTGGCGTCCATGTCACGGTTGAGTGGGTAGGGGGAGGAAAAGCTTAGGGAATGGTTTGTTACAGCCCTGCACGTTGCTGGTCACTGCCCTGGGCTAAGGGATGAGGCTGCTGATCTCTCAGGGGCTCGGCCTGGGGCAGTGTGAGGTGTCATCTCAGCTGGGGCAGAGCTGCCCCCAAGGAAGTGTGTGCAGTGACAGGTCATGGCTCCCAGCTGACGGGCCACCTCCAACACAAACCTGCTCAAGCTGAAGATTCAATATTTGGTGTGCTGCATTAACCAGCTCTTCACATTTATCAAAGGTCAGAGATCTGGCACGGTTTTGCTTTCTTAACTTCTATTCACGCCTGCCAGATCAGAAGGTAGAGTTCACATGCTTTGCGTGGGGTCAGAGTGCGAGATAAAAATCATCATTGCCAGAAATGTTCTTTCTTGCAGGTGACCATGTGTGGGTCTGACTCTCTTTAGGTAAATGAGCTTTCGCTCTGAAGGGGATGGCTTCTTCTTGCTGAGACTCCTGCCATTGGAAATGAAGTGTTTCCATCACTTCCAGTTCACAAAGACTTGTGAAGAGCAGAGAATGTCCTGTTTCTGGTGCAATATAGAAGGAGTTTGAGCAAGGAGAGTACATGCTTTCCTTCAGGGCATGCACTGAGCAGATGGTTACCAATACCTTTTAGTTATCTACCAGAGACTGTTGAAAAAAGCCCCATAAACCACCTTGTGAGCTCAGAAGAAATGTAATGAAAAAGATTCTTCTCTGACAGCACTGTAGATAAAAAGGAGGGGTCGGTGAATTCTTAACAGAGGAGACAGTTGCTTGGGAAGTGGAGAGAGAGGCTCTTGTTGGATAATGGGGTATTTGTCAGATAATGGTGTATGGGGAGAGCGTCTCTCAGAAGTGCTACTTTCCATGTCTCCAAATTGCCTGGCTCCATTTGGGCTCCTTCATGGCCTGGGCTGTGGGCCAGGTTCAGACTGTTCCTCGACATGGCAGGGCTGGGTGGGCGGCGGGAGGGTTGGGAACAGGTGGCACCGAGGCTGCTGGAGTGTGGCGCCTTTTCCACGCGGCACTGGCTGCCAAGCTCCAAGGCGAGGACACCTGGTATCTGAATGGGCTCTGCCCACCTCCCAGGAAGCCATGGCAATCTAAGAAGTAGGCTGGAGTGTTTTAAGTGTGAACAGTGAATATAGGTCTTTCTTTTTTTTCAAGATCCAACATGAGACAGGTTAATGCAGCTCACATTTGAGAAAATGCTGGGCGTCTCCATCTTCTTAAAGTTGAGTCTTTCATGTTGTATTGCCGAATGGACACTCTGAGTCCCTCCCTCATTGCTTTTGCAAATGCACACTAGAGGCTTTTATTTATTTTTCCCCTTATTTGACACACTTGGAAGTTAATTTTATGACCTAACATTGAAACAGCTTGTTGAGAAGACAGCAAGTGGAATGGCAATGGAACAAGTAATTTTGTCAGCTCCCAAATGAATGAATCCTGTTTTTACTGGATTCACATCTCACAGTTAATTGACTCTTTAACTGAATCATATTCTAAGGCAGTAATGTGAGCTTAGTCCATGGTAGACACCAGAGTGTCCATAGAGGTGACAACTTGAGCTGAGTGAATATATTTCATCCTTCCTCCTATGGTGAAGACTAGGGGCATTAAAAGGGTCTCATTTCTTCACCCACTGCCTTGTATCAACTGGATGACCAGTTCAAATAAGTCTGTGTGCCCATAGCACTTCAATTTTTCAGGACCTGTATGCGCCTCCTCCCTAAAAATATACCATTCTCCCCAGATCTCCTGTTATTTTTCTCCCAGTTTCCACTGTGCCTTTTATAGTCGCTGGCTGGCACAGTTATGAGAGAGCTGTACTGTGGTGGCCCGAGGCTTCTGTGTACAGGGGCTGTCCACCACAGGCATGCTGCCAGCTCAGGATGAAGTCCATTTGATTGCCTAGTGAGCCTTTGACTGTGAGTGGGTGAATCATTCACACTGCTGTGGGGTCAGAACAAGGCTTTGGGACTGCATGCAGTTGCAGGCTGTATTTTATAGAGCGCTCCAAGAATTTAATTCTCCTTGAGTCCTCTGCCCCTTTGTCAAATCAGGTGGAAATTGGCCAGCAGGTTCAAGAGTTACTGGGAGGCCTGACTCACTTGTGCACAAACACACGGCCCCCCCAGGTTTGCCAGGGTCTTGTTTCTTAAAGGAAAAAAGCTAAAAACACACACAGAAGGTGGGCACGGAGCTGCGCTGGAGCATCTTGGGAGCTCAGCTTTCATCACGAGTGTCCGGAGCGCACATAGGGTGTCCCGTGGGCACACGCACAGTGTCCCGAGCACATATGGGGTGTCCCGAGCGCACACAGGGTCTCCCATGGGCAGACAGGGTGTCCCAAGCTCACACCCGGTGTGTCCCGAGCGCACACAGCGTGTCCCGACCACACACAGCGTCTTCCATGGGCAGACAGCGTGTCCTGAGCACACACAGGGTGTCCTGTCTGCACACAGCGTGTCCTGTGGGCACACACAGGGTGTTCCGTGTCACACGCAGCGTGTCCCGTGCTGCGCACAGCCTGTCGTGAGCACACATAGCATGTCCTATGTGCACACAGCGTGTCCCGGGTGTGCACAGCGTGTCCCTTGTGCACACACAGCGTGTCCCGTGCCACACACAGGGTGTCCCGATCACACCCAGCGCGTCCCGAGCACACACAGCGTGTCCCGTGCCGTACACAGCCTGTCCCGTGGGCACACACAGCGCGTCCGAGCACACCCAGCAGCCGTGCCCCGGCTCCGGGCACTCCTCGGTGAGTCACGGTGATTCAGCCCCCGCGCTCGGCCGGGCGGGCGCCGCGGGCTCCCGGGGCCGGGCGCGGCTCGCAGTGGCACGGGGCGCACATGTGTGCGCTCTGTGAGTCACGCTGCTGGGCTGCGGCAGCCGGGGAGGCACGGTCACCGACACGCGCTGGCTCCTGTCGCATGCTCCTGTCGGTGAGATTTTGAAGGGGAACATGGCGCGAGGCTTGGAGAGATTTTAATATTTCTGTCCCACGACAGACCTCCTGAGAAAAGAAATTAGCCTGATGACAGCAGCAGTAATTGGATTATTCCGTTAGTATCCTCTGTGGAAGAGAAAGACATGTGCCTTTAACTGCATTCTCAATGCAGACTTAAAACTTGCACTTAAAATGTGAATTGTGCCTTTTTTCCTTCATAACTGTCAAGCAGACATCTGTTTTCTGCCCCACTTTTTTACCTTCCTTTTGACTGGCTGAGATTTCTGTCTAGCTTTATTCTTAGCCTTGTGGCAAGCCTAACCCACCCCTGTGGTGGTTTGAGTTCCTCACCTGGCACTGAAGATCAAGGCATACTCTAATCACTGGGTGCCTTGGGTGGGCTGAGGAGGGGCCAGCCTGGTAGTGAAAACAAGGGAGGATGGATGCCTTGATCTAGATGAGGGGGTGAGCTGAACAGGCTGAAATCCTGGGAATGGGAGAGTTGGGGAGTTCTGAACAGGATAATGAGGTAAAATGCAGAGCAGGGAAGTCGCCAGCAAACTTGGGCTGTACTTCTGAACAGTTAGTCCTCTATGGTTCCCTGGGCTAATCTCTGCAGCTGCAGTCTGGCCACTGAAATGGTCTGTAATGGGACAGACAGAATTTTGGAGTATGTGTCTGTCTGCAGGGGACAGCACTGCTGAAGTGGAAGGAGATAAGGTGGAACTGGACAGAGGATGAACCAGTCAGCTGTAGGGGGATAGAATATAAGAAAATAAAGGTAGTATAGAAAGTAATCTTACCCCTAAGGAGTTGCAGCTGGGCCAATTATTAAAGATTAGGAATAGGCCTGACTTTAACAGGCCACAGCTGTAGCCAATGAGGAGAAGAGTGCTATAAAAGAGTGGAGTGGCTGGCTGTGAGAAGAAATAAAAGTCAGTGCTTGGAGGAGCTGTCCTTGAGAAACACCAAGGAGGTATGAAACTCTTGCAATAAGGAGACAACAGTATGGAACCTCTGTAATATTTTAACAACAGTCAGCTATCTCTTTCTGTTAGTTTTTGTTATCTGAGAGACTCCCCAAACCTATGTGGCCAGCTTCTATTTTGTTGTATAACTGTAAGGTTAGTTTTGATGTGTTTTGGGTGCATCCAAATGTTTGACACAGCCATTACCTACCCAGAGATTTAATTTTTTTTGATAGTCAATTGGTTCTTTAATTTGGATTTAGTAAGTCACTTTGTGCTCCATTAAATAGGCCTTCATGCAAAATGTTTAATGCCAAAGTGTGCTTGCCTGCAGATGGTGGAACAGCTTCATTTAGGGAATGGCTGGAAAGCTCACCAGGCTGTGCTGGTGCCCATGGTCCATTTTCCCCCAATGAGCCATGCTGCCATTAACCTTTGCTGTCTCCACGTCCTGCTGTGAGACCGCAGGGCTCATCTTCACCAGGACTTGTCCCAGCCATTTTCTCTGTTTGATCCCTCTGCCCTTGTCTGAGCACCCTTGGAAGATTTTATGTGCACATGTGGATTTGAGGTTTCAGCTGCTTAGTTGTTATAAACTGAAGCATGGCTGGCAGCTTTCTCACCAGAGGCTAGCAAAAAAATGCTGTGATATTGACCACTGGGAGGAGAAAGAGAGGTTGTGAGTGATGTTCGTCTCTTGCTGTGCTTAGGACCATGTTTTTGTCTGGCAATGTCACTCACTGGTCACTATACTGGTCCTGCAGTCTGTTGCTCTATGTCTTGAGGTGTGCCTATAATAAAAGTCAGTAGTACACAGTACAAGCTGTGGGGAAGCATTTTGTGCTGCCAGAAGCCAGCCAGCAGCTCATGCCGTTCTGCTGCTACACAATACACAAATCTCTTGAATCATACATTGAAGGATTTTTTTTGTTTGGTAGTAGTGGAGTGAGTTTAGTTTTTCAATTTTTCCCTCTCCTTGTCTAGTCTAGACTAAAATACTAGGGAGAGGCTTATCTTGCTGGGTTTGTTTTGGTTTCTGTGGCCAGGAAGAAATGGTTTCGTATAGGAACGGGTAACAGCATGTAGGAGATGTGGTGGTGTCTCTGTGTAACCATGCTCGTGCAGAAGCATGTCCTGTCCTCAACACTGAATCCATCTCTGCTCTCAAGGAATCCTTTTGGCCAAATGTTTTGCTGCATTTGATGAATAAATTGGATAGGGAAATGAGGTGACATGAGTAGGTTAGACATGAGTGACAAAGATCTTGCCTTGACAGTCAAATTATTGCTTTGCACTTAGGAATCTGTAGGGGGTGGTCCGCTTGGATCTCATCCACTGGGATTAGTACCTTCAGTTACAAGGAGGTAACCTCCAGAAGATAAAATGTTTTCCTTGCTACTCACCTGGTCTTGCTATTCTTCACACTGGCCTACCTCCATGTACCAGTGCCCCGTGAGGTGTAGCCCCTGCAGCCTTGGTGGGACCTCTCATAAAGACTGAGAAAATGTAACAGAGCTGTGCCAGGGGTAAGAAAAGAGTTGGCAAGATCTGCTGAACAGGGGTGTTTGACAAAGGGCAGCAGTGCAGAGGAAGGGAATCCCAAGTGTGAGGGTGGAAGGAGGTGAGGGTGTGGGATGAGGAAGTTTGATAAGATATTTAAAGTAATTCATAGACTAAAGGAGATAGAAAGGGTTCAAGGTGAGATCAGATAATTAATTGATAACTGCAGAGATTCAACTTTCTCTCTCAGCCAGCAGTATGTGCATTGTGTGACTTACAGTGAGCATATCACTCCTGCTGCTTCTCTCACTTAGCCCATGGCCAGATGTGCTCAGCAATCCCAGATCTCTTACAAACATCCCATATCTGCTTTCTCAAGGCTGTGGACCGGAGGCTGGAGCTCCTGGTGGTCACTGCCACCCTGTATCATGTTGCTGCTTCTTTGGTGAGATGTGCTGCCACCCTGCAGTGTCCCCGTGTGATTTGCTGTGTTGCCAGTTTCTGCCTTGTCCTGGGAGGTCTTGATTAGGGAACTTTAGGAAAGGAACAGGGGTTCCAGTTGCCTTTCCTCCCTCTGTTGCCCAGTAGGCAGGATCTGGCCCCACTGCTGATGAGCACCAGGCTGGGGAGGGAAGGCAGTGCAGGCAGTAAGGAGTGACTCATTCTCCCCAAACAAGCAAATGCACTAAAATGTGTCTGCACCTAAGGATGGGGGGAAAAAATACAACTTAAGACTCAAAAGGTTCACTTCTGTTCCCAGAGTACCCCCAGAGGAAAGCTCTTTGTTGCCAAATACTTTCCCTTCCACAGTCCCATTATTTTTTTCCCTTTAGTATTTTCTCTTAATGGTTGAATCGTTTAACACCACATATAAAGTCGTATTTGGCCGCTCTGGGGCGATTCTGGGTTGCCATGGCAATGAGCCCTGTCTCTCCAAATTAGGACATTTTTCCTGCTGCCTTTTCTGTGCGAGGCTTTCTCTCATCTCTTTTTCTCTTACTCTCCCTTGATGTCTAAAGTGCTGAGCGCTGCCTCTTCTTTTGCACGCTCCTTGAAAGGGATCAGACTTTACCCGTCTAAATTAATTCCTCTGAAGCCTGTGCCAGCTTGGCATGGACCAACTTTGTGCTCCACAATGAACCTGCTGCAAAATCAGGGCGAGGAGGGGTAGGAAGGTGTAAAGGTGGTGAGGTTAGCAGGGGACAGCAGTGTGTGACCGTGGCGTGCTCATTCCCTGCTTAGTACAGCATTGCCTCATCTCTGCCTGGCTGCTGCCAGGGCTGTCTGGAGCTGGGTGCTGAGGTGAGGGCTGCTTAGCTTAAAATAAGTCTTAGAACTAGAAAAGCTAGTGTAATAAACCTGGGGTGAATGTAAATGTGCTACATCTGCATGCACAGATCTCTCGGGCAGCCTTGGCCTTGACCCCCAAGGTCCCATCCTCCATGGGGCAAGCACCTGCAGCTGGAGGACCGTAGGAGTAATTTGTCTCACTGGGGAATTGTGATTACTGGATCTTGTTCCCTGGATACACTGAGCTGTATCTGGTACGTGACAGCGTGCTGAAGCAGGCAATTGGCTTTGTACCACTTCTGCACCTGTATATTCCCCTCGCTGGCTTTGGATTTGGCATGAGTCAGACCCACCTCAATTTATTCTGGCTGCTGACAGACTCCCAGGGCCCCTGTGGCAGCTGGGAGTAGTCTGACACATGGATGCCCCCAGCCAAACTGTCTTCCCTGGGCTATGCATCTGACCCAAGGGAGTAGGAAAGGAGTCGGCACAGGCAGCACTAGAAATTTGCAGAAATTGAGGCTTGCCCACATTGGGCAGGTCCAGGTGGCTGAGTATTGTCAGGAACTGGGAGCAGATCTGCTGTCCCACAGGAGCGTCACTCTGACAGTGTGAGGTGATGCGTGGCAGAGCACTACAATCCAGCATTTTCTACCCATCAGGGCAGAAATGAAAAGGTGATGAGGTTTCCTTGCTTTTTCTTCCCCTGGCCAAATGGGCTACTATCCCAAGACCAGTTTTTAACCCTGTGGATTATTTTAGGGGTTTTACATATAGCAGAGGATAGAAAATCAAGGGAGGACAAAATAATTGTGAGTATTTGGAGCGGAGATGAAGGTACAAATGTTGGTTGAGAAAGTGATTGGCCTCAGAGCATCTTCTGTCCTAGCCATGGTACAGCACTGCTGTTTTTCATAAAAGATGCTTTGAAGCTGGGGGCAGTTGGCTGTGAAGTGAAGAGCAAAGCAGAGTGATGTTCCATGGCTGAAGTCCTTGGGCTCAAACCCAGGTGCTCTGCGTGTTTGGCTGCCGTGGGACAGTGGTAATGTCCTGCCTTTTCTCCAGGATGCCAAAAGCCTTCTTTCTGTTTAATGGTGCAGTGTTTAAATAAAAAGAGGTGAGTGAACTTGGATATTGGTTTGACTGATAGTGATAGGTATTGGAATATGAATCCCAGTATTACCAGTTAGATTGTGCCTGGGCCAGTCTGACCCTCGCTGCCAGGCCAAAGGCGGCGTCTGTGGTGTATCACCCCAGAGACACCTTTAGCTTGCTGATGGTTTCAGCTGGGCACTAAACAAGTTCAGGCTTGTTAGGGACTCCGTTTACTTTAGGAAGAAGGCTTCAGGCGAAGGTGAGGACAAAAGAAGGAGAGGATTCTGCTGGAGGGTTATATGCAGTGGTTTATTCCATGGTGACACAGGTCTGAATCTTGGGAAGAGCTCCAACAGAATCGGCGACCGCATGGCTGGACTCACCTTTTAAGCTCAGGGGGAGGGGAGGGGACAGGTGAGCCACCAACCAGGTGGGAGAGGCGGGGTCTCAAGGGACGAGGGACACCTAGACAGGCCAATGACCTCTGGGCCTGAGGGGCATCCTTTGAATTTGACCAACCACACGACGCCTTTGCTGGAATGTTAAGCCTGATTGACAGGACTCACTCAGCAAGGGGGCGAGGGGGGAAGGGAGGGTTTTGGCACACCTGGGTAAGGGACCCGGAAGTTTAAAACACACCGCAACAGATAGGAGCTTTGCTACACTGTCCTGGAAGACTTAAAAGTTGTCCAGTAATGTTAATTGTTATTTTAGAAACTTTTTTGTAATGATGTGTGAACTTGTTTATATCAGAAGGTAATTTAGTCCAGGATTTTGCATCTAACAGCAATTGATAGAGGATCAATTGGAGATACTTCCTCAGAATATTCTCCAGACATCCCATGATTTGTGACTTGGAAGTCTCTAAGATAGTCAGTGTGTCTCTGCATTTAGTAGTACTTGATGGGTTTTTCTTCCATACCCTTACCAACATACCAATTCTGGGCATTTGTGTACCTAGGCATGTTTTTAGCGTCCAAGAGACAAAAGAGTTCCATCACTTAATTAACTGCTCATAGGGTGAAGAACGTCTTTGTTGGAAACTTGATCCTTGGTGTTCCGATTTTGATGTCCCCTCATTCTTTGACAGGAAAGAAAAGGTAGCCTAACAGTTATACATTCTTCACCTTCTCTATCCAGTCCCTGACCTCTGAAGTCCTTACTATCACTTTTCTTTGGGTCAAGAGTAATTTATTTAGTTGAATATCAGGAGTTGTGTCATCCGTCCTTATACCTTTTTTTTGCCTCTTCTGCATCTTGCTGTGGGAAGGCATTTCATAGAGACTCTCTACTGGAAATGAGAAGATCTATAGGCCATGGGAATACTTGCAGTGTCTAAGTGAGCTGGCCCTGACACAGGCACAACATGCCCTGTGCTGTCCTGAGGGACTTTTTTGGCTCTGCCCTGTGAGATGTGGGTAAGATGTGCAGGTCTCCATCCCTGATTGAAGGGTAGTTATGAAGGTGATGGAGCTCCTCTGTACTTGGTAGTGCCAGAGAGTGTCATGGAAGGCCATGGTCGGTCCCTGGACAACAGGAAAAAAATTTCAATAGTAAGGTAGTACAGTGTTGGAGAAAGGGCTTTGAGTCAGCTGCAACTAAGCAGATCTACTGCTGGTGATGGCCTTGTTGTGAGGGGATCCTTCAAACCCTGTCCTGCCAGTGTTTCAGTGCAATGCCATGAAGTGACATAGAGATGCCCCAGTGATGACGCATGAGTGTAAGATGCAGAACATTTCTAGGATTGCCTGTATGGTATGAAAGCTCTTTGTGACTCTTTTTTTCCCCCTCTGATTTCAGTTTTTTCAAGTGCCATTGATCTATTAGGATTTTGTCCTTTCCTGCATTCATCTAGGAAGCACACAGCAAGATTTTGGGCTGCAATGCTGAGCAGGTGGGGTTTTAGCCCCTGGGAGCAGTTACTGTATCCCTGGGAAGCTGCAGCAACTGCTGCAGGAGTGCCCTGGGGTTTCCATCATCCCGCCTGCCCAGCTGCACAGGGATGCTCAGACAGGCCCCAGGAGCAGAGAACAAAGGGTGGGACAGGGCTTGGAGTGAGTTTGGCTTGCTGAGCAGAGCAGCAGCTGGGTCACAGGGATGGATGCAGCAGAGAGGTCTTGTAGAAAGAGCTGACGCCTGAATCATTGCATGCCTGGGAGATGGAAAAGGCCATTAAAACAATGACAAAAAAAAACAAGAACAAAGCTTCTAACAGTTCCTGTAATTGCAGATGTGTCTGAAGCTTCCTCAGATGAAGTGCAAGTTTTGAGTGTGCTGGGATGAGAGGCAGGATGCTTCCCAAACAACAATTCTAAACTTTCAGTACTCTCTTCTAATTGTTCTAAGATATCCTGAAACTTTTCTTTATTGTACTGCTATTCTATTATTTCAGTACTTGTCCTGTCTGATAAATCCTGTTGGATTTAAAGGTTGAATTTCTAGTCACCTTGCTTTGTCTACCCTGACCATACTGTTTATGGTACAGCACCTTCATTCTTGTGCTGCTCTTATAGATTATGGAATATTGGGATTGAGAATGTGTAGGAAAAAGTATCTGAAATTAATAAAATAGCAGCAGTGTGTCTGTGTGTTTGTACCTGGCAGAGGTTACTGTGAAAATAATCTGTTTTGAAATGGTATGGGGTGTGCAGAATGGAGGAGACTTCAAAGGCTTTGTTTAACATTAATAATGCTACATTATACATGTAAATGCCATTATTAAAGGCTGCTGGGTATTTCAGTGAAAAATTAGAAGGGAAACTTTGGGGCAAGTGGTGTAAATCAAACCAAATGAATGAGCTGATGGCAAGAATAAATAATTATTCCCTTGCCTCCTAAAGCACCCTTGCCTTAATTTCTGTGGCATCCTTTCCTCTGTTCTGGAATGAACAAATAGCCCCAGAAGAAAATAAGAACAAAACGAGAGCAGTTGGTGCTCTGAGCATCATCTGGAAGGAGGGAACTGAAGTTCTCTTTCTCAGTGTCTGGGAGAAGTACAGGAGGACTAAGCAAAAAACCACATGAAGAAAGTCTCAGGCCTTCCTAGAAGTGCAAAGAATTTAAATTAGTGCTTGTAAAATGCAACAATGAATAAGACAGGTAGGTAAAATTCTCACATGTAATACAAAAGTGCTTGAAATTTTTGCCAGAGGGGAACATTTTCACCCTCTTGCTTTCCTTGAGAAACAATTCCCTTTAAATTGGATTGAAAAATGCAAGATGACTCTTTATGTGTGGATTACTGCTACAGGATGACTGCCAAAACAGTCAACTACAGTGAACAAAGTAGGAAATATAATTATTGCTGCAATTTCAGATCACAGAGAAAGAATTGTTGCTGCCTCTAGGAAAAGCAGAAGTATAGCATTTAAAGGAAACAAATTTTTAATTTTTCCAGCCATGGAATCCCACAGGAGAGAGCTCATGGGGTTGAGGAGAGCTTTCAAAAAAAGAAGTTGAGTCTGCAGTCCAGTATGCACGGGCAAAATATCCACACTTTTCTGTGTGACAGAAAACATACATGGACGGCACACTTGGGTTCTGTGTGCTGATAGAATGCCTGTGTCTGCAGCTTGCCAGCAGATCCTTATGGACTCCAGTGAGGCTCCTCACAAGCATGGCAGAAGCTGCTTTGCAGTCAGCCATATGATCAGAGCAAGAATGAAAATTAGAGTCCACCTATGAACTTCTCTTGCAAAACCTTGTGCTGATCATTCATCATTTTAACTGTGATTGGCATTTTAAGGCATTTAATATTCTACCTTTTCTTTACAGACAGGCACTTGAAATATCTGGAGATTATAGAATATCTGGATAGCATATTAATATATGCCCAACATACTGGTATATACAAAACGTTTCTAAATGTGTAGTAGAACTACCTGAAAGCTTTCCAGTGGAACAATTTTCTGCTGGAAATTGTTGATTCTACTGTATGAAAAGTCCACTGTGAATATGTCAGGCCTGTCACAACTGTGGATGGAAATGAGGCAGGTTGGTTGGTCTGCAGAGAGTCTGTGCAGCTCTTCCAGATCCCTTGCCTGCCAGCTGAGTAGGTGACAAGCTAAAAATGCAATCTCCCAAACTGGAGTTTTTCAAGTATTTGTCTTCTGTAAGTTTTCTCAAATATTTGATTTTTCATGCATGTTAGTGGGAGAACTTTCTGCTCTCTGACTCCAATGAGAACAGCAATTCTGTGTTCTTGCCAGCTCAAGATACGCAGCGCAATTATCAGCACCCTTCCAGCTACCAGTGCAAAGCACAGCACTGTGAGAGCTAATAAGGCAGAAATGAATTCATTCAGACCCAACAGACCCCTTCAGACAAAAGCCACTTCCAGCATGCCCCTCAAGCTGCTCTGGTGCCTTCCTTCTCAGCAAAAGCTCAAAGCATGCAGGTTCTATTGCTATCAAATCTCTCTTTCAGTCCTTTTAGGCTGCACCCCCGCATCACCACCCACTGCACAGATGCTTCCCCATCCTGAAGACATATTTAGGTGCAGGGTATAGGGTGGGATGGGGCAAATGAGAAGAGCTACCTCCCTACAAAAATCACAGAGGATGGAGAAGAGAGGCAAGAAATTTTTATGTATGTTTCCTCTGGTGTTTCTTTCTCCTCTGGGAGTCCCTTCTGTGGTGTGGGACACATTTGAGCTATCTCTGCCTCCATTGCATCCCCTTGCTGAGGAACATGTCCCTTCTGAGAGGCAATGGTGGCCTGTGGGGTGTGTAGGGGCAGAGAAGGGAGCTGTGGCAGTGGGGACTTGTAAGAGCAGGGTGACACAGTCTGTAACAGCAATAGTGAGGAGAGGAAAGGCTGTGTTTACTAGGAACAGTGAAGGGACAGCGAGCCGAAGCTGTCAGAAATCTGGGGAAGGCAGATGGGCTGGGGGGGCAGCACAGGCTGAGAATCAAGAGGTTTCCATGCTGAGGACACGCACACGTTATGTGCAGAGGGGCGGTGCTCGGTGCTCAGTGCTGACTTCTTGTGTAACATCCTCGGCTGTTGCGTTGAGCAGGAGCTTGTGTGGGTCCAGGATGTCGTGTCTGCACACTTATGTGTGCACATATATCTCCAGGAGACTCTAGATTTAAAAAAAGGAGCTTTTTGACCTTTCTATAGCACACTGCTGTCCAGGGCCTAGTGTATCCAAACCACACCACTGAAAGAGTTAGAGCCTTTCCCTATATAGGTCTGTGCTCTTCTCTCCATACCTTGGTGGGTAGGAGAGGTGCCTTGCTTGGACTCTGTCTGATGTTCAGTAGTCCAGGATGCTTATAATTTACCTTCTGCAATTGGACTAACCTGCAGTTTGTGAGCAGGGTGACCTTTGCAGATCTTCTTGGTCATTCTGCAAAGCAGTGCCACTCCAAAATACACTGCTGTGGATAATATCCAGGGATTATTGGGGTGCAGAAGTGAAAACTCTGTGAGGAGCATGGCTGAAAAAATAACTGAGCCAAACATGTCTGTTAGAGAGAGTCCATCCTGAAGCTGTGGGGGAGTGGCTAAATCTGCCTCCAGTTTGAAATGAGGATGGCTAGTCACTCCCAATAGTGCCTCTTTTTGTTTCTGCATGACCAGAAGCCCTTGAAAAACAGTCATCGCCAGACTGTTCCAAGAAAGATTTCCATCACCAGAAATGTATTCTAAACCAGATTATATGTGGTCAAATCCCACACATAAGGGTAATGTTGACTTGCAGTATGTGCTTTGTTGTAGTAGGCTTTTGCCTACCTAGTCATTTCTGAGCTGCCTGAGAAGCCCTTGTATAGAGGACACATTTTTGGGATGCTTTGGCATGACCCAGCTGTAGCCAGCTGTTGTGTTATAGGGATGCTTCCCTCACTCCAGTGAAGCAACCTGTGAATTGATGCTGGATGAAGGTGGCTCCTTGATTCTGAATGAACATTGGAAAATACATAGCATCAGGAGTAAAATGAGCTAAGAAAAGTGTTGAGTAGAAGAACAGAGCAGACAAAAGCCTTGCCATAGCTGATTCTCTTTGGAAGTGCAGGTGAGGCAAAGGAACAGGTGCATGGTACCTGACCATAAACCTGCAAGCAAAATGAAAACCATGGGTAGCTGGAAGCATGGGCTTTTATCAGGGTTTTTTTGTCCATGTGAGCTTTCATTTGGAATGGGAGTGCATATATTCCATAATCCTGGAATTAGTGTAAATTCATACTGTGATTTTCAACTAGAGTAAAAAAAGAAGACGAAAAACTCAAGAGGGCTTGTGAAACTGGAAAGGATGAAGTCCTCCATATCTGGAAGCTTTGAGATGTTAAACCTGTCCCTCATGGAAGACTGGATGGTGCTAGGAGGCAACAAAACTCAGTGAGTGTGGCCAGAGAGAGAACATGAGCACAAGATTTTCTGTGGTACCCCTTGGAGAAGTATTCTGAATTTCCTGATGGGAGATATCCCCGAGTCCAGTGAAAGCATGGGTTTCGTAAGGAACCTGATATGCTGCAAAAGAAGGAATCTGCAAAAAGCTATTTGGCCACTTTCCCTTTTCAAAGTCAGCGTCCACCAGAAATGACACAGAGCCGTGCTAATGTTGCAGCAAACAGCAATAACCGAGGCAGTGCCGACATTTGAGAAATGCTGCAAGAACTGCAGCGCTGTGCTTTCTTGGGAAAGGCAGTCCCAATATAGTAATGAAGATGCCCTCATCATCATTAAAACTGGGCATTTCTTTGTAGCTGCAAAGAACAGTTCTGCAATAGAAGATGATGTTGTTGTTGGCATCAAAGGAAGGGGATACTTCTTGAAGTGAACTTGCATAGGAGCATGTTAGTCTGATGCCAGAAAAAATGACTTAGCCTTAAAAGTAAAAATAATGGAAAGAAGTGATAAAGCAGTGAAGTTTAGGATGTATGGGAATGGTTGGTCTTTTGAAGGGAAGTGGCTGAATTGGAAGTATGGTTAAAAGCCCAAGAAACTTAAGAAGGAATGGTCTGTAAGGATCAAAACCAGCTAACCCTTCTCTCCAAGGAACCATTTGAGGGTACTTTCCTGGGGTGAGGGAAGCTGCCTAGCTATAGGGTAGAGTGGTAGGAGTCAAGTCAGCCCATGATTCATAACCCTAGAAAATTCCATTTTGGTTGTAAGTGGAGAGTAAATAAAGATTTTATTCCTCTGGAAATCATCAGGTGATGAAGCGTGTAAAGCTGGACACATACGATCTTAAAGAGTAAATAAAGGTTTAAAAATAGATCAGTTCCTGCTACTGTGAGGGGAAGAATTCTGAGACAGTGGGCATGAACATTTAGGCAGTGGAAATTTTGGGCTGCATTTAAACTCCATAAAGCCATGCCTAGATCTTGGTGAGGAACCAGTACCAATGAAGTGTAAATTACACACTGTGAAGAATTGTTAATGCGGGTACATCACAGTGTTGCCAATACTGCCCCAGAGATAAGGAAAAAGTACCACAACTTTGTAAGAAATTTCAGTGCCTCGTTTAGTTCCAACAGCCCAGATCTTGAGAGCACTTCTGTGCAAGATGTCCAGTGAATACAAGATGAGAAACTGAAGATTATGTGAAGGTAATTTAGGGATTTAAAAGGAACTTGAGAGGGGCCAGAGAGGGTTTTATCCTGAACCCAGAAGAGCGGTGATATTGAAGAGGCTGTCAAAGCTTTTCACACGCATACCAAAAATGTAAAATGTAGGCCACGTCAAGTGAAAGAGTTAGTGGTACAAAGAAAACTGTCCCCTTGCTGCCTGGAAAAGGCAGCAAAACAACCAACACAAAAATAAAACAATTCACTATGTACTTGTCCTAAGCTATTATTCTCACTTCCTCGAGTTAACCTTATTAGAAGACACTCCAGCTAAGTAGGTGATCATGCATACGAAATTTGTTTTTCCAGACACTGTACACCTGATTTACTTAGTAACATCTGACTATAGGCCAGCTTAGTAGGCATGAATTTTAAGTAGTTTGCATGGATTTTGACATGTAACTGCTAGTTTTCTTCATCCATGATTTAATAGATGGGTTGAAAACCTCATTAAAATTATAAAGAACGCAGTGAAAGGGATGTGGGTTATAGTTTGATCTGTATTAAGCTCTTTTAAATCACAGCATGGCATCTACAGGGTGAGACGCCTCCTGCAGGCTTTTTGTTCAACAGAAAACTGGAGTCAAAAACTGGGGTCAAAGTGACTTGGGATTTGTGGTTAGTTACATGAAGGAACAAGTAAGGCAAACCAAAAATCTCAAAGCATTTGCAGTCTGAAAAGCTTCCTTTCTTAATGAAATTATTTTAGTCACACATGCTGGAGAAGAGCTAGGGGTGGGCTTGGCAGCACAGGAAAATACTCTGTTGTAGGAGACTGTCAGGTCAGGTGGACACATATAATGGAAGACAGGCAATCTTCACATTCCACATGGGAATGCAGCAAATCAGTCATTTTGCTCAGCAAGGCTTCAGATGAGTTACAGCCACAGCAGGTGAGAGATGTGACCCTGGTCACGATGTGCCTGATAGACTTAACTCTGCTCTGCACGTGGAGAAGAGCTGGTCCACATGATAGCACAGGTTGCCTCAGAGAGTAACTCAAATGTCCTTCTTTGACTAAGCAGTGGACAGGTCATAAATATGCTAAATTTGGTATTATGTTGATATTTGTTGATTCTTGTTATTCTGATACTTGCTTGGGAAAGAAAGAGGTGAGGGTCTGTGCCCTTGATGGTCTCTGACCTAAGCCAGTTAAAACTGATCCTTTTCCCATCTGGGGGCCTACTTTGCTCCATGCATGTCAGATGACAGCTGCCATTTTTTACAGTGTATAAAGCATCATTGGTTGTGGGTGATACCTAACCCACTTGGAACAAAATTTTCTTGTCTATCCTGGTAACGCATTATCTTTTGCCATAGCTGCGGAAGAGACCCAGGGGTGTTTGTATAGCAGGGAGACTAGATTTCTCTCTTTCTCTGGGTATGATCCCTTCCTCAGGA
Organism: Zonotrichia leucophrys gambelii; assembly: GCF_028769735.1. Classification (NCBI taxonomy): domain Eukaryota; kingdom Metazoa; phylum Chordata; class Aves; order Passeriformes; family Passerellidae; genus Zonotrichia; species Zonotrichia leucophrys. The sequence goes on along the minus strand of NC_088170.1, from coordinate 36,585,164 downwards.
CCCATGATGGAGGTTGTTAAGAAGGAGTTTTAGCATTTGCTGCCTATCAGTTTGATCCTGTCTCTCCCTTGCTTCTTTGGTGGTGTCCTCTGAAATTTAGACTGTTTTCCTGTCCCATTCCTGGGATAGGGGATCTAAGCACTACAGCTAAAACTCCTCATGATTACCAAGCCTGTTAAGGACTGACTTATCAAGGTGCTGGGTGGACCTGTGGTCTTCCAGCCAGTGGAGATGGCTTCTAACACTCATGGGCTGTGAGATGCTCAAATAGCAGCAGCATGCATGTTGTGGTGTGCACTTCCTCAGGCACTCAGTGGATGCAGGGAGGAAACAACACGTGTCTTGCATACATCTATTGCTTGATTTATCCCTCCATTTTATGGAGCCCTTGCCATGAGTAGTTTTTAGTATGAACCGTGGGATGGGAAGCAAAAAGAAACCCCAAACCAGAGGAGAAGATTAAGGGGAGCCTGTTCTACATTCTAACAGTTAATTAAATCCTTTGCTTTTGGAAGCTGGTGTTCCTGGCAGACAAAGGAAGATAAAAGAGCCCATTGCATGAGATTACTGTGTTTTCACCTTAATACATTACTAGGTGAAATTTTACTGGTGCAATTCAACTTGAATTTTAACTGTAGCTTTTTCTACTTTTATACATGGAAGAGGGGGAAAGAAGCATGCTTTTAGTATTTATCTTCAAAGGATACTTTTACACATTATGATTCAGACAGAGGCCAAACAGGAGGTTCTGCTTTTCTTGTGTACTGCACCCTGTAATCACCAGAGGCACACAAGGAGGTCTGGGGGCTTGTGGTGTGGAGGTGGGTGCTGGGGAGGAGCAGTGAGATGCTTCAGCCGCAGAGGGGCCTGAAGGCACAGATTCGCAGAGTGCTGTTTCCATGGCAGTGCTATGGAAACAGGTACTGCTGCTCAGGGTGGAATTTCAATGCTTCACACAGCCCTGGTACCCAGGAAACAGCAAACCCACAAACAAAACCCCACCAAACCTGTAGATGCCTCACTAGAGCACGGATTCTCATTCAGGCTGCATACCCTACCCGCTGCCCTGGGGGAGGAAAGGACGAGCAAGCACAAATCGTCTAAAATTAGAGCTTGTTACACCCAGCTTGTCCCCCCCACCTCCATCTGGGCCCCTCAGAATAGTTCTGGAGGTTCATATAAATTTGACCAGCTCTAGAATCTTTGATCTGCTGTTATATGTAGGCTGCTGAATGCAGTTTGAAAGCCTCAGGCAATGCTGCAGTCTGGAGGCAGAATGGCTGGAAAGCAGCCCAGCAGACAAGGACCTGGGGGTGTTGGTCAGCAGCAGGTTGAACATGAGCCAAGAAGGCCAATGGCATCCTGGCTTGTGTCAGGATTAGTGTGGCCAGCAGGACAAGGGGAGTGATTGTTCCCCTGTGCTCGGCACTGGTGAGGCTGCACCTTGAGTGCTGTGTCCAGTGCTGGGCCCTCAGTTTAGGAATGACTTTTGACAGAGAAGGGTGGCAGAGCTGGTAAAGGGGGAGAGGGCAAGTCCTGTGCAGCACGGGTGAGGGAGCTGGGGTTGTTTTCCTGGAGAAAAAGAGGCTCAGGGAAGACCTTGTCACTCTCTACAGCTGCCTGAAAGGAGGCTGCAGCCAGGTGGGGGTTGCCCTCTTCTTCCAAGCATCCAGTGACAGAATGAGAGGACAGCACAAGTTGTGCGGGGAGATTTAGGTTGGACTTTAGGAGGAATTTCTAAACAGAAAGGGTGATTGGGCATTGGAATGGGCTGCCAAGGGAGGTGGTGGAGTCACTGTCCCCGGAGTTTGTTGTTTAAGGAAAGACTGAATGTGGCACTCAGTGCCATGGGCTTGTTGATGAGGTGATGTTTCATAGGTTGAACTTGATCATCTCAGAGGTCTTTTCCAACCTAATTGATTCAGTGATTCTGAGTGTATCACAAAGAGTGGGGAAGCAGAGGGCTAAGGAAGACCCAAACCAAGAAAAGCTCTCTTTCTGCTCTTGGCTTATCTTCACGACCTTCTCTGAATCACTTTGGTTCCCTGTGCCTCAGTTTACCCATCTATAGAACAGAGAAGATAACGATACCTTCCCATAGGCTGGGCAGGGTTGACTTGGTCAGTGCAAGCAGGTACTTGCAGGATTTGGGCTACTGTGAAAATTTTTTAGCTAATGTTTGGAAAGTAGTTTGAGGCCCTCTGGTGAGAGTGGTTAGAAAACAGCCAAATTTTGCCACCCTTCAGGACAACAGCCAGTAAAAAATTTACATAAAGCTTATGCAGGCCTCACCCTCTTGTTCCTTCTGGTCTGTGTTTCTCCTGCAGGATGGAGCGCTGATTGCAGGATGGAGGCTGCAATACAGCAATTTTAATAGTAATACTGGGATCGTTAGGTCCGCAATACCAGAAACATCCCTTGCACAGAAATGGAAAGGAAGGTAGCATAAAGGTTGAGCTTTGATTTTACAACCTTTCAGTGCTGCCTGACTTTGACCGGTGCAGCTTGAAACCCAGCAATCAGTTTAGCCTACTTAAAATTTGTCAGTAATTTGCCTGAGTATATCCCTATGCCAGTAACAATGTCCAAAAGACCTTTTGGTTGGTGGAGGCAGAGTCAGAACAAGCCACGAGAGGCAGCCTTCTACCCTTTCTCATCCCTCTTCTGTACTAGCACTGCCAGTTTTGGACCCTGGAGCTCCTGTATGTCACCTCCTAGGAGCCTGTATTAAGGTGTGTCAATCTTAAATTCCCAGGGAGCTGCAGGAACATCCGTGGGTCCCCCCCACTGGTCTCCTGGAGCTCTCCCCTCTGCCCTCCCAGCCAGTAGGGCATGGTGCATCAGCTCAGCAAGGGCAGGCCATGCCTACAGTGAGGTGCTGGCTTCTGAGCACGTGCCCTGTGGAGTGGAGAAGCACAAAGCTGCCTGTGACAGCACGGTCATGCAGAGTCACCGCCGTGTGTTCGGTGATGCTGCCTGGAGGTGGAGAGGAAGCAGAGAGGGAAGTGTGGGTGTTGAAGGTCCCATGTGCAGGTCCAGTGCTCCACGGGCTGCCCTGGGGAATGCTCCCGATCCTTCTGTGTTTCCTGAGCACCCTGAGGGAGCCAGACAGGGGGACCAGCACCTCACAACCTTTGAGGGCTCTCAGGATGATGGTAATAACAAGAGATAACTTGCTGCAAGAGCTGTCGGGCTTATAAATACCCAGCCTATGACAGTAATAACAGTATGGTCCTTAGTCATATGTTGGGGAGAGGATCTTGAAGAATCCTTGGGGGCCGCGGCTGTGTTGTCAGAGCAGCATCTCCTCACTTGCCAGGGATGCAGGCAAAGCTGTGGGCATCTCTTATCCAGAGAGCAGCCTTTCCTTTGGAATCAGCTGCCCCTCTCCCCCTGCAGAGGAATTGCCTTCTGCTTAATAAACGTCTGCTTGTAATATTCTGAAACAAGGAGGCTAATCAAAGGCCCCATTCTGTGGAACAGGGATGCTAAGTGACAAGATTAATTTCAGTAATCAAGCAGCTTAATTTGGACATTTTTTTCTCTTCTTCTGTGTTGCTGATGGAAATTGAGGCAAATCTCATTCTGGAGAGACACTCTTTTCCTGCCTGATACCAACAACCTCCAGTACTGAAAATGCTTGTGTAGGGATGGGAGGATGGGGAAGAAAGAAGAGTAGGAAAGGGTCACCTAGGACAGTGTCAGTGAATGTGTGTGGACTGCTATGAGTGATGTTGCTTGAGCATCTTTCCTCTGGAAAGCTCCCAAAGTGTTTTATAGACTGCATCGCAAAGGCTCCAGTCAGCAATGAAATGCAGTCATCTTGGCTGGATTGCAGCAAGTCTTTGAAAGGACATGGAAATTCAGCTGCTCAGGAGAAGGCAGGCAGGAGGCTGTGATACCACCAAAGGGAAATCATGAGACGTGAAACTGTGTGATGGTGTGGAACTTATCTGAAACACACCTGTGGCTCAAAGGTCTCACCCGTGCAATGAGGAATGAATTAGTCTTCATCCTTCAGTGATACGGAGCGCCAAGGGCCCCTTTCCTCAGTTCAGGGCTGGTGCCACCAGCACAGCCTCTTACAGTGCTCTGCATGGTGCTCACTCATCTGCCTGGCCACTGCTGCTGCTCTCCCACCCGCCCCATGTCCACCTGTGTAACCTCACCAGGCATGCTGTCACTGAGCTCTGGTACCACTGCAAGCTGAGAACCTGTGCCAGTGATCACCTGGGGGCCTTAGCTCATTTTGCCCATTCCCTGATCACACAAGATAGCAGAGTCAGCTGGTGAGAGGGTTGGGGAAGAAAACCCAGAAAACGTGATTTATGACGAGGCAAGAAGAGCTGAGTCCCTGCTCTGGTGTCATGAGGAAGCACTCCTCCTTTAGTTGCAATTTTGGCAGGGGAACACATTTCCAGGCGCTGTAGCAGAACTCAGACTGGGTAAAGCCCTTTGGAGTAGGTAAAAGTGGGGTTTTTTTTGGGGGTAGTTTTATGCTGGCCTGAGGCTGAGGTGTGTGCGTGGGCAGGCAGGAGAAGTCTAATAATAGCAATTTACTCATTCAAACGCCTGTGATCTGAGGAAGCCTGGACGGGCACCCAGTGGCGTGTGACAGAGCCCTCCAGAGCCAGCGGAGTGGGTTTAAGGGAATGACGTCCTTGCCCGAGGCAGTGAGGGTTCGGGGCTGGCAGCTTTCCATGCCGGGCTCTCCAATCCCCCTGCCGCTGTCAGAGCTCTCCTCGGCCGCCGCCGCCTCTCTGGTGTGTCCCCCTCTCCCTTTCGCTCCCCGCGGGGGCATTTTAGCGTGGCTGCACCCCCTGCCATTGCTGGCAACCCATTTTTCAGGGACAATCCGTGATGTTTTCCTGACCCCCCTCCTTTCCCTCTTCTCCTTCCACTCTCTCCCTCCCTCCCTCCCGCTGACTTGTTATTATGTACTGCAGCTGCCCGGAGGATTTTAAATAGACCCATAATCGCACAGCAGCTCCTCTTGGAAGTTTAAATATAACCTCCTTGTTAATCTCGCGTGTGGCAGCAGCACAGCACCTGGGGAAGGGGGCAATGGACGAGCACTAACCCGTGGCTTTACATCAGGACTGGGAGGGCTTAGTGAAGTTACCAGGAAATTGCCTCGCTCATTTTAACCAGAATAGTTCTGAGGCTGGTGCGAGGTGCCAAACCAATGATTTTTGCAGCACAAAATTATTTTCTTAGTTACCATCCCCAGGCGCATCACAAGAGAAGGCTGCCCTGCAGCTGCCCTCCCACTTGCCCTGGCTTGGGCCAGTGTCCCACCCCTGGTCCAGGAGAGTCCCCAGGAGGCAGTGGGCAGCTCAGACTTCCTAAACCCTTTGCCTTCATAAACCCTTTGCCTTCCTAAACCCTTTGCCCTCCTGCAACAGTGTTTGCTGTTGTTCCTGCGGCAGCTCTGTGTGTGGTGCTGAACAAGGTGTTTCAGCGGGAGACCCTGCAGCTTGCTTCCCAAATTGTTTCCTGGTAACAGACTGATTTCAATATAATTTCTAGTTGATAAATTAACTAATTTACCCCTCAGACTGGAGCAGTGTTTGCTGAGCATCATAGTTCAGGGGCACTACAGAAGAGATCACAATTAATAATGGATTTTCCCAAAGGATGTGTTCTAAAAGAGCAAATCTAGTGCTCACTAGTCCATTAAATGTAGTGAGACACTTTCAAACAGGAACTGTTGCCTGTTGCTTTGAGCTAACAGGATTCCTGCTCTTCCTGCATCTCAAGTGCAGCCATCTTCTCATACAGAGGGACAAGGGATGTGTGTGAGGGATCATGTCCTGACTAGCTCTTCTGCTGTTGCTGGAAGGAGGATGTACCTGCCTGCTCAGGGATGTGGGTTGTATTTCCTCCAGTCTACTGAGCTGGTGCACACCGGGAGCTTTGACACACACTGACACCAGAAAGGTTGTTTCTTTATTTTCCTCCTCTGTAAAATATAGAGATAAACCAAACCAAATCTGAGCCAAACCAACCCCCTAAACCCAAAAAAAAAAAAAAAAAAGCCAAACAAAGAAAATTAAACAAAAATCTGTCTTTTAATTGATGTTGAGCAGTACCTATAAAATAAAGTAGTATTATTGATGCTAAATTATCCATTAATTCTAGTAATCCAGCCATAGTAATTGCTGAGCTGGGGGACTAATTCACAACATGTAATTTATTCAGTGAATTTAGCTGCTTTTTCTGCTCATGGAATATCAATTGTGCAGATCATAATTTCCTCAAATTTATTTGAATTTACTAAGTGAACTTCTTGGAAAATATTTACTCTATGGATTGATACAGGCTGCTTTACTTAATTATGGTCGGTCAGAGACATCTATTTGGTATTGTTTCTATATCCTTGTTGAATGAGCACACAAGCACTTCTGTCTTGAATACTTGCATATGAACATGGTAGATGTATACTTCTGCAAGTTTTTGCAAATTTCCATACATGAATATGCAGATAAAACTCCTATATGGGAGCACTGACAGCAAACAAACACAGACAAGCTAGGCTTAAGTAATTTTGCATTAAAAAAGTGAATTAATATTTTTAAAGGGCCTAAATTACCAGGACAAAAGTTGTATTTTTCTGCAAAGTAACCTAGTCCTTGGTAAACACCATCTTGAATGGCAATAATGGAATGTTGAATCATAACCTAATAATTTTCCTCTTTGCCTCTTTCTGCTGATCAGTGCAATGATTTCCCGTAGTAAAAGGAAAGATTGGACATGTATTGTATGAAGACTGTTTCTTTTTTAGCTGTCTGTCTTCATGTGACACTTACTGTAAATGTGCTTGTGTCCTTCAGTGGGTAGTGTTTGTCTGAATGGGAGACCCAATTTTCTCACTTCCATTAATTACCTGTTTCCAACCTGTCTCCCCAGCTCCCTCTTTCCATCTCAGAAAGATGTAGTGTGGAAAAACGGAAACTTTCTAAACGACAGAATTGCAAAAGTTTCCAAATGTTTGGCTCTGGTTTGTGGTGTAGAAGTGTGAGAGATCGTGTTCATAAGGACATTTGTGCACACATGGGAGTAACTAGTGTAGCGTGATCAGCACAGAGTGTAACAGGGAACAAACAGGAGGAACTGGACATTCTGGAGGACCACAATGTAGAAGTAGGCTGAAATGCACCAGTGTGAAGTCAGGACCATGCAGATAGACATGTGACTGCAGTGCCTGTTTTGGAGCCCTGCTTTGGGTAGGACCCACACTAGATCTTAAGGACTTGAGCAGCAGCAATTTTTTGGAGAGTGCAACACTAACATATTTCTAAAGCTTCTAACTGGTCTGGATGACTTTGCACAGTCTGCTAGTCTGTATGGAAAGATTCTTTGTTACTCCTGCTAATTGATCCTAGAAACAATAGGATTCCCAGTTATAAGCAAATGAAAAAGAGAAAAAGTGGGAGTATTATTTACTGATGTGATAACTGAGTCTCCAATATGAGACATCAGCATAAAAGGCAATTATATTCCTAGGTGCCAGGCAGGATATTCCCTGCCAAGGCAGGGACGTGTCAGTATCATTGTAAAAGTTTCTACTGTAATTTCCTCTGTGTATAATTCTGTGTATAATTCCAGTTATTCCAATTAAAGCAAAGTGGAGCCAGAAAAGTATCTGGTTGGTAGAGAGAGGGAAGAACACATTTTACAGGAGGAGAGTAAGACAGTGTAGCTTACTTAACCTGGGAAAATGCAGTCTGAGAAAACAGAAAAGGCTGCCTTCCACTAAAATGAGTGAGGTGAAAATAGCCTGGCAGCAATAGTGTTCTTCAAGGTAAGGAGCTGCTGGTGAAGGTATTGACTAGCTAGAAAAGGGCTTCAGCAGAAAGTCATCAGCACAGCAACTTTCAAATCACATGGGAAAGTGAGAAAAATGACTTCCTTCCAGTGATAGCATTATTGGTTCCTGAAAAGAGTAATATGGAAAAAACTCTCTGGGACATCCCTCCCAGACTGCTGTTTCTTAATGATATCAAACCCCATGCAGGCACTCTGCTCTTCGGATTTAAAAGGACCTTAATTCAGTTTAGTTCAATTTTCTTCTAAGGGTTGCTTTAATTTGGAAGAACTGTGTCCATTCAGGGCTAATGTGATTTAATGAATTCATGCTAAACTCACAACTTAAGTTAATTTGGATTAATTTTCCCAAGCATTTCTCATTAGACAACCCTTTAGATGTTGTAGAAATGGCAAAGAAATCTTGAGCAGTCCTGCTTGTGATTCGGTTCTAAACTGGAAAGTAGATTTTCTGACTGCAGAAGGCCTGAAGAAACATCTGGCCCTGGAGAGGTGCTGAGGAGGGTGCAAGCTCCCAGGCCCAGTGTCCCGACTGTTCTCTGGTGTTTTCCCTTCCTGCTGTGGGGCCCAGCAGAGCAGCCTGGTGGTGATACCCTTGTTTGGAGGGAGTGTTAGTGCTGTCCCAGGAGAGGGTGTGCTCTGTGGGACCACCCGCTCTGACAGTTGGAGTTGGGTGTGCTTTGTGAGTAGCATTTGGCATAGATCAGGGGGAGTGGGGGCTGTTTGGCTGTGTGCTACCTGCACAAAAAAATACCTTGTTTTAATTCCCCGAACTGCATTCCATCGGTTATGCTTGCCGGCTTCTAGGAAAGAAAACGTGTTTATTTCCCTGTAATGCTGTTCTAAGGGGTTTACAGCTCAGCTGCGATGGGAGGTGTTATTTCTGCCGCCGCTATTAGTTGGCACATCCTTATTTGCCTCTTTCTGGCTGGCACATCGTGGGTGGGAAATGTGTGAGCCCTAATCTGTCGGGCTTTGGAAGGCGCACGAAGGGTCACTGCCGGCAGCCCCGGCCGCGCATTGAGCGGTGTCGGGCACGGAGCGCGGCCGCTGCGGGAAGGGACCAGGGACCGCGCTGCCGTGGCTCTGCTCGTTGCCATGGAAACAAAGCTGGATCCTTAATCGGGATGCGTGTGGATGCGAACCCACCGTCTGCTGGCCTTTTGGCCTCACCTCCTGCTGCCCCAGTGCCAGCGTGGTTGTGACTGTCCTGTGCCAAGTGGGTGGGAAGGGAGCTGGTGTGGAGGGAGCCTGTGGGGCTGAGCGTGCAGGAGAAGGGTCCAGGAGAGAGGCTGAAGTTGTTCCCTGGGTCCTGGGAGTGGAAAACACCTCTGCTGAGGTGGAGGGTGCAAAGGGAGCCTGAGGAGCAGGCAGCAAGGGTAAGTGTGCTGTGGCAGCTGTGGGGAGGGCCACTGTGAGATACTGGGGTGCCTAGACACTGCAGGAAGGTCATTGCTACATGGCATCATGTGTGGACCTTCAGAGAGCACCCAACAGGCTACCTTGAAGAAATGGTACAATTGTATCATAACGTTTAGCTCAGGGACTATACTGACACGACTGTGCAGCTTCAAGGACCCAAGGTAATACTTCTGCAAGCTGTTGCTGTGCCTTACAGCACAAAACTGGGTCTTTCTAGGTTGTTCAGGTTAGCTCTGGCATTTCTGAGGTAGGGATGTGGCATTATACAATATAGACATGGTTTTGAGAGGTCTGAAAATGTGAGGAGGCTGTTGCTGGGGAATTAAAGCAATTGCATAGTGCACTTAGAACAAGCTTATGCAAAAATGGGTGAGCAAAGAGATCTCACTTAATGTATTCCCTTGGCACCATGAGGAGTGCAAAGAAAAATTTGCTAAATGAAAATCTTTTCAGTTGTAATACCTAGCTCAATCAATACCTAGAAGAGGGCATTTCAGGGAAACCCAGAAGCTGTAGCAAAAGCTCTTGACACCTCAAGAGGCAATAATCTGCCTTTCGAGTCCATAAAGACTGCAAGATAACTGATAAACTCTGAGGAGGTGGTTTGCTGGAAGCTGTAGGACAGGAGATGTTGCCCACTTGCAGTCCTGAAAAACCTCTACCAGGATTCACCATCAATGGTGATACGTCCATATCCCAGCAGGAAGGATTACGATCAGCCTGCTTAAAGTCCTCCTGACACTTCTGTCTGAAATGCAGACTGTAAACTTGCACAGCATCACTATACCCTGTTAAAACGCTGCTGTCAGAGTTCCCAGGGAACGGAGAACTTTCTTTGTCCAAGTACAAGATACAGAGCTGACCTTGTGCAAGGAAGCAAACTGCTCTGAGAAGGACTGAGTCCAAGACTGGGAGGGCTTGTATGATTAATTTCTGTGGAAACAGACATGCTGGTGCTTATGGAGTGAAATGAAAATCTCCTGGGGACCCAACAATTGATGCATAGCAATGAAACACACAAATTACCAATGGGCTGTGCAGCCCCTCCCTAACCCTCAGAGATAGCTGAAGGGGAATGCATGACCCTTGATTTAGCATCCTCAGCACTTTATATAGGAATGGAATATGTGCATTGTAAAGCATAAAAATACGTAAAAATATTGCTTACTTTGTCTTCCTTGGATATCCTAGAGTTACAATATAAAGAGAAATTTAGTAGGAAGGCCAGTGAGGAAAGGCCATGTTTTTCCTCTGATGAATAGAGAGGTTTGTCCATAGCCTAGTGCAGAATGCACAGGGAGCCTGACCATATTTTCACTTCCATTTAGAGACTATGATAGCACTATGAAGATAGTGGGATTAGCCTGAGGAGCAAAAGCACAGAGATCTACTGTCAGCCCTTAGAAGCTGCTGGGTGACATAACAAGAGCAGTTGGACACCAAATGAGCTGTAGAATGCTGGGTTGATGTTTTCCATGCAGTGTGCTTCATTCACTCAGCTTGCCCAGTGCTGCATGCCTTGGAGAGCACCAACACCAAGATAATAAATGTACATCGTTCTTCAGCTCTGCTCCTTCTGCTCTTAGCACACAGAAGAGGAGAATATCCTCTGAGATAAAGGGTGCACAGCTACTGCTGCAGGCTCCTACGCAGTGCAGACGAATGCCTAGTGTAGGAATGTACACATCCTGAAGGCACTGAGATAATGAAAAGGTTGAGCTCCTTGCAGTAGCCACCACTGTTGAAGGAAAATTTTTCATCTCGGTGCTTCTCAGGAGGAGATATTCAGAAGTTTTATATAAAAAAGAGAATAAAACACTTCCTACTAGCAAAAAAAAAAAAAAATCTTGAAGCTTGATGACCAGAGTGATGTCTTTGTATGAGCTTTCAGAATTGCTTAGCTGCACCCTGAAATAAACCTTCCTGTGGCTAAACCCTTCCCACAAATATTCCCTCTTATGACCTACCTAAAGAAAAGACAATGTGGTGTTGTTTGCAGGGGTCCCGGGATGAGGGAAGAGATGAGAATCTTGACTTCATGTTTCAGAAGGCTGATTTATTATTTGATGATATATATTATATTAAAAGAAAATGATATATTAAAACTAAACTAAAGAAAGAGAAAGGATTTCATCAGAAGGGTAGAAAAAAATGATAATAAAATCTTGTGACTGACCAGAGTCTTAACACAGCTGGACTTGTGATTGGTCATTAAGTAAAAATAACTCACACGGACCAATCAAAGATGAACCTGTTGCATTTCACAGCAGCAGATAATTATTGTTTTTCTTTTCCTTTGAGGCTTCTCAGAAGAAAAAGTTCTGGCAAAAGGATTTTTCGGAAAATATGTCTGTGACAAGACAATTTTGACTTTTTTTCATTTTTGGCTTTTTTTTTTTTTTAAACTCAAATCTTCTTGATGTATATTATTTACATGACTGCTTGCCTCCATGGAAGGTGAGTCCTGAAGGACTGTATTTTGTCAGAAGAAATAAGGTCTGTAAAACTCTATCTTGAGTGTTTTCACCCATGATTTGAAGGCATCTGTTTTCCTCTGGGCTGTGGCCAGGGCTCTGTAGTGAAGCAGCCTGTGTAAACCCTGGCTTCTTCCTGAGAACACAAAACAGAGGCTTAATTAGCTCTGAATGCATGTGTGGTGATGCAGACACTACTCTTCAGTAAGTCTGGGCTGCACCATCACCTGAATTGATAGGGATCATTGTCAGGTGCCAACTCGGATGCTGCCAGCCTGCATTGGAGTGCAGCTGCCATACTGGGGATGAGATGCTTTGCCTGCTTTGAGACATCCTGCAAGTGACTGCCTTTGTACACATGGACATGTGTGTGTCTGTAGGAACACACACCTGTGTGCAGTGAGAAACCCGGAGTGCAGGAAGACAGAGAATGACTTGGAGTGATACAAAGTGGAAGGAAAGACAAAACACCACAGCCTATGGTTCTTCCCTTGCAGCCAGTGCAGTGCTGGACAGGACTTTTTGTTTTCTCCCCTCATATGGACATTTGGTTATCTTCTGTCACAGGCCCAGGCCAGGCAGTGTTCAGACTGAATAGCTCATTTCTCCCCTGCTTGCTGTAGCCCCTGCTGATGCTTCCATCTCCTTCCCACTCCTCCATCGTGCCAGAGCGTGTGCTTAAGAAAGAGGACAGACAAGGAGATGCAGGAAAACAAGATGCACCAGCTTTGCCTTTGAGTCAGTCAAAGAGCTATTTCTATACCTAACACATCTCACTCTGGCTTTTATTCTCTTAGATGCTTTTGTTACTCTTATTATTAATGACCAGCAGAGGCAAATTCTCTTGCTGCTTTATCATTCCCTTTCTCTGCTGTGTCGATCCTCGACAGAAATCTCAGTGCCTCATGTGCGTGTGTGATCTTGAAAAAGATATGGCAGTTCAGTCTCAGCCTCAGGTTTTGTTTAAAAAAAGTACAAAGCCTAATATAGATAGAAAAATTTGAATTCAAGTACAAAAAGTATCTTATTTATTATGCTGCTGCTTTCAAGTTATGTCAAGGGCATATGGAATATATAGATATATATTAATGTGCAGTAAGTATAGAAAGAACCTGAATTCAATTATGTGTGCTTCGGCACAGAGTTGAACTGACTGGAAATGGGCTTCTTGGCTTTCATCGTCCAAGCAAAAAAATTTACAAAACTGAAACTTGTATCACCCTTATTGCAAAGTCAGACAGTCCAATTCCCACTTTCAGATCCTCTTCATTGAATCCTGAGGAGTGTAAATGTTCATGTGCTTAGATCATGGGAGTGGATATAATGGTCCTTACAGCACCAATCACTGTTACAACTGTAAATTCTAAGTACTTCAGGAATGGTGGGGATGATTTCAGACTCTAGCTCTACAAGTCTCCTGTGGTCTCCAGTCTTTTACCAAGAATAATTTCCAATTCCTCAGAGTTCAGAAATGGCTGTTCCATCAATAGGGAGTTTGCCACAATTTGTGCCTCAGTCTCATAACAACAAGAGCCATGAAAAACAGCTATTAATCATCAGGGCAAAGAAAGGAAATGGAAGAGCTATGATCCCAAACAAAAATAATAGAAAAAAAATAATACAGCAGCTGTGGATTTGGCAAAAGATGCTGCATATGTTTGGATGGACATCTGTGCATGCAGGAGACTTCATGTATTTGTGAGTAGTTTTATCTGTAAAGCTGCAGAAAACCTCCTATTGAGTTTTCAAGACTTAATAGATGGAATCTCAAGAAGATTTGAGAAGGGAGCTTCTTTCCTGTCTAAAATCTGTGTAAATAACTCCATTGGTCTCAGAGTTTCCATTGGGGATGAGGATAATCAATAATCATTTAAAACTTTGTGAATCAATTCAATAAGCAAGACAGACATGACACCAGCTTCCCTACAGGGGCACTCCTCACTGGTTGATTGGGAAGGAGAGCTGGGCAGAGAAGGTAGGTGCAGTTTTCATTCATCCTGGGACACAAGAGGTAACTATGGCCAAAGCAAGGTCTAATTGGGATCGGGTCTTCAAGCGTGTTGGAATCCTTGTTGTTTCAGCCAAGGACTCTCACCACACACTTCAGTGATACAGTAGCTTTCCAAAGCAGGGACTTAACCCAGAGGCCTGGTCCAATGGGTCAGGAATCCATCTTCTCCTCAGACTTGGAGAGTCCCCAGCTAGATCTAACACCAGAAAAAGGGTCACCAGCATGGCGCAGGCTGGGATTTGAACTAGTTAGCTCTCCTGATTTGGCAGCTCCATGGGACACAAGCTGGAGCTTCCACACAGTGCTGATGAACAGATGCCTTAGGGCCAGTGCATGGTTTCTGTGCCTCCTGTTGCCTGGTGCAGACATACACATTCTGTGCTAATGAGGCAGCTGCTTGCCAGCAGCATGTCCAAACAAAAAATGGACCAGGATACTTCATTTTATGGCGAGATTATTTCATCCTGTTCTGAAAGTATAAGGCAGGGGGTAAAATCCCTCTTAAAAAAAAAACCCACACAGAGCTGCCTTCTTGCCTGGTATAGAGAACAATGATTTGGCATTCCTCCTGTTTCAGCCCTTGCTGTAAAACACAGGTTGAAGTGAGCTGAGTCAGGTTTGGGGGAGCTCAAGGCAACAAGGAATTGTACTCTGAGCAATCAGCACCCCCTTTCCAAAGTGATGGAATCTGATCAGGAAGGTGTGGTGGAGGGAGTTGAGGATACTCACTGTCCCAGAAAGCTGTGAGTGTGAAATGGTGAATGCTCACTCCCAGGCTCGGGAGGAGAAGAGTGGGCTCCTTCTTTTCCTTAGTGCTGCTCTCCTTCCCGAGCATCTCTGCAGTCCCGGCAGGCTGTCGGGGGATGAGCCCCGCGCTGTGATGGGGGTAGTGACGCCCAGCCCCAGCCTTCGCAGCTCCTATGCCGTGCTGTGCCGGGCCGGGCCGTGCCGAGCCACAGCGCTGGCGGGAGCGGTGCCGTGCGGTGCCTCACGGCGGGATGCCGGCGGTCGGGAGCTTGCGGCCACAGCGGCATTTCGTGTGCGCCGCTGCCAAGGGAACCTGGCTGCCGAGCTGGGACCAGGGCGGTGGGGCAGGACCGGTGCCTACCCCTCTCTCTCTCTCTCTCTCTGTCTCTCCCCCCCTCCCCCACCTCTTTTTTTTCTTTTTTTTTTTTTTTTTAATTTATTTTTCCTTTGGGACATATTCAGAATATCAATTATGACTCTCTTAGAGAAGTGGCAGCCAGGTATGAGGTAATGGGAAATCTGGAGTCTGTGTAATTTAGTCAAACTTCAGCTCTTGGTTTTATCCATGTGCTAGAGAGCTCTCCTGGTTTAAGTGAGTGGGTTTTTTTTCCTGCAAGTGACAGAATTGCCCATTTACTGCTGTCCAGGATGGATGAGGCCGAAGCCTTTTATTGCTCCTTGCCTTAAGGAAAGCAGAGGGCACATCTACACAGACTTTGTGTGCAGCTGCTCGCTCATGTGTACTCTAAGGCAAGCCAACTCTGACCCAAAGGGTATGAAAGTTATATCCATGTGTTTAAAATTATCTAAACTCTTTAATAATACCAGCCTGTGAGAAAAGATTAAATCCTGGCACAATATTACTTTAAACTGTCTGCCTTACTTCAGCTGTCCATCTTTGAGCATAGGCATGGCCAAATTCACTCTGCCCATAAAGGCTGACTAGACCTTGGCATCATTAGGACTGCAGGTGCCATCTCTTAGGACAGAGAAAACAAGTAACAGCTTAGCCTGCAGAAGGTTAATAATTAAATTAAATAAGCAAGGCAAAATTTGAGAGATAGGGGGTATCACTACTTTATGAGAGATGAGGAATAGAGGCACTTAACAGACACACTCTGACCTGTCCTCAGCTGGACCATAGTGAGAAGAGATCTTAAGAGAGGCTCAGGGGGCAGTGCATGCAATGCTGAACTTCCAGGACTTTTGTAAATTGACTCTGTGAACCTTTGGTGCTTCAGCTCATATGAAGGTTTGCTCATTATAAGAGACCAAAGGTATACTTGATGAAATAGGAGAGCAGTTAATTTAGAAATGATAAAAAGAAATAGTATTGCACCCAGGATAGTTGATTTCAGAAATTTATTCAATGACATCTTGCCAAATACTGTGACTGGACTTTTTTAAAAGTGCTGGATAGTTTTATGGCTGCTCTTGATTAATAAGGCTATACCAAATGACATCCCATTCAGCTTACAGTCAAAATTCAGTCCTTAGTCTGGAGGGTAAGACAGCCAGAAAAGAAGACCATGATGGCAGGCAAACACCATGATGTAATCAGATGGATGAGTAATGGGGCAGTCTGACTTTCATTTGTTTTGGGCTGGCAATGTCAAGATATTAAGCCATCCTGGTGGGCTTCTCTGAGTTGGGACAGGGAAACTGGTCCTGGACTGCCTGAATTGCCCCCATGGAACAATGTCACCTGGGTGGCGGGCTCTACTCAGTGCAGCCAGTGCTCTAATCCGTCCATGTGCTTTCATCTAACAAGGAAATACACACCTACAGAGGTGAAAATGGAAATGTAACAATCCTGGTGGGAAACTGTTTATCCTGGCAGCTTGCTAACTGCTGTTTCTCCTCTGTGGAAAAATGCTGGTATCCATGCATGATGCTTTAAGAAGCTGGTATAACATACCAGCATATATTAGCCTGCTTTTACCAGTCATTGTTTATAAAAGTCACAAATTTTTCACCCTCTCTTTAGCCGAACAACTGAATTTCTCTGAATTGTATATGTCAGACAATGACTCTGGTATGATTGACTCTTTAATCGTTTTTTATTAACTGCATGTGGTATATAGAGTGGAACAACACCAAGATCAAGATTATAGAATGTAGGTTATCTTGTGTTTCCTCTGTTGCAAAGTCTTTTGAACAAATTTCTGCAGACCCTTAAGTAGAAAGTGGAAATCACTTAGCTGCTTTCAGCCCTTGAGTCATCTTTAATTGGAGACCTTTTTGTTGCAGCTCTCAGGAACTCCTTCGTTCTGGAGCACTTGGACTGTTGCCCCTGGGTTAGGGCTCTGCAGCAGACCTGTTCCCACTGCTACAGAAAGATTAATGTCCAATCCAGGACTGGGATCTGTATTCATGATGAAACTTTTATGTGTAGGTGATGTCATTATACATGTGAATTTAGTATATTTGCTATCATTTACCAGGGTAACAACTGAACTGTGCTAACAATTCTATATTCTTCATTGCAATTAGTAGCCATCAGGGATTGTGGCTTCCAGAGAACACCTAGAGAGTCAACAGCCATTCTCCTAATTAATTTATCACCGTGTATCCTGTCTTTCTATCGGTGGTGACATTGAACTGGGTCTCTTGCTATCTCTCATCCACCAGTTCCTGTAACCATCAACTCTGAGCTATGTATCCTTCTGTCAAGTAAGTCTAGTGTGTTCAGTAATTATTGCAAGAACAAGGGGGGGAACTGATAAATGATATGGTTACATAAAACACATTTGTTCATCTAAGAAATTTGAACTTCCCACTGATAGCACGTTCCCAGGGCAGCTTGGAGGATTTTCACTAAAAATGATCCACTCCTCAGTGAATCAGAACATGGGGAAAGGATTGCAGGTCATGTGCTATGCAAGTCAAAATCTTTAGTAACCCAGGGAACCTATTTCAGTAAAACAGGAAAGTCTTGAAATCGTATCAAATAGTATAAATTAGGCAGAGTCATTAGGAAATGACACAATTCAATGTGCTCCAGCTTTACATTGAGTAGGTTTTGCTATGAATATATTTGTGGAAGTGTGTGTATATGTGTGTGAGAAGCAGAGATTCTGTTTTAGATGCCAGTTCCACCAGGAGGACATAATATTAGGTCTGTAGTGTCACCATGTTCTTGTAGTCCCTACTGCAAGCATTCAAGAAAGGACTCACACAGCATGATACAACATGCAATATAAAATCCAGAGTTATATTGTATTGAGTTGTTGAAAACTAAATAAAAAAATTAAATTTGGAGAGAAAAAACCAAACAGACAGAGGATCCTGACTGTAGGCTAGCCTGAGGCAGTAATGGATTTGTGGTAAGATAAACAGAAGTAAATGAACACTTAAGCAACAAAGCTCCTGATTTCCTGTCAGATATGTTATAACAAACGGGACTCAGACATACAGGAAACTAAATTATAAGACGTTGAACTGTAGTGGCATTTTCCATCATGAGCAGTAAAACTCCCAGTGAATCAAGTATCCCACCAGGACTGTGACAAACAGGTACACAGCGGTGTCTCAGTTTTGAAGAAAAGAAATACATAGGTAGGCAAATGAAAGCCTGTGTTTTCCCAGAAGTTATTTGGTGCTTGCTCACTCCTTTTTGCCCCCTCCACATTGTGTGGTAGACAGGACTGAAATCTAAACAAAAGGCAGCCCTGTGTGGTTTGGCTGTTGGTCATAGAGTAATTTTGCAAATCAAGACTGTACTAAAGACACATGAACAACTTTTCTTCTAAATCAGGAAATGAGAAGAGGGCTTTGGAAAGTGATAGTAGCCTGAGTCATTAGGATCTGATAGGATCCCCTCTGTGAGCTGGAGAGGAAGGGCAGACCCCAGTTGTTAAATTAGGGCTGCACAGGAAGCCTAATGAAGCAGCAAATGGGGGGTAAATACACAGATGTTCCCAAAAGCCTAATATAAAGGGGCTATTTAGCTTAGCAGTACAAATTGTATTTGTCCTGCACCTGTGTGGAGACAGCAGCGTAGGGCATTTTGCAATGACATGGTATATTTCTCAAAATCCTGGAAGGAAAGGTGTTCTAGACTTGCTCCTTACTTGAATTCCTTGTGCATAATTTGACACATCTTGCCTTTGTGGAGTCTGGCACTTTGAAGCTGAAGGAGCTTGCCACCCCAAGCAAAAATGTGTTCATGGACCAGCCACCAGCGTGTGGAGCACAGAACCAGATTCCATTCCGGTGGGCTGCACAGAGGGAACGTAGCATGCTGATCTCCTCACTCACTGCCACGTCAGCAGTCAATACCATGGCTCCGTGCAAGGCTGGCCAGTTCCTCAGCATGAGAGGACCCCTGCAACACTTTGGGGATCTTGCATTCCCCTGCTTTGAGGATGTTCTCCAGTCTGGCCTGTGCTGAGAAGCAGTTTTGCTCTGGATTGTAAGATCCTGTTTTTAAGGCAGTAATTGTATTTGCTTGAATGGGGAATCTAGTGTGTCTGTTAGGAAGGAACTTGTGAGAAAAACTCCCTGAGGGCCTCTCCTGCCACATCTGAGGTAAATGGCTCATTAAATGGCAGTGATTGGTTTCAAATGGTGCAGCTGGAGGAGGGCTCCTGGGAGAGTCACCTGCAGCCTTGCCAAGGGCTCACATCTTCACTGAGGTGTGGGTCAGACCTGGCCTATCTGCAAGTCTGAAGAACTTAGAAGTGTTGGTGATAGTACTCTAAGCCCTGTCCTACCTCTGCAAACTGCCTTCCATCCACCTAGGAACTCACTAGCCACCAGTCTGCAAGAGGAGGCTTCATGGTGAGTGTGTTTGTACCTTCACTGTGTGCAATCCAGCCTTCTTATTGGAAGGGTTAAACGTGCAGGAGGGGGAGGCAATACTTGTCCCAGCATTGGTAAACTCAGAGCAGATTTTCTGTGGGAAGCCATCTGTCAACTGGGGAGTGGTGCTGTGTCAATTGATCAGCTCCACCTCCAGTTCAGCTCTGCAAACTACAGATCCCTGACCTTGTAGGGTGACAGTGGGGGAGTACTGGGATCTCTGGAAGCTTTGAGATCCTGTAATGGAGCCTCTGCTCTTTCGGACTGTGTGAGGGACACCATGCAGCATCTTGCTGTCTCTTGCATCAGGTAGTGATGGAAAGTCTGAGCTTGCAGGTGAAAGGGCTGTAGGAGGAAGACAGGCTTTTTCCTGTAGCCAGGGGATTGTATTTCACCTGGGTGATGTGCAATGCAAGGGACTTCTGATTAAAACTCGACCTATCCCTGTCCCAAACTTAAAACTGTCTCCCAATGGCAATGCTGAGCCATATTTTGGCTGTTTCAAGGTAAAATAGGAAGGTGGAAAATGTGGAATTTCTTCAGGAAAAAATAGGAGCTTATGATATTCTATAAAAACCCATAATGTCTGGAAGGGTAAAATACTCCTTTTTGGTTCTAGTCGTAATAAAGCAATAATGATTCTATAGGGTATATGTGTGTAAAAATGGTAAAACTACCTTAGATCTGTCTCCTGATTAAAAACCTTCACTGTAGCAATACAGTGAGGTCAAATTCATACACTGTTCTGTATCGGTTCAGCTCCTTCTTTTTTCTTGACTTTTCATCAGGCATGCCCAAAAACAAGGTAGGGAAGAAAATTGAGGCTTTTGGACATTTTTCTTAGTTTGATTTTTGTCCCCCTCAGAAGGTAGTGGCTGAGATTTCTGTCCGACTCTATCAGCAATTCTCCTGATTTATTATAAGAGGGACACTTTCTTCTCTACTGTTGTCTGTCCTTCCTTCTTCACCCCTCTCTGAGTGCTGAGTTGGTCAGGGAATGAAGAACATTTGGCTAGCCCAACTATTGGGGTGATTAAGTGCCAAAAGCCATCTTGGCAAAACAAAATCTGGACTGGCTTGCACCTCCTTAATGCTCTCATTTTGAATATAAGTTGCCTCTTCTTTCTGCTTCTGTAATAGAAATGCCAACAGTTGCTCAAGAGCAATTATTGCGTGTGCAGCCAAGTGGCTTGTGCTTGATGTAAAGTGGGGTGCTTCCATTTCTCAGTGGAGGGGAATTGTTTCCCTGGGTTGTGATAAAGCTGTCTATTTGGTGTATTGATTTTTGATGTTCATACGCTCTTGATAGTGAGGAGCTCTGAATTTTGTCCCTGAGTCTTTTGGGGCTGAATTCCCTCCAACAGTTAGGCAGTGCACTCGTGTGGAACGAACTGTCAGCAGGCATTTTAGCTTGACCCTGTTTGAATCACTGGGAGGGCATTACCTCCTGCACCTTGCTATCCTGCCTACTAACTCCTGAGAGTGTGTGTGTGTAGCCTTGAAATAGCAGTGGATTTACCACCTAGTGTCTCCTATTTATCACTGAGGAAGCAACCAGACAAGACTTCCAGATGCTGTGTGTCAAATGTTGCGGTAATTCAATAACCAGGCCCTTCAGATCTTGGACTCTCTGCTAGAAATGGTGAAAAATTGCAGTCAGTTCAGAGGCTCTTATGCATAAGTGTAGAAAGGTTCTTGTTGAACTTAATATAAAAGTAAATATTAGTCATCGGTGTAGCTGTCTTGTCTTTTCATGTGGCAGTGAGGCTGAGTCTTCGCACTCTAGCATTCAGTTGAGAAAGCTACAAGTGCCTTTCAAAGCCACCGTGCAATGAAGGGTGTTGGAGAAGCTTGTTCAGGATTTTTTCAAATTCTGGCACATGCTGTGACAATAGTTTTAATTTTTTTCCTCTCTCTTTTCTAATTTTCTGCATAAGCTTCCAAGACATAAAGTATTTTTTTATTAGATGAGTAGGTTCTTTTCCTGAGCACAGTTCAGAGAGAAGGGGGCGAATTCCAGTGATAAAAAATATGAGATGTTTTCCATATATTGAGCTGCTCCAGTTGCTGATCCTGTTTTTTTTTTTTTTTTGTTTGTTTTTATATTTTTTTAACTTCTCTTCAGTTTGTTGCTGTTGTCTTTTTCTTTTTCTTTTTGCATACATTTATTTTTCCACTAAGCAAAGAGCAGCCCTAAGAGAACTTTCACATGTGGGTGGTGAGCTGTATGGAGGAAGCAAACAGAGTTTAATCACCAAACCTCGTAAGAGAGGCATTTTGTATAGGATGTGACCCATGGGGAGCTCAGGAAAGAGAAACAAGCAGCTTAAGGCTGGGTATGGGATCAGGACTTTATTAATTTATTTTATTTTTTTTCTGGAGTTGCTGAGCTATAGTATATTTTGTCAATATAGGAAATGGTTATAGATAATCAAAATCATGGCTAAAGGATGAATGGATTATTGATTAACTACATCCCTGCTGAGAAACAGCTTTGCCTGCCAGGCTGTAGGAGACTCAATTTTGTAGAGAGCTGTTCTAAATGTGACTGTCTTGAGGTAATGTCTTAAGGCACAATCAGTTTTCCAGGTCTCAAACTCCTGAGTGAATTTTTCTGTATCTCTGATCCAGTTTTCCAGACTTTTTAAAAGAAGGTTGGGCTGTTTTCATTCCTTAAAGCAGTGTTTGGGTTTGGAGAACTTTGTTATTATGATGAGAATCTCTACACAGAGAGATATAATTTAATTATGGTGGTGTGTTTTTTTTTTTTTTAATTTTTTCTTTCATGATCTAATCCTACTCTATAGAAGTCAGGAGGAGTTTGCAATTGCTTTTAAAAGATAGAAGACATATCCCTAAGAGAGCATTTTGGCAACTACTTTTTTCTATTCCTTTCCTTCATGAATTGGGCAAAAGCAAGGATTTGCATTTTTCTGGATGTCATAAATTGAAAGCCTGATATCTGATGAAATCCCAGGACAGAAGAGATTTACACTATGCCATTGGAGAGCTGAGATCTGTATAAAACTCCTTGGAGTCTTCAAGGTTGTAAAGTGGTACAAGTTCTAATTTTTGCAAAGATTAACTTAGTATGGTAGAAGGATATGAGAGCAATACCAAGAGATATACTGAGCTGATATTTCTCTAAAACATGGTGTCAACAAAGCTTATCATAGTTTAGAAGTCTCTGTTTTATTTTAATGTATTTTATGTTATTCTGAGACTGAGCCTTCACAGTTGTACTGAGAAGAACTCTACAGAACTCTGTGCTGCTGCTTGCTTTGAGAGGAACTAATAGTAGAGATTGTCAGAGCTATTTGTATCCAGTGATTTTGTCTACTCTATTTGTACTTTAGTCTGGATACTCAAACCAGAGTGACTGTCCCAAAAATCCATATCAAAATTGCCGTGATCCTGTTTATGCTGCATATAAGGTTATGATAATCCTGTGATTAAAGCTCTTAATTTCATGAAATATTTTGTACATATTCTGTTTTTCTGTCCTCACTTGTGTACCACTTGTTCTCTGTCTGTTAGAATCAGGCCTAACAGTTAAAACCTTTGAGTAATTTTGGCAACCTGCCTTTAAAAATAAAGTAAGGACAGCTGGTCATAAAAAGGATTTTACTTCCTTCTCACTTGCTTCACTTAAATTTTAAAAAGTTAAAAATCTTTAAGCTCTGGCCAAGATATGAAATAAGATTCTGACTGTGTGCCTACCCCTTTATGCTCAATGGATTGGCTGGGAATGCTGTTTATTTCCTTTGACATATTCTTGTTTTCTTTTTCTCTCTCTTCCTCTGACTTCCTTTTCTAGGATGAGTCATCCATGTTCTTCCAGTTTGGCCCATCAATAGAACAGCAAGCTTCTGTCATGCTCAACATCATGGAAGAATACGACTGGTACATCTTCTCCATTGTCACTACGTACTTCCCTGGTTACCAGGACTTTGTGAACAAGATCCGCAGTACCATTGAGCACAGCTTTGTGGGCTGGGAACTGGAGGAGGTCCTTCTGTTGGACATGTCCCTGGACGATGGGGACTCAAAGATCCAGAACCAGCTCAAGAAGCTCCAAAGCCCTGTTATCCTCCTCTACTGCACAAAGGAAGAGGCCACCTACATTTTTGAGGTGGCCAACTCAGTGGGTCTGACAGGCTATGGTTACACGTGGATCGTGCCCAGCCTGGTGGCAGGGGATACAGACACAGTGCCATCCGAGTTCCCCACCGGGCTCATCTCTGTCTCATATGATGAATGGGACTACGGTCTTCCTGCCAGAGTAAGGGATGGAATAGCCATAATCACCACGGCTGCTTCTGATATGCTGTCTGAACACAGCTTCATCCCTGAGCCCAAGAGCAGCTGTTACAACACCCAGGAGAAAAGGATTTACCAGTCCAACATGCTCAACAGGTAAGGGGAACAGCCAGGCCAGCCATACAGAAGGGTGGTCAAAGACGACCTCTGTCACCAGAATGTTTCTGCTAGGCATGTGGTGCTCTGGGGCAGCAGTGGTGTTGGCCAGAACTGGGCAAGGGCAGGTGAGCTGAGGGTGGGACCCATGTTGCTGTGCATCATGAGTGCCAGTGTTGTCACCCCCTTAGAAAGCCTTCATTTAACACAGGGGGCAAGTCAGCGTGAGGAAAAGGAATAACAAAGGCATAGTGCAACAATTTGATAATGCCCCTCAATGCACAGATCTTCGCTTTTGTAAGTGAACTTCTTCAGCACAGAACTTCGCCAGCGCTGAACTTCTTGGAGTGTCTTTGCATGACTGGGTCCGCCGCTCCCAGGTGGGTTCTTGCTGCAAGCAATGGGAATGTTTCTGTTGAAGTCTAGAAGGCACCAGCTTCTGTTCACATAATAGCATTATGTGAACAGGTGTCCCTTATAGGGGCGGTTGTGTAACCTACCAGGAACAGTTTCATGGCAACTGTTGTCTGAACACCAAGTGTCCTTCTGCTGTTCATTAGCCTTGAATTGCAGGATAGAAGGAAATGCAAAGAGATGTGGAGAACTAGAGCTGCAAAAGGAGTTAGAGCCATCAGCTCTGCTCAGGTCCTGCTTTGTACTCAAAGCCTTTAAAGACCTTGGATGTCTTAAGAATCTGGTTTACCTCAGAGGAGGGCTTGTGCTGTCACCCTGCTCTTTGGCACTCCACTGGCTGTTTGCTGGGTGTTTTGGGTACCATTCTTTCTTGTGCACCTTATGCAGAAAGCCTAGTACCTCGATTAGAGTAGTATGTTTTTCCAAATGGAAAAGGATATTTAAACACAGGGAAAACCTGTTTGAATAAACATCTTCTCTATCCAAATTCAAATTTTCCTAAGAAACAGAGCTAAGGCATCTCTTTAAGGGCATAGAAGATGATTGTGGTGGCACAACCTCTCGAGCAGCACTCTGATTACTAAATGTTCCTTTTTGTCCCAGATGGAGTTTTAGCATGTAGCAAAGCAACCCAGATAATTAGACATGGAATCCAGATGCCCCCTGATCTGCTCAGCTGTCGTTGTCCAATGTTTTACATATAAAATCCTTGGACATGTTAGATCCTTTGTGGTTAGGAAAGGAGAATCCAGGCAGTAGCTATGAGGCCACACAGAGCTCAGTGTCTTTGTTAATTTGTCGTGTTGAATCACTGAGTGTGCAAATATGATGGATTGGTCCACATGCTGTGACCCCTCACTGTCAACTTTACTAGGCAGATAGAGGGACAAAGGGACAAGGAAGCAGATTTTTGCTTTGCCTGAATGTTGGGGACTGTGAGAGAACTTTATTCTTTGGCCCAATATGTTAACCATATTGCTATTTGTCCTTTGTCTTTATGGTCCATTGGCATATTGCCAGGTCTTATTGCATTTACTTCATCCTCTCCATGGTGTTTTTTTCTCTATGCAGGCCTTGAAACTACTTAAGGTGCCTAAAGCTTTTATCTCTTTCCTTCCCAGCTAGGCTGAGGAGTAAGGGTTTTTTCTGCTGCTCTTTTGAGTCATCACTGAAATGATTAAGCTGGGAAAATATATATAGTGTATACAAAGTAATGAGAAGTAATATCGAGGCAGGCTTTTGTTCTACCTTTCCAAACGAAGAGGAATTCTGGGGGAAGCTCTATTGTGTCTTTTTAGCAGTTATCTAGAAAACAAAACGTTCCCTGCTATGTGATGCAGCATTCTGCAGAGACCTTCTCTAATGAGTTCTGTTGACACTGTTAGCCTATGCATAACATCACACCCATGTAGCTATGCTGCTTCCAGGACCCAACAGAATCTCTCTGCATAGCACCTCGTTGCATTGTTTAGAAGTCACCAGCTCAGAGACTCTTGAGTGTAGATATGCTAGCACTGTTGTGCTGTGTAGATATGGCCAGAAGCCTCGGCATCCCAATTGAAAGCAGTTCCTGTCACTTGTGAAGATCATAGCTTTCTTTTCACCTTCATGGCCCAAATCATGCTGTTTCCGCTCCCTTGTCTGCTTTGGGTACAGCATTCACAGGAATGAGTGCCAATAGGTGTAGATACACCCAGCTCAGTTTGGGTACTGACATCAGTCTCACTGAGAAGAACAGGCTCTGTTGTGCCACTGTGTAGATGGCTGCAGGCACCTGAGCTAGCTGAGGAATAATTATACTTTTGTAGTTACTTGTGAGCACAGTGCAAATATTTGCTTTGCCTCTCATGGTGCTGGCCTGTGAGGGGGTTCTGACCTTGCATCCTTTCCCCCCACTCCCACCCATGTTTCCATACTCTCTGTATTTCCAAGTGAGATGGATAAAAAGTTTGACTTCAGTGAGTTGGATGCTTAGTTTTTTATTTAAGTCAAATTACTTTCAGGCACCTTTTGAAGTTTAAAAGCTAGTGATGTCTGAAATAAGCCATTGCTTTTACAAATCCAAGGGTTCGATAGAAATTGGATGGCTTCAAGCTCAGCCTCATGCCTGAAGTCTATGGAGAAGAAGAGGCAGAGGAGAAGCACAAGGAAGCAATCATGAAGATGTGAGTTTGCCTCACTGAGCCAAAACCCACAGAGATTAATAGCTGTAATCTGTGTTCATACCTTCAAGTTCCATTGAATTTACTGGAATTTACTATGTGCTAAGATTTAAAACTCTCATTATATGCTTTGTCTGTGTGGAATATTACAGATTCTGCAGACCTGGCTACTTCATACTTTCCCTAACCCCTTCCATCTATTAGGATCCCACAGTACTTGTGCGCTGTGCACACCAGGTAGCAGCAATACCTGCATGTCTGGAACCTGGTTTGGCTCTTTTTGGACTGGACTGCAGGTTCTGGAAAGCTAATTTTAGCCTTGCTCTCGACCCAGCAATACTGTATTCAGCCATCTGTGACTTAAAGTTCCCCTTCCACCTGCCTACACAGAGTAGAGAAATGCATGTATGTGGGCTTGATGTCTGGGGAGACAAAGTATACGTGTGTGTGACCTCGGATAAAGCATCACCCTGTAGCTACTCTTCAGAAACTCTTGAAGCTAATCCAAAGGGGTCCAATTTACTTCAAATCCATAGCTGGGGAGGCAAAGCAATAAAGGAATTTTCCCATTTTATTCTTTGGAGAGTGGCACTTCAAACTAAAAAAAATGTGTAATTTAGTTCAGCTGGGGGCACGCTATACACTGACTGTGAATTAGTCATTTCCCAAGATCTTCCTTTGAACTCTGACCATTTCTTACTTTGTTCCCTTGTCTTTCTAAAAGAGCAGTTGTTCTGAATGCAGCTAAATTCAAATGGTCTTGATCAACATGGTGTCAGTGGTTGATCTGGGTATATAATAGAGTAAGGAGAAAATGAACTGAATGTTTTTTAGATTCTCCATATCTTTCCTCCTTTTTACCCTGACACTTGTTCATTTTTGCAAGAATTTGTGCAAACAAAGTTTTATTTGAAGTATGGCTGTAAGCACAAAAAGAAACAAGACAGACTGTTATCTAAATGCCATTTCTTGACAATGTAGGTGTTTGGTCTGCATCTTCTTGTATCACTAATGGTCGCATAGCAACTGTTTCTGTTTTGAAACTGGTTCTCTTTTGTGTTAGACTGGAACTGCAGAAGTATGATCACGACCATTGAACAGTTTGGATTTTGTCCAGTAAGTGAACCTGCTGGTGAGATAACTCCACTAAAGAGTAGTGAAATGATACTTTGAGAGGGTTTTGTTCTACAAGGTTTGTTAGTTATCTTTTTGAATGATTTTTGAGGAATTTTTCCTCTAGTGAGGGATTTATCTCAATTTATGCTGATAATAGGCTTAGGAGGTAATTTGGAGTCCAAATATCCAAATGCTGTTTCCCAGTTCAATTACAGTCTTTAATTCTTTGTTCTGTTTGTAATAATTACCTATTCATTTATTCCTTCATTGTCCCAGAAAAAAATCTGATCTGAATATTTCAGTCTACCAAGTTTATAGTTATCCCAATATCTGGTCTTCTGGGCACCCAGCAACACCACTGTGTGCTCTGCTCTTTTCTACTGGATGAGAAGATCTCAAAGGTTGGGTAGGAGATGCTCACATGAGGAGTTCTTACCTCTTGGCCCTTCCTAGGAGAGTTGCTAGGCTTCCAGGCATCCTGCAAAGCTCATCTTTTTTCCCTTCACCATGGCTGCTGAGGAGTGAGTGGGCAGAGGTGGATGTGTTTATAGGCAGCCTTCTGCTTATTTCGTTATTTTAATTGATGGGACAGATTTCCTTGAGCTCTGGATTGGTGCTTCTCATTACATTTTAGAAATGGGAAGAAATAACTAAATGACAGGAGTATTCTTAGGAGTGGAATTCAGAGATGAGTCATGAGAAAAGAATATAATTTCTGGCTCATATTTGAGGAATGGAAGCTCAGCTGTTTTGTATGGATATTCACAGTCTTTGGGCTACATAAGCTGTGGTTTTATTGTAGCCTTCAATGAGACCTGGATTCTTTCACCTTGTTGTCATGGCTGCTTGTGAATGCTGGGCCATAACTACTAGTTTGTTGTTGTAGGGCTTCTAATGAGTTCTCCAGTGATTGGCTTTAATAGTCTCTCATTTAACACCAGGCTGCACACAGTGGATTTCATTTTAATAAAAAGTGCAGTGGAGCATTTGCTTTGGAATTAAAATACAAATGTGGAATTATACCACCTTTGCAAAGAAATACTTTTAGAGGGAAACAAAGTTAGGTTCAATTCTGTACCTCAGATTCTTCAAATAGGAAAACAGCTGGCCAGCTTGCTCAGTGCATTGTTTGGACATGACACTTCCACTCTGGGGGAATTAACATTCCTCTGTAGTTTTACCTTGCCACACAGATAAGAAATGCAGAAGAACCTTTGATGAGTGCTGGGCAACTGGCTTTTTCCTGGAACAACCAGGGCGAGCTCTGTTCTCACATGACTACATTTCCCTAATAGAAACTAGGAATTGCTGGGGCTTAGATACCTCAACAGTGAGTCAGTGAGCAGAGAAAGTTCTTGAAATTGGGTTGTACAAACAAATTGCTGCTCTGGAAACTCAAGACTACATGGGCTGCACATATCCATTAAAAAGTGCAGTGCCCTTTCAGGGTATTGTGTCACCCTGCTACCTGTGGGCAGCACCATACCTGCAGCACCCTGGACCAGGTCAGTGTCAAGGACAGTGCCCACACAACACCTTTCCTTGTTTTTCTGGTCTCTCTCAACCCACCCTCCTGCCCTGTCCTCCCTAATAATGGCAGCCATCACCTTCCACACCAGACACAGGGGACATGATATGTCATGTGCAGGTATTGGCATGGAGCCAGTCTGTGTTGTCTCCTAGTTGAGTGGGTCACACAACTTCACAGAGTGCAGCAGGGGAGTTGAGGGCAGGAATGGACAATGGACCATTCACAATGTTTTTTCTCCATTCGCAGGTTTGTCAAGTTACCCTAGCACTAAGAGACAGCAGCCCTGTCTCGCTCAGTGTGCAGGGCTACATCTACCTGCTTGGCAGCTGGCTGGGAAGCCCTGCTCCAGCCCTTGAATCCTGTGGCACCCCAGCTGTGGCAGACACAGTGCTGGGACTTGCTTCTTAATGCTGGGGAGTGGTGAGAGAAGGTGTAAGTGACATGTTCCCAAGGATGCAGAAATTGCCCTTTTCAGAAACTTGGAGAGTGAGGGAGCATATGTAACTTTTGACCTTTTGGAGCCTTTAGGCCCATGTCTAGTTAGCAGCTCATTATGTTCCCACTGGTTGGTGTGTCCCGCTGCTGTCAGGCTGGTGCAGAGTGGCAGCACATGGCATGAGCGCTGCTGACAGATTAGACATCCCTGCTGCTGAAATCTGCTTGTTCCTGTCACTGCTCCAGCAGCAGCTGGAGGCTGGGGCTGGCCTGTACCTCCTGCCTCTGTCAGGGTCTCTGTGCCTCCCTGCATCCCTTGCTGTACACCATCTTGCTCTCTGTGTATACTGCCATCACATTTTTCTGTCCCTATCTTGCATCTCCTGTTGCATTTCATTTGCCCTGTGTGCAGTGCTGGTGAAAGGTGCTGGGTTTGTTGGCTTGGGGCTGCTGGGTATTCATGTTGTCTGGTCAGGAGGTGAACAGTCGTGTGCCACCACATCTTGGAGGAAATGTCGCCTTCTCCTGACTCCTTTTTTCCCTGTCACTGGAGAGGAATGCTGAGGGCAGTTTGTACCATGCTCTTGGTCCAAACCTCCCCCTGCAGGTGGGCTGGCGAGGGTGCTGGATGCACAGGAGCAGTCTGCATCTGGCTGCCCTCCTTGCTCTGCCGAGCTCTGCAGCAGTCCTGCTTGAGCAGTGGGAAGCACAGCTGTCCTACAGTGGAAGGACCAACACCAAACTAACTTGTATGCTGGTAGGATAGTGTAGATCCCTGGCTTCTCAGTGGGAGTACGTGATGGCACAGCAAAAATGTTTGTTCCTCAGCAGGCACCACAGGGCGCCTTAGACCTGCATAGCTGAGCTTTGTCAGAGGGGGAGAGTAGGGACTTGCTCAGTGTGGACAGCTGGGTATTTCAGCCTCTTTGCAATTAAAATAGGATCACAGAATCACAAAATATTCTGAGTTGGAAGGGACCCATAGGAATCTTTGAGTCCAACTCTTAAGTGAGAGGCCTGTAAACGGATTGAACTGGCAACCTTGCTGATGTTAGCACCTTGCTCTAACCAACTGAGCTAATAGAAGGGTTCAAGTAAAATGATGGGTTTTTGGCAAGGGTTGTCTTTTGATTAAAGGACATACCCTTTCATAAACGCCTCCGAAATCCACCAGCTGGGAATGAATTTTGGTATGCACCATCAGTTTCCAGATGGGAAAATGTCCGTGTTCTGCTTCCAGCCCTCTGAGACATCTTCTGCTCTGGAGCCAAGTCCAATTAGTGCTAGTACTGTGGCAACTTCACTTGCTGGTGACAATATGTTTTAATGTGTGCCTTCAGACTC
Source organism: Zonotrichia leucophrys gambelii (assembly GCF_028769735.1). Lineage (NCBI taxonomy): Eukaryota > Metazoa > Chordata > Aves > Passeriformes > Passerellidae > Zonotrichia > Zonotrichia leucophrys. The sequence continues at coordinate 36,554,462 of NC_088170.1, read as the reverse complement.
TCTCCACTCCTCATGGAAAGTGAGTCAAAATCCTCCTCTGTGGTGGAACTTGGAAACCACAAACCCAGTGTGGGCCACAGTTTAGCACCAGCTATGCCCTTGCTGATCCTGCTCTGATCACAAAATGCATTTAGGGTGCTGTGGGTTTGAAAGTGCTGCAGGGAATTTGAAAACCTGCTTTAGCAGAGCAGTGGAGGGAAAGTGAGAAATATCCTTTTTCCTTCAGGAACTGGCTTGATAGGGAAATGGATATTTTCTGGCTTGCACACCTGCACACTTATGGCTGGCCATATGTAGTTTCATCACTGGTGCCTATCAGGAACATGTGCATTTTTTTCCTTTCTGTTTCTCTTTTTTTTCCCCCTCTCTCCTCCCCTTAGACTTAATGTTCTTACTATCTTTCAAGTTTTTAAAAATAGGAACTGCTGCGTTGCTATGGCTCCCTGTGCAGCTCTGGAGCAGCTTTTCCTTCTCTTTGATGCAATTTGGGTTCCCAATTCGGTTTGACAAGAGCTGCTTGCACCTAGTGCTCCCTCCTGGAAGGCTGGAGCGGGGATGGACGATGACAGCCTTTGTGTTCACTAAAAAATGGAAAAAGATTAAGTCAGGTGACCTTTCTTGGGAAAGAGTGGAGATATTAACCCTGGTGTGTCTGGGATGGGATTTTCAATGTTCTGCGGATTTAACACTGTTGCAGTGGTTTAACTTTCAGTGGGGCGTTCCTTTCCCCTTTCTGTCTTACATGCTTGTGTGATGGAGCTGAGCCCTGTCCAGCAACTGCCTGCTCCCCTGCAGAAGCTCCTGCTGTTCAGGGGCTTTTGCCATCTGTGCTTTGGCCGAGAGATTGTGCGTGGTTAAGTGCTTTTCTGAATTGAGGCTTAGAGCACTCCTGACTAGAGGCTGCTGATGAAATTCCTCTCAAAATCATTGCTTTAAGGGTTACTTGAGTCTTGCACCCACATTTTGGGAAAATGTGGATCTGCATATTGGTGGGGCAGCTGAATACCTATCTGAAAGGGATCCTACCAAAGTTTGCACAGGTAACAGGTTTTACATACCTGTTACCTGGGCAGAATCCAGACCTCCCTCTGCAGTGTACACGTCTCTCCACTGGCCTATTTTCAAGTAGCAATAATTTTTAAAGTACGTTTTTGTTTTACGTAGCAAATTTTATTTTCATTCACAGTCCAAAGGTGAACATTTTTTGAAAAATCTGAGCAAAAAAATCCCTGTTCATCCAATTTTGAGTTAAGAGAGTGTGAAATGGATGAATTTGTTCTGCTTTCAAATAATTAGCCAGCAGTGGGGTTTCTGTTAGTGTGGACAAATAACTCAGAGCTAGCTTCACTTCAAACTTCAGAAATTGATTTGCAGTGTTAGATGAGGGATTCCTGCTTTGCTAGGGTTAGGAAATGTGATTTTGCATTGAATATAAACATTTGAGGGTGATGTATGTTACCTTAGTGTAATTTTTTTGTATTGTAGGTTTGCTGTGCACTATATTTCTTGAAGTATTTGAATGGAATAAAATCTAGGAATGTGGTCTTTAGAATGCTTGAATGTGAGTGAAATAATAACAAAGAAAATAGAAACAGCAGAGACCTGTCAGCTTGTTCAGTACACCCTGCTCTATCGTTTCTGCAGCATGTTCTCTCCTGATTTAAGTAATAAAAATGTCCTTACTCAAGCCTGCAAGTACCTTAATATAAAATGAATATTAAAATCTAACCATAGCTGCCCTTGAAATGATCAATCAGACTGAGTGCTGCCAGCCATCTTCATACAAAGAAAACTCTTTTCCACCCCTGTGGAGAGATTTCTGATCTTGCTACATCACACCAAACAGGTCTCTATGCTGTCTTGATTGAATAAAGACGGTAAGGTGATTGGGCCTCCCCTTTGTGGTAATGTACCGTGAGAAACGGTGGGAAAACAGCTTTGGTCAACTCAGTGTTGGTCTTTGTTAAGGATCAGGAGAGACAGAAGATAATGAAGAATTCACCCTCTTGGTGGTGTGGTCATGGTGGAAGAGAGCTGCCACAGTGGACTGAAAACTTGTGAATCTCTGTAACCTGGCAGTGGTTAAAAGTGCACAAATGCTGACTTGATGCTGACTTTTTTTCTCGGTTTTTGAAGCTGTATTAAAACGAGATGGAAATGAGTTTTTAGTGTCTTGCCCAGTGTTCTTCCCTGTATTATTAGTGTCACAAATGAAATCATTTTTCAGCAAGATGGCTACCTCCAGAAGCAGTGTCAGCAACTTACATTTATTTATGACAGGCTCTAGCATCTTTTATCTGCAGTTCCAAAGCACTTTACAAAGTAGAAGGGGATGGCTTAATTCACCAAAAAATTGCAGCCATCTCTGGGGTGAAATAGAGCAACTTTTTAACAGAATATAGTACGAAGTGGAGATGAATACTGCACCTCACTGGAGCTGCACGAGGAATTTCAGCTGGCAGAATGAATTTACTAGAGGTGGATTTTCGCCAAGACATTGGGGGTGTTTAATGAGCGCAAGATATTAGCGGCAGTGCCGCACATGCCTCTCTTATGCCTGTGTGCAGCAGGCAGCCAGCAGCTCCAGAAGTGGTGTCACAAAGGAGGTTAGCAGCTTTTCCATTGTGCAGACTTCAAGAGCAAATGATATCTAATTTCAGTAACCTCCTTCATCCCAAGAGAATGACATGTTTTTAGCTGATATATCTTGATTTTACGTTGATTATGTGCTTATTTCCCCTGGAGACAGCCCTGGGCAGTGGGAGATATCCAGCAAGGCTGCTGTGGTTACAGACAAGTGATAACCAGAACTGGATGGAGAGCAAAAGGATTGACTTGCAATGAAGCTCTGAGGGGTTTTACCCACATGGGTAATGGATGTCATATATAACAGATGGTCCTCCCAAAAGGATACTTTTCATTGCTTTCTTCCCCCTTAAAATAATGTGTCACTGACAGATTAGGCCCTGTGAGTGACATGAGGTACCTCAAACAGATTGCTACAAGCAATTCTTTCTACCTTCTTCACAAAGATGCTGATGTTGTCCTTCTGCATCTGAGTGGTGACGTATGGCATGGTGAGTGCCTACAAGTGCTGGTACTTAAGCCATCACAAAATGCTCTTCAGCATCACCAAGGGACTGTGAAGACTTTGAGGTGCAAAATACAGATGCTTACAGCCTCTGAATAAATCTGAACCTCTAGCAACTACTCTTCAGTATGCCTAGTGTGCGTTCATGTCAGAAAGCTGTTCTGCAGGGCAGCATAGGATATTGTGCTTTCCAGCATTTGACTTGCCCAGATTCAGGAAGTGCAACAGAACCATTATTTCAGAGTTCTGCATGCTTTCCTGCCCTTGTCTCAGTTTCCTTTTCCTTTCCTTGCAGGCATGTAGCTGAGATACCGAGGGGCTTTGCTTGCAGATCTATTTTGGTTTTAATGTAGCTTTGAGATGGAGAAGGTCTTGCTTTTTGTAAATGTGAGACTACAGGTCAGATGAATCACAGAATGGCTTGAGTTGGAAGGGGACCTTGAAGAACATCTATTTCCAAGCTCCCTGCCATGGGAGGGGACATCTTCAGTTAGACCAGATCGTTCAGAGTCGCACCTAACCTGGTTTTGAGGACCCCCAGGGGTGAGGCATCCACAGCGTCTCTGGGCAACCTGTTCCAGTGCCTCACCACCTGCACAGTAAAGAATTTTTTCCTAATACATAATCTAAACCTACTCTCTTTTAGTTTGAACCCATCTCCCCTTGTCCTGTCAGTACATGCTCTTGTAAATAGTCTTGCCTCCTCTTCCCTGTAAGTTCCCATCAGGTACTGGAAGGCTACAATTAGATCACCTCAAAGGCTTCTTTGAGAGAGAGAACAATCTTCTTTTCCAGATTGAACAATCCCAATTCTCTCAGCCTTTCCTCATGAAAGAGGTACTCCAACAAGTGCCTTGGAGGTAGCACCGAGCCACAGTTTCTCTCGTGGCTGTGGAAAGATGAGAGTTCTGGAAAAGGCTCCAGTTTGACTGCCTAGAGTGAGAAGTTTACTCATTTTACTGATTTGTATTTTTTTCTCTCAGCAATTTTTCATGGAAGGCTCAAGTTTGAATTGATGAAGGCACAAGCTTAGCAATGCTGTGAAATTGATTTGGAATAGTTTATTATACTTCAATGAAATTGCTTAACAAGGAAGTTTGGCAGAGTGAGGGAGCAAAATGAGAAAAGCATGGTGCTCCCAACAGTGGATGGCACTGGGAGTACTGTGTAAGCCAGTATGGAGGGTATGTAGGCATTCAGGGGTAGGATTAGCCACAGGGAGGAGGAGAGCTGCCCAAGTGAGAGGCATCCACCAACTTGCATTGCAGATCAGGCTGGCTTGCATTGCTGCTGGTTTCCTCCCTTTTTGTCACCCTCCTCTGGATCCTCTCAAGGCCTGCAGAAGGGGCTCTGCCTCTTGGTGCGCAGCTGCAGCAGCTCAGAAACATTTGTCAGAGCCATGAGTTGTCAGTGTGGAAGCAGGTCCCAGAGAAGGGCACTGACAGAAAGGGAGTGTGGGGATGTGGTGCAGATGGAGGATCACTTGGGGAAATATAAAGCATCACTGAGCTTGGTTTTAGAGCACTCAGTGTGAAGGACATGCAGCTGGTTCTCTAAGTGGGAGGGCTGTGGGTGATGCTGACTTTCATTCCTCTGTGTGGTTTGGAGCTTGCTTTGCCTTTTAAGATGCCACAGGTCAGAGCAGCAGCAGTTCCCAAAACCAGGCAGTTGCATGGATGCTGTGACTTTGGCTGTGGCCATTCTGCTGGAGCTGAGCAGTGGGAACTCCTATGCCAGGAAATCCCTGGACCTCCCCTTGTCATCTGAGAAGTCAAGGGAAAGCAGCCATGTAAAATTGTCACATTTGTGATAGAGGTTCAAGCTGAAAGTTTCTTTAAGTATCAAAGAAAGCTGTCTGGTAGCACCTGGGGGTCTCATCTTGTGATGACCGAGTGACAAACAGCCCTTGGTCCTCTCCCCTCGCTGGTATAGAAGAAAGGAGGATTTGGGCTGGTCAAGGAGACAAACACTGTTCTGCCTGTGGCTATTTACTGGATTACTACACCTCTGGGAGGCTGCTGCACAAGACCATGGGCCTCAGTCAATACTTAGGGTATTGAGGGTGTTCTCAGTATTGCTGTAGCCTGGTGAGGTGTCAAGGAGCTGGCTTGGTACCACCTGGAAGCTGTGGAACAAGTTTTTGTGTAGTGGCACATGCTGGTGGGACTGTGAAAGCTGTGGACAAACTGAGAGAGGTCTGTTTCACAAGAATGACTCTTTGGTAACAACTCACACCTTCACTGATGTAGACCTATGAGAAAAAGGTTATTTTCCTAATCAAGTCCTTATGCCTTGGTTTTGCAATGTTTATTACGTATTTCAGTGCTAAAAATGCTGTTTCTTTATGTTCCTTCTTCAGGCCAGGAATCCTGTTTCCTCCCCCTCCTTTTGTCTTGTCATTAGGCATGGGAATGGTGGGCTTCTTCTGGCCAGTGGGTGCAAGAGGAAATGTTGCATTATTTAGGATCTGTTCTTCTGCAGTGCTTCTAAAGAGGGATGTAAATGGTGGGTAGTCAAAAAAAGAAACAGAGAGGATGGAACAGGTATTTAAATGTTTGAACTAACAATTTTTTTACTTCCTCCTCAATCCACTGATCCTAATGGGTTTCCCACTGTTTGTCTAAGAGAGCGCTGAGAGGGGTTGGGAGTGGGACATTTGTGAGCTTGCCAGATCAACCCTAGTCCTTGCTGACATTTTATCCTTCTTTTTTAGCATAATTTTGGGGCAGGCTTACATTGTAGAAGGAAAGAACAGGAGGTTGCAGGGGAGGCAATAGCCCATAGGCAAGGCCTGTTGCACTGGTGTTTCCATGATTCCATGCTCATGGTGTTTTGCAAACAGTCAGGGATGAGTCCACTGCTCTTGTTATCAGTCATGCCCTCTTTGTGTGTGTCTGTGTCCTTCCATCACTCCCATCTTCTTATCCTTCCCTCAATAGATGATTCTTTTCTAGAAATATTAAATTTTAGCTTAAAACAGAAGAACCACCCATTTTTCCTACTCCCTTTCTTTTCTCTCTTTCATCTTTTCTTCCCATGGAAGTGTTTGAAATAGCACAAGTTCCCGAGAAAGGCATTTTTTTCTCCCTTTGTGCTTTGGCTCTGTGTCCCTTCCTCATAATATCTTCCCTTTGTTATTTTGTTCTGCCTGCCTCCTCTCTCTGTTTTCTCCCCATCTCTCAACCCTTCTTCAAGGCTCTCTCTTCATTAATATGTTAATTTCTAGCCCAGGAATGCTTCTTGCAGCTCACTGTTCACCGGGGAGAGCCAGAGGAGAGAGCCAGGAGAGAGAGAGAAAAGGAAGAGAGAGAAAAAGAAAAAGGAGTGAGTCAGTAACTTACAACAGGGCAGGACAAGGGGTGTTAGCAAAAGAGAATCTTACACTGACAGGTGTCATCATGCCAGGAGAAGAGGATCATCCACCGTGTTGGACTGGATTGGTCTTTGTCTATTTTTTTTGACATATTCAACTTCTGAACCTTTATATTAGTAGGAAGAAAAACCCTTGAAAACTAAAGAAGCTCTGAACTCTTTTTTCCAAGTAGTTCTTTTTTGGCAATTACTAAGTTATCTTTCCCTCTGCACGGAATTTTTTTAAGCATCAGACAGGCCTTACTCCCACCCTGATGTGGTCTCTTTGTTTCATTTGTCTGCAGATGTCTGATTTGTTGTCTGTATGGTCTTTGCATAAGGCTTGGGGCATATTTTGCAGGATGAACAAAACCATACCAGAAATTCTCTGAAGGTAGTTTTACTCCAAAAGAAGTTTTCAGGTGAGAAGTAGGGAATGTTTAAGCTGCTGTTGAGGTAAAGAGGGATGAATAAAGATTAAAATACTTCAGAAGTTATATAGCAGTGAAAATGTTGGGGAACTTGGGGTTATGAGGAGCATGACAACTGCCATTAGAGACAGGTGTGATGAGTCAAAGTTTTCCTTTCTGCCGCCCACCAGTACAGTTACTGGGTAGAAGGTTGCAAAGAAAGAAGAGATGGAGGCAGGCACCTCTGCATCATGGACCAGATCTGGGAAGGATGCAGAATGCCAACACTATTGCAATTTTGCCCTGAAATGAGGAAACCTCGTTGCTGTTTTATATCTAATGAAGCGAGACCTCTGTCTGTGCTCGTAGTCCTAGGACCGTGATTGCCCAAGCAAATAATTAACACTGCAGCAATGAAAGCTGGTGCTGGGGAGCTGGCAGGGTGGGTGGCTGGAGGTGAGGAAGCACTTCTGAGGAAGGGCATGTGCTAAAGGACAGAGACAGGAAAAGACAAGCTCTGATACAGTGCTGCAAAACCGGTACGAGCTGGAAGCAAAACAGCTGGGGAGGAAAGCTCAGGGGGACTGCTGCAATGTTCTGTGAAGTCCAAGGCCCCCGAGCCAAGAGCCTTTCATATATTACGTACACACAACTGTGTCAGAAGAATATTATTTAGGTTGCAAAGGCAAGCACTTCAAACAGAAGAAAGTGCCAGAATTAAGGCTGCAATCTTAATTTGGCATTCTTGTGCCTATGCATTATAGAGCAGTGGTTTCAGTACTATCTTTCAAGGCAGGACCCCTGCCTGCTTCTGTATGCATGGTGGGTAATATTTCCTGACTGAGCAGTGATTCAGTATTTAATTTCCTTCGCCTTGCCTAATGTGTATCTTTAAGCTTTGCATTGTGTCTGCTTTCACAGGCTGCTGAGAACTGAGGATTCTTTGTCTCAAGGTGTTATCTGTGGCACGTTAGGCCAGTATCTTGGCACATCATGAAGTTCATGGATTTTCACCCTGCTCCTGCGAGATGAGAGGACACAAGCTACTTTATGTAAATCCATTGTATAGGCGGGGAACTGAGGTGCAGCAAGATTAAGGTCAAAAATGTCTATTAATTTTTCATGGCCCATCTGAGACACCTAGAATCTCATTATTCAAAGTACTGATCATTACAGAATGCTTTCAGTGTTCAAAGCAAATTTCTCTTTGTCTTCAACACAGCAATTCTTCAATTGCCCCCTGCCAGTTCTTACCTAGGACTGAGCACCGTTTTTCATTGATTTTTTATTAATGTAGAAATGGAAATTTGGTGACATACAAGTTATATGGGCTGTTTGTTTATACCCCGTATAATTATTTGTTTTGCAGAAATTGTCTTGAACCCAGGAGAAAAGCAAAACAATCTCCAAACCATTTCCCTTTTTTAATTTTAATCTGAATTATTTCTTTCAATATATTTGAGATGAAAAACTGGATTTTGAATTCCAATTTGTTTATAACTTCAATATGTATCTTCCTTTCATTTGAAAAAAAGATGTTTGAAAATGCTCTGACTCAAAAGAAGACAGGCTGAATATATATATTTTTTCTTTCAACAAAGTCAGAACTTTATACTTACTGATCTGCCAAAATTGGGCTCTCACTACAGTACTTATTTTTGTTTGGAATTGCCATCAGACCAAAAAAAGGGGCCAGAGGATTTTTCCAGCTTTTGTTAAGCATCCAGAAAATTGATGCATAGATTTGGGGACTGCCTGTAAAAAACCTGGTTTAAGAGAATTTACAGATCTCTTCTCCCTTGCGTCCAGTAATAGCATGCATGTGAATGGTTTGAAGTGTTCCTTGTGAGGTTTAGACTGGGTGTTAGGAAGGTTTGAAGGTTTTCTTTGCTGAGAGGATGGTCAAACACTGAAACAGGCTTCTTGGTCAATGCTCCAAGCCTGCCAGTATTTAGGAGGCATTTGGGCTAGATGATTGTTGTAGGTCCCTTTCTGAAATAGAATAGAATACATAATATATTGTAATAATAAATAATGAAATAATATTTTGTTCTTTTTATGCCACCATGGCTTTGTGCAGAGGTTGGGACAAATCCAGCCTTGCAGTACACCTTTCAGCTGGTTTAGCAATATGATTTTTCCTGTTTGTCCTAGCCATTCTCAACCTCTCACTTGATTACTGCCCATTTTCCAAACAGCTAAGTTTGATTCCCAAATTAATCTATCTGGCGCATTCAATGAGATCAGGCTCCTGCAAGAAATATTGTTGATTCAGGACTGATTCTTAGTCGTTATGCAAAATGGGATGCATTCCAATTGGTTGAATAACTATAATACTGCAGTTTTCCCTCTTTTGCAGTGCTTTATTTTTTAAATGAATAAGCCAGCACTTTGCCAAACTGCATGGTTTAGTGGTCACAAACTTGTTGCTTTTCTCTCCCACTGCTGACCTCTTTTGTCTTGTCTCCACCAGCTTGCCTTGTCTGTTCTGCCCTTCTGGCTTCTTGTCTCAGTCTGGTTCTCGCCCAGTAATGTCAGAATCTGTCTTACAGAAAAAGAATCTAAGCTCCAGAGCCTGGATCTAGAAAAACCCAGTCTCCGCTGCCGGAGTGTGCCACTTATTTTCTTCCATTTCCACTTATCTCACATTCTTATCTCACATTCTGACTCCTTGTCCAATCTGTCTTTTCCTCCCCTCAGCTCCAACAAGTCATGGTCTCTTTGTCCAAATAGTCCAGGTGTCACACCTCCCAGTTCTCTTCTTTTTTAGCCCCTTACTTCTTGCAGTGTACCAAGTCAGTGTATCCTGATTACCTTCTTGGCTCTTTCCTGCTGATTCAGAATTAGCCAACCTCATTTTCCAGCCATCTCTGAGTGCAAGGAGCAGGGAAATACAAACCCAATTGAGGGAAATACAAACCCAATAGATGTATTCCTCCTCCCTCTGCTTCCCCAGTCCATTCATAAGCCTTTCTTGAGCCTTAGATTGCAGAAGGCCCAGTCAGGAGAGGGCTTTAAAAAGGATGGGGGTTTTTTGGAAGCTCTAATAATTTTTCTTGAACAACTGTAAATTGCAGTTTTTCCAAAGGCTTATGACCTGTCTAGGTTTTCACAAAAATCAGCATGAAATGAATGTTTGCTTTCCTCTCTCATCAAAATTCATGTCCCTTGAAAGCAGAGAAGTAGGGGAGCTTTTTATAAAGGTCACTATCTTTTTCCTAATGTTGGTAAAATAGCTTTTTCCTCTTGCCTGTTTTTGAAAAACAACAGACCATTTTAACTTCAATCTTTGTCAAATATCAGACATGACATGAAAATCTGATATGGAAAATGTCACTCTTAAAGATAAAATTTGGCATAGCTAGAGCAATCTATAAGGAAGGCTTTACCTTGGGAAGAAGAGACAGCTTGAAGAGATGGTGATACCAGCTCCAGCAGTGGAAATTTCTCTGTGGGCTTCCTGGAACATTTTTAGGAGGTCAAGGTAGATCTGCTTACTAGCTGAATGTGTTCTTGTAGGGTCTTAAACCTGGGCCTCTGTCAGCAAGCAGAGAAACTAATTGGCTTTTTTTTCAGTTTCAATTGAAAATTGCATTTCTTAAAAAAAGATAAAAAGTGTCTACCCCAGGCTTTCAGCACCTTTAATCTTTGTTTAAGAATGTATGTCACACAATGAAAGAAAATCGGTACCAGTCCCCAGCATGGAAGTAAAACCAACCATCCAAACAGTTAGAAAAAACAAGTGCAAGAGTGGAAAAAAATCCAATCCTCCCCAGGCTGTCCTTTTCTTACTTCTCCTTCTCTCTCTCCCTCCTTGCTGCAGCCATGGGTGTTCAGCTACAGTGCTGTATTTTGCAGTCCTGCCTTCACCAAAACACATTAACTCATGCAGCTCATGAATCATCCCCAAACATGGGAAGCCTTAGTGGGAAGAAAGCAGTGCCAGAGATGCTGTTTTTTCTCAATCTTTTGTAAAATGTTTCGAGGAGCCAAGTGGCACGTTGAGGTTACAGGCTCCAGATGAGAGCTCTGGCTGAGAGCTACACAGTGTGGCAGACTGAAAGAGGCAAGTCTGGGGTCAGAATGTTGGGAGAGATTTGGCAAAGACTTGGCCAAGCATCTTCTGACACTTGATGCATCCTCCCTTGGTCTCTTCTTAGAAAAAAACATAGTGAAAAATACTACTTCTTTGGACTCTATGAAAGGCATTCTGTGTTCTAGGAAGAGATTTCAGAGTAGGTGGTGCAGCCTTGAACGTCACTACTAGCCTTAGCTAAATATTCATAGAATCAAAGTATCATTTAGGTTGAAAAAGACCTGAGAGATCACTGAGTCCAGTCATAAACCCAGCACTGCCAAGTCCACCAGTAAACCATGTCCTTAGTGCCACCTCTACACATCTTTTAAATACTTCCAGGGAGAACGGCTATACCATTTCTCTGGGCAGCCTGGTCCAGTGCTTGACAACCCTTTCAGTGAAGAAATTTTTTCTTATATCCAATCTAAACCTTCTGTGGTGCAACCTGAGGCCATCTTCTCTCATCCTATTATGTCCATTTAACAGCAGTGGTGTGGGACTTGTGAGATGAACAAGGTATCTCAGTCTGGTTCAGTGCTGATATCATCCCTCTCCTGAGGCTGTTTTCAGATAGCTCTTGTGAGTTGTCCACAGCAGAAGGGGCGAGGTTTGAGTTGGCTGAATTATGAACTGCCTTCTTGTGGCAGGTAAGGGATACTTCATGGCTGACATTCAGTAGACAGTGGAGGGAACTTGCCTGGCTGATGTCCACTTTATACCTTTCTCAGGAATGAATAAAAATCTCCAGGGTTGTTATGATTCCTCCTCACACGAGCCTGAAATGCACTGAGTATAAATTGAAAAAAGGAGGAAACAGGAAAAAACACCAGCATCGCAAATGATGTGCAAGAGGGCTGCTGCCTGTGGCACTTCATGTATTCAATTTCAGTGTGCTGTATTTACTTCTGTTTCCCTTCTGAAAAGACAGCCTCCAGGCACTTCACTAAATGGATTGAAAGGTTTGTCTGGTTTTAATGATGCTTCTGAAAGAGCTTGTGTGTTATTCCTCCACTCAAATACTTCAGAGAGACTTTGCAAAGCCTCTTGGTAAATCAGAACATTATGAATACCTTGGCATTTAGGGGGCAGGCAATTATCTGTTCTGGGACTGCTTTAGAAGGAGTGACTGGGGTTAATAAACTAATGTTTTCTAGGAGAGGGCATCCTAATCTGGGAGAGTATGGGGACAATCAGTGGATTAATTAAGATGTGTGAAATGGCATGGTCTGAACATTTAGCTTTATCATATTATTTTTTCCTATGATTATAGGAATTTGAACACAGTTTTAGTCTCAGGTGGGATGCTGTGCCAGCGCTCCTCAGCAGTAGCCTAACCTCTGGTGTGTTACCAACTCCCTTCCAGGTACCAATGCAAAGCGCAGCACAGTGAGGGCTGCTGGGGGAAAATGACTCCCTCTCAGCCAGACTCAATGCAAAGCTCTACCCTTAATTATCATGGTAGAAATCTGTGATATCGGTGTGTTGGAGAGTGCCACAGAAGACTTGAGCAGCAGAGGAAAACTAAATAAAGTCACAGGGATTTACCTGCATAGATGAGATAAAGTCTGGCTCTGTGGCTTTGACAGCAGAGAGGGGAACTGGGTGTGAAAGGATGTAGTTCTGGTTTGGATGTGAAAGGATGTAGTTCTGGTTCCTTAGCATGATAGTCATGAACCAGCATCCATGGGAAAAAAATGGAGCAGTTTTTTTTTCTGCTTGCATTCCCAAATAGCGTTGGCTGCATATGAATGGTGAAGAATGGGAGAGCTTGGGGGAGAAAAAATTGATTTGGTCCCAATGACTGGTACTATTTGTGCACACAAGTCACTTGTATTAGGGAAGAAGTCCTACTTGGTACTTCTGTGACTTCAAGGAACAACTGTTCTGGGGGTGGCAGCTGTATTTCATTACCTGTACAATTGCATCTATCTTTAGCCAAGATGGGGCTGGCACTATAGCCTGCAGCGATGACACTGTCAGATGCCACAGATTCAGGCTTCAAAGACTCATAGAATCATAGCACCACTAAGGTTGGAAAAGACCTCTAAAATCATTGAGTCCAATTAGCCTAAACTGTTAGGTCCACCACTAAACCATGACCTTAAGTGCCACATTGCCATCTACCTCCAGGGATGGTGCCACCACCACCTCTCTGGGCAGCCTGTTTGCTGGCTCAACTTGAAGCCATTTCCTCTTGTTCTATCTCTTGTTACCTGGGAGGAGAGACTGACACCCACCTGTGGCCTCCTTCCAGAGCAGTAAGATCCCCCCCGAGCCTCCTTTTCTCTAGGCTAGACACCCCCAACTCCCTGGGGAGGGTTTAGCCTGGTGGCACCATGGGAAAGGGGCTGCTCTGTCCAGGATCCTGGGGGTGCTCCCTGGGCTTGGTGGAGGTATCTTTGCATAGATAGGTTTCCTTGCCTTGAAGACAGGTTTCTCACTTTCTGTGCAAATTGACCATCATGCACTGATAATTTTTTACACCCTTTTGGAAATGTGTTAGAGGGCTTTGGAAGGCTTGGGTGGTTTTGATCTCCCCTTACAGTCCATAGCTCCTTCTTGGCCTCATTCCTGCCCTTAGTCTGTACTGTATTATCTCCAGGAAGAACAACAAAGATGTTTGCCTTGGAAAAGTGCTGCCCTTCTTCCTCATGGCCCCTTCTCCAGCCACTCTTTTCTTCTGTTCTTTCCCACACTGTGTTATTACCAACAATCCTTTATTGGCTCCACAGCCAGGGGCTACAGGGGTGCTGTGCAGGTTCAGGGCCAGCTGCTGTCCTGGGGACCCACCTGGTGCAGGCAGTGGGGTGTGATGCAGGGGCACTGGAATGTCCTGTGCAGGGCCCCGAGCCACCTCCTGAAGAGGGAAGGCCATTGCATGTGGTATCTGTAGGTGAGGGCTTGCATTGCAAACACTCACACGCCTGCCTCTCCGTGCCAGCAAGCTGTCCTCCCAGCAAGTAACCCCTCTGACAGACTCCATTTCCCCTAAATCCCTCTTCACATATTCTCCTATTTGGTAAAAACATTCTTCCTCTGACTCCATTCTGCTGTTCCTGGCAGATCCAGATCATTGGCTGGGAGTGTGGGGGTGTATATGGTTGAAGGTCTGAGTGTTCTGCCCATGCAGAGTATTTTTTTTATGATATAAAATTACTTCTGAAAAAGGGATTTAGAGAATTTTTTCTATATCAGTATATATGACATCTTCAAATTTAGGGCACCTTCCCAGGGAGACTTTGCTTGACATCCTTATCTGAAGTCAGGCATTTAGGATTTGAGGACCTAGTGTTTTAACTACTGGGCTTAACTAGTGGGCTTTTCTGGAGAGGGAAGGAAGGTCTTGGTGGCTGACTAGAGGAAGGCAGTGAAGAGAGCAGAGGATATATGCATCCAAAAGACTGTGAATAATGATGTAGAATAATGGACATGAATTGTAAATGGCTTTGTTGCTGAAGAGCATCACCTTGAGCTCTAAAAAGTGTCTGAAAACATTTGCCATCTCAAACCTTGTAAAATTTGAGCCTTGTGTGTGAACACTGTCTTTTAGAACTGATGGGTCAGCAGCAGAGCCCAAATTCCTGGTGTGTCTCATAGTGCCATGTGGGCATAGAAAAGCAGCCAGCAGTAGCGTCCATTGCCCGATTTTCACTCAAGCAAAAGATAGTGATGCAGATAGCAGCAGCTACTCTATTTCTAAGAGGTATCATGTTAAAGAGCTTGTTAATACCCTCCTACCTCCTTCCCATCCCTTAGGCAACCAGCATGGGCAGCAAGTATAAATAAGTAAGGATATGCAAAGGGCGAAATTTCATTCCAGCTCAGGGCATGTTCTGTGATGCAGCGCATAAGCACTTAGAGGGAAGGAAGGCTGGGATGGAAATCTACAGTGCTCCTTCCCAGAGCTGGAGATAATGGTTAAAGGCAGACAGAGTCGGGGTGTGGATGGAGCTGAGTGGGACTGCACGAGTGGGAGAAAAACATGCCTGACTGACTCTGGCAATGGTGGGGGTGCCTATTCTGGCAGCAGGTGGGTGAGTGTGTGGGCTGCAGTGAGAGTGTGGTGAAGATGCATGATTGAATTATTAGTTTGTTATGCACGTGGCTGAGGCAGCTGGGGGGAGGAAGGTGGTCAGTGGAGCAGACTTTTCCTGTCCATCTGGTCATGGCGCAAAGAAAATACTGAGGCCAGTATTTTGATTGGACTGTGAATCTCCCAGTGAGCAACAGCTCAGCATTGAATCCACCTTTTCAGCTCTCTGGGACGTCCTTATTCCCTCTTGGGGTTTGCAGACAAGTTTTCAACTATTGTAAATTGCTGCAGGGCAATAAATCCATTTACACCTGGATAAAAGAAAATATAAATGTTGTGCCATCTTTCTTGTCTGTCCATCTGTCTTACTTTGCCACCATTTCTGCTTTGTCTTCGTTAGCTCTCCCTGGCTGTCACCTGAAGCTAAAATGAACTTTCTGGTTTCCCCCATTGGTTCTTCCTTTCAGATATGGTTAGCAGTGATCCTGGATTCTGGCCACGTGTGACTGTGCAAAGGGGCTGCACTGTGCATTGGGGAGAGGGGTAGGCAGGGCTAGCCAATTCATGGTGAGAAGCACCAAGAAACCAGAGTATAAACCAGGCTGAAAGCAGTGGGAATAGCTCTGAGCACTCATGCTGGAGCCAAAGGACTGGCAGTGACCAGACGCAGAGCTACACAGAGGGGACTCTGGGCGTTAGGGCCTTTCCTCACCTGGAGAGAATTCTCCTTTTGGCCCTTGCTGTGGGTGAGGCCGCTGTGCTGGACCATGGGAGCTAAAGGCTGTGTCGTTCTCAGTCTCTCAAATCACAGAGGTAGTAGTGGGAGAGCCTCTAGCACCAGGAGTGGGAAAACTGGAAGCTTAGGGAGTAATGAAGAGAAATAGATATAGGCAAGATGTGGGTGTTCCCACCCTGCATGTGCTTCCTACAGGAATTGTGGCTCCTCTTCAGTTTGCAGGGAGTGGCTGTGTGCGTGCTCAGGGGCTGGAAATGGCTGACATCAAGAAAGCTGTCCTCATCCCTGGAATTGGAGAGGTTGATGATTTCCGGGCTGGGACCAGTTCTGTTCTCAGTTAAGCGCTCCTCCCTGCAGAGCTCTTTCTCTTTAGTCTATGGTTTGGATATCTGCTCCTCTTTCAATCTGTGGGAGGCTGATGGGGTGTGTGGTGTGTGTTTCTGCTGTGTGTGTGTGAAGAAATCACCCCACCTAAATTAGCATCTGTGCACCAAAAGGCTCCAGGGCAGGAAAAGCGATTGATATTAACCTTGTGCATTCTTTAGCTGTTGGTTTTCTTTTACTGAATGAATATCACATGTCCTTCCTTCCTGCATCATCCCCCCACCACTCCCCCTGCTCTGGGCTTTACATCAGCCTCCTTAATAAGAAGTGCTCTGTTTTTAGTCCTAAGTGAGTGCTGAGCCCTTTGCTGCAAGGCTTACTGTTGCCTAAAGCTCTCATCTGAAATATCAGACTGGTTCTTCAGGCATGTTGCATGCCCCTGAAGAGCCAGCCCTGTCTGAGCTGCCCTGCATTGTGCATGGGGGCTCACAGCCCTCTCCCAACCCACCTCCACTCCTTTTGTTCCATATCATCAGTGATGACTGGGAGATGGGTGTAAAAGGCAGACTCTCCTGCTTTGTGGTTTATAATAAATGTCTTCAGGTAGTCAGCTGCCATACTGACAATGCTAGTAGAAGAACCCCACAAAAAATCAGGGGTAACAGGACCCTGTTGTTAAAGGAAATTGGCAAGGATGCACCTCTGCTAAGCTTCACTCAGGACTGCTGAGAGCACAGTGGCGAAATGTGTCCCTTTCAAGTGGCGCTGACCAAGTGAGCACACACCAAGAAGTGCATCCTTTCTCCCCACATCGCATGGTAACGCCTTTGCAGGGTGCTCTCAAGGCAGCGTTTCTTCCACATGTATTTCCCAATCCTTCAGCTGCCTCCACCTTTGTATTTGAGAGTTTGTTGATATTTCTTCCATCTCAGTACTAATTTCTTGAAACTTCCTAGCTTGACCCTACCGTACTTTCTTCAATATTCCAAGAACAAATAGTATTTCCTGAAGTAAAATGTGTGAAAGGCAAAAGACTAAAAGGAGGAGACTTAAAAATACAGTGTCTAATTGAAATATGGAAATGGCTGGAATATTATGGCAAATAGCTTAAAAAGAAACCATAATGGATTAACTAACTTTCTGAATAGGACTAATCCCAGCTATTACACAGGGCTTGGTAGGAGCAATAAAAGCTCATGTATCAATTCTGCAGAGACAGGAAGTTCATTTGGACAGTGATAGGAGGGAATTGCAGATGCTCTCATATCTCTGTTCCAGGTTGGGCATCCTCAGTCATCATTGTCATTGCTAATGATGAAACCAATGCACAGGGCGGGGCTCTGAGGTGGAGAAAGTTTCATCTTAAATGACCTGGCTGTGTGCTTACCACTCACTCTGAGCCCTTCATCCCTCTGTTTTCTACCATGTGCAAGGAAAGCAACATCAGCTCCCTCTTCAATGTCATCAGCTTGCCTTCACTCTTACAGGTGTGCACATGAGCTGCTTCTGCAGTGGTGCCTCTGCCTGCACCCAGGGCTGCCTCTGGACTGAAGTGCTGGGAGGGCAAACTCAGTGGTCAGGGAGCCCAGCAGAGAGCTGGCACCCATTGAGGCTCTGTGGAAAGGATACTCCAAAACCAAGCAGGTTCCCTTCAGTATCTAAAACATGGCTGCTTAGCTCAACTGCCCATGCGCATTGGCTCTGAAGTGCTGAGCTAGAAAACTCAGAAAAACTAATCTTTGCTTATGAAATTGTTTATATTTTGTAATACTTCTATCACAGATCCAAAGGTTTGTCATTCCACAACACTCCACCTCTCCATCCGAGCATTCTACAGTCACATTTTTTGCCCTTCACTCTTTCCTCTTTTGCTTGAACCTTCTTGCCACTCTTTACCCATCATACCTAACTGCAGGATGTTTTAGTGGTTTTGTTAAGATTTTTTTTCATGATGCTATTTGTTAGAGTAACTGTTGAGACCTATTGTTTATTTTTTGAAAATGGAGCTAAAAAGCTCTCTGTGTATGTGTCATTTGGCTGTGTTAAGAGTGGGCTACCATAGGTGGGCTACAATAGGTGACAAGTAAGCTAATGATCATAGTTTGATGTTTGGTTGCTTCATTGAAAAATGGATGGGAAAAGATTACATAAGCTGTCCCTCTTCTGAGTGGAGGGCTGTGACAGGTCACCTGCAGAGGTCCTTTCTAACCTGAATTTCTCTGTGACTCTTAAATCCTGTTTGCTGTAGTGACATTTTCATCCTGAGGTGTGTTTGTATTTGCTTGTCTCACAGTGCGTGGCATGGTGGGACTGGGCAGTATCTGGAATATTGTTGTCTAGGCACTGAAATCCAATCAAGTGTTTCTTCTTTCATGGCCTAAACAAATCTTACTTTGCAGGAGAGCAAAAAATGGCAATTTGAAGAGCTCATCTGTAGAAGTGTTTTGCCAATCAAGGACTACAATAACAAATAGGGTCAAAGCCTTTACAATTTCAGAGAGCTAAATGAGGTTTTGCAGCTGGAAGTGGAGCTGCAAAGCTGAAACTGGACCTATATATGAATTTTGCAGTACAGTTTGCTTTTTTTTTCCTGTCAAAATGGCTCCCAAAATGGCAAATCTCTATAGGCTGCACTAGGTCTTAGTCTCTCAACTATGCATTGTGGCACCTCAGCTTCTTCCTAGAAACTCATATTTCTCACATGGCTTTTTCCATGTCAAAATGAAATGAATTGAAGGGGGCATAATGGAAGCTTCAGTGTTCTTAATGATTTCATGTTCTCATTTCAATGCACTGTGATTAGCCACAAGAGCCTTGATTCTGGCTTTCTGTAAAGACTCTGAGAAGGATTTTCAGATATATCAAACAGTTTGAATTTTTTAGACATTAAGAAAGCAGGGTTAAGAAACTCTATTTTGAATGACTGGCTACTTGATGTACCATGGCAATTGACCCTCTGGAGGCTCTGCAAGCCTAAGCTTGCCTCTGATGTCCCTTCTCAGCTACCCCTGTCAGAACTGCTCCGGAAGGACTGAGTCTGGGATTGACAGATGACATTTGCAAGTTGAGAGGCCAGGGATGCTCAGAACATTATTCCAGGGCCCACTCCACTGAGCTGCGTCCCTGCACAACCTCAGCTGTGTAAACTTCCTCTTTTCCAGTCGCTGACTACTGGTCTTGGCAGCGGTGTTTGTGCATGGGATTCAGGAGTCATGAGAGCCCTACCCCAGCTCTCAGCATTCTCCTTGACCCTTCCAACAGACCCCAAAGAAACCTGTGGCTTTGCCACCCTCTCTCGAGCTGTTTTCTATCACCATTATCATATGTGGCTGTTTGGATGCCAGCTGAGGCAGCATGTTTTGGAGTGGGTCAGCCTCCCCTCTTTCACAGGAGCTATTGGAAGAGCTGACTGCAAACAGATTTTCACTGCCCCAATGTGGACTGATGTCAAACAGTGCCCAATGAGAGCTGACAAGCTGACAGACCCAATCCATCAGTGGAGGATGAGGGAGGGGGGAGAGAACATCTCTTGTGCACGCCTTCAAGAGACACAGAGCAATTTCACAGATGGGCCGGCTAAGCTCTCGTAAGTGATACCAGTCCATATTTAATAGCCTGCCCATTTCCCTGGAGGCAGGTGCAGGTGCAAGGGATACAGGGATAAAAGATTCAGTACCAGGCACAAAGTAGCCGATAGGAGTCTGGCTTCCAGGGGCAGGCTCCTGTTTGGTACTGCCACTGAGATATTTTATTGGTAAATAACTAGGAGTGAGCTGGCTGGGAGGCCCTGCTGAGCTCACAACTAGAAGGTCTCTGAAATCAGACTTTGGGCCGCAAGAAATAAATCTGTCCCCTTTTGACCTGTGCATCCAATGTTGCAGAGTAATTGCAACAGTGAGTTCAAAAAGAAAATACTGGATATTGGTTCCTTTTATTGGTGCACAGTTAGTTGTTGTATGCATAGTGGGCTCTGGGCTGTGCACTGTCTTCAGCTTTGTCTGAGGCTAAGATATAGCTTTGCTGCCTTTTGGGTAGGCATCACAGTGTTTTCTTGTCTAGTGGGAGCCCCCATGCCTTTCTCCTTCCCTTAGGGCACAGTACTTCATGCAGGCTCCAAATCAGACCACATCTCACAAAACTGACCCAAGCTTGGACTCATCTGGGCCTGCTACCTTTCCCCAGTAGCATCCCTTATATTGACCTCTAGAATGATTCCCAACACCTTACTTCAAGATTTCAAAGGGGCCCAGCCCAAAAAGAAATTCTCTTTGTGAGGTCACCTGCTTGAAATTGGTCCCAAAAGAACAGACTTGCCAGGGACTTCTCAATACAGACCATAGAATCATAGAATGGTTTGTATTGAAAGGGATTAAAAAAAATATCTACTCCTCACCCATCTGCTATGAGCAGGGACACCTTCCATTAGACCAGGTTCTCAAAGCCCTATCCAGCCTGGCCTTGAACTATCCCTCCTTGTGCTGGGAACCCCAGAGCTGGATGCACCACTGACTGGTGGGGTCTCACCAAAGCAGAGCAAAGGGGGAGAATCAACTCCCTCACCCTTCTGGCCACACTGCCTTTGATGTAGCCCTGGATATGGCTGGCTTTCTGTGTGGGAAGTGCACATTGACAGCTCATGTTGAGCTTCTTGTCAGATCTGAAAATCAGCACTGATTTGGATTTGATTTATTGGTTGTTTCACAATCAAAGTCCATGTGAATACACTAATCCCATGCTGACTCTTTTCTGCATTGACTTGTTTACTGCTTAAGCCCATAACAGGTCATTTTTATAATTTGCTTTCTCTTCCTCCAAGATGTTGACTGGTTTTAGGTCTCAAGAACAGTTGATATAAGAGTTTGACCCTTTAGTGATTTTTCACTATTTTTCATCCTGATGCTGAGATTATGAAGGCATTATTGTGGTATATTTGCATCAGACACATAGGAGGTTATGAAGCTGAGAAAAGTCAGTCAGTGTTCTTCCGTCATCAAGAAAGTTGAAAAAAATTCTGCCACTGTCCATGCTTATTTTCTTTATCACATATAATGTGATTAGATAATCTTAGAGGTGGTCTGGAGGCCTGGGCTTGGGCTCCAGTCTCAGTAATATGCAGAGCAGTGCAGATGAATCACTTGGTGGTCCAGCAGAGCTGTGATTGGGCTCAGAGCACAGGGGCAAGGATTTTTTCCTTCTATTTGAGCATTGTCTGCAGGCTGGTTGCTTTATTTCATCAGTACAGATCATTTAGAGAGATAAATGATCAGAGCATAGAGAACTTCGGGATCCCCAGCTATGAAATATATGTGGGAAGACCAAGGTGCTGTTGCAATAAAAGTTAAGCTACTTCATTGGTGCTATACTGTCAGTAGTAATCCAAACACATAACTTAAAAACATACAAGCCAGGCCCTTTCTGTTTGGTCCGTGTCCTTTTCTGTGATGAGGTGGGAACTGGCATCTTCTTGCTTTATAACTGCCTGATTTGCAATCTCTCTTTCCCTCTTCCCCCACCCTCACAGCAGCCTGTCCTCATACTACTGATTCATTGTGCAATCAGATGGGTGATAACAGATGCTTCAGGAGAAGGGAATCTTCCTCCACAATTTGCTTAGCCAGTTGTGTGGTTGGAGTAGGAGTCAATTCCTTCCTGCCGTCTGCAGCCGTCTGCAGCCTGAAACGACTCATCCATCCCTTTCCATGCTAGGGGTGCAACTATAAATACTGGCAAGGGTTCCTAGAATTTGCCAGCCCTTTGAAAGTTCTTTCTCCAAACTCTGACCATTTCTTACAGCACCAAAAGGCGTTTGACTAAATACAGTGTGCAAAAGGGTGTGAATGGTTGCTCATTTCACTGAGTTGCCTGCCCTCCAAGTGTGGCAGATGCGGGTTAGAAGGCAGAATTAACTTGTTTTCACCGTGTACTTCATTTCCATTAACAGAATCACCTCTAATTTTTGCTTGGCCACAATACTGTGACATCTGTCATGTAGGTTAGGACATGTGCTGTACTGGGTGGGATAGACACAGTTGAAAGGGACCTGGCCTTGTGCAAATGTGAACCCAACAACAACAATAACTCTGCTTCTTTCCTTGGTAGCTAAGTTTGCAGGGAAGTAACATTTCCATCTCGATTTCAGTGATTAGGAGTGACATCCTCTTTCTACAGCCATCTGGGGTGTGAAAACAAATACATCTGCGTGGTCCAAATCGATCCAGAAAGGTGGAAAGAAAACCAAGGGCTATCAGAAAAATTATCCTTCTTTGCCTCGCTGCTTTCCGCCCGCTCTCATTGTTTCGTTTGCTGACTTGTATTTCCTCCCACTCTTCAGCTGGGCCAAATTTGACTCTGTCTGGTGGAGGCAAGGGCAGGAGCAGTGTCAAGGCAGCTGGGAAAGGGGGAGAGGAGGGGGACTGGGGTTCTTGGGGTTGAGATAGCCTCAGGGCTGGCAAGGTGACTCCCCCAGCACCTCCCAGGCCCCACTCCAAGTCCATTCTAGGATCCTGACTGACTTTGGCAGTTGGCTGCCGATGGAAGAGGGTTTCCATGGCAATGTACCAGTGCTGCTTGCTCCCTCCTCAGCACTCTGCCTCCCATTCCCTCCCTCTCCTCACCCCCCTCCCCAGCCCTCCTGTTTCTCAAGCCTGTTGCCATGGAAAAGTCATAATCCACAAAGAATTTCAGATCCCCCCACACCCGTTGGGGTTTGGGTTTTTGGTTTGGTTTTTTTTTTCATGTTAAACGTTTGCTTTTCAGTTTAATGTGTGGGTAGGGAAAGCTGTATCTGCCTCTTTGAAACCTTGTGCCTTGGCAAGAGGGAGGTCTTTATCTTGGAATTGGAGGTCCTCCTGGAGGGAGGGTGGTATGAAGCTCTGCATGGGAGCTCCAGCTAATGGGCCCCCATCAGGGTTAAGGCCTTGGGAAGTGCTTACATGGCACTGGAGTTTATGATCAGTTTTTTTGAAGGGACCGTGTCATTTGGCATCTGAATCAATGATGTATAAGCACCCAAGACATGTTAGAGAAAAAGGAGGAGTGAGAGATTTCTGAAAGGTGCCTCCTCTTGAGGCTGCTTTTTCTGAAGTGGTTTTGGTGATTGCTGCCAATAGAGGAGGGTGTAGACAACTCATGTGCTGCCACAATATGTGCATAGCAAGAGCTGTGGGAATGATGCAGCCGAAGCTACTGAATGAGACCAGAACTAGGGCCCACATTATTCCATTGCACCTGGTGCTCAGGCTTATTTCCAAGCTTTCAGGGTATGTCCACATCTATCAGGACTTGTGGATGAGATTTCTGGGTTATATTTTATTTGGTAGCTTCACCAGTTAAAGGTGAAAATAGTTAAATTTCTGAGAGCTGGTTGAACTGGAGGGAGCTGTGGTATGGTAATAGATGTGGAGCTTGACCCTCTGATGTACTTTGCATGGAAATGTTCTGGTCTCACTCCTGGGACACTTGTTTCTGTGTTCAGATTTCCCACCGTGGACACTGTGGCCTGGAATGCTGAGATGCTTGCTGGAAAACTGTTTTCACTGTATTTCTAGGACCAAGGAGTCCTGTAAGTCTCCTGAGCAAAGAAATATTCTTGTCAGATTTCCTACTCTGACTTTCAGGAGGGAGAAGGAATAAAGTTCAGATAATATATCCCAAATTTGGACCTTGTACTTATTTCAGACCTCCTGAGAGTCTTTTATTGGATGCAATGTTCAATGTTCAATCATGCCTGAGGCTTCTTTAAAGTGACCTTTTCTCAGAGAAGAAGCAGAGAAGTAATTCAAGATCAAATGCAACTCTAGAATAAAATGGCACATTTATTTCACTGGAGATGAAGCAACATGGGCTGAAGTTGACTCTTTTCTTGCTTCAGGACGCAATAACACTGAGGACGCATGCTCTGCTTCAGTTTTATATATAATGACTAGGTTCAGGTGGTCTGCTGCAGTCTCCTTATCTACTCATCATGGTTACCTCTCCCCATTGTCTGTGTGTACCAGGTATGTGAGTCACTAGCTGCTCACCTGACCTCAGATGCTGAAGTAGTCACGGAGTCTGGCCTGGACATGTGGAGTGTGGAGTGTAACATTGAGTGTTTTCAGACTGTTAGAAAAACTATTGGTTTACAGAACCATAAAGTCATAGTGCTAGGTCATTTTAGAGCCTCTTCATTTTTTGGATTAATCCCTGGAACGTGATGGATTTCCAACTGCCACACAGAAAGCAAAAAGCCTGATCTCTCAGTGATGCTTGCAAAAAGCCTGATCTGTCAGCAGAACTCTACCTTTTTCTTTGGCAATATGCCTTTACTCTGTTCTAGACAGACATAATTTCTTCGGTTCCATGCCCTAGGTTGTTTGTCTACTTCCACTTTCAACCTGTTCTCCCACACTGCTGAGGAGGAAGCCTGAGAAGTTGCAGCAGCGTGTTGGGCACCTATCAGGTGGACCCCATCTCTGTGTTTAACAGAGGCTTCTGAACACTTAGCAGCAATTATAAAAATTACTCAACCACTACCAATCTGATCTAGGAGTTGAGTTATTGACCAGAATGCAGTATTTCCCTTCTTTCTGCACCTGTCAGACCTCAGGGAGGGATCCCAAAAGATTTTCCAGAACATTATATGAGAATGTAGGAGTGCACTGATCATATCAGCAAACTAGTCACCCTCCTTGTGCTTAGCAATACCTTGTGTAGCCCCAGATCTCTCTCTCTTTTACCAAAAGGAAGAGAGAGAGAGGCATGTAAGTTGATTTAACAGAGCCTGGACTACAAACTACATCACAAAACACTCTCCAAAGTTAATAATACAAGGCACAAGTCGGATATGATATAAATGATGTAAATGTGTGAACTCTGAGTAGGACTTTGGCAGTGTTCCCAGCCGTGTTCAAAATGTACCCATGATATTTCTATCTCCCATATTGGGAACCCACTAGAGACAGGCATAAAAGACTTAGGTTGGGTTTATTATCCATATTTATCATTCATTTCAGAATAGCATCTTCCTCCCACACTGATCCATCCTCACGGCACTACATATGCACCCAGCTCAAAGCAGGATTCTTCACACCCTGGCTTTTGGGGCAAGAGTTGAGAATGGTGAGATAGGCTTGAAGTGTATGTTGGGAAACCCAAAATAGATGGTGCAAGGGAATATGGACTCTGTAGCTATACAGGTGGAATTAACAGAAACAGTTTGCAAGCTGTCAGGACATGGGACTTTGGGACAGAAAGGAGGCATGTCTGAAAAGGCCATGTGAAAAACTGGAAGGAACTTCTTGGTATTTATCTCTCTTTTCTATTTTCCCAGTGTTTGAAAAAGGGATGATGTCAGTGAAAGAAGAGCACAGAGGTGTTATTGCTGTGACTGGGGTGGGTATAAGCAAAGGCTGGGGGCTGAGGATTTGCAGGGTAATTTTGGACCTGGGGTCCAGGGAGCACCCGAGTGGGGACATCTTGACTTTTAGGGCCTTGTTGTCACGGTCAGAGCAGAGAAAGTACCAGCTGTGCAGTTGAGCCGGCTGCAGTGCAGGCAGCAGTGTAACAGCAGTGTCTGTGTTGGAAGTGCTGATGGAAGTGGTGGATGCCAGCAGAGAGCCAAAGGGAAGCATGGCAGACATGGCAGATTGGGTGGAGAAGCAGCCACACAAGGAAAGGGCTGATGGTGAGGAGGCTACTAATTGCACCAAGCATTGTTGGAGTGCTAACTGCAAGTGAGGACAAGCATGACTAATTACAGACAGGATTGTGAAAGAGGAAGAGGAGGCAGGCTCGAGGAGGAGTGGTGAGGTCTGTGATTATGGCACTTTGTAATGAAGAAGATGCTGATCAGTGCGTGACTACAAGGGTTTGAGCTCTGGTATTAACCAAAGCTGTGTTCTTACATGTCCCAGCTTGTGGCTTTCTTGCTTCTCCTTCTGTCTGTACTTTCATTTTACTTGATTTGCTACTGCAGCATTTTCCTTCTTTGCATGTAGTGTGGATAGAAATGCGTTAAGGGTTTCATGTAGAATAAAAAAAGGGAATGAAGAAATCTTAATTTAGACACTACCCCACTGGTGATGTATACTGTGCCCGTTGTCACACAAATGCTAGCTGGGAGGCCTTCTTGAAAGAAAGGGGTTCACCTAATGATATAGGGAAAAAAAATCACAGGAAAGCTTAAAGCAAACAGGGAAAATAAAAAAAAATGAACGCTAATAGTTCTGAGACTTTCCTCAGCCCAAGGAAGGGTTAATGCTTTAAATGCAATGTAATTTCAGCGGCAGTAAAGAACATGTTTCCATGGAAACATCAACCCACAGAGGGAGAGAAAGAGGGAGAAAGGAGAGGGAACAGCAGCAGAGGGAGAATGGCTCCGCTGGTGAAGGAAGAGCAACCTCCAGACCCTCCCTTCGTAGTTACAGACAGGACTGATTATTTGTTTATTTTTTGAATCGATTTCCCCTTGGAAATGTTATAGGGAAGAAAGTGATAGGGTGCCAGATTGGCCAACCTTCTACAGACTCAAGAAAATCCAGTCACACTTTTTGGAGCGAGCCTCCTTGCAGGCGTGACTCTGCTCCTGCCAACACTGTGAATTCATTGCCCCTTACAAATGTGTGAATGCCTCCAACACTTGATAAACTTGAATAACCCCAAAATCACTAGTGGTTTCTCCTTGGGTCAAAAAAATTGAGCTAGTTTGCTTTTTCTGAGAATATAATAAAAGGATTTATTTCAGTCTCCAGCTGGTTTAGCCTTGCCTGGCTTCTGTCAGTGAGATGGACCTTTCTGGCAGATTTGAGTGGTTTTCCACAAGCAAAAATGTTCTGAAAGCTCTATAGGAAAGCTGACGTGTTCACCTGTTTGCTGGTCTTGACTCGCAGGACAGAAACTGGAGTGAGCTCTGGGTGAATAGCGAGATGCCCTGATGGCTGGCTGCACACCAGCATGCCAGCCACCTTCAGGAGACCAAACAGGTCCTTGACTTGCACATCTGCTTGGCCAGAGCTTTTAAGCCGTGGTCCACAGCTGTGTGAGATTCCAAGGGGATGTACAAAAATTATTAAGAAAAGTAAGGCTGCTGTCAGCAGGATTAAATTCACTGCATAGGGACAATAGTTCAACTGGAATATTTTTTTACAGCCTTTCAAATTGACAGAGCTTGAAAGACATCATCCTGGGTGAAAAATCACTGAAGAGCCTCATTTGACTTCTGTTCTGTGACTGCTTCTCCTATCAATGATTGTATGACTATGCCTTAAGACAGATAAACAGGACATCTCCTAACCTTTACGTATTTGCTTTATTCTAGTGGTATGGCTTTCATCAGTGACCCGTTGTTGGTGCCAAGACATAATTATGACCCATTGTCGGCTGTTCTGACAAATGTAATTTTCCATGCTTTTACTGCCCCATGTAAGCTGATTTTTAGTCCTTTCATATGAAAGAAATACCTTGAAAGCTATTTTTGCTTTGGAGAAAAGTGATATGTTATCTGTACCTAATGAATAAGGAAGGATGTAAAGGTGTAGCAATAAAAAAATAATACTTTAAAAAAGTAATTGGCAAGAATTTAATAACTCTGTAAAGCTTTCCAGCTTGATCCAATTTTGGACTGAACATTTAGTTTTTATTTTATGCAGTGACTGTAACAATTTTGACCTTAAAGCTAATTTTCTATTAGCTATTTTCTGTTACTTAAAGGTTTGGTGAGTCAGTTCAGAAGTATATTTGTTTTTATCAAAGCTTTTCTGGCTAAAAAAACCTTTCTGAGAATAGGCTGATATCCTATGACATTTATAGATAGTTCCAGCTTTAACAGACTATGCTCTTAGTGTTCCCTTAGAGCACTTTTCCTTATTTCTGTTTTATTTCCAGTGGGGCCAGAAGATGTAGAGGTATATTCCCTAGCTACTTAGGACTGTGTCGTCTTCCCAGGGGAAAAAAAAGGACAAAAAAATAGATAAATTTAGAAGAAATCAGAATTTGTAAATCAAGTATTTGGGGTTTAAAAGTGAATATTTTGACATGGAAATCCTATATGCTGTCTCTTGTGATTAGGAGCATGGGAATTTTGTATTCCTATTTCTCCTTCACAAAACTTGAACTAAATATTCAGTGATATTCCTTCTTCTGTTGAGGTGATGCTATTCCTTGTAGGATTCTTTCCATGTGGCACATCACAGATGCATTTTAACTGGGACTCTTTTCCACAGAAGAAAGGGTGGAAGGTGTCACACAACAGACCAGACTGTGTGGGAGCATGATGATACCGGAAGCTTCATCTTCTGTCCAAAATTACTACAGTTTTCAGATCTTATGTTTCTTTTTCTTTCTAACAAAATGTTGACCTCTTCATGAGAAAATGTTGTGGCCACATTCTTATCCCATTTAAAAACTGGTTTTGCCAGATAATTTTTCATGGCCTTGGAATTTGTGAAAATAGGTTAGTCGGGATGTCTGTGATAAAAAATTGGTTTTGGTTGAAATGTCAAGATAATGCTATGACCAGCATAGCACACAGGGCAAAATCAAGATTTATCTTGCTCTTCTTCCCATGACAGGTTACCTCATCCTGTTGTATATTGTGTGTGACTTAATCCTACAAGTCACAAGCAGTCTAGCTTTGGGACTCTCATCAGCATCCTGGCAGAGGGAGTGTGAAATGCCACTAGGCCTGAATGGCCTCTCTTTCCCCATTAGTGACTGCATAGGATGATAAACAAATGGGAGATCGGGTCCTGGATGACTGTATGTAGGCAGAGGAAAAATGTATTGTGAAAACTCTGGAGCTCACACCAGCAGCCTTCCACCCAGGTGTCATTGCTGTCCTGTGAGCCCCAGGTTGGAACCCGTGTTCCCTTTGGAGGGGTAATGCAGTGACTCCCCCGCCCTGTCTGCTTCCCGATGGATACCTGTCTGTGAGGCAGAGCCCTGTGGGGCAATGATGAGTTTCCCCTGACATTCTCAGGAGGGAGGCTGGGGGCTGCACATGCTGTGGAAAGTGAGCTTTGCTTCTCATTCTCAGGAATGGTCCCGTCTCATTAGGATCAAGCAAAGCGTGTAGGAAAGCAGCCCTGCCATTGCTGTGGCTCCCTGCATCCTCCAAGGATAGATATATCCTCAGTCCCCAGGAGCTGTCATCTCAGAGTCTTTGTGAAATGACAAATTTGTGGTAGATAAATAGAGGAAATGGGAAACAAAGTGGAAGCACGATTTTTTTTTTAGATTAAGAGAGGGATTGATGTAAAAGATTCATCCTTCCACTGTACATAGGAGCTTTCACTTGGAAGTCTCGGCACACATACACATTGTTTTCAAAGCAACTTTGCTAAAAATGTTGGAGAAAGGATAGTTCAGTAGAAAATTGTCTTCCAACAGAAATGGTTATTTCAGAGGTCAGGATCAAACACCAAGAAAATTAATCTTCCTAGAGGTGAGGGGCCAGTCTCAGTGGATTGACCAGTATCACTCCATTGATGTCAGATGAATATCACTGATTTATTGCAGCCCAGTAGCTGCCCTCTTGTCTTCTAAAAAGGTGTGGACAGCAGAGACAAACCAAATTAATCTCTTACATCTCTGTTATCTTTTAGCCTGAGGCATATTTCCTCATCTAGATGATCTCTGAATCTTTTTGCTTAATGAAAACAATCTTGAGCTCTAGGCATTTCTGTAAGGCTACTGGTCAGACTGATTCCCAGAAGTAATTTAGGTTGTAGTCTGGGCAGATCCTCTGGTGCAGGATGCCTGTACAATTTGGAATTTAGTAGCATTCCTTTCTACTCTTTCTTTCTTACAGTGCATCTCCCATATGCAGTAGTACCACTGACAGTGAAAGAGAAAGAAATAAATGCAGAAGAGTGAAATATCATTCCCTTAAGATTTAATTTTCCCAGTCAATGGTTGCTTCTGGGTTTTTTTCTAATTTGTTTTGGTTTTGTTCTTCATAATAGCCTCTTCTTACATAAAATCAGCTGCACTCATGCCCTTTGCATGGAATCCTTTTGCTGTAAATTGTACCTGACACCAGACAGATGTTACACAGATACAGCCAGATGTGCCCACCTTTCACAGCTCTGTGAGCCACTGACAGCACAGCTGTGTGAGGGACAGTGCAGGGCAGTGAGCAATGAGAGAACCTCTGAAAGGCTCAGCCAGGATCAGGATTTTCAGAACAGATTCCATGGTGAAATTTGATCAAAGGCCCAGGCAAAGCCTGGTTTTGCCTTTTTTGGGGGTGAACAATTGGGTTTGATATCCTGTGGAGCCTGTCTTACCTCAGGAGAACTCATCCATGCACAGCCGGGTCTGGATGGCTCTGGTGTCTGAGTTGGCTGCGGTCTGAGGCACAGTCAGCCCCGCAAATTTTGAACAATGGTGTAGAGAAATAATATCTGTACTATTTTAAGCCTTCCATGGGTTTGGAGAATGGAGGTATAAATCAGAAGCGAAAGGGATCAGTTGTGGTTTTCTCATTAAAAAAGTCAACATTACTTCAGTCACTCTGATGAAGGCATTAACAGCATAGTTAGTGCTGGTTAAGTCTTTGATCTGTCAATCACGTGCCCTTTGAAGGTGAGAATTCCCATTTGTAGATCAATATTCTGGTCCTAGACTCCCTTTCCCTGTCGTTTGAGTCTGCCTATCCTTTTGTCTGTCCATCCTTGTTCAGGAGCAGGCGTGAGGGATGGGCAGGACCCTGCTGCAGGGCTGGATTGATGTTCTCTGCCCTGGTTGTTTGCATCAGGCAAGGCTGGATTGGTCTTGCTGGTGCTGAGAGAGGGAATGTGGTTTGGAGCAGTGGGCACTTCTACTAAAATGCAGTAACATGCTTTTGCTTTTTTGCTCCTTCCTGGTCGTGAAGTGGGTCTGTTCCCTAATAACTCAGACTAGTGAATTTTTAACACTGTCTCTAGGGGGAAAAAAGGCTATTTCACCATGCAGATTCTGTGGAGTAAAGGCCTTTCACTGCTTTCATCTCACTGCTGTTATGACTGACCTCAGTGTTTCCCCCATTACAGTGAGATTCCAGACAGGATGATGGTGGTGTGCATCTCTATCCCTTTATCCTGCATCACATTCCACCTGCCTTTTACCCTGCAAAGGTAAAAGGTATCCCACAGATTTTCCTTCCCACCCTCCACCTACACCTTGTTTTTCCCTTGTGTGCTGGGCTGCAGAGATGACTCCCCAGTGCTGACTGTGGAGAGGCTGTTTTATTTATATGGTCTGTCTTATTCAGGGAAGCGATCGATGGAAGGATAATCACGCCATTTCAGACAGACTGCTTGTCTCACTGAAGCATAACCAGCACTGACAGGACGCAGGGGAGGGTGTGTGTCTGTGTGTGCTGCACACATGTGAGGCAGGGAATGTGACAGTGAACCAATGCAATGTCCATATTTGCCCCTCCAGTCAGCAGGCTTAGGAGGAGCTGATTCCAGGCAAGGCGCTGGAGGCAGAAGTAGGAGAGGCAAGTGCTGATTTCAACTGCGTCTCCTTCACACCTGTCTCTGGGGCAGAAAAAATTTGGTTAGCACCCTTTCTGTGTTCCCTCAAGCCCCCTGTGCCCACCATCTGCCTCTCCAGGCTTTCTCCATCACGGCTGAAACCATTTAAAATGCCATCATCTCTCTGCTGGTCCTAAACCACCATCTGATGTGGTTTTAATGCTCTGTTAGCTGTGCTTTAAAACACTCTCCTTTAACTTGCAGGGCTGACAGATTTATGTCCAGGATGGGTGATGTTACCTCAGAGCCCAGCATGGGGCTTAGGTCCCCCTGGGTCTAATTTGCTTTGTGCCCAAGGGCATGTCCCTTTGCTCCTGCCTGCTTTCCATACCACAGGGCTCACGGGGTCAGCCTGTTTCCACAGGCTGTGGATGTTTTGCTCTCACCCATCTGAGCCTGGGCATTGCATCCGCTGCATTGCCACTGGGCTGGCAAAGGGCTCAACCCTTCTCTGCTTGCATCAAGTAGTTCTAGAAGCTGCCACATAAGCAAAATCCTTTGCTGAAAGGTGATTCTAGCAAATTAAATTAAATTGTATGTGTCAGCCCCCACCATGCCCCCTTTCTCTTTCTTGGCGTGCCAAACATGCAGGGATGAAAATTTTTACAGGCACGGTTTCCTCCTGGTTTATGTCCCCTGCATGCACAACCTGCTTGCCCTCATGTTGTGCCCCCATTACATCTGGTAGCTCAGTTCAGACATGTCAGGGAGGCTCTCAGCCCCCTGCCTGCCTGCTTAGGGACCTGGAGTGTGTGTAGTCTGCAGGGAAGGAGCAGATGCCCCTGGCCAGAGCAGGCAGCAGTGGTGCTGGTGTAGCAGAGCAGCAGTGCTGCCCGGGGGGGACTGCTGCTGCAGTGATGGTGGAGGGCAGAGCCACTCGAGTGTGGTGCTGCTGACTCGGCCTGCCTGGGAGTCCTTCAAGCCCTGATGCTTTGTCACATAGGCTCAGTGCACCCAGGCAAGCCCTGCAGCTCCCTGCGAGCTGCTCTCGCCCTGCATGCCTGCCTTAGCTGGCAGCCTAGGTACGGGAGAGCAGGGAAAGCTGGGGGGGGATGCCACTTCTTCTGCACTTCTTCTGCAAACTTTTGTAAACATATTGCTAATGGGTTGGAGAGAAAACACTCTGAAGAGTTATATTGCCAAATTTGGAGACTAATTTCAGTCATTAAGGTGTGAAGCAAGGGATTTTAGTGCTGCTTTAAGTGTAAATCTCAAGGCAGCTCCAAGGATTGAAGTCGTTGATGATCCCGCCTTGATTATTATTAGAGGTTCTAATCTTTCCAGTGAAAATGAGCATAAATGACACCCTCTTGTCTCATATCTGTTGCTGATTTCTGTGAACTCTTCTTGTCAAGCTGTGCTAGGGAGATTCCTGTAGTGGAATCGTTCTTGGGTGTAAGAAGAAAGAGGGCTGAGAACGGTTTAATATTGGTGTTTGTTTAATTAGATGTAGGCATTGCTTACTAATTACTGACATATAAAGCTGCAACTCCCATCAGGCTAATGGCATCCTCATCTTCTTGCAGCCTTTCTCTGTCTTTACTCTGGTGGCCAGTGCAGAGAAGTCATGAAGTTGTAGTCTTGGTCCACTGGAAGATCCCTCCCACCACCACCAGAGCCTTAATTAGGTCTTGTAGGGTGCACATGCCTGGCAATGATCCGTGCCTGGCATTCCTGAATACCAGAACAATTCACACAGCTGGAGGAGAAAAAAAAAAAGCCAGAAAAAGAGCATGTGTGGTCCTGACATGGAATGTTTTATGTTTTATGCATAAATCTTATCTTATGGCTAAGATTTTCCAGGTGGAGGATGCTTTGGGGTTCACTCAATGTTTGCGTTCCAAATGGCTTTGGTTTTTGGAAAATAACCCATAGTCTGCCTTTGAAAATTGTCCTGTTGCAGATGTTTCATGCTGGGCTCCCTTATGGCCATGTTTCCAATGCTGAACACGTCCCTTGAAGGTCATAACATGGAGCAAGTGTGGAATTTCCTTTAGAAATAAACATAATTGCTGATTGCACTTGGCAATGGGGAGTGAATAGATGAGTTTGGTTGATTAATGGAGTTAAAACAAAAAAGTTTGAAAAGGGAAGAAACTAAAATTAAAAAAAAAAAAACCCTGCCTTTTTCATTTGTTTGAAGAAGTTTCCCTGATACAATGATTTCATTTTCCCTCCTTGCAGGGAGATCTCTTTGGCAGATAGTAGGAAAGCATGAACCCACTGAAAGAAGAGGTTTTTTCCCCTCTTATTTATTTTCTTGAAATTGGTTCAAATTGAGTTCATAAGGGACAAATTGAAGCTGAATATTAGGAAATGTTTCCTGATGTCACGGTGTAATAGAATAGAAAACCTCTCATGTCTGTAATAGAAATGTTGCTTGTGTAATTTATAGAACTGTGCAAAGTAGGGGAGTGCAGAGTCCAGGGGCCAGCCCTGCAGGCAGCATGGTCACCTCTGCCTCTCACGGTGATGTGATGCTACTGGTGCCAGAGCAGATTTACAAAGGTAAAATCTACTTCATGCAACAGGATTGTGAATTGAAGTGAAATATATGAACAGGGTAAACTGTCAGAGTGCCATGGTGATGTCATATAAACCACTGAACTGTGAAATGTGTATTTACCTCCTCTTCCCTACAGTGTATTTCTAGATGGTCTGACAGTTAAGAAAACAATAGACCTGATTCTTATTTACAGCAAAACCCCTTTAACATGCTCTCAATGTGCAGCAAGGCCTTGAAATGAGTGTAGCTGTAATCTCAGTCCACTTAAAGGCTTTCCCTATTGCCAGAGCTGGGTAAGGAGGCTTTAGGATAAATGAGATTGAAGCCTGGACTGTTTAACTGTCCATTTGTACAGCTGACATGAAATGCCCCAACAGGGAGTGCCTTCTGCAGGAGTGATGGGGCCTTTCCAGACAGAGAATTGCTGATGTTGGCTGCAGGGCTGATCACCCTTTAGCTTGATTTTACTGGGTGTAAGGCTGGACTCTGTCCTTAGGAAAAAAGACTTTCACTGGACTCTTTCAACATACTTCTCCCTATTCCTAGGCTCCTTCACAGGATCACTCTGGGCCCCATGAGGTGTGCTGGCTCTGATAGTGATGGAGCTTGTTGCAGGTGTGCTGCTCCTTCCTCTGGTCTCCACTGCTTCCCGAGTCATTGCCTTGGTATTTGGGCTGGGGGTAGGCTGTCCCCACTGCTTCACCTGTCACCCATTGCTGTCCTCAAGTGGCATGCAAAATCCCCTTTGGAGAGTGAGTGAAGTGTAGGCTGTGCAGTGTGTTTGCACAGCTGATTGCTAAGGATCCCTCTGCCCTTTGAGGCAAGGGAAAACCAGGGACTGTGGGCATACGTGTGTGTGTGACTTTTAGACATGTTTTTAGGAATTCATTGAGAGCCAACGTGGTACGTCAGTTCCCTATCCCAGTCACAAAATGGGGCCGATTGCCCTGCCTTGACTGATTGTCCCTATTTCTGGACTAATTGTCCTGTTTTTCTAACTCACTTCCTCTAAGGTTTTCCATTGTTTTGCACTGGGCTTCTACCCTCCTGGTGTGAGCTGAAGAGGGGAGGCAGGGTCTCGTTTTGGGTTTGGTTTCCAAGCACTAATGTTCTCCTTTCTCTCTTCTCTCTCCCACAGGTACCTGATCAATGTCACCTTTGAAGGCAGGAATTTGTCGTTCAGTGAGGATGGATACCAGATGCATCCCAAGCTGGTCATCATCCTTTTGACCAAGGAGAGGAAGTGGGAGAGGGTAGGATATGTTTGATTATTCTCCATCTGTGTCAGGGAAGAAGAAGGGGGAAGGCTCCAGGCAAATAATCCTCCCCACCTTTCTGTACTTCTTATCAAGGGCTGGCAATCTGCTTCTTGTATCCTGGACCACTGGTATCTCCACTGCCCAGGCTGCTGTCTTCTCCATGCAGGATGCCATTACAGTCTTCCATTAGCATGCATAAAAAATTCATCAGCTTCCTTTCTGTAATCTCTGAACGTAGGTTTTCCAGCCTTTCAGAGAAGATACCTCCTCTGTGCCATGAGTTTCAATGGCTGAGACAGAAAATATTTCTCTGTATGGTTTGGTGGCAGTGAAGTTCTGTACATTAAGTGACTGTGATTGAGCTACAGCCACACTTAGTAATTTATGCCAGTATTAACTGTGCTCGATGTATCTGGCCATTGTCCCTTGCAATGGGATGTGCATTAAGTGGGATGGTGAACATGAGATCATATTGAGTTGTTCAAAGATCCAGATTTGCATATTTGGGAATAATTTGCATGTAACCCAAAGCACCATTTTAGAAATGGTGTGAATTTCTGAGTTGGTGGGAAGTTTTGGTTCATTTCACCTCCCACGTAAATGTCAGTGGTCCAGGTTCTGAACAAGTATTCCCAAAGGGTTTCTCTTGAAGCAGAGGGGGTAGTTTAAGGGCTAAGAAAATGAGATATAAAAAAAGTTTTGGGTGTGAGAAAAGAGCAAAGGAAGGAGAATTCATCAGAACGCTTGATAGATATGAAGCAGGGCTGTATACAATCATGTGTATGGCTTAGAAAAATGCCCCTTTGTCCTACTGTGCACAAAAAACTTTCTCTCCTTGCCTGCTTGTTCTCTGTATGGACTTGCAAGTGACTTGCTTGGTGAAAGTGAGGAAGAAATTAATGGGGAAATGAGAATGAAATGGGGAGCTGTCAGGAGAAGTGCTAAGTGAATGAGACAGAAGAGCAATCACATTGGTGCCTGGCAGTCACTAGGGTCTCCCAGTACTTGCAGGAATTTGCCAAGAAGGTGAAAGCCCTCAGCTTGTGCCTGGTTTCCACGGGGACCTGTCTACCTCCTGATCTTGGCACTGTTCAGACCAGATGAGGGTGTGTGTTCTGGGACAGACAGAAGAGGTCTCAGTGGGCCAGGAGTGTGAGGAAACAAAGGGCATGGCATAGCATGTGTGGGCAGCTCTTGGCCATAGCTGAAGGCAGGCAGTCCAGATACTGCACAGGGTGTGCACATGCAAAGCTCAGGCTGTAGAGAGCTCACATCAGGCTCGGTCTGTCACTCAACTTCATTTAAGCTTACCAGCAAAAGTCCAGGAGGATTTGTTCCTAGCTGGCACCACATTTGTTCTCATGGGGGAAAATTCCATCATCAGAGAAGGAAAATGAAGCAGCAGCAGCTTGAATCCTCCTAGGGGTTATTAGCAGGCCTGGCTGTGGGAATCTGTTGCTGGAATGCTTTGCAGTCTCTGGGGAGGCACAGCTAAATACAGTCCTGTTTTAATCTTGCCTGTCACATGCTTCACATGTCACACCCTCAGTGAAGGCTTGGTGGCTTCTGTCAGTGGTAAGAAGGGTTGTTCAGTCTCTGGGAGTGAATTTGTGGTCTCTCAGTTGAACCAGACAATTAGTAGAAGGGTTATCAAGAGTGTTGGGGTTAGATCTGTGACCTTCTTGAGCCCTGCTATCTGTGAGGACTACTTGGCACCCATTAAACCAAAACAGTCCATAACTTCATAGGAGCTGGGGCTGGACTGAAATGAGGCCATGATGAGCTGTGGTATTAGTGGTAAGAAAAACACATAGTGCTTCCTGGGCACAAGTGTTTTATCTTGAAATGGGTGTCTTCCTCAGGGAGGATCAGATTATTATAATCAAACTCTGAACTGGTTGAATTTTATGCTGGCAGGCTCTTTCTGGAAGACACTGAAGTAATCTCCAGCGTGTTCTGATCACAGATACAACCTTTCATGCCTGGAACCTCATGCTCTTTTTCTTAATTTTTTTTTCCATTCAACAGAAATTCCAACATAAAAATAAAAATGTGAAGCAGAGATCTTTGCGACAACGATCATAGTTTTCTTCCATGTTTGCAAAGAGTCAAGCAACACAAACTGTTGGCCCTTAACAGCAGCTTCCAGGCAATGCCACAATACAAGAAATTATTAATATATTTTTAGCCCATAATTCCAATACCTTTATAGTGCTTTGGAACATTATCCAAATTCTCACTAATTTTATGTAAAGAGCAAGGTGCTTCATCCTGGGAACTTTTCGGCAAACAGGCAGTAGGAGACATGAGATGAGAGGCTGAGTGGGAAACACTGATTTGGTCCAGTTGCATTCACTGTAGCTCAGTCTTTAACTACACACTTATCTATAATCAGATGCTATGCCTGGAAGGAACGTCAAGAGGTCAACTAGTCCCTCCCTGTGCCCCAAGAGAGGGTTTAACTAGACTGAAATTATTCCTGACAGATGCTTGTCTCACCTGTTCTGGGACACCTTCAATGCTACAGATTCCATGAAATCCCAAGTCAATCTCTTCTATGCCTTCTTTCTCCTTACCCTGCTAAGTTTTCCTAATGTCTAACCTAGATTTCCCTGGCTGCAATTTAAGGCCATGAATACTTCGTGTCTGCCTAATGGACATAGGGAATTGTTTATTCTCTACCACTTCTTATTGTCCCCATGTGGGTTTGAAGTCTTCTATCATGTCTCCCAGTCACCTTTGGTGTAGGTTAAACAAGAATTTGTTCGGTCCCTCTTGGTAGGTCATGTTTCCTAGTCTTCTGATCATTTCTGTTAGTCCCCTCTGGATTTAGTAACACAGCTTGCAGCTCTGTACAGCCTGGCATATTTGATTCTTGAAAGATGGCAAATGGATTTTGAGGGTATGTCTTATCGAGTATATATAAAAAGATGTGTTTTAAAATAGGTGTGAAGTCTTCCATTTTCTGAGCAGCAAAGATCCAGACAGTGACTGAACTGTTTCAGGATTTCAGGTCTGTGAAATCTTTTGCAATTTTGATTTTTTTTTTCCAATAAATATCTTCACAACCTCACCAGTTATTTCAGAACAGGAATTAATTTTCCAGAGGAGCTGCAGCTGCCCCCGGACTCTGATGATGATGATGTGATAAATCTCCTCATGAGTGCTTCATACAAACTGAAGCCTTGTAGGGCTGACAGTCATGAAAGAGCAAGAAGAAAACCCACTTTCTGCAAAGGGGCAGTAACTTGGGCTCTCCTGCTTGTCTTAACCATGAGTAATGGTTCATCATGATAAGCAAATGTGCTGAATTTCATTCACTTCTCTGTACTCTGCTCCTTGGGGGCAGAACACTGCATGCCTTTCCACACTACCTGTTCATCAGCAGGTTAGTGAAGCTCTTTGCTTCACTGGCCAGATAGCCTAGGTGTATTTTGGGTGCCTAGATGCCCCTGCTGTATTTATCATAGAGGGGCAGGTATGCAGATGGAGGTGGTGAAGGATGTCTACTCTTATGCCCCATGAATGACCATGCCTCAGTGCAGTGATGAGTGGGGGCCAGATGTCTTGCAAAGTGAGCCAGAGGATCAGTACTGCTCTAGGTTTTGTGTCTTTGGGTTCTGATATTTTGTGTGGGAAGAGATTTCACCCAGTATTTTTTTCACTATTTGCCTTTTTTTTCTGCTCTCTTATGATCCCACATATGATGAGGACTTAATTCTGGGTTCATGATCCCTCTGTGACACCTAGCAAGTGCTGCTATCTCCAGCTCTTGCTTACATCCTCCTTCTCTACTGAGTCCTATCCCACTAGCTCCCTGCCAACAATCCTGTCCCATTAGCTCCCAGATCTTCTCATCTGCTTCCTCACTTTCCTCCAGCAAATCTGGAGGTGACAGAAATGTTATCAACTTTGGGGCCCTCTTTCAGATTCCTTCTCTACTTTAATTACTAGCGAGTTTGGCATCACTTCTATAGCTAGTTTGTGCTCAGCCTCTTCTGCTGAATGTGTCACTGGGAATTCAGAGCATCTTTCCATGAGGCACCTGACACCAGGTTCTTGTGCCACCCCACACACCCTCTTTGGTTCACAAGCTCCCTCCATCTCTTACCAAGCATGCCCCATTCACTCCTCTTCCTGTCTGGACAAGCAAAGCCCCAGGTGATGGTTTTGGCCAGGGTGCCACTACAAGCCATCTTAGAGGACAGATGGGAAACTTATGTTGAAAGATGCATTTTCCTTGCTGCATGTACCAATCCTCTGCCCCTATCAACCTTCACCCCACTCAGCAGATAAAATGTTTGCCTGCTGCTGGTGCTATAATTATCAGCACTTGACTTTTGAACTCTTCAACTCCAGCAGGTTCTGTTCTGCTTCCTGTAGCCATTGGTGTGACCATGATTACAAATTCATGGGCAGGCTGCTCCTAGCCTGTACCCTTACACCATTGCACACATTAGTGCTCCCTGGGGATGAGGCCATTTGCTGTGACATCCTCTCAACTGCCTCGGTGACTGTAGACTTCCAGGACTTCCTAATGATGCAGCAGAGTGGAAAATAGTGCCACTACTCTCTGCCACATGGATTTTCCAGAGATGTGTTCAACTTGATCACAGTCTGCATAAGATGAGTTTGTGAACTTCTGTGACCCTGTCTTCAGCTTGGGACAGAGCACCATTATGCCCATCCATGCCTGGGAAGAGTTCCCCTGGGATGTGGGACAGAGATACAGAAAGGAAAGAAGGATTTAGAAAAGAAAAATGAAAAATGAAGATTTCCCTTATCTAAAAATATGAGGAAAGAGAACAAGATAAATTTTTGGACACCTAAATGATTGCTGAAAAAGGACATACTAGTCACCTGCTTTTCATGCCCCAGTAGAGAGAAAGAAAAAGTTATTTTGCTAAATTGTCAAGTAGAAAGATTTCAGTTAGATGTGTAGGGAGCTGTCTAATTATTGGCATGGTGAGACATGGTGAGGCTCATTTGCTGGTAGAGGTTCATTTGCTGGAGTACATAGAGAAAAATATCCAACAGTGCAGGCTCTCAGTCTATCTTGTCCTGCCTCCGAGCTGGTGGATGCAGTAAGTGATCTCTTGTGGTTCTCTGCCAGCCTACATTTCTGTGATTAGATGAGCAAGACAAACCTGAAGAGTGTCTCACAAAAAGCAGCTTATTTCATAGGAGAGGCAACCTGGGTTATGGACAAGCTGATCAGCAGAAACTTCAAGCATGATCCAGTGAGGACATAATTTCTTCAAGCTTCCACCACGAACCTTTTCTACGGGCAGGCAGTCGGCATGTAAAGGCTATTGTGCTTGTCTGTGAACAAAAGCTCTCACGGAGGCACTTGTCACCTCCTGAAGTCTGCACCTTTGGGGAGCTGATGAACGCCATAGAGACGCTGAAGAGGATGTAGCATTTGATGATGATACAGCCTTCAGGCCTGATCTCTTACTGTGCATTAAAAGAAACATTCACTGTCATCTCTTTGTGTGCTTCAATGTCCCAGTGGCAGAAATAACAGGGGAGATGACTGAAAATACGATCAGTATTCTTGGCTTTTAGTAACAGTCCATGTGGTACTGACCACTCCGTGAAGAATCAATATGAATCATGTTGTCCTATCTGTTACATTGCTTAGCAGAAGGAAGGACTTCGATTTTTTTTTTTAATTTCACTTTCCTAGAGAACAAAAGCCTCCTTAAAAAAGGCTCTTTAAAAATAGCGAAGGAACAAGAATGAAGGGTTTTGAGGTGAAAACTTCAGCTGTACAAATCTAAGTTTTCTCTGAAGGCCCTCCCCTGCCTTTGGAAAGATAACTAGATGTTTTGAGACATTTTCTTCCTCATGTTGTCTGGTGCCCGCCTAGGCGAGCCTTGCAAATGTATGCTTGTCTCCATGGGGTAGAAGTTACTGCCTTTGGTCAGGTTCTGCTCTGTATGTGGAGTTCTGGCATCTTGCCTGTGTGTCCAGGGAGGAAATTATTTTTTATTCCACCAACTCCTTTTACAGTGAGACAAGATTGGATTGTTTTTGCCAATCAGTCTTGTTTTGCTAATTTCACTGTGTACATGGGGATTTATGACTCATTGTCCCTGGGGATAAATGGCATAGAAGTTTGTTTAAACCTACTCAGAGTAAGAGACTGATTCTGTTCCCACAGAACCAGTTTTTAGAAGGATATGGCTTCTCTTAGGGCAGAGGCACTGTTCTGCATTCCAGCACATATGGTTGAAATTAGAATGGGAGTCTGTACTCTTATTTTTAAAGTGTTCTTTCTGGACATGTCTCTAAGAGACCGTAATTTGCTGAATGCCTTACTTCTCATTAGACAGCAGACTTGCATCAAAGAATACATATTTTATGGATATCCCACTCCCAAGTGAGTGTCCCTTAGATACCTGATCTAGGTCACATCTGATGGGTCTGTTTATGACCCTGATTCAATCAGACAACCAGATGGCTTTATTTGTGCACCTATGCTGCATCCACTGCCAGGATCTGGCCTGACTTCCCACAGTTGCCCAGGATCTAACTGTATGTATTTGTGGCTAATTATGGCCATGTTAATCTTTCACTGACTCCTAAGGAGAAGGACAGATTCTAGGGCCACGCAAAGCCTTCCTTATCAGAGGATAATCAGAACAATCTTTCTGAAAAAGCCTACTATGTAAATCTTGCAGACATGCTGGTCAAACTGTGTCTTTGCTGGATTACTGCATGCTGCAATAATAAGCTGGTCTAGCTCTGACCAAAGACAACATATTGGGTGTCTCTTCATAACCACTGTGTCATTATGAGCTGTCTGCTTTCTTTGCCTCTTGCTGAAGCAGTTCCTGACTTTGCTTGAATTTTGGAGTCTATTTGTATGATTCATGAGCCTGCAGAAAAATATTCTGGCTCTTCTCCACCAGACCCTACTCCCTTGCTACTGGAGGGAATTCTTACATTGAAACAATGACAGCTTCTTGGAAAGACCTTGTCCTCTTATGCAAATCAGATATTGGAATATCTGGAGATCTTTATTAAGCCCAGGCTGTAGTTAGAATGCCTCCTACCATTTCTCTGCTGGTGTAGCTGATGAGGGTGATAGCAGCCATCTGACCTTTACTGGGGTTGCCAGCCTAGCTCCTTGGACAGAGGATCCTGGAGGATTGTGCTTGGTGTACTAATAACAACATGTGATGACAACATCCAGCCACAAGAGAAGACTGCCCTCACCCCCATTGTATTCTGCATGAGAACTCTTGTCTGGAGCTGTCTCCCAGCTGAGTTGTTCATGCCGCCAAGTGAGAAGTGCCGCTGTAACCCTTTGCCAGTGTATATGCACCTCTTGCACATCATCACTGCTGTCCCCAGCACCCAGTTATGGCCCCGGGACTCTGCTCTGCAGGGAGCTGAGTGAACGCTAACAAACAAGGTGGCTCCTACCCCAAAGTGGTTACACTTTAATTACAAGACAAAGGTAGCAGATGGGTACAGATGGACCAACGGGGGAGTACAAGGGAACAATCAGACAACATTAGTCAGCATGGTAGGCAGCAGGCTCTACACACCAACTGCCTAACTCTTGTGAAGGCTTTGATAGGCAGCAGAGAATTATAACTGGCTTTGTGCAGGCTTATGGGAGCCTCGTTGAGAGTGCGAAGGGCAGACAGGGAAAAGCAGCAAAGGTGCTTGGAGAGTGCAGCTGAGAAGGTGCAACAACTCAAAAATACCCAATGCTGCTGAAAATTTTCCAGTCTATCTTAATATCTGATAATCCTAACTTTACAGAGAACCAAAAAACCTCTAGTAAGGCCACATCTTGCAATGCACCACAAACTCCCAGTACAGGGCTGATATGCTAGTGCCAGAGCCACATTGCTTCTGGTTGAAATCCTCCTGCTTGCCAGCAGCTTGGAGATTTCTATGGCACATCAGATGCTGCTGTGTATCTGTGTTCCAGCATTTCATTGATTGTGGGAATGTTTCATCTCAGCATGTTGAAAGTAAATATCCATATCTTAATGCAGGAGATAGCTGATTTGCTATGGGAAGATGAGCTTTCAGGTATGGATACAGTAATTACATATTCCTATCACAGCACAGTATCAAGGATCCATCCTGTCATCATCCCTGATGAGTCTATAACATCCTCAAAAAATCCCAAACCCCCGAAAAAACCCAGACCAGGGATGATGATTCGATATTGTCCCTAATTTCAATTTGAACACAGGAGTGATTTTTTCCCCAAATTCCACGTAAAAGTGAGCTGACTGAAGTAGTTGAGGTCACTTGGCTTGTTCAGCCTGGGGAAGAGGAGACTGAGCAGAGACCTCACTGCAGTCTCACAGAATTCACAGCTTCACAGAATCACAGAACATTCGGAGTTGGAAGGGACCCACAAGGATCATCAAGTGCAGCTGCTCCTCACAAGGGGAAGTGGCCAGGCAGACGCTGACGTCTTTTCACTTTGACCAGTGACAGGATGCAAGGAAATGGCATGAAGCTGTGCCAGGGGAGGTTTAAGCTATACATTAGGAAGAGGTTCTTCACCCAATGGCTGTTTGGGTGCTGGAACAGGCTCCCCAGGGAAGTGATCAAGGCTGCCACAGTTCAAGATGTGTTTGGACAATGCTCTCAGGTATATGGTGTGATTCTTGGGATCCTGGTCCTGTCCAGGGCCAGAAGCTGGACTTCATTGATCCTTGTAGGTCGTTTCCAACTGAGGATAGTCTAAGATTCTGTGATTCTGTGACTATTTATAAGTAATTACTTCATCTGTACTCCGCTCAGGAGTGACATGAACAGGTCACATATCCTTCAGTCCTGGATAGATGCACAGCATAGCCACTTTCACTTTCCCTTGCTTTGTGCCCAGTCATCTACTGAAAATCACTTCAAGGAGTCTGTAGCACTGAGGAGCCACACAGTGCCATTGGAAGAAGAAATTTATTTCCTGATGCTTTCTTCAGCTGCCTTTTCCTGTGCCATGAAAAGGCAGCTGAAGAAAGCATGGCAGTTTAGGCAGCTTTAAGATTTGAAATGCATGAAGAGATGAGGGCACAGAAAGCTAGCAGCCAACCAAACTGAGTCTGGAGAAAGAACTAGCAGAGCTGCAGCTGAAGGAGACTCACAGTGAGTGAACGTGCCCCCACTGCCTAAGGGTGTGTTTTCATCTGTTCAGTTGCATTTGCTTGAAACTGTCTCATGTCAACGACATCTTTGCTTGGCCTGTTAATCCTTTGCTTTTTCTATTTTTATATTATCTGAATGTTATTAACTGGAGGCTCTGTTTTCCTTCCATGGGGCTTGAGA
This sequence comes from Zonotrichia leucophrys gambelii, assembly GCF_028769735.1. Classification (NCBI taxonomy): domain Eukaryota; kingdom Metazoa; phylum Chordata; class Aves; order Passeriformes; family Passerellidae; genus Zonotrichia; species Zonotrichia leucophrys. The sequence continues at coordinate 36,509,874 of NC_088170.1, read as the reverse complement.
GAAGGGAAGTGCTGCATATTCATAGGACCCTGTGTTTTTCTTTCTTTTGCCTTTTTCTTTCTCTTCATCCTCCTCCGCTTCTCTATTTGTTTTGGTAAGATTTTTGGCAGTTTGATTTTCCTGCAGTAAAAGTCTGCAGGAATTTGCACATTTGCTTCTGAATTAATTTGAAATAAAGTTTTCCTAATATGAAATGGTTCTGACATTAAGAAATAGCTTGTTTGTTGTGTCTTTGCCTTGGTTTGCTTTTCTCCTCTGGTGTTGGTTCAGTGTTCCCATGCTTGTTCTCACACGCTCCTTGTTTTGTGTTTGAACCCTGGTTGTATGTGCTTAACTTGGCTTGATGCTGAACTGCGTCTTGACGGTGTTTTTTACTAGACCAGGACGGTCTGTTCCCTTGTGGTCTTCTCTGCATTGTTACGTGTAAACTTCTCTGCTGTTTTTCAAAGGTTTTTCAGCATTAAAGCTGTGGTTATCCCTGGAACTACTCGGTGCTTGAGTTACTCTCGCTGCTCATGAGCTCTGGCATGCGCTCAGTGTCATTGATTTGAACATACAATATGTTCAGCATCCTTTGTTTTCCCTGTGCCTGAACTGTGTTTTCCCCGAGTCAGTAATTTTTTTCAGACTGCCTTTGGTAATGTTAGAACCCGGCTCTGACTCTTGCCTTGCCTTGCAGTGGTGTCTGAGTTTCTGTCACCACCCTTTGGCCTTCCTTCCTTGTGAAAGGACCTGGCATTTACTGACCTGGGTTTAATTCTAAAATGTGCTGGGAGTTGTGCTGTCTTCTGCTGAGTCAGCAGTTTGACAGTCTTATTTAATTTCCTTCTGCTGGGCTAGCTGCATGCTGCAATGTCTCCCACCATGCCAAGCCTGAGAGGCTTTTTGACAGCCGTTTCCTTGTTCCCCTTTAAGCTTTCAGATTGGTCTGCATTTTGTGTGGCAGCTTCTGGTGCTTGTTCCCCTTAGGTTTATTTCCTCCGTTCCCGTACATGATAATGACTTACATTTCTATTGTTCCTTCCTTCGAGAAGGATCCCAAGCACTTTGCAAAATTAACATAGAGACAACATTTCACTATGAGTAACATTCAGCTGCTCGTGTGGTGGAATGGGGTTAGGCTGTTTAATGATGCAAGATAGCGCTGCACAACCATGTAAGGTAAGGAACAGGAGTCTCAAACAGAAGAAGGTGAGGAATTTTAAGTTAGATTCTGGCCAACTTTGTCCACAAAGTCTGTCTGTGGGGAAAATGACATGGATCATTAAATAAAAGGAGTGATAAGGCCTGTGTCCTTCTCTTTCCAGATGATAATGTCCAAGTCTCAGTAATATGGCTAGAAGAACAAATGAGTGTTCTCAAAAAAACATAGTTCAGGATCAATGGAAATATTAATTTTGACCAGATATTGAGGATTTATTTTGAAGTTTTAATGCTGTAAATGAAAATGGACATCTTGGTGTTTTCTCGTAGACTCACAAAAGCCTTTAGGTACCATTCACAAAGGTGATGTGGAGGAGAAAATGGCAGCACCTTCCCCCAGAGCCCAGAGCCTTGTCAGGCAAAGAGTGAGGGCAGATACAGGCAGTGTGAAAACTGTATCCAAATCATTTCAGCCTGACTCAGACCTCTCATGAGAGAAGTCTATCCTTTGGGACTGGGATTTTACAGTTTATTTTATTTTTTAAATTGATACTTTGTTGCTAGTGAGTACATGAAGTGTCTCTGCAGGTCTGTGTTTCAATACAAATTTTCATCACTTTTATTATTCATGTCTGGTAAAGAACATGATTTTTTTGTGTGTGTTGAATGACTGCGTTTGGGTAGTGGAAAATTCTAAAAAGCAAACAAGCCTGGGTTTAGATGGAAGAAGTACCTAGGTTTAGATCAAAGTAATATCTTTAATTTTTAATTTTTTTCAATGGTTTGTATCTTGCTTTGAAAAATCTTTTTTTGCACAGCTTCATCAGGGCACCATTTTAGTCAGTGGTGAAGCATGAAGTGTGGGCCCTTATGTGAATGGAGAAACTGCAGAGTGAAATGTAAATGCTAAGAGGTGTTGAACATCTTATTGTTCTCCCTTCAGATCCATCCTGGTTTATTTAATCATGTGTTTCTTTAGAGGAAATAGTCTTTGCTGGCAAATCAACTTATATTGGGTGCAGCCCTGGACAGCAGAGACATGCTGCAAGTTTTCCAGTCTAAACAGTGTCATACAACAGTCTCACCATCCAAGCTGGGAGATCTGGAAGTAACAGAAAGTCCATTTTGCAGTCTGCTGCTGGAGATCAGCACACTGAGTTAACTGTTTGCTCTAAGCATCATCTGGGTCTTTTAAGAATTCAGATTGCTCAGGTCACTTCTTTCAGCGAGTGCTTTACTTTTGTTCTTTTTTAGAAGTGGGAACTATTTGCTTTTCTTCTTAGATGTGTGCTCATTTTCACCAAGGCCAGAGTTCTTTGTATTGCTGCATTAAATTATGTTTGCTTTGTAAAGACTGCTGGGATTATGGCAGCATCTCATTTCTGTAGCTTTTTTCGCCTTTGACAGGGGCTACCTGTGGACAGCTGCTTTCCTAGAGCTTGTCCTGTGTGTATGGATCAGCCTGCATTTGTAGTTTCCACCAGGTTCATGCCCTGTTCCTTTTCTTACAGGTTACTGCTGTTCGAGGTCTCAGGTTTTGAAAAGGCTAAGGAACAGACCTATGGAGAACTCCCTGTGTCTATTTGAATGTTTGTCCTCTCCATGCTCTGTCTCCTATTTGGGTCCAGAATAAGTTCTGTGTGTTTATAAATTTTCCTGCTCATTGCTCAGACACCTTGCTCCAGCCTGGGACTAATGGAGACACAGTCTTATAAATAAATAAGGATTAAAAGAGTACAGTCTAGTGAAATTGGCACTAGGAACTTCCTCCATTAAGAAGTCCCCTATCTCAAATAAACACTCTGAAGAATTCCCAGGGTTTATTGTGCAAGGTTACTTGAACTTTAGTTAAAACCTATTTTCTCGGGCTCACCTGTGTCTCACTGGATCTTTGCCTGGTTCCAGAGGGTAGATTTTCCCCAAATATATATTTTTGGTAGATAGGGAGTATGATAATTTTCTGCAAGTGTTTGAAGGAAATATTCAATGAAAAAATGAAAGACTTCTTTATGACAGTCCAAGTGAATGTAATTAAAGAGCAATTGGAGGCAGAGGGTAGAGCAAAAGTGCATTTAAATGTAGTACCAGGGAGGAGTGGGTTCTTTTAGAAGATACAGAACAGTAGTCTGATGGACGTGCTGGGAGCCTGGTTGCTGTAACTGTTGACTATGGGACAGGACAGACCACATGGGAGAGAGATGGAGAGGAGCTGACAGCAGAGATATACACCAAATTTTTTATTTTCCTTGTTCCATGTCTGTTTGTGTTTCTGTAGAAGGAGAGCAGCACAAATCTCCCCCCTCCCAGGAGAAACCCTCCCTCTCCCAGATGTGCTCTTCCCCCAGCAGCCCTGCCTGCCTCCCTATGGGCAGGAATGTAGAAGAAATTTCCTTTGCTTGACAGGGGCAGGCCCAGATGGTGCCATGTCAGAAAGAGAGAGGGCTGAGAAGCCCCTGATACCCTGAGGAGGCTGGAAGGTCTCTGCACTGCCGGCTTTGTGCCTGCATGGGTGGAATTTTCCAGGATCATCCCCCTCTGCCACGACCATCACTTTGCAAATTCCAAGAAATGCAACTCATGAAAATGCATTCTTAGCACACAGCTGACATGGTCAACATCTGCTTTCCAAAGAGAGTGCTGTGAGAGATTTCAAATTGCTGCACTGTGGAAAAAAATTACTTGGGGTAATTATAGATACCTAACAATACTATTTAATTTCTTCTGCCATATCTTTCCTACATAGTGTATCTGGTCATGCTTCAGGGAGCTGAATAATTCTGACAGAGGGCAGTGAAAGGGGTAGGTAAGGGAGGAAAAAGTTCCCCGTGATTTCAGTTGGGATCTGAAATGAAGGAAATGTGAGCAAAAGATTAGGCATTTTCAAGTCCTGCTCCAGAAAAGGGGCCTTTCCCTTTTTTATGCAGTGCCTGCAGGAGTAGGCAGAGGATGTGGATGATGAAGGCCGCTGAGGAAAGCAGGACCTCCAAGCACTGTCTCACAGGTCAGGGGGAGCTTAGCACAAAGCCTTGCTGGTACCTGGGGTACTGCTTGACACCAGTGCTCCTGAGCAGGCTCAGAGCTTGGGATCCCAGGAAAAAGTAAAGGGAAATTTATGAGGTTTTATGAGACCTGTGACCAGTCACAAGACTGACTCTTCCAGTCGGCAGTTCAAAGTGCCTAAAGGTCAGCCCTGCTCAAAAGCGCCTTTTCTTCCTCTGCCACAGAGAGAGCCTGACATTCCAGCCTCAAACAGGCTCATTTAGGATGAGTGTGGGTCCTGTGGGTCTTCTCTCTGCTTCACAAGCGCTGTCGCTCTGTTGACATTACATTCCCAATGTCCTGGACAAGCTGTGTGTGCCCACAGACTCCTCTGGCAGCACAGAGCTGGCTGCTGGGATGGCCCATCCCCTGGAAGGGTTCACATTCCCTCAGGGCTGCTGCAGCAGAAAGGGCACTGCAGGGGACACTTCAGAAGAGGCTCAAGGCTCACATAGGTGGGCCTGTGGGAAGGTCAGAAGATGGTTCAGAAGAAGCCCTCAGAGACAGAGTGGCACATGTGAAGGGCACAGGGAGAACCATGGAGAGAGAAGTGGGCAAAACCAGAATTTGGATGGCAGTTCTGGCATCAGAATGGAGAGGGGCCTTGAGGACTGTTGAACCTTTCTGCAGAGCCAGCAGCAGGAGAATGATGGCAGGTTGCTATTTGACATGGCTTGCTACGCATCCAGGGCCAAAGTGGATAAAAAAGGATGCAAGGTGAAGATGAATCCCATGCTTTCTGCCCTTGTGCTGGGTGCTCTGTCCCACCTTGTTGCGGTGTGTTGCAATGTCCTGTTTACCCTCTCCCTTCCCCCTCGCCCCCTTGCTGAGTATTCCAGCAAGGTGTCGTGTGATTGGTCCCTCAGGCCTGGGGGACATTGGCCCGTATAGGTGTCTCTAGTCCCTTGAGACCCTGCCCCTTCACCTGGTTGGTGGCTCACCTGTCCCCTCCCCTTCCCCTGCCCGGAGCTTAAAAAGCTAATCAGACCATGCGGCCTCTATTCTTTTGGAGGAATTGCCCCGGCTCAGACCTCTGTACCCGTGGAATAAACATCTGGATATAACCCTCCAGCAGAATCCACTCCTTCCTTATCTTCACCATCGCCAGAAGCTCTCTCTCCTGAGGTAAACGGAGTCCTGACAAGCCTGGACTTGCGTCTTGTGCCCCGCTGCACTCTCCGCCAGCCAAGGTATCTCTGGGGTAAAACACCACAGTGCTGCCTTTGGCCCAGCAGCGAGGGTCAGAGCTGGCCCAGGCACCATCTAACTGGTTATATTGGGATTCATATTCCAATACCACCTCAGCTGCTGTCCCTGAGACAAGTACAGATGTGCAAAGTTGAAGTGAAAGGCAGTGAAGGTTTTCTAAAGGGAGGATAGAAAGTCAGGGAGAGATTTCAAGCTGAGGACTTCTCAATTAGTATTGCTTCTGCTGGTAAATTATCCCATGAAGGCAAACTGTTAAGTACGATTTCTTGTAGAGAAATGGACCAAAAGGGATATAATGAAGATATTCATATTATGGAAGTGTGGCTGTTATCCTGGAAGAAGCTCTGGTTTGTCTGTCCTGCTCACTGGGGCTTTGTCTCAGGGATATGTAACCTGAAGAGCTGTTGATGCTGATTTGTTACAATGCTTAAGTGTAGGCCCTGGAAAAGAGGCCTACGTGTGCAAACACATGTATTTGAGTTAGTCTGGCCTAAAGCAACTTGTATGGAATTAACTTGCAGAAAAACTTCTGAAAGATTTTTTGGTTAAAAATTAGTATTTCAATTTTTTTTAAGTGCTTATTTTCATTGGGATATCCTAACTTTTTTGAGAAGTCTGAAAGATTGAAAAGTGACACTCTTGAGCCTTTTATGGCTACAAATGGGCACTTTTTTTTGGTTTTGTTTTTTATCTCAGATTTTTGGCTACTATTTTGAAATTTTCAGAAGCAGAAGTCAGGGACCTCCTCTCATTTCTATTCAAATGGATATTTTTGTGTGCTTCAGGAAGCCAAAAACACGAACCAGATGATTCTGGTATTAAAAAAAGAACATACTTTTAGCCACTGTACCTCCTTCAGAGGAAATTATCATCTCTCTCTGCTCCAGAAAGTTCTGCAATGATAAATGCAAAGTTGTGCCGATGCTGATGGAATAACCAAACCTTGGTTTCTGAGGAAAAAGCTAGGGATGGAAATCAGTTCAAGGCTGAGATCCTTGAACTGAAAGTGTTCAAGGACAGCTTTTTGAAACCTGGTCTAGTGAAAGGTGTCCCTGCCCCTGGCAGGGGATTTGGGACTGCAGGATCTTCAAGGTCTCTTCCAACTCAAGCCATTCTGTCATCCTGGCCAAATCTGAAGCTGTGAACCCTGTTGAGGGCTTCTAAAGGGTATGGTGAACACGGGCACAGCTGTGTGGCAGGAAGCATACAGAAGTTATTGGAAGGAGATGCAAGAATGAGTGATAAATATTTAGACAGCATCACAACTTTGCAAGATGGTTCCTAAAAATTAAAGCAAAAAAGAAGTGTTGTGTTCTTGAGAGGCCTCTCTCACAGATCACCCAGACACCATCCTCTACAGTGACATGCAAAGTATGTGTCTTTTCCTTGCTGCCTTCTGCTCTCTCCCACTTCTGTTGCTGCAAACCAGACTATTCTGAGCTATAGTGATGCTGTGAAAGTGGTACTGCAGTTCCTGACCCAGCCCCTCTTTCTGGGGCACGAGCACAATCTCTGTCTGCTGGTAGGGTGGGACAGCAGTTCTTGCCTGGTTCTTAATGTGAGATGCACATGGTGAGGAAGTCTTTGCACTTTCTCCCAACATTGTCCCTTCAGACAGTGCTGGACAGGATTGTCGTGGAGAGCTCAGCAAAGTCAGAAAAGGAAGATAGCCAAGAAAAGAGGGAAGAGCTGGGAAGGTTTAAAATAAAGGACTCTCATGAGATCTGTGTTGAAAGAAAATTGACTGCATCCTTGATTACAAATGTGTATCTTGGGGAAGAGACTAAGCCAAGGTTATTTCTGCTTGAAATTTTGCAGTTACTGGTCATCTGTTTCTGCAGCACTTTGCAGAGCAGTGAACTGAATACTGACTGCCACGTGGGCAGTCAACAATCTACCTGCAGCACAGCACTGACAGCAGTGGAATCTGGAACTGACTTCAAGGATTTTCTGACATCACCATGGCCTCTATAGAAAGGGTTACCAGCCTTCTGTGAGAAACTCTTAAGAGATACTGCAAACATCTAGCTCCCAAAGTAGATGACCTCTCTCTTTTCTCCCTGCCTGTCAGAGAGTTTCCTGGCAGGTGAAGGTAGTTTCTGAGTTGCCTCAGTAGATCTCTGATTTTTTTTCCCCTGTTTCAGCTTAGGTTTGGGAACAGGGAATCTGTGAAGGTTGTAATTACCATGATCCAGTTGCTGAGTCAGACACAAGGTTTTCATTAACACCTCCGTTCTATTCACTTCAACTCCAGGGTAGTTTAAGGTAATTGCTTATCTCTAGAAGGGTAGTTGCTCTGGGGAATAAGACCTCCAGGTGAGTGTGAGCAGCATCTGGTTTTGGTAGTTTTCAAGGCTCAGACTTGACTGGAAGAGGCCACAAGAACTCAGAAAAGCACTAGACAGTGTTCCAATTTGCCCATGAAATGAGACTGAATGGGTGATCTCCTGGTACCAGGGTGTCCCATATATTTTGTGTTGGACATGCAGACAAGACATAGCACCACAGCCATTTAAAAACATGTTTTTTTTTATTTTACTTGTTGTGCTTTTTTCCCTTCTCACTGCAGTCACTATTTCTCTGGCTACTGGGTTTTTAGGATCCTGTGCCAAAGTCATAGTGAGGTTAGAGATATTTCACTGAGTAGTGCTCATACACTGACCCTACAGTACATGTATTTTTCAGGGGTAGATCTAATTTGTTTTGTGTTTCTGGTGCAACTGAAGGTACTGAATCTGTTCTTCAGAGCCCTCTGTGCCTTTGCATGCTCAGTATTTTATAGGTTTACCTTTCAGCCTGGATTGAAATCAGGTTTGTGCATGTAGCTTACAGGTGGTGTGGTACTCACACAGGGTGCTAGACACTGATGCTTTCTTCCGTGCTCTTGGTAAAACACAGGCAAAAGGTTGCTGACCTTTATGACAACTTGCACTGCCTGCCTGCTTGCTGAGGCTGTTTCTGAGATGTTTTTCTTCTTTATGGGCTGTGGAGGTCTCTAATGTAATTTTTCTGACCTTGTGTTAATTGGAAGTGTTTCCATGGATGTTTTTCAATTTTATTGCTATTGCACTTGGAGAGATTGAAATAATTCACAATACAGAATGGGAAGTAAATAAACCTAATGATATTGTAAGGTGTGGCAAATCTTACATCTGTGGTGCCTGGAGCATCCTTGTTGGCTAATAAACTACTTGTCCTTCTTTTTCTGGCTTCTCTTCTAGAGAAAGTGTCCCTTACCTCTTGCAGTTTGCCACATTCAGTGCAAACCCCTAAAGGGTTTTGCTGCAGTTCACTAAAACTGTCTGTGATAATATTTTTTTCTAAATTCCTCTGAAGAAGACACAATTTTATTTGCTTTGATTTCCATTCTCAGTCTTTTGACAGTATAGTTTATAAAGGGGTGTATTTCTGGGATAAATTTGTTCAATATTTATTGTCCCAGAATGAGAATTTCCTCTGTACCACCATTCCCAAAGAATTAGTTTACTTGAGAATAGGAAAATTTTGACATCTTGTAATTCTCATGCTAACTCTAATTCTGTCTCATGCTGACTACCGATGATCTTCTGGCTTGTGGCTGTGGGCAGATGTTATTTTCTTACTACCTGTTTTACAGCAGCAGTTTTTAATGCAACACTGTAAGGTGGCAGTTGCCTCTGAAAGGGTGATGTTTGATTGTTCTGGGCCCTTCTTGTAGTAGCCCTGCAGCCTGTGATGGATGGCATGTGGTATGGACTAACTCATTCTTAAATCTGTGCACAAACTCCCCAAGAGAGCCAAGGGAGAAGGGGTGGAGCTGTCCTTGTGACAATTTTCCATCCCTCCCCTGAACACAGGAGCCAATTCTCCTGACTGCTGAGGAAGATGTGTTTTGAGAAATGGCAGCTGGAATTAAACTGTGGAGAGAGAAAGAGGTGGTAGAGAGAAGTACTTCTTGAAAGACATGTTAAATCCTAAACACCTCCTTCAGTCCAACGTCTCTGCCACTTAACTTCATGGCGAAGACAGATCAAGGGACTTTCATTGGCAATCAGAAAAAGTGGAGTTTCTTTCAGCAGCTGCTATGAAACCTCTGCTCTATGCTACAGGTTTTTCTGCTCATGGATAGAAGTGTAACATCTCCACAGCAGGTAGTGTTTTAATGTGGGCAATAAATGATGTGGGAAACTTCAGAGTGGCTCCAGACATAATGTCCCATTTTTTCAGTAGCAAGGCAGGACTGCTTCTGCTTTCTGGTGAGCTGAGTGAGTTGCATTTTCAGGCTCCTCCACAGATACTGAGAACTGTTAAAATGCCAGTGGACTAATTTAAGTGTCCAGTGATTTGGACTTCATGTATAAGGCTTTGTCCCTTGGATATTTGAAGTGTGTGGCCCTCTGGAGCCCAGGAAAAGAAATAAAACTGTTCTAAGGACAAGCATTTTTCTGGCATAATTCTATATTCAAAGCTGTGTTCTTTCAGAGTTCTCCATAGGCCAGGACAGTCAGCAGAGGTAGAGTTACATGTAGAATGGTTTAAACATAATTGAATGAGCTGGACTCCCCATCAATGTTATGTCTTCATGGAAAATGGTCTTAGTTTTTAGTTTTGGGGTGATAATTTTTTTCTATCCTCTTTATTATCTTATTTTGGTTGCAGTCTGGGACTTCTGTTCAGTGGCCAAAGATCTCAGGCAACCAAAATGCCAAGTGTGAGTTTGTAATGTTGTGTTCTGCTTTACACTTATCATCCAGGCTAACTTCTGGCTTTTGTCTGCTTCTGCACCCAATACACCAAATGTAGGCCTAGAAACAAACCTCAACATGGCGTGAGCAGGCAGTGGTTGGTACTGAGCGTGAATCTTGATCCTTTTGCAGTGTTTCCAGGAGATGATGCTTCTGTGAGGTACTGTAGGGCAGAGAAAACTTTGCACGTTGCTCTTTGAGGAGCATCGGTGAGTGGTGTTTGGTGTCTGCAGAAAGTTGCAGATCTGTGTATGAATGGTTGGGCTTAACAGGGTAGGTATGGAAGTGTAGTGTAGTGGTCCTGTGTGCGTTTCTGAGTGTGAGTTACGAGATATTGGTCCTTGCAGAGTGTGTGGTGCACTGCCTTGTTGTGTGTGTGTGCAGGGCCAAAAGCCACCGTTGCTTCTTTCACTCTTGATTGACCACAAGAGTTGTTACCATTCCTGTAAATACAAGTTTCTTTGTCTTTGCTTCTTTCTAATCATTGCCATTGCAACTTTTGGAGTGTTTTCTAAACCTAGGAGTACTGAGTCCTTCCTTCAGCATCAAGCCATGTTCCCTATGTTTGTGCTATGACAGCAAATTCCATAATCTCACACTCTAGTTTGTGGAGAAGTATTTCCTAGGTCCCAAAAACATGTATGTGTGATGCTAAATGAAAGATACTAATAGAAATAAATTTGGACAAATTTGTAGCCACTTTTTAAAGATTCCAGATTCAAAACATAAGACTTTCTTTCTTTTCCGAATTGTAAGCAATTACATTCTAGTGTCGCCTTCTATAATTGCATCTAGTCTACTACAATCTCCTAGCTGAGAAAGCTCTGCCTTTTGAAGATCAAGGTAATCCAAAATATTCTTATTTTGTATGTGCTTGACCCAATATTTCTATAAAATTTCAAAACTCTAACAAAAATCTTGGGAAAAAAAAGCATTTAGAATTTGACTTTACTAAGTATTTTTCAAATTCTATTACTGTGAAGAAAAAAAATTCCTCTTTTTAATAAAGAAACACTTTTTAGTGCTAGTATAATTCTGTGGTTGGTCAAATTTTAGCTTCATGCTTGTTATGTGGCTTGAGTGACGTTTCACATCCAAGGAAATCTAGTTCACAAATAGAAACATTCTGCATGATTGTGAGTGAATGTTCGTTGAGATTGCAGCTGTTCCTTGAGAAGATTTCTTCTCATTTTCTCTTTTTGAAAGCACAGTCAGATGTGAATCTCCTGACAGAGCTGCACCTAGACATGCGATTTTCTGGAGAGTTGTGCTTCATACCCAAAACAATGGTGAAAATTAAATGCTGGCTATAGCAAACATTCCTGGTGAAGTGCAGTGGATGCATGGGCTTGTGCTGTTAGGAGAGAGTCTTCTATCACATCCCCATGTGAAAATGTGTTTGATAGGTGGGGTGAGAGTTTAAATGTTGGTGCCTCATTCGGGGTAAGGGCTGTCTGTGCTTTTCCCTAAAAGGCCATTGGCACAAAGGAGCTTTAGGTGTTTCATAGCTCACTGAGCTATCCCATAGTCTGTGGCAGCTCTTCCTAAAGCTGTGAAGTCATTGAGGTCTGGGGCAGTGCAGTGGTCAGGATGTGGTAACAGTGCTGCTGGGGCAAGGATGGGTCCTTGGCTTTACCTGACTCCAGCCCAAGGACTTCTCTGGAGCTGGCCTCAGAGGGTATGGGCTGCACCCTGAAAATGGGAATTGCTCTGGAAGGAAAAGGGTGATACTACATGGATGATACTATGGGGCATCACAGAGGCCTTTTCTGCACCACGCATGATTTCTTCTGGCAAGGGGAAGGCTCTTTCCTCTCCTCTCTCTGTTCTTACTTCCTTCTCTCCCCCCACCTCCACCTTTCTCTTTCCTTCTCACTGGCTGGGTTGCTAAGAGCAGCCCAGTTGGGAATGAGGTAGAACTGCAGACTGGCCTCTTGTGCAGTTCTTCTAAATGCCTTTTCAAGCAAGCTCAATAATTGATGAGCACCTGAGTCCTTGTCTGCACTGAAGAGTGCACACAGTATTTAGTACATGAAAATGCTATTTTGCCCATCACAGCTCATTGCTGGAACAGCACTGTTTCCTCAGCACACCAGTTAATTGATCTCTCAGTAGTTAGAGAGAAACTTCCTTTCTCCAGTTGTCTCAACTGCTTCACTTCCAGCACAGAACTTGTGGCTGATGTTGACTTCCACTTGTCACACCAGAGCATAGTTCGGTTGCCTTCTTCCTCCAGTGGGTTATTCCCTGATCACTCCTGTCCAGCCTGTCCTCTGCTGTAACTGGAACAAGTGTAACAGACCTCAGATCACCTCCTGGGTTTCCACAGCTTGGGTTTTCACACTGAAACATTTCACAACTTGTTGTCTGCCCAGGATTAGCTGCGTTTATTGAGGTGAAAGATGAACTGACACAGCTGTGGGTGCAGGAGAGAGCAGGAAGTCAGGGTTGAAATGTCCCAGAAGAGATGGAGAAGGAGGAGGAAGAGTGGATGCTCTGGTTTAAGGCCAGTCAACAGCTATGCACCAAGCAGTCCCTTCCTGACCTCTGCCAGTAGGATGAGGAAGAGAATTAGAAAAAGGTAAGACTGATATATTGAGATAAAGGAATTTAATAATTAAAATAAAATAAAATATAATAATAATAGAAATAAGAAGGAATCTAAAAAAGAAAGTAATAAAACCCAAGAGAAACAAGTGATGCACAATACAATTTCTCAATGCCTGCTGACCAATGCCCTACCCATCCCTGAGTAGCAACTGATGACTGCCAAACAACTCCTCTCAGTTTATGTACCAAGCATGACATTCTAGGGTATGAAATATCCCTTCAGCTTTCTCAGATCAGCTGTCCTGGCCATGCTCTCCCCAATCTTCTTCTGCACCTGCTTGCTGGCAGAGCATGGGAAACTGAAAAGTCCTTGACTTCAAGTAAGCACTACTTAGCAACTAAAACATCAGTGTGTTATCAACAGTGTTCTCATACTAAATCAAAGCTACAGCACTGTATCAGCTAATAGCAAGAAAATTAAGTCTATCCCAGCTGAAACCAGGACAGTGGGTGAGAACTGTCATATCAGGGAAGGTGCAAGCCATCAGCTTAACATCAGTCCCTGCTGAGCACACAGGGTGGGTACGGTAAGCAGGACAGAGCAGCTGGGGATGCTGCTGGCAGGACAGAGGCATATTGACAAAACTGAGCGTGGAGTGGCAGGAAGGACTGAAATAGTTGAGATGCTGCAGATGGGGTCATAGATACACTGACTAAACTGCTTAGTAACAACCTCCTTTCTCCTGTTGCAGCAACACATTACATACCCAACCTTCTCAGTTTTCAAAGCAAATCTACAGAAAGGGCATTCACTGAAGGCGCTGCATTGAATCTGTACGTGTAAAGCTGACCCAGCTGGTATTTGCCAGATACTGGAGGAACATCAATGCCTGTCTTTAAAAAAGATCAGAAGGAGCAGAAGGGAAAGGAGCTCAGGAATTGTAGATTTATGGCATCACTTGCTTAACCCTGATTCTAAGAAAGCGTATGAAATGATTTATCAACCAAACTCTTCGTCAGCACCTGAACAATGAATGGAGACTTGTAGAAGTCCACCAGGATTTGTTAAGGACAAGTCATGTCAGACCAATCTCGTATCTTTCTGTAACAGGGTAACAGACATTTTGGACAGAGGTGAAACTTAAGGTGTCATCCACTTGGGCTCCAGTAAGGTTTTTTTCATCTCTTTTATCACACTTTGATAGCAATTTAGAGGAACAAGGTCCTGAGGAGAGTGAATAACAAATGCATGCAAAAATGAATTAAAATGTCAAAAGGGAAGGGAGAATGGACTGGAGTTCTGTGAGGATCTGTCCTGTGCACATTTCAGTTCAATGTTTTCTTTAATAGACTTGGTGGTTGATGTAGAATTTGCATATTAAATTTGAAGATGACAGAAAGCTGGGGAGACTGTAAATTTGATGGAGAGCGGGGTTAGAATTCATAATGCTCTTGACAAACCGGAGGTACACTGAAAAAGTGTGATGTAATTCAATAGAGACAAGTGCAAACTATTGTACCTTGGCAGGAACAATAGACTACATAAATACAGTGCAGAGAAAGATCAATTAGATCACAGTTCTGCAGAAAAGGATTGGGGAAAGGAAAAAAGAGGATCACAAGCTGAACATGGTTGTGTATTGTTGAGAAAGAGGCAAATGCTGTACTTGGGCATATAAATAGGAGTTTAGCCTGCAAGGCATATGATGTAATCTCTGTGCTTTGCTGGGCAATGGTAAGGCTTAAAATCTCTCTGCAGTTCTGTGGATAGCACTTCACAAAAGGTCTGGACAAAGTAGAATGACACTGGAGGAAGCTGCGAGAGTAATCGGGAATGTAGAAAATTGGCCTTACAAACAAGGATTTGATGAATTGGCATTGTTTAGTTGTAATTTGGAGAACTGAGGAGAAAGGGGGAGAGACTGCACAACAGGCAGTGGACTCTGAATCAGAGCATCCCCATTCACAGCAAACCCTTTGACAGCACTGAGTGGCAGCATCAGTGACAGTGTCAGCACGTTTACCTGGTCCCCAGTGGAGGAAGCATTTCTGTGATGTCGTTTGTATGGTTAGAGGTTCAGGTGGTTCCCCTGTGTTGGAACAGTTCCTCTGGGCCATGGTCAACATAGTGTCTGGAGGCTGTCACAGGAAAGAAGGGGAGCTAGGGAGCAGGGCTCATGAGGAATCTCTAGCACTTGAAACAAGTGGGTGCCTCTTGGCCAAGGGTCTGCTTGGGCCCAAGAGCTGTTGCAGTCACTCACTGTCTGTGCTGTGTGCCAGCTGATGTCTTCAAGGTGAGGTTGGAGGGTAGGCAGGTCATCTTCTGCACACCATCTGTAACCCTGGGAGAAGGATAAAGGCTACCTATTGTCTCTTATATTTTTTACTTCAAGCCAGGCTTTGTTCTTTATTGCCTTACTTGCCCTTATCTTTGTTTTTCTCTTTCATCTCTATCTTCCTATCTATCACCAAAATATACCACAGAGATTCAAATGCCTCAGCTTCCTCTTCTGGACTTGTATTTGTCTTCTGGCTTGCAGTAATTCTCTAGGACTTTTATATATCAACTGTCTCATCTTTATTGTCATTATTATGGTGTCTTTTATTAGGCACCACAAAAACACCTTCTGGAGGTCAGTCTCTGAAAGTGTTGAAAGGAAATATTGCACACTACAAGTAGATAAATTAAACATACATATGGAGACAATGGGAGATCTTGGGTGCAATGAGAAAATGACATATCTGTATTATAGCATAATGAATGGTGTTTGTAACTTGGTGTCTGAATAGCTCCTGCAGATATCAAAGCTGAAGAGAGTTTGAAGGCTGAATGTCATGGCGTTTAAAATGATGTCTAGATTCCATTGGATGCTGGAGTGCCAAATTGTATTTTCTCAAAGGAACTGGGAAACAAATTTAGTCTTCCATACCTGAAACTGTATCCCATTAATTTCTATTTTTTAAATTTCAAATGTATTCACCACATACTGCCTTGACATACTTTTCTTTTTTGGGGGGTAGTGGTTGTGCTGGTGATGCAATATTCATAGACAGTTATCATCTGCATTACTTTCATTACCTATTAAGAGTCTGAGGCCTTGTGAACTCTTTGATTAGCCCTATCTGGCAATACTTAGGAGCTATATAAAACAACCTTGAATTGCAGAGGCAATATTTGGGCATGGAAGGACAGGTGTTCTTACTCTTTTGAGAAGATCTAAAGTCTGTAGCTGAAGATAAAGGGGGCAGGCAAGAAAGCTCCTAGGAAGGCAGAAAACAGAAACGCAGCATTTTTATGGATGAATGAGCTTTTATGAAGTTGCTTTTAAAAGGCGAAATTATATGGCCATTTGCACTGCCTCTTGATTGCTCAGTGCACCAGCTATTCTTTATGCTGCGTGCCATTTTCTGCCTTGTATTTAGCTTCACAAAATATTCTGGGATGCAGTTTTCATAAAGAGACCTGTATTAACACATCTGTACTGTTTCATACTGTTAGATGGGAGTAGGATTTCCTCCAGGGGTGCTCATTAGCTTCCAGTATTTCTTGCCCTTATTTTATGCCATAGCCGAGCTCTAACCCTATCTGAGTTAGCGGGGCTCTAGACTTGAGTATGACAGATGGCTATTCTATTGCAGCCTTTTTTGGCCCTTTTTGTCCTCCGCTCACGCTATAGCCGCAACGTAAGCTTTGAAGGCTCATTATCGAAATCATGGCATAGAAAAGTCCTTTGGGAGCCAAATTCACCTCTGGCATAAGAGTTGCAATTCCATTGACTTCAGAGTAGGTTCACTGACGTCAGGAGAAAATTTTTGCAATGTAGATATCAAAATGAACAGGTCTAAGACATAATGGACTGCTTTCCCTCCCCAAAATGACCCATTCACAGGCTTGGTTTGGCTTCTTGTCAATGCTGCACTCCACCCTTGCATACTGAGAACCTCTTTTCAGTTTGTTTCTGTCCTGGGACTTTCTTTTCTACTCCGTGTTGTATCGTCCCAAATGCCTTCAGATCAGCTTGTCTGCAGTCTCATGCTTCCTCTCCTCCCTCTATGGAGATGGTTGTGCCGAGTCCTTGCAGCAGGTGTTGCTCAGACAAAGCTGAAACAGCTGTGCCAGGACCATCATTGCCACCATTAGGAGGTTGTGGAAGATGCCAACCAAAGTCCATAAATGCTGTCTCAGCTACTGCAGGCCAGGACTCTCATATCTCCCTTACACGAGGGAGCAAAGACAGGGAGGAGCCCTGGAAGCCTGGTGTACAGTAATCTTACAAACCTGAGGTATTTTCAGTACACAACTCCTGGTGGTATTTACAGCCTTGCAGCCACTCAGGAGGGGATGAGTTGTGTCAGCAACCCCTGAGATGGGGGAGGACAGCAGAAGTGCAGGCTGGCAACGCCTGAACTGATTGACTCTTATTGGCAACGAACTATTTTTGGGAGCCAATGATGAGAACATCGTGTACTGCTGCAAGTTTGACTCTGCCTTGCAAGGGTATTATCTGTGAGTTTAATCAGTCTGTCACATGCATGGAGTGAGTAGCTAGTGTTTCAAAGGTTGTGTTTCATGCTGGGATAGGGGGAAGGAGAGCTGGGGGATGGGGAGAGAAGCTTTTGAGGTATGAATGGAAAAAAATAGACACTCGCTTCTTGAGTTTCTGCTGTTTTTTCAAGTGCCATTAAATACACATAAATTACTTACATAAATTGAAGACAGACTTCTCAGATACCTATAAACTTGTTTTGGTGAGGCAAAGGCAAATCTGTGATAGCAGATCTCTTCTTTCCCTGAGCCTGGGAAGGTCTCTGAGCTCTCTGCGAATGAATTCTGTTCACAGAGGTTGCTTTGCCCTTTGTAGAGATGTAGCTGTGCTTTCTTGGGATGAGATGTGGCAGCCGTTCATCAGTGCAAAGCCCTTCTAACCAGCCATTAGGAAATGTGTGAAAATGGAGGGGTAATTAGGGTAAGAGGCACTGCAATGAATAGCACTCAGGCTGCAGTACGACTATCATTCTCTGTCATGCAGACCAGCCCTGGTGAGTTTGATTTATGAACTGTGCAGAACAAGCTTTATGGTTATTTTGATTATCTGTGTTACTCTATTCACTGAAGAAGCCTGCCAATAACCAGTGCCCTGCTGTGCTGCGAGCTGCACAGAGGGATGTAGATGATGGCTGCTGCTACTAAATAGTTACCAGGTAAATATAAGCTGAGAAAACATGGTCACAGAGACAGAGGGGAGAGCCAGTGCACAGCAAATGCAGGCAAGTTAAGAACAGTAGTAAATAGCCAGGATTTTCTTGCTCAGCATACTTTGGAGAAAGTCTGTGAAGAGATGACATATTTTATCCAGTGATGGCAATGAGTATTTTTGCATTGACCTGCTAGGGAAATTTGAATTGTAAATGGGTGATAATTTTGAGTTTTGTGCACTATAAGCTTAACATAGCAGCAGCCTGACCACTGCAAATTATCTGCAGAAAGTGAGTAAAAGGGCAAAAGTGAGCCTTATGGTAGGGTAAGACAAAAAGCAATGACAGAACTTCACTGGTGTTCATGGGACCTCCCTCAAGAAGGTCAAAATTGAAGAAAATTGTATGGGTCTCTGAAAAGCTCCTGAAGAAAGTGGAACAGGTCAGCATTCACATCTTGTTACTGACTGAGGGGTTAGAGGCATAAAGTGTCTTGGAAAAGAGGCACTTGATACAACTGAGGAGGGAGGCAATGAGGAATGAAAAGATGGGGGGAAAATTATACCAGGAAAATAATCTCTGAAACAGCCTTTAGAATGCATGTGCTGGGTTGGGGGACTGGGAGGCATTTGCCACAGCCAAAGTGAAAACATGGTAGAGTAAGGAAGGGAGCAGAACCATTTATGTCAGTGAAGGT
This sequence comes from Zonotrichia leucophrys gambelii, assembly GCF_028769735.1. Taxonomy (NCBI): domain Eukaryota; kingdom Metazoa; phylum Chordata; class Aves; order Passeriformes; family Passerellidae; genus Zonotrichia; species Zonotrichia leucophrys. The sequence goes on along the minus strand of NC_088170.1, from coordinate 36,491,316 downwards.
CAACAGACCTGGGTCCTAATCCCAAACCTCAGACCTGCATCTTTGAAGACAAAATGGGGTCAAGAGCCTGACTGTGTTCCCCTCCAAAATACCGTCTGTCCAGAAGCAGGGTTTGCATTTTTGTATCCAGGAATTGGAGCATGAGCTCTCCTTCACTGAGTCCTGCTGTGCTGCTTGCTGCACGTCACCAGACTTCTGGTTTTTGGAGATATCTTGTCCAGCTCTCATGATACCTGGTTTTTCCTGATCTGTAAGATTACAGGCACCTCTGACAACAGCTTAACAATGGCACAGTTGCAGAAGTGCAATAACCTGCAGGAAGCAGACAAAAGTTCTTATGTGTAGGTAGATGCATGGATAGTGAATGGAGCCCATTAGCCTGTCAAAAATTCCTGTTTGTTCTCTGTATTAGTGTCTGTTCTGTTTGGAAAGTCTGCGTTGTTTAGGCAAGAAAGTTCTGTAAAGTGAAAAATGAGAGACCCAGGAATATACACGTATTTACTGCAGTGCTGACAGGCGGGGGTAATCACAGACAGGGAGGAGGTGATGGGTGGAAAGGGCTTGATGCCGCACAGAAAGCAAACTGCAAGAAACCTGACAATGCAGCAGCCACTTTGGGAAATCATCAGCTGCGATGGCTGTGAAAAATCCCAAGGGAATCCCAAGTGCGCAAATGCAGTTATGATTTGACATCTGGATGACTGGATTGACATCTTGGGAAGGATGCTTTCATTTTCCACTCTGCTTATAGAGAAATGGGAATGGATGGAAGGAATGGGCTGAATTCTCATGTTCAGTGGTGTGCACCACACTGACAGGGCACCTCCGTCTGCTGCTCTGGTGGGTACTGCTGGCTCTTCACACTCTTTAATTTGCTGAGGGATGGGGTGCTTCTCCCTGTAATGGAAGAAAGTTGCCTAGGAAAGGAGGTACATTTCTATATATACTTACTGCGCAGAGTTCAGGCAAAGAAACATACCCACTCTCATTGAGCACCTAGTTTGCAAATGTGCAAAGGCCTGGTTTTTTTGATGTATTTATTCAGATTGGGTATTTTATTTTGTTTTTATTATCAATAATGAGATTTTAACCCCAAATGTCTTCCTTTCCTAAAGAACACTGATGTACAACAGGGTGAAAAATATGATAAAACCCCATCCTGCTGAGGCAGAAAAAAAAGCTGCAGAAATTGCTGAAACAGAGGGAAGAAGTGACTTTGTCTGATTGCATTCACTTTGGCCCAAAACTCTTGCTGATGGCTTACTCCTTACCACAGCTCAAGTAGCAGCCAGAATCTTTGTACTGGAGGAGAAAATAGTACTAGAGAACCTGAAAGGGGGCCTTCCTTGACCTTTCCTGCTCTCTGGGGAAGTGAAAAATCTGGGACATACTCCTGAAGGAAAGTTCTCCAAATCTCTCTGAAATGTCACCCTCCAACAGCTGTGTGCCAGTGCACAAAAAATGCCCTTCTCTGATCATACAAGTGGTCCTTCAAGTCTGCTGGTGCCTGCTGTGGGCTCTATGATTTTTGCTAGAGTGTGCTCTGCAAGAAACTGTCTCTTGACTGATTTTCTGAGAGCTTTTTAACTTTCCTGGATATGTTGGGAAGCATTAAAAAAGTATGTAGTTTCCTAGAGTATGGCATATTTTATATGGCTATTGCCCTTCAAACTGCTGTCTTACATGGCTGACATAAGTGGCCAAATACATGCCCTATTCCCTAAAATACCCATTTCCAGAACAGTGTTTCTTAAGCAATCTAGAAAATATCCAAATTATATTCTTTGATAACTCATGGAGCCTTATGAAATCTGTAGTGCTAGGGCAGAGGCACAAGCACTGGCACTCAGACGTAATTCTGAGTGGATATAGAATCTGTAAGCTGGTGAGCCTGGAAGGAACTCTCAAAGGAACCTCCTGGTACCCAGTTCAGAGGGTAGAGGAGCAGCCAGGTCTGGGTCTCATGCCTGGCCTCTCTCTGTGACAGACCCAACCACTTCTCAGAGATGAACCTCCAACCTTCTCCTGGGCATTCGAGGCCTCCTTCTGGAGTATGGCAATAAACTAGGAGAACGGTGGAGCAGTTAAACTAGAAAAGACTCAGCATTAGTAGTAGGATTCGTTATCTGTGTCTGTGATGGTTCAGTTAAAGGCTCTTTCCTGTCAGCCTCCCAGTATGGCACATTCTTGGTTTTTGGATTTATGCAGATGTACTAACACAGACCTGCACTATATCAGCTCTGGTCTCAGGGTGAAAACCAACCCACTGTGCTGGCTGGGTCAGAGAAGAGAAGGGTATAGTTGTGTTTCCACTTCACACCCTCATCACTTGTCTGCTCCCAGCCCTCCAAGCCATGCCTCTGTTCTTTCTCCTTTGTGCCCTGAATACTGCAGACAAGTCCCTCATGTGCTTTTTGGCATCTTCTGTGGCTTAGTGGCTACTTAAATATTTATTTATGTAGTACTTGCCCCTAGGGATTGTCTCATGAATGCAGAGGAGGGATATTGTGAGAGAAGGAGGTAATGAGCAGTCCCTAGAGGGCTCAGTGTTGTCTATTGCTGAGAGGCAGAAACTGCACGAACAGGCTTGTCCTGGAAAAAGATTAATGTGTGAAAGAACAAGCACACAGCCATGCACACAAACACACACACATGTATAAACACAAACAGAAAACTGGCAACTGAACACAAAGAGAAGGAAAACATTTGCATGAATCAGGTGTTTAGAGTCAGTCTGATCTGTTCAGTCATAGAATTTGCTCTCTTTTGACCCACAGGACACAAACATTTTTACAGACTTGCCATCTAGAAAATGCTGCAAAAAAGATACATAAGGCAGCAGGGATGGCCTGAGACACCACATTCAACAGGCTACCATAATTTGAAGGACAGGCTGTATATCATCAAAAATATGAGTTTCCTGAGCTTTGCAAACACACTTGAATTTGCCCATTGATTTAAGTGTTAACAATATCTTTGTAGACAGCATGTAGGAAAATCTGGTATATTTTTTGCTGTTATGATTGATATTGCTTGAACTTTAATCATATGCAAGAGGCAGCTCAGCTTGTTGAATTCATTAATTGCTAAGGCGTAACATATTCACTTAATTGGATTCTCTGCTAGATAGAGATGTATTTATATGTATTTGTATATGTGGTTAGTGTATATATTTAGGTCCACAAAAGATGATATTAATGGAATGTTCAGGTTGCCTGGTGAAATAATCAGCAGACTGGAAGGAATAAATATTCAGTCATAACCACGATCTTTTCTATCGCAAAAAAGGGTAAGACCTGGCTTACTGGATATTCTTGGCACAGCAGTGAAGCAGCCAGGCCTGTAAAGCTGGCACTGAGGAGAATTTGCACATGTACGTTCTTGGGCTGGCTGTGGGGCTCTCTCCCACCACAGTGCCTGTGCTGTCACTGAGGACTGCTGGTCTGCCTTTCTCCAAGACTGGTTCTCCTGCCCTGCTCTCAGAGGCTCCCTCTCTTTGCTTGTGGAAGACAGCACTGCACTGGTGAGCCAACAGCTCTCAGCCACAGCTGGGAACCATCCTTGGAGGTGGGCTCTGAGGGTGCAGGACAGGAAAAGCAATGCTGCTGTCTGAGGAGGCTGCAGCCTCCTTCCTTCCCTCCCTCCCACGCACATCTCACCTCTGTGTGTGGAGAACTAGTGTGTGGGGCCCTGGATGGCACAGTGACTGCTTCAGAGCCATGAGGGAGAGCTGTGGCCAGGGGCCTCAGCTGATTGAGCTCTATGTTGAGTGTGGGAGATGAGATGCATCTGCTTCCTGGAGGCTGGAGTGGGCAGGGCCGAGTGCCACTGCATCAGCCAGAGCATCACTGTGCTCCCTTTTCCAGGAAACTGATTTTCAGAGAGTGAGGAAAGACTGCTGCCTGGTCACTTGTGTCGCTTCAGCTTCCAGAGCAGGTGGAGAAAACCCAAGAATGTTCTCTTGAGCTTTAGTTAATCTCCTGCATCAAAACTAGTCCCTAGCAGGTCCCGTGCAAAACCCTGCTGCTCCATTTAGAGCCGCTGGTGCACATGGCTGGCTGGCGGTGCTGCTGCTCTGTCATTAATCTGCATGATTCCCGCTGCCGACTGCTGTCACGCACGGCTGCTCCCCACAAACCAGCACCCAGCTTTGGAACCACCACCCTGCCTTGGCAAAGCTCCTGCCTCTGATGTGGGGCGGGAAGGCAGTGTGGGTGCAGCCTGAGCTGCACAGCTCCTCTGGAGTGGGTGGGCTGAGGCATCTCCTCCTGCACTGACCCTTGTCTTTGCTCTCAGCTGTCAGGTGTTTGTCCACGCCCCTTGCAACAAGGGTCTGATTATTCAGAGCCTTTAACAGAGGGAGAGCTGAGCTTCAGGAGGCTTTGGTGGCTTGCTTAAGGTTACAGAGTAAGCACAGGACAAGATAGGCAGCACTTGAGTCCCTTCAGTCCTGGGCATCTGAGGAGAAAGCGTCTGCTCTCTGCACAGCTGCTGCACAGCTGCTTAGGGCAAGTTTGCCCTGTGAACACAGCTATGTGCTGCCTGTGCTGGCATATGCTTGCAATGCTAAATCCATACGGTGTGGAGCAGTGCCACGGGGGTGCATCAGCCAGCAGGGTGCAGGGCAGCTGTGTGAGCCTGGCAAGCTGCCCTGGCTCTCACCTTGCCCTTGCTGGGCTCAGGCTACATGGCATCTGGACTGTAACCATCCCCACTGCATCCACCCCTGCCATGGTGCTTCTGCTCTGAGGTTACACAGACCAGACCAGCTCAGTCCTGTCCTCACCTTCCATGCAGTACAGCCCTCAGCCCTGTCTTGGTCTCCTAGGAGTGTATTGTGCAGCACAAGAAGCCTGTCTGCAGCATGATCTGCCTGATTATGCCTTCCTATAGCCTCACCTTCTGGGCATCATGACAATGAGGGACCTGCCAGCTTCACCCTCTTCCACCTCTCTCCAATGCACCTTTTCCAATTTGGCTTCTGCTTTCTTTGCCTCATTCAACCCCTTGGCAAGGTCAGTGCTGCTTTTTTCATCATAAAACAGGATTGTGTAATCTCTACATTGGTTGGTTTTCTTGCCGTCCATTGCTGTTTCTTTATTCCTCTCTTCTCTGCCAGTGCTTGGAGATTCATGGATAGCTCTTTCTCCATCTTCACAGAAAGTTCTTGGCCCGTTTATTGGTTTTGTAATAGCTCGTGCACATTCAAGCCGTAGAAGTAATTACATACAGAAAATAAAAGAACAGTGATTCAATTTTTAGCTTGTGAAGTCAAGCTAGGAAATGCCAGTCTTGTTTCCCAGGCCACCTTAATTCTACTTCAAGTTTCTTTGAAGTGTAAAGGTTGAGGGAGGGACTCCATGGAGAGAGCTGCATGCACTCATTAATTAAAATTTGAATCGAAATGTCCACACACAAGTGGGATGGAAGAAAGGCTGAAAAGGAAACTGTAAACCTGCCATTTTCTAATACTTCAGAGTAAATAAATTACCCTTCATGTAGTTGGTTTTATGGTTTGGTGGTGGGTTTTTTATATGTGCTATGTTTTAATTTGTTTCTTAAGAGGAAACCCCTCAAAATCTTTTCAGTAAAATAAATTGTTCATTCTCATGCATGCTGAGCTTTCAGCACCGAGTCTGACTGTTCAAGCTGGTGACTAACCTGCACTTGTTTCACAGACATTAATGAAAGCTCAAAGTTGTTTGCCTTTCTTCTGCATCCTGAGTAGTGGAGTGCGGGTGACCTTTTCACATTGAGGCACATTTAAACAGATAGAAGAGAACTTGGATGATTTGTCCACATTTTGTGTGTAGCCTGATTGGACCTCTGCCTTTCTCTTGCTCTGCCAAAGCTGAGGTGTGGTACTTACCATGGCACTGGTGGGGAGTCTCCACTGATTGACTGAGGTGCTGGGTTTAGCTCTTAAACGTTTTTGCTCAGATGCTGTTCAGACTGGCTGCCAGGATTTCTGCAAGAAAGTGACAGAAAAGAAATTGTGATTATTCAACAGTTTATAATGCAGCTAAGACAGAATGAAATTTATTGGGCCAAAGTAAAAAAACATGTCCTTAACCTCAGAATTTTTGCCCTGCTGACTTTGAAATGCCTGTTGCAAAACATGAAATTGTTGTTTTTTCTCAGAGAACTGACCTGAAGATTCTTGCAATGGAAAATGTCAGAGAACTTAATTACAGGCTAACTGCTTATCCCCCTTAAAACAGTGGTAACTGCACAGCACACACACATTAAATACACAAAATTATCCGCCTGGTTCTAGACTGACAGAAATCATTCTGTGTGTGGACTTACATGCCATCATAAAAGATATCCTGCAACCTGCTGAGAGCCTTAGCTTCATCTGATGTCTCCAAAACTGCCTCTGTCATGCCTGTTCTCCTATTTTAGGCCACAGAAATGGCACAAGATCCTGTTTAGTGTTGACATCTTTATGCCCAAAATGACACACATTGAAATAGAGGTGTATCTGAGGCCCATCAGGTCTGAGGGAAGGGAAGAATTTTATTTCTTTAAGGCCATGCTCCCAAGAAAACAGTTCTTGGCTTAACTCTTCTTTGCTACCTAGGGTTGGTAAATACATAGCTTCTTCTCTCCTTTCCAAATCACTGATTTCAAGGTTACCTCTCACTCCCTCCACACTCATGTCTGGTTGTGCTCCTTTTGCACAGAGATGCCTTGCAGCCCAGATGGTCTCAGCTGGGCCCTTGGCAATTCTGCTTGGACTCCAAGCTCGGATGGGCTTAAGATAACTGCTGCTGGGGGGTACCTCTATGTGTGAGTACCTGTGAATGGCATGGGAAAGGAGAAGAAAATCTTTGGCAGAATCACTCACAAGAGCACTTGCTGGCTATAACCAGCATGGCATATGCACATGTGTGCCATTGAACCAGCTGTCCTGCTTGGTGGGCTCCATCCTGGTTGGATCTTCTCTGTAAGGTGTAGGTAGAGCTGGCAGGTCTTGTCTAATGCTCCTCCCAAACTTGGCAGAATGCTGTGGTTTTCAAGCAAAGCCCGGCACTTGGCTGTAGCAGTGAGTCAGGTGGGAGCCTGAAACTCATGGGTTCTCTTTCTGGAGTTCTTATCCATCAGAAAGTCTGAAGCTTGAGCTTCTGAGGCAGAAGTCTCCAGCTGGGGAGTACAACCCACACTAGCTCCTGGGGGGCCCCATCTGGCCTGGCAGTCTGTGCTGTATGAGAGGTTGGTCTGCAGGCAGAAGTACCATGGTAAGTCTCACTGCTGATGGAGATGTAGAGTGCTCACACTGCTGTGGCCTGGGCCAGCAGTTCATTTCAGGACAGAGGTGGACACTGCTGGGATGCAGACAAGCCAGTCCATATCTAAGTCAGTGGGAGCTGAGACAGGGGGGAAATCACCCTGCAAATTGCTCCCTTATCTCTGCAGGTTTCTCGACTGCTTGCACTGTTCTCACTCCTTTGACTGGTCCTGGCACAGGGGCACCAGACTGAAGACATGATGGAGGCAGTGGTCAGGACACAGGTCTGTGCAGTGAGGACTGTGTCCATGGTGCACAGCAGTGACAGGAGGCAGGACCAGAGGTGGCTGGGTGAGATGGGGTGCTGATGAGCCAGGCAGGAGGGACCACCATCCATTTCCATTACACGGGTGAGATGGAGACTGTCTGCTGTCTGCTGCTTTCCCCCAGCCCCACTCCCTGTCCCCTGTGTTTGTTGGGGAGCAACTAAGTAAAAGAAAGAAGGAGGAGAAACTGAATCAGGGCATGAGGGTATTTACATGCTTTCTGCATAGAGGCAGATAAGGGAGACTGTGGAAAAGAAAAGGTGCAAGAATGCAGTGAGCAGCCCCTTTTACCACCCACGGAATACAGGGAAAGCAGCAAGGTTGTCCCTGATTGCTCCTATCCCACAGCTTTGCTTCCTATCCTGTCTCTTTGCAAAGCTAAGAGAAAAGTCCTGGCAGAGAACCAGGATGCAGAGCAGACCTGTTGTTTCTCCTGGGTTTGGAGCTCTGGTGACAGCTTGGAGCAGTGTTTCAGCTGGCTGGCCCTTGGGTGGCCCTGGTGCATGCACTAGACTCCCTGCCTTGTGCCAGGGTGAGGGGGGCTGCAGATATGCACCCTGGAGATTTGGAGGTAGTGGGGCTGGCTGTGGCTATGCCAGTGTGACTCCAGACCCAGGATCCAGACAAAGGGTGTTCTGCCCATCAGGACAGCATTTGCAATCAGCCCAATGCCGTCAGTGGTGGGAGAAGAAAGAAATGGGGACTTGTGGCTTTGTAACTGGTTTCCCTGGAATCTGGCTCCCAACGTGTGCAGTAATTCCCCTGGAGGAGGTTTGATCCTCCCCTTTCCAGCAGTGAGAGGAGAGCTGAGCACCCCGTGTCTCCCTGCCAGAGGGGTGTGTGTACAGCCGCGCCAGTGTTGCTCTCGGCAGGTGTGCAGCTCTGCACAGGGCAGGGGCTCTGGTGCTCTCTGAGGTGTTTCACCCACTCTGACACCCCCCACTGAAAGGTAAAGGATCTCTCTCTGATATTCTCAGAGATGCTTTTCAAGCAGTGCCTTCAGTCTTGCTTGCAGAGCATAGAAAAAAGTGAGGTTTAGGTAACTCACCCCCTCTCTTTTTATGTTTTCTCCTCTCCTAACCCTGCTGGGGCCAGCTTCAACATTTAGGTTTTCTCAGCACAGGGGAACAACTTTGGCCTTCTTCTGCATCTGCATTTTTGAACATTCCTTCAGCTTCAGATCCCAAGAGATTCTGGGAGAGATATTCAATCAGTGTAGAGAGCAGGTGTCACTGCACACGTGTCAGGGTTTTGTACACCACTGTACTGGACCCACTTAGCAGCCAAAGCTCTAAACTGTCTCCCAGACTGCAGAGTGAATTGGCAAGCATCCCTCCCTCTGTGTAACATGCTTTAGGGGGAGAAAAAAAAATCTGAGTGAAATAAATGAAAGCTCAGCAAAATGAAACTCAAACCCAGAATTCAACAGGGAAAGCCAAGGGGAAAAAATCATTAGATAGGGCATTACATGCATGGACACGTACTGGATGCAGACACACACCTGCACAATGCGGATGCAGTCCTAGAGACTGCAAAATGCTTACATAAAGCATTTAGATGCCTATACATGCACATGAAAATACATTTTCTTTAAAGCCTTTGTGACTCCTGAACCGCCTGGGACACAAAATGTGCAATCTTACCAAAACCCCTGCTACATTTTGCCCTGCCTCACAGTCCTGCAAAGGAGAGCAGTAGAGATGCTCAAGGTGAAACCTTCTTTCACCTTAGATGAACAATGATAGGGATAGTATAAGCTCCCCAACTTTAGATTTTATTTACCAGACCAGAATCAGAAAAGACTGATCTTGCTGGAATTTGGGACATTTATTAAGCTCCCCTGTCCTCACACAGTCATTTCAGAAGGGCATGATGGCTCTAAGTATACAACACTATTAAGTAAGAATCTGAGTCAGGTGCTGTCACTGCCTGTTAGCTGAAGGTGGGTTATGTTGGATGGTAGTCAGTTTTCAGTATTTGAGATAAAAATTTTGTTCTAATTCTTCTTCCCAAATCCTAACACCTGATTTGCCCCTGCCAGAAGCTCAGAGTTACATTCTCCAGCCTACTCAGATCATAGCCCCCGCTACCATTAACAGCTTCCTCTCTCCTCATGTCTCCTATTTATGCCTGTGCTGATTGCAGTCTGCATTTCCATAAATCATGGTTATGTATACATCAGGTAGCACTAAGGTCCTTGAATAACTATGTCCCCCTGGTGTCCCTGCTGCATCCAGGCCAGCCTTGCCTGCATGAACCACTTTCTGGGATTCCAAGTTAATGCTACCATCAAGAACACCATCATCACCCAGAGGGGCTAGTTTTATGCGTGTATTGAATTCTTGGTGCCTTCTGGTTTGGAGGAATGATTTAGCAAGGCAAACTCTTTGGCATTCTCACAGCTCTGACCTTTGTGTGACACCAGTGGAGCCCCATAGTTCACTGACTTTGCAGAAGTCAGAAGTGCTCAAAGTATACCTCATTAACCTTCTCTGGCTAATCATGGCAGGGGACAGGACCTTAGCAACTGCAAAAGGCATATAAATGCACCAGGAAATAAATGTTTCAGCAAAAATGGCAAGAGTTGTGTAAATGCCAGACCTCAGTAAGATGGAAGACTGTGTTTCTGCAAAGAGCTTTTATTCCCAGAATGAGTTGTAAAGCAGGAGCAAGTATCTCACCCTGTCTGTACTCTAAGCTCAGCCTCTCTCCTTCTGGCATATGCTAGGTGCTGTATAAATATAGAGGGGAGAAAATCACACCATCTCCCGCAGCCTACATTTTTAATTGAAAGGCTATTAGAAGCAATTCCTGCTTCTGCAGGTGCAGTCAAGAAAGCATCCTTCCCCAGGTGGTTGTGGAAGGTGAACTTGAGGTTCAGGAAGGAGTTTGTTTTTGTGTTAATTAATTTTGCATGTGGAGCATTCACAACCATTTCTTGTCTGCTTTGGCTGATGTGGTTAATTAATCACCCTAAAGTGTCTGTAAACAGGGGATTTTTGCTCTTTGTGGCATCTCTTTTCCACCTGCTGTAGACCAGCCTGTGTGAGGATACAAACCTGTAGCATCTCAGGAATGATACTTTTGGTAGTGGGTGTGATGTCAGCACTGTAAATCTGAGAGTCATAGCTTAACCAGCTTGGGTGAAGGCTAAGAGGAATGTTTTATTCTCAGGGCACTAGAGAAGGTGTTGCTGCTGAATGAGGGAAGTAGGAGCAAAGGAGTTGGAGGTATCATTTGCATCAGTCTTTGTCTTCATGTGGGTTAGCTGGGGGACAGAGATATGATGATTAAGACTGAGTTTTGACATTTGCAGATGGAAAAATTGAGGGGAAAAGGCTTTTCACAGTGGAATTCCTCCTCTTGCTTCTGCTTATCTGTAGTCACTGGACTGGAAAGGCTCATCTGGTCCCATCCCTCTGCTCTAGGCAGCAAAATCATATAGCCCTGTACAAACCAGTTGTGCTGCTTCTTGACCCCATTTTAGTTGTTTTCACAGCTACTTTTGGACAGCTGTTCCAAAACTCCCCCCTCTGATGGTTAAAATCCATCTTATTTTCAAGGCAAATTTCCTTACAATCAGTTGTTCTTTTACTGGCATTGTTTTTCCTGCTTAAAAATCACTTTCTTTTCTCCCTTGTGTATCTGTCCCGCCTTTATTTATACGGAGCAGTCATATCCCCTCTTGGTTTTCATTTATCTAGGTTAGACAAGCTTTTTAATCTCCTTCTTTAAGACAGGCTCTCTGTTCCCCTAATTGCTCAATCCAAGGTTATTTCTGATAACTAGCTTTCCTGTAAGGTTCCTTGCTGCTTTGCCCAAACTGAGTGTAAAACATCACGACCTATTGCCTGTTGAGTAATTTTGGGGTAAAGAAAGATGCCAGCTATCAGATCCAGAAAAAGAAACATCAAGGTGCTGCTGTGAAAATTTGCATTTGCTCTCCATCTAATCTCTGTGAAGCTGAAGACTTCCATAGTAACTTAGTTCCTGATAAAATTTCTCTTTAGAAACAGTAGTGGCATTTCCATCTAGACTGAAAGCCAAGCCTGTGGAGCTACAGTAGATCTCTGTAGTTCAGTCCTCATGGAATATCTTGCACCAGCCTTCCAAAACCTCTTTCAATCCAAAATGATTCTACTTTATTTATGCATGATTTATTTCTTCACAGTCTACTGCAGCATTAAGGTTACAACAGCGACCCCATGGTCTGCCTTTATTTTATGTACCCTGAGTTATGCCTACTTCCATTGGCAGTGTCCCAGTTATAACTGCTATTTCTATGGTGCTTCTAGAGTAGTCCTTTTCAGGTCCTGCCCAGTTGTTCTGGTTTTCCCATGTCCTCATTCAGGATCTGGACCAATTCTACTGACAAGAATCTTGTTTCTCCTTGGATATGCCCTGCTTCCCAGAGGGGTTAGGTATGCTTCTCCATTGGTAACTGTATTACCAATAACAGTCCTATTTTCTGCCCCTTGTCCAACATCCTACCTTTACTATTTCTATATTTGATCTTCCATCTTTCATGTATTTAATTCAGGTAGAAAAGTGAGATTTTTCCAAATTTTAAAGACAGGAAGCTTGCACATTTATACACATTTATACATTTCACATTTATACCATTCATAGATACATGCTGTATGTGTTCCCTCATCAAGCTCTAGACACATGGACATGTGTATGTGTCTCCTCATTTCTACAGTATCTGTGAGCCTTGTGGCCTTTTCTGTGTTTATCTACCCAGTGCATCCCAGATGTAAAACATGACATTATCTCAGTTTTACCCAATGTAGAGCCAAGAGGATGCAGATTGGGTTACAGAGATTCTTTATGGAATAGGGAATTTCTGCCTCCTAATTCATGCTCTCTGTTGTTGCTTTAGTGCTTCCCCACTGGAATGAATAAACTCCTTAGCTCCTAGGGAAAAAAAATAAAAAAAACAATAATAAGGGAGGAAACATTGAGCTTTTGGGAAAATGCAGAAAGCAGTTCAAGTCCTAAGTGAGTTTAGAATGGTCTTTTTTTTTTTTATTCTGCAGATGAAACCAAATCCCTTTTGTTCCTTTTGCATTTCTTCTATAGCGGGGTGGGGAGGGAGGGCAGAGAAGAGAGAGAGCAGAATTTGAGATAAGATTATAAATGAAAAGAGAGTGGTGCAAGGCATGGTGCAAACAGGAGCCTGAATAAAATAATAACTTTCAGGAGACTTCACCTAGCTAGTTTTACTCCAGCCTGTTGAAAAACAAGCACCCAAAGGTTCAGCCCTCTCCTGAAACTCCACCCCAAATACCAGTGCAATGCTGCTGAGTATCTTGCCTAAGAAACATATCTGAACATTTATAGTTTAATTCAGTACTGTATTCTTGTGCCTAGCCCTTGAAAACTGAATTTCTAGGAGATTTTAGTTTTCCATCTGTTGACAATAGTTACAGGTCTTTCCAGATGCTCTTGTATTTTGAAGTCCTACCTTGCCATATGAGGAGGAACTCAGGAATTTACTTCTGCCTTTGTTGGAGCAGATGATTTTGGAAATTCATGGGAGTAGCTTGTACTTGTCCATACTACCTATCTGGGTAAGGATTTTGTGAATGGTGAGACTGGATGCTGGTCATTTGAACAGGTGGCTGCTTTTGCCAGTGTAGCTTATAAGATACCCACTGAATGAGACCATCAGCTCCTCTCTGTTAAAAATATCTTACTGACCTGATAACACTGAAAAGAGCACATGTAGGAGAATAAGAAAATACACTCTCCTGGTATAAATTGCAGCGAGAAGATTTAGGTTAAACATCAGGAGAAAAACCTCACTTTTTAATGGGAAGGATAGCTAAGCACTGGAATAGATTGCTTGTGGAGACCACGGACTCTCTGTCAGTGTAGGGCCAGGTTAGAGAAACATCTGCCACAAATGGCTGTTACAAGCCTTAGCTTCCCGTGGGAGGAGAGAAAAGCCTCTGTTAAGAATTAGTTTCAACGAACTAATGCGATGCACCTTTCATTAAAGATGCGCATTAACATACTGCAGAACTCTTTTATTCTGGCTGCATTATACCGCGGTTGAGGCAATTTGCCAGCTGGCTGGAAGGCTTTCAGAAGGCTCCCACTTGTTTTCCCCTTGCATAGGCAATCTTACCTTTTGTCTGCATGGGATAACTTATATGCTTAGACAAACAAATAGCATGTGTGATTACCTTTCTGTTCTACAATAATTCTCCCTTTCTTTCTTTGCAAATGTGTTGGACTTCTACTTCCAATCTTGTTATCTAAAATAAGATCTTATATTTAAGATAAAAGTTAACTACTCCCTTCCTTGAACACCTCCAAATTCACCTCCAAGCCAAAGTGACTTTACTTCTTGACAAGATCAGATGGAGTATGGGACAGTTAAGGTGAAATTCTGTTGCTTAGGAGCTGTGTCCTGGCATAAAGTAACATTATACAGGGATTGGAGAATATGATTAGAAAGGAGTTTTTATAGATTCCTAGTATTTTGCTTTTACTGATTCTGTGACCTTTCAGGGCTCCTAGTGGGAGTTTGGATGACTGGACTGATTGGAGAACACCCAACGGGTCTTGAAACTGCAGGATGACCAATATGAAGGATGCCTGGGATAGTTTATTTTCCCTCTTTTTGCTGAGGCAAGCACTCATCAGAACCCAAGTAATAACAGTTCATAAGCTGTTAATACAAAGTACCCTGAGACTTCTGAAATGCCTTGCTCTGCTCTGCACAGCTTGCTAGGCTATATTCTTTAAGCTTAGGCATCTTTACCTGGACAAATCTAGGGCATTTAATTCTGCTAACTTTTGTCCCTGCAGTGAATTGGTCCTTTCCTCTTATGGCAGATTATCTAGCCTACAAATTTGAGTATTCTTTATCTTGCATTGTCTCCATCCTCTGCACATGTGGTGTTTCTTATTGCCCACATGTTGCTTATGCCCATCCTTCTTTAACTATGTGCATATATATTTGACCTTTGCATGTATAAGCATGTAAAAAAGTCTGCCCTCTTTTAATTCACTATGATTTTCTGACTTTTCTTATTCATATCTGAACGTGTATGGAATTATGTGGCATGTCTGATTGTTCAGGTTAGCAATAAAATGTAACATTTGCACATATTTTTGAGACAATCCATCACTGATTTGGAGATCAGAACATTTACTTAATTCCTGTTTTTCTTCCTCTTTGGACAATTTAGAATTATTTTATTGGGATAATAAGGAATGGATGTGTACTACTGTATTTGCAGGTGAGGTGATTTAGTGTACAGAAGGCTGTGGCAATGCTGTCATTATTATCCTAATTTCATAATGTTTCTGTGTAGTACAACACTGTGAGACGTGCCTGGCACACAGCCTTATGAACTCCCCTTTCTATCCCAGAGAACTTCTGGGTAATTATGGGTTGGGTTTGCCTATCTGATCTAATTTATCACTTAGGGGGTTATATCATGCCTGTTACTGAGATATCTAAGTGCTGCTGAGATTCTGCGAGATGTCTCTTTCATCAGCCACTTATTTCTATGATAAGTTAATGTTACTGAGCTGAAAACTGGGCTGTTCTGTGCAGCATCTTAATCACTGGTCCCTGCTGAGCCCCATGTGGCAGTTACTACTTTTGGGGATTTGAGCTCAGTTACTTGAGAGCTAAAGTAGCACTGCAGAAATCTCTGGCTCAGATGATGATGAATTGACCTGCTTGGTGAATGAGTGGGAAGCCCAGGGCTGAGCAGACCCTGGATAAGCATATGAGTCTGTGCTCTTCATTCCCTTAGAAATTCACTTTCCACATCCAGGTTTAGATATTATCATGAGTACAGAGCATCTCCATGGGTGGAGGGAACATTATGGGCAAGCTCTCCTTGGCATTCTTTACCTTTGGGAAGGCAAGACCAACTGCCCTTTACAACCCCCCACCTTGTGTTCACTGGGGTGCAGTGTTCACCCTGAACAAGGAGGGTGGATGTGGAAACTGCTGTCTCTGGGTGATTTCTTCTGCCTTTCTTCCCCTCCACAGCCCTCAGAGAGGATTTTTCTTTCACGGCCAGATGAAGTGTTTGTTTGTTTTGAAGGTGACAAGTGTTTTATGTGAATTCTGGATACTCTCAAATGCCAAACCCCAGCTGGGCTTTGAGTTTCACAGATTATCCACTGACACCTAATGAGCCTTTAATAAATGTTTCTCCCTCCCATTCTGTCATTTCAATAAATAAATGACTGAAATTTGGGGGTTGTGGGAGGGGTGTTGGTTTGGAGTGGAGGGAAGCTTTTCTGTTTACCCACCAAGCAGGTACACCCCTAAGAGCAGTCATGCAAGCTTCCCACGCACCCACACTGCCTCTGCCATCAAGTCAGCATGTCTCAGTCCTGGCCTGGAGCACTTGCTTTGAGGATCATACAGGAAAGCTTCTTCTAAAGCCCAGTTAGCTTCTTCACCCTCTCAGCTTTGGTTGCCAGCCAAGGTGCTAATTACTGTCAACTGTGATGGTGGGAGGGGGAATTGAGAACAAAGGCGAGACTTTGATAGTTGAAAGTACAGTTGATGTTCAAGTTTTCTTTTTTCCCCCCGGATGTTTTTTTGGGGTTCTTTTTTGCAAGAAATGGTCTGCCTGGGCAGTGGGTGAGCTTGCATGTATTGCCTCTTTAAGGACTGCAGTGGCTTCTAAACAGCTTTCATTCTTAGCAGTAGGTATGAGATAATTGAGTCTCACCTTCTTTTTTGACTACTGAAGATATGATCTCTATTCAGTTAGGAAATGGAAAATTAAGTGTTCTAAAATTGCAAGAGATTTATGGAAGTTATGAGAATTAGGGAAAAAATAGCAAGATTTAAAAATCATCATAGATACTCTTTGATATTAATTTTCATGCATCAGAAACATAAAACAATTCATTGTTTCCAGCTAAGATATGTAACCAAGTCATTGTGTTCCAGTTGTTTGGCTGAAAAGGTTGAAGGTTATAAGTCTGTTTGACCACAGTCACAGCATTCCCATGGTTATCCCCTCACTCTCCCAGGAGGTGAGACCATAACAGAGATGAGACAGCTCAGAGATATTTCTTGTTCTGCACTTCCCCCTTGTTTGAATCCGCTCACTCAGAGCCTTCTCCCCAGAAATGTCTCCATCTTACGTGAGTCGTGAGTTTGGGTACTCCAGGATGGTCTTCTTACCTCTTACTGCAGTGGCTGTGGTTGATGCAAAGGGATGGCACGATTACAAGTCTATCTTCTGTGGTTTGTGTCTCCTCAGGTGGGGAAATGGAAGGAAAAAAAGTTGCAGATGAAGTATTACGTGTGGCCGCGCTTTGAGCTGTATCCCGACTCTGAGGAACGTGAGGACGATCACCTGAGTATCGTGACCTTGGAAGAGGCACCATTTGTCATTGTGGAGAACGTGGATCCCCTAAGTGGCACCTGCATGAGGAACACGGTCCCTTGCCAAAAACGCATCGTGACTGAGTATGCGCCCCTGTATTCTTCTGCTCCTCTGGGGCTCTTTGTTCTCAACAGAATGCAAAGTGTCTGTTGGGCCAATACCATCATAATCTATAACCCTTTTTAGAAAATCACCTCCATTTGCCCAGCCTGTCCCATGTCCACTCATGATGGGCCCCTTTGGGCAAACCATTGCAGTGTGTCCCTTCACCCTCCAGCACAGATAGCACAGTATAAATTGTCCACATTATATAGTGGGAGGGGGAATGCAAACTGACAACAGAGGGGAATTACAGTTGTTTCTCCCAGTCCTTTAACCCATTATTATTGTGATGGTTCAGGAACAAAACTGATGAGGAGCCGGATTACATGAAGAAATGTTGCAAGGGGTTCTGCATAGACATCCTCAAGAAAATCTCAAAGTCTGTCAAGTTCACCTATGACCTCTACTTGGTGACTAATGGCAAGCATGGAAAAAAGATCAATGGGACATGGAATGGAATGATTGGAGAGGTCAGCAGAAAAGGGAGGGCACGGTGGGCTTCAACCCTGGGCTGGGTGATACGGGTCAGGTCTAGCCTCCCATTATTATTGGGTCCCCTTCTGAGGCAGGGACAGAGGTGACTCTAGAAATGACTGGCCTGCATTCTTTCTTGGCACTGAGTGAATTAATTTGCTCTGACACTCCGACCATGACAACCTTTCTTGTCTGACCATTAATTATTATTCTCTATGGTCTCACAAATTTGGCGTACACAGTCTTAGAAAGAGGCTGTCATCCATTCACCATCGTTGCTGCAACCTAGATTATGCTTAGGTGGTATATAAGGTGAATAAAGAATGAAATAAGGCTTTGCAGTGTTTGAGGGAGGATAAAGCAAGGACAGAAAAATGAGATAAGACGTCTTCTCCGTGGATGATGTGTTTATCCTAAGACCTCTGTGGATTTATTTTTTGTACACAGACCAGCTTTGAGGAGAAGATTAATGTCTATAGGTTTTCTGAAAGAAGAAGGTGTCCTGATGAAAGATTAGAAAGGAGAGATGTTACAAACAATATAGGGAATGGGATTACGGGAGTAAAAGGATTGTGTTGAAAGGCAGGAAGATGAGAAGGGGCTTGCCTGTGGTGCTTGAGGGCTGCCTAGTGTCTGTGTGTGATCTCTTTCTTTTCTTCCTCCAGGTTGTCACCAAACGGGCCTATATGGCTGTGGGATCCCTCACCATTAATGAGGAACGTTCAGAAGTGGTGGACTTCTCTGTGCCCTTCATTGAGACGGGAATCAGTGTCATGGTGTCACGTAGCAATGGAACTGTCTCACCTTCTGCCTTCTTAGGTATTGTTTCAATCTAAAATTAAAACTTCACCCGGTGGTCATAAAAAAAATTAGGTGAAGGTTGCTTGTGATTCTCAGTCTGAAAGCTCTTTTTTGGGAGTACCTGTGGGACAGGTATATAAAAATATACTGTAATGTTTTAGAACTGAGTCACAGGCAAGCAAAATCCAGGCAAATGCAAGTGCAAATAGGCACTGCCTATGGGTTCCAAGCCAAGACATTTTTCAGCAATTGTATGCCTAATCCTAGAAAAATTGGGCTCACTCAGAGTTGTCACATACACTGCAGCACTTGATTTCCCAGTGATTCAACTAATAGTATGTTCAAGGAGTGTAGGCCAGAAGAAAATGGATTCAAACCTTATAGCTGGGATACCATAACACATGGTGATAGCAATTGGCAATAAATAGTTGCACATTGAGAGACATTATTTGTAAAGATGTTGTTAACGAAGCCCTCCCTTGACGCCTAGTAGAAGTTAGAGAACTAATAGACCTTTTCAAGAACGGTTGAGCCATCGGTTCTGTGCTGACACTGTGTCTTACAATAAAGGCATTTCTAATGTCCTTCAGCGATGGCGGGTGATCAGAGAATACGGAAATGATACTGCATTTCCCCGAGACATTCGTGCCTTCCTGGTGTCTACTATTTGGCTTTATAAAGTGCTTTATGATGCTGCAAATACACTATATGAGTTATGTAATTACTGTCTGCTCTCTGCCAGAGTCCTGAGAACATTCACAGAAATACTTTTATATGGGTAATGAAATTTTCCCAGACCTTTTTAAATATGAGTTTCATGACTACTAACTCCTCAGGAGTTTTTCCCCTTAGCAAGTCCACCAATATTGCTGGGGTATGTAAAAGCAATGTAAAAGTTATCTCTTAAGTTCTAAACTGCAATTTAACTGAAGTTGCAATATTGGCTATACTCTGGAGCAAAGTTCTTTGTTTCTTTTATCTGGTTCAGTCCTATCTTTTTCTGTTCAGACTGGGAGAAGGAGAAAACCTGGCAGAGATCAAATACTTGCAGAACACGAACACTAACATTTCTAGAATGAGCCAGTGTTCCCATTGCTAGAGGGATGGAATACTAAAAACCTACTGTCATTATGGCTGAACCTTAGAAATTTGGAGATGCTCTTTGGCTGGATAACATCTTGAAAGTTGGATGCTTGTCTGAAACTCTGCCAGTTCTGCCTGATTTTTCCCACTCTCTCCAGATGGTGCTGGAGGACTTCCTGGGAACAATCTTTCATCAATGTGTTTTATTTTATCAATGCATGCCACAATGGCTGTGCGTGGTTCCAGATGGAGCCATGTGTCACAAATGTAACAGTACGAGGGAATGCAGTCAATACAGAGACAGAAACTTCAGTTTTTCCAATGCAAGAAGTTTTTAGAATCAGGTTGAAGACTTTGTTTTAACTTCTGCTTTTCCCCAACCCAGTTTGCCCCACACTGGACTTCTCTGGAGAGCAAAGGAGGTGAGGTGTTATCAGGTCTTTTACCATGGTTTTCTCTTCCTCTCCAGAACCTTTCAGTGCTGACGTATGGGTGATGATGTTTGTGATGCTGCTTATCATCTCTGCGGTGGCTGTCTTCGTCTTTGAGTACTTCAGCCCTGTGGGCTACAATCGGTGCCTTGCTGATGGCAGAGGTAAGGGGGGCTGTTTCTTGCTATGATCCCCTCTGGTTTCCACTCTCTGTTTGTTTGTTGGGGTGTTCCTTTGCCTTGAATGCGATAGGGATCTAGCCTGCTCTGAGCTCTGCATTCAGACTGAAGAGGACGGGGATGGAGGCGGAAAAAAGGCTGTGAAGAGAGCAGATGTGTATAATGGATCATTTGCTTGGCGTGAGAGACGGAGCTGTGTCGCCTTTCATGTCTAAAGCACATACCAGCTCCAACTTGTTTCTCATTGAAGGAAAATGGGCCCTGGTAGCCAGTGCTGGCAGGGCCTACGATGCTGCACTCTGAGGCAATCACAGGGCTCAGCACTGTCAATCCATCCTTCAGTGCTGCATCTCCCTGCACAGCAAGTCACTCTGCTGGCCTCCTGGCACAGTGCTGTGTCCTCCAGAATCCACATCTGTCACCTGGTCAGGTCCTTCCCTGCCTTTCTGGCTTTCTAAGTCCAACTGAGAGAATGGGAAACTCATTTTCTTGGGAGTGGGTAAAAAAATTATTTTTCAAGGGCAGCAGGAAATTTTGGACCAAGCAAGTGATCCATTTTTGTGGTTCTGATCTTCAGAAGACAGACAGATGAATTAAAGAAAGGCTGTGTGTCCTTCCTAAGATACAGCTTTTTCCCCTTATTGACATGAAAACAATTAGCAAGTTGAGTCTTCTGTCATCTGAAGATCTTCACCCCCTGGTGAATCAACACTTCAAATCTTTCTGGATTTATTGGTTCATACAGAATAGTGGGAGAGAGACAATTACTGGAAAATGCACTCATTTGCTCCCAAGTTTAGTGCTTTGAGTGAAATTTATGCCATCAAATTAGAGAGGAGTGAAAATAAAAAGTGTTAATGAGAATGCAGGCAGAACCACATATATGGGGAAGTGGAGAACTTGTCTTTTAACATAGAGCTGTGGAGGGCCTTTATGGCACCTGATCATAATTGCATGGATCTGTGGGCACAAGTACTGAGAAACCTGAGTCTCTTAGGAGGTATTAATACAGATGTGGAACTGGAAGCAGGTTTTAGTACAGGCATGCAGTTATGCAGTTGTTAAGTTAGCCAAACTGCAGCTACAAGTCTCAATATTTCTGAGTAATTATGAAGAGTATTGCATGATCAGACAGATATTATCCCTGAGAGATGAAATATGAAGATACAGAAATCTGCTGCAGAGACTGCAATGCTGAATTTGGTAATGAGAACCCTGGCGAATGTTACTTTGGCTGCATTTGAACTATGACAGTACACCTTAAACAGCTGCATTTTCTCTTTACGGACATCAAGACTTTTGGATTGGAATCTCCCATTACAATCTTGGTTTGTGCCTGACAAAATAATTGTGGAAGCACATAAGGTGATCAGTGGAGAGAGGAAGGCTTTTAGAAGGGAACTTCTCAAGATTTCCTTCCACCATATAGTTCCCACTGATGTTTTTCAGGCCCTTCACCTGTATATCTTCGGACACATTAGGTAGAGAGCGATATAAAAATACCACTCCAGCATGTAAAAAGACAAAGACTGCCAAACTATGTTTCTCTTAGGAACTTCACCTCCCTGGAATTTAAAGGCACCTGTTTACCAGGTGATGACTGTGCTCTGAACTTGGTGTGCAGTTCCCTGGGTAGAAAATGAGCCCCTTGCATTCTTCAGTTGTGTTTAGGGTAACACGGTTAGTGTTTCCAGATGATCCATGCTATTTGCTGCTTGGAGGTTTGGAGGGGCATGTCAAAACTTTCTTTCGTTTTGCTATTTTGCTGGAGTCAACCACAGGCAGCAGAACTAGGGCCCAATCAGCCTGCCTGAGGAGATAAAGTGTGGGATGCTGATCAGGTTGGCACCATTGGAGAAAGGACAGATGCTTGAACTGTTCCATTCATCCAAAGAGGATCTTCTCAGTGTCCAAAGAGTGATCACATCAGCATTCTCCCTCTCAGCTCTTCTTGTGCTCAAGCTGAGGAAATTCTGGGTTAGATTCCCACTAATGGAACCAGCACGTGCTGGGGATAGAGGATTGCTGGGAAACAGGTGCCATTTCACATGTTTTCAGATCTAGTGCTTCCTTAGCACACATGGCTTCTGGGGAATGACTGAGCTTCCACACTGAAAAGGGAGAAGAGGAAAATAGGAGCTTTTAAAACACTGGATCTGCTCCTGGACTATCTAGGGCAGACCTGCAGATTTTCTTAAGGTGGAAGAAGTATATGTCACTGCCACGTACCTTAGACACAAAATATGGGGAGAGGGAGCTGTGTTGTTCTCTGATTCATGGATCTTCAACAGGCTGAGTAATGAAACATTCATGCAGAAGTACTTGTAGAGCCCTGTTATTTCAGATGGTGCTCTTCCTCATACCTTTACAAGTACAGTAAAGAGAGCCATGTTTTACACAGATGTATACTAGGAGTTTGAGGACATTACTCTTGAACAGATAGAAATGAGGATAGAATGTTTCTGAGCAAATTCTGTTTCTGGGGACAACTCTTCAACCAAAATTAAATGTTTGGTCTTTTAGATACTTCAATCAAATTTAAAAAATGCCCTTGTATAATGTTTCAGTGGAAGTCCCTGAGATAGAAAAATATGAAAATCTGAGGACATTTTTAAAGAATAATTTTTCAGGTTGTATGTAGCTGAGATATGGTAGCATGAACTTCGGGGAGTGCAGCTGCAGATATTCACCTCACAAGTGGGAACAGATTCTGCTCTTAACTCTGAAATCAAGATGTGTATATGACTGGAAATGCAGACCACTTACTGTCAGATGCTCACTGTGGGATCATGTTTCTCAATCACTCTAGAGCCAGGAGGTCCCTCTTTCACCATTGGCAAAGCTATCTGGCTGCTGTGGGGGCTGGTGTTCAACAACTCTGTGCCAGTACAGAATCCCAAGGGTACCACTAGCAAGATCATGGTGTCGGTGTGGGCCTTCTTCGCTGTCATCTTTCTGGCCAGCTACACTGCCAACCTGGCTGCCTTCATGATCCAAGAGGAATACGTGGACCAGGTGTCTGGCTTGAGCGACAAAAAGGTAATGTATCCCCCCAAACCCTCAACGCAGTCTTTTCCACAGAATAGGCTGCTCTACCATCCCTTCCTTTCACAAGGAAAGTGGGCAGGTGTTTTCAGAGTCACACCATCAGAGCTTTAGACGCTAGTTTAAATAGCACAACTGTTCTTCATTGGTATTCAGTTGCACTTTTACATGCCTTAAGCACTTCAGGAATGAATTATAGACTGAACTGAACTGTGCTTGCTTGCATGATCCCAAACCACACCTTGACTGTCAGCAAGAAACACATTAATGGAGCTTTGGAGATGATGTGTATAATGGCTGTAACCTGTTTTTTCAGGATTAAATAATTTGTTTTGGGTAGGAATGCTGTCCATTAGGCTAGCAAATATGATCTATTAATTTATTCTGAAAACAAGTTCTGTCCATGGGGGTAAATCACTGTGCCTTTGATGATTTACTATTGCTTGCATTTGCAGTTATACTGTTGTTTTTTCAAGGTGTTTGGAGGCTTACCACAAGAAATCATTTTGTGTTCAGACTGCATTTCAATGCCTTGTTTATCTGCGCAGCATTTTGTCCATGCAGAGCATTCGCTTCTGCTGGACTCTGAAATTTGAGGATTTGAGATTGCTGATACATGCAGGGTAGCACTGTCTGGCTCGTGAGGGTGCAATGCTTTGTGCACTCCTTTACTTTTGTTTTCTGGTGATGCTACTCACAAGGAATTGAGTATTGTGAGGCTCAATGGCCCATGCTGAGCTTGTTACTCAGTCACTGGGGCTGCTTAAGGGGTCATGCCACTGCAGGGCAGCCAAATAGCAACGGGTTGCACACAATGCTGCTGGGGATAGCAGCAATAGGAGGACTGCAAGTGTCAGTTGTGGCTGCTGGGTTGGTTGTAGTTACTGACTCTTGTGTCCATCATGACAGTCTAGAAACAATTTGTGACCAGGCCTCCTGTGTGTATGGTGTCCTGTTCAGCAGGCTCGAAATCCTGTGATGGATTAACCATAGGAGCTTTTCTTACTCCTTTTGTTCTTTGGTTTTTGGTTGTTTTTTTTTTTTTCCTGGAATGAAACATGGCGCAGAATAATACAATCCATGCAGAAGTGCTCCTGTTATTTGTTTTCATTTTGACCTCAATTTGTTTCACATTGTCTCTTCATTTGCCATGTGCTGTGTTGAGGACGGGGTGGAGGGGAGGATGCTTTTCTGTCAGGTGGAGATTGTTGCAGAGACTCCTTAGAAACTGTGAGCTCTAACCTTCAGATTGAAAGATACTGTTCAAAACCAGCCAGCCCTATCAGAGGTAACATTAGTTTGTCATCATTAGGTTTTCAACTATCTGAGCTAAATGGGATAGTTTGTACCTGTGATCTATTGTTTCAGGCTGTGCCTAGGCTCATGGAGAGAACATGCTTTCATTCTCACATTTTTCAAGATCTTCTTCATACCTGCAGAGATATGTGCATGAAATATCATTTGAAAGCAGTGACTGCTGGAACTTCACAGAGCCTTTGAATACAAATTTCTAGGCCAGTTTTAGTTGATTTCACTGTAGGGCCACCTGTGTGTATTGGATTGAGGCCATTTTCTTCTACTTCTCTGCCAATGTACCTGTATTTACTTTTGCTATGCTAAAGCATATGTGCTTTTTTCCTTGGGGATGAGAAAGGCAATAGTACATAGAGGATTGTGGTATGCCTCAAACATAGCTGCTAGTGCAAGTGCAATATTTGGGTAAGATTACAACCTACCAGAGCATCTGGAATCAAATGAAAATTGGCTGGTGAAACTGAAGGCCAACAGCTGCCTTTGGGCAATAAAGCAGGTGGGACTAACTCCATCCAAAATAAAGCGAGTGAATGAGCTTGATCTACTGGGCTTATGGATTTTACTCTCTGAATATGCAAAGGGCCCTGTAGGATTTGTGAGCAGTCATCCAAACATTTGTCACAGTGCTTCAAGATCCCCTGGTCTGGGAGGAATTCACTCTTCTGAATCTGATCTTTACCCTTTTCTGAAGCCTGCACACTGCTTGCAACTCACTGACCCTCTCAGTGCACTGCTTGGCCAGGATGAAGGGCACAGACACATCCAGGGCACATGGAGGTGCACTGTGTTCTACCTCACTTCTCTTGTCTGCTTAAAGCCAGTCCAGACTTTCAAAAGAGGCAGTCACTGTTCAAAGCCAGGTGGGAAAGGCTGTTTTCCAAGGGGAAAGATTGATGCTTCCAATCTCTTTTATCCCAAATGTATGATCTGGTGTCCGCAGCAAAAGTCAGGCAGATTGGTCTCCTGGCCTTCTCCATCAGCTGGTAAGGACACCTGTGTCCAGCACAAGGACTCAGCAGATGATGTAATCCAAGCCAATCGGCAAAGTGACAGTAACAAAATTATATTGTTCCTACTTGCCTAGACCCAGATCTGCTTGCAAACGTCTCTGTAGTTTGACAGTACCTGGGGAAGGTGTCCCACTGACACTGCAGAGCAGCCAAAATGCCAGATGTACTCACAAAATCCATTCCTGTACCTGGCTGGCGTGCACTTGCCAAGGTCAGACTGGCTGCACTCTACAACAGCAATCCTGAGCATCTCCTTGGAACCCCTTCCTTAGGTTTTGCCTGGGAAGAACAACTGTAAGAGACGCCTACAGCTGCTGGCATGCCACTTCCCCAGAAAAGCTGACTGAAATGCTCTAGATGGCCCAGGATGGTGGATGTCTCTTGGATGATGTCTTGGTTGTGCCCCAGCATTTACTTCCTAATGGCATGCAATACAATGACTAAAGTCATGCCCCCGCTGTGCTTCTGTGGATGCTTGAGCATGTCTGTCTGAGCTGGGCTGGAGTGGATGCCTCTGTCCCAGGGTACCAGGTTGAACTGAGGGTGTCTGGAGGCGCCTTGTATGAATGTAGAGACCTCTGCCACTCTCTCTCTGTCCCTGATGATGCTGACCTTGCTGAATGCCACCCTTTGAGCATAGCTGGCTCAAAACAGGTGCCAGAGTCGGGGCAGGAGCCCACCTTATGATGGCTGTTAGTTCCCTCATGTTAACCTTGGGATCTGCTAAATCACACATCAAGCTTTAGCTCTTAACTCTGGGGCAGCCATGGGCAGTTTGAAGGGGGAGAAACCTGCTCCTGCCTGAGAGCAGCACTGGCCTCGTCAGCTCTGCAGGAAAAGTCCTGGTGTTGACAGCATCTCCTTTCCAGCTCCCTGTGCCTGTGGCATGCTGAACCACTTTCCTCCAGCGCAGGAGCCAAAGCAGCACCTTCCACCTCCACTGGTCCACCGTGTGCAGCAGAGGGGCTGGAGGTGTTCCTGGCAGGGGCAGTGCCACAGTGGCCGTGCCAGCTCCCAGCAAGCCCAGCTGGAGCATCTCTGCACGTGCTGCTGGGCTGCATCCATCCAGGGGGCTGCTGCTGCTGCCCTGAGCCCTGAGAAAGCCCCAGTGGTGAGAGGGCCTGCTGCAGAACGTGCAGTCAGCTCCTGGGTCTGGGTTTCATCTGAGTGCAATCAGAAGATGTAACCCAATTTCCATTAGCGGGAGAGCCTCAGACACATTAGAGAAACAAGCGCCTGCGGTATTTTGGTCTAACGAAGGCAATAAATACAGGAAAGATTATATAAAATGAACTAATGTGTGAAGTAATCTAATAGCTATACGTAATTTCCATTCATATAAAGTAGTAATAGAATAAAAGCAAATGTGGACAGCCAGCAGGGCATTTAAATAAAGTGATTTAGAAGGCAGTAGGTTAATAATAATAAAAAAAAATAGTATCCTTTCCTATAAATTAGTTGGAAATGCCAAAGAAGTTAATAAAGTATCAAAATGGTAATTTGTAATTGACATGAAAAGAAGAGAAATTGATTTCTGCATGCCTGCAAATTAATATAGATTGCTGAAATTTCACACGCATTTGACTTATTTGCTTTTCAAGATGTTAATGCAATGTTGAGACAAATGCAGCATGGGTCAGTTATTTTTTTAATAGATATGAGTTTATTTCTTTTCTTGAAAGGTAGGTTTTGAAGTTAAAACTGGGCAGTATTTTTAAGAAAAAAAAAACCAAACTTGAGGAGAGTATAAGAAGGCAGAAGGAATTTCTGGTATTTTCCAAAATAGCTCATTTTAGTACACTTTATATAAAATACTTTGATATTTCTGACATGTATTTTGACATGTCATTTTCTAAAGGCACTACTCATAAAACTGACCTACATTTAAGGGGGAAGAAAGTGGAAAAGAGATTTTTTTTTCTGTAACAAAAGAAGGGGACAGACAGAGATAATTGGAAGACGAAACAACATAGGTAGATCTGGGGTGAATGGAACATTTCAGGTTGATACAAAACAAAAGCCACACTGAAAAACCTACAAAAAGACACTGAAAAACCTACAGAAAGAAAAGAATCTGTTCTTTTCTGGCAGTAATAGATGCTTGGCT
This sequence comes from Zonotrichia leucophrys gambelii, assembly GCF_028769735.1. Classification (NCBI taxonomy): domain Eukaryota; kingdom Metazoa; phylum Chordata; class Aves; order Passeriformes; family Passerellidae; genus Zonotrichia; species Zonotrichia leucophrys. The sequence continues at coordinate 36,463,833 of NC_088170.1, read as the reverse complement.
GTGAAACTGAAAAATGAATTATTTCCCACATTGTACTTTGTGGCACATTAAATCGAAATTATACAAGGATCCCAGATATGCAAGGATCCCAGACTTAAGCGTGTGCTTAACTTTGTGCTCATGAGTGGTGACATTAAAGTCAATGGGCTATTATTCACATGATTGAAGTCAAATGCTTCCCTGAGCTTGCAGCTTTTGTACAACAAATACCTGTTCTGGAGAAGTCCGGGGAAAATGCAGAGCAGACACCTTCTGCTAGACGTTTTTAAAGAGGACTAAAGTGAGGGTCAGTCTTGTGCCTTGTGAGCTCTACAAGGGGAAGATTGTCTAACTGGATAACTTGGAGGCAGTACAAATCTTCCACAGGATTAAATATTTAGTGTTAACTGACATTTGTGGTACTTCCTCACATTTCAGCAGGATACAAAGGAAGTTTTATGTGGCAGTGTCCGAAGGCAGAAAGTAGGTAATCTTTCAACAGCAGAATGATTTTTATTGTCAGGACACCTTTGTGGAGATATGAGTTAGGCAGACAGAAGAAGGACCATGCCACTTCCAATCCTGTCCTCTTGTGATAAATCATAACCTTTTCCAAAATGTGTAAATATGATGCACCTTACTTGACTAAAAAACCTCCCCAAGATAAAGAGGTTCTTGAATCTCCAGACCTTATGTCATGGGGTAGAGTTGAATTTCTTTCCACAGTGCTTCCCTAGGGGTACATCTCCTTGTAAATTAGTTGAACTGTGCCTTTTGCTTAAATATGACCTTTATCAATAACAGTGGTATCAACTACAGTGCTTAATAAAAGAAACACTGGTTCATAGTGAAGTGTAACAAACTCAGAGCGCGGATAGTCTGAAATATTATGGCTTAAAATCTGATTGTTTCTCTGCATGTCCTTGTAAATCATCAGGTGCTATAGTAAGAAGTATTTTAAAATATTATATAGTGTAGCTATATATTATGTGTAAACACACATAATGCATGTGTACTATGTGTAATTACATTTATGCTAGAAGTTTTTTATTAATAAATAGCTATTAAATTGTTACAGCTGATCATATGTTAGTAATAGATTTTTCTATTTTGTGACACATTTATTGTATACATAAATACAATCTTTGATAATTTTTTGCAGTTGCAGATGGGTGTGTTTATCATAGATTTTTAGACATTCTGCAGTTTTTGTATTGGGATAATTTTATGCTTTCTGAGATCTTTGGAACAAACCTCTGTGCCTGTATGCTAAAATGTGATTCAGTAGATTTTTTAAGACTATAAATATTTAAAGTCAGTGGGTCTTCAAACATGTTTTGTTTTCCCCCTGCTTCAATCCTAGTTTCTTTGTCATTCTCCCTCTTTTTCTTCACCTCAGCACTGTACAGTGCAGAGCAACAAGGAGGCTGCAGTGTGTTTTAGCCTTCACTTGGTCTCGCATGATTCTCTTTTTCTGTTCATCTGTAGGGACTTCCCTGGTATCAAAAATGACTGGGGGTTGAAGGGATTAAGGGCAGCCAAGAAGGGTTTGGGAGTGCAGGTGGACAAGAGGCTGGGCACAACCCAGCAATAGCACTCACAGCACAGAAAGCCAGTTGTATCCTGGGCTGCATCCAAAGGAGCGTGGGCAGCAGGATGAAGGAGGGGATTCTGCCCCTTTGCTCTGCACTGGTGAGACCCCACCTGCAGTGCTGCATCCAGCTCTGAGGTGTTGTCTACTGAATAAAAAGAACCATGGACCAGAGTGAGTCCAGAGGAGGCCACCAAAATTATTAAAGGGATGGAGCATCTCTCCTTACAAGGAAAGGCTGAGTGAACCACGATTGTCCAGCCTGGAAAAGGGAAGGCTTCAGGGTGACTTAATTGTGAACATACAAGGGAACATACAAGAAAGATGGAGAGAGACTTTAACAAGAGCATGTAATGGCAGGACGAGGGGTAAGGGCTTCAAATTGAAAGAGAATAGGTTTAAATTAAGAATTAGGGAAAAAATTATTTGCTGTGATGGTGGTGATGCACTGGAAGCAGTGCCCAGAGAAGTTGGGGATGCCTCATCCCTGGAACTGTTCAAACCAGGTTGGATGGGGCTCCTAGTGAAAGGTGTCCCTGCCCATGGCATGAGAATTGGGGTTAGATTGTCTTTAAAGTCCATTCCACCCCATTCTATTATTTAATGACACTAAAATCTTCTAATGGAACTATTTAGGATTTCTACAGCTAAAATGCAGTTTAGTCGGGAACTTAAGCAGGTAAGATATGAGGAGAGGGGATACTCAGAGTCAGACTGTCGGCCTAGTTCATCCTTGCTGGAAAGGAAGAAATGCAAACCCCTCGGTTTTGTTGCAGGTACAGATGAGAGTTGCAGGATGAGGGACTTTGGGGATGGGGCCGTGGCGTAGTCCTTAGCTTGCAGCTTTTGGATTCCCCTTCCACAGCACCCTGGTCTTTTCCAGGCCTTGGCCACCACTGACCCTTTCTTTTCATCTTCCTTTTCAGCAGCTCTTGGAGCTATCCCCTTTGGAGGGAGTGGTTAAATTTGGTTGCTTCTGTGCTAATTGCTTGGCAGTCTGGAAAAAGCTGTCTTTGGAGAATTACGTAAGGGGGAGAGTGAGAGAGGGAAGCAAAGGATTGTCCTGCTTCTCACATCAGTATAAGTCAGGGGACAGGAAAACAATGAATATTTTTATTTATTATTTATATGGTGCCATAAATGTACTTGGCGCTTTGCAGTCAAATAAAAGACAATGGCCCTGCCACCAAAATTTGGCAGCCTGAGAGATGAGAGCTGACCTCCTTCAGCTGAATGATCAGGGCTGAATCACTGGTGGGGAAGGGATGAGAGTAATCTACAGGATTAACCAAAAAAGCCCCAAAAAATACAACAACTGTATCCCCACACTTTCATTCCTGATGCCTAGTGACTGTGACATTTGGAGTTATATGCACATACATATACTTGATAAATACTTGGCAGGTTGTATCTTTCCAAACATTTTTACTTCACTGCATGCTTTACTTTACTTTATTGCCCTGCTTCTCCCAGGCCTTTGGCTACTCAAGGTCAAGCTTCCCCATAATCTGGGTGGCCCATTAGACTTGTTTACTCCAGATGTAGCTCAGTGCCCCAGGACTCACATGGGAGTGATGTGGCTTTCATTTCTCTGTCTTTCACTTGCAGGTAGGAGGCAGTTTTGATCAGAAGGTTAAAGGAAGGCATTATCTCCCAGCTCTGGGAAGGTGCTGCCCTGTCTGAAGTGCCCTGCTTTTTTGCTTTGCATCTCTGCCCTACAGATGTGCTTAAGAAATTGCACTAATGTAATTACTAAGCTTTTAAAATTGCTTGGATGAAAATTATGGCCCCTGTGAAGTCTTTTGGAGGTTTGCCAGGCTTGTGCAAGGTTTCACCTGGCAGCCCAGTGGATAGTACCCACATAATAGTAGGAGGATCTGACCTTCCTTTGTTAGTGAAAATGGGTTAGAAATGGAATTGCTTCCCCACCAAACTACATCCTCTGAATTTCTCAGAGTGTTTCATAATTTGTTAACCAGCTGTCTCATGTGCAAACAAAGCAGATTTCAAATTCCTCTGTACTTAGCTGTCACCTCTCCTCTCAAGGTCTTTTTAATCAGTTAATTTTCTCCCTCTGAATGAACATCTACACTCCTAATGATATTAACATGAGTGTAGTAAGTGGCATCTTTCTGCCTCATGAATTTCTCTTTTGTGTTTGCCTGGTATTATTCAGTAGATATCCTTTGTCCCATTGTGTGTAGCTTCCAAGGAAGCTGACTTTGAAGAATTAGATACATGGCATGATTTGATGCTGGATAAACAGATGATCTCCATCCTCTACATGCATGCAACCAAGATTAAAGTGCACCATAGCTGTGATTTCATAGCACCCTTCATTGCAACAGCTATGACTGTGGTGCTCTGATACCATACATACAAACACTGAGCTTTTGGCTCTGACTGGTGAAGCTCAGTGATTCCTGCAGATTTCTGGTCAAGCTTGAGGGACACCCAGCAGTGACTTGAAGCCTATATACTGCCACATGTGTTCTGAGGAATATTTAAGGCTTTACTGTTACATGTCAGGTGGAGAAACTGCACAGAGCCTGTGTAATGTTCCCACACTTGCCCCACGCGGAAGGCTGAGGTGTGCTGGTGGTGGGTGGGCTCTGTCTGTTCGTGATGTGGGATCCTGCAGTGGCCCCTCAGGCCTGGGTCGGCATCAAGGCAGTGTGGTGGCAGCAGGCATGAGCAGCTGTGTCCATGGAGGACGTGGGATCCCTGACATGCTGTCTGTTTGGGGGGATGCTGCCGTGCCCAGGGTGCAGGAGTGGAACAGAGCAGGTCTGTACATGGCAATCCAGCTTGCAAAGAGGCTGCGCAGTCCTACTGTGTGCACTGCTCTGGCAATAACTGCATGTGATGGAGGCTTCTTCCACCACTTGGATCTCTGCTTTCATCTCAGTCATTTTGCAAGGACAACTATTTTTAAAGTTGCTATATTTGAACTCTTTTCTTTTGCTTTCACCTGCCCCCCCCCTCACCTCTGCATTGTCACCAGGTTGCTCTGTTCCCTTTCCTGACCCGCACATGTCCATATTTCACCAACAGACATTCACAGATATTTTTCTTTCTTGTTTGTGGGTCTGACCCACACTACATCTTCCTTTAAAAGGGACTTTAATAGAATTCTTTGCCAACTTCACTGCAGTCAGCTGCACTAACTGATAACTCCTTTCTTGGACTTATCTAGAGCAATTCATGGGTGAAAGCGCTATGCAAAGCAAGACAGAGAATTTGAAACATCACTGGGTACTGAATAATAAGATAAACCACAAAGTCAAAGTCTGAGGGAGGACAGGGTACTTTTATGCCCTCCCAAAATTGACATATTTGATTTGGTGCTGTTTGGTCCCCATTTTTTTAGCTTCCTTTTTTTTTGTTTGTTTATGCATCAAGACGTGTTGGTTGACTAGTGAAGACATGAAACTGGGGTTTCAGGAAGAGTTGATGTGGCAACTGGATTCAGAGCTTGAGGAGTCCCAGCCACTGCTGAAGAGGCAGAGAATATTATTGTGATGGAAAGCAGGAGGGAACTAAAAAGAGCTAGGGTAAAAGGATGATCTGAAAACTCATAGTCACTTGGAAATGGCTGAGAGTTCCACCTTGGAAATAAAAAATGTCTGTAATGTCAAAACTACATGACTGTGCACAGAGGAGAGGGATGCTTTAGGAATGAATCTCAAGAAGTATCTGTACAAGAGAGTCATTAATAATAGAGAATAAGCAGCACAGTCACTTTAGTCTGCTCTCCTCACAGACTTGTACCAGTGCTAAGATTTAGGTTTGCTGTATGCTTTTCTGCCTATGCTGTTGGGCTGGCACAGCTAGTCCACTCAGAGCTGGGATGCAATTTTGTCAATATTACAGTGTCTACACCAACAAGCCACCAGCAGTTGCAAGTTCTGTGCTCGAAATCTGTAGAGCACCTCCTCTAGCAGGACAGGGGACTGGGGCCATGGGTTTGTGGATGTGCCTACGTGCACAATCCAACTGCAGAAAGAAGGGAATACAGTAAAAGCTCTGAAGATGGTGCTGGCAGTGTTGATTGACATTCCAGAAACAAACTGGTCGCTACCTGGATGCAGATCAGGACAGAGTTGCAGCTTTGAAGAACTTGCAAGCTGAAAATGAAAGATTGACAAAACATGACATAATACAGAGAGGCCCTGAGAAGAGGAATAATAAGCATGAACTCTGATTAGCATTGTTTGTGTTGCCTTACTGCAAGCTTTTTTGGTGTAATATTCTCTCAGCATCTTTGGATCTTGATCAGATTGTTCTTGATATGGTGGAACCATCAAGATATGGTTCTTGATATGGGGATCAGATCTGTTCTTGATTGGTGAACATATATGTTCACCAACCAAAAGTAAGTCAAGGAAAGACCTGCAGGATACAGCCAAAGGACAACAGCAAGAATGGTTGCAGGTCCACAGCTTGCAAAGAAAGACTAAAGAAACTGGGCTTCTTTAGCTGCAGTCAAAGAACATGGAGAAGCAGCAGCACAATGGTCTTCAAAAACATAAAATTCACCTTCAGAGAAGAAGAAACTATTTGGATTTCCCTGCCCACAGACAAGATAACAGAAAGTATTGCAGTTGTATTTGCAGCTGGAAGACTTTAGTTCAGATACTTGGAACAACTTTCTAGTAGTAAAGCTCTGGTGGGTAATGTCCAGGGAATGGAGGAGTCTCCAGCCATCTTCCACAGTGAACTGGATTAAGAGCTGTCAGGAATGGTGATGCCCAGGAGGGACTCACTGGAGAGACAGAGGTGGAAGAGACATCTTCTCAGGGTCAAATCCAGGTTTGGGATTCTGTGACCTTGTTTATGGTGCAGCTTGAGGACAAAAATTATATATTTTGGGGATAAGAAAAAACCAAGATTTTTCTCTTTGAGAGTTGTCCATTAGCTGTGACAGAATTAATTTCCTAGCTGAAAACAGAGGACAGACACAGAAGGCAGCTATGGAAAGACATGCTGCTGTGGACATGTGTAACCTATCAGGACTTAAGTACAGGCATAGAGCTACCTCAGAGTTAGACCTGGAAACCACTGACCCACTCTTCAGTTTTTAAGGTTCTGAAGGAAGCTCTTGTGCAAACAGCCTGGTTGGATTTTCAGGCAATGAAGAAAGGGGCAAGCTGACTGCAGTGACATACAGCTGAACCAGAACAAGAGGAGACAATCAAGGATGCTTGGGCAATGCAAAGAAGTTGTACATTAGGGGGTGGTGGGCACTTCAGGCTTGTTGCTACCCATAGTGGTTGGCTCCCTGTGCTTTTGGTGGGAGATGCCCTGAGTGCTGAATGGCCCAGTGGCTAGATTCATTTAGTCTGATGTAGATGTCTAGAGCTATTTTAGGTGTACTGGAGTGTCCAAACTACCCTCAGGTGGTGGGCAAATTTGACACAGGGACTATGAGCGACCTGTTCCCGGGGTGAAATTCCCTAGGCATCTCAGCTTGGCACTTACTTTTGGGTAAATGAAGCGAGCTCAAAAGTATCTAACATGGGCTTAAGCTCTTTTGGACTTGCAGCTAGCAGAGGAGCTGAATTTGTGGCGCTCAGTTTGATGGGTCAGAGCTGTGGAGCTCCCTGTGGTAGAAAACTTTAACTGGTCATCAGGGCATTACAGAGTGTAAGGAGCCCTCCCAGAGAGGCTGTGTAAGGGTAAAGCACTACACCCACACACCCACACACCCACGCACCCACCCTTGCGCCAAGTTCTGCCAGCTCATTATGTTATTCAGCAGTACATTGATTTGGGCTTTTTTTCAGCAGTGTAAAAGTAGATCGGCTGATAAAAAAGAGACTTTTTGTAGCAAGAGCTTGCTGAGTTTGGGAAACTGCTTTCAATGCTATTGGCAAACACTTTACAGTGTAAACAGGGCCTACATGAGGCAGATAAATAAGTGCAGATGTGCTTTTCTGTAGGATCCATTCGGTGATAGACAATATATTGAAAAAAAAATTCTCATCAAATTAATTGTCGCCAATTAGACATAACCCCTTCCCCTCATCTCTAAATCCCCTCCATTTGCTGCTGCATGAATGGGAAGAGCTCCTATCACCTGTTTCATTATGCAGATTGATATCTGAACATCTGAGAACAATGCTGCTTTCTGCACGGCACGGCTCCAAATTGCTAATGAAACAGCTCTGCCAGCCGAGCCACTTCAGCCCGCTTTCACTGCCGCTGTCGACAGCGCTCGTGGAGAGATGGGGAGAGGAGTGGCAAAGGAGCTCTCTGCCCTGAATGTGCTAACAGCTTCCAGCCTGTGTGTTTATTGCTCTCCAGAGGAGGAAGATTTCTGCTCTCTGACTCGGAGAGGTTACTTTTGCAAAGCCGAGGTCTGCTTTGCACTTAATGCTCCTTGATTTCAGTCTGTGGAGTGAGGGGTTGAAGAAGCAGGCAGCCACTGGGCTCTGAACATAGATATCTCATGGCCCAGAGCTACTGCAGCCCTTCAGGCATCCTCGGTGCCTGCTTTCCACCCCAACTTTAGCATCCACCTTCACAACTGATGTGAAGCAAGTGGGACTTCTTTCAGGGGTGAGAGGATGTGCCCACCACCTTGGGTACATAATAGGGGAGCATCTCCCAGCAGAGGTTCCATGGTGAATGAGTGGGAGGATGCAAGTGGGATACATCTCTGTCTGGGGTTCTTTGGGAGCAGGACTGCAGCTGAGCTCTGCTGGTTCCTCACAGGCAGTCACCCCTTGAGGCAGGTAGAGCTGGGCAGCAGGACAGGTCTCCTGCTGCAGGCAGGCATAACGTGGAGCTCCTACAAATGTGGACCCTGTACAGCTGGGTTTTCTCAGCAACTGATGTAGTTGCTTACCTCCCTTTCCCCTATTACCACTGTTTTGTTTTGTTTTTTTTTGCCAGAACCTCACAGGACTTCTCTTTGCAGATGCCTGGAGTAAAGTTGTTGTGACTTAAAGCTCTGACAGGAGAAATTTTTGCATGAAATAATGGGACAGTTCTCCAATTAATCTACATTCTGACCCTTTCTGTCCACATCTGTGGTTAATTCCTTTGTCAGTGTTCACTGCAGCATTGAGATTACCTCTGCACAGACTTCCTCCATGTAATGGCCCCTTCATTGTGCATCAGCTTCTCCCTCATGTCTCAGACTCCCTACAGACCCGTCTGCCAAAGAGCCTTGCTTCCCTGGGGATGATACTTGTGATCCAGGCTCATGGTCCCAGCCCCTGGGAGAAATCAAAGAAGTGGCTTTCCTTACTGAGCTCTTTGACAATCTGTCAATTAACCTTCCTCCTTACAAATCATCTCCAGCTCCTCCACACATTCCTCTACTGTGTTGGCAGAAGAGGACACACTCCTTCCTCATCTATCCCATGAACTTTCTGGGAAGGTTCACACATCTTCTTGTTCCCTCAGGATGAGCTGTGTGGGACAGAAGTTAGTTCAGAATGATGCAATAGTTTTTGACTCTGGAGAGCTCACTGGAGATCTCTTCATCCTTGGACTGAGCTGTGCCCACTTACTGCCAAGAAACACATGGGGATTTTTGAGCTGCTATCTCCTATCAGAAAGCTCCATGCATGTATTGCTATTACTTCTCAAATAGGGAGAAGTAGCTGCTTATCTCTGGCTGCAGGGACTGTGGAGTCAGCTGGACATTGGTTACTTTCAGCTTTGGAAACACTAGGCTAGGTTAGCTGGGGATCTGTGTTCCTCTTGGGCACTCAGGCTAAAATTGTCTGGTGTGGGCCCCACATGGATCCTTTCATATCATTTCCTGTCTTGCTGCTCACCAAGCTATTGCTGAAGAAGTGTGTGTGCATGTTGGTGTGTGGAGAGTTATTTGCATTTGAAGATCTGGTCTGACTAAGGAGTCAGCAGGAGGTAAGGATTGGTGAGTGAATGAGTAGTCTGTGAATTTGAAGAAGTCATCAATCTGACCTCTTTCTCTAGAAATATGCTTTTCCTGTAGCCAGAAACAGTAATTTCTTACAAGAGAAATGTTTTCATTTATTTATTGATTGCCCAGGAGATTCTGGAACCCTTCACCTGTGGTTGCTATTATGGGCTCTGGAACAGTGTGAGAACAAAAGATAGTTCAGAGCTGGGATTATTTCCCTTATCACAGGGAAATGCCTGCCTTTGTAATCCTTCTTACTCCAGTTTGTAGGCACCATGATGGAAGCAGACAAAAGCAGAGATTGTATGATTGGGAATGGAGGGTGGAGGTATAAAATGGACTGGCCAAAACTCAGTCACACAAATGCTGGTCAGGCCAGCCTGATGCTTCTCCTGTTGGCTGCACTCTGTCAGGGGGCTCTGTGGGAATGGGAATGTCTTGTATGCCTTTAAGGTGGGGTTCTGCAGCCTCTGGGAAAGCAAGTTGCCCATCCATGCTGCAATCTCCTGGTTTAGCATGTCAGGGGAGAGATTGTGTTTCTTTGTGTCTGGCATGGCAGTGCCCTCCTTGTGATGGGTCCCCTAGGCTGCTGCTTTAATCAGCTTAGTAAAAAAGAATAATTTTAGCATGCTGCGGTGATTTTCCTCCCATCAAAGTTTGCTTTCATTACAGTCTTTGATAGCTGCGAGTTTTCTTCCTCCCTAGAGGGTGTGACAGAGTTCTAAGAGACACCTTACAGTCTGTTTTATGCTGTGTGAAACTTCTGTTTTGTTGGTGATGCACTAGCCTAAGTTCAGAAAAATAGCCCTGATGTTTTTTTATTGGCTTAAAGCAGTAGGACACGTGTTTCTGTTACACACTCACGTGCACATACAAGTTGGCCCCTCTTGCCATCCAGACTGGAGAGATGAGTTGGCTGGTGCACAGAAACAAGTGAACAGTGTGTAATCTACCCACAGACCCAGCTTCTAGCTGTCCTCATGGCTGAGATGTGAGCAAGATGCACTGCCCTGGCCTCCTCAGCTGAGCTGACCAAGTTCCCAAATGGCTTTAAGTAGAGCTCAAGAACAAGGTTCATCTGCACGTGTTTTGAGCTAGAACTGTCTGTGGATTGCAGCCCTGTAGAAGGTGGCAGTGCATGACTGCACATATTCATGAACCAGGTGCACTCCTGCTCTTAAATGGTTTTGGTGTGACCATTAGCCTCTGGTCAGTGTGCTTCTCAGGATCATAGAAATACACAGTCACACTTGGGAGCCAAGAAATAACACTAGGCAAGCTACTGCTTGATATATCCAGAGAGGAGGAGGCTTCCTTCCATTTAACCTACCTTTGCATCTTTTTCTTTACTGCTTATTCAGTTCCTCGTTTATAGTTCTGTGCTCCTTCTCATCTGCTGGTTCTAGGGGTTTTAAGCAGTCTTGATAATTGACAGTCTAAATTTTACTCCTCATAAAATCCCAGAGAGCATTGATTATGACTTGAGTTAAGCAAGTGGCATATAAAATCTCAGAGGCTTGCAGCCGTGGGGGAATGATATGATGAATGTATTTCTTGTGAGCAGCAAAAGCTTTGGAGTGTTCTGCCAGCTCTGTTCTGGGCATCAAATGTAACTAGTAACTTGCAGCCACTAACAGCATTTTATTTGGGACATTTGCCCAAAACTCTGAAAGCTAATAATTTGCTTGGTGAAGTGGGTGTGAGGTGTGCTGAGAGGCATCTCTGCTCATTAATTACTTTTCTATCTCTGTCAGGACCAGGAAGTGTAAAGGCATCCACAGAGCTGAAAAAGATACTTCTTAGGAACTAAATGACAGTTTGTGGTTAAAAAGCATATCACATAGATTTTATTGGAAACTGTTTCTTGACTGTGTTCCAGCACCACTGTTACATTTTCCCTTTCCATTTTGCTTTTATCTAACCTCCTACCTAATCTCTGATCACTGACTATTTTATGCACTTAATCCAGAGTAGAGAAAAAGAACAACTTGCTCAGATTTACTTCTTGTGTCTTTGGCATTAATAGGAGATATTCATGTTTGAAAACAATAAAATATCTTTTCAATTATGTTTTCTGCATGATAGTAAAATAAAATCAGATCAAACCTTCTGATGTTCTCCCAACCCGATGACTGTGAGAAATATTCCTTTTCCTGTCTCTCCAGTTCCAGAAACCAAATGACTTCTCGCCCCCTTTCCGCTTTGGGACGGTTCCCAACGGCAGCACGGAAAGGAACATCCGCAACAACTACCCTGAAATGCACAGCTACATGGTGAAGTTCAATCAGAGGGGTGTGGATGATGCTTTGTTCTCGCTGAAGACTGGGTGAGGCTTTCTTGCATGCTTACTCACCACAGAAATCTGCCTTTTTTCATGCTTGTCTGGAAAATTTAAGTTTTAGGGTTTTAAAAATGAATCTAGATTGTCATTCCATGGTTAAAAGTATAGCAAGACCACAGTAGTACAGGAGAGTGACTCCGTGGTTCTTTTTACCAGGTTTTTCTATTGATATCTGTTTAAAAGTTACTTGATTTGCTGTGTTTATAAGAATTAAAAAAAGGAAAAGGAGGATCTACTGTATCCCTGTGTACACAATCCATGTGTGTGTTGGTCCCCAAGACCTTGCTTCATCAAGATGTTTCATGCTGATGGGTTTTTATGCATACAGAAGAAAAGCTCACAGGTCTCTGTGGACAAAGTTTTCTTCAGAGCATTTATATTGTCATCTGGAAATTCCTTTGTTTTCCCTCCTTCTGTGTGTAAAAGATTATGTTAATCAGGAAGCTGTCAGACTAATCCCACCCCAGTGTATCGCCAGCTAATACAGTATAATGGAAGGTAGGTTTGAAGCAAATAGTTTGGAAGTAGCCTACTCTCTGGAATATTTTAGTATCAAGGGCTAAACAAAACATTATTTGAATAATATGGAAGTGTAAAAATGTAGGCATTTCCTTAGGTAATTTTGGAGACATGGGAAAAATCGTTAGCAAAAAGCATGCTTGAATAGCTCATCCCATTTTAATAACAGGGAATCTGCGAAGGACCTAACTCAAAATGACATTTTGCAAGCCTTTGTCCTTTGTAATTAAAGACCTGCTCTCAGAACTGACCATTTTGGTTGTCAGAGCCCAGCCACAGTGAATAAAAAACATTTTTGCTTACACTCATGTTATACTCTTAGGAGAAAGTTCGTTTCAAAGCACAAATTAAGATGTTTAGCCAATGTAATTACTAGATTGACTGAATATTCCTAAACCTGTTTGCCAGGTTCAGAGGCTTGCAGCCCATTGCAAATGGCTGTACCATAGTTGGATATCATCCTGGGAAGGTACATTTGCCAGGATAGTCATCATTCAGGAAATAAATATGCACTGTCCTGGAAATATATGGATGAGAGGGAGGTCATCTCTTGTGATAGATGTCATCCTGGCTTCATGTTCACCCTTGGACAGACTTCCTCACAGAGAAGCACTTGAACTGAGATAATCACCATACTGTAAATATATATGCAGGAGGTGTATTGTAAACTTAGTATGTGAGAGATAATGTGCAACTGGAAGATGTTAGGTCATTTATTAGAAAATCTTTCATTTCAGATCTAGTGGGAGGATTTACTCATCAGCTGTCTTTGGGTTTGTGGAAGATGCAGCCTCCTGAGACTGTCCCCCACATCCAAATCAATTTGTTGCAGTGTGAAAAGGCTCTCACCAGGCCATTGTGCTCTCTACACAGTCCATAATGGGGATTTCTCTGTGTTGAAACAGAATTTTTGTTGTGATTTTCAACTGAAAATTCTATAACAAAGACCAATTCAACAGGGTAAACTATAAAGCTGCTCTTGTGGCCAGTTGACATTGGTAAAGATCTGGTAGTATTTTTCAGAGTAACTGAGGGGTTAAACATAATGTCCTGACTGTATTTGATTTGAAAAAAAATCGTTTTTCTCAGCTAAGTCATGCCAGTACTTGAATTGGAGAAAATATTTTCCTTACTTCAATCCCTACTTTGCTATCTAATATTGATATATTTTATAAGGCATTTTAGATTATTTTGAGATAAAAGGCAGTAGAGAAATATAAGCTATTCTTAAGGATATAGATCCCCTTGACTCCCTCTTCATTCATCTTTATCTTGCAGTATGTGTGTATTCCAAATTTCCTTTAAGATCAGAAATGATGATTAGCACATAGTCAGAAAGAAATAGACGATTCTCATTTATAACCCAGATTCACCTGTGAAACAGCTTTAGGCTTAGATTTTAATCTAAGTATGGTGAAAGTAAAGATGACACCTGAAGGATGGGATACCATCCAGAGGGACCTGGACAGGCTCAGGAAGTGGGCACATGAAGATTTAATGAGGTTTAACAAGACCCAGAGCAAGGTGCTGCACCTGGGTTGGGGCAACCCCTGGTATCAACACCAGCTGGGGCATGAAGGGATCAAGGGCAGCCTTGCCAAGAAGGATTTGGGAGTGCAGGTGGACAAGAGGCTGGGCACAACCCAGCAATGGCACTCACAGCACAGAAAGCCAGTTGTATCCTGGGCTGCATCCAAAGGAGCATGGGCAGCAGGATGAAGGAGGGGATTCTGCCCCTTTGCTCTGCACTGGTGAGACCCCACCTGCAGTGCTGCATCCAGCTCTGGAGCCCCCAGCATAGGAAGGACATGGACCTGCTGGAGCGAGTCCAGAGTAGGCCACCAAAATGATTAAAAGGATAGAGCACATCTCCTTACAAGGAAAGGCTGAGAGAATTGGGATTGTTCAGAAGACTTTAGGGTGACCTTTCTGAAGGGAACCTACAAGAGAGCTGGAGAGAAACTTTTAATTCGTACATGTAGTGATGGGACAAGGGGGAATGGTTTCAATCTGAAAGATTAGATATTAGGAAAAAAAATCTTTTGCATGATGGTGGTGAGGCACTTTACTATGAGGTGATGAACTTGTGGATGCTCCATCTCTAGGAGTGTTTGAGGCCAGGCTGGATAGGGCTCTGAGCAACCTCATCTAGTGGAAGGCGTTCCTGCCCATGTCATGGGGGTTGGTAATAAGGGGTCTTTAAGATCCTTTCCAACCCAAAGCTTTCTATGATTCTACATGGCATATTGCAGTCCATCTTAAAGAGGTTAATTTCTTCCTTAGCTCCCTAAAACCACCTTTGATTTCATGCAGATGTTATGTTTTCTGTACTATACCCTCTTGTTTCTTGCCTCTGTGCAGGAAGTTGGATGCTTTCATTTATGATGCAGCAGTGCTAAACTACATGGCTGGCAGAGATGAAGGCTGCAAGCTGGTGACAATTGGGAGTGGGAAAGTGTTTGCCTCCACTGGCTATGGCATTGCCATCCAGAAGGACTCAGGCTGGAAGCGCCAGGTTGATCTTGCGATTCTACAGCTTTTTGGAGATGGTAAGTGACAAGAAAGAGAAGTACTGGAATTTTCCTAAGAAATACTGAGTTTTGCATGTAAGAAACTGAATTTTCTAGCTGTGGTGCTTCAGATGTGAGTTGAGAACATGGAATTATTAATGGGGTTTTTTTAGAGGCAACACACCAAAAATGCGAGAATGTCACTCTTGTTATTGATGCAGGGTAGCAGTATCATCAAAAGCCTTTAGTGCCAAAAGCACTAAAGTTTTCATAGAACAAGATCAGGTGTGTGTTTGAAAAATATCTTATGTGAAAAATATCTTGTAAAAACAAGAACTCTGGTGTGAATTTTTCACTAGCTTTGAGGTTTTGCCATGACCAAACCCACTAATCACGCTGGACTGTCTGTGGTTATGCCATACTTAATAGCTCTAGACAGGATCAATTCATGCAGGCTTTACTGAATTGATAAATATTTCTGGATGAAAGAGCTAAATCAGACTTTCCAAAACCTAAAAATAGCCCAATTCCAAATTTTTAAAAAACCAAGAAAAACTTGAGACTCAGAACCATATTTTGGAATGAGTTTTTAATTAGAACATTATAGTTACATAGTTCACTTCTTAATTTACAGAGAAAATGCTGGCATTAACAAAAACTGTCCATAAGAAAATAAATTCCTTTTTCACAAGTATTTTCCTGTCTTTCCATTTCACATTACATTTTCCTGTGTCCTTTTTTTATGAATAACTAATATTCACTGGTTATTTTATTTATAAGTATTCGTTTTCTCCCCCGAAATCTGAAAATAACATATAGTGCTATAAATATGGAAAGAACATAACTTGGACATACTTCAGAAAATTTGCCACCTGACAGATAGATTGTTCTGTTTCTTAAAAAGCCTAGTATGTATTATTTCAGAGAAGGACATAAGTTCTCCACAAAGCTTCAAAGACTCTGTTATGGCACTACTTAAATGTATGGATTTTTCCCCCTAACACTGGACTGGAGATGGAAAACGTGAAAAACGAACTTTTCTAAAAACATGAAACAATTTGTCATCCTGCAAAATTAGTTTGTTCTGAATGTCCCAATATTCGTGCATGCATGTGAGTGTTTACCTCTCTCTCACCCCTCATGAAAGCTCAATAATGGTAGTAAGTGGTGTATGAAATTAAAGTACAGAACATTTGCTCATAGCTGATACAAATTAGTAAAATTTTTGATTGGTCAAAGCCCTTGTAAGTGTTGAATATGGACAAAATTGAAGGGAAGAAAAACAAGTAAAAATACTCAAATGTTTTTTGGAACATTGCACTTGGTTTTAATGAGCTATGGATATGATGGAAACAAAAATTGATTGAAAACAATCAATACTTTGATTCCAAGTTGGAAACATACAATGTTTTCATCTAGTAGTGATTAATTTTTGTCTACCACTATCAGCCACTAATTTTTCCCTTCATTGACTTAATGAAAGTGGAAGTTTCTGAAGCCAGGTCTTCAGTCATGTGGTGGACAACTGTTTCAGGATCTCAGTGTAGACATCCAGCAAGCATCATAGCTGTGTCCTGTGGTACTGCTTGTTATGGCTAATACCAGCCTTGGAAAAATCCTGTTGACTTTCCTGTGACAAATGGCATTTGCCTGCATCAGAAGGGCAGTCAGGATATTTTACAGATGTTGGAGATGTGGAAAAAGAATGTGAAGACTGGAAATTACGTTAGATCTTGCTTTCAGTATGCCCCAGTTTGAGCTCTTCAGCCATTGCAGGATTATCTAACCTGTTTCTTTCCTCCTGTCTGTCATTCTAGGGGAGATGGAGGAGCTGGAAGCTCTCTGGCTCACTGGCATTTGTCACAATGAGAAGAATGAGGTTATGAGCAGCCAGCTGGATATAGATAACATGGCAGGTGTCTTCTACATGTTGGGAGCAGCCATGGCCCTCAGTCTCATCACCTTCATCTGTGAGCATCTCTTCTACTGGCAATTCCGCCACTGCTTCATGGGTGTCTGCTCTGGCAAGCCTGGTGTGGTCTTCTCCATCAGCAGGGTGAGTGCCAGTAACTGTCAGTGACAAACAGAGGCTTTATTTACATAGTCCTAGGTGCTGGAGATGGGAATATCCACCAAGATTGTCTAATACACAGGTGGCAGTCTGCGCTGTGTCATCTTTGCACTGTTAACGTTGCAAAAACACATTAAGTGTGCAAGAACATTAGTTCTTTTCTGTGACATCTCTGGTCTCTGCTGGATTATGGTAAAGGAAATGGAAATTTCACATGGAGATGAAAACACAGGAAAACACAAGTTAACTGTTACTGTTTGTTCCTCCAAAATGAGTTGTGAGTTGTAATCAAGTAATGATGGATAGCATGATTAGAAATTCAAGAGTTTTACATTGGCCTCTAAATTATGGCTTTTCAGCTGACCTTTTGTTAACTAGAAGTGTGCCCTCATTGACAGTCAGAAGTCCTTAACCGAAAGCCATGCCCTGAACTATGCAGAAATCTTTTTACAGAGGATGACCACATAAACTTAGCAATTGCTTTATGCAAATCTGCCTTAGGGTACAACATTTACATTTAAAACAGATTCTAGCCATTTCTGAGTCATCTTCTACTATTAGTGTTGCTAGCAGTATCCCATTTGGAGCTTTATTTTCCTTCTTTCAAGCCACTGGTCCATTCTCCTGATCTATTCTGAAGTGAGGTCAAACCTTGGCATTTTTTAGCTCAGCATCTGATGTAGCAGAAGTTACTTTGATTGTACAAGGAGTATATAATTGCTGCATAACATATTGAAGAGAAATGACAAAGCCTTTAGAATGCAAGGGCACAGCCTCTCTTCTATATTGTTAGTTTCTAATGTGGTTTAGTCTGGAGATGAGATGGGGCATTGTGTTTGGTGACCCTAAGCTAAGAATAATTATTTCATTCTGTGGTTATCTGTTAGACCTGGGCCAGGTTGGTGAAAGGTCTGAAAAGTGTTCATCATCTGCTAGCTGCTGAGAAACCGTGATAACATGATGTGATGGTGTCCATTTCACAATTGACATTAATCATCGGGCACCACTTGGAAGGTCAGGGAATAAAGGAGCCCTGTTTGTTCTGTTCCTAGGAATAGCCCTTGCAAACAGTCATGGGTGAAATGAGCTTGTGGAGAATGTGTGGAAATTGGGCCTTTCTGTTATCTGATTTGAGGTTGAATAGAGGACTTCTGCTTTCAGGAGTGTCAATTTAGAGCCTGTTATCACTGTTAAATTTAACAGAATGCAATTAAGAATTCTATTGTACCTCAGTCAACCACATGCAAAATAGCTAAATACCTGTCCTAGAGTTCTGGTCTTTCTCTGTTTCCTTCTCTAATCTGTACTGGTGATAAAGGTAACTAAGTTTATGACAAATGAAGCTGCTCCCTTTTAAGATAGCTCCTGTCTTGTTGATTCACTGATGCCCAGATGATTTTCAGGGCCCAGAACAGACTTTTGTCCTCTCATCCCCACAGAATCATTTGTCTTGATTCTTTTATTCCCAAGGATATTATTGTCCCCATTAACAATTCTGTGTTATACCCACTAGATTTGACTAGCTCTCACAGATGCAAGCAGGCATTCCTCCATCCTGGTGATACAACTTGAAACAAAGCAGAGGAAGAGGAATGGAGGGAAAAGAAAAATGTGAGGGTAGAAAGAGGGTCAGAACCGCAAGGGTTGGTACAGCAGATCTGATTTCATTTGATTTGATTGTGCTTCATGATGGAAGGCTGATAGGCCCTACTATCCTATAGGAACAGACCCTTGATGCACAGAGTGCTTACCAGTTTAGGTCCCCCTCTGTGTATTCTTTGCCGGACTGCTCACCTCCTTTCTTTCTCTCATTTCAGGGTATCTACAGCTGCATCCATGGCGTGGCCATTGAAGAACGCCAGTCAGCGATGAACTCCCCCACAGCAACTATGAACAACACCCATTCCAACATCCTCCGCCTGCTTCGGACAGCCAAGAACATGGCCAACCTGTCAGGGGTCAACGGCTCACCACAGAGTGCCCTGGACTTTATCCGCCGCGAGTCATCCGTCTACGACATCTCTGAGCACCGCCGCAGCTTCACCCACTCAGACTGCAAATCCTACAACAACCCCCCCTGCGAGGAGAACCTCTTTAGTGACTACATTAGTGAGGTGGAAAGGACCTTTGGCAATCTCCAGCTGAAGGACAGCAATGTGTATCAGGACCACTACCACCACCACCACCGCCCCCATAGCATTGGCAGCACCAGCTCCATCGACGGGCTCTATGACTGTGACAACCCGCCCTTCAACGCCCAGTCGCGCTCCATTGGGAAGAAGCCCCTGGACCTGGGCTTACCCCCTGCCAAGCACAGCCAGCTGGGTGACCTTTATGGCAAGTTCTCCTTCAAGAGTGACCGCTACGGGGGCAGTGGGACCCACGACGACCTGATCCGCTCGGACGTCTCTGACATTTCCACTCACACGGTCACCTATGGCAACATTGAGGGCAATGCAGCCAAGAGGCGGAAGCAGCAGTACAAGGACAGCCTGAAGAAGCGCCCAGCCTCCGCCAAGTCCCGGAGGGAATTTGATGAGATAGAGCTGGCCTACCGCCGGCGCCCGCCCCGCTCACCTGACCACAAGCGCTACTTCAGGGACAAGGAAGGGCTACGGGACTTCTACCTTGACCAGTTTCGGACCAAGGAGAACTCACCGCACTGGGAGCACGTGGACCTGACGGATATCTACAAAGAACGGGGAGATGACTTTAAGCGTGACACGGGAGGAGGAGGGGGTGGATCCTGCACTAACAGGGCCCATCACAAGCACGGCTCAGGCGAGTTTGGTGGAAGCAATGAGCACAAGCATAGCGTTGTGAGCGGGGTCCCAGCGCCGTGGGAGAAGAACCTGACCAATCTAGACTGGGAAGACCGGAGCGGGGCTAATTTCTGCCGCAGTTGCCCTTCTAAACTGCACAACTACACGCCATCAACGGTGGGGCAGAACTCCACCCGCCAGGCCTGCATCCGCTGTGAGGCTTGCAAGAAAGCGGGCAACCTGTACGACATCAGTGAGGACAACTCCCTCCAAGAGCTGGACCAGCCGCCTGCCCCTGTGCCCGTGGCCACCAGTGCCACCTCCTCCTCCAAATATCCTCAGAGCCCTTCCAATTCTGCCTCTAAGGTGCAGAAGAAGAACCGCAACAAACTCCGCCGGCAGCACTCCTACGACACCTTTGTGGACCTGCAGAAGGATGACTCGGCCCTGGCCCCCCGCAGCGTCAGCCTCAAGGACAAGGGCCGCTTTTTGGAGGGGAGCCCCTACGCCCACATGTTTGAGATGCCAGCCAGTGAGACCACCTTTGCCAACAACAAGTCCTCAGTGCCCGCCACCAGCTACCACCACCACAACAACCCCGGCAGCAGTGGGGGCTACATGCTCAGCAAGTCGCTCTACCCCGACCGGGTCACCCAAAACCCTTTCATCCCCACTTTTGGGGATGACCAATGCTTGCTCCACGGCAGCAAATCTTATTTCTTCAGGCAGCCTGTGGTGGCAGGAGGGCCCAAAGCCAGGCCAGACTTCCGAGCCATTGTCACCACCAACAAGCCGGTGGTCTCAGCCCTTCATGGGGCTGTGCCAGCCCGTTTCCAGAAGGACATCTGTATAGGGAACCAGTCCAACCCCTGTGTGCCTAACAACAAAAACCCCAGGGCTTTCAATGGCTCCAGCAACGGGCATGTTTATGAGAAACTCTCCAGTATTGAGTCTGACGTTTGAGTGAGAGGGGAACAGCACGGGGAGGGACTGGGGATGTATGTGGAGCATGGGGGGGTGGGGTGGGATCAATCCCATCAGCTACTCTCCTGAGTCGTCCTTAGTTTGTGGGATACTGGAGTTGTGAGTAGTGCAGCACTGGTGACAAGTGCCACCTCTTTGGTTTCCCCTCCTCCTCCTTTCCCAAGCCTCCCATTTTATCTCTTTTTCCATGTTCTCGCTCCTCCCATTCTCCTCCATTCCTGGCCATTGCACTTTACAGTGATGTCGGAGTTGGATATCCTTGCTCATGGTTTCAGGAAGCAGAGAAAAAGGCAGGGAAGGGGTGGGCTGAGGAGAAGCAGCAGTGACCTTAGTGTTCACTTCTGCTGGCTCTCAGCAGGGAAAGGCATGTGCACACACGTCTCTGTGTGTGTGTGTGACAGGAGGAGGCAGCAACAGCAGTGTAATGGACATGCAGGAAAATGTGCTTGCTCAGGCAACTGTTCCTAAAACTGCCTAGAAAAGAATAGTGTTTGACGTGGAGAAAGTGAAGGGAGAATAACAACACTAACTTGATGATGCACTTACATGTTAGGTATATTGAGGTTCTTGTTACATTATTTTGTGAAGACTATGGGGGTTTAGGGCTGAAATATATATATATATATATATTTGCGTATATGCTGAGAAATTTTACGCTAAAATTTTGAATTGTCTGCTGGGGGGTGTGGAGGGAGGGAGGGAAGATTTGTCTGCAGGTCAGGCTAGTGGTTTCACTATGGCTATTACAGCCATTGAATCTATGGCAGACCAGTGGGAGATAGAGAAAAGAAGTGGAGTAGGAGTTTGAGCCTCTCTGACTCCAGGGTTGGTTTCCCAAACTTGGACAAAAGATGCTGGTTTGCACAGAAATAAGAAGGATTTGAGGAAAGAGGAACAGGGTTGGTTCGTTAGCTGTGAGCTGCTCACTAGTTCTGACATTCTTCAAGGGTGGGAGCAGTATATAGTATGGGTTTGTCTATCTGCAAGTATATACAATAACTTTATACTTGAAATGTCTATGAAGAAAGCAAAATAAACCCAGTATCCTTTGAGGTGTCTGGAGAACAAACACAGTAGAACAGAGCTTAAGAGTAGGGAAAGGTGGGGAGCTTTTTCACTGTCACTTCAGGGGACACCAAACCCATTTTGGGATGTCCTTTCAGCAAGGACGGGAGAGAAAGAAGGAGCTTAATCCTTCTGCTCTCTCTACACTTGGCCAGCAGGTTGGACGAAAAAGAATAGGGTGCCCTCTGCCAATGGTGGAAAGGAAAAAAGAAATGCCATAGAAGGGTGAGTCTGGTGGTGCTGGTGGTGCTGGTGGACTGTTTCAATGCCTCCTTGCACATGTGAAAATGGGAGGAGAGTGTATGCACCCATGGGAAATACATGTGTATATTTACTATTGAATGTACAGAGGAAGTACACAGCTTGTCTTCCTGGGAAGGGATGTGCTTGAATAAATGCCAGAGAGCACAGAAACTTGTGCTGAAGACTGAAGATGTACAAAGCTGAGATGTGCGTGTACGTGTGTGTGTGCCTCTGTGTGAAAGAGAGAGATACTAGCACAGGTGTAAAGCTGGAATAGCCTAGGGTTTCCCATCCCTGCAGTTGTAGTGACAGCTTTCCTGGTGCACTTAGTATCAATAAGAGTGTTTTTTCTTTTCATTGTATCATTTTAGATGCAAGCTAAACTAAAGGAAAAGGAGCAATGGTAGGAATGAGAAGCTGAACACACCTTTCATATGTCATCTGTCTCCAGAGGTGGGGGTGTGGACCGACCTCTTCCATCCTGAGAGATATGGCAAAGTCTCTATGGCTTATTCTGGGTCTGTCCCAGTGTCTCAATCACCATGGCTCACCAGGTGAAGGGTTGAGAGAGTCCTGTGCTGAGGGCATGGGGACACTGCAGAGGATTGACTCTGAAGGGAGATGGCAGCCCTGTCTTTATGAGCCACATTTCTTGAGCTGCAAGCCACCTCTCTCACATTCCTCACCACACCATGGTTGATTTTATCTTATCGTTCTCTTTTTAAGCCAACAGAAGGCCTTTTATTTATTTACCTATTTATTTTATTTATTTTTTAAGCTGAGGCAGGGGGGAGGGTTGGATTTTCCTGTAAAGTCAAAGTGTGTGAGGAGAGGGTGGGCAGGGTTGGTGAGGGGAATATTTTCTTATATTTCACAGAGGAAATTAAGGAGAAAAGAGGGGAAGAGTCTTTGTGATGCCACCCCCTAGTCTCTGGGGTAAGGGCACTTCTTACTCTTTCCCTCTTCTCTCATTACAAGAACAAAAAGGAAAAGAGTAAAAAAAGAAACCAAACAAATTAACAGAGCGATCTGCAATCCAGAACACACGGCAGCTTGTCAGAACACCTCTGATAGCGGCCACCAAGAAGGCGTTCCTTTCTTTTGTAAATATTTCTTTTTTATTGCGTTTTTGTATAAATTGGTGTTTCTCTTCTCGTGAATATTCAGATCGTGGGGTGGGAGGGAGGGGAAGTTTGTTTCCGTTCTGTTTGTTTTCTATGACTTTTCAGGCTGCATTTTTGGAAGCGGTTTACGCAGGTCGAGGCCGTATGAATGAGGAAAAAAAAAAAGAGAGAGAGAGAGAGAGAAACCCATGTGTGTTGTGTTCCCCTGAGGCCCCTTGTATTGCCCTGTCACCTTTATCTTCATGAATGGAAGACGCCGGAACGTCACTTCAAGCCTTGCCAGCAGGGTTTCATGTTTTGATGGGAGCACCCCCAATTCCTTTTTGCATATAAACTCTCTGTACCAGCATCTCTCTGTGGAATTTGGGCCTCAAGGCACTACACTGTCTTGATAGTGGTGGGGTGAACCATCAAGTTGGCCACTCAGGTTGGACCATCATTTTGACATTAAGAGACTTCTCCAATGCTACTTTGGTTTAGAAATCTTGGACCTGGGAAAGCTCGTGATAATTTCTGGTATTTCCTAAGGGCTTGGGGTTGGGAAGCTTGACAGCTGACGAGGGCAGCTAATGTCTTTGGTGGTTATCTCAGTACTTTTCCGTCCCTCCCCACCTGGAACGAGGAAACCTGGAGGGTGGCTCTGCAGGGAAATTAAGCTGAAAACAAACCAAAAAGAAGTTAATGGAACTTTTTTCAAATCTCTTCTTAAAGGTTCTGATTTTTGTGTTCCGGGTTGAAAGTTGGTTCGTATTTTCTCCGAACTGGTCTGTCCCTTGTTCCACTGATCGGCAAATGATAGTTTGCCAAAATCATTATCTAGTATTCTTACTGTTGTAGCACTGTTAACACTCTGAGTGCTCTGCAAATATTAACTGTGCCACAAACCACTCAAATGAATGCTCTAGGGCAACCAGAAAAGAAGAACTGGAAATTCTGGACTGAACCACTGGTCTAACCACAGGAGTCTGGTATTTTGCCTTCTCCCATAATATATTAGGCCACGTGTCCATCAGGTTAATCCTTTCTCCTATAAGTGATCTTTTCTGGTTGCTTTGTTTATTTTAGTTCTGACAGGTCAACAAGTTTTTGGGACAGAGATGAAGGGGAAGGGGTGGGAGGGGGGAGGGTATAATTCATAATCAAGAAAATAAATCAATGATGTTATTAAACTCTGATTATATATTTAGAATTTTAGATTTGGTGTATTTTCATTGTAAGTATTCAAGTGATTCAAACAGGTAATATTAGCAGCAGGTGTTGTCTATACTAGAAAACCACCCATGTGCTGTTTATTACCTGTCCAGAAAAGAATGGGATTTCATACCAGAGCCTGACAAAACTCCACATCCCCTGCCTTACCATTTCTCTCTCTCTGCTGTAGAAACACCAGTATTTTCTGGGGCAGTGGCTGGGAACATTTCCTCTCTCTGAACTTTTCTGCACACAAGAATACTGAGCAAAAACCATTGTGTCCTCTACAGTTGGTGACCTCTACTGATTATTTGCAGACAGCCTCCCAGGAAAGATTAGGCACCTTTGGCAGTGTTTCTGACATTTACCTCCTCACTTCTAGCCAGAGGCATGGCTCTCTGAGAGGTATTTTCATGAGCCATGTTCTTCTGAAGTGGTACTGGAGTGTATATACTCAGCTGAAGGAGGATGTCTATGAAAGAGATGGAGGAAATATGCAAAAAATATCAGAAATGTGCCATACACAGTAGAAAGCAGCTGGCAGGTAGAACTTGCAGCCATGGATCTCCACATCATAAACCTTGTTGGAGTATTCACACCGGCTTTTTACTGTAGTGCAGCACAACACAGGCTGGTGTTCTGTGTCTCCCCATCATGCCTCCCAGTGAGGGCAGTCTCAGAGCTTGCAATGTCACATCCTAAGCAGGCAAGAAAAGCTGCAGTCAGAACTTGTTGTCAGTTGAGACAATGAAGCACACCGTCCCCACCTCAACAACAGCAACAACAAAAAATCCCATTCTCTCTGAAATCCAGCATGCATTGTCAGAACTCTCCAGGTGAGAACCCCCGTGGGTTCAAAATGCTCAGCAATATCAAAGTATGAACTTTGCCTGTAGGGAACTGGTACTTCAATTTCCAGCATACTGGGGGAGGAAGCTTACTTTTGGCTTTGCAAAGGATTCGATGAAGGGGTTAAAAGTTGCCAGGATGGGCCTCTTCTTCAGCAATGTCTGCTGATGTTGAGCTCCTCACTCCGAGAAGACACTAGCATCCATCTTGAATAGTGCCCCTTTGTACATTCAGATCAGGGTGTTGCTCACAGCAAAATTGCCAGCAAAAGAGAGAGGGGGAGATAAAGAATGAATATGATGGTGGTGACAGGTTGGAGTGATCAGAGATACCTCAGGGATCTTCATAGACAAGTCTTTGCTTTAGAGCTTTCTATCAAATATGGCATATCCTCCCACCTCCATTGCTTATCAACAGATGGAAGCAAGCCTGGGAACACAGCCAATGATCAGACTTAGGCCTTTCACACATCCTCCACTCCAGTCAAGCAACCTTTGATGAGCCCTTCTCTTGGAGAAGGGTGGGAGGTTGCACTTCCCCACACATTTTTGGTTGCCAAAAAGAAAGAGAAAATGGAAGCAGATAAAAGATCAGGAGTGTTGATGAAAGGACTTTGTGCTGACCCTCTGTGCCCTTGCTCTGTGGAATTACACTTCACCCTTTCTTCTTTATCCAAGCTGGCAAAGGGTAGGGGCCAGTTATGCTTCCTTTCTGTGGCACAGGCCTGGTTGCCACAGGAGTCTCTGGGAGCTGTGTGTGAGAAAGGAACCAAATTGCTGGCAACAAATGGGGACAGATTCCAAGCCATGATCCCCATCTGCACCCACTCTTTCCCATAAGTGCTTCCCTGCTGCTGAACTCACCTGGCGTGTCCACCTGGAACACACCTACCATGCTGCTGGATGCTGCAGGTAGTTACATTGAGATAGTAACTAGTGGGACCTGATTGTTGTCCCCACAAGGGCTTATTTTCAATTTGCAGCCAAATAGATTTCCAAGCCATAGACCCTCGCTGCATTTACCTACATTTCCCTGTGGCTTCCTCTCTCCTCCCCCATCAAAGGCAAACTGGGGTGCCGAGTGTCTCACTGGCAATATGAACACTATTGCTTCATCTTCTTCATGGGCCCTCTGGACCTCCCTGGGGCTGACTGCAGACAAACCTGGGTGTCTGCCACTAGAACAGCAGCAACAAAAACCACTTTGCAATTGGCTTTCAATTTTTTTCTCTGTTTCTTGAGAATTCCCCAAATTCCTCTCCTAACCATGCCATTTGAGTGAATTCTGGCACCCTTCTGCCATTGCTGACAACAAAACTGACACAGCATAAACTTGCTTGTGTATAGAAAAAGGCATTGAAACCATATTGCAGAGAGCAGGACTTATGTCCACCGATGTCAAGGGTACAGTCCCCTGAGTGCTGAGGTAAAGAAGGATCTCTGTGAGGTGTTAGTAGTTCAGATCTCTTAACCTGCTGGCTTCCTGACGTTAAAGGTTCACAGCAAGCACTGGTATACACTCCAACAGGTCAGAAAATAATTCCATGCTGTTGAACAGGGGTTCCTCTGGGCACGCACACACATACAAGACATACTGGGGAAGTGAGACATACATGAACAGACCTGAGACAGCAGGAAGCTGTGAGGTTTGTGTGCCTGTATGCACACACACACACACACACACACACACACGACACAGAGTACATTGCATTATACTTAATGACTCTGTCCCACAACACATTTTTGCCAAGTAGGAACAGCGTGACCTTTCCTAATATTCTGCTGGTAGTTATTTAATTTATGTATTCACTTTGTGACTTTTACATCATCTGCTTTCTTGACTGCAGCATTACTGTGTAAATACATGTGTATATATGTACAGAAACTAGCTCAAGCAATTATATTCAGGTTGGGAAAAGGGTGGGTTTTATATCTGTACAGTATTTCCTTATTAAATAATGGCATGGGGGGGTTGGGAAAGTTAACTTCTAAATTGTGGTTTTATTGGTCTGTGGTGTTTGAAGTTGTTTCAGTGGTTGCTTTTGCTGGTTTGGAAAGTTTATCTGGATGTTATATGTGTGTGCCAAGAAAGGGTCCCCAGAGAGGGGAGGTTTGGGATTGGTAAGGGGTGGTGGGTAGCAGAGGGTGTTAATAATTTCCTGTAATAAAAGCCGTGTCGATTGCTAGGGACTGTTTGTGTGAGGCACAAGGCTGTTTCCTTCTCTGTGTGCTTTGCTCTTTGATTACTTCCTCTTCCCTGGTCCCCATTGTCTTCTCCCTGGGATGTCAGCAGGGTGCATTTGTTACTGTGGATTACAGGGACCTCCCTATAGGCCTTCCTCTCCTGGCCAATCCTTCCTTCTCCCTCTTTTTGTCGTCTTTCCAGTACCAGTGAAAGGGGAGGACCATGGTGTCAGACCCTCTGTGCCATTCTTGACCACTTTATTTCCTCTGCTCTTTGTCCTTCCTTTTAGCAGAACCTCATTTTCAGGTGTTTTGATCTCTCCAGCAGCTTACTGCTTCAACTCTCTGGCCTCTTATCTACTTTCCCATCTTACACCAATTCTTCAATTTCATCTCAGTGCCTCTTCCCTCAGAATTACTTATGTTGGCTGTTTTCCCGCTCTCCTTCTCTTATTACTCCCTTGTTGCTCTGTTGTCTTCATCAGCCTGTGCAATGCTGTGTAGCAGATGAGTGAAGGGCAGGCATCCACTTCTTCTCTCCTGGAAAATTCTAGCCATGACCAGGTTTTTAAAAGATGATATTTTGTAGCTATTTTTGACTTCTCTGTCATGTTTATTGAGGTAGTGTTCTACTCTTGCACACTCAAGAAATCATCAGTATGGCAAATTTGCCCATGCAAGGGAGCAGTGAAATTGTATTTCCTGAGAAAGCCCGGAGAAAGAACCTAATTTCTGTCCTTGATGGCTGACTGATAAATTTATATCAGGGAGAGAGTTTTTATCCACTCCAGGTTGACCCATATCAGGATCAGTACAGTTTCTTTGCTTTTACTCTATGTGAATAAAGCAAGGCTGCTGGAGAGAAGTATGCTATCTTTTAAAAGCACAGGACACTTCCTTTATTGCCTAGAGGCTTCTGAAGGCCTATGTGAAGTTCTGCTGTGTTGCAGACCTGGGAGTGAACCCCTGGTAGTCTTTGGTCCCTTTCTGTCTGACAAGTCACTATAAACAGGTACTTGGCATTATCTGCTAGGGTTGGTGGTCTGATGTCATAGCAGTAAGAAGAGTGGTAGGATGGTGAATAAGCATGGAGAGAGCCAATGTGAGACTGGTAGAGGCTTTAGGCAGATGCCAAGACATGTCTTTCCTTCCCTTTTTGACACTTTGTGTTGTTCCTTATTGAACGTCCATCAATCCACCATCCTCAATGTCCCTGGCACTGGCTGCTTATCCCTGAAGACACCAAGGTCTGCTGGCCACAGTCTGAGAAAGGGCCAGTCAGTCTCTGTGTGTGTAGTGCAGCTGTCTGGGAGTACATGGGCAGTGCAGGGAGCAATGCAAAGGATCAGCATGGCCAGAGGTTATTCAGAGCAGCAACCTTCTCCTAGCTGCAGCTAACTCTTGCTCAACCTGCCATTCCATTGCAGGCCTGTGTTTCTGATTTCTGGGTGAGAAAAACCACCACAGCCACCTGGGAATGGATCTCTGCTCCCAGGTGGGAGGAGGGCAGTCAGGCTTCTGATGTACCCTTGCTATGATGTTGGCAAAACTGTCCCAGCATGGTCCATGGAGGTCTGTGTGCTGGTGAATACATGGCTACAAATACCTGTAAGGCTGGGAGGAGGTATATGTTTGCACATTTGAGTGACTCCTGGCAGAACTCTAAACATAAATGGAGTTGGAAATGCTGGCCCATTTAATGCTACTGCAATGATGCAGGTAGGTATCTCCTTGGGAGAACATCCCATAGATTAATTTATGGCAAAATAGTGAGTTACCTTTCTGAACATCACAAGGGCCTTTGCTGTGTTTCCTTTGCTTATTCAGTGTGCCAGAAGTACAGCATAAAGGCAACATTTGCAGGGTGTCCAGAGAGAATGCATCTATTGCATGAGACTTCTCTGTAGGTCCTTGGGCACTTGGCTGGTAAGTCCCATGTCAACCAGAAAAAGGTGATACCTGTCCCTGAACAGACAAAAATCAGTCAAGGGGATAAGATTCAAGTTTTGTACTTTCTCCCTCTACTTCCCTTCCAGGCCTTGGAGCCAGATCCATCTTCACGGGCAGCTAAACTCCTGTGAAATTCAAGGAGCTTTCAGAAGAGCTACTTAGGGGTTTAGATGCCTGGAATGGCTTTTTTGGATTCTCTTCCTCGCGTGGGCCACTTCCCACAGTGTATTTTGCCAGGATTCATCTCCCAGGAACCTACCATGCTTGAACATAGCTTAGAGGGGTTCCCTCTGCTTGGGATCCCCATGTGTATGTTGCATGCCTGTTGCTACTTGTCCGTATTTCTTGCACGTGTCTGTCGTGGGGGGCAGGGGTGGGTTCATGTTGGTATGTGTATTTATGCAGCCTGCACACATTTGTATGTGTGGTGCCACTGTGCTTAGGTGTTTGTACGCATGTGTTTGAGCTGAGACAAAAGCGATGGGAGCTGTGTGCTGCTAAAGCCAGGTGATGGTAGGTACCTGCAGGTAAATTGGCAACCCTCTTGCTCCTTCCTGGTACACCTTGGCGTGGCTGCTTTCTTTGGATTCCAGGGGACCAGATCTGAATCAGTGATGAGGCTGGGATGCAGACCCCTGTAGAGGGTTTGACTGCAGCATCAGAAACCCATTCCATGTGTTCATTCACTTCTGTGCTTCATCTACTGTGCATTTCCAAACCATTGTGCCACACTCATTACCTACTTTGGCCTTAACTGGTAGGTGGAGCAGAAAGACAATCACACCCTGACCAGTAAGGTCTTTTGGGAGAGGTCTGGTCAATCTGATCTGTGACTGTAACAAGAGACTCCCTTGCTATTCATTTTGCTGGCTCCTTGGGCGATGCAAGCACTGAAATTCCACTTGCGAGAAAACACTAGCCTGTCCTTTCTTGCTCTTGTGTCAGATAGACACACAAAAAAACTGAGCTGAGGTGAACTGGTCTCCCATCCCATTACCTGGAAGAACATCACTTTTGCTGCTTGGAGCTGAGGAGGGAGCTTGCAAATCCTACACTCTGGAGGGTTTCCATTTCTCCAGAGGAGATGGTGAAAAGGGAGAGTAGAAGGAAGTAAACTTTCTGCAGCCGTTTGCCATCCCATTCATTTCCAGGAGAGATCACGAGACTGCTAGCACCAGAGAGGACGACCTTCTGGGAGGGCCCTACAGCAACTGGCACAGCACTTTAACTGGCCAACTGCTGAACAAGACACTGCTGTCAGCAGCCAGAAAAGACAATCAGGACCCAATGAAGAGATGCCATGATTAGTCAGAAAAGGAAGGAGCAACATTTAGGGGCTAGGGCACTCATCATTTAGCCTATCTTAAGTCTGCTTAGCCAGCCCTTTAGTGCTGGTGTCACTGGGCCTGTTTGATGGTTTATTTTTCTTCATATATATGAAATGTAAGAGAATAATCTGTGGTCTCCAATGACTCATTCTGTCAGACCACTTCCATCCACTTCCTCTGCTTTCTTCCATGTCTAGCTGCTCTTTCCTCTCCATCAAATTGTATCCTGTGCTCTGCCAGGTTTGTCTTTTATGGAAGAGAAGATACATGTGTGTGAATGCTTGTACATGTGCGTGTGTGTATTTTAGATATTATTGCTATTATCAACATGCTATACACCTAAAAACTCCTAGCAAGCTGGAGCCTTCAAGAGGTGCTGTAGGAAATGACCTTCCCACTGGACAGCAGTCAGTGTGGAGGTTAGCACAGAAAGCTGCTAGCTTTGGAGGCCTCTGCCAGTCTGGTTGCTTTTCCTATCTTTGGAGCAGGCTGTCTCTCACCTGAGGTCAGAAACACAGCAAACTGCTCTTTTTAGCTTTGCATTTTCAAAATTTCTAACATTGAGTGGGGGGGGGGGGAAGGTTTATTGTTTAGCTGTTGATTTATTTTGTATGTTTGTTTGTTTGTTTGTTTACACAGTCCTTTTAGTGGGCGCAGGGAGGTGTTTTCAGCAATACAACTTTCCGAGACCTCAGTTCTGTGCGGTTATTGTTTGTATGGTTCAGCTGTATTTGGGGTCTTTCCTTTGTACATGTTTTTCCTGAATGGCAGGGCTATCTTGAAACGTCTCTTTGCCAGTGACCAAAGCACCATCTGTAATTGGAGGTGAGGCCTGGTATATAGTGGAGGCAGCAGCCTTTCGGGAAGTAGCTTTTCACTGACTTCCCTGTGGAGTCACAGAAGACAAAATATTTAATTGTTGCACAAGTGGGCTTTGGAGATTTTTGTTGTAGTTGTGGGGGTTTTTTTGGTGGTTTTTTTTTGGTACTCCCTCTCTTTCCTTCCTTTTAAAATGTCTCTTTTCTTCCCTTAAAAAATGTTAAAATGTTTCTCCAGTGAGCTTTGGCCATTGCACCAAAGGCTGTTGCAAGGCAGGGAGCCTGTCTGACCCTTGGGTCCTGCCCTCCTGAAGCCGTGCAAGATTTCCAGGTGAGGATGGAATAGGCAGTTTCCATGGCCATTCTTTGGACAAGACCCCTGCAGCAGAGGGGTCTGACCCAAAGGGAATGGTCACCCACTGCTGATCATCCTCTAGTCTGCGTGGGCTGTGGATCAGGCTGGAGGGCAGGCAGGGGAAGATGGCTCACTGACCCTTGCACAGTCCTTCCCACACTGGAGCAGGAGCCAGGCATGTAGATCTGCAACAGGGACAAATGAATGACCCTGAATGGGCCACAGGTCTTCAGCCTTGTCTCTCCTGACCTGTTTGCAAGTGGGTTGGAATGACTCTGAACTTGGACAACATCATTCAAGGCTGAGCAGAGTCTCACAAACCATGAAGTATGAATTAGAGGTGGTGCATGGGCAGCTGGCCAGCTCTCAATATCATGACACCTAAGGGAAAACCCAGCACTTTCATCCTTTGGCACTTGGAAGTGGCTGAGGACAGCAGTGGAGGACTGTTGTGTCTACTAGGGTTGGGGCAGGTAGCGTCTCTAGACCTGTCACAGGTCAACTTCAGCTGTATTTGCTTTCTAACTAATGTGCATTTACTTTGGAGAGCACCTTTGGTAAGCTCAGTCTATCAACCAAAAGAAAAAGAAATACTCACCTCTAGTCTAAGTCTTCTACTGCCCAACACTGCTACCTCCTCTTCTCTTGAGCTGTTGGTACCTTTTGGTGAACCTGGCCACCCATCAGGCTGTTGAACACAGCAGATATATCCTATCCGCTTCTGAGACCATCTCTGCCTAAATTTTGCCTCCTCTTCGCACCCTTTATGCATGCATATGTGTGTGCACATGCACACACACACACACACACACACACGCCCACCTCCAGCCACTTCACTGGTGAAAATCAGAGCCACAGAGACATGAGTGCCAAATGACTTTTTATTTCTCAAGTAAATGATATAAAAAGTTTTGTTATTTTTCTTTTTTTTTTTTACATATGCAAATGTAAAAGGGAACCGACAGTGAATTGGTGGTGGTGAGAGGAAATGGGATGTTTTGTAACCCTAGCTGCAGTTAAAAAAAAAAAAGAAATAAAAATACATTAAAAATATTTAAAAAACACAAAAAGGAAAAAAAAACTTGAACTATTTTGGAAATATTGTGAATAATTTTTTGATATAAAAACTAATTTTTATGTAGCATGAAAACCACCAAAATAAAATGATCAAGAATAAAAGCTGTGCAAAGGGTGTTTTTGTTTAGTTACTGAGGGAAAAGAAGGAAGAGAGAAGCAGTGGTGTATGAGAGAGAGATACTGCAGTCATGGCTTTTACAGTGAGATTCACAATACATAATGTTTTTCTTCAGTCTTGGTATTCAATCTTGGTAGCTGGAATCTTGTGATTATGTAAAAAAAAGAAGGAAAAACCACAACTCATTCTATATGAAAAGATTTTTTTATCTGTGATTGCTGGGAAGAAAACCTTGAAAATAAGAACAGAATGAATCCCAAGGACTCAAAAAACCAAAAGGCAAATTGAAAATGGCCATGAATTGCTTTTGAGTGTGGCATTCATCATGATTTTTTCTTCTTGATTTTAGATTGTTGAGTAGTTGAGGTATCAGTAGTGGGAAGCAGGTACAAAGGAGGTAAGACATTAACGAAGGACTGAACAAATTCTTTTTTTTATTTGTAATGTGAATTATGGGAGTTAAAGCAGGGGCTCTTCACATTTCCTTCTGAGTAAAAGAATAAGGTAGTGTCCTTTTGCTGGATATATTGGTGCCATTCTTCCCTCTTAAAAAAAATTTTACTCCTCCCCCCCGGTTTACTAAAGGAAGCAGACTGCCTCTGCAAATTCCAGACAAAACAGTGTGTCATCTCAGCATTCCAGACCCTCTTAGAAATGATGGCTGTGCTTCTCTGCTCCCCTGAAGGTGGTGAGGTATCAGTGCTCCTTATCTCCTCTGAGGGCTCTGATTCCAGGTGCTGGAGTACTACATTGCCTTTGAGCAGGTGCTAGCACCCACCCCACCCTGCTGTGGATCAAGGTGGCTCCTCAGCACAGACTGTGAGTCCTTCTTGCCCGGAAGAGAGGAGATGCTGGTTTCTGGAATGGTCAAGGAAAGTTGGTAGGTTGCTCTGTTCATTCTGTCCTGAAGGTTTTCCACATGCCTGAGTGAATCAGATCTGCAAATGAATTTCAGCTTCACTCCCTCATGCCCCCATCTCCCACACAATCACTAAAACATTGCCCCACCAACTAGCAGGGACCTTCTCTGATGCTCCTGTCCTTTTTGTCTGGATGTCTTCTACACTGTAGACTGGAAGATAACAGGGAAATAGTGTACCGTATAGCATAAAATAAGCTATGAAATAAATTGTGTTCAGCACTGACTGAGAAGTCTGAAAAAAAGTGAAGTCTCAGTATCAACCTAGGCCACACCTCTAGCAGTGTGCTAGGAAAAAGAATCCTGGATAGAAATCTTGTCTTGTGCTCAACTCAATATAGACTTGGGTGAAGTAGATAAGGAGGACCTGAAGGCAATGATGGTGTCAACCAGCTAGACTGGTGGGTTCTTGAGTTCTGAGCCAGGTATGAAAGAGGATCCATGGGAACATTACCTCTTGGTGGAAAAAAGAGGGGGACAGTCCTATTATCATAAAAAAGACCAAATCCTGAAGCATCTTCTTGGCCTCTGTGGGTCCTAGTTAGCCTGTTTCTCCCTGTTGCCAATCCCTATGCCATGCACTATCTGTAATTGCTTTTTGACTCCTACAGGGAAGAAGAGACTTTGCTTTATTAAGCTTTTCTCATTATTAGCTACAAATCTAGGCTGTTCCTCCAGTGAGTATCTGGCTATTTACCATTCTTCCCACTTCTTCTGTCTGCTAATCCCATCCTTTTTGCCCTTGTGACCTCCCGCACCTGCATGTTAAGAAAAAGGGCCCTTTATGGGAGTCTCCTTTGTGTCCTTCAGTGATTTATGAGGGCAGAGAAGTCATTACACACAAGTTAGGGGTATTGCTTATCTTACTTTGCTCAAGTACCTTGTAGATTCCACCTGCTTTCTTACAAAGAATATGGTATCTTCCACCTGTGACCATTTTGCACTAGCTCTGCATTTGTTACTGGTGGACCCATCCAGTGGACCAGAGTTAAAGCAGACATTTGGAGAATGCTCTGAAGATTCAGATTTCCAAGCATAATGTCTCAGACTCTAGAACCAGGGCTGTGGCAACGTGGTTTGCTGGAAATCGAGCCAAGGGCCATTCTACTCCAGCCTGTGTGCTTGCTCACCTTCCCTTCACTGGTATGAAGCAGGAGGCTCATCTTCCCTTAGACCCACAGGGCCTAATGACAAAGTGAAACAGCTTTCATTCTTCTCACCTTGTCTCTGCACCAAACTGCTCAGATATCAGGTCTTTCAGGTAGACATTCAAGCATGCCAGAGGGAGGACAGAACTCCTGCCAGTCCATAAGTACAGCAAAGGCAGGAGTCTGGAGGTCTGGAGCACATAAGCCTTGAATACTCTTGAAATGTCTCTGTTAATGAGCGCTGCTGGGTTTGTTTGCCCTCACAGATTATTTGTGTCACCACCAAAAAGCCAAGATTGTGTCAGCGAAAACCAGATATTCAATGTGTCTTTTTGACATTTGAACAAGGGATTAGGATTGTAGTTACACAAAAGGCATCTCCAAAGGGGTATTTCCCATACCTGGGGAAGATTATCAGATGTTATTTACTCATTGAAGCAAACAATTAGGCTTCTCTTAGGCCTTTCACACGTAAGGACTTTTCCATGTAATGAAAGCACTTCCCCAGGTTCTGGTCCTTTCCTGCACAGAGATACTCCTTTTTCAGCTCTGGAGGCTGAACCTTGCTGTGCTAAGATACAGGTAAAAGCACACTATTTGGAATGAAGAGGAGCTAGTTGTAATGAACCAGCCACTTCTTCTAGCTTTGCCGCTCCACATTACTTAGGAACTAACTGTTCAGGTGTTCTTCCTCCTCAAGCCACTTCAAGACTTTCTCTCTGTGCTGCAGTGGCGACTGAATTTGCTGTCCCTGCTGACCTTCCCCATTTTACATGCAGGGTGTGAGGGCTTCGTGGCTGCTTTCTTATCTGAGGCATTCAATTAAAACTGGAGCAGCATGATGCTTTGGAGCTGTCTCTGTGGCCCTTTGATTAGCTGTCCTTGCTGGGGAGGCAGGACACCAAGGAGCCCTGCCAGCTGCAAGGTGAAGCTTTGGGCAGGCGCTTGTCCTTTGGCAGCGGACGCGCACTGGAATGCTGAGTGACTTACACCGTGTGCTCGCCACTCCTTCAAGGCTGCGGTGTAGATTCACATCAAAGCAGAAAAGAAGGAATTGGCTTATTCCTTCTCTATTTCCTCAGCTCCCAAGGGAAAATTTCCTGGAAAGGAGAAAGGGAAGGTTTACCCCTCACTTGGAAACTCTGGCTGTTGTCACTCTGCGCACAGCAGTGGTACAATAAGGCAGATCTTTGACTGGTGCTCAAAAACAGCCTCTGGGCATGTTTCCACTTGGTTTTTTTTGAGGGAATAGACTAATTCCTGCCACGGAGGGCAGAGTCAATTTCTTCACCCCCTTGGTCTCAAGGGATGAGCCCTGAGTCCAAAGTCTCAATCACTTAGCACTTGCTAGGCTCTGTTCAAGTTCTCCATGTACACATCCTGGACCTAGAGCACCCCAGGCAACCCCAGATGTGAGCCATCAGCACTGCATGTTGGGAAAAAATAAACAGTTTGCATGTTTGCATCGCATACGGAAGGATTTTTAAAAACATACAAGAAATTTCTTAAACCCTATCTTATTGAAAGCCAATAGTGCTTAGTTGCTCAGATGCCTTTAGAAATTTCCATTACAGAAGCTAGAAATGTTTATTCTTTTTAAAAATCTCTTCATGAAGGGGCTGGAGTATTTAATACTGAGGTAAATTAATTGAGTTCTCCTGAGCCTAAAATACTGTGATATTAATCTCAATGACCAACTAATCCTGGAGGATGCCCTGGGTTGAGCTGAGGATATGAAGATCCCTGGAGAAGATGCAGAAGTTCCCTCCTCAGTAGCTCCTGTCACTGAGGGGGAAGTAGGTAGCATGTGGGGCAGGATTTCATCAGAAAGGTATGCTTGTGGATGCACATTGAATGCAAGCAGTAACTGGTGGCTTCAGGGGTAATTTTGTGTTGATCAAAATAACTCCACCTCTCCTAACAACACTATTGCTGTGGAGTTGGACCGTGTCAGTAGCAGTCATTAATTTGGGAAGCAGCAAGTAAAGTGAAATGCTGTGCCAGCAGGGTGAAGCCCTGACATAAAATTGATCAAAACATTTAGGTCCTTTTTCCAGACAAGATTTGTCCATTTGATGCTTCACTCTGCCACAGTCCTTACTTCAAAGAGTTTGCAATTTTGATGCTAAACTAAAATACTTTAATATTAGCATTTACATTAACAAGTAAATTGACAGATGCCATAGTTTACATATATTATGCAAATATCCGGAAATCTTGCATGCATTTGCATCTAATTTTCTTGAGGTTAAATGAGACATACATTTTATAGGGGAAATAATTGAGGCATCCAGGCGCGATAAACCAGGTGACTTGGTATGACTTGTATGAACAGGGATAAAGACTAGGAGCAGAGGAAAAGGACATCTGACATTTTCATTTGGAAAAGTATTATGTTCATGATTGCTATTTGGAGAAAGCATTAAAGTATTATGTTCATGATTGCTATTTGGAGAAAGCATTGTAGCAACTTCCAGGGATGCAGTCAGCAATAGTGCAGGAAGTTTTTGCTGGGAGCCTTGATTTGGGATGTGGACAGGCCTCAACCTAAAAGGCAGAGCCAGTCAGGGCCTCAGCCCTGTTGGGGTTTTTTTGTTTTTTTTTTTTGTTTTCAAGATCTGAAAGAGTTACACTCATCTCTTTGCAGCATGGTGCACACATCACACAGCTGAGATTCCCCCATGCTCTAAGGTGATTAGGTTTTCCTACACAGGCAGGGGAGCAGTGAGAGGTGAATCTGGGATCCACTCAGGAGCAAGCCACAAGACCCCAGAGTCTCCACTTCAGTACCTGGAAGGATGTTTTCTTCTTCTTACATTTCTGGAAATCATGAAGGGATGACAGCATGCCCAGGGTAATCAACATCTGCTTCAGGTGAGTTTGGTGAGAAATCTTGATATTCTGGCAGTGCTCTTGTTTTCCAGCTTCATTTCACTTCCTCAGTTGGGCAAAGCCTTGAGGATGCTGTAACTTATCCCAGCCCCGGACAAAGAGAACCTGAACCATAAATTGTGATTGCTCTGTGCATTTTCAATTAGCTCTACTTTTACAGATAGCATGGAAAAGTGCATGTATGGACCTAATCCAGAGAGGTGCTGAACTGTAAATGCTCTCTGAGTATGTGTGCAGTGCACGGGGCTCAGCCTCTGCTGCCAGCTTGACCTAATTTCTGTCAGCTGAAACTCTGCTAAGATTCAAAATACAACTCATTTCCCTTCTTTGGAAACATGCACATCAAGGTCTTACTGTACTCCTCACAAATAGTCTTGAGCATCCCTTTGCTGCTTTTGTCAGGCTGCTACAAACTTTCAGCATTTACAGGGAGACTGCCAAAATATTGTATAGAAAATATTTCCCTTTTTTTGGTTCCACCAGTGTGCAGTAACACCTCAGACTGTCACATTGGAGAAGCTTCATCAAGAACCTCTTTGTATCATGCAAAGTGCTCATTCATCTTGGCAACTCTTCATGAATTTCATCCAAGACATCCTGGTCTGTTTGAATAGT
This sequence comes from Zonotrichia leucophrys gambelii, assembly GCF_028769735.1. Classification (NCBI taxonomy): domain Eukaryota; kingdom Metazoa; phylum Chordata; class Aves; order Passeriformes; family Passerellidae; genus Zonotrichia; species Zonotrichia leucophrys. The sequence goes on along the minus strand of NC_088170.1, from coordinate 36,425,304 downwards.
GACTGAACTTTCTGGCCAACTATTTCTTGGGCATTGCTTTCGAACCTTGAAGGATGGTTTCAAGTGCAAACAAACATGCAAATGGACAGAGGCTGACCCAGCTTCCTTTTGTTTTCAAAAGTCTAGGGTGATAAAAGCAGCTTTCTTAGGGTTACAGGTCAGCTTAGTTCAATTTGCAGCCTAATTAATTGCTCCAAAATTGTAGGTCTGTCTTGCCAGAACCCCTTTAAATTATGCATACTCCTACTTACACAGTCACTGCCACTTTTCAAATATTCAAGGGATCCTTACATTTTGGAAGGTTTACTCTCTCCAGGGAGAAGGCAGTGTTTTAAAAAGAAATTGCTGACGGATGAAGTAGAGCTTACATGACTTGTATCAAACAGCAATTTGAGTTCTCAAGAACATGTTTCTTGGACATGTAGATTTTACTCATTTGCATTTAAAGGACACGTGACACAGAACACTGCTTTCTCATCCGGTAACATTATCATCTAGTGACATTAACTTAACGGTTAATGTCAAGTTTTTATTAACATTTACAAGCACATTGGGAGATTAATTTGTTTACTTGCATTATGCAAAACTGATTTAAGATCGTGGTCTGCATTTACACACATTTACATAGTGTTTCCTGATTAATACATTATAATACACACAAATCATGTGGAAATTGCAGGCTCACATCTGCAACATAAACTTCATTCTCTGTCGTGTAAAATTTGACTTAGCTGGCAGACCTTTTCCAGCAGGTTGCAGTTGAAGTCAGAATATTGTAAAGAGGGAAGGAAGAATTGGGATCCGAGGTGGATTTTCTGTGAAGCCTTTCCATAGTGCCTGTTACTTGCCAAAGCCCTGCAGTCACGAAACAGAAGGAGAGGGTGCCAAGGTTAGCTGGCAGCAGGATGAGTCTCTTGTAATGGAACCTGTGGAGCTGGAGTTGGGCTCCTGTGAACACACAGTGACTTTAGACTGGGAGTGAAATGGGTGAGCAGCGAAAGGAGCCGGCGGGAGGGAAAGGGGCAGCAACCATTGCTGCCAATTGTGGATCTGCGTGAAGGGGCTCAGCTGGGTGCAGCAGAGACCCCCGAGGCTCTCCCTCTGCTCCTGGTGCACCTTTGGCTGGAGATGCCCAGGGCTGGCTGGCGTGGGAGGACCAAGGGAGGGTGTGGGGAGAAGGGCAGAGACAAACACCGAGCTCCTGCTGTGGGCTGAGACAGGATCCAGAAAGGCAGCACCCTGTGCTGAACAAAGGGGCAAGGGGACACTGGGGATGCTTCCCCAGGGTGGCATCTTCCTAAGGGAACGCGCAGTCGAACTCAGGCTTGCCTCACCTCTCCGAGGCCCGAATCCTACAGTCTCCTCTCCGCCTGTCACAACCTCATTCTCCTCTCTCCTACACCCTCACCCTCCTCCGGTTCTTCTTTCTGTAAATAACTCTTTCTGATTTTGGACAAGCAGGGATCAACAGATTCTGGAGGGGGGTGGGGAAGACACTTGTTTCAGGTTTGTTTTTATTTTTTCCCTTTCTCTCTTGAATTTTGGGTGTTTGAACTTGAAAAAATAATATCTATAAATATAAAAATATATGTATTTAAGCAAATGGATTTCATGGACAGCTATGAAAGGAGTTAATTTTTTTCCCCTTTGATTTCACTTGTTTCTCATTGGGGTTTGTTTTTTGGGGAAGAGGTTTTTTGTGAACTGTTCAGATTTCCAGTTAAGCATTGTTTAAAGGATGTGGAGAAAAAAAAAAAAGAAAAAAAAAGAAAAATCAACAAAAACATGAAAACCTTTGTGATGTACAAAACCTGTAAATAGTCAAAGATACTTTCTCTTTTCTAACAACAAATTATTTCTGTCACTTTATATTCAAAAATAAAGAAATGTACCACAGAATATCAGGGTTAAAAAAATTGGAACCCATAATCAGAATATTTTCTTTGTTGTCTTTGTTCATTTGGTTCTTAACTTGGAGGATGCCTGGGAATTTTGCTGCATGAGTGAGTGATGTTTTAAAAGCCTGAAATGGTGATGAGCTGAAATTAGGATGACAATGTCACTTGAGAGAAACTCTTGCCCTGGTGCCCACTATTAGCTGTGGGTTGAGGCTACACTCCTGGGGTTGGATGATGAGAGTGAGTGGATGAAGGAGCCTGATCATATTCCTGAAACACAAACAATACTGAGGCAGAGACAGGAATGGGAGAATGTCTCAGTGGGTTGAATCTCCCTTTATACTGCCTGAAAATGTTTCTGGGGGTTGCACGATGAAAGCCACCATGAAGCTGATATCACTGCTAACCAGCCTGCAAGGCTTTGGAGATATCTTGAACCCCTCCTGTCAGCCAGCAAATGACAAGGCTTTGGCACACGGTTTATATAAAACAAAGCCCAGACTGTGACTGTAGACGAGTGGCAAAGACAGGGGTGGCAAAGATGGTATGGAAGTCTTCAATGGTGTCACCTTATCTGGGCATCAGTCATTAATCACAACCCCAAGACTACAGGAAAGTTGAGGGAAGGAGTTGATCTTTGCAGAGGTTACCCTGGTCCAAACAATGGAAAAGGCTCAAGAGGTTATTTATAAAGAAATGCTAAGAACTGACATGTTTTGGAAATACAGAGCTGTGCATCACCTTTTATGGTGAGAGGGCAGTCAGTTATTTTTAGGGGAGCTAAAAATAAAGAAAATGGACTGGCTGAGTTAGTCAGAGGATGCTAGACTACCTGTGGGGTGCAATTAAAAGTGTGGAACACGGCAGAAACACTCAGATGCACCAAGCCAGATTCAGAACAGGAAATGCAGCATTCAGCCAAGAAGCTTATAGCAGCTGACACAAATTAAATGTTAGTAAATGAAGATAATTCATAAGGTGAGCAAAACTGTGAACCAGGGAAAGAAAATCTCCAGCTAGTAAACATGAAGGTAAATAGGATTATATATTCACAAGCCCATGCTTATTGAAAATCCGGAAAATAGATGTTAAGTACTAATGATGAGAGATAAGTCAATAATAGCACAGGAGAGGCTGAAAGGATCAACACCCAGTTTTGATATGAAGCTGGAGAGACAAATGGGTCATTACCCATGTCTGCAGTGCTGTTCATCACCAGAGGAAGTGGGACATTACCTGGGGCCCAACGAGGGGTGCAGCTCCAGGCCCCCACTGTCACACCCTGAAATACCTGCCCCGTTCCCTCCCCCAGTAAGTCACTGGGTTTGCTGCAGTGAAATGACTCAGCTGCTGCTTGTGTGGATAGCCTTGTGACAGTGGTTCTTCCCAGCCTCAAAATCCACTGGTGCACTTGTGACCTTAATGATACCAGAGGGCCAAAAAAAGGTGAATATTGGGGTTTTGGTTTTCAGTCTCAAACCATGTGTGAATATAAGGTACTCACCTTTATATTTCTGAGTTCCAACAATATCAGTCTGATGAGTAATAATTACTTTTTTGGCAGTGGCTTAGTGCAAAAATGAAATGTGATTTTTGGGCCAATTCTGCCAGCACCTGATATTTTTTGTTAAGAAAACAAAATTCTGTATTCTGGGTCTGGAATGGAGCTGCATTAATTCCCACTCAAATGCAAGATACTTCATCAAAATTGGTCAACTTCCAACTCTTAGCTGAAATACCGTATAGTTTATTCAAACTTTATCTCTTTGCCCGGGTTCATGTGCCAGAAGCAGGCAGGCATTTCACTAGATTGCACCTGCTAGCCAGAACAAAATCTTGGCTGGAGGTGCAGGGGAAGCTAATGGTTTGAAAGTTTTAGTGTTTTGAGCTTTTATCTTTTCAAAACAGAAAGATTTTGTACCTTTTCAATACCATTCTAAACATTTACTCCTTTTTTCATTATTGAAATTTTTAATTGACAGGTTCTGCTTTCAAGATAGAAATGTTTGCCAATTTAATTTCAGGTTTGAAAATATTCACCTTTTGGCCAAGCTGCACACTTGAAAACTCCTAATCGACTACAAATAATCCAAACAGAAAAATAAATGGAGTGTGTGAGAGAAAAGTAAAGATAATCATCAAAAGGGATTGAAGAAGGATTCGAACAGTAGAAAAGTATTTCTCAGGGTTTTTTTACTTCTGTAAATTTCACTGAAATAAAATCCAACCAGAACTTTTAAAATGGCTCAACTGACAGTGCTTTAGCTGAAGCAAATGATTTTTAAGAGGCCTGGAGATGCTATCAGTGACTGGGAGAGCAACTGAAAAATCAGATTCCCTTTCTGAATCTCCCAGATGGACAACAATGTGCTGAAAGTGGGAAGAATTCGATTAACTTTCCTCTCTAGATTTTCTTCTTACTTTCACCTCAGCCACAATCTGGTGACCTGGGACTAGGTATGAAAAAGTGAGTAAAAATGTGTAGGGAAATAATCACATTATCATTGCTCTTATGGTACTCAAGTTTGACAAGTATAGGTTTATTCTGATGCCACCAGCCCTTACTGACACCTTTGGTTCTTTGAATAGCCAAGGTTTACAGAAAAGCTTTTAAACACAGCACAGGAACACAGTGATAGAAAAGAGCTATTCCCTGCTCCACCCAGGATCTGCTACCCTCACCCCTTAGGTGGGGATGCATCTCCCTAACAGGGACACCCTACCCAGTATCTAGCAGGGGATATCTCCAAGCCTCTTTCCTGCAGGCAGAAGGCATTTCTCAAACATAGGCTATGCTGGCCCGAGGCCTGTGTAGGAGGCACAACTGCCCTTGGAAGAGCATTTCTTTTATAATTGTTCAGATGATTGGCATTGGAGTGTAAGTGTGTGTGTCTATGTGTGTGTGTGTATGTTTAGGGGCCCACCTAAGTTTTAGGGGTTCAAACCTCAGCTATATGCTTAGGTTTTTGCTGGCCCCTAGACTCTGTCTAGCCAATGGACTATAGAAAACATTTACATCCTCTCCGAAGAGGGATCTCTTTTGGCTCAGAGAAATCTCCCACCAAACTCATGGTCTGGAAAACATCTGCTGGGAGTTTGGACCCATGGACATCTTCAGCAGAAGACAACTAAGGACAGACCAACCAAAGCCCACTGCTTGTGTTTAATTGGAGATGGCAGACATGGCTGCGGGGTAAATGCCTCCCTTACAGGTGAGTTGCACTGAGTGACAGGCCCTGAGGACAGAGGTGGGATTGGAATTCCCTCCTGGCCAAGTTCTTTGCTGTAGGGTAGCTGAAAATGTCAGGCACAGAGGAGGGGAGGGCTGAGTGATGTAAAATGGGAGCACAAGGAACTGTAATGAACTCTATTGTCTGAGGCATCTCCTGGCAGCCTGCACTCAATGGCAGATCAATAAGCAGCAGAGTCAGAAAATAATGTATGTCTTTGGGGGAAAAATGTAGCTGAAATCAAAGGTACTTATGATTGCAATGGCTGACATTGTCTGCAGTACAGTGAGAGTCTCCACATGTGTGTCCCAGAACTCAGTCACACTGCCATCCTTCAGGACATAATCCCTGGCACCCTCCCCATCACTGACAGTGCAGCTGTAGTTGAGAAGGACCTTTGCTCCTGCACTTGCCCAGGGCACCAGCTCTCCCCTGCTGGGTGCACCATGTCTGGTGGCTGTCCCTCAGAATTGCTGGCAAATGGACTCAAAGGATCGGGAGCGGGCAGGCTTCCAACACCTCCTGTGCTGTGTGCAGTGCCTTCCACCTTCCTGTTTGTGCCTTTGCAACATTAATCCCAAGCTATGCAGAAATATGGTTGCCCCAGGAGAGGTCCTGTGCCAGCAGCCACATCCTCCAGCGCAGGGTGAGGGGGATGAAATCTCTCCATCACGTGCCAGCAGTGAAATTACCAGAGCAAAGAGGGCCCCTTTCTGTACCAGACAAACAGGAAAGGTTTAGCAAAGCAATTAAAATATATAAGTGTCGTCCCCAACCTCTACTATCCTGGGCTGCCCTCTTCCTTGAGTGGCCTGAGGGATGTGAACCCTTCAGTCTTCATTATTCTCAAATTAGGAAGGCTTATTAGAGGACCCTAAAGCAAAAGTCATCACTGCGGTGCCTTGCACAGGATAAAGCCTCATTGGGAGAGGCAAACAGGATCCTGCAGGAAGATCTATTGATGTAAGAAGCACACACTACTTTCAGTCAGGAGTGAAAAAGAAGACTGAGGTTGTCAGTCAGCTGCAATGTTGTGCTTCCCCTCTTGTCCCTCCATTTTCTGCCGCATGAGCTGTAAATAAAGTGCTGTGCAAGTAGAGAGCTTACAGGTCCGTGTGAATTGCTCCCTGGTGTCAGCTGCACAGGGGTGTTTTCTGCATCTAAGTCCTGGTGAGCCCTCTTCTCAGCTGGTGTAACATTAGCACAAATGGCTACAAGAGCATGAAGGACAGTGGTGCCTTGTACTTGAACGCTGTGTTCAGTCAGAGATTGGATCCTGGCTGATTTAGCAGGGCCCTGGAAAATTGCATTCAAAAGCATGATGTCCCATGACAATAGGACCAGGGTGACCCGGAGGGGGCTGTGCTGGCTTGTTCCTGCTCTGGGAGGAAAGTTGTGCTCAGCTTTGTGTCCTGTGACTCAATTTGCTACAAGCATGTTCAAACATGATAACGTTGTGTAGTATAGAAAAGGACAGTGTCCTGGCCCTGTTCCAGCTTGTATAATTAATTTCTTCTTATCTAAGAATTCTACCTGTAATTTTGAATGAGTGTGGATGGATTTTTTCATCTTTTCCCAACTACAGCTTCAAACCACCAACTTCTTTTTTTTTCCTCCTGTGACTTCTTAAACATTTTGTGTCTCCTTTACATACGTGTATGCATGCATATTTATATCCTTCTTTATATCTTTTGTGTTGTTTTGCCAACAAAAGCTGTAATTCACTTCACTTAAATTATCGTGTGATCGTGCAATGTGCTATATGGGGCTACATGCAATAATATCCTGTCAAGAAAACAAAAAAGATTGAGCATCCATATATTGAAAATACCCTGAACTATCCAAATCCCCCAAAGACTGACTGCTTATTACTGCATAGTGCTCCTTGCACCAGTTATCTGAATGCTGTTCTTTATTCAGCAATCAGGCACATACTCAGCACTGCACATGCATTTGGAAATGTCTGAGCTCAGGAGATGCAATCAGAAAAATATTCTTGTGTGAGATGATACCTATTCTTTGCAGAAATATTTTTTAGCTAACAATGTGGAGAAAAATGACTGTCCCAAAATTACCAAAAATCCTTGGTTTAGTGCCTGACTGAAGGGTTCTTGTATGTGCTTTCTTACTTGAGCCCTGCCATGGGGAACTGCCTACTTTAACCCATTCATAAGAGAGGAGGAACGCAGCAGCTTGGGCATGGCAGAGGTGCTCTGCCCCACTCTGCAGGGCAATGTGCTGTGTAGGTAACATAGCCAACCCTGAAACTGCTCACATTAACATATTTGCAGTGTGAATTGTAGTGTTAAACACTTCTAGTGAGGAGATGCTTTGTTTGACTGCAAATGAGACATGCCCAGAAAGTGGCGTTTGCTTGAGCTGTCAGGGTGCTCTCCCAAAGCACTTGGATGTGTCCTTCTGTACATCCCTCCTTTCATCTCTGATGCCAGGTTGTGTTCACCTCAGTGCCTGGGTAGCAGTGACTGTGGGAGGTGGTTGTGTGCTAGAGGTGAGTGAGATGGTTTCTGCATGTGTGTTCTTGCACACTTTGAGCCAGCAGAATGGCCATTGACCCTTTTGGAGGCGTGGTAGGTACTTAGACTCAATATTCAGCTTGTGGAGGGTGTCATCAATGGCACGGCAGATCCCACCACCGGGCAGATGTGTGAGGGAGAGTTATTCAGTAGGGCTGAAGAGTGCAGGTATAGTGTCCACAGCTGGCTTCCTTAGCCTGTGGACAGTGTTGAGAACTAGTTTGACAATGATGTCACTGCTGGTGCTGGGAGCAAACAGCTTCAAGCATCTCTCCCAAGCCCTGTCTCCTTCCCTGTGTGCATCACATAGGGAATGAAGCTGTAGCTTTTCTCTTCACCTGCCCAGTGTTCCTGCTGCTCTGCTCACACCCACAGAGATGTGTGTGGTGATGTGCTCAGTGCAAAGGCAATGTGAGTGTGCTGTGCTGGGTGACTGACTGTCTGAGCCAATTCCTCAGTCAGCAGTGCCTGTGTAACTAACATGGCATTTTGACGGCTGTTCAGCCCTCACCAGCTAAGCTGTTTCAACACCCTGTCACCATGTGTTGCCAGGTGCTTGTAAAACAAGCAGAGGTGTGCCCAGACCAACAGAAGAATAAACACAGGAAGGAAGGAAGAAAGGAAGGGTATAATTAATGAGGAGTGCAGAAACCATAGAGGTCCAGTGAAGGGCAATTCAAGTGATCCAAAGCAAGAGGGGCTGAGGAGCTGTCCGGGGCTGAGCAAGGAGCTGATGCATGGTGGGGCTAGGGATCTGCAGACCAAAGTGTAGGTAATAAACTGGTGCATGATGAATGATCAGGAACGGGCCAAAAGACACTCCAAACCAGCCTAGTACAAGTGAGGAAGTCATAAAGGCTACATGCTTTTCCTTTTTATAGATTGGAGGCACTCACATTTCTCACCCTGCAATTAATCAGTCCCTGGGATTTGTTCTTTTTGCATACATCAAATATATATAATGTAACAGATTTTGTGGAAAGCCAGGCAGGTATTTATTAACAGCAAGGCTCCTGGGCAATGTCCTTAGAGAGACTTGCAGCTGTTTTCCACATCAGTCCAGCTGGCTGGAGTTCTCATGGCTCAAAACACCCTTCAGAGAGGAACAGATTCATCAATTCCCACCTGTCCAGACCAAAACCACTGTCACAGTACAGCACAAGGAATGGTAAATGTACAGATTGGACATTAACGTAGGAGTGTTGTACCTCAACAAGAACTTGGTTGAAATTTACCAAGAGCAAATCAAAAGCATAAATTATTCTATAATAGGATGAGAGATTTTCCAATTACAGGTAGTGTAGAGCTCAGGTAGGGAAAAAAAACTACTGCCTTCCCTGCTGGTGTGTCTTAGGCCACAAGAAAGACAAGCTGCAGAAGAAGAAGGGTCTCCTCTCTGAGGGATCCCTCAGGTGCATTCAGGTGAGGGGGATGAGTCTGAAGCAGCCCCCTAAAGCATGCTGGCTGTTGGTCAGGTGGCTGCTGTGTTATGTGCTACCTGCACATAACACAAATGGCACCTGTGTTACTGCTTCTTCACTGTGAATCCTGGAATGTCTGTGTGTCACAGTCAGTGTCTGTGATGTGATTCTGTCACTGCTGACAGTTACAAGAGGATGCTGTGGGTACCCTTTGCTGCTGGACCACCCACACCATGGTTGGGTAAGCCATGATGGAGGAAAGGTAGCTGGAGCAGAGGTGTGTATCTGCTCCTTACCCCTCCGTCTTACTCTAGGGTTTCTCTGGCCTCACACTTCTCTTTCTGTGATAGTTGAACAAGTCCTTGAGAGGGGCTAGGCAGTGGGGCACAGATTATCCTACTGCTGAGAGGTCAGGGAAGCAGAGCAGCTGCCAGGGCGCAGGTGCAAGGCTTGAGAAGGAGATCTCCACTCTGGTTCTCTATGTAGGCTCTCCTGCCTCTTCCCTGGCTGATGGGCTGTGCCTCCTCGGGCAGCCTTGCTGTGCCAGCAGCTTTTCACCATGTCTGGTGTGCAGGACTCATGCAGGAGGGATGAGCTCTTGTCTGTGATCATGCAGCAGCTAGCAGCTTACTGTGTGCTGAGGTTATCTCCAAAGGTGTGCCACAGCACAAACACAGTGTGAACTTCTTGAAATTAAACAATATGTTTTAGCCACCTACATCACACTTGTAAGTGCTTCTCTGGGGACTCAGTCCCTTGTGAGGCTTTTATCTTCCAGTGGAAGAAAAGCAGAACTCAAAAGGGTAGGCTAAATGTTTTTAGAAATAAACAGTCATACAAAACCACATGGGCACTCTTGGAAATTAATCCCAAAACAAAAGCAAACTCATGGAGTGGGTTAGCAGCTAGAGGTAGCTCTGCATGGGAATTCCTTGCCCTTGGGAGTAACATGGGATCTGTCCTCCTGGCAGGGTATATATGTGACCAGCTGGTAAGTGTTAGAGCTGCTTTTCCTATTTGGATGGATTTAGGCATTTTGCTTGCACTCCTCTACTGTTCTTACTTCAGCTGCATTGCTTTGTTAAATGCTGAAAGGTCCTGAATGGAAATACTGGAAGGGAAGAATATTACCAAGGGAACTGACACGTGGCAGGAAGTCCCCTGGCAAGTCTTCTTGCGACAGGCACAGAAGGAGCATGAGCCAGTTCCACACTCTCCTGTGTCCTTGTGGCTGCAAGGGTGGGGAAGCAGGTTTGTGTGTCTGCTCAAGGAGAGCTGCAGCAGGGACAGTGCAAACACACTAGTGACCAGTAGTATCTGCCATGTACACAGGTGATCCAGTCACTCAGCTATTAAAGTGAGGGGCTATGGATGTGCAGGAGGCAGAAATGATAGCAGGAGAAGTCTTGGCTTTTCTTAATCCTGTAGAAGAGGTGCAAAGGGGCCTTGAGACGAGCCTTTCAAGCTTGCTGCTTTCAAGCACAAGGAAATATCCGTGTGCCTGAAAAATCTCCCTGTTTTCCCACTGTAATATGGGAGTATAAGTGACTCCTCAGTGATACACATTCTGGTTCCTCTTTGTTAATGTGACATTCCGTTATTTCATTAAAACCTCTAAGAGCATATCAAGCCTGTAATCAAGAACTACTATAGAGATAATTTCAGTCCAGCCAACAAAAGTCAGACAGTGGGGAAAGGGCTTTATTCTGATCAGAAAACCATTCCTGGTTTACCAAACTTGTCCTTTCTGTGCACTTTGGCCACTGGCTTGTTTCCAGTAGGTGGAGAACCTCATTTCATGCCATGAAGGAGTGAGTTCTGCTGACACAGAGCAACATTACTGATGTTGTATGAGTCCTGGAGAAGGAGGTGCAATCTTCTGTTTCTCTCAGAGGGTATCTCTAGGGACATCTCAGTCATGCAACCTAGATGTGGGTGGCAGAGGTGTTTTACCAGTCAGCTTTTTCCTTTCTTTCAAAATCTGTTTGCCTTGCCCTCGGACCTTTGATCATGCTGGGATTTCATCAGTGGCTGGGATTTCATCAGTAGACTCATGCACACCTTCTATTTCAAACTCTATTGATGTAGTTTGTCTTTATACAAACATGTCATGGTCACTTTTGCCACATGCTCTCATTTAGTGGTTATGACACATCAAATTCTTTCTCATTTCTCTAGCAAGTAACAGTTTGACCCTCTTTTTAGAGAGGTCTTCTGTGTCTTCTGGCACACAGGTTTATTTTGTAGCAACTTCAGTATTAATTAATCTTGGATCCAAAAGCTTTTTAGACAATGGCAGAATTCCTGTTCAAGAATCTCTGAAATGGTGAATCTCATAATGTGCTTGCTGCCAGACATTTTGTTCTGTGCTAAGACAGATCACTTGAATCCAATAGGGCTTGATGTATCCAGCACTCTTGTCATTTGTATGGATTTCTCGTTTCCCCTATTTGACTCTGCATTGATGGTGTGCTTGGAACGACATATCCAAGAGGAGCACACAAATGAATCAGTGCTTATTAGGAATGCACCCAAAACTTGGTACAAAACCCCCGCAATTTTTTACTTCTATTAACCCTCATTCCTTGTTGTGCAAAGCTTGCTTCATAGAAATGAGAACAGCTTTTTCCCATTTCATTCAATCTGAACAATAGCTGCACATGGACAATTAGTAACCCCTAGGAACATCATGGATCCTTTGCCAATTTGTCTTTAGGATTCTTGTTGATGCCATAGATTGACAATCTTTCCAACAGCTTCTTCTCTGTGATCTCACACCACCTAACACCTTGGACTGTCAATCTTCAAAGAGTTATCTTTGGCATCTTCTTTTACTTCTCCAGGGCTTTTCCTCTTGCCAGTTGTGTTCACAGAAGCACAGAATGTCTGAGGTAGGAAGGGGCCTGGGAGGTTATTTTGTCTGGCCTCACTCACCAGGCAGTGCCAAGGACCAGGTCAAGCATTGCTCTGGACGACACCCAGATGGCTTTTGAGTGCCTTCATGGGCAAAGATGCTGCTGCCTCTCTGGGATACCTGTGCCAGTGCTCAGCTGCTGCCACAGTGAAGTGTCTCCTGGTGTTCAGAGGAAACTGCCTGTGTTTTAGCTTGCGCCCATTGCCTCTGGTCAGTGTTCATCACAGAGCAGAGCCAGGCTCCAGTGTCTTTGCGCTCCCCTTTCAGCCATTTGTGCACATTGACAGGCCCTGAGCCTTCTCTTCTCCAGAGTGAACACCCACAGCATTCTCAGCCTTTCCTTAGATGAGTTCAGTTGCAGCAACTAAGCTGCAACAGAGCAGAAAGACCTTTCTGCTCTGTAAGTATTACTTTACCCATTATTTAAAGTCCTGAATTTTAGCAGATTTCTTTCCCATTACTAATGTCTTTCCAGGATTTTTAACTGCTTTTTTTCACAGCAGTTCTTTTTAAATAATCTTATTCATTTGTTTGTTTATGCTCCATTAAACAGTCTTATCTTGGCATGCAGCAGAGAAAAATGCATAAAGTTCTGTTGATGAAGAAAAAAAAAGGGAAAGAAGGAATTTTAAGAAAATGCAGCCGCAAACCTTTTGATGAGTGCCAAAGGGAGCCCTATTTCTGTGTGTAACATCCCAGGTCAACAGTAACGTCGTCACAGGCAACTCATTCTGTAAACTACACCCAGGTGAGGCTGCCTACTACAAACTCTACTTCTGTAATTTGTCTTGGTAAAGGCAAAGATGTTAAGCTTAGTTTCGCTCCATGGACCCCCTGGGAGGCCATTTCATAAAATTATTTTTATCAAAAGAAGTGCTTGCTGTGATGCAGATATGCTTGGCTTGATCTGTCATGTTTCCTTTGCTTCTTTGTTCCTTTCTTTCTGTCAATCACAAACCAGTTTGTGGTAAAGGCTGGTTTCAAAACAGCTATTTAAATAATCAGCAGGGTTTTGTCCTTCAGGGACATTTAGTTAACTCATTTTACATTTCTTTCTGCTGAGAACAACATTTCTCTCCAATGGCTTTCTAGCATGCATGGTGCAGAGCCATTGTGCCTGGACGCTGCTCTGCTGTGCTGAGGGTGTCTCTGCTTCAGTGCAAGGCAGCCCAGCCACTGCTGTGTCCCTGCCCTATTTACCACGGCTTTTTTAATTAGGTGTGTATTTGTTCCTGCAGTGTTAGCTTGTGCTTCAGTGTGGGCAGTAAGTAACCTTAAGCAGTTGTCAGCTAGTGTGTTAAAACATTTATTTTTCCCAAGTGCTGTGCTGTTGTGGCCACTGCTACAGACACATCTCAGCTGAGAGTTGATGTTAAAAAGCAAGCCAGCTCAGGCCCAACAGTCATCTGATTCTGCCCATCAGCAGCACAGTCCTCGCTGCCATTACAAGTACTCATGGTGATTCCAAGGTCAAGAGGTCCCCTTCTGCTATTTTTGGGCATTAATTATATTTCAGATGGCCCACTTTTTAAAATTTTAAAATACTTCAGATTTTTATAATACTATTTTATTTCCTTACTGCATTCTCTAATGGGATCATCAGTGTTGTAGTCAGCTAGCTAGTTTATGGCAGAAACAGGGCACTTTTCCTATGTGGCATTGTCATCCAGAGCAGAAAATCCTCCAACAACTTCTGCCTTGCTGTTTGCATTTACTGCTGAATGGCAATCCTGCTGACATGCACACTTGGCATTGATACCTACCTTGCAGGGTTTTTCAGTGCCTGTGCATTTTTAGGCAAGATCTGTGTTGCAGCCTCCAGCGCCTCTCAGCCTGCCAGCTCTCACCTCTGTCTGTGTAGCTGTGCACCTCATCTCTGTGACACAAACTGAAACTCGAAATGGGACAACTTTGCTATCCTGACCAACCCTGCAAGGATCCAATGCAAGCCCTACAGAACGGCTTTCATGAGCTGGAGGGTTGCAGCAGGCTGTAATATGTGGTGTCCTCTGCACAGTGGCACAAAGACACAGTGATCCTTAGCTTGCCAGAGTTTTACACTATCTGCTCCCCCTGTTCTCTTTTCCAGGAAGAGAAATTCAAGTGACCTGTTCTCCGTGTGGCACTGCAATAATGAGAGCTCCTCTGTGTCACAGTCTGCACATGTTGAAATGGTCCCTGTTGTGTGATGGGAATTGGGAATACAAATGTGTAAACTCCATTTGCAAGAACAGAGATCAGTTTCATCTTTTGGCAGCTTCACATATCCCTTGCTGAACACTGATTCATTTTATTTTATGCTACAGTCCAAGGTCTCATATCACTGATATGCCTGCTGAGTGTCTTGAGTAAGCTTCAGTCACCCGAAACAGAATTGCAAATTTTCAAGGCGCAGGATCATTATAAATCTCTGTGTCTAACTTTTCTCAAGGAAATTAATGTTTGTGACAGGAGTGGAAGACAGTGACCTACCTCCCTCCTTTCCAAAAGCTGTCTGGCCATGGGGAATCACTCACCACTCTCTTCCTAGGTCAGTAGAAAGCTCTGCTGTGTGGCTTGTGGAGCACAGTGAATGAGTGGCTGTGCTGAGAGCTGGACCTACCCCTGCACACACAACCTCTACATCTCCTCTCTTCCCTGCCTATACCCCACAAGAATCTGCAATTCCCCACGTGCACACTTCAATTCTTTCTCTTTTTGCCTCACTGCCGTGTGTTCATAGGCTCTGACCCGGCTCTGCACCCAGCTGACACACTGCTATGGCTGCTGCCAGACCAGCACCCCCTCGGAGCTCAAACCATCCAAAAGCACAGCTCTTTCCTGGCCACAAGTGATCTTGCCAGCTTCAGAGCCCTCCAGTACCCAGGTGGACCCACATCCTCCACACACATGAGTGTGCTTCCCCTTTCTGTGGGTGCTCAGGGCAGTCTGTGGGCTGTACCTTCAGCTGGCTGCAGGGTCCAGAGACAGAGAGAGCAGGATCTAATTATCTGCTTGCCAAAAAGGCTGCTATAGCTGCAACATGACACAGATCTCCTCTGCTGCTAGATCTCACAGCCACAAAGCATCAAGCACGGGCAGCTCTGCTGTGTGCATCTCTGCAGGCTGCAGTGGCAGTGAACAGTGTGGGACATGGCTGCTGTGCTGTGTGACAGGGCTCAGCTCCATCAGCAGCAGTGGAGCAAGGACCAGAGCCTCAGGGCACCAGGGCAGCTGATCCCTAGCAAGGGGAACAGTGTGAGAACAACTGCAGTCCCAAAAGGACCAAGTCCCTAGGTGCCCTGCTTCCTTGTGTTATTGTATATGCTGGCACGGGAACAGCATGGGTTCAGTGCTGGTGGAGGTGATGAGGGGCTGCAGAGGCTCTTATTAAGGCTGGACTGATTGCAGGAATGAATTCCACTTAAACCTCAGGTTCTCTTCTTACCATGGTTACCTCATCCCTGCAAGGGACGACTGGTCCTGCTGACTGAGCAGGTCAGTGCTTCTTGCAGGAAGGAGTTTTTGCTGTTGTGGAGAAGAAAGCAAAAAAGGGACAAACCCCCATCTCATACACAACAGGAAAAAAAGAGAGCTCATGTTAAGAAGGAGAAAAAATGCATGGTCTCTTGGCAGGAAGGAGAATGCTGGCAAGGTGAACAATGAAAACCCAGGGCAGGATGAACCATCTGTGTAGGGGCTGAAGAGTAAAGTGTATATTGTGGTCAGATATGTCTGGAGCCTTTACCCATACACCACGGTGCTGAGGCCTCCCTGGCCACCCTACTGTGGTGCCACCAGCCCTCTGCTGCCACCACAGGGCCTGTGCTTGTCTGTCTTCATCAACAGAGCTCTTTGAACAAAAGGCTCTGGCTTTTACAAGTATGATCTAGTGGCATTTGCAGCCCTCCCTCACCCACACAATCTGGAAAGCTGGACTTTACTTCACCCTTTTAGTCTGCTGCTGCTGTAGAATAACCCAGAGCAGTAAGTATGAGGCAAATGTTGAAGGGACTAAGCTGTGGAAGGCCCATGCAAGGCAGATCTGTAACTTTGACCCCAGCCTCCTGCCCAGCACCCAAGGTTTTCTGTGCAGTCTCCTCCCTGAGCCCCAATGCAATTTTTCCTGCTCTACCTGGAGGTCTGAAAAGGTGACAGCCCAAGGGCAAAGAGCTTCAGCACACATTCTTCTGGCACAGCTGCTTCAAAGCTGCCTCAAAGGCTTCCTCATTAAAAACAAAGCGTGTTACATAGGGCTTCCATGTTGTGGGGGTTTTATGTTTTCCTTTCTTCATTTTTCAAAATCGCTTGCTCTGAAGGCTGATTTCTGGTTAGGAAGAAGCAGATGTGGAGAAACCAAACTTGATGGACATTATACTGGAAGAAACCTGTTTATAGAAGGAGATGCATCACTGTGTTTTCCAGCCTGGCCTTTCCTTGGCCTACAGATGTGAGGGAAACTGGGACAGCACAGGGCAGCAAGAGCCAAGATGTAAACCTCAGAGGACGGGAGGGGGTGTGTTGATTTCATTCAGTATGCTCTCCCACTATGCCAATAAGAGCATGTCATGGCATATTCCTTGCATATGGAAACAACAGGAAGGCCCTGGCATGAAAATGTGCAAAAGTGTTTTTACAGTCTGCCCTGAATACTGTTAGGGATTGATTAAGTCTGTTGAAGCCACTAACACCCCCACTGCCAACGGCAGAACAGTTATCCTGAACAATTCTCACAGAAAGAAAAGCTTGAAATTCAGGGAAGAGCGCTCATACCCAGGAAGAAAAGGTCTGCAGGAGAGATAAAAGCTTTACTGAAGAGTTCTGAACAGACTAGAGGAGGTAAACCAGGTGTGGCTGTGGAGATAAAGGTCTGACACGGGCAGAGAAAGGGCCATGTGTGTGCCCATGTGCCCTTTGAATGCCTCAGAGGTGAGCTTGTCCCATCAGCTCTGAGGAGCAGGAGCAGAGGTGAGCACCAGCGCCCAGGATCCCTCTGCCCTCCCACAGGCAGCAGCTGTGCCCTGCAGAGCTCAGCCCTCCCCATGCAGTGCCTTGGGGGATGGCTGCAGTGGCTTGTAGGAGGTGTCTTGCCAGCATGCCTTTAACTGCCTTTTCCTTGGGGGTCTTTCCTTGGGCTGGGCTGGCAGCTCACACCCATGGAGATTGCTCTGGAAGAGGCATTTCGGCTCCTACTCAGAGTGGTATTATTTCTAGACTTTTGAGTCTAGAAATGCATGACAAAGCAGGAATAAGTAGCATTCCCTTCCCCACAATGTTTATTTATGTCTAGGTGGCTCCAGGAGCAGACAGCTGAAGTCCTTGCAAGACACTGGCAGCAGAATGAATAGGCTGCCTGTGGGGAAGCAGCTCAGACTCTGTTTTACCTCCTCAGAATTCCCTCTAATCCTTCTTTTATCTTCATGGGTTGCAAATGAGAGGTCTGAAAGCAAAGGCACACAGCTGTACCAGAGGACAGGAAACTTAATTCCTCATGAAGAAAGAGCAGGGTCTACGACATGGATTTAAAGCCCTGAGATGATTTCTACCCTTGAGACTTTGCCTGCATCGTAGACTCTGAGAATGTGCAGGGATTTGGGGCTTCATGAAGAATTTCTTGACACTGTGCTTCTGCTAGAAAACTGATTCATGAGGCTCTTGTTGTTTGGCAGGAGTGTACCCAACTGGATAAATCCATGGATGGGACTTGAGCATGTTAAATATTTGTTTAGAAAAGGAATTGGCTGCTACGTTGCCCCTCACCTTGGCTTCCAGCCTCCTGCCTTTGAGTCCAGCAGCTGTATCCAGGCTAGCAATCTTGTTCTGTTGTTTTTTTGGTTTTTTCTCTTTTGGTATCCAAAGGGTAGTTATCCCTCAGCCATTTTCACAGCATCACAGAATGCTTTGGTTTGGAAGGGATCTTAACATTCTGAATGTTTAATTTGGCAGAGCCAGAGGTTTTCCAAACAGTGAACCAGAGGATTTCAGAGCCTTCAGAAGAGGTTGGTGCCTCTTAGATGAATTCCCGTACCTTACTCTGTGCTGACACATCAAATATATTGCAAAGTGGGAAGGGCTCTCTCACACCACTCAGTGGTCCCTGTCTGCATGCTTTTTATTCATGGCTACACACAGAAAGGTAGTTTATAGTGATGGTACCTTGCAGCAGAGAGAAAAGTCAAGGGAGAAAAAATAACCTGGCTAAAGGCAGTAAGTACCCGGGCTCTGACCATGCTGACCTGATTCAGCTTGGGTATGGAAACAAAGGATCTCTGGGCTTGTCCAGCACTCCACAGATGGGAAAATATTATTGAAGTTATGGGAGATACACGAAAAAAACTGGAAACACTTGATGGAAGTTTGGCTACAAAGTCTGTGTTAGTCAGACAGGCTCCACCAGAGCCAGTGAGCTGCCGGGTGGGAGGTGGGGTGGAAGCCTTCAGTGGACAGAGGACAGAATTGCTGCAAACAGCTGCACAGAAAGCCCTTATTCTGCAGAGTTCAGAGCCTTTGACTGCCTGTGGGTGACTCTGCCTCTGCAGAGTGTATCAAGGAAGGCCAATGATGGCAGCACTGACAAAGCAGGGCACTGTCAGAGCTGTATGAAGTGATGGACACGAGCAGCTCCGTGGCAGCCCATGAACCAGCTCAGTCACTCCCAGCAGTTCTGGGGCGGTATCTATAATTGAAGAGCTCTGGGAGTCTTGCAGGCTTGTGGTTCTTCATCAATTAGGACTAAAAGGTTCCACTTATTAACAACTGGATTGTTTAAATAACAGCTCCCATCAAGTGCTTTGGCTGTTGAGCACTCAGAAACTTGAGTGCTCAGCGAGTTGTGCAGTGCCTTGCAGATGCCTCTCTCCACAGCCCCTGTGCCAACCCCCTGAGCCCTGCTCCCCACCAGTGCCCTGCTGGGGGACACTGATCCCTGCCCACTGCCCACCACCTCTTGCCCCATTTCCGCAGGTGCACCTTCCTGCCTGTACACACACAGACCCACAGCACTTCCCCCATGGTAATGTGCTCACACTCCTGTGCATCAATTAGGCTGCTTTTTGGAGGAAAAATGGATTTAATGTTCAGTGTTGGCACTGAAGGGACAGTGTGTGGGATCTTGATGGAATAGATGATGTGCCACGTTTTGCTTTCTCCTCCCCTAGTGCTCCTGGGACACACTCATGCAGTGCTTGTACTGTTCTTGCTGAACATGTTTTTCCACTATTTCCTCGCATTTTGCAGTGTCACTGCCCTCCCAAAAACCAGAAAAATAAAACAAAACCATACTTTCAGAGTAAAACTTTTACCAGACCATGTCAAGGTCTGACCAGGGCCCACACAGATGGAGTCCTTGCCATATGTTTTTGAGGCCAGAAAAATAGTTCATCACAACTTTGGGATGTCTACAACTAAGAGAGAAACTGCATCCTTCTCCACTTTGCCTGGTCTGGGCTTTGTTGCAGGATTGTTGTGCTAAGTTCATGCAGATTTCTTCACCAGCCAGCTGAGGAACAACTCCTCCAGCAGTCAGAATCATATCCTGGGCTTGTGAAGGCAATAACTGGAACTTGAAAGAGGCAGGGGTCCATTGGCCACAGCACAGCCTAGGAGCCTTTCTCTTGGTTTGTGGATTCCCATGACAAGTCTCAGACCATGTAATCAGCTGTGTCAGGCACAGGAGATCCCAGGAGGGGGGTAGGTGTGAGATGAGGCTGGAACAGAGGAAAGAAGCTGTGTTATTGTCAGGTTTGTGCAAGAGGAAGGGAAGGTGTGGAAGATTCTGGGTTGCCAGACCCTTAGGGTACATGCAATGCCCTCTGTGTCTGGCCATTGTCAGAGTCCTTCTGTCCCCATGCTCTTCACTCCTGTAACAGGCTCCTCATTTCACTGTGTGCATCCAGGTTTTTGGTGTTTTGGAGTGTGTCTGTTCCTGTTAGTGTTGAGTGGGCAACCTCTCGAAAAGCAACTTGCAATGGTTCTGAAATGGCCAGACCCAATGAGGGTCTGGTTTCTCTGCTTTTCTGGGTGGATGAGCCCTCAGTGCTGTGCTTTTGCAGCATGGTGCTGGTATGTCTCCAATGCTGGAACACTTGGCTTCAGAGGAGCCATGAGCACCCCTGACACTCAGGTCTGTTGTTCAATTCTTTGTCCAATCTTTCCATGCACAGGCTCTTCAGGGAGCACAGCAGTTCCACTTCTCTCTCTTGGGTATCCCACGATCTGTTCCAGCAAAACCCATTTGCTATTGTGAGCTCAGATAGGCTCAACCCTCTGCCAGCTCTGCTCCTCCACTGCTCCCTCTGCTTCATCCTGAACCTCTCCTGTGTAGGAGGGATGTTGTGTCATGTCCTGCACTCTAAGGCCCTGGGGAAAAGAAGTGGACTGAAGTTAATTGATAGAACTAGTGAAGGCCAGAATTGTTCAGTGTGTGCCATTTGTGGAGAACCCCCATGGATGCCTTTATACAAAGAAACCTAGCTTGTATCTCTCTTCCTGAGAGACAAGACTGAACACAACCCCTTGCCTAGCTGTAAAATATTCCTTCAACCCCAGTGGACCTCTGGAGCTCTCCAGATTCTGACTGGATTCTCTTGCTTGTGGCCACTGTCCAGGCTCTTATGTCTGCAGAGAAGACGAAGAATAAAGTTATGCAAATAGGAGAATTATTGTTTTCCAGCTCTGTAGGCTCATTTTCACATGGTCAGCACATGTGATTATGCACATACAAAACTAATGGCCTTCTGCAGCTGGAGCTGTGTCCTGTTGGCAATGTCTGAGGAAATGCCAGGGGTGGAGCAGCCTGGCCTCCCTCAGACAGCAATGCTGGAGCACCAGGGGGACAAGGCTGCTCTGTACATCTCCCCAAGCAGGACTGCATTCTGAACATCAAGATATGAATATTCCTCCCTGGAAACCAGCAAAATTCATTCATTATGTAGAGGAGGGCAGGGGCTCCTGAGTTGTCACTGTTCACTTGTGTATGGTGCCTGTTAAACAAAAACCTCTTTGGGTCCCTCCAGAAAAGGATATTTTATTTTTAAGAGAGTCTTTTGGTTTCTCTGTGAAGTACTTCTTGGACATGGTTTGTGGCACAACTCCCCACCCTGCACTCAAACAGAGAAAAGGCAAGTGTTCACTGTAATGGCCCCTCAGGCTGAGGCTCTTGGGCAGCTACAGAGGCAGCCATGACCTTCCTGGGCCACGGCTAGCAGACCCAGAAAAACAGGGAAATGAGAAAATGGGGCTGGGCAGAACAGAGCATTAGCTCCTACTTGGCATGGAGGCTGCCTTAAGTGATGGGATAGATAAACATTTGTCTTGTATAGGAAATTATAACTGCGTGTTTCGTGCCTCTTCCACTGAAGGTTGTGGTGGTTCTGAGACTCTCGGGCTTTGTCTGCAGCGGTGTGGGTGGTGATCCTCTGCTTTCCACAGCTGTCCTTTTGCTGGGGCCGTGCTGGGCCTCAGGAGGAGGGCATTAGGCTTTGGAGAAATGTCTTGATCTCCGGAGTGAAGGCCAAGGCAGCCCCATGGTCTTCCCCTGTGGTGGCAGTGGTCCTGCCCCTGCAGCAAGCACAGCATCTTCCCAGACATATGGGCTTTGGCACAGGGTTTGTGTCACTGGTGTCCTTACTGGTTTTATTGCCAGGTCAGTTGTGTATTCACGTGGATAACTGAAGCCTTTAAAAGCTCTCTAGCTGTGGGAAGCAAGTTTCTCTCTTATGAAAACTGCCTACCACAGTGCCAGGCTCCCCTTATATCTGTGGGAGAGGAAGGGCATGATTTATCTCATCCTTATGTACCTATCTCAAAAAGATCAAAGAATCACAATGTAAAAGTGATGTAAAAGCTGTCTCTCCTTTGACTGCAAGCAATTCTAGCTCCATTTGCTATGTTATGCTTTTATCTGTGCTTAGACACCAAAAATTACATGGCATTAATCACACCTGGGCATCTAGCTCCTTCCCCACATCAGAAGCGCATCTTCTGCCACTTCTGTCACTCTCATTTTCAAATGAGAGCCTTTGCCTCCTAAGGAAAGCTTTGTGGCCAAAATATCCCCTGCCTGGCTGCAAGTGGTACAGAGCATGGAAATGCTGACCACACACGAGCATTTGTCAGGGAAAAAATTCACTTTGTCCTGCCCCTGTTGAGAGCTTTTATGGAAGCCTAGGCCAGTCTTGGGGTTGTGGGCTCTAGGGGCTTTTTGCTTGTCCCTGGGACCTCCTGGCACTCCAAATTGCAATTTTCTGTAAGGTTTCATTGTAACATCTGAGGTCCTGTGTTAAGGTTTCTGCAGTGCGAGGGGTTACTCTGCTTCTGCACACCTCAGGAGCTTTTGGTGCCAAATACAGCTCCTCTTAATTATGTCCTTGCTTGTCAAACAGAGGCCCCGCTTCCTTTTGATCTCCTGAAGCCTTGTTGTGCATGAAAATACAGGGCATGAATTCAGGGAGCTATTCAGAATGTTTTCTGCTGTTTCTTTCTTTGTCCCTGGAGTTGGGCTGGGGTTTTTTTGGTGTGTCTGGTCCTTTTCACTCACCTGGGGCTGGGTCAACCTATTGTCTTCTTCCTCCTCTGCACACCCTACCTGTGGGAGCTCAGCACCTCAGGACTGAGGTGCCGAGTCACCGAGACCACCCTTGGGGGGCTCGGGAGTCCTGGAATGTTGCCAGAAGTGTCTGGTGGCTGGACTTTGATCCTACACAGGAGACGACACCTGTATGAGGATAGGAGGATTTCACCGGGGTGAATGATGAAGGGATTAGTTAATTAGAGGGTGAGACACAGGGTTTAGGATTTCTGTACAGGGGGGTTTAGAGAAGTAAGATGGAGGAATTGGGGCGTGTCCTGTCCTCCTTCTTCTTCTTCTTCTCCTCCATCTTCTGTGGTGATGGTGGCACTTTGGGATTGGTCATTACTAAAAGTGCACCGGGCAATAAGGGTGAAAGGTATTGGGGAAAAATGATAAATATTGTACACGCAACTTTGGGTATAAAGATAGGTGGCTGCCCAGAGGGGAGGGGAGTGTGCTCATGGCTGGCTGCTGAGCAGACCTCTGTTGGGCCAAAAGAAAATCTTTTAGATAAACAATTAATAAACACAGAGACCAAAAGAAGAACTGAAGCCTCTTCTCGTCCTTTGATACACGGGCTGCCCCAAGGCCACCTCGGGCCTTTCCAGGCCCTTCAAACAGCCGAAAACCGGACACCTACCCTCCAAATCTTCCTGCTTCTTTTCTCATCCTGTAGCTTTTTTTGGTTTTTTGCCGAGGTCAATGTGTGTTCAAGCTGTAAGGAGTAGTCCAGTACTCCCTCTCTTATGTCTGCAATGATGATTCCTCTTAGAAATTCTCCGGAAGTGTCCTGAACAGCTCTGCACCACTCTTCTGAAGCACTTGTCAGTGTCCTCCAGTACTTGATAATGCTGCCTAAATCTCTCATATAGCACATTATGCCTCCCAATAAACTGAGCATCAAAGGCTTTCCTCACCTTCTCATAGCACCTTTTTTATTCCTTTCCTTCCTGGGAATGTCAGCAGCATTCCAGTCACCACCTTGGACCGAGAGCTTACTTGAAGCCATTTGTATCCCAGATGAGACCTGGTGTTCCCTGAAGTGCCCATGGCCTTCCCAGCCAGGTGATCCAGCTTTCTGGAATTCTGTCATTAAATGTCCCAAGGGCAAAACATGTCACAAGAAGGGCAAGTATTGTCCCTGTTGTTAAAAGAACAAGTTATTATGCAAAAGCAGGAGCTTTTCTAAGATTGTTCTCAAGAGCTGAGTGCTTCTGTTATCTGCTGCCCGTGGAAAGGGCTGGATGATCAGACATGGCCAGTGTGCCTAACCCTTCCCTTCTCTGCTTAAAATGTGCTGCTGAGAGCCACAAAGCCCTTTCCACTTTCCAGTGAGTGGTGATGGGGAAGGGATCACTGCGAAAAACACACAGTTTTTTACTCCCTTTTGCCAGTGCTGCTGGCTGAGTTGATAAAATAACTTCTGGGATGGTTCATATGAAATCCATGGGAACAGTTCCTATGTGGCTGTGCAAAATTCCCTGTTTGTGGGAATGTAGTCCTGTCCAAACCTGTGCTTCAACAGGAGCTATGGATGTAAGTCTCCTGGTTAAAGGGTGAGCACTCTCTCCAAACCTCACTTGCCACCAGGATCTGCTGTTCTCTTGCCTGTCTTTTCTTGACCTTTTTCCTTCTCTGGCTACATTTAATTGATTCTAGTGCTGGGTATTTATTATGTCCTTCCTCAGCCTTTTTTCTTCTTGCTGCTTTAACACAGTTTCTGGGATGTGTGTTGGATCATCTCTCCTCCCATTCCTTTGCTTTATGTGCTGTGACCTCTGTGGGCTTTTTTGTCCTCATGTGGGATATTTTCTTTTTCCATTCAAAATGTAAAGCAACACTTTTTCTCTTTATTCTTCCCTGCTCCCTTCACTGACTCAGGCCTTTGCAGTCAGGTTGCTGCTGCCTGGTGGGCACTGAAGAGCACAAACTCCTAAGGCCAAACATCTGTTTCCAGGATGATCTGCCAGGAAGAGGCATAGCTGTGTCCTATTGCCTCTCTCAGACCTGCCTTCCCACTCTGCACTGTGTGGATTGCAAACATCAGTTCCTGTCCATGTCCCCTCTGGGAAGCAAATGCACATGAGGCAAATAGAAGTGTCTCTTTCTGATCAAGAATAATCATGTTTTCTCTGCCCTTTTCCCCTGCTGCTGCAGGAACAGTCTAAATAACAGTTCTGCCCAAACAAAAAGTCTGAGAATAGAGAAACTATTTGCAACCTCTGAAGGCTTCCATGAACAATGCTTTCTGGGTGGATGGTGCCAGATGTGCAGGGCAGCACTGACCCTTGTCCCCCACGTTCAAACCCTGCTCTCCCCACTGCCAGACAGACTGGGACAGGAGCTCTGCTTATTAACCTTCCTTGAAAGAATTTCTGTCTCTAGACACCATCATCTGTATTTACCTGATGACAAAGTTCCCTGTACAGTTTCTTAATTACAGGCTTGTTCCAAGGGAATTAATTTGTTGGAAATGCATAGGGGGTAAGAGAAATCTTTGAAGAGCAGGTAGGAAATTTAGGCCATATCTTTTCCTGTTTGGGGAGAGAGTATTAGTGGGGATTTGGAAAGCTGGGCAGAGGGCTTCCACTTGCTCTCCTATAGGACACACTGGAGAAAACTAAGAGTGAGATTGGCGACTGGGTTTGTATCTCCTACCGAAGACCTCATCACCACATCTGAAATTACTCTAGGTTTCTGTGGCCCACAGCAGCTCATGCTATCCAGCTTTCCTGATGAGGCAGGGAGCCATCAAGGGTGCAGATTGCCTGTGCAGCCCACAGCTTGTCCCTGTGGCCGGGAAGTGGACAGAGAGAAAGGCAAGAGGGGGACCAGGCCAGGCTCACGGTTCCCCAGAACCTTCTGCATCTGAGCTCCAGCATGCTGGGGCTGTCTCCTCAAATGACACAAGAGGCTTAGCAGAGACTGAAGACCCTGCATGCTGGACCTCCATGCTAGTGCTCCATCCCTGACCCACAGGCCAACAGAGGTTAATGCTCATCCTGCACCCCCACCCCACTCTCACTGGTTTGGGAGCCCAAACAAACCATCTGTGTCTGTCTCTTCTCCTCAGTTTGTCCTGTCTGATGGATTTATCCTCTAGCAAATCCCAACTTTCCTAATGCACACTGAAATTTTTCATCAAGTTTCAGAGAGGCTTTATCGAGGATTTGTGCTATCTTCAAATATACTCTTCATTTGCTCTTCAATTTTCAGCTTCTTAATACGGCAGGGGAAAAGCCTCCTCTCTTTTCTGCTTTATCACTTTACTGGCCAAAGAGCAGCAGGACAAGAGTTGGTTATTTCCTTCCCCTGATCCATTCTTTTCCTCCTGCTTGTCTTACAGTGAATTTAAGCAGCCATCATGCGGAGAGAACTCAACACACACTTAGTGGAGCCAGGGGAAAGTTGCTGTGAGTGCACTTAACCCAGACACCAGCTCTGTCCCAGGGCCTGCAAGGGCACTGGAGAGAGCTCCGCTGTGTCAGCCTCTGCAGCTTTGCCATCTCGGCTGGGCACGGCTCAGAGGCAAAGCAAGGAGACAAACTGCCTGAGCTAATCCCTGGCTGATGCAGAGAAAGGGGCTGGCATTGGAGGTGCCTCTTTTTCCCTGCAGTCCACAGTGATCCCTGTTAGCTCTGCCATTGGATTGATGGACAGAGACTCTGTACTCTATGTCCCTTCTCCTCTGTCATGTCCATTTCTGCTTTAATGTCCTGGGACCCCTCTTGCTGCTCAGGCAATGGGTCACTTTGTTTCCAGGGGCCTTATGTTGCTTACAACAGAAGGAAATTTTTCATACACAGTTCTTCAAACAGTTCTGGGGCTCACAACTGGCTAGAGCAGCTTAGGTGAATGATGAAAGAAAGTGGAAAGAGGAAAAGTAATACAGCATAATCTAAATGCTCCTATTGAAATTAGATGACAAAGTCAGATTAGACATCATGTGATGCATACTTCATACTCTGGATAATGAAAGACTCTTCTTCTTTTGGTCATGAAAGAAAGAAATAAATAAAATCCACAGGGATAATATATTTACTGTCTGCACAGGATAAGAAGTTCCCTCTCTTCTGCCCTGCATCACTGCAACACCCTGTCTCCCCTTGCTGACCAGTCCTGCTACTGATGTGAGATCTGACAAGATTAAAGTCCAGGTGGTTTGGCTGCAGGCAGAATAATTCTTCCTTTTATGGAAATTCTTCTGTTTCTCCCCTGACAATGGTCTTCAGATCCCTGCTTAGTAAGAGAGGAGATTTTTCTTCTTCTTTGGAGCCCTCACAACAACAATCTCACCCACATAGAAACCACCTTGCCTTCTGCAAAGGCCACTGCTCCCAGCTGTCTCACTGTGAGAGGGTTCCAGCTGTTAGAGAGGGGGAAATAGGGTGCACAAAGAAGAAATATCCCTTTACTCACTGGTGTAAGGACAGAGGTGCTAATCTGGGATCTGCTGAGTGAGGCAAGCAAAGGATTCTCCAAGCCCCCAGATCATTTGGGTACAATATTTTGCTGCTTCTTATAGACCATGGCATAATTTGGTGATAGCTGCAGCTAAGATTAAGGTTTACTTGCAGAATGTGCCAGTGGTACATACACCACCAACGATATCTATGCTCATAGGACCAGGGAGGATTCACTTTCCCATCTGGCAGCATCTTCACCCTATTTGTTCTTTCACATTATGGTGATGCTTTCCATCAATCTGCCAGCTTCTTCTTTTAGGCTGAGATGAGATTTTATGCTACAGATTCAGACTTTTTCACTTAAGCACCACCCCTCCACCTACACCCCAAAATAATACTCATTTAAAAAAAAGAAAAAACAGTGAGGGGATCTGCCCTGCCCACGTAGGACTGGAATAGCTGTTGTGATTTCAGTTAATTGAAATCAGAGATGAGCTGGGGGAAACCAGGACAAAGAAGCAGATGTGATTTGGCAGAACTTGAGCCCTGCTGGGACTTCCTGGCAGGTATTTGCCATTGGAATGGCAGCTATGGCTTGGCTGTGTGGCACAGGGACAAGAGGCATTTCTGGCATGGGAAGGGCATGAGAGCAGAGGCTACAGACAGCAGCTCTGGAGACTGGACTGCTATGCCCTGCAAGGCTCAGAACAGGAGGCTGCTCGGTTCTGATTTGCTGCACCAGTGAAAATAGAGGTTGCTGTGAGACCCTGCCAAGAGTACAGGATGCCAGCTGGCTTGCTGGGAGGACTGGTCCAGGATCAGTTTTGAGCTTCAGGGGATAGGAATGAGGTGAGGTTTCACACGTCAGGGTTTGTGAAGGGAGCATAGCTCTTTAATGTGATGCAGACAGATTTAGCTTCGGCACTGATTTGGAGAGAAGGCAGCAATGTACTAATTCATCAGCAACTGTGGGATATTCTTTCATGCTGCTTGCATTTGAGCTCTGGCAAGATCAGAGCTTGAGGGGTAAGGGTGCGCTGTGCTCAGGTAAAGATGTTCCCTGGGGCTCAGATGAGGAGTATCTATGCTGATGCATTCTGCTGGTTGACTTGTCCTCCAGGCCAAACTAGAAACTCTGGAGATCTGATTTTCTATTTATTTGGCAGCAGCATTTGCTTTGCAGGTTCCCTGCCCACATATCACTGCCATCATGGATGTCTTCTCCCAGCTGTGGAAAGACCCACTGCTGGGATGAAAAAGCAGTTCAGTGACACGGTATCTCAGTTGAATGGTCTGTATCACATTACACTCCCAGGGCTAAAGGCAATACCTCTGAACATATTTATGGGATTCTGTATGATGTAACATTTTGCAAAGTATCTGCTTAGATATCTCTGTACTTGACTGCATGAGAGCTACCCTTGGATTCATCTAGGATATTTTTCCTGTGCCTTTTCAAGTGGAACTGGGAAGTGCCTTTGCACACAGGTCACCAAACAGGCACTCATCATGAAAAGGATTGCTCTGTAGGATGGTGTTCTAGGATGGTTTGCAATGCCAAGCACTGTCAAGCCAAGCACTGTAATGTTGTCACTCCCATTTGCAGGAGCTTTGAGGGAGCTCACTGATTTCATGGCACGGCAGTGAACATGGCATCATCCCACACGTGGGTGCATCCCTCCTAGCTACAGCTTAGAGAAACACTTCGAGGCTTTTGCTCTGCAAGCCCACATCCAAATTCATGGTCTTGCTTTTGCTCTACCCTGTGGATTACTGACTTAAATTTCTTGCTTGTGAGCAACATGTGGCTTGAAACAATGCCAAGCAGCACCCCACAGCTACTGAGCCACCCATTGCTCAACTGCTGATGATTCAGTAGGCTGTCAAACAGATCTTTATCCTTTTCCAGTTCTCCATGTTGATCTCACTGAAGCACATGGGAGCCCTGGCTGCTTAATGTGTCTGACCATGTGCCCCAGTTGCCACGCTCCAGAGAAAAGAGGTGAAATGAGTTTGGATCTCAGTGTTTCGTGCCTCCAAACGTGCTCCTTGCATTCAAGGCTGTGTAGGGAGTAGTGTCTGGTTCTGGTCCATACCTGGACTGTGACATCTCTCAGTAGATGTCACAGATGCTTTGCAGTGGGCTCCTGCCCAAGGGTATGTTTTTAGCATCAGCAGGGTGCACATACAGTTCTTTCTATGGTGGAGCTGTAAAATGAGTGGGTTTCACTTACAGGTTTTGCTTTTATCATACAGGATAGATACTGGGAAACCTCAGAGAGTAAAAAGCTTTTTTAAACCCGTGGGCAAGCTGGGTCAAAAACTCTTATTCTTTTTCCAGTGTATGAAATCAAAAGGAATGAAGTTATAAAAACAGTAGGAAATCTAGGCGAGAAATGAGGAAGTGGAAAGAAAGAAACAATTAAGTGATGAAGCTTAGGGAGCCAAAGGAAAAGGTCAATAAGCTTTAGAAAAGGAGGAAGTTGTGTTAGATCTGCTGTGATGCTTTCTGAAGCCCAAGTAGTCATAAAAAAGTTTATCAGCAGTTGCATTAAAAATAACTTTTTTTTATTCTGCCATGGTCTGGGATTACTCCTGAATGTTTTCATCCTGCACACAGCAAGCTTTATGGAAACAATTTGTTGGATTTCTCATAAAGCCTAACTTCATCTCATCTAGTGTTAAACACTTCAGTATTATACTGAATTAAATATTGTAGGGCCATCTCATAACTAATGCAGAGATCAAGTAGGCAAATTAGCCTCTCTCCCTATTTCTATTGACTGCAAAGGAAGCCAGCGTGATCTGGTTTCTAACTCTGGCAGATGAATCTGCGCACATGTGATTGCAAAAGGAGGGAGAGGGTTTGGGGGGAACCAGAAGGGGCTGAAAAGAAAGGGGGGATGGTAAAGTGTTTTTCTGAAGCGCTCAAATTGCTGTCAGGGGGCCAGGAAATCCTGGAAAGTGGCCCATGCACTTGTGTCTGCAACAGCAACAGACAGGAGGGTGTCAGATTCCACAGGCCATCAGCTACTGTGCAAAATTTTTCATGGTGCTTTATCCTGGCACTCAAAAGAAGCACTAGAAAATGGTTGAACCCATTTAGAAATGATCCCACACTTCCTCTATGGCAGGAAGGAACAAGAAGAATTGGGCTTCCACAGCTGGCTCCACATGCTTCTCTTCCTCTTTTCAGTGTCATCCTTATTGCACATGACATGCTCTTTGCTGTCGATTCATGGGGTGCAGGGAGGGGTCAGAAGCTCAAAGCTTCCTCACCTTCTCTCTGTATGCCTTTCTCCCTCTCTCCTTTCTCTCCATCTGCTTTTTTCCCCCTTTCCTTCCCTTTTCCCTGTTGGCAGCAAAATAATGTCTTGTCTCTGAGTAATGTTCATGGTGTATAATTTACAGCCTATAAATAGATGACTGTTATTAACAAAAAAAAAAAAAAAAGCCAACAAAAAAAGAAAAAAAAAAGCCTTCCACCACATTTTTTATTCCCTAAGCATTAACCAAAACATTTCAGACACAGAGGAGCCAGTCACAGTGTAAAGTGTGTGGTGCCCAGCTGAATGGCCAGGTCTCTTTCTCCTCTGGTTTCTCATTCAGCTTGTTCCACTCCTACTCTTCATCCTCTCCCCCCCTCCAGCTTTTCCTTTTCCCTGCCCTTGCCCCCACCACCAAGTCCCACCACCAAGCACCACGTGGAGCCACCACCTGTCTCCACCAGTGTGCTCTCTGCTCCTTGGCCCCGTGGGCTCAGCTGGAGCTCCTGCCCTGGCCAAGCCACAGCGAAGTGTGCTGCTGCCTGAACAGAGAGGCAGAACAGTAAGAGAGAGGGAGGGAGAAAAGCTCAGGCATGAGAATGAGTGAGCAGAAGAGCTGGCAGCCGGGAGCCACACTGTGAAACACCAAAGCCTTGAGGCTGAGCCCCAAATCCAGATCTCCTGCAGTCTCACTCTTCATGTGCATACCTTGCTCTGCCCACAGCGGGGCTTTCCCCTGTGCATGACCTCCTGTGCAATGGAGCTGGCTGTGTAAGGTGCCTGGGCAACAACAGCAAATCATTGCCACTTCTCCAAGGTTTTCCCCAACTTACTGGCACCTCTGACCTTCCACAAATCTGTGGGAAGGGTTCCCTTCTTATCACATATCTCTTTCAGGAGCTTTGTTTTCTCTCTGTGTGTCTCTTTCAACCCTTGTCCTCTGCAGCCACCCACCTGTGTACTTTCCCCAAAACCAGACACCCCTGCCAGGCCTTGTAGAGGCCCTGTAAAGGCCAGTTTGTGGTGCCAGGGAGGAGCAGACAGAGGCAGGAAAGCTGGAAAACGAGTCATCTCCATGTCAGGGGCAGTAGTCACCCAAAGGGAGCCCCAGGGATGTGCTGACACATGGTGAGGGCAGCTGGGAGAAGAATGGGGAATGTGATGGACTGCCTGGGGGTAGAGGGTAAAATGCATTTACAGGCTAACTCTGCAAGGTGGCTGCCAGTGTAGAGGGGTCAGTAAAAGTGGCAGAGAGATGTTCCCTTTGCAAGCTCTAAAGAAGGGATGGAGTGACCAGGCTGTGAAGAAATAGGATCAAGGGTGCCTTGCATTTCCACAGTGCCTTGCATGCCCAGGAATCCCATGGGAAGAGATTCATACATGCACTGTGCTCCACAATGCCCTTGTTGGCTATCAGGGGCTCATCTCATGTGGAAACCCAGGGCACTGGGAATATTTCTCTGTCTGCTCTGGGGTGCCCTGACCCCCAGGGCAGCACTGACTTTGACTCTCATTCATGGAGAAAGTTTCCTAGGCTTCAAGACAGACTAGAAACCACAAAAGTGTGAAATAGATTGTAGAGAGTAGTGTAGGGGTATCACTGGTGAGAAATTTAGGTTTTGGGATTTTTACTGTGTTGTGGATGGAAGCAAGATGGAGGGCACAGGGTGTTGTCCTGGGTTTCTCCTTCATGCTGCTTCTTCCTCCTTCTTCATGGGTTTGGGTGGCATTTTGTGATTGGGCAGAAAAGTCCCTGTTTCAGCTCTTTGGGATCAGTTATTGGGTTAAAAGGGAAAATAATTTAGGTGTCAGCTCTTAATTGGATAGTTTAGTCTTAAAAGATCTTGTAACAAGAGATTGTTAGCCATTTTATACCATTTAATGAAAAGCTGCCAAACTCACAGTAGTGAGCCTGTTTTACTGATAAGAAATAATAAACACCTGAGTTAGAACATGAATTACTCTCTCAAGTGCCTTCAGTCCAGCCCCAGAGAAACCAACAGCTGGTACTGCCACAGTCTCCTATCTTGAACCAAGCGCAATGCAGGCCCCACTGTCTCCCACCACACCCCAGGCTTTGAATGTCCAGTGTGAGCTTTGCACCCTCAGTAGTTTTCAGGGAGAGATTGGCTCACTTGGAAAGTGACTGAGAAAAAAGCAAACAGAAAAGTAAAGGGCTGTGTCCCCCCAGCTGAGTCACCCTGGGGCAGGGCTGTGACCCAGAGAGGGGCTCACCATCCTCTGCACCCACTCTTCTCTGCAGGGCTGCAGCTGAGAGAGCCCCTGGGATGCAGCCCAGCCCAGGGACAGGGACATGGCTGCCCATCCTCTGTGCCAGGACACACAGTGCAGCAGTGACAGTCACAGGCAGGCAGCTGGAAAGGCCACACCTTGGAAAGATGCATCAGTGCAGCACAAGACTCCATAGTCCTTGGAGAGCTGGGTTATTGTGTTTCTGGTTTTAAATAATATCCTGGACCCTTGAAAGATCTTCACAAAATGAACAGTGCAGCCTTTAAAGTTTTTTATCTATGCTTTGTTATACATTTGTGTATTTCTCTGAGTTACAGGATTTAGAATCCTGCAGTCTAGCCCTGAGCTGCCTTCCTGGGCTCTTGAATTTTGATGTGGAAAAAGAAATCTTGTGGAATAACTGCCGGAAATAACACACTGAGTCACTCTTAACATGGATGGCAGGGATTTCTCTCCTCTCCATCTCTAAATAGATTCTCCAGGAGAAGGGAAGAAGCCACAGTCCTGAGGCCAGGCATCTTTGCAAGAGACCCTGCTGCTGGGTACTGGGACTGGCATGAGACCTGGGTGCAGACTCCAACCTCCTCCCAAAGCCCAGACAGCTCTGACAGACGTTGTTTTCACCCTGTGAGCTGAGGCTGGACTGCAGAATGTGTCAAGAAATCTGAGGAGTCTCAGTGCAACCTGTTCCAAGGGGTTCAAAGGGGTAATTAAAAAATTATGCTAAGAGCAAATTAAAAATTTAAAACAAAATGTTCCAAGTACCAAACAGGTATGGTAGCAGCTCAGCAGGGATTGGTCTGGATTCCCATCTGGACATTAGCCTAGAGATACCCTTTTCCAGCTATCCTAAGATGGTTCTGGTCTTTTGACTTGGTATAGATTTATTGTCTTTTACATTCAGACAGCTGCCTCAGCTTTCAAATTTCAGCTCTGACTCCTGTATTGCGCTCAGTGAGGAAGAGTTTCAGTACATCTTGTGAGGAGAGAAGATATTCAGAAAGCAATAACGCCTGGATTCAGAGAAGTGTCCCATGTGACAAGTTTAGACGTGCCTTTAACAATTTAGTGTTCCTGCGCTGGGCTCTGTGTGTGTGCTCTGCCTGCATTTCTGCCTTTTGGGTGCCTGTGAAAACTCATCTGGCAGTGTGATATATCATACATTTTTTTCACACAGAGGGGTTGCTTTATTTGACTAAGGGCAGATATTAACGTGCAGTAGAGATACCCCAGCATCTCCTGTTACTGCTGATGGCTGGGCTGTAATAACTAATTGTGTGGATGCTAACAGCTCGTGACAGATGGGAGATAAAACATCTCAGTTATCATCACCATGAAAGTGCATCTGCACAGCTTTTCCACTGGCCAGAGAAGCTGATACAGCCAGGCTTGCTGGGCTGTTGCTCCAGTGCCACCAGGTGTGACTGATTTTCTACCAGGGTTAGCAGGGCAGGTAGTTTGCAAAGGAGCATTCATTCAAAAGCCTTGGATGGCTCTTCTGGCAGCTGGACTTCCACAGAGCAATCTGCTGCAGTCACCTGGACCCACTGTGCTGCATGCCTTAATTGCATTGAAAACTGCACTGATGGTTGCACTCACATGGCCTCCTCCATTGCCTGTCTAAAAGGCCTCACTGATATTTACCTGTCCACCTGTCTTTCCACCTGTGTGTGAGCCCACCCAGCTACAGCCTCAGCATCCCACTGGAATGTAACATAGATGTAGATAAAAATCCTTTGGAAAATACAATTAACTGGTTAAAACCAAGAGAATGTTACTGCCTGCAAGCAGCTGAAGTAAATCAATGGAAGTCCCAATGTTCCACATGAGCTATTTTACCTCTGAAGGCTGTGGGCCATGCAGGAAGATCATTAACATTCCCAGGTGACAAATGCAGAATTGACAAATTCCAGCCTCAAGCCTTGGTTCTGCATCCCAAGAGGTGACATGCAGGTGGGAGGAAGGAGGAACAAGCTCTTTTAATTCTGGGATATAAACCTCTCTATGTTAACTCAGGGCTCCTGATGGCTTCCAGTTGAAAGATTGGGCAGCACCTGAGCATCTGTAGCTGCACATGGGTCATCCACACAGCCACAATTCTGAAGGGAAGGACCATCCTGTGTCAATGGCCCTCAAGGATGCTTTCTGAAACAAATCATTCCCCGCCTGTGGTGCAATTCTGCAGGGAGGACAGGTTCATCTTCTCCCTCTGGTCCAGGGCCAAGGGTCCCTGGGTGGTGCCAGCAGCTCCTGTGGGCTGTGTGGAAGAGGTGGTGTGGCACAGAGATGTCTGGTAGCAAAGTACCTCTGACTGCTCACTGAGACACTGCTGACACCTTTATAACAGCAGAGTTTAAAGGAGAGATGTTTTTGTGGGCCTGTGAACAGAGCAGGATCCCTATGGGAATTCCAAGGAGAAAACATGAGGAAAGAACACTGGGAGAGGCAGAAAGGGATGAGAGGGTAAGTAAGAGAAGTAAGAGGGAAGAAAACATGATAGAAGCAGAAGGGAAAGGGAACAAATAAGGGTGAGATAATGAAACTAAGGCACACAAGTTTATTTACACTTTGGGATCCTTCTCTTTTCCCCTATGATGGGCTTGATAAAACCTCTTTTTAAAGTTACCTCTCCCAGAAGTGAGGTGACAGAGGGTAAGATTATGGGGAAGTGAAAAATGTTGGTGTGGGCTCTGGGCATCCTGTCCTGCTCTCCTTCTCCTGTCTGAGGGAAAGCTCATGACCAGAGCTGGAGGGACTGTGTGCACATCCAGCATAACACTCGGCTTGGCTGACTCTCATACAGACCATGACTTCTCTGCCCTTCTCCTCTTTGGCCCCATAGGCACACTTGCTGGGCATTTCTGAGTAGCGAGGATCTGAAACATGGCAGAAGGAGGCCAGTGCGAGAGATGCTGAATTTGGACCTATTTTTTTGACAAATCCTCCATCCCACCACTGAGATGAGGGCTGCTGAAGTGGTGTTGAGGATGCAGGGCTCCTCTTCTCTCTGAACTGTGACAAGCTGGCGTCCCATTTTGATTTGTCTTATCAACAGAGGATCTGGATGCCTCTCCAGAGCTCATCTGGACCCACTCAGTTCTCTTGCCTGATAAAATTTCTGTCTGAAATTAGACTGATGAGAGTGCTTGACTGACACCCCGGGAGACTCACGTTTCCCTTTCATCGCCCCTCCAGATAAAAGCTCCAGCTGCAGCACAGCAAAGATAATGTGCACCTCTCCTGGGTGACCATTTCTTGTAACAGGAAGGAAGCTCATTCTCTGTTCTAGTGAGTCCTTTGCCTTCTGGGTTAAAGTTGCCAGCCAAAAGGGGAGTTGGATTTGGTTTTTGGATGCCTATGATAAGTCATAAGGCAACAGGAACAGGAGATGACCATTTCTCTCTGGGCAGTACAGTGGCATTCTGTCACTAACTGTATGAACTGCAGGTGAAAGGCTGGCAAGCATCATCACCCCAGTCTGTGTCACCCTTTAACCCAGGGAAGAAATAGTTGAACTTCAGTTAGGCAGAGATCTATCTCTGTATTGTGCCCATTTCTTCCTGCAGCCAGCCTCACTGCTAGGTTTCCAGCAAAGATACAGAGCTCATAAATTACTGAGACATCAATAAATGACTCAATGATTTTAGAGTGACTAAAATGAAATGTATCTTATTTATGTTAATGAAGATGACTGACATCTTGAAGAATCACTCGCTGCTTTGCAGACTACATACATTCAGCAATCATTCAGCCACAACTAAATGCAGCCACCTCTGGGATGGATTGTGTCAGATGCTTAATAATGTCTGGAAACGCAGCAAAGACATATAGCAGAAAGCAAAAGCAACACTTTGTATGGAAGCCAGTAGGGCAAACCTGAGGTAGACAGTGTGTAGCAACAAACTAGGATCTAATGGGATTCTAACCTTCTTTTTGAGCAGTGTCTGATGCTGAAATCGCAGGACTTTGCTGTTAGGAGGTGGGGGAATGAACCCCCACCACTGGGGGTCTTGTGAGGCTATTGCATGCTTACTTTATGTGTGTAATGGTGGCAGCTTTGTATTCAAATGAGGCTGAAAAAATGTTTGTTCCTGTAAAATGCTTGGTTTGTACCGGCACTCAGCAATTGCAAGTGCAATTTCAGAACTGGGCAGGCAGGAATGCAGGTGCCTCTGTGCTCTGCTTCTGCAAACCCGACTGAGCTGTCATGAGCAGGCACTTGGCTCCCCATGTCACTCAAAGCCAGTATGTCACATATCTTCCCTGTCTGCTGCTACTCACAACTGTGAAACAGAGATAGAAAATAAAATGTTTTACCAAGCAATTAAGAGAGACATTCATGGGTTTGCTTTCAAGTCACTTCTGTGAGTGCCACCTTAGTAAAGCTGTGGATTACTGTAAAGTAAAATGAAGAATGTTCCTTGGTGCATGGGCATGAATCACATTGCAGGTGCTCTGGTGGGTGGGGGACAGCTGGGGGGGGGATGAAGTGCCTCTTCAGTTTTGCATTCCTGCCATTTAAGAGCTCTTCATATGAGGTCAGTTACACCCCTAATTGTGAAGGAAAGAGCTTTAGAGGGTTGGGAGGGGTAGCACTGCCCAAGTAAAGGCAGACTGACCATTTTATACCCACAGAGCCTGGCTGAGGGATGCAGGTGTGGAAGGAACAGAACCAGAACACAAATCTAAGATCTTCATGTATAAATGGGAATTCATGTAGGGAGGCAGAAGGGTCTCCTCTGCGCCTGCTGCTGGAGACTGCAACCCATAGGTCCCTCTGAAACAGAGGCAACATTAGAGCCCTCAACAGACCACTGGCAAAACTTGCTCTCCCCAAATAGACTCATCTTTTCTATCTTTGCCCCACAGCATTAGAAAAATTCCCTCTAGAGTAAGGCAAAAAACCACCCCACCTTGTCCTCTCCAGAAACAAATGGATTAGAAACAGCTGTGGATGCTTTTTGTCCTTTTGCATCTGAGAGCAAGGAAATGGCTGCTGCCCCAGCACCATGCTGAATTAAGGGAGAGCCCAGCAGTGCTCACTGAGGTGCCTTTCCAAGGAGAAAGAACCATTTTGCCTGAAACAACTGTCTGACTGCAGCACACACTCTGGATGGATATACACAGCGACTTTAAAGCAAGCTCCCTCCTTTTTGTATGTTAATGCCTTTTGCTCTCTGGAGCATGCAGCCTATACTGAAGGGTGCAGACCATGATTCAAATTACAGGGGTGTAAGTGTGTGTGTAACACACTTGGCATGCTTGCATTTCCTGGCTCCACACTGTGTGTGAGGCCAGCCCTTGGCCCATGTCCCCCTCCCTGACGCACAGGGATCTCTGTGCAGTTGCACATTCCCAGGCATGTTTGTGCTCCATTCACACCCTGCCTGCAGAGCAAGTTCAGAGGGGTCCATGATGCAGAGCTGGCAGAGCTGTAAGTCAGGGGAGCGAGAAGGAGAGAAAGGGAGGGGAGGAGAGCTGCAGTCTGCAGCCACTTCTTGATTTGCAGCTCAGGCAATGCACAGCCTTCACCTTCCACAGGTTTATCACCTCCAGTCTGCCCAAAAAGATTGTAGGGAGACAACTGGTCGCTGCTAATAATTAAGACAGCCAAATGAAGGTAGAGACAAGAGGCAGGGGAGCTGGCAGAAAGAAATGGCCATCCAAAGAACATGATACCAGCGTCTTAGGCACACTGTCCTGCCTGATCATCCCTTCTCTTTTGCACCCATAAGAGCCAGCCTGCTGTCTGTTCTCTGACAAAAAGCTGAACAGATTTAGCTCTGCAGGTATTTCTGTGGGAAAATAAGTGCTTGCCTAATTTTTGACTATCTTGGAATCCTTCCCTCCTTATGCTGGATAACACCACAGTCATCCTGCAGCCTGAGAACTGGGGGCAGCATCTTGGCTGCATCATGGTTCCCTATCTTCAAGTGAGATAGCACAAAAATTTTAATGCACCAGAGTCTTGACACCCAAAAAAGTCTCCTGAAACTTGGACTGTGTTGGGTCACAGCCATCTGACACCAGTTTAAAAAAATGCAGTAAATGAAGTAACTCAAATGAAGTGGACTGTAAAGACAACATAGCCTAATAATGGGCGAGAAGGAAGATAGCAATTATGGGTCTAAAAACCTCAGTAAATAAGACCTTAGATAGATCTACTGCCAACAGTTCAAGAATTAGATGAAGTTCTCCCTCACTCCTTCCCAGATGCCTTGATTTTTCCTCATGCCAGGTAGAGGACTGCCCCACAAACTGTTCTCCAAGGGCTGCAGTGTCTAGACAAGACCTGGCTTGGGGATAGTGAATTAAAAATATCAAAAACAGTCTTCCCCTTTTGGCCAAAGGATCAAGGTTTGCTTTCAATAACAGAGTTTTCATACTCATTTAAT
Source organism: Zonotrichia leucophrys gambelii (assembly GCF_028769735.1). NCBI lineage: Eukaryota > Metazoa > Chordata > Aves > Passeriformes > Passerellidae > Zonotrichia > Zonotrichia leucophrys. The sequence continues at coordinate 36,386,438 of NC_088170.1, read as the reverse complement.
CCTGATTTACTGTTTAGGAAAGCAAGACTGGGCTGTGTCACCTGCATTTGCAAGGGAGGAACTGGACATGGTCTTCCTGCTCAGGGACTTCTGCCCTCCTTTCCCCAAGTCAGCAGTGTGCTGTTGGTTGGCTTTTGAGTGAGCCACAGGAGTCATCTTCCTCACCCAGAGACTGTGAGAGTGTTTAGCTGCTCTATCTAAACTGCAGCATCTCCTTCATGTTAGAGCCAGTGCTCCTACTGCCCTGTACCTTATAGTGGCCAGGCTAGCATTGTGAGATTGCCCCTGCTGGGCGGTGAGGTCTGTGTTTTCTGCAACACCTGAGGGTGTCCAGCCAAGGGGAGCCATTCTTTTACATCTCTTGTTCACACTTGGGATTTAGGTCTTCAAGCTTTTCCTGCTGTTCGGACATTAACTAACTGAAAAACCTGGAGAAGTCAGCGTGGTAGGTGGTGCAGGGAAGGAATTTGTGCTGGAGTCAGAGGATAATATATATTTTAAGACCGCAGGGAAGCTGTAGGACATATGACCTTTAGTAATCTCTTTGCTTTCAGGCTCCTTTCCTCCCCATTGAGAGCCTCTCTCAACTGTTCCCCAGGGGATTTCAAGCATTGCTATTATATATAATTGCACAAAAAAAGGAGAACGCTCTGGCCCATGAAAGGAATAAGAGGGATAAACTAATTAATTCCAGGCCACAGAAGTGGAAAAGAAAGCAAATACTTGGCAATTAATCAGGGGCAGCTGAGCCCTTCTCTCCTATCAGATATGGCGGAAAGTGCTAATTGCAGAAGATAAGCCACACAGTGGGATGCATGAAACTGCCTCTGAACTGGGGACAAAAATAACACATTCAGCTGCCAGTGCACAGAGGAAAAGGAGGGGGAGCAATGGGCACCCTCCATCACCATCACCACAAGTTGTAGCGTGGGAACAGCACATTGTAAAGGGTCTGGGCTGCTCTGAAGGGTTTGGGAAGAGCTGGGGAACCAAGGTAGTAGGGATGTGGTTGGGAGATTGGACTGTGAACAGTCCACCTCTCTGTGCATCCCTCCTCTCACCTGTGAAATGGGATTTATGGTTCTGTCCCTGGGCTGGCTGTGGCCAGGGCGTGTGTGATGCTGAGAAGAGCTCATGAGAACCCTCACAAATCTCCCAGTATGTCTGGCTTCAGCAGGCCAGCAGAGAAGCTGTAGCTCTCGGGGCAGGGAGTGTGGCAGTGAGTTTGGTAGGGTCGCCTGAGGTACGCAGCAAGCACCAGGCAGGCATCAGGTGGGCTGCTTTGCTAGTGTTTGGATTCACTGGGTTTGGCTGAGAAACTTTCAAAGGGGATTTTCCAAGGTCTTTAATCACTTCAAAGTGAAGGTACTATAGATGACAGTGAGGTTTAGAGGTGCCAGTGCAGCACTAATTTCAAGCATTAGAGCTTGGGAAATTCTTATTATGCTCCTCTCTGTAGGAAGAGAAGCTTTCATATCTCCATGTTTCACATCCCTGGAAGTACTAAGGGCCAAGCTGGATGGAACTTTGAGCAACCTGACCTGGTGGAATGTGTCCCTGCCCATAGCAGGGGGCTGGAACTAGATGATCCTGACTTTATGACCAGGGGAAACCCAGGATGTTTCAGTGACATGGAAGACCGAGAGAAGACTCTTGGCACCTGATCCCTTCTCACTCGTGCCTTTCCTCACTGTCATCTTGCCTGACCACTCTGTCCCTGCTGGAGAATATAGGCTGCCTTCTCAGATGCAGAAGTTGATATAGCCTTTAAAAAGGGATCAGTAGCTCTCTTGGGGAAGGGATGTGGTTTGCATGCAGTGATGTTCGAGGCCTTCTATCTCCATCTCTTCCTACCTGAATGCCAAATGCTCAGGAACAGCCACAGCACTTCACTCAGAGGTCTGTTAGCAATCCTCACCTCTTTGATGTTCCTCACTTAGTGCTCAGAATCCATTTACATACACAGACTAACAGGCATCATCGCTTTGTTCCTCGGAAGATGCAAAGAAAAGCACAGCTCCCTAAATGTTATGGGTTGTTGTTGGTTTTCTTCTTCCAAGTGCTCAGATCCCCTGGGGGCAAATCTTTTACATCAGGCCCGGAGGGGACTGATTACCAAATTGTTATGCATATTTTATTCCTGCCAGAGCCCATGAAAGCTGGACATGTGCAGCAATGCCTGGAATGGCAGAAGGCACTGTGGAAAACTACATGTATAAACCCCCCTGATGGGAGTGTAAATCTGGAATAACTCCCTTTTAGCTTCACCAGCCACAGATTTACATCTGTGCTAACAGCAGCTTGGCCCTCCCCTATAATTCAAGGCATAAATTCCGTGTAAATAAGCTCCCTACTCGGGCAGCATGTTTTTGCCTCTTGCTTGGGGAGCCAGGAGGGTCGGCACTGCTCGGGGCAGCTTTCCTGCCCTGCTACTGTCTGTGCCTGTGCGCAGAATCAAACATGATCTGGCAGCTGCTGCAGCAGCCCTTGTATTTTGCTGTCCTATCCCTCCTAGGATTTCAACACATTTGCATTCCTCCTGCTGAAGATGAACTGCAGGTTTCTTCTGCATCAAACCTTCATTTAGGGGAGCAGAATTCATCAATATTTCATGCTGAAGGGGGAGAGAAATATGTACATGTGCATATATACTCTTAGAGAAGGAAAAGGTGCAGTGAAAAGAAGCAGATAAAGCTGAGGAAGGAAGGAGGGAGGTTTAAAGGATCCATTCCTTCATTTGTGACCTCTCATTGGTTGTGCGTAATCCTAGGGAAGGAAAAAAACCATGTGGCATAGAAGAATCCCTTCTTAATAATTCTTTTGTTTGTAGACATCAGTACGGACAGTATTTCATCACAGCCAGGCAGAGGTGCAGATCTAGACAGGTGAAGGGAGAAGGAGGGACATAAAAAACGACACAGAGAGAACAAGAAACAGTGTGAGTGAGTAAAACACGTGCACACACGGACTGGGGGGATTTGCAGCAGCAAGGCTCCTTCTGCTAAAGCCCTGCAGCCCTTACTCAGCATAATGTGGCTAGTCGAGTGAATACGATGCTTTTAAAAGTCTCTGGCAGCTCTTTTATTAAAAGCTTGACCGCGAGGCTGGGTTATAAATAATTTGATATTAAACACACATGTCAAAGAAAAGGGTGGTGAGGGAGGAAGATTGTTTTCAAGCCAAAGAATAATTATTCGGGTATATAATTTTAGCTCCAAGCTTCTTGGGGGATGAAGAGGCAGCACGGGGTGAGGAAATGGTGAAGAGTAATGGTTTCAATATCAGGCAAGATTGCGTTGGTGCTGGCTGCAGCACAAGGTGGGGCTGCCAGCTGGCTGAAGTGCTCCCATGTACTGCACAGGCAGAGGCTCTGCTGCCTGTATTTTACAAAATGGGCTCAGAAAGAAGTGTCAGGGCTTCCACTCACTGCCACAGAGCCTATGTGTGCTGCATATCTCTATCTACCCTGAATGCGCACACACACACACACGGTTCATACGTGAGTCTAGCCTGCACACACACACCCAATCTATATGCTGCAGATGCTGAAGGAGACTCTTCCTTGCAAAGGACAGGCTACAAGGGTGAAAAGTGTCTCTTGGGAGGCAAATATTCCGTGTGGGACTGTGGGGAAGGAGACAGACAGCAGGGACAATAACCAGCCTTCAAAACCTGTTTGGAGGGGGGAGGAAACATTGTGGGATATGCAGTGAGCCTCCACACTGGCATGCTCCAAGAGGGTTTCCTTGCACCTGCATGCAGAGAGCCCAGCTAACTCACTAACCCACCTCTCTGCCCTCACATGGTGGGATTACTTGATCATGGCCCACACAGGGCCTTTCCATCAGCTGGTTCAGGGTGACATCAGGCTCTGCCAGTGCTGCCTGGGGCTGCTTGCCAGGGACAGCACTCACCTGCAGGCTGCCCAGCGCCTCCAGCTGTGTGCAGCAGCTGGCTGTCTTCTGCACAGCCCAAAGCCCTGGGTGCATGGTTACCTTAGAAACTGCTTTTCCTCCTCTTCCTGCCGCTGTGCATGAGTTAAGCAATGGGTCCCGCAGGAAGAATTCGGGCTTCTGCCTCCAACAGGAGAAAAGACCCAATGCTCTTCAGACTGGTCTTATCCCTCCCTATAAAGGTGCGCCTGGCCCTGCTGCCAGAATGAAAAGTCCTCCTTTTCTGCCATAGGTTGGCAAAGGTAACTGTGGAGGAGGAAGAGGAGGATAGGCTTAGACCTTTTCTTGCTGGATATCATTGTGGATGCTCTTGTCTGTAGGGCAATTGCTTTTAACCTCAGGCACATATTTTTAACTAAAATTGGATTAATTGAATAAATAAACACTAAGCTTTATGTTAAATAAAGCTTAGTGACCTTCATACTCTACGGCATAGTAACACTTCTCCCTTGTCTTAGGGTTTTTGGACTGTTAGAATGGGATGGGGACTCGGATTTGCTCTTAGATGGGCATTCACAAATGTGGAGCTGGTAAGGTAATCAGTGTTTATGACCTTGGAACTGACAGTATTTTTAACCCTGGGGCAGTGATGACAGTGACAACAGATGTCTCCCTCTGAAACAGGCTGGTGGATCTCAGCCTGGTTTCCAGGTAGGAAGAATGGGACCATATCAAACTACCACTTAATAGCTAAATGCAGACTCAGCAGGAGATCAGGGATTGAAAAGCAATGAGCTTCAGATCAGTATTCCTTATTAGTTCTGAACAGAAGTCACCTTAGTCTTTTTAGAAAATGGATGAATAAGCAAAAACACCTCAAGCCCATCTTGTGTTCTACTGACATTACATAATTATTCCATAATTATCTGAGATTGATTTTTAAAACAAAATATTTATTTACTAGCGGTTTTTAATTTTTTTTCTCCGGCTCATTCACCCATGGGATTGGGAATAGGTGTCCACGGATTCTGGGGAGCTGCAGGAAGAGGAGGGTGATGTCATTTTGCAGAGCACTTGATACATATGGATCACATGGGGCAGGCAAATTGGAGGGTGGGGAGCCCAGTGCAGAGCTGTTTGTTTGTTGCAGGTTGGGATTTTATCTTTGTTTGCTTTGTGGGTGTTCCCCCCGCTCCCACCCCAGTCCCCTTGAGCAGATTTCAGCTTCTCCATCTTAGCTACATGTGGCTTCAATTACCCTGAGCGTTTGTGTGGCTCGGTGTTCAGGGAAAGGCGCCGGATCATTACTGTGAAATGTGTTTGATCTCCTCTCGCCTTTCCATTTGAAATGGAAATAACTGCTCTCGTTAGCTCCTCAGGTCCCCAAGTAATCGTCCCACCGATTCCTTCGTCTCCTTCGGCAGACTCCCTCCCCCTCCACCACTCGGGAGAGCTAATGATTAGCCTACTCCACCTCAGCAAGAGGTTTTTTTCCCTTTCTCCCAGTGTCATTTTGATCCAGATTTGGTAATTTATTGTTCTTCCTGCTGCCAGCAAGCTCCTCTTTTCAATAGCCCCTGCTTTTGCCCTCCTGACTCTCAGGGTTTGCTTACCTTTGCTTTACCCTCAGAGCAGAAACAGAATTTCCTCCCTTTACCTTGTGACTCCTCAGGACTGTATGAGAAACAAGAGATCACCTGGAAATTCACTTTCCTGTCTTTTTACTCGGCTCTTCCTTTCACTGGCACAAATGGTTGAAGGTGGTTCTTTTGCTTGGTTGATTGGTTGGTTGGTCATCCTCTTCACTGCCTTTTTGCCTTCCAGCCAGAATTTTTTTTGGCAGACCCAGTTACTGTATTACTCCAGCTCAGCAGCATGGAGAGGATGTCTTTGTGTGTTAATCTCTCCCAAAAAGGCAACCTTTCAAAGGAGGTCTCCTGCTATAACTGCAAACCAGGAAAAGAGAAGGGAATGAGTTTATGGTGCTGGAGAAGAAAAGCTTGGCTTTCCCTGTTATAAATGATCAAATCGTGAGCCAAAATTATCAAAAGTTAAGCAAAGATTTATTAATTTGTCTGCAAGACCAAAGTTTGGTCTTTGAAACCACCGCAGCCAAAGAATGAGCGTCGAGCCCGGGATCGGCGCTGGGTGAACACGGATCTGACCTCCCAGTGCCAGAGTCTCCCCAGTTCACCAATGCTGCCTTGCACAGCGAGTTTTTATACAGTTTATTCTGCCCGAGGCAGAGATGACCGAATGTTCTTCACATGCATCGCTGTTGCTTTCCATGTGCAGAGGCGGACACAAGCCTCGTCCAGGTGTGCCTTCGTTGTCAATCGGCTCCGGAGAAGCCATGTATTCACACGGATCCGGGGTGGCCCCTTTGGTTATCTCCACAGATGTAATCGGCAGGGCGGCTTTCAGGTGGCCCCCAACTCAGGAAACCGCGGTTATCATCCTGGAAGCTTCTATTCTTACGTTAAAGTGTTGATGGTTATCTTAACTTGTGTCCGGGAACTAGTTGAATCTGAATAAGACAGATGCTTCCGGCCAGGGTAGTCAAAAGACGTGGTTTGGATTTCACAATATTTTATACCATACAATAATAGCGTGAATTATCCCTACCCTATATTACTTTCCTCATCATACTTTTTTTAAAATCTAACAGTCACAGCATTTGAAAATGCCCAATGCAGAAAGGACACCAGCTTCTCAGTTTCTGTAGGGCTTCCCGAAAGGAACGCTTTATCCCTCTAGTGTCACCTTCTTCCCACTATCATTATCACCTCCTTGCTTTTTCCTTCACTAGTGTCTTCCCTTCCTTTCTCCTCACAGCCCTCCACAATTAGGCTGCTGGACCTGCTTTCTGCAGGATCCTTGGCTCCCATGGCATGACAGAGAGAGATCATTGGCAGGAGCACAGGCACTCTGCAGCCTGCCTCCAGCTCCACAGCAGGTCCATGTGCAGGTTTTCTTGGGCTGCACATCAGCATGGAGGAGCAGCAAAGGAGCTGCCTCAGGCAGAAGAGTGCCTGCTGCAACCCAAAAGCCCCATATTCATATCTGCAGAACATAATTAACTCTGATCATGAACACTCTCTTATCTGAAACACAGAAGAAAAATGAGCTGTGGTGAAGGGAGACGGGAAAGGGAAAAAATGAAGAAAAAAAAAAAAAAGAAAAAATCTCTCTCCTTGTTGACGTTTGGCAGTGTAGCAAGGCAGCAGATGGGCAGCCAGCATTCTGTGGTCCTGGCAGGCACAGACCAGCCGACCCATGCTGCATCCCCAGCGCTTGTTCACAGCCAGGCAGGGTCAGACCCCCTGCTCCCCTTGGGGGATTGGAGAGTGCTGATGCTCAGCGAGGCAGCTTGTGACTGACGCCTCCTTCCTGCTGTGAGGTCCTGGCTGCATGTAGCATCCTTCTCCTAATGTGGGAGATCATTACTGCCTCCGTCCCTCTCCTCCCAACACAGCCTGTCTCTCCTAGGGGAGGGTTTCCCCCTTTCTCCGAATATGGGGATGCTTACCTGTCTGAAGTATGTGTAAGGATCTGCACAGTGTGGAGCACATGGTGTTGTTTCAAGTGCAATATTCTTTCCTGACTCTGGTTGTTGAAAACAAGGCCCCACCAGGCATTTCCAGCAAACAGTAAGTCTATTTTTGAAAGAATATGGTCATTTGACTTCTTTTCCCATGGCTTTGAATACTTTGTTATATATGTTAGAAATAATTCATGCTATAAAAGAATGTATTTTATAAAGATTGTGAAATCCAAACGAGTCTCTGACCACAAGCAGCCTGAGAGGCAGATGTCTATTCAAACTCTGAAATTCCTGGAGTCCTCCAGATAACGATCGGCATTTAGCACAAGAATAGACACATCCAGCGCAATGATCACGGGGTATCCCGAGTCATCGGAAGACACCTAAGAGCGATCATCGCCCTGTTGATAACATCGATCAAGATAGCCAAAGTCAGTCGTCAGAAAGATACATGAGAATATGCGACTTCCCAGGGTTCGATCACCAGGAAACGGTGATTGTCCAGTTCTGCACAGTGAAAGAACCAACTATGAATATGCAGAGTTACAAAAGAAACTGGGACTCCTTCGCCTCGGGCACAATAAACTGTATAAAACATCCCTGCTAGAAGCAGCTCTTGTGAACGTGAGGGAATTCAATGCGATAGAGGTCGGATCCAGGTTTCACCCAGCACCGATCCCAGGCTTGACGCTGTCTTTTTGGCAGTGGTGGTTTTGAGGACTGTATTTTGGTTGCAGAAAAAGATAAATAAATCTTTTCTCAATTTTGATAATTTGGTTTTTGATTGATCATTTATAACACTTTCTCTTGGTGGTTCCCTTCAAGCAGGTGTTTCTTTCTCTGGTGGCAGCGGGGTGTGCTGGTCATCCCCTGTCCAGCACGATGAGGATGACGGGCTGGATGGCTGAGGCTCAGCACATGGGGATGAGGCTCTGGATGCTTCTCCGGGATGTCGGAGCCACCGAGCACATCAGCTTCCCGCATGCTTGCTGTGTCACACTTGCCAGCTGAATTCACGGGAGCTCACTGTGGGCTGCCCCTCCGGTCCCAGCCCAACCTGATAATTGATGCAGTAATCCTCTGGATTCCCTCATTAGCAGCTGCTAATGGCCGTTGTGTTAGCAATGAGCAGCACGAGCAGCGCGATTCAATTAAGCCTCTAATAAACCCATTGTAAACGGCAATAGCCGCGGAGTTCAAAGGCAGGATTACAGAAACTCATCCCAATGGCTTGTGACAGCAGATGGGGGCTGCTACTGGCTGCTGTTAATTGACTGCAATAGACTGAATGGCTTGGAAACCACTGCACTGACTGGTGGGAAGAACAGGGGACGTGAGAAGGAGGCAGGCGAGGCTGTGATTCCTCCATCCTGCCCATCAGATCCTTTCTGTCCCTCTGCAGGCTGCGGTCCTGTGTGCTGGGGCAGAGTGAAAAATGCCAATCACTTGTTTTTAAAATTTTAAAAGTTTAATAGTAATAAAATGGTTATAAAAATAGTAAAACAATTAGAGTAATAGTAATTTGGACAATTTGAATTAGGACAATATGAGACAAGAGAGACAAGGAGTCACAGATGTCCGGGTAGCTTTTTCTGGGCAACAGGAGCCCGAAAAAGGACACCTGTTTAACACAGGATTAACCCTTAAAAGCAACAGCCTGTTGCATATTCATACACCTCATACATGATGTATAAATTCCATTCAAATACAAGATTCTGTCTGGTCATGATCAACTTCTTCCTCTGAATCCTAACAGTGCCTTCAAGGTGGGAAGAAGCTCATTTCTTCTGATAAGAGGGCAATAAATTCTTCTTCTCTGAAAGATTTAGGTGTCCTGTGGCTGCTATTTCGCTGCAAGTCCTTTCTTTGTAAAAAGTATCCTACCTAGCATAGTTTCTATTTTAACATTTTTTTTATCACCTAATACTATATTTAACACCTTACTTAAGAGAATTAATACAGCATTACTTTCTAACGCAACACATATAATATTCATTTTAATATTTGCGAAAAGCCCATCATAAAATACACATTTTTCATGGGCAGCGAGGCTCTGGGCGGGCTGGGCTGGCGGCTCCCGCGCTCAGCCGGGCAGGAACCGACCGCGCACGGCGTGCACAGGTGCCTCTGGGAACGGCTCAAGAACACGTCCTCGTTTCCTCGCACACCTAATTTGAAGTGACTTGGCAGGTGATTTTCACTGATGATTTGTGGCCTGTCACTCATCCAGAAGACACTGCAGTGAGCAGGGCTAGGTAGAAATGTCTCACTGAAAACTTCTTCATTCCAACACTTGTAGGGTTTGTTTCTTTGGTTTTTTGCTACTGCCTGGATAAAAGTTGAAAGAATCTTGTAAAATTCCTTTTTGGAGAATGTGAGATAAGAAAACTGAAATATGAAAAAAAATAATCATAAGTTGATGGAATTGCACTTGAAAAGATTTTTTTCTTTAGAGATTCTTCTTCACAAGTTTATTCACATTATTAATGATGTGAAGATTATGCATGCTGACATCAGAACTTTTTCAAAAGCTATAAAAAAGACTAAAACTGGAAAACGTAAATAAAAAAGAAATAAGAGAACTAAGTACATGATTTTGAAATGTTTAGGTTATTGAAACATTACCATGTTCTATTTCTTGAGAAATATGGCATATTCATTTCAATTTCTAATTGTTTTAATTAATTTCATTCTGCATTTGCACTAATTAGACCAAGCAGGTAGGTCACATAATAGGTCTTTGTTCTCTTGTTGGACGTGTGTGATTCCCAGAATCAAGTTTCTCAGGTAAATCCTGGCTACAGACGATCTGAAATCTCTCTTGTCTCATCTACTTTAGGACTCATTTAAACGTTGCTGGTTCTGCAAATGCACTCATGACTGAACTCATGTCCTAGAAACTTTATGAAAATGGCCACAGGTGGGGTACTAACATGTGAAATTATTTCATAATTGAAATTAAAGTTTCCAGCTGATAATTTTTTGCCTTTTTACCCCCCATGCTTTCTTTGGTTCTGCAGCCTCCTGGTTCTACAGCCTTCGGACTCTGCACCACCTTGAAGACACACCTTGCATGAGCCCTAGCTCAGGCAAGCACAGCAGGAGCCCAGGGCCACATGCACTGCCAAGCTCCCACCTTCAGCCCGGGCTCACTGGCTCCCAGCCCTGCTCTCTGCACCAGGAGCTCTGATCTGCTGGCGCAGGGGTTCAACACCAGGGTTTGCCCAGCCACGGCCAACGGTGAGCTGGGAGGGAGCTGTCAGCAATAAAGAGTACGTGGGCTTGATCTGCAGTCAGTCTCAAAGGTTTCTGAATCAACTGGACATTCTCCCTTTGCAACCCAGGGATTCCAATATCTCTTATGGGCATGGGATATAAATGCATCATCACGCAGTTCTCCTTCCAGCTTGATAATATAATTACCTTCTCTGGACAATTCCCAGTACACAGAGAGAGTTTGGAAGAGCTGTTAGCACTTGGTGAACCTGCTCTGGCTGGGATTTCAAGGTAATGACTCCCTGACACCTCCTCTGTGTCCCCAGGAGAAAAATGTATTTACCACTGCATCTGACTCAGCCCAGAAATAACAGCAGCCTTTTATTCTCTGCCAGTAATGCCCTGGGCAAAGCTCTTAACCTCCTTGTTGATGCATACAAATCTAAAAAGACTCCATAAGAAGCAATGTAAGTTTTCCATAAAAATACAAGGCCTGCACATAGAAAAATAGAAAGAGAGAAGGAGAAGAAAAGGAGATTGACAAGAAGGCAAGCTGGTCCAAACCCAGCAGCAGGAACCTCAGCTCCACTTGTCACAAAACTTAAGGACAGGTATAGTTCTCCTCACTCCCCGTGTGAGAAAGTGAAGCTATCTGTCTTTCATACATGCTCTCACACTTTTTTTCCCTAGCACTCCTATATTTACTCAATCATTCTGGCTGCAACAGTCTTAAAATTATGATTGGACAATCTTCTGGATTTTGAGGGACCCCTTTGTCAGAAGCATTCCTGGTCATGTAGTCCCTACTTATTGAAATTCAGAGTTGAGCAATTTGAGGATGTTAAGTAAATTAATAAAAGATTGAATAAAGATATGATTTTCTGTTAATGTAGAAATCCTGTTTTACATTTTTAAGGAACTCTTTAGCCAAATACCATTCACTTGCGCAACCATGTTCCTTTGTTTTCTGTCAAATAAGATTCTGACTTCATGTGTTGTGATCTGTGTGTGCTTCACTGGGATTTTGGACCTTAGCCTGTGTGCTGGCCAGCCCTGACCTTGGAGATCCTCAATGTAAAGGCACCATTTGAATTTGCTTCTCCAAATCCCTTAAATTTTTTCATCACTGAGTGTGCATGTGGCTGTCAGTCACATGCAAAAAAAAGCATGGAGGAGGGAGGGCTGCAGCATTAAGAGAAGCTCTCCTTGGGCTGGAAAAGCTCAGCCTGCTGTGTCCACCCTAGAATGATGGTCTGGATGCTGCACAAGTGTATCAAAAATCAGGGCAGAACAGTTCAGGGGGCCAGGCAGGATGGGGACAAAGCGTAGGAAGGCGACTCTTTCTTAAATTATACCCTTGGAATGCATGTCAGCAGGGACAACACTGAACAACTCTGAGTCGTAACCTTGCCTCTGGGTGCCTGTCACCACCTCCAGTTTCTGTCTTGTCTTTTTTCCCTTTCCCTTACCCTTACTTCCTGCACTCTTTTGTTCTCTTAATTCTTGCTTCAGAAGAACACCGCAGCATTCATATGTAAATTGCACCTAGAGCTGCAAGGGGGAGTGTGTCTCAAGGAGATATACATGCCATCCTCCTCCCGTTGCATTTTCCACTCCTCTCTCTCGGTCTAGGAAAAGAGGCAGGGATAGGACGTGTGCGGGATGGGGAGATCCCACGCATGGCCTCCTCCTGCATTTCCTTTGCACCTCTGCCTCCATGCTCCCTGTTTCTGCAGTTAGCAATTAAAGTTGTCATCTCTCATCGCGCCCACAGCGTGTGGGGCGGTCGGCGCTGCAGGTACCGCCCTGCACCAGGGTCATCCCAGGTACCAGTCTGTCACAGCCCGGAGCTGCAAGGCTGTCCCGTTCCTTTGACACAAATGCGATGACTGACATAGTGTCGTTGTTTGTACAGGTCTAAGTCAAGCGGAAAAATCACATACAGACACACACATGGAGTGATTTTTAATGTTTTTTTTCCTCCCAGGAAAGGGATTTTCAGGAGAAGTCTCCCCCGGGGGACTGGAAACAGAATTTCTTCATGTGTAGGCAGTGTGCTGGCAGGTTTTTGTCACTTTCATTCACTCCCTAGATAGGTTACTGGGGGCTGAGAGCTACTGCTCTTCTCTTCCCTGTCATCTCTTAGCCAGATGATCAGCTTCGAAAATCAAAGATTTCTGTCCGGCAAGTCAATGGAGCAAAGCCATGTAGTGCACCCTGAAAAAGGAGAAGAGATCTACCTGGACAGCTTTCCTGTTCTGCTGGGTACTGACGCATTTATTCTCACCACACGCCACAGTCCAGATTTAGCTTATTCAGCCATGGCAACCCAGCTGCCTGGGACCTGTGCTGTATTTCTCCCAGGCTGTGCATGACGTGTTCCCTCTGCTCTGCCCCTCTTTGCCCCTCCTTGAGGAGCAGGCTCTGAATTCGGCACAGGTTCAGGAATGTTTCACACCAGCCACTCACCCTTTCAGTCAGTGCTGCCAAGGTTTCTGGACTGAAATACCAGTACAGCTGGCTGGAGACAATCACCTTTCTGAGCCCAAGGGATGGTCGTGCAATATGAATGAGCTGCTGCTTCGTGAAGATGCTGGCCTTCCCAGCAAGCAATACTCCATGCTGGAGCACTACAGAGGTGAGAGGAGCAGCAGCACCTGCAAGCCCTGCATAGAGCCAGAGTGCCATGATGGGAAATGCTGAATGCTCCCTGGGATCACCCACTCATCCATTGGTAACATTAAGAAATCTGATGTTCATTATTGGCAACTGTTTTGACTTTTGTTGTTGCAGCTGCTGGTCACTGATGCACCTGATGGTGGGCCCCAACCCAGAGTGCCTGCAGGTTAGGGGACACTCCCCTCAGTGTTCAGCAGATTCTGGCTCAGGGGTGTGCTGCTTGAAAGAGAGCTGTCTGTGCTTTGGCTGCTAAGGTGGCTAACCCTGGTTTGCCTCTCTCCCTCCCTCCCGTGCTGACAGGGCCTGAGCAGCCCTGTGGTGAACCTGCAGGATACAAGACTGATGCCAAGGGAGATGCTCCAGGGGACCAATGGGAGGAGTGGAGGGATCTGAGCAAAGGATTTCATCCTGCAGTGGGGCTGAGAGCAGTTTTGATGAGTGGATGGGTGGATACAATACAGTAAAGCCCTTTTCTCTGTGATGCATCTGAGACTGATGAATGAGAAGAAGCAGCTTTTTACAGGATATTTCTCTGCAGCAAGGCTGAGCACAGCTTTCCTGGCTGGATGCAGAGATGGGGCTGCACTGGCTCTGGTTACACTGAGAGCAAGGGATGGAAGCAGGCTTGCAAAGAGATGTGATTCTTAGCAATGTCAGGTGAATGAAATGCCCATTTATTAGGAAAGAAGCAGCAGTTTTATGCTTTTGATGTCAGCTACTGATTTACAGTGATTTATATCAACAGCTACAACCTGTATCTACATAAGATTTCTCACAGGACTGTCAGGGTTCTGTAGAGGAAAGGAAAAGATGGTCTTAGGCTAAAATTGTAAAGCCAGAGAGCCAGGTTCTTTGCAGGACTCTGCCAAAGCCTCCTGTATCCATTTAGAAAGGTTGCTTTAAGCTTAGCCCTTCATGCCTGAGTTTCTCCAGCTCTAAAATGGGGACAATAACACTTTTCATCTTCACACAGAGGGGTGGGAGATGGAAACTTCATGAGATGTGATTTAAAAAAAACAACTTTAAGATCTTGCAATAAGAAATGCACAGCTCCTAGCAATAACATCCCTTGAGTGAAAGAGCACACCAAAATCTTTAGTAATCCTGCCTTGCTCTGGGCCTGTCTCCAATGAAGAGACACTCTGTCTCAGTCTGGATTAGATAGATATGCCAGGCCAGAATGCATTCCTTCAATCACTGCTATTAGCATGACCTGATACTTAAAGAAGTCAAAAGAGACAGGGTGGATGCACAGCCCCAACCACAGGGATAGGGCTGCCAGGGCCCCTGCATAGCTGTGATGTCTGCTAGAAACTAATGTGCACCCCTAGCAGCCCCCTCGTGCCTGCAGAGGGTGTATTTTCTTGTTTCTGTCAGAGCCCAGAGCCTAAGAGGCACCACTGCTCCCTGTGGGAACCCTGAGTGACAAACCTGGCCCCTTTGCAAGGTGCCAAAGCTTTGAAAGGGGCTGTGTGTGTCACAGGGAGGGAAGGATGCTGTTTTCCCAGCCAGGTGGGATGTGGGAGGGGAAGGCTCTGTCCATAGGTCACCCCTGTGCACTCCCACTGGGATGTTTAATTTTTTCCTTAATGTAGTTGTATTTTTTAGGCCTCACTGAATAAATTAACCAGTTTGGAACACTAAACATGATTTACTAAAACAGAACCAAGAGAAGACATTATTTTTTGCTTACCACAGCCACAGTTGGATTCTCCCAGTACAAGCAGGGAAAATGAGTGATTTTCCTTTACTGTGCCAGGTCCAGAGAGGAATCTCTCTTCTCGTTTCAGGATGACAGCGAAAAAACGTGGTCAGTAAGAACAGATTTGTCGAGCTCAGCAGATCTTCCTTTATCTTAATGTCCAGATTCTGCCAGCCCAGAAATTACTTTTCTGAACCAGGCCTTTTAATTACTCCCTTTGTGCAGTTCTGGGAGAAGCATCCCAAGTTTAAGCTACTTGAGGGCATTCCAGCCTGCTGCAGCTCTTACCCACGGCTGATAGGGTCTCCAGCCAAGAGAGGAGAGGCTGCTGGCTGCAATGAGCAAGCAGACACATGTGTTTTGTCCCACAGTGGTCTGTGGTAAAGATACAAGAGAGTTATGTGATTCAAGAGTGTTATGTGATACAAGAGTGTTATGTGAGGCTGTATTATGTTGGTATTAGATAACTGTGTTTTGCATAGCAATTCTCTCCCAAGCAAAGAGCTGTGTGGCTCAGAGCACCATGCTGGCTCTGCATCATCAGAGATGCTAAACAGATGAAAGGCCTTTAGTTCACATGTCTTGAAGTTGGCCACAAGTAGAAAAATATTGATTTGCGGTGAAAAATTTAATTTCTAAATTAATTGAAGAAAGAGATCATTCTGCCTCAAGCTGTTGCATTTGCATAAGAATGAGATCACCTTAGACAAGAACAAAGAGACCCTTATACTTAGTGAATCGTGCAAAAAACCCCCACAAATTAGCTGGAGGTGGGAGAGCTGAACAGCCACTGACAGGACAAAATTAGCTAGTCTGCATCGTAACTGTTATAGAAACAACAGGGAGGAAAGAAAACAGACCTTTGAAGAAAACTTGGATTTTTTTCTCTGGAAAATAGACTCATGAAGTACATCTTGGCACACTTCACTTGATTGATAAATGACCTAACAAAACATGCAGCACTATCTGCCTCTCCCATTCTTGGTTTGGCGCTCGCAGCAATTTGCAGAACACTTTAGCATCCCCCAGCAAAGGTGCTCCAATCTCCACTTTTACCCATAGGTCTATTTGTTGAAATGTTTATGTCCATGCAAGAGGCAGGTTTTAAAGTATCTCTGGCACATTGCCTGCATAACTTATCTGTTATGGGCATCTGATTTGGCAAATTTTCCTGTGGGCTGCTGCTGCTATAACCTTCTAAGCTATAGCTTTGCTTTAGCAATTCCCAAAACCAGGCACAGATAGAGGCAGTTCTGACCTCCAGGGAGCATCATCACAACCCGCAAACATTCCTGGGTGCACATGGACACTTGGCAGCTGGGCTGGGGTGGGCGAGGCTCCCCTGCCCCCAGTAAATCCACCACTGAGGTAACTCAGGAGCAAGCTTTTCTCACTGAGCCCATATGCTGCAGCCTCTTTCCCCAACACTTGCTTTGAACAAGCGCTGGAACACATGCTCAGCATGACTGGTGGATATGCTTGTCTCTTGTAAGGTCTCTCAGGAGGTCTGTGGCAGACCTCAGAGCTGGACCCAGGTGCCTGGGAACAGACCCAAATTCAGGGCTCTGCATCACTGGAGCAGACCAAGGTGACAGCTTGTAGCAGAGCTTAGCCATGCTGCAGGCAGCTCTTCTTCATGTTTATTTTCTTCATACACACACACATAGAACCTCTCATCTTGTGTCTAAACTCTGATAAAAAACTATTCCTGGCTGCCAAACAGGCAAATTTCATAGGGATGGGGGAAGGAAAAAAAAAACAATAAAACACCAAACCCTTATATTTTTTCATGGCAAATGTTTGCTCAGCTCTTCTTCTGACTATGACTAAGAATATTTCATACCCAAATAATCCGTCACACTTAATGCTGTTAACTTTTCAATACCAACTGTACAGCCCACAGAGTATACAAAACCCCTTCTGGGATTCTTTATCATCACAGCAACAACTACAGAAGACATTTGTCCTGCTGGTAAAAGGCACTAAAATCACATGATCATCTAAAGTCCTTCCAGCCCTTTTCTGGCCATGAAAGATATAACTGATTCACAGGTGAGACAAAGCCTCATTGTTTCTCCCTTTATGCGGTTCTCCCTGGGAGTTTCTTTATAGAAATAGTGTGGGTGGGGGCATTAACCACTTCCGAGAGGTGGCAGGTGTAAAGGGAAGCAGTAGAGGACCCTTCAACTAATACCCTTTCTAAAATTGTCTTTATTGGGTTTTTTTCGTGGCTGCAGTCTCCTACATCCCCATGCCTTGGGGATAACTGCTGCCTCTGGAGCTGTTTGGCACCAGGAGACTGCTCTGGGCTGTGCAAACTGTTGCTTGGGGCTTGGGAAGCAGAGAAGAGAGGAAGGGTGCTACTGGGCATTTGGTGGCTGGAGAAGCTGTTATTGGTGCCTACTGGCTGCTCTTCCCAAGCCCTCTGATTTGCTACTGTAACTGTGTGTGTTGGCTGCCTAGCCTGCTCCTGGGTGGGGGAAACACATCTTGGGTTGTTTGGGATTACTTATCTAAGCTGGTTTATATGAGCAGAGCTGTGCTAGTGAGTGCCAATGATGCTGCTCTGCTGCCAGGTCTGAAGCATGGTGATTTCTTAGTCTTTCTGAGCTGTACCCATAAAAGTGTGCCCAAGTGCAGGCTTTGGGTGCCTGTGGGAGTAACTGTGGCCTAACTCCATCCAGGAGCACATAGATTTGGGTGAGGCTGCTTCTGCTATATGTGAGGGCCCAGGCCTTGTCAGGAGTGGCAAAACTTGCACAGGAGAAACCGGGGGAGTGTGTGGCTATTTGGCAGGTGGACGTGCTATGACCCAGCTGCACTGGTAACAAAAGCTGAGCTGACCCAGCTTAAAGACCTAAAGGGAGAAAATGTTAAGTTCAAAGGGGTTTTAGGATTTTCTTAAGTGTGAATACTGCTGGGATATGCAGGTGATGTATGGGTCATCTCTGCTGACAACAGTGATTCATCCAATGATCCTATGCACAGGAAATCCATACACCTCTTAGATGCCAAAAACCTGCTGTGGCTTCACTACAAATCTGAGTGCAAACCCTGAATCCAAATCCTTACCTCAAAAAAGGGCATTTCACTAGCACAATCTCTTCCTAGTACTGACTTCTAGATTTACTTTAAATAGATTTAAATAAATGTTTGGCATGAAAATTATTTTGGGCAAGACAGACTGCTTGACAGAGCAAGCAGAAGCCTAGCTCTTGGTTTGCCTAAATCTCTAAGTCACGGGCCATTACTGCTGTATTTTCCTTCCAAAGGGAGTCTGACAATGCAGTGCTGTTTCCCCCATGGCTGAGGCCAGAGCAAGCAGATCAGTGTGGGACCAAACCTTTCAAGGAGCTGGTCCTGCACCCAGGCACTGCCTCACTGCTATGAGGTCACTCTGACATCTACAGGAAGCTCTGGGCTGCTCTCCTGAGCAGAGAATATTGACGTCAGACCTGTCAGACTTGCTCAGGAAGGAGTTGCACCAAGCTCACTCTTGAGTCCTTTGAGAACATTATGCTTCCTAATTTAAGTGGGTCCTACAACTCTCACATATAAAATCTATCTGTGATGTCCCTAGGTGCAATTTATCCATAGGCTCCAGTCTGATTCATGGTATGAGAAGTGTCTTCAGGCCTGAGAGAGATTACCAACAGATGCTCAGCTGAAGGTGAAGTGGGTCACTCTGGCCATTCAGGCTATGTGGAGTTTAATGGGAACCCAACAGGAAAGCAGCTTGGCCTGGGTCTTGGGTAGTGACTCGGCACAAGGGAGGGGATGTAGGGAGCATCTGGATGTAGCAACTCCTTCAATCATATCTTGTATCTATACATAAACCTTTAAACTTCTGGACAAGATGTTCACTTGACATAACCAAACCTGCAAGATCTTCTTGCTGAACGCCCAAAGTTAACCTGGGTTTTCAAATTTCAGGTTGTGTTTACTGCAAGCAGTAAACCTGGGAGCAGCAGGACATGTAGCTATCCAAACTGTTAAATGCAAACCGTTAGGTAAATGGTACAAGGAACAAACCATGTGGGCCATCCAAATGAGTATCAGTTTAGGGCACTGACAATTAAACCATTGAAAGTTTAAAATATTCTCTCTGCATGAAAAGGGAGATGTAATTCAGTACCTTTTTCTGCAGAAGATGTGTTCAGGTCTGGCTCTTTATGTTGGTAAAGGCACAAGTACAGACATTGTCAGGATCCTGTGGTGTTAAACATTTTTCTCATCCTGCATAAAAGGACCCTTTTCACTCTCACACTATCTCAGAGCAAACATATAAAAGCTGCCAGCTCAGGTGCCAGCTGCAGGGGAGGGGAAAAGAGTCATGGAACAGGAACCAGAACAGCTGATACAAATTACCTCTTAAATTGGAGCAAATGCTCCCAGAAATGTCACCTATTAAAAGATCAACTAATAAGTTCCTGCTGCAGCCCAAATAACTCAAGAGAAAAAAGATATTAAAATTCTGACAGTCCTCAGGCACAGGTTTTCTCTGAGCTTTGAATTCTGGGGTTTATCAGTTTTGTACTTACTGCAATTGATGAGGCTCTGGGCAATATTTTTTTAAAAAACCTGCTGGATCCCCTTGAAAACCTGGACTTATCTGGAGAACAGACATGTGACTCCTTCCTCTTGCCAAATCAAGATGAGAACTATAGCAGATAGCCAGAGACTGCTGGATGCCAGGGCTGAGGGTTGCTTTGCTGGTTCTTCACAGGCTGATTTAGTACAGTTAAGCTAAAAAATGCAGAAAATGTCCCATACCCTTAAAGAGAACTATGGTTTGGATGAGGTTACCAGATGAGCATCTCTTGGCTGCAAAAGCTTTAAAATAAGTGTGCTTTGATTGTATCCTAATGGGTAGATTTAATTTTCTTTGAGTGACTCCTGATCACTTTTCAGTCATGTGTGTAATCACTGTGAAACCTACAACTTTCATAATTATAAATATTGGCTATTTTAAGGTTTATGGGCTCTTCCTGTCACACATTTCTTGTTTTTCCTGAGGAAAGTTTACTTCTGTGGCTATCAGCTGTGAACTTGGAAGGTCTTTACCATCCTGACACAGGTAAGGATCTCATTGGTAAAAAATATTTTTAAATTAGGAGCAATCCTATCAGAAAACAACTAACTGATAAAGCAAACCTCTATAGAGGCTTCTTAGAGCTAATGATAGTGACACCAAGCCCTAAACTGGATGTTGTAGAGTCCAAACACCACTTGAGTCCAGTTGGTTGACAGGGTGATGTCTACTTGTGCAGCTCTTGATTGTAGCCTTATTTGAGTATCTTCTGGTCTTCTGCTTCCTGACTCAGGGCAGATGCCACTATGGCCTAGAACCAGGTAAGGATGAATTTGTGCACTCTGCAGTAGCCTGGCATGAGAAAAGCAGGTTTTCCTGGCCAAGCCCTCCAAGACTCCTTGTAAATCAGCAGTGACCACCAGGGTCTATCATTAAGATGCTAAACAAGGAGTGATGTGTTAATGCCAATCATGTCATAGCAGAAAGCAGCATATCCAGGTAGGCCTACAATGAAATACAACACATCCACACAAAGGGTTTGCAGTTGAGCTGGGGAGAGCACCCTAGCTGGGGCACAATAGCAATCTGTATCACTCATCTGGTAAGTAAAATTTTCTGTCCATATCATAGTTGGCACAGATGTTGCCACAGATCCCAGCTGTGGTAGCCTGGTGGCCTTTGGCTGTTGATGCAGGAGGACTCACTGTTGGGGTCAGACTGGCACCCACATAACCTTGTTTCAACTCAGTAGGAATGTTCCTGAAAGGGTAGCAGTTGCACCTGTATGTTGCATTGCAGATGTGTCTGTAGTCATGACAAGGTTGGAAGGAGATGATTTTCTTCTCCTGTAGTGTAGAAGGTAACATAAATGGTTGTTTGAACAGAGTTACAGCTTTCTGTGTGGGTGAATTGCTGATGGTGTTCATTGTAAGACATTACACCTGGGGAGAAGTATCACAGCAGAGACTCTTCTGTCTCCTTCCAAGCACCATGCAAGGGAAACACTGCCAGAATACTTCAGTACCTCTGGCCTGCTACCCTCTCTGGCATATTCTGATACAGACACTCAGAGCTACCTGGGAGGCTTGCTGCCACTGCACTCTTTGAGCACTGAGCTCCAGCTGAACTGAAAGCCAGATTTCAGGTGAATTGCAAGTTGGGCTAATGCAAGTGACTCTGGTCTTGTCTGACCCCAGACCCACTAGGTCACATAAACCACATAAAAAGATGAATCAAGACCTAAGTTTATGTATGAAAAAAAGAAGTGTTGTTTATTCAACACAGTATGCAGAACAAGATACTCTGCTTTTTGTGTTTTAATGGCTAGATAAAATTGCTTTTGCCCTGCAGAATGGTGGCCACTTGCTTTCCTGATGTTGTATGGGCAACAGGTGGTCACTGGAACTTCATTGCTCTCTAAAGCCTTTCTTC
This sequence comes from Zonotrichia leucophrys gambelii, assembly GCF_028769735.1. Lineage (NCBI taxonomy): Eukaryota > Metazoa > Chordata > Aves > Passeriformes > Passerellidae > Zonotrichia > Zonotrichia leucophrys. The sequence continues at coordinate 36,364,941 of NC_088170.1, read as the reverse complement.
TAGCTTTTTCACAATCTGTTGCACAAATAGTTGATTATGTTCGGGTGCTTCCTGGGAAGCTACCTCTCCTGCAATCTCCTAGTTGGATTATTCTCAAGCTACCATCAAGGAAGTCTTAATTGCCCTGTGGCCAATCTGTCAGTCCTGTAAGGGTGCCTTGGTGATCCTAGAGTGGCACATCCTGAAGGGAACAATATAGTAGCAGGGGACATCCCACACCATTCTTGAGATGACAGCGGGGTTTGTACTCCTGACTGGGAAAGACAATTTTGACTAGTCATCTGGGGAGATGCAATTGTTTGCCACCCCTTTTCCCTCCAGATCCTTGCCAGTACAGGAACAAAAAATTTGTTCTCTCTCTCTGCAGTGATGTCTCTGCCAGGGGCAGAATAAAAGGGAAATAACAGGGTATATGGAGCCAAGAGGCAGGAGAGTGTCTGCGCTGTGCCAGACAAACCAACCCAGTGCAATATATTAGGGGAGGACTAGAGCCAAGAGCTGTAATCCACAGTAGCTGTGATGCACCATGTTTCCAAAGCCTTGTACAAAGGCACCACTTCTTCAGATCAGCCTGCTTCCATGGAAAAAGAAAACTGTCAAGGCTCTCTGTAGTCCCTGTCTTTATAGTCCCAATAGGGACATTTCTTGAGGAACATAGTTCTTTCTGTGAACATTAAGCCTCAAAGTTGGCTGAATGAAGGCTAGAGAACAAGGTCATGGCTTTCTGCTCCCCTCTCCTGACACTCTCACTTGATTGACACCATGAAACTAGATGCTAATAAATCAGTAATCAGCCATGCCCTTCTGAATAATCTCCTGTTCCCCTACATTATATCTTCTAACATTGGTGATTTCATATAATTTATGCTAGACAAGGGAAGGTTTGGCATTCATGGCCTATAGGAATGCAGGCTCTTTCTATGCAAGTCTCTGCTGCATCTGAAAGAACTCTGCCTTAAGTAATTGTTGCCCTGATTTTAGGATTACTGCTGGAATAAGTTAAAGCAGACAAACGGAGCTGCCTGATGCATGGCAGAGGGGGCTGGAGCCATGAGGTCTTTGCTTTCGCCTGGCTGCGCTGATAATGTTTTACGCAGGCAAACTGTGCTAATCCCAGAGCGCCTGGAACTCTCGCTGGGAAGGACACTGCCTGCCACTTCTGTATCATGGAGATGGAGTATTTAGACACATGCAGGCTTACATAATTTTCCTGACTAAGTGGCTTCCTCTTTGATAATGTATAAATCAGATGTACCTTAAATTGCCGTCCTGTTTTCATGAAAGCCTGCGCAAAGCAGTACAAGCTGGGAATAATGATCCCTTGATAAATGAGGGAACTTAACTTCCCAGAAAGGGGGGGAATGGTATAGGCAACATTCTCATGAAAGGCAAAGAAAAAGCCTTCACAAAGGCTCACCCAATACCCCAGTACTGGTTTTGGTTATGATGCAGTCTTCCCATGGAGGAAAAGGATCTTTTGGTGGGGATGATTTCTGCCCCAGTGCCTTGGAGGGGAGGCAAATATGTGTGCCTAGCGAGTGGGAACAGCAGTACTTGCTGAGCCATAACATGGTGTTAATCTCTCCGTCCTCTTCAGTGAATATCTGCTGGTTTCCATCAACATGCTCATTGCTGTAAAATGATGGATTTGAAATCTGATGGTGTATGGGCTTAGGGAAACATTGATTGGTGTGATGAACATCTGGTCAAATGACACACAGGCAGAGATGCTGCAGTTTTCTACACAGTATTCCTGTAGAAGAGGTCACACTTTATCCAGAGGGAGTTGTGTTTGAGCCAGTAATGCCTCCATAGGTCTCATGAGTTTAATTTGGAAAACGTGTTACCAGACATTATAAAAAGGCTGCAAATTGATGCCAGGCTACTGCATTATTTGAGCTTCTCTGGGAAAAGGGCAGCTGTCACCAGCTTCCTGAACTCATCTCCAGTATGGCAATGGTGTCTGTTGGCAAAAGTGGTGGCTTATCACTTCTGTTTCCCCTGTTTTGCCTCTGCCTGTGGTGTTAACTGCCAGTGAGAAAGGTGAAGGAATCTTTTGATGTGGGTTTTCTCTGTCATATTTTGGAAGGCTCACTGTGTCTGTTTCGGATCTTGCTCAGATGTAAACTATTTGTTTATCTCTTCACTGGTGTAAAGCACAGGGTTTTAAGGATGTAGAATCAGTTCTTTACAACTCCTTAGGTAGAAGGCTTAATCCTCTCTTAAGGGTAGGAAAAGGCACACAGATAGAGCTTCAATGACTGACTAGAGGCCTAATTATGAGTAGAGAGTAAGACTGAGATTAAAAATAAGGCTTGAATTCAGCCCCTTAATGAACAGTCCTAGATCTTGCTGCCTAATTTTATGCAAATGTACAAGTAGCATATGTTTTACACAACAGATTCATCGTGTTGACTCATCGGAAGGAAGAGAAAAGGGACTGTTTCTGTATTACCCACTAGCTGCCTTTTGCGATGCACTTTCCCTGTCTCTGTATCTTGAGCACCCTCCTTGCTCTGGTCTCTAAGTACGTGTGTGTGTTCATGAAGACAGATGCAAGTCTATGCAATCACACTTCAAAGGAAGGGGTAAAGGTGGAGAGGGAAGGAGGGGATTTTGGTAGGATGGAGCCAGTTGAGGAATCTGCTCCCTTGCCCTGGAAATGGCACAGATGGGAACGCTGTCTGCCAGAGCATGGACTGCATGTTCTGGGGGGAAGAAGAAAGACCATAAATTAGGATTTCTTCCTCTCTCTATTTTAACATTTATTTATTTGATCTTCTCTTTCTTTCCCCTCATCCCTCCCTGCCATCAATGGCAAAACTAATGGCATCATGTCAAAATCTGTTAACGCATCTGCTCTGCAGGTTCAGGTTATCAAAAGTATTAGCTAAGCCAGTCTGCAAACACTTGGTGAACATCTGTCTGCCATCACACAAAACACTCTGGGTGGCAGGGAAAATTAATAAACCTAATTGGTTATGAAGCAGTATTAGACGTTGACTAATATCACGTTGGAATTCTTCCAGTGTCCCCAAAGCTGTTGCACACAGTCTCTCTGTGCATGGACCATGATTATAAGGGAGTACAGGAGACACTTGCTCTGAATTTTCTAAGCCTTAAATATTGCTGGTTGACGGCATCAATATGAAGTTCGTGCTCTGGCATTGCACCCTCTTCTCTCTAATGATTCCAAATATGATGGCAATGGGTGGCTTTCCCCAGTCCAAAGATCTTTAGAAATTGGTAGTGGGCATGTTTTGTTTCTCCCTCTAAGAGAGTATACACTGCCTTTGAGCATTTTTGCCATGTGTGGCAGAATCCTTGTTTTTCTGGGTAGTAGATGCTAACTGTGACTTCAGTGTAAATCCTTTCCTCCCATCTCCCCTAAGAAATAAACTATAATTATCCAGGCTGAAGATAGGAGAAGGATTCATGAGATAGAAACCAAAGATGAGGTATCTTTTTAGCAAATCGATAGATTTCTGAAGAGTTGAGTAGCACAGTGAGAGCTGTTGAAGGATTGGCAGAGAGGATTAACAACATGAATCTATCCAGCACGAGGCACAGCCACTTGCATTGACTCAGTCTCCTGACTGCTGCTAAAAAATCAGAACAAGATGAGATAAAAAGACATTCCAAAGCTCTCTCCCCTGTGGAGGGTCATACATGGTGGCTGAAAATCTGCACTCCACAGACTGCACTGTAGACCAGGTTTTTACTGTTTTCTGACCTCAGTGAACCATGGCTGCCTCAGGGAAAAGGGGATGTAAGCAGCATGAGGAGGAAGAACTCCCAGGGAAATTGTGAAACAGCAGTCATAAAGAAGAAGCAGCTGTCCTGTGCTGCTGAACAGGGGATCCTACTGCATTAACTCATTTTCTGCTTCTGGATCACCTGAATGAGTTCACTTTCCCAATCTGAATCATCTGTGACTTTCTTGCTGGATCCTCCTACCTCTTCTGTATGGTTATGTCACAGGTTAGTGACCAATTCGTTTTGTCTTGTCCTCTTGAGATCTGAATCATCTTGTCTCAGTCTAATGGCCTAGTGGGAGATGCTAAAGAATCTTTACTTTCTCCATAAACTGGAGAGAGGAGGCAACATTTGATCCTCACCGTTGGATCTCCACCAAACCTTCGTAGCAGAGGGACTGATCCCATCAGGCTCAGTCCCATACCTGGCAGCTCCAGCAGTGATGCTGAGGCCCCAACGAGGTGTCTGCTGTGACACTCCTGCTTTTGCAAATAGGCTAAAAACCCTACCCCTAGACTGAGCCTGGTTTTTAGATTTGCTCTCAGCATCCCTTTGGTGGCTGTAGCATCCCTGTTTAGCATCCCTGTGTGTTAGGCCATTCCCCACTGGAGGGGCACTAAGTCCTCAGGAGACAGCACTTTATGGTCAGCTCCACAGTCAACACTTGCTTACATTCTTGCCAGAGCTTATCAGTGCCCTGGAACCCTAACTGCTCCTACTCCTTCCCTTCAACACTGGCTTGCATGCTGGCAATGTCTGTGTTCCATCTGGCAGCCTCTCCCATGGTCCTGGTGCTCCCAGTCTCCTTGTCAGGCTGAGCACATAGGGTTCTGTTCCCCAGGTAGTTTTGTTCCTTGCCCACCTGAGTGCTGACGCTATGGTAAAAATAATTCTGCAAGGAAATGAGAGCACTGATTGGGATTTAAATAAAATTTACATAAAACTCTGCCTTGAGTACTAATTAATTAGGTGTTAAAAGCCCCTGGAAAAGCAGAAAGGGGGGCTGGTCTGCCTTGCCACATGGGGAGAAGCTATTAGGAATCATAGAATACAGAATCATTGACTCATTTAGATTGGAAAAGACCCTTTAGATAAAGTCCAACTGTTAACTCAGTACTACCAAGTCCACCACTAAATCAAGTAAGTTTAAGTGCCTATCTATATGTTTTATAAATGCCTCCAGGGATTGTGACTCCATCACTTTCCTAGACAAGCTGCGACAATGCTCGACTACTCTGTTGGTGAAGAAACTTTTCCTAACATAACAAGGAAAAAACAATTCCAATCTAAACATCCTTTGTCCCAACTTGAGGGTGTTTCTTTTTGCCCTATGGCTTGTTACTTGAGAGAAAAGACTGACTCTTACCTAGCAAAAACCTCCTTTCAGATAGTTGTAGAGAGTGATAAGTTGTAGATAAGCTCCCTGAGCTTACTTTTCTCCAGGCTAAACATCCCCAGCTCTTCTTACCTGAAACTCATTGGCAGCAATGGCTGAGGCTGTGGTCACCAACACTGTGAGCAGTCCAGATGAGGAAGATGGGGTGGGAGCAGTGTTAGTTGCAGCACTGTGCTCCCCTTGGCATGTCTTCTGCTGCAGCAGTGTCTCTATTGCTGTGATGGAAAATTGCTTCCAGCCTCGTTTTGTGGTGTCTCCAGGCCTCCTTCTTGTGCAGGCTGTGCTCACAAAAGAGGCCTTTGGCTCACTGTCTTGTCCACTACCCAGGCAAGTGCAACATCAGGAGGGAGAGGGGCTGTGCTAGTGCTTCTGTATGCTCTCTGGTAGCCCCGAGACAACTTTTCCCCATTTATTACAAATACTATAAGTGGCAAGATGTGCTGCTTGTGGTGACTTACTGGTTAATTAAGCAATGGCATGTACCAGCCTGGCTGACACCAACAATTAACTTGTTCTTCATACTGTCTATCTAATTTAATCTATCTAGGATTTTATAGAATGCTCGTGGCTATGGGGAGGCTGAGGGTAGGGAGGCCTTTTAAATTTTACTGCAGTTTATAGTGCTGCCAGAACCCCTTGGCCACCATTAGAAAATGGGTCACATAAATAGACAACCAGGAATGCTCAGTAGCTTGAACTATTTGAAACGGGATTGAACCAGCTTGTTGTGTCAGAGAGAACATTTGATTTTTCCTAGACCATATTGGACTTCTCATGCCCCAGCCAGTGCTCAGAAAATTTCAACGGGCTGGGTTAGGAGGCTTCTTAAGGAAGCCTCATAACCCTCAGTAGGTTATAACCCTCCATCCTCAGTAGGTCCTTACTACTCAAAAAAGTCCTACTGTGTCAGACTGTTTTCTCTGCTTTCACAGTCTTTCGGTTTGGAGGACGATGGAGCAGTATTGATCTTAATAGGTGTGCTCATGGAGGCTGCCTGCCAGGTCAGGTGCACAGTTTGTCTGGTTCCTGGACTCTCTGGGATACAGTCCTTTCTCCCCTTGTGCTGACCTGAGCAGCAAATCACCTTTCCCTTGTACAGAGATAGGCTTTCTTGGCCTATTGGCAGCCTACTGATTGGCTTATTCAAAGCTAAGAACAACTGTCTTCCTGTGAAAATTTAGGGTTTGTCCCAAATTGGAAATTCTGCCTCCAATAGAATTTTAAATATTTAAATCATCTCCAGAACAGCATTTTTTTTCCTTGCCCAGTGGTACTCTCAGAGTGCAACAGGCTGCTGTGCAAATCTGGAGTTAATACTTTATGTGAGTCAAAAACCTTTTCCTGCTCAGCTTTGATAGCCAATCTCTTTAAGCTTTTTTTTTTTTGTTAATTTTTCAAAGAGGTTTGGAGCTCACAAAATCCACAGGCAGAGGAGAATCCCCTTGTCGTGCCATTAATTTTTCTCCACAGCTGATCATTAAGTACATGGGAGCTGCAATAAGTCTCACTCTATTCCAGCCTTGGCATACACTACATACCTTGAAATGACAACAAATCCCCATATGGGAGTCCCTTTTCATCCCTTCCATCACCCAAAACCAGTCATATAGAATCTACAAATATTTTGCTTAAATTCTCTTTCCCAGCATTTCTCCCTGTACACATCTGTGCGCCTAATATTTTGAAAGTTCCAGTGTCCCTGGCACAGAGATGTGCCTTTTTGACTTCTTTTTGTGTATGTAACAGAGGGAGATCTGTCCTGATCAATGCATGGATGTGGACCTTTCAAGGAAAATTAAGTGGGTAGCCACCCTATGGTGGGCACATAGTGATCACCTCGCTTGGGCCACTGCAGTTCTGGAAAAGATGTGAGCAGACACCCTCATGTTTTTTTCAGTGCTGTAAAGATTAATTCCTCAGACAAATTCCAGGTGACATTGCATGCTGCTTATCTAACCTCTTCTTTGCAGTAGCACTTGGCTACTGCTATGTTGTTTGGGATTTTTACCAGAATGGTAATGGTCCAAGGCCTGGGGAGCAAAGTCTAACAATCCAGATTAGAGTCCTTCAGTGCTGGATGCTGTCCTAAGACAAGAAAAACCAGCTGGAGACTGGTTTCCTGGTTTCTTTATTTCTTTCTTTCCCTGTCCCAGTTCTTAGCCCATTTCAACTTATTTAAATTGCAAGTTCAGTCTGAGCAAGTGCATAGTTAGCATAGCAGGCTACATATAGTCTTGGAAAATATAATTCTTCCTGGAATCTCAGATGCCTTCAGCTTCCATTTTCGGGTTATGTATTCTACCTTCCAAGTGAAATGTAAAAGCAGAGCTGCTATGTTCTGAGTGGATATTGAAGAGCCCACTGTATCTATTGTTCCAGGAAGAGTTTGTCCCTTTCTTGTGTCCAGAATCTCTTTGTCCTAAAATGCACAACACCCTGACAGCCTGTGTAGTTCTGCTGCCATTCTGCTGGTCATTGTTTCAGGGTTGGAGACACCATTTGCAACATGTATTTGGGATTAATTTGTGTGGATATGAAGCTATGTCAGAAAAGTAACATCTCTCCACAACTGGGTGACGTCTTGTAACCAGGGTGGGATCTGTAACCAAGGTGGGGTGACTAAAAGCTGCATGCAATATTCTGATTCTACACTGTTGAAATCATGTCTAGCCTTCTGGATCCTTGGCAAGACATCCAGCCAAGATCCGGGGCTCATTTTACCTCTAGTGTTACCTTCACCACTGAAATGTTTGAACCCTGCTCAGTAATATATTATGTTAGAAACTTGATAAGCATATCTGTAACTAAAGAGGTGCATTTCTGAAGAGAGGAAATAGCTTTGAAATATGAGTACCTGACTATATATTTCATTGTTTTATCAAATGGGAGGGAACTCAGTCTCTGTTTCTGTTATATTTATCTTGTGTCAGGCTTATATTCAGTGTTTCTGCAGTTGTCAGGACTTAGAAAGGCTTTACTCCTCCTGCCTTCTGAATTTTCTTCTTTTTCTGTTTTTCTCTACATCTCTGGAGACAGTCATAGCTCAAGACAGGATGCAGATCACAAAGTTGCAGAGCTTCAGGTACCTTTGATGAGTTCTGCTTACATGCTCAAGATATTTGCTGAGCTTATTCATTTTCCTGCTAGACGTCTGAACCCTTTTTAGGCCTTCTCTGAGGAAGCAAGCATGCTGCCTCCTAGGATCACCTGGGAATTGTGTTTAACAAATTACAATTTAATGCAGAAATCTACAATGATGACAGCACTTATGCTCTCTCTAACCTCTTCTAATGCCACTTTACAGTGGTGGTCATAAGTTTGTAATAGTTTGGTGAAGCACCCTGCAGACCCTAAACTGAGCAACAGTTTTGTGACTGAATGTGATGACCAGGCAGCAACCTCTGCTGCAATGCCACAGAGGTTTTTATTCCTATACAGAGCAGGACACCTGCCCAAAGCTCCTCATTGACTGAGGTTAGGATAGTCAGAATAATATCTGTTCTGCATTGCCATACTTCCCAGGAGACCTTAGCTGTAAATGTAATTATTTCAGATTTTTTTTCATATCCCCTGTTTCCTAATGTTACCCCTTCTTCTTATCTAGAAAAAATCCATATATTTCCTCTCAGTGATGGTGAACAGAGAGAGTAGGTGGAGTGATAAAGGCTCACTGCCTACAGAAGAGCTGCATTGTATTTGATCCATTTCAGCCATCTCCTATCATTCTAGTGATTACAAGGGAGCTAACTTGTTCTCAACTCTATAAAAAGTCTCAAAACAGCTTTAAGTTCCTGGATGCTGCTGGTTTTGATTTAATTTTGTTTGTGAATCTAAGCTCCTTTTCCATGTGTGTTCCCCTACATGTCTTTCAGGTTTAATGTTACTTTGAGTGAGATGCTTTATTATTTTTTTTTTTTTTAGGGATTGCTACTGCATAGAAAGAAATAAATTACTCTCTCATACATGTGGTAAATTCAGTATTCAGAGAGTAATAATTCTGAAACTGAAAACAGCTACTATATTTTTGGGGCGAACCTATAGATTCAGGTTGGAAGAAACTCAAGGGGCCATTTAGATCTTGCTCAGGCAGAGTCAGTGACCTGACTTACTTCACCTTACTGTCTTGAAGACACTGTAGCCTTAACTGTAATGCCATCTGAAAAAAAGCAGTAATCATAATAATAATAAACTAAACCCAAATCCATCAACATTTTATGCAATTTTGAAGAATTGCCACAAACACTGACTTTTTTCTCTGCTAAAATACAAGCAATATCATCTGCAAGGGGTAAACCATCACTTTCCCATTTGATAGCACATTTTTTCTAAAAATCTCTTGCATCCAACTACCACTGATTTCAGTCCAGATCTGGTTCTGTATTTTGAGTTGCTGGGAAGTGCTGAGGGTTGAGCACAGGGAGCTCTGTGTTCAGGGAGAGGAGCTGTGTGCAGCACATGGCAGCTCTGGGGAGGTGGTGCAGACATCAGTACTTAAGGACCCAAATCCAATACAAGTAAACGTGTCCCGGATATCCTGGTCTGTTAGGCACCTGTCCTAAGGAGTGGAGGAATAAAGCCATCTTTCCTGAAGTCAGTGGTCTCACCTCTGCACTGCCATGGCTGCCAGCGCAGCTCCAGCTATTGGAGAGGGTCCAGGGGTGGAAAGAAGCTGCGGTGATCTCATTCCTGCTCTCAGCTTCTACTGTGCGCAGGGTAAGTCTTTGGGAGAAGATTTACAACAGTATGTAGGTACCTGCCAGGGTCCTACTGATCTCTTCAGAAACTCCCAGGCACCCAAGGACGTCAGTAAATATGCATCTCGTTTAGTCCTTCACAGCACGATCCTGAATTTATCTGTAATGAGAAGCTACTGGATGCCTGCTGGGACACCACTCTGGGGAATGGAGCTCTGATTAAGCCCAGGGGACCTGAGTGGCAAATGACAAAAATGATGCAGTTCTGGGAAACTGAACTCACCAGAAACCTTTCCCAGCCTCACTAGCAAGATGTCTTACTCTGCCAGGGCTCAGCCCAACTGTCCAAACAGAAAAAAACGTCAACCCGTCAGATTATTTTTTTACTTGCCCAAATATGCATTTACGCTTTCTCCCCTTCCCCCTCCCACTCTTCCTAATTACTCTGGCCAGATTTGACACTGGTCAGCCAAGGGACAGGTTTTCTACACATCCACATGTGTCTTGGTAACTGAAGTCATGTTGATGAACTCTGTAGCAGGTTACTGTGCAGTCAGAATACACTTCTTACAGACACAAGAACCACCAATGAGTGAAGCAGCAGTGCTTCAGCTAAATATGCCATGCATTTAAAATGTCTGTCTTCTATGATAGGATCTTCCAGGCATAGTGATGGAAGGTGTGTGGGCTGTGACTATGCCTCAGCCAGAGATACGGTAGAGATCCAACAGAAACATTGAGAGTTGAATGGATTGGCATGAACAGCACCAGAGGACATAGCAGAAGAACAGGAATGACAGCTGTTGATCACACCTAAGCTAGAAGACCATCAAGATCACACCACATCTTGCAGCTTCTCAAAACACCCAGACTGGGAATGACGCAGAAGACAGACTGAAGCCATTAAGAGGTAAGACAAAGGACAAGCCTCGAACCAATGAAGATACACAGGTAAGGCAACTAAACAGAATCTTTCCTAATAATTCCGAAAGGTGGAACCAGGTGAGGAGACAAGAGATCACAATCGCTGTGAATTCTTAAAGTGAACAAAAGACAGATCCAAACCCAGCCTGGCCACCTGCCTGAGATGAACTCTAGAGATGTGGTGACACACTACATCATGTCCCCTGCCCCCTGTCTTTGGAAAGAGTTCTAGCTGGAGCACCCTGGCACACAGCTGTTGGTGCCTGAGAAAATGCGGATATGAAAGAAAGTGTGAATGAAAGACGGGGTTTAGAATAAAATCATCTCCCCTGATAAGGTCTCTCATTCAGCTCTGCTGCATTTGTTGAGATTTGTGCAAGAGCAGAGCACTCCAGTTCCTAGCAAAGGAGTCAGTGTGAACTAAACCCTAAAAGACTCTCTGCAAAAGAAATATGGAATATTCACACACAGCTTTGTGAAGGTAGGTGTGTGTGCTCCAAAGCCTGTGGTTAAATTAATTCTTAAAGCTCCTCAATTTGACACTGCTTTCCTCTCCATAAAGAATGTAACTGAAGGAGGGATAATTTTCTCTCCTCCTCTGCTTCTTTCTTTCTCTACCACCTGTTCCTACATATGATGTCTTCTGCCATCAAAGACTATACATACAATATTGAATGAACAAGCCCTGATGCAGGGCTGTAGTCCTGAGGCAAAGGTGTGCAGGGAATATTAAGAAGGCAGGCTATGAATGGAGAGAAACTCTACAGATTATATAAATTCTTCTTTGTCTTCATTTCTCTGTAAATTCTGGCTCTAACTCCTGTGTGAGCTGCAAGACATCTGTCAGATTGAGCACTGCTTATTGGATATATTTAGTGAGGAAAGAAGGGCTGGGCTAGTGCAATAACAACAAGCAAAGCCTTCATCTCAGTCGACAGGTAGCTTGTGGCTACTGGTGGGACTCAAAAGCTCTTCTTCCCAGGCACACTGGAAGTGACTGCAATTTCATCCTTCCTTCTGTCCTTAAGCACCCCAGGGTGCCTGGGGTACAGCAGTATCTGAAGCACCTGCGCAACTTTCCCCCACCCCATTTTCACAGAGAGAATGGGGACACCACCTGAATGAGAAATGGCTTCTTTCTTCCTCCTCCTCGTCCACAGCTCTGTTGGCTTCAAGCACAAGTCCTGCTGTGTGAGGCTACAACTGTAGCTAACCCTGGAGCAGGCTGGTGGCTGTAAGGAGGAGTCAGTGCTTGAAGGGTGCCTGGATCCTGCCTGTTCTGTTGCCTGCCCACTGCGCACACTGAGGTGTGACTGGGCTGGAGGTGGCTGCTGGTTTACTGGGACTGGACCCCTGCCTTCACTGTGTACCCCTCAGCACCATGGCAGGTGGTGAACAGCAGCTCTGTTGTCACCTTACCTACCAGACTTGGGGAGTCTGTAGAGATTCCTAATATTTTCCTCTCAAAGAAACAACACAGCCATTTTGCCCTCTCCTTCCACAGTGGTTGCCCCAACCCTTGGCCATTTTAGCTGCTCTTCTCCACCCCCTCTCTGACTCCATGCTGCCCTCCTGGGAAGCAGGGACCAAAACTGCCTACCATATCCCAGAGCTGCATGCATCTGGATTTTATATGGTAGCAAAATGGTACAAAGGAAGAAGACTGCACAGGGGCATCTTGTTCCACTCAGGAATAAACACCTTCAGCCAGTGCTACCCTTGACCCCTTTTCCCACCCATTCCTTTCATTGGAAAAAGGTATTTTCACCAATCACTTTAACTGTGATATTTTCCCAACCTTTCTGTCCTTATAAATGCAACACTTATCGGGGAAACTTTCCCAGGGTGTGTGTAAGAGAGAGACCCTAACTTCTTGTGCTGCAAATATGGGGACAGCTCCGCTCAAAGCTCAGGCTCTCCTCCAAGCAATGCAGTGAAGGGAGCAGGGGTGGATGCATCCTCAAGAACTATGCAGCCACCTCTGGGCAGGAAACTACAGCAGCAAGGTGTGGTGAACCAGGGAACTGTGAAGATGAGGGCTACTACTAATAGAAGTGGCTTGGGGGGATTTTGAGACAAACTAATTGCACAAGTTAGCAGTTGTCTCACAGGGAACCACTCTTAAAACAATCTTCCAGGATGCCTAGCAGACAGTAGTTGTCATGACCTTGCTGAAAGGTCTGCATGCAGAGGAGCAAGAATGGAGGAAGAAGGAAGGACTTCTCTGACTCTCTTCCTCAGTGTGAAATGCTAATTCTAGATAACTTTGGATTTTAGTGGAGAAGAACAAAATATCTAAAAATAAAATATCCCTTCACAAGAGCCATACTCTGTTTAGAAAGAACTGTAGCATTTAGAAACTGCATTTATTCTCCAGCATTTGCTAACTGGACCATGGCAGGACATCAGAGCATCATTTTCCACTCATAATACAGCTTCTAGCACTGTCAGTGCAGTCTTTTGCCATCTCATTCAACAACTTTCAGGTGAGAAAATGGGAGAAACGGGAAGTCTCTGCTGTACTGCACTGCATGACTATGGCTTTGGGAAACCTCCTTGGCCCTGATGGCATTGTATTTGCCAGCTGGGTGCTCTCGGGGAGATGGCAGCATGCGAAGGCCCCACCAGACAGGGAGGGGCTCTCAGCTGGTTCAGCATAGCACACATGCTTACGGTGGGACTTGCGGCATGGCAGGACTGAGGCATCCTGTGCTCAGATGTCTGGGTCAAATGCATGCTGTTTGGGAGGCCAGAATGCCCCTCAGAATGGTGAAACAGCCTGGAAAACATATTTGCCCATTTTTATTCTGGCTTTAGCTGAACTCACCTCCATAGCAGAGGCAAGTAACTTGAGCCTTCTGAGTCTTAGTGTCACCAGCTATAAAAATGGGGTTAATATCAAGCTTACCTACTTTCCAGTGAGTTGCAGCTAATTAGAGTTAGCGTTAGTTAATGTTTGCACAGCCTTGGGATGTGAAAATGGTAATATCATGCTAAGTATTACTCCTGGTGCTTAGACACCATGATTCCTCATAACCAGAACAGTCAATTAAATTAGCTGGAAGTGGAGAGATACAGCAGTGAGGAAGGCAGAGGAAATGCAAACTTCATACTGTATGCATGATGGCCTGCAGCTGCAGAGGGCAGGGAAAGCTCTGTTCCTGCTACTAAGGGAGCCAGAGAGACAGCTCTGTTTGTGTAGGAGTGCAGATGTTCCCCAACAGCTCTGGGATGCACTGCAGCAGTCCACTGGCTGAGGAAGGGAAGGGTCAGTTCCTGACAGATTTATGGGATAGAGGGCACTGTTTAATCCTCACATGGCTCTTGCTCATAATGTGTTGAGGATGCTGATTTCCTGTGAGATCTTCTGGACAAAGCAGAGCAGCACTTCCCAGGGAGTGAAGGCCAACCCTGCCTCATGTCTGTCAGCTAGCAGCACCCCTGGTGGGGCATAAGGAACACTCATTACAGTGCAGAACAGCACTGGGCATAACACAGCCTGATGGGAGCACTGTCTTGAACAGGGGATCCATTTCACCCATGCCAGCTGTGGGCACAGAGCAGACACTTGGGGACCATGGGAGAAATAGAGTGGAACAGAGCCAGTTTTGTTCCCAGCAAGGCACTGCTCTGAAGGGAAAAGTCATTGGACTTGCCTGAAGCCCAAAAGGGGGAATGCAGAAGTGCATGATGCCATTTCCCAAACCTGGATTTTGTCCAAGACACTTGGATTAGTACCATATTTTTTGTGATTAATCAGGACTGACTACCCATATTAGGACCACAGCTTGCAGCCTTCCAAGAGCCATCCCCAGTCACGCAGAAGTCTGACCACTTGCAGAGGTGTGACCCACCAGGAAGGCAGAGGGAAGATGGTCACTCTGGATCACCAGGGCTGTTTCTTAGAGCTCCCCAGTGCTAACCTACGTATTAGCTGAGGATTTGGCTAGAGCACCTGGCCAGCTTCCATACTCTGCAATTGCATTCACCTGCCTTGAAATCCCCCTCCTCACACACATGCACAAGCACACCCCATGGTTTAAGAGGGACACAGAAGCTGTCACTGCTTTCTGTCCAAAATCCCTGCACAGTGGTGGAGGTGGCTTATCCTTCTCAGAAACATATTCTATTTCAGTGCCACAAGACATGAATTATGTGCCTGGAAAGTTTATAAAAACACTTTGGGACCCTTTGGAAGGAAGATGCAATCTTGAGATGAAAAGTGATATTAAAATGTCACCCGGTTTGACTTCTGGCATGATCAAGGCCTCAGGCTTGGACTAAGGAGAGGTGTCCTCGTGATGCTGGGAAAGATCTAAGCACTAAGCATATTCCATTTATGAAGTCATAAAGATGTCTGTACCGGGTAACTGATTTAGGATTTTGTTCTTCCTTTCTACTCCTTTCCCTGTCCTGTAGTTTTTCTTCAGCCTCTTCCTCCTCCTCACACTCTGTTCTCTCCCAAAGAAGCCAAGTATCTCCTGCTGTCAGAAGGATTATTCTCCCTTGTATTAGAATGAATGATTAGTCTTTGTCTAGTTGCCTCCATAATTAAGTGCTGCATGAAAGAATATTTTTATAAGTAACCAAGGCAGCTGCTCCCTCTGGAACTGTTGGGAGCATGGTACAGTTCTCCATCGGCTTACAGGCAGAGAAGTGGGTGTCCTGCATGGAAAGGCATTCACACCCAACCCCTGTCACAGGTGCTGCATGCTCAAGCTGTGCTTGTAGCTGGGGTATATACCTCCCCAGGAATGCTGTGTGCACATGATGATCCATTGGGATTCATTTGTGGGCTGCTACAGATACTCCACCTGATGGGTGTTTGCACAGGGGCACAGACTCAACCCCAGGTACCCTGCCCTGTGTAGGTTTGTACACTCCTGACCCAGGATTGAGGCTCTCCATACCTCCAGCTTGTCTTTCTCATTTCCCTGACTCAAAACCATGGACTGGTTCTCTCCTGTCTCTGTGTACACCCTGGATAAGCTCCATATTAAGACAAGGCTTTTGAGGGAGGGCTGGGGTAAGGGAAGAGGTGATGAGTAGAGAAGGAATATTAGACAGCAATACAGCCTAAAGAACACCCCACCCTTCCTATAAATATCCCAAGAGCTCCACTGCTTCCTAGCAGCACTAATGAGGCTCAACAGGAGTGATGGAGGGCAACAAAGGAATCACTGATGAACAATCAGAAATGGTGCTTGGCTGCTAATCGGACTAATGAGCTGCTTTGCATAAAAAGAGAGGGAGGGAGGAAGACGAGCAGATGGGCTCTTGGAGGGAAGGCCAGTGGCAGCAGGAGTGCCACGAGGAGTGCCCTGCAGCATGGCAGTGCTGGCTGCTGTCTCTCTACTTGCTCCTGGCAGGAGACACTGACCATGAGAGGGCCAGCACTGGGCAGCTCTGCCAGAGTGGCTCAGGCACAACTGAAAGCCTGGTGTGAACCACGACTTAGCACAACATGCCTCAACCCATATGGCAGTTCTTGTATCATCCTTGTGCATCAGAGAGGTTAATCCAATCATTTGCTGAGGAAAGGGGGGACACATAATCTGTAACTCCAGGGGCCAAGACACAGACATGGGGAACTCCAAAGTACAACTCATACTACTCTTAGAGATATCCAAATCAGAGCAGAGGTGTCAGACTCTGAAAGTGTATTTACTATGGAGGGCTGGACCGATTCTCCACTTGTCTATCTTCTGAGAGACACCAGCTGACCAGCTCATCAGGCACATACCCTGGAGGTTATTATCCCTATGAAGGGGATTAGCATCTTGTTCCCTACATTTTCCAGCAGGAACAGGGGTCCAGTTGTAGGTGGGAAACTGAGGTTTCACAGTGAATTAGCAGCTGTGTTACTGGGAAGGAGGGTACAGGAGAAGGAGCAAAAGACAGACATACACTGCAAAGGAGCTATGCTAGTCTCAGCCATGTATAGGCAAACTACAGCCTAATCCCAGCCTACATCAAAATATTGACAAAGATTTTGGGACTTAAGGGACTTAAATGCCTGGTGCATTCCAGCAACGCATGTCAGGTACACAAAGAGGATTTCCCAGCTTGAGGATATGACACAGGCAAAACTCATTTGAGTCACATTTCTTTGGCACGTTAGTACCATTTCTACTATGCTTGCTAAGGGGAGAGACTATGGTTTCCTGTTTTGCTTCCTACACCTGACTGCTGATCCTTCAGCAATGCTAGGTGAGAGCACGTCTACCATTTCTGTCATCTTATTTCAGACCATGACTATTTTTCTGAGGCTGTGGGCAACCATACAAGTCATGATCTCTATTGCAATCCAGACAAGCATTTGCTAATAGCTGTCTGAGGTCTATTAATGTGTTTCTCTTTCACAGAAGCTCCCAGAACAGCCAGAAAATGGTGACGACTGTGCAGCAAGAGCAGCCAGTTAGAAAGGCTGCAGCACTGCTCTCGTTTGAATTCAGAAGCAGATGCTATAATTTATCTTGCAAATGGAAATGTAGGAATGATTTTCTGCCTCGCCTCCATAATTTGTTGGCACTTTACCTAGGTGCACAGCTGTGGATGGGGTGTCCTCACAATAGGGAGAAGGCACTGAGCTCTCTGCCTCCTGACCAGCTTGTACTGGGAGAGATGATCACAGGCTGGGTGCAGCTTCTCTAGCAAAGAGGAGTTGATGAAAACCCTATTTCCCCTATGGCAGGCTGTGTGCAAGGCTGCCCACTGACTGCCACTTCTGATGCTTCTCCAGTGCATCTCTAGCATGAAATGGACCTAGAGAACCAGTTCTATATTCTGAGAAGCCTATGAGCTACATAAAGCCACCAGATATTCAGATGGTCCTTATGCTTCTCAAGGCTTTGCAGGGAAAGGGAGCAATAGAAAGGGATAATTTAGCACTGGATAGATGAGAATTACAGTGCCACGTTGTCTTGAAGCCAGCCAGCTGGGATGCTCTCAGTGCTGGACTGGGAGAGATTCCATGCTGTGCAGGTGTCCATAGGACAGCCATGCTTCCTCTCTCCTCAGACCTTTTCCAGCTGCTGCTTTGCCTCTCCAGAGTCCTACATGTTGAACTCCAACCTGTGAAGTCCCTAATTTGAGCCCAGGAAGACATGGTACCTATACCTAGGATGGTATACCTATCTCCTAGCATGGAGCTGTGAGGCTGATCACTTACAGGCTCTTTGTGCTGCTTGTGGAGTACTCAATCCTGTCACACTTGACAAGTCTGCATGCCTAGAGAGCTGCACTCTGACTTGCTGTGAGCATCCCTCTGTCAATGTAGCCCTCCTGAAGCCTTCCAAGGGCTGCTGAAAATGCTTCTGCAGGACCACCTTCTGGCAGCTCTGCAGAGCTGCATTGAAGTCCTGTAGAAAAACCCTGAAGATTTTCTCTGTATGAAGAGTACTGCAAGGAAGAGAAGTAAAAAACCACATGCTTGGCTCAAAATCCAATTTCCTTCTGAAATGGCCACTCTGCTTTTCTGAAGCCTGATCAAAGAAAGAAATCTACCTCTTTGTTATTGTGATGTTGTCTTTAAGGACTGTAGTGACATGAGGCTAGAGAAGACCAGATCCTCATGGGTGCACAGATGTAGATATATAAATCCTGTGTGTCCCAAGAGTGTACAAGAGAAATCCATGATAGATAACTGGAGCAGAACATGAAAACACAACAGACAAAATGCAACATGAGTTCAGCAGTTATGGTGTCACTGCCAGTGGCATTGGATCAGGTGGGATGAAAGAAGGGCTGGAGGCCAGTCTGTAGCACTGAGGAGGGAAATCATTGCAAGGCGAAACTGCAGAGAGTAATGGGAGGATGTTGTCCATGGCCATCGGTCTCTGTCCGGTCTGCTTTCTGTAAGTGCTTTGCCAGCTTCAGGCTGTGACTGGCATTTACTGCTGGCTCCTTCTCTGGAGTACAGAGAGGGTACTGCTGTCCAGGCCAAGCAATTATCTACATTCTTCCCTTAGGATCCAGAGGTGCTAAGACTGCTCACTTGAAGCACAGTTTTGTGGCCTGTTCCCCTGCTGATAATCCTGGCATCAGAATCTGAGAGCACAAGTACTTGTTTTCTCTAGCTCTTGGCACACTTCAGTCTCCACTCCATATTTATTTTCCCAAAAGTTAGTCAGAGTCAAAATGAGGAGGAAGGACACCAGACAGATCCACCCAATAGAAATTTTCCCCAGCATGTCCTTTCATAGTCTGGTCTTTAAAATACAGGACAGGGTGGTTGTTGCTGCCCTGAGTTCAATGAAGCTAATCACTGTAGTGATATCTTCCTTCCAGCTGATAAATGCTCTCCTGCTTCCTCTGTGTGATATGCTATTATGGCTGGAGGATGCTGGGTTGGCTTTTCTGTTTGTTTTTGTTTTTTTGTTTGTTTGATCATTGTTTTTGGTTGGGGTTTTTTGGTAGGTTTTTAAATTTTTTTTTTTTTTTAGTTAATGCTGTTTATAGTTGGGGAAGAAAATGTCTTTGCTGAAACCATGGTGGGCAGAGAAATGTCTGTCAGGTTCCCATGACCATGGAGCTGTTGTGCTGACTTTATTTATTCCATCTGTACAATTATGCTGGCCCTCAGCAGCTGAGCTGCATCTGCAGAATTCTTCAACGAACACTTGGAGATATTATTCTGAAGATAGTTATATCATTAGACATCTGGATGGAGGTCAGGAGCTGTAGGTTCAACCAGTTCTATCACAAACTTTCATTGCAACTTTAGACAAGGTGTTTTAACCTTTCGCAATTCATTCTTGCCTCCCCTCCGCAAACTACAGATACCAAAATCTTTCTCTTACCCACTTGGATTGCAAAATACATAACTGCCTCTCTTTGTGCTCCTGAGCATTGCCATACCACAGACAGACAGTTTTAGTATTACAGCTCATCATTTTTAGTAACTGTCGATCCAGTGACGCTGATTGCAATGGGGTGAAAGCTATGTTTGGAGTCCTGTTCCTGTTCTTCTCATATCAGTATTTTCTGTATCTCCTCAGTTCCCTCTCCTGTTTCATATTCCTTTTTTTTTCCTCGTGAATTCTCTCATGTCATGCTGCTGTAGTAAAACAGCTGGCATGGAGCACTTCAGCTTTGACATACATGTATGTGAGAAATAGGAGGTGACAGCTGGAAACCAAGTCCTCTTGTCTTGGATGAAAAACTGCAACTTCTTATTCCAAAATCTGCAGTTAAGAATGATTTTAACCCATAAGTTCTGTTGCAGGCCATATTTATACAGCAAAGCAACATTGTGGAAGGGCAAAAAAACCACAACACACCCAAACTATCACACACATTTGGTCTGCAACAGGTACCTACACTTTCTTTGGAGCTCATTCTGTCATCTATGGAGACATCCATTTCCAGGAGCTCTGTAACATCTGAGCACTCACACGCATCACGTAGAAAATTTACAAATGCATCCAATTGAGGAAAGGGGTCTTTGTAATTATCTTTCACTTTACTGGCATACCTAACAGTGAAAGTCCTCTCTCTCTGGTAGATTGCTCCAGCAGAAGCACCATAGGATATGTTGCCATGGAAACAAAACCTTTTCCTTCTCGTATTTCAATAATGTGTTGAAGGTTTTCAGGGCCTTTTCCCTTTCTTTGCTCTGCTTGGCCCTTCAGCATTTACTGTGCATCATATGCTGGAAGTGTAATGCTCTTATTCTTCAAAACCCAAACAAAAAACAACTCACAAAATTGCTCTTTTATCTAAACTGACTCTTTGCCATCCTTCCCTCTTACTCACTGTCCGTGTTATTTAATGGCTTTCTGTGGCAATCTAACTCCGAATCAGAAATTTACTTTGTGTGATACAAAGTTCCTTTGCCGGTGTCCAAAAGCTCTCCCAAGGGCAAGGGAGAAGTCCTGCTGCCATGGACCTGCCTTGCAGCTGAAGCTTTTCCCTGTTACACAATGCAGTTGAATGTCTTTTGGGGTATCGGGGGTGAGAAGGAAGGAGGTGTAAGCTTTTCCACTCATGGGAAGAAAGTGATGAAATGTGCTTTCACAGCAATGATTTTTGTCTCTGCAGATTCAATGCCTTGCAGTCTCTGTTGTGAAACCTACAACCAAAGCCTGCTTGCTTCATTGCATAGCACTGGGTTGCACTTGTGTATTGGAGTCTTGGTTATTGAATTGCATAACAGATGAAGGAAGAGATCTAGGAGCAGTCAAGCCCTGAGGAGATGGTCCTTACTATGCTTTGCAGCTGCCTGTTTCCTTTCACGTCTACAGTCCACTCTAAACTTTGTATGTCCCACTGCAGCTCCTCCCTTGCAGTCCACAGGTGACTTGCAGCTCGTGAAAACCTTTTGAAAAGCCTAGCAAAAGGTCTTGTGTTGGTGGCCATCATGTTACATCCCCTCAGAATTTGTGGGCCGCATTTCAGATAAAATTATTATGAGCACACTCGCCAGTCACAGCTTCCCTCCATTCTTTCCCTCCAGAAGGACAGCTTTGGGTACCTCTGCCCTTACATGCTAAAGCTGACTACAAAGGATGTAGCCTGTTTGTGTTTTGTTGCTTCTGTGTGGGAATAACTGTCAGTGCTAGAAGGCAAACAGTGTTTTCTAGATGGCTAAAAATCAAAAGAAAAAGGCAATTTATTTGAAGGCAGCAGGGCTTTGGATGATTCTGAAGGCATCCTCTGACCCTGCAAAAGGATAAGCTAGGACATACAAACTCATGACAAAATGCCCATGTTTACTGCATTTGACTGCCAGGAGTAAGAAGAGCTGCATTTCACAGCTGAGATACTGAGGTGAGATGACAAGAGTGCAGATAATCAACAACCAGTCTTAACGAGTGTTGGGCATGCTACAGAGAGAGAAAAGTAAAAGGAGGGGCTTCCTATGAATCAAATTGTTCCCCTTTGGTAGTTTGGGAACACATACTCTAAAATCAGGCATCAGCCACCATCACTGACTTCCATAATCTACTGCAATTGCCCCACTCCAGGAGAAGAGTCAGAGGGGGAGATTACGAGACCCCAGTGTGTGCACTGGAAGGCTTAAGATTGCAAAACAAGAGTGGCTTCCTCCCAGGGAGATTAGTCTTTTCTGTTTTCTTATCTGTGCTCTCAAACAGGAGTCAGGTTGAGCTGACTCTTTATTTGTTTAGGAGACCCCTAACTTTTGGTACAAAAAGGTTCTAATGGATTCAGAGTTGGTGGAATTCCCCAGGAATCCATGGAAAATGTTGTTCACAAGGCAAGAGCGTGCTTTGGGAGGTGCCTTCTTTCTGGGGAGCAGAACCACAACACTGAGAACTCAAAGTAGTGGAAGACTTTGCTCTCCAGGTTCAAATGATACAGTGTGCTAAAATGCACTCTGAATTCACAGCTTAACAACAAAACTGTCTACCACCAAGGGAAGTGCTTGAGATTCAACTATTATGCAATTGCACTCTAAACTCATAATTACTTCTAGCATTTCCTTCCAAAGATGCAGGGCTGAACAGTGCCTCTTATTTTGTAGCAATTACTGATAACAAATGGTTTAGTTCAAGCTTAGTAAAGATACTTTTAGTTGAAGCCTCTATTTTTCCACTGTGGACTGGGACTTAATATTTTTGGCTACAGCCCAAAGAGGTGACATTTCGAAGTATGAATAAAACTAGCATAAGAACTTGCAATTGTGCAAAGACAACAAAGATCTACAATTCCTCTAATTCCTTCTGTTGTCTGCTGTTTTTTCTCATGATCTGTACTACCTCCATTTGCTTTAACAGCCAAATAAAGAGGCAAGAGCCATCTTTCTGTTACAGTTTTATCTAGGGCCTTGCACAGGAGCTGTTGGGGACTGTTGATGTGGAGTGGGGCTCCACAAGCAGAGATGAGACTACTGCTGTGATGAGATGAGCAGAGATGGACTGCACAGAACTGGGAGGGTGGTCCCATGGGAAATATAATCATCACACTGGTGCCAGTCACAGCTAGTAGCACTGGGGCTTAAATCCCCATCATCATGGTTATCAGAGCTGGCAGGAAAAGGGAGCAATTTAAGCAGATGGAATATCTCTAATCTTCCTAGTAGTTGTATTTGTGCATTGCTGCCATGAGGGCAAATAATCTGGGCATCTAAATCCCTTGTCTACACTTGGAGTGTATCCAAATGGATGTCAAGGTAAACAATCACAAATCCTGGCTTGGACTGTCTACTCTTGAGGCCTCCAGCAATGTCACCAGGCTGGGTGGTTGTGGATTATGATCCCTGCCAAATGTACACAGGGCTTACTCTGAATGTGTCCTTTGGAGCAGAGTTCCCTTCCTAACACAGCCTTTAGGAGCCAACCCCTGTGCTGGCACACCAGCCAGTTGGCAGCTCTGTCTTGCAGTGGAAAGGGGCTATGGGACTGATAAAGAGCAAGAATTTGGGACAGATGGGAGAGCGTGGGTGACAACCTCTCCCATGAGATTTTGTATGCACACCATTTTCCTTAGAGGAAGATCTGGCTCTTCAGACAGCAGCAGTGTGAGGCAGTGAGGGCTTGGCTGGGCTCCTCTGAGGTCCTGACATGCTGTGCAGCTGTTTTCCATGGCTGCCTGGCTTCGAGGGTACAAATCAGCAGCACTGTGTGGCACGGGGTGGGAAGGCAGGCTGCTCTCTGGCCATGAGGGCAGCTGCCTCTGGGTGCAGTTTGACTGTAGTAGTAGCAGACAGTGGATGCCCACCGAGCTAGAGTTCCACTTAGGGGTGCATCCTCCAGCCACTGAGCCCAGCTCAGCATTCTGGCCCCTCTCCTCCCAGAGCCTGTAGCTCTCACACTGCTGTCTCACTGATTAACTCGTCCCTGCTTCCCTACTGGCCTAGAGGTTACCTCCTATCCCTTCCACAGACCACCCCAGCCCACCTTGCTTTTGTATATCCCTCCTAAATCCTTCAGAGCTGCCCAACAGAAACATGATATTTACCATTTCCCATCCCCCCCGCTTCCATTTTTTTCAAATGCGTCCCTTGTTTCTTCATTTACATCAGTGAAAATTCCTGCTGCTCCGTGTGGCTGCTCCAGCCACCCCTCACCTGCCTCCCCAAGGCAGCAATTGCTCCAGTGCACCATGCCAATGTGCTAACAGCTGGATGCTGGAAGAACTTGACCAAAATTTCTCTTCTGAATGAATCAAAGACCACAAAAAGAGATGTGTCTAGGAAAAAGTTGATTTATGATAGTCTTATTGTTGTTGATTTCTACTGAAGGTACAGTAATTTGGTCTTCCTATTTTTTTACAACTCTGTCATGCATTTGTTTAAAAATTGAAGGGTCCTTGGTGGAGGAGACCAAACTAATTTGGCAATTGGGCCAAGGTTGAGAGAAGATATTGGTATTTTGAAAGTTAATTTTGGACACAGATAGATTTTGATTTGGGTGATTTTGGAAAAGGACTTAAAAATACCAAAAAAATTACTAACATTGCTAAAAAAAGTGACCTTGCTGAAAACAAGAAAAATGGGAACATCTTTTCAGAGTGCTTAAATAACTCCAAACTGTAAGATAGGTCAGTTTAGAAAGAATGAAAAGGGTCAGGCTAGATCCAGAATAAACTACTTTGCTTAAAATCTGCTTAAAAATATTGCTCTGGGTTGAATCTTATTGAAGCTTATATAAAAATAAATAAATGTCTCTCCAGCTCTACTTTATACAACACTGAGAAATGCTAGAGGTGGACTTGCAGACTTCTGAATGGAGACAACCCTATTTTTGTACAGTACAGAAAGAAAGAGACAGTCATGGCACAGCAGAATGTACAACCTCTAAGGAAAAGAACAGAGGAAAAAAGAAATAGAATGAGAAAGGATATGTCCTGTCAGCAAAAAGGAAGCCTTTGTAATATATATTTGTTTTATGATGATATGTTTTATTAACAGCATTTTGACCACTGTTTGGGCTTGTTTAAACATCAGTTTTATACAGATTTAACTAAATCAGTTTACAAAACAATTGAATTAAGTCAGGCAATATCTGAGAGCACAGGCACCTGTATCATAAGTGTTTATATTGGCTTAGCTTGCGTCAGTAAATCATCCTTCCTTTGCTGCCTGGCTTCTTCCCACAGCAGTCGCTTGATTGCATTGCAGGTGGCTTTGCCTCCCTCTTGCCCTCTGGAATCTGACTCCATCCCCCTGCAGCAGAACAGCCTTCAGCTGGAAACACAGGTGCAATGAAGGCCTGTTGCCCTGGTGGGCTTTTTGGGAGGTGCTTCCTGAGGAGGGCAAACAGGCAGAGAGCATGGCAAGCAGCTTTGCAGATGCAATGCCTGCATCA
The DNA here is from genome assembly GCF_028769735.1 of Zonotrichia leucophrys gambelii. Taxonomy (NCBI): domain Eukaryota; kingdom Metazoa; phylum Chordata; class Aves; order Passeriformes; family Passerellidae; genus Zonotrichia; species Zonotrichia leucophrys. The sequence continues at coordinate 36,339,901 of NC_088170.1, read as the reverse complement.
CCTCAGAGATGAGGCTTGCAGCTGACTACAGTGGAGCCCTGGCTCATCCAACAGCTATTTTAGCTGCAGGAGCTCAGACCCAAGCAAAAAATTGTGGTTTTTGTTTTGTTTTTCAGAAAGTGAGCAGTGCATGTGAAGATGCCATTTCTTCATGTTTCGTGCCTGTGCTGGCTCATTCCCTCCTGACCCAACATGTTCTGTGAAAATGTCTCTGCCTAGGTCACAGTGACACTATTGTTAGCAGTTTCCTTCACCTCTTCACTGACTACTGAAGCTCAGGCCACTGAGATCTGCAGAGCAGTGAGTGTCCCGTGAAAACCAACCTCCATTGGTCAGCATACCTGACATTTTTGTACCTTCCTGTGCTTTACTTGTTGCTGGACCCGCATGTCAGCAGGTGACATGTCAGCCTTGACTTATGGCTCGTGCAAAGAGGGGAAGAGATCTGTAATGGAAACATGCAATTCCCAGTACCTGTCATGGAGGATCAGCTGCCTGGCACTCAGTGTATCTTCTAGTGCATCAGTGAGGGTGCTGCCTGTGTCCAGGTGTTCACAGGTGATGCTGCTGTGTGGAAAAACAGGGAGCAGAGCTTTCCTGCAGGATGACAAGCACACACCTGTTAGAAAACACTTGTGCAGGCCGTCAGCAGGGATGGGGAAACATGTGAGCCCCACATGTTGTGACTCTCACCAGTGTCTGGGGAACATTATTTTTGTAGTGTCAGTTCTGTAGTGATCAGCTGCAATACGCTTGCAGTGGGGTGCACCAGGACTGGTGCCCCAGGGATGGGGCAACCCTGTTGGCATGGTACATACAGACTGGGGAACGAGGCACTGGAAAGCAGTGCCATGGAAAGGGACCTGAGGGTCCTGGTTGATAGTAAGCTGAACATGAGCCAGCAGTGCCCTGGCAGCCAGGAGGGCCAACTCTGTCCCGGGGGACATCAGGGACAGCATCACCAGCTGGGCAAGGGAGGGGATTGTCCCCTCTGCTCTGCACTGGGGCAGACTCGCCTCCGGTGCTGTGTGCACTCTGGGCACTACAAAAAAAAAAAGATACTAAGAGAGCATCCAAATGAAGGCAATGAAGATGGTGATGGGCCTTGAGAGGAAGGTGTATGAGAAATGGCTGAAGTCACTTGCTCTGTTCAGCCTGGAGGAGACTGAGGGAAAACCTCATTGCAGTTACAACTTCTTGTGAGGGAAACAGGGGGGACAGGTACTGATCTCTTCTCTGTGGTCACCAGTGACAGGACACAAGGGAATGGCCTGAAGTTGTGTCCAGGGAGGTTTAGATTGGGTATTATGTATTAGAAATAGATTCTTCACCCAGAGGGTGTTTGGGCACTGGAACAGCTCCCCAGGGCAGTGGTCACAGCACCAGCCTGGCAGAGCTCAGGGAGTGTCTGAACAGTGCCCTCAGGCACAGGGAGTGACTCCTGGCCATCGTGCTGTGCTGGGCCACGAGTTACACTCGATGACCCTTGTGGTTCCCTTCCAACCCAGCGTATTCTGTGACTGTGATCCAAGCGGTAGCCGGGGCTCTGCGGGGCCCTGTGGCGGCTCAGGGCACCGCGACCCGTCGGGGCCGCTCCCGCGGGCTCTCGGCGGGCCCGGCCCGGGCCGCCCCTCAGCGCGGGCTCTCGGCGGGTGGGGCTGCGGCGGGGCTGCCGGGGCCGGCGGGCGCCCCCTGCCGGCGGCGCTGCGCGGTGCCGCTCCGTCCCTTCGGCCGCTCCCGCTCGGCGCTTCCCCTGCCCGCGCCCCGCCGCCGCGGCCGGCCGAGATGCTCCCTCTCACTAGGCCATCCTTCTCAATCTGGTGCCGATCAAGCTAAATGAGGCATAATTAGGAATAATTATGACATGACATGGTCTGGAATGAGAAGCAGATGGGGCTTCCCCCAGGATGCACCAGGTTGGATTTCAGGGACAAGAGGATGGGGACAGAGTGGGGACACAGAGCAGTATGTCATGGTTTTCTACCAGTTGTCACCTCCGCTGGCAAGGGCTGGACACACTGTCCCAGTCAGCAGGGTGCTGCAGCAAGACCTGGGATATGGGCACTATGATGCGGACACCTGTCTCGGCCATGCTGGCCGCTTTGCAGTGACTTTATTCATTCTCTGTCAGAAGTGAAGCAGCACCTGAGTTTGGCCATGTGTGCTGTCCCTATGACTCTTCTTTCTATGCAATATCAGTAGCATATGGAGTTTTTCTCAGGGAAGTAGGTGGAAAAGAGAGAGGTAAGGCGTATTGTCTCCTTGGTACAGGCAGAAACCTCTGGTACTAAATGGTTGAAGCCAGGAAGGTGTTTTCACACATCCTTTGTGTCCCCTCTGAAGGACACTCAGCTGCTCTGTGCTGTAGGGTGGACTGGGAAACAACACAGGAGAGGTTCTGGGAGCTGCTAGGGAGAAGGTTATTTAAGGGAAACAGCCTTTGGCTCTTCAGGTCAGATGCTCCTTTGAAAAGTCATAAGCAGGAGGCCCCAAGTTTCTGGTGCATTTATTTGCCTTGATGCCTGTGCAGGAGCAGAAGAAATTGTAGGTTTAGACTGGAGATATGTGGCACAGCAAATCCACATGGATGTGTTGAGGAAGGGTAGGAGTATGAATTGTCATGCAAACATCCATTTCTCATTAAAAACCAACGTCATCCACAGGAAAATCCAGGACTAACTAAAGGAAGCTATAACCACTCTCTTTTCCCATTACAATAATATGACATGTTGGAAGGCTTTTTCCCTGGCATTTTCTTATGCTCCTAACAAAAATGTGGGTACATCCCCCTGAGGAGAGAGCCCAACCTCAGCACTGAGGAGGTGGTGCTGCCAGGGGGTGAGTTCAGCACCAGCTGAAGTGCTGCCTTTAGGTGCCTGTCTGGCTGCCTCGCTGCCAGGAGCATCAGGGCAGCCTGGGCCAGCTCGCAGATCAGCTGTTGGGAGTCAGGACACGTGGCAGCAGAGGAGCACTGTGCTGCTGTCCCCTTCACCTGTCCTCTGCTCTCCAGCTCCCAGCCATGCCCCCGAGGCAGTACCTGACATACAGAACGCTGGTTTTCTTTAACCCCTTTCTGTGTGACCTTGGCTGCAGGGAAAGCATCCAGAGGGACAAGTTTCTTCCCTTCCTGTGAGGGTAAATCTTGCTTGTTGCTGAGAGGCATTTTTCACTTGTCTTTCAAGCAGCCATTCTTTAAGCTGTTTCTGCTTCCAGTTACCATAAGTATAGATTTGCTGTTTCCAGCAAGATGCCTTTTTTCTTCTGAAAAATGAAGGTAAAGCAAGAATTTCCAGAGAGTTTTATGGGAGATGGATAGGTGCACCCAGGAGTACTCAGGAGCTGCAGACTTGTTCTTCTTGGACATACAGTCATCCTATACCTGCTCCTGTTCCTCTAAGTGTTGCTTGTGGCATCTCCAGCACCTGGAGATTTCCTGGAGACCTCCATGGTTGAATTCAGCCTACTGACCACTACTCTCACCCCCTTAGGATAAATTAGTTAGCATTGGCTCTTTCTGCCTGTTGCAAGGTGTCTGCCATGTCTCATCTGTAAACAAACAGCCCAGTTCAACTGTGGATTTGCAAAATAATTCCTCCTAAGGAGCTGCCTTTGTGCTGTGATAGTGACAGCTGTAGGTTTTCAGTTTTCTGGGGTTTGGAAGCTCTGGCTTTACCAAAGTTGATGGGCTTCTTGACATCTTTTCTGCCAAGTGGGAATGAAAAGCAGTATTTCTGGTTTTTCCTCTACAGGGAATTTTCAAAATGAAACTGAAAAATTGCTTCTGGAAAATCAGTCTTGTCATCTCAGAGTTCTTTAGAAGTGCCATACTGTTAACACCTTTTCATGCCAGAACAGTTGAAATATCTATTATTCCCGTTTCATTTTCAAAACCACTAAAGGGAGGATTTTTCTTAGAATCTCTTGAAACCTCTTTTCTAGAATAGCTGCTTCTGTTTCTTTTATAGCGAAATATTTTAACACACTGATAGAAAGGGAAGGTGGATTAATCTTGTTCAACTTTACTCATAGAAAAGTTAAGCACAGTTTGTCATTTGGGCTCCTTTTGCAGTCAGGGAGAGAAGCATAAATCAACAGCATGATCTAGTGAGGTCATGCTGTAAGGAGAAATACCTCCATCTCACAGAGCACTGAGTGAGTAGTACTGCCCTCTTCTTGTTTGTTTTGTGATCAGGCCCACTGAATTGCCCTCTGGATGTTTCTGTTTCTTCCTTTTTTGCTATAGAGGGAACACAAATGCATCATTTTCCCCAGATGCCCAATTATTAGAGACCTAATATTAGTGTGATGAATGTTACCTCACAGGCCGTGTTCAAATTTGAAAAAGGGAATGAAATACTTATGTCATTTGGGCATTTTCAAAAATGTCCTCACTGGTAAATGCAGTCATCAGCATGCTCCATACCCCTCGAGTCTCCCTGCCCCTTGAGTGTGCATAACTGAAGCTTGGCTGCTTGAGGAGGTATTGCTCAGCTTCTCAGTGAGACATTGCTCATGAGCATAATGCTGTTGTTTGCTTATACACTGTGACACGTGCTGTGTTCACACACACTGACTGTGCTCCCCTTGGGCATCCTGGATAGCACTTTTTCTGCAATGGCATCTTTCATCATGTCCAGTTTTAAGAACTATCTTTATCAGCAAGACAAACTGGGAAACATTTTATGCTAGAATCATTCTAAGAATAGAAATCTGCTGGCTGTCTATGCAAGATGCCTCCTGGGTTTATTGCCTTGTGGAGGCTTCAGTCTTCTCTTGGAAGTATAGGTAGGCACCTGCTTTGAAGCAGATCAAACTGTGCTGCTGATTCACGTAGCCCCACAGGTTATAGACTTGTGGCAGTGTGTGTACCTTAACCATCCCCAGTGCTGGCGTCTGGAAATATTTCTAGGTGTGTGTACTACAGTTTGCAGTAAATGAGGCAGAGTGGAGTCAACTCACATGAATGATGAGTTGTTATGAAATGGAAATGGAAACCAGTCCCACCTTCTCTGGACTGCTAGACATCTAAGGGTCAGCAACTGTAATTTAGATACAGATCAGATTCAGAAAAGATATGTGTGCCTAAGGTAATATGATAATGCAAACCACTCCCCTTTCTCTACATCTTCTCCACATTTTGGCACTTACCAGATGACACAGGGTCATGGCTCTGGTTGTAAAATTTGGGAGGAAGTGCAGCATTAAGCATTCACTAAGCACATAATGTAGAGGCTTCTGGTTACTGGCCATTCCCATGCTGATTTTGTTCTCTTTTTGTTTCTCTTTTCACCATCCTCTGTCATAGCAGCTGGTAGGATGTACACCAGTAGGGATATTTGCTGTTCAGCATGTGGCTGAATTTCACCCTGAGACCTCAGTTGTCAGCAGTTTAAAGATTAGATGCCACTTCTCTAAGTGAGTGTCAGAATCACCACAAAAATCACTGAGAGGTAAAAGACATAATCCCTTAGGAGCATCTCATTGATCCTCTCATGGTTCCCAAGCAGCATGTAGTACTGCACGACTCTCTATTTCTTCAGATTAGTTGATTTAGTTACACATCCCTTGGGCTTTTCAGGGGGTAAATTTGTATCCTTGGAAGATGCAAGAGTCAAGTAAAAGCTACTCCAAACCAGACCAAACAACATTACTCACTTCAGCAAAGTGCAGGTGTCCCCTGGGTCTGGAAAATAGCTACTTCTGTTGGTCCTGCTGAAACCAGAACAATTCCACTGTTTCCAGTGGAACTGTATGCTCTGCATGGAGATTATTGCTGCTGGCATCTGGCATGGGGTCTAAATGCTGCTGTGCTGGGGAAAGATCTTGAGTTTTTTCCCAACCTAAATGATTCCAGGATTCTATGACTTATGTCTCCTCCCAGATCCAGAGTGTCTATGATCAGAATCTGCCCCCGGCCAGCTGTTGAATGGGTGTGTCTGCATACAGCACCCTTGAGAATTGCTGACAAATGCTGTGCATATTGCATGACTGATGCTCTGTCAAGGAAGCACTCTCTTTTCTCTTTATTTGCTTCATTTCCTCCCTGCTCTGTCCTCTACCCCTTCATATTTTCTAAAATGTGTCTTTTTTTCTGATATTCAGTCTTTGAAGATAAGGTGGCTTGTCCCAGCTGTGAAGGTATGGAGACAGCGGCCATACTACCAGGATGTGTTCATGGGCATTTTCTCCAAGGAAACCCATTGAGAACAGTTTTTCATCTGTTTTTTTGGTATTTATTTGTTTGTTTGTTTAGTTGCATGGGAGAAAATGCAATGAATGGGGAGACTTGCCTGGTATTCATTATACACAGTCATTTTGGTATGAATTAAGGAGTCAATTTCAGCTAGTAATTTCTCATATATTTGCAAAGCCCTCTGGTGGTCACTGAACATTTTGTTTTTATCTTTTGAGTTTTATCCAAACATATATGGTCATTTGTAAGACTCCTTGTGTGTGCACGTGTTTTTAAGGGGGAATTTTGCAAATGTTGGTGTAACATTTTAAGAATAGTTTTCCCACATATTTTCATCAGTTCTTTCTATTAGGAGTGGTATTGTTCAGTTGCTCAGTAATGTTTACTTGGAAAATTGGCTTGGCCTGAGAAGTGCCATATTTACTCTGCAGGCAATGGAAACTAATGGAAGCTGTTGCTGTGCAGTTAAAGAAAATCCAGGGAGTGTTTTTGAGTTAGAATTAATTTCAAATTATCAAGTATTGAAACTTCAACTTTGCTAAAATCCTTCCTTTCAAACCTCCATCTTGGAACCAAATTTTTAACAGCTCTCAAAGGTCGGCTGAGTCTCTGGAGTAGAACAGGAGAAGTGGAGGAAGAACGGGAGAGGAAGGATACACAAAGTGCCATGCAGCTCTGCTACATTTTCTAGATGTCACCTGTCCTTCAGCCTTCTCTTCTTAAGCGCTTTAGCTGTAGTAGCAGGACTATCACTCTGGTTTCCCCAAACCCTTAAAAACAAAAGATTGTCTGTGCTTGGTTAGACCAGAGGGACACATCTCTTCTGGTGCCATGTCTCCAAAAGATGTCATGATCAGAAGTCAGTTCCCCTAGGTTAGACTCACATCTTGCTCTCCTGGTGTGCTCATCCCTGTAATATCAAGCTATGGAGCACCTCTCTTTTTGCCTCTGAAAACCAAACTGTCTTCATGTTATTGTCAGAAAACCACTGTCTAAAAGACACAATGGATATAATCTCTGCTGATGCATCTGGAGAACAGGAGCTGGTCTACTTTAAGAAACCACAGAATACAGACAATTATGATGTAAACACTCTCCTCAAGATGTCTGTCATCTCTCATCTCTGTGTTCCTGGTACATCCCAGAAACCTCTGGAAGAAGCTATCTTCTGAATGAGTGGGGCTGTGATTTGTGTGCTGGACTGGATGGTGAAAGACAGCAAGCAGTGGAAATCTAGAAGGAAACAATGAGTTCCTTTTTTCCTAGCTGAGGAAGAAGGCAGCTGTCCCTTGTGAGGAAGAGGCAAGAGTCAGCATCAAGGGAAAGAAAGTCTGACTTACAAGAGGAAAAGAGCAAATACTCCTTGAGAGGGCATATGTGATCTTTTTGGTATTGGACATGCAGTAAACTTTAGTGTGTGTGTGTTCATGTGCATGCATACCTGGGCATCTTAAAAACCTGTTCCCAGGAGGTTCAGATAAAATTATGCCTTCTTATTTTTGGGAGCAAGGTGGCCATGCAGTCTCTTTGGGGTGCTGGCAGTGAGCTCCTTGGTGGGTGGTTGCAGGATGGAATGTGAATGATGCTGTGTGTCCAAGGCCAGCCACGGAGCAACTAGAGAGGAGAACTTGCTGCAGACTTGGGGTCAGCCTGATCCTCTTGTCATCATGTTGAGAACTGCAGCAGATTTGGATTGCTTGTTTTCTGGACAGGCACCACCCCAATCTGATTATTGGAATGCTGTCAATTTGCACATAAATGAGTAAAAGAATTATTGTGGTCACTTACGAAATTTCACTCTGGCGGATAGTTTGTATAAATTTCCTTATGACATGGGCTGAGTCTTCATCTTGCTGCTAAGTGAAAGCTGTAGGGGTTAGGAGGACACCTGGGAGCCAGGCTGTTCTCAGATCACTCTCTTGATTGTAAGCTAAGTGATTTCTCAGCCGCAATTTCTCTCCTGCATTGAATAGCAATAATAGTCATTACCTGCCCTGCCAGGCTGCTGAGACAATTGAATAGTTAATCAATTTGATGATGGCATGATATTGCAAGGCAAGCAGATCTGGGCCTGATCTAGCTTTGGTGGAGAGGTATGGGTGATACAGTAGATGACATTAGGATGCTGTCTGTGACATAGTGCAAAGTTGATGAACTTGATGGCCCTTCTGGGATCAAATAATTTGTATAAAGCAGGAGAGTTCCCTTCTTATCACAGGCTTGTTAGCATTTTCACAATGATATGGCTTGGTTTGGACTGATGACCTTGCAATTTTTAGTCTCCTAAGCCAGCCCCTGATACATGCTAAAAAAAAGTTTTTTCTTTTCCAATCTCAGGGAGAATAAAAATCAAATCCCTACAGAACAAAGGACTTAGAAGCACTACAGAGCCATAGGTAGCCAAGCCAAGCCATTGGACAGCAGGAGAACTCTGAAAGCTCAGATTAAATTGCCTGCTTGCTGAACAAACCTCCTGAAGAGATGTCACCTTTCACTCAGAGGTGGAAACTTGTTCTCCTCAGTGTGAGCATGCACATTGAGAAAGGCAGGCAAGGAGGGGGAGGAACAAGTCTACTGAAACACTGCAGATTCCTATCAGGAGCTGAGTATAGAGAAGCAGGGCAACCCCAAAGAAGGGAGAAATGATGTATCTGACTCTATGATATTAGAAGGTTAGTTAATTACTTTATTATATTATTTTGTACTATATTACACTATATTGCACTACATCTAAACTGAAACTGCACAAGCACTCAACTCTACCAAACAGAATTTTGTGATTGTCTGCTGACCAACAGTCTGCACACGTGTTTGGCCCTGATAGGCCAAGAAAACAAAACACCATCACTTTGGGTAAAGAATCTCCATATTGCATTCTACTGTGGCACAAACACAGGCACAGCAAATGAGATAAGAATTGTGTTTCCTTTCTCTGAGGTTCCTTGCTGCGATTCCCAGAAAATATCCTTGGGAAGCGGAGCCTTGTTTTTCTCTGCAAAGAGAAATGTGGCCACAGCTGAGTGCACTGAGTTAAGCGATTTGCAGCCATTGAGATGATCTGTGCTGACTTATGAGATGCAGAAGAGGCTTGTGCAAGTCCTCTAGCACAGTTATCTGGAATTAGGAGCTACTGTGCCACTGAGTTTTTCTACTGGAGTCTGCAGAAATACTGTAAGTTGCATCCTAAAGGCAAGTTGCCTTATATTTGGAGATAGTAGCCTCATCTCAAGAATGTATGTTCCTTTCCCATGAACTAAAACTTCAGGATCCAACTAATGAAAAAAACTCCATTACTTCCCTCTCTTCCCCCATAGCCAGGCACAATCTCATTTCCTCACCCTGATGAGAAAAGCCTGGTATCTATCTTCAAAGTGATCTCTATCACCCCTAGCTCTGCTCTCCCAGCTGCTGCAGGGCAGCCAAGGGCTGCAGGAACAACTGTGGTGCTGCCAGCCCAGCTCCCACCAGGCAGGCAGAGCCTCTCTGTGTTCAATAAACTGTGCAATAGCCTTAAGCCATTCTGCTGTGACTGCTGCTCTTATTGTGTGACATTGAGGTCAACACTTAACTGCATTCACATATGTGTCTCTGTAGGTCAATGCAAATCAGCCCAGGAGGAACTTTTCCACTAACAATAACTGGAACTGGGGAAAGTGCTGCTTTCACCTGGGGTACTGCAAGGAATTGCTCTTTGTAATCTGCTTCTCTCCCTCTGCGGCACAGAACTGGGGCAGGGATGAGGGAGGGCCCTCTTCCAGCTGAACAACAACACAGAATTGGCCTGTGTATGTTTTAGGGCAGTCACACTTCTGATGGTTTTCTGACAAAGCTTTTAATTCCTTTTATTGGTGTAATAATTGATCTCCTAACAGTGCAGCCTGAGATGCTGCCAGGCATTTCCAATGGGCTTGGATTAAATAGCATGCAATTCCTCCATTCAGCTGTGATAACACTTCTCTGGAATTATCCTGTAGATGAGATCAGGGTGAGGTAGGCTACCTCTGGCTTGTGTGTAACAATTCAGGGGAAATGGGAACATCCCAAAAGACATTGTTCAAGGATAACTTTCCCGGAGGGATATTTCTGCTTAATCCCTGCCACTTAGAATCTGGTTTTTATTCCCTGCAATACACAAAGCTCCTAAAAATTCCCATCCATTACAAGATGCATGAATCCTGCTCTATATTTTGCTAAATTCTTAACCTGAATGACATCTTCCAGCAAGAAATTCAACAAATTATTTAGATGCCATGTGGAAAATATTTCACTGTACCTACCTCTATCGTAAGTGAATTCCCTTCCATTTCCTGTACAAGGCAAGAGTTTTGCCTTCAACTTTCTTTGATATTTATTTTTTGCTGGCCTTACTTATTTATTGCCTCATAAAACTAAGCAAAGATAATTGTTATAATTTCTCTTTATGCCATAGTCTCTTTACTCATCTAGGTTTTTGCTCCTCAGTTTCTAGTTCAGTTTCTGTTCTGTCTTTCTTGACATCCTGGTCTAACTAAAATTTGAGGAAAAATTAGGGGATGGCTTTATTAGTATCTCGGTTTTTCACATTAAAATCTTGAAGGTAGAGTGCTGTTTCAAGTGGAGGTGCATCACAGTTTTGCCTTCTGAGGGTACTTGCCCTCTTTGCAAGTTACTGATGCTACCACATATTTGGGTTATTTCATTCTCTTAGAAGGAGAAATTGCCTAAGAGCTGTGATAACTTTAATTGCTTGTCAAGACATTTGCAAAAATGTAATAGTAGCTGGTGTTTGGCATCCAGAAAGTACACTCAGGTTCTCTAGGATGAATTATGCTGGAAGAAGTGAATTTGTCATCCTTACCAAAATTATCAGCTTGCGTTACTTTCCATAAAGATAATGATTTCACCGCAGTGAAGTGATTTCTATTTTTTAGACATGAAGTCCCTCATTCTCTCCAGTTAAATCCATCACATGCTTGGCGTTGGCCTCAGAGATGTTACAAGGATGAAAACTTGCATTTACTGTGGTTAGTCCTTTTGTAAAGGATAGCAGACAGTGCTGTGGGTGCCTAGGTTTCTATTTAATTGAAGGAAACAATGCTTGAAAAGGTACGGTTGGCTTCATCTCTGTGATGTCTGAGACACGGAAGAATGAATCACCAGGATGGAAGAATTGCTTACTTTTTTTTTTCCCTGATAAGTCCCAGCATGGTGTCAGGCTGGAACCTGAAAATTTATAGCTTCAAACAGTCTGTGGATGTGTTAGATGCCACGTGGATTCCCCATTCACTTGCAGGTCAGACTGCACTGCTGGCATGCCATGTGTGGGCTGCTGTGGATACCGGAGCACAGCTATTTAGGAATTCCAAGCTGGTTTTCTGACCTCTCCCTTGGTGCATCTACAAAACCTCCTTCATCCTTCCTGGCAGTCATGAGACTTTGGGCAATTGGTACTTTACAGATTTGGAGTAAATACATAGTAAAAATGTTGATGAGGAAAAAGACAAGGAATTAAATTCTTTTGGAAATAGCAAGAGTCTGAAAGACAAAGTTTGATCTGCCTGTGAATGGATATAGGTGGGTAGGAGGCTGCTGAGTTCACGATCTGTCAGACTGACCAGAATTGCTTCCTTGTCTCTTCTTATCCCCTCCTCGTTGGTGTCCATCTGTTGTGTCTTGTCTTAGGATATTAATTTTGGCATGGAATTACGTCCCATAATCAAAAGGAAAGAAAAAGTCTTTTGAGTGAAATGAATATTGGAATTTTACCCCATCCATAAAGCATTCCAGTCCTCTTGTCATTCCTCAGCTCTGGTCCCCAGTCTTATTCCTGGCCTTGCTGCTCTGAGATACCTCTCAGTATTTCTCACTTTTCTTGTCCAAGACCCTAACATTCTGCTCCTATCTTCTTGGCCAACATGTCTCATGTCACTGGCTGTGCACTGTCTCTGGTACCCCTGAGCAGAGCTGGCACCTCAGGGGTGTGTGATATGCTTTTTGCTCATGGAGGTCTCATAGAGCTGTCATTGTGCTCCTGTTGAAAGGAAGCTGGCAGACGAGTTTTCTTTTCAGAGTGGCTGAATATCTACTGTTTTCCTGCCCTTTTCTCTGTTGGTAGGCTTCTCCCCATTCAGCCCTCAGCTCTGAGACCCTTGGGAACACTTACTCTTCATTACTTCCACTTTGGAATCCTCAGAGTAAGCTCTTCAGTCCAGTGAAGGTTTGTGGTGGTGAGGTTTGGCCTCAAAAATGCTTCTGGGGTTGTGTTGTGGCAGGATAGCCCCATTCTCAGACACCAGCTTTCTGAAAAGCTTATGTTCATACTTAGCTCTGCATTGCAGCTCTGCATTGCACTGCAGGATACTCTAGGCTGTGATTTATGAAAACCCTTAAAGCTGTGTTTGAGCACTGGTTGGGGGTTGAGAGGTCAATTATACAATTAGAATTATTGTGAGGGGAAAATAATAATACAAGGTATATTTAAACATGGAGAAATGAAGTGGGCATGGAGTTGGGCAGGAAAATTAATGCAAAGTGCAGAGAGTATTTCCAAGGTGCTCAGATACTTGAAAGTGCTCATGTAAAAAAAAATCTGTTGTGGATTTCTTTGTGCCTTTCATTGCTCTTTGTCACAGGAGATTATCTCTGCATTGCAAGAAGTCACCAAAAGTTAAGGGCTTGAAGGAGTACTTAAAGCACTGACAAAAACGTATATAAGGGTGTACCACCTTAGAGTAAGTATTAGTTAGAAAAATGCAAAATTAGTGCATCTTGAGGAAAGAAATGTAGAGCTGAAAAGTCAAGATAACCTGAAATAACTTATCAGAGTCTGTGGTACTTTATGGTCACCATCAACCTCCTTGTTAAATCATAATTTTGAATAAGCCTATTATTTGCAGAAACAGTTTAACTTAAGAAACTGAGATGGTGTGGGGGAGATAAAGAATTGATTTAGGCTTATGGATGCACAAATTGTTTTAAATTGCTGGGTATGAATTTCCTATAGTGTACAAAGTATGTTATCTCATTTGCCTCTTTCTCCTTCTACCCATCTGACAGCTACTGATCTGACAACTACATTGTTTTTTGAAAAAAAAGACACAGGAGAAGTAAGTGCTGTAGACAAGACACAGAGCCGTGTGGTTTGCTGACAAATCTGAATCATGTGTGTGGTCTGACATGCACACAGGTGGGCTGGCTGCAGGCAGGGGCTCCTTGGGAGTCAGGCTGCCCAGGGCAGCAGAACAGTGGGATCTGTCGCTGCCGCAGGAGAGTGGCACCATCCACTTAAAGCAGCAGGCACTGTGAGCCTCTTGCATGGCAGACAAAGCTGGTCAGCCTGGCTGGTGTACCTCCCAGGAGCAGGTTTGGTTGTCTTTGGTCCTTCTGTGTCCCTGGGTGAGTTTGTCCCAGTACCAGCTGTGGCCACCCTGCCACAACAGAGTGGCAGATCCTGCGTGGTCAGCACTTCTTGTTGGGTGCTCTCACTGCTGCCTCGTGGCTCTGATCTCTGATTTCCTGTCAGGGAAGAAACCTTTTGTTCTGGTTGTCAACACCAAATTTTGCCTCTGCTGCTAGCCATTTTTTTGAACTATCTCTGAACCTGCCTTCACAGGCACACACATGCATGCTTGTACTTATGCAACGCCCATTACCAGGAAAGAACACTCGGTATAAACACAAACACACACAGAGCCATATGGACACATGCTTATTAATTGAAACCAGGCCCATGTTCTGAATCTCTTTGTTAGCATCCAAATCCCAGCCAATCTGCCAGTACTTAGGAGATGCAAGACTGGATCACTTCCATTGTCTGTCACTTAAAAGCTGAAAATTATTTCACTGGCCCCTGGCCTTTCCTCCCATATTCTTTGGGAAATAGCATTGACATTTTGTTTGAATGCACATGTGGATAAATTTATATTTTGTGGAGCATTCTACATATAAGCTGTACCTGATGCTTACTCCCATGCAGATGGTTAGCTCAAGGCATACAAATAATTTAACTTGTCAGATCTCATTTAAGTAGCCAGAAACACAGTGAACTCCAGAGCAGGGAATTTCTTCTTAAAAGTCTACACACTGGAAAACAGTATTTTGATGGTAAAAAGATTTGATTACCCAGGAAATGTCACAATAAAGTTTGGTGTGAAACTGAATTCTTGTTTGGCATCCCAAACAATTCACTGGTCTTTAAATGCAAGAGCACATGGTGCTTCTACACAGAACCTCACTTATCAGCAGAGTGGAAGCAAATTTAGGAGAGGTCAGAGCTCAGTGGCAGTAAGTACTGCAAAGTGCAAAGCCTTATATTAGTCCCTGCAGATATTGAAAACTTTCAAGAGAATGAAGTGGACGTCCCCAGGCTGGACACAGAGGTACCTCCACATTAAGGCTGTTAAATGGTCTCAGGACAATTCAGAGGAATGCTTGCCTCTGCCACAACTTTCTGTGTGATGTTGTGAGGGACAGTCAGATTGCTGTGGCCATTTGCTGAGACTAAGTTTGTGTTTACCCTCTCATCAAACAAGAAAAGCTTTTTATGCAGCCACATATCTTGAGATCTCTCTCTGGTGTTTAAGGTCTGGTCCTGTAAACAGATCCCTGTGTCCTGTGCCATGCTCTGCAGGCAGAAGATGCACCTGGGTCTCATTTCATGAGCACATACATCTCCTGATCATGACTTGGGTATGTAAAATTCCTCCCTGAAAGCCAGGTCTCCTGCAGTCCCTGTGGTGAGCAGGGCCCAGCCTTCAAAAGACCAAACTCTAGCTTCTCTTCTTGAGATTGTTCAAAAGTTTTGGTCTGAGTGTTGTTGCTAAAAGATCATTTCTTTGAAGCAGGCAGGGGATTGTGGTGACCAAGAGAGGAGCAAGCAAGCCAGGTCTGGCAAAATCTTTGCCTGGCAAAGGAGAGAGTGCAGGGCATAGGGGCTTGGGAAGGGTGGACTGGCAGGGGAAGCTTAGTTACAGGCCTTTTAAGCTGTCCAGTTGAATCCATGCTCTGTACCCATGTTGCAGACCATAATTTTCCTAAGGACTTGGTATTTTGAAACTCACTATATGTGTTTGATCTGTCTTCCCTCTAAAAGACCATCAGGAAGATTTGCCAGTGATTTATTGTGCCCATACTGGAGGGAGGGAAAGCAGATCATTAAGCCTGGAATACGCCCTGCCATCTGGATGGGCTCAATGCGCAGGAAGGCGTAAAGTTGGGATGCAAATGTGTGGCACTTGGTCCTCAGCCAAGACAGAGCTTGTGCTCAATTGTTTAAAAGCAGATCTATGCAGGCATGACTTATTGCAGGGAAGGAAAGGGGCTGAAGGCAGCTCTTGGGGCCTGCTTTGCAGAACTCACTGCAGCTGAATCCTATGGCAGCTGTGCTTTGAGTGCATAGGGATTTTTATACATGGACTATTGGTGTCTTGACAGAGGAGCCTAAGATTAATTGATCCTTTTGACATTTGTCTTTGTGTTGTTGTGTTACCCATCCAGAGGGTTTACACTGTTGAGAGGTTTCCTGGAGTTCCCCAGATCAGGAATCCTAACCGGAGGTGACTGGTGGCTTAAGGAGAGGCATGCACTCTCTTTATGCAGGCAAGAAGATGAATACAGCTTGCTGTACTGAGAACATTATAGAGGGTTGTAGAAGTACACTCTTCCCCCTCTGCCTTTGCCATGGACTCTGAATATGATGCTGAGCACATCATCCCCCCTCAGCTTTTCAGCAGCAGCCACAAGCTGTTTTATATGTAAGAGGCCACTGTGGTGGCCAGAATTAATGGCCAGCATTGCAGATTTTTAGCTGTGATCTGCCTATGAATCAATTCCCCTGCTTCGAAAATATCTGTGATAATGGTTTGGTTTTGTAGGGGTGACTGAAAGACAAAAGTCCTTTTGGGTTTGAGAATGGCTTGATGGTGATAATAATGAGGCACACTGAAAAGCCCAGAGAGGAGGCAGAGCTCTGTGTGCTGTGCAGTGCGCTGCTGGCGTGCAGATAAATACGGCCACAAGAGTGAATAACAAGGACAGCCTCATCCACAGAGCACTTCTGTGTGCTGAGTGAGGCAGGGGGTCCAGTAGAAAAGGGAATAATATAGGATGAGTTAATTAAAACTGTACCTCTTATTATTATTTCTGTTTCTAGAGTTTGGTCCCTTTCCACAATCCATTTGGTATCAAATCAAGGATGGGTAGGAAAAAAATGTTTATTTTTAGAGACTCTTGTGGGGTTGAAACTTACATTTGATATCAAAAGCCATTTCCTGTCCATATTTGAAGTTGGTATCGAGCTATTCTGCAGCAGTTGCTAGTGGAAACTGTTGATGTGTTGGTACACTTCCATTATCCATTGCTCTGCTCGGCAGTTCGGGAACTGGAAGGCATGCAGGTGGCTTCATTTTAATGTCTATTTAAAGTGTAAATGGCTGTCTGCAGTGCTCTTTCAAAAGGCAAGGGCTGTGGGAAGCTTTCAACACTGGTGGGAGCTAAGAGTGCACATGTGACAGAGAAAAGTGGCAAACGTGATGCAAAATAATTGCTGATGGCTTTGAGGATTAAAGCCAGACTTCTGCCCTTTGAATACCAGTGGGAGCTCTGGAACGTGGCAGCACTGGGAAGCAAGAGGAATGCAGTCCCCGGGGAAGCAGTGTGGTGGGGATGTGACAAGGCATGTGTGAGTCAGCCCACCCCTGGAAGGGCCAGGATCAGACTGTGAGAAGGGTGCTTTTGGTTAAATAATGTCAAGTGGTGCCTGTTTCGTGCCTGTTGATCTGGCTGTGTTGAAAGTAGGAGTCTATATAGTAGCCTTGTTTTGCTTGTCAGAAACCATGAGGTTTTCATAGACCCAGAAAGCAGAGGTTATATGATTTCTCTCTCAAACTAGAAATCTGTCTTTCCAGACCTGATGGAGGTGACTTTGCAGCCATGTTTTCAATTTTTGTGAAGTAGGTGATGTGGAACTATGAAAATTGAGGTAAATCCATGCATATGAATAATGCTGTTATAAACAGAATTTCCAGACAGTGAAAGAGAGGAGAAACAAGGGCTCAGGGTCTGTGGTTTCCCATCCATTGCACCTTCTCACAGAGAGAGCTCCCTGATGAAAGAAGAGCTCAATTTTACTTGAGTCCAACTCAAATCAGTGATTCTGGGGAAAAGAGTAAGTTTACGACATAGGCATGCGGATTTGTTCTCTTAGCTCCATCTGGCATGACACAAGCAAGGCTGTGTAGTGTTTTCCACTTGAATTCCAAATATATCTGACTCTACAGTGGCACAAAAGCTTTGCTGATATTTGGATACATGTGCAACACAGTTGAAATTGGCAAAACGTTAAGAATGGGTTAATTTTCCTGACTGTGGATTCTCTGAGCAAGAAGTAGTTTTATCTATAGCATATGTGTTGGCCTAAGTGACATTGTGATATATATTATAGCCATGCTTCTCTATGGGCCAGCAATTATACAACAGGGACCACTAGATTTACTGCACTGCAAATACAAACTTTGCCCTTATTGCATCAAGGTCATTGCAAATCTTTTGGTAGACACAGGGCAAAAAAACCAAAAAAAAACCCAAAACCCCCCCCGCCCCCAAAAAAGACACTTCTCTTTGTCTCCCTATTGCAGGGTTTCAAGGTCTCTACTGAGTGCCTGTGTCCAATTCTTGTCTTGGCATTTTGAAATGAGATACTTAAACTGATGGACCTTGCCGAGCCTCTGCATCTTCCACAGATTTCACTGGCAAATGATCAGGATTAAAACCACACCCCTGGAAGCTGATTGCCTTCATACAGGTTTAGCTACTGATGTGCTGCAATCAGTCTTTACAGACCTAAGGCTTGCTGTTTGCAAAACTGAGAAATACTCTGTTTTCTCAAGATCCACTGGAAGTGAAGGAGAGCTAGCTAGAAATGGTGTCCCCTTGAAGCAGGAACTGTTGAGATTCTAAAGCTCTGAAGTATTTTCACCTTCAGGCCAGTCCATCACCTCCTCCATTCTCTGCTTCCAGTCTGCTTCTCCCTGGTCAATCTTATTTCTTTGCCTCAGTTTCTCTGTCTTTGCATAGCAGAGGGGCTGGTATTAACTGCAGGAGAAGAGGGCAAACCCATTGACCTCCCTGAGCCCAAATCAGCTCTCAGAAGCCAAAGGGAATTGAGCCTTGGTCATCTGCTCCAGACTGATGATTCCAAAGTTAAGCCGATTCCCCTGCAGTTTCCATTCATCCTGTAGGTTTCTTACTGGTGAGAAACACTCCCATGATGTCACCTCTTACGTGGGTCAAGATGGTGAGTTTTTCTGTTTCATGACATGCCACAGACCAGCAGGGAGCCCATCCGAGGGCTGCCAAGTGGGGCTGGGGCATGCTCCCATTTCTGAATTGTACTGTGATAAATCACCGCTGCCTCGGCTGGGGGTGGCCGCACCGCACAGAAACATAAATTCAGCACAGGCGTTTGCTGGGCTTGCACTGACCTCTAGTGACAGCACAGGGGACCGGGGCCTCCAGCCGCCAGTGGGCTCAGAGGGCACGTCTGGGTCCATCCACCGGCGCTGGATGGTTTACAGCAGCTCACCACAGTTTTTGGCAGAGCTGTGAATGTCATATATATATATATATACCGGGAAGCAAGCTCACTGACTGAGGGGGGTCTGACTGCTTGGTAGATGACTGCAGTGAGTCCCAGGTGTCCCAAATTCCATACATCTGCCCGCTAAATTACTTGTCCTCCCCAGCCCACCAGTGCAGTGATGGTCTTCATCCTCTGCAGTGTCTGTTCTTCCTGTCCATCTCATTCTCCCTTTTGCCCCTAAATTTAATAACTCATTTCTTTCTACTGCCCCATTCCTTCATGGCTTCTGATCACTGCCAGTCTACCCAGGGGTGATCCTGAGCACTTTATCTCTGCCTTTGACCTCTGCATCCCCTCCTCACCCCTGGCTCTTTTTCAGGGCCTGCAGGTTCTTTCCAGAGCTGGGATACAAAGGGCCAGGCTTCTGGTTTCTTTGCCATGAAGCTTCTTGCTGTACCACTTAGTGGATCATCCTCTGTGTCATGCACATGAAGCATCTCCTGCTTCTAATGTGGTTTAGAAACAGAACTCTCTAATAAATATGCACAAGCTGTGTTGAGGTTGTCTTTTACTTCTCCAAGTCTGTAAATGAAAGTGGTGAAAACTTGGGATGCAGTCCTGGGGGAGCTGCTAAACGTACCTCCAAAATGCTTAGCAGACTCAGCTTTTAGGGACACCACCAGGACTGATGGGCTGTCAGCAGTTCCCAGGGAGCCCTGCATTCCCCAGGAGCATGAGGGAAACCTGTTGTGGCTGCAGTGTCAGAAGCACACGGAAGCCTCTCTCACAGCCCGCTCATGGGCCATGTCCACAGCAGCACCCTTTGCTCTCTTGGCTAAGCAGCCCTGCCATTTATGGTTGCTGGGCTCTGATAACAAGACAGCGCCTCATTTGGCTGATACTCCTGTCTCACACAACCATACATTTCCCCATCCTCCCAAAGACATAGGAAGTGCTCTTACTCACTGAATTACAACTCACCTACTCCAGCTCCATGTTATCATCAGAGCAAGGTCCAAAAAGTTCTGCAGTGAGCACATCAATTAAACAAACCTTTTATTCTGGTAATTGCTTCCAGAGAAAGAAATAATCTATGATGCTCCATAAAACTCTGCATAAAAAGTCCCATCCATCTGTGAACTCTAAAAGCTAGTCTTCTGTCCACCTATACATTTATCAGGAAAGTTGACAGAGGCAGGAGCATCCCCAAAGCACCTTCTTTAGCACCTCTGACTGTGTTATATTCTCCAGGTTATGAGAGTTACCATATTCACAGGACAGAGCTCCACAGCACTGCTTCTTCCCTTAGATAGATGCAGTTCTGTCATCCAAATGCTGATACTGAAATTAGCCTGAGAAATCAGTTGAAGCATCTTGGCTTCTCATAAATCTCTGCTGAGGAGCATGCTTTCTGTATTTGCCTTGAGGCATCTGCTATGGATTGACCCCTCTGGTCTGTGGCTAACCTGGTTCACATGAGAAGCCTGAGAGGGGGTGGAATGTAGGAAGGCTGCCAGCTACAGCCTTCCATGCTAGGCTGAGCAGAAAGGTTTCCTAAGCACTGTAACAGATGACAAGGTGTATATTTATACCACATACCCACGTACTTTGAGTGAATTGTGCAACATGAGATTTGTCATCATGCATCAGATCATAGTGTATCTAATTCAATACTGTGGTGCTGACAATGCTGGGAGAGCTGAGCTGCCTGCAGTGGTGCACCTCACCAACTGTGCAATGTGGGAACAGAGGGTCTGCCATTAATATTCCTCCCCAGTTCCTCCAACAATCAACTGGTACCCTGACTGTTCTTATTATCTGAGCAGGCAGAGCTGCAAACATAAATAATCACAAGTTTAGGCAGCCTTCTAATTACAGCTAGTACAACCACAGAATTCATTTCTAGTCTGCCCCCTGGACTGGATATATTTTGAGTGGGATAATATGTCACACTGATTTCACCTTGCTTTCCTCTGTTAAAAGATTCCTGGGTTAGTTGCACCCAGGATGCCAGCAGTGAAGCCTTATTTTAGTGTTGGAAGCAACCTGTAACTTTTTACATCACTCCTGGTCTCATCTTTGATACCTCTCATGAGCTCCTCATTCCTTGCACACTTGGTTCTTGTTTGGTTTCATTTGTTTTGTGGTTTTTTGTGTTTTGTAATTGGTGGTGGTGGTTTGGTTTTTCTCTGTTGTCTTTGCTGTAAGGGAATCAAGCCATTCTTCTGCTTTGGGTGTGCTGGCAGTCAGCCACGTTCTGTAAATGCAGCAGGTGCTGCTGCCTTTGTGTTCACAGAGCTGTCATCACCCTTTGATCAGGCCAGGAGTCACTTACTTTGCTTGGCTGGTTTGGGCTTCTGCCATTTGCAGAGCAGGGCTCTCCCCTAAGGTGTCTGCAGCGGCTTTTGCAACACACTCATGAATATGTAGAGATAATTTCAAACCCCTTAATGTGACCAATTATTGGACTACTTCTTCCCAGCTCACATAGTGTGACTTTCTGATCAGAGCAAGAATGTATCTTGTCCAAAAAGCTCTTGCCCCTTTGACTGTTCCTCATTCTTAGTGCTTTCTGCAGCTGATTTGCTGTAGTCAAATGCCCTGAATTAGTCAGCTGTTCATCTGTGTCAAACACCTTTCTCTTGCAGTGACCTGCAGAAAAGAACCAGGGAAGGGGGAATCCTTTTGCTCTGCAGTTGAACCTCAGGCATGGGAATTTCTCTTCCCTCTTTCTCCTCTTTCAAAGGCTACTCTTCCTAGTCCAAGGACTCTGCTGTGGACCTGGGCCTTGTGAAGCTTGGTCCCTGAAATCCCTGTAATGGCTCTTGCAGGAGTGACATGGCTTTGTGTCTAACAGTCCATGTGGCACTGGGTTAGTGTCACTTCAGGCTTTGTTGAAGATAATTTTTGAGCAAACATCTGTCATATGACACAACCAATAGTGCTATTTGCTCCTATCCTTTTCTGCTTCCTTATGTTTTGTAATTGATCCATATTTGTTGGCATCTGCTTTTCTGTTTGATGTGTTCTGTCTTGGTGGTGCCAAATGTAAATTCATGTCTATGTGCCCATAATGTAACAGGATTCAGAAGATGGTGGCAGGAGCTACTTGGTGTGGAGCAAAGACTGTCTCATTTGGAATGAATTATGCTTCAGGGACCAGATAAATAGGTTTGTCAAATGCAGGGTACTCAGTGACTTTTTCCACCTGTACATTAGGGTACTGATCCTTTAGTAACCCAAGTGATTTTTTTCAGCCAAACCAAACTACTCAGAGTGTCCAGCAGCCTTCATATCCTTTGTAAGCTATCAGTGACAACAGTTTGTGATGGCAGAAATGCTGTTGGAGACCACTGTTCAAAAACTGAGACTGTTGCCTATGACCTGGTCATGTCAACAAGGCTGGCATTGCCTTGTCATCCTGTGAGTATCACATTGTCACATCTGTACCATGCTAGGACAGGACACAGATACCAGCCTGGCACTGGGTGTGCTCCTGCAAGGCTCACTGGTAACTTCCCTCAGTGCTCCCCACTCAGTGGGTGGCTGATGTTTCACCTGCCAGTGTTAGCCTTGGTCTTTGGTTACCCTGCACTTCTAGGAGTGCCAGGAGCATGAGGAACAGCAGGACTCAGTGCCCACAGGACTAAGCAGTGCCCACAGCACCAAGCCTGCAGAGTTCAAGAAGCATTTGGACAATGCTCTCAGGCACATGGTGTGGCACTTGGAATGGCCTGTGCAGGGCCAGGAGTTGGACTTGAAGATCCTGATTGCTTCCTTCCAACTCAGCGTATTCTATAATCTGTGACTCCTGGAACCTCCTGAGATCAAGACAAGTGTCCACCCATGGCACACTGTGAGCCCTTCCCACACTCTGCTGTAAGAGATCCCCTCTGGTTAAACCTCAGCTCTTGAAGATTCATGTCACCATTCTACCCTCAATTAGCATGTCTTGGCTCTCCCTGCAGTAGATTAATGGATAAAGAAAAATTTCCTACACAGCTGATTCTTGCTACATCTTACCTCACAGCTCACAGGATCATGCCCCAAGTTTTCTGAGATCTGCCAAAGTCCTGGGCTTTGGACTCTTTGCTAAAGCTCTAGAACTGCAGAGGTGTTTGGCCAGACAACGCTGGAGAGGCAACATCAACTCGTGAGACCCAGGCAAACACCTTGGTGATTTTGCTTTAGGACAGATGAGACTCTGCCAGGGTGAGAAAGTAATGATTCCAGCTTTCCTGGGTGTGAGGCAAAGCCTGGCACTGAGACTGAGTGATACCACCGCTCACACTGTCTGCCTGAGCTTGCAGGCAGCCTGAAACTGGAGCTCTGGGAGCTCTTCTGCTTCCTCCTTCCCTCCAGAACAGGAAATCTCATCCACTGGTATGCAAGAGAACATGGTAGTTCTGCATTGTCTGAAAGGGCTGGGCTGAGATTCAGTAAGAACAGCAAGTACTTCTGCTAACAAATATCTGAAACACTAATGGGGAAAAAGAAAAACAAAACAGAGCAAAACTCTTTATTAGAAAGGGAATCAGATTTTATTTTTATACCCACAAAGTTAAAAATATGCATTTCAAAATATTTACAATGACTATATATGAAATAACCTTTGTTAATGAAACACCAACATACAGTACTAGAATATATCCACCAAATTGATAAAGTCTACGTAAGAAGAAAATGTAACAGAAAGAGAGAGAGAGGTAAATAGCATCCATGCACAATCTGTACTAACATGGTTTTTATATTCTCTACCTTTTAGATGTGAATGGAGTCACAGGAAATTTTGACCTAGTCTCTTGCAAACGCCTCTTGTGGTGACTGAGATTCTTCAAACTAACAGAAATTTGTGGGTTGCAGCAGTACCAGTGCCTTACTTTCCTATGCCAGCCTTTCACATGGGGACCTTGTGTTACAGAGTGGACTCAGAATCTCTCAGCAACCCTGGGAGGTAGCTAGTTTTTATGGAAGGATTTGGCAGATGAAAAGCACCGGGTTAAGTGGCTGGCCTAATGTTGTGCAGCAAGGAGCAAAACTCACAAGCCCTTCTTCCTCTCTCCTAGTGTCTCATTAGGGAATAACTTTCCTCTGCTAACCATTATCTGCTTTTCAGGTGAGCTTTGTCACAAGGTGGGGCACTCAATTAATATCATATACCAGGTGATGATATAGGAAAAAAGCCCTGCCTACACATAAGAACTTGTCTCAGTAAGGATCTGCGATGCAGCAGTGCTGTTACCATGTTCTGGAGGTGAACAGAAGATTATGGACACACATCCAGGTGGTTCCCTCCTTGCATATGTACCACTGAGCAACTGCACCCTCTGTAATTAAGAACCTCTGTATATCTTTACCTCTATTCTCTCTCTCTCTCTCTCTCTCTCTCTCCATCATCCATGCCTGTATATTTGCCATTCCTACTTGTATCTTATTCAATCATGGGAATATCAAATAGAAAACAGAACAGCAAAAAAATTTGCTGCCTTTTTTTTGTAGATATTTTAATACAAAATTAATCCAATTTCTATTGTTTTTTCCTCAATTTAATGTCTTTAGCGTTCTTTTATGTGCATATATATATATATTAAAAAATGTAACAAAAGGCCCATTCCATTTGTATCAATGGGCAAATAAAGGGGTCATAATCCTCACTTGCCCAACCCACAAGGCACACTCAAATGTAAGTGAGAAGGGCTCTAGGAAGAGAAAAAGATATAGCCCTTGTTTATGTGGTGCCCTTTAATCATCACTGCTGAGCTTGAAGCTTTGTGAAGGTATGGCACAATGTTGCAGAAAAGGAGAAGAGCTGTCTGGGTCCCTTGCAGATTTCTAGCCCCAGAAGTGCTAGATCAGTAGGAGTTGTTTCTCCCTCTCTTTGATGAAGGAGGTTCTGAGGATTCTAGCTTTGTTAGTGATTTTTCTGCGGTGGCAATGGTGATGATGGTGGCTGTTTTTGTCTATTGGCCCAACAGTTCTCTCAGCAGAGTAATTCTTCCCCACTCCCAGTAGCCAACCCTCTCCCCTGGACTCCCATCAGCCTTATTTTTTCCTAAGAACAAGGTAGAGGACGCCGATGATGAA
This sequence comes from Zonotrichia leucophrys gambelii, assembly GCF_028769735.1. NCBI lineage: Eukaryota > Metazoa > Chordata > Aves > Passeriformes > Passerellidae > Zonotrichia > Zonotrichia leucophrys. The sequence goes on along the minus strand of NC_088170.1, from coordinate 36,315,068 downwards.
ACTGAAGCAGAAGCAGATCCAGGCCAATATGAAGCAATAGCCATGGTGAGGATTTGTGGCGAACGCCACTGTGCTTGTGAACCGAGCTGTGTAAATGGAGACTGCAATCAGAATGCACATCCCTGTGGGAAGGAAGAGGGAAAAGAGAGTTGGAAAATGCACAGAAACCAGTATTGCCGCAGCACTTCTGAAGTGCTGCTATCCCCTGAGATTGTAATGCACGTCTTGTGCCATATGAGAGGAGCTGCTGCCCATTAGGCTTATTTGTGGAGGATTTCTTTTGCAGCTGTGATGACATAAGACACTTGGGGCTTGTTTAGTGGGTGCCATGAGGAATAAACCTTTGTTAGCAGAAAATCAGTAATAAGATCTGACGACAGTTTGGTGCTACGTATTGAATCCCAAGTGCAGTAGCTAACTGTTTATTCCCCTGCTCCCCAAAACACTTGAATCCTTTTTGTTGTCTTTCAATGGTCTTTTGCAAAACCCACTGGGATTTCCTAATGAAAATCTGGAAATACTTTCATTATATACAGCCAAAAAAATCCCAACTCAACACTTTCCCATTCCCCGGTGCTTTGTTTTGTAACAAAAATTGGGCCACTGGAAACATTTACTGGCTGACAACCTCCCCTGGTGACTGTACGTGGCTACTTGTGTTCACAGAGGCAGTGCGACACCCAGGGAGCCAAGGCACCGTGTGCAGGTGCATACTCACAGCAAACCAGCATGACGGCTCCAGTCATGTAGAAACGTTTGCCTTTTTCCAGGGTGAACAGCTGGACAATGAACAGGACGAGTGCCACAACGGAGAAAATGATCGAGAGGATCATAAAGGCTTGCACGGCTTTGAGGGAAGCTGTCAAAACACAGAGAATGGATTGGAGAAGGTCAGGACTCGGTCTCGGCAGTGCTCATCAATGTCCTGTGATTCACCACGACAGAAATGCGCTGTAACTTACCCTCATCCTGACTGCTGACTGGCAGCTCAGTGCAGGTCCTGTTGCACAGCAGCCACAGTCCTGTCGAGATTGTTGCATAGCTGGAAGAACCCACCATCCAAACCTGAAACAGGAGAGAACAGAGGTTGTGTCTTGGGGCAGGAAAGCTTCTTTGCTCTTCTGTCAGACTAAACCGTGAAGCAAGCACGAGTATCCCAACTGCCCAGAAACGTCGGCCCCGGACAGGTGGGACACTGGCTTCCAGTGCCAGGAGTCATTTGGTCTGGGTAAAACACCGTGAGGTCTGTTCCAATCATTGTGGAGAAATCCCCCATGTCATCCTGACGCTCCTCCTTTGCGAGGCGGGTGCGAGTGGACTCCAAAATGCGCTCCGACGGCTGGCGGGGGGCACGGGCAGCGCCACCAGGGGTTCCCCTGGGCACAGAGTTCCCGTGGGCCGACCGTGCCCCTCGGCGTGGGATGGGCCCCGGCTGGGGAACAGTGCCGGCACTGCTGGATGCGCCAGGTGGGAACAGCCTGGCCCCGGCCGGGGAACAGTACCGGCACTGCTGGATGCGCCAGGTGGGAGCAGCCCCGGCCGGGGAACAGTGCCGGCACTGCTGGATGCGCCAGGTGGGAACAGCCCCGGCCGGGGAACAGTGCCGGCATTGCTGGATGCGCCAGGTGGGAGCAGCCTGGCCCCGGCCGGGGAACAGTGCCGGCACTGCGGGATGCGCCAGGTGGGAGCAGCCTGGCCCCGGCCGGGGGAACAGTGCCGGCACTGCTGGATGCGCCAGGTGGGAGCAGCCCCGGCCGGGGAACAGTGCCGGCACTGCTGGATGCGCCAGGTGGGAGCAGCCCCGGCCGGGGAACAGTGCCGGCACTGCTGGATGCGCCAGGTGGGAGCAGCCCCGGCCGGGGAACAGTGCCGGCACTGCGGGATGCGCCAGGTGGGAGCAGCCTGGCCCCGGCCGGGGGAACAGTGCCGGCACTGCTGGATGCGCCAGGTGGGAACAGCCCCGGCCGGGGGAACAGTGCCGGCACTGCTGGATGCGCCAGGTGGGAATAGCCTGGCCCCAGTCAGGGAACAGTGCCGGCACTTCTGGATGCGCCAGGTGGGAACAGCCTGGCCCCAGCTGGGGGAACAGTGCCGCACCAGGGCTGGCACTGCTGAGCCCCATGGAGGGTTGGTTGATGTGCTGCGGGCTCGGGGGCCCGGGAGGTGACAGACAGAAACTGCCTCCTGCACCATCCCGGCTGCCTTCCTGCTCCCTGAGCCACCGATTGCTGCTTCCTCTCTCCCCATGGCTGTGAGTGGATGTTCCTCACCCTCACCTGAGCACCCACCCCCGATCTGCCGGCCAGCCGTGTCTAAGGCCGGCTGTCTGCGGGAGGTGACAGCCATGCCTCGTCCAGGGCAGCCCACTTACGTTGGCAATGGTGGAGACAAAGAGCATGATGACAGTGGCGATGTGGACCACAAAGATACCAGCCAGCAGAACCAACATCTTGGGTCTCTTCTAGGTGGTGTCACCGACACAGAGAGCTCTGAGGGAGAACAAGAGCAGAGGGAGGATGTGAAGGGAAGAACTGAGTCAAAGAACAGCATTGCCATAAGATTTGTTTACGTGCAAAAACCCAGGCTGATCTTAGGTTCACTCTGGAAATGTGGAATCACCAAAAAAAAAAAAAAAACACTAGAAACTTTGTCAAAATCTGCTCAAGAAGTTAAATAGAGCCCACAGATTAAGGAGCCAATATGGGAGGAGATGTGGAGCATAGGTAGATAACCTGGGGGCATGTAAAAAATAGCCTGAATATATACACAGGTTGCTTACATTCATGTGTGTTAATGTAAAGTAAAAATGCCATACTCCAGGCATATATTCTAGGAAGAGGAGGTTTTGCCCTGGGATTCACAGAGGTCAGGAAAGATTCTTCTCTTCCTGTTCTCCTCTGGTGTCTCAGCCTCTTCCCACTGGCCTGGGTCACAGACAAACGGTATGGAATGGGAGACTGTGGGCTCCTTGGTGCCTCAGCTGTGGAGTAGCTGTGGAGAGTGAGCCAGAGGGGTGGCCACTACTCCACAAACCACTCCTTTAAGTGAAGGGGATAGTACAGAAATGCCATGAGGTTTTCTGGAGCTGGGGAAGATGCCCAGGTTTGCAACGAAAACTGCCTGTTTCTATTTTAAAGCTTGAGGCATGCAGGTCACTTTATTAAAACAGTAAGGTTCTCCTGTAATGCAAATTCGTCTTTGGTTTGTTTTGGTTATTTTTGCCTCTGTACCCTGCAAACTTTTACTTTTTTTAAGACTTCCTGTCATTGATGAACATGTGATTGGAAAGAGAGAGGGGAATGTGCTTTAGAAAGCTTGTATGATGTGGTTTGTCAAGACTGATGGCTTCTCACCTGAAAAACGTGAAATACAAGGCACAAATCTAAGCTGTGAGAATGAGCACAGACAATTGACACAAATCAAATGAGTGTATTTCAGTCAGAAGCATTTTGAATCCACTCTGTGGCCAGTAAACTTCCTAGAAAGTTTGACAGGCTGTGCTGCTCTTTCCCTCAGAAGTGCTGGTACTGAAGAGCAGTATCAAGCATGTGATTAATGTTAGCTGTCAAGTTATTTTGGTCCAGGTGACTCAGGTAGGATCTGATGCTGTCACCATTTGTACAGGGTGTGGCAACACTGTCATGAAACAACACACATACTTTATGATGTCCTTCACACAAACTGTGACAAAAGGCTTTGTACAGTCCCATTCATGTGTCTTTTTCACTTGATGACTCCACCTACTCCACTACTGTCTTTCCTCTCACTGTGGCCACGAGTGGGAGGGTATTCCTGTAAAAGGCTGCAGCTGTTCCTGGCACTGCTTCGTTACCATTTCCAAACCACAGTGGGTAGGCAGGGCTTCTCCATCAGTGGCACTTTGATCAGTTCAGCATTAGCTGGGGACCAGGAAGAATTCCTTGAGTTTAGGATCTCAAGGAACCAGTTCTGTTAGGTCACTGCTCCCACCCAAACAAGGCTACTCTTTAGTGAGACAGATTAGGCTGGGTGACTAGTCCATTCTCCTCAGCAAATCTTGTCTACTCTAAGGTTCCCTTCACCTGGAGAACTCTCTGGAGATGTTAATCCCTGACTTGCTGAATGTGGGCCAGTTTTGCTTGTCTGCTTTGGGGTGTCTTGGCAAACTCGTGCTCTAGAGCTTGGTTTGGCTGGATGGCCTGGTCACTGCGACCTCTCTTGTCACAGTGCCTCCCTTAGTGATGATCCTGGGGAAAGCACAGCCTTCTTAGGACTTGTACTCTGACTGTAGTGACAGACACTTATGATTTCAGCACTGCTAAAATTCAGGTTCTCAACAGTATATGCAGGCTACCACATGAACACACTTAACCTAAGAGTTAAACACCTTTCCATTGTAAAAGGAACGAGAGTTTCAAAATGCTGGATGGCAACTGATACAGATATCACCACTGCAACTCAAACCAGAAACGATTGCTGTTGCCATGACTAAGTGACAAATCTGCAGCAAATTCTTGAGTCAAATCTTTCTGTCCCTTTGACTACTTCCCTTTATTTTTCTTTTTTTTTTCTTTTTGTTACCTTGGCTCTTACACAAACTTTAACAAGTGCTCTTGACACTATAGGGATGCGCCAGGTGGGAACAGCCCTGGTTTATGCTGACTAACATAAACCAAACTGACAAATTTGCCTGCTCTGAAATTTGCCTTTACTAAACAGTGGCTAAACTTTCTTCTTTCTTAAATGGATGTATTTTTCCATGGCCTCTTTAAAATCTCATTCAGCATTTTGTTTTGTTTTTTTTTTTCTTATTATTTTTTAGGAAGCTTCAAACAAAGCTTTCTACTTGAAAGATTAAAAACCTACTTTCATGACATCCTAAGGACTAGAACAGTCCTTTTGAATGCATCTTTTGTTTGCATTCAGAAATGAAAATGAGGGATAAAATGTTACTTTACAATGTAAAAAAAAAAACCCAAAATCATGACCCCACGCCCAGGACTTTGACCAATACGCTAAGAAAAAAACTGAAATCCTTTATTCCCTTTGCTTTTTCTGCCTATTTTAGCACTGCAGGAGAGCAGTGTTAGTTCAGGTGCTTTCAGTGCACCTACTTCCTGAGAACGTCAGCACCTCTCCCTGAATACACACGCTATCAAACGCAAACTCCCCCAGGGGATGTGTGCTCACAGCTCAGTTTTGATTCTTTGTGAGTTAAAGCACAAGCCTCCCCCTGTATTCATTTGCTTTCCCTTTTCTTCATCTCTCTCTGCCTGTTAAATAAAACACGAGAGAACAATCCCAGAGGAGCCATGGGTGAAGGAATGGCACTGAAATAGATTCACTTCTGCCTCTGATACTGTGGCGTGGACATTTCCTCCCATTAGACAGAGAAACTGGCAGAGCATCAGGGACTGACAGGATACCTTTTCCATTTGTTAAGGGTGAGACATCTTTCTCCGCTACAGGGTGGGGTCACATTGCTGGAGCAATAGGACAAAATTGCATGCAAATGCCTTTCTTCCATTCCCCTACCTAAACTGCAGCTGCATTTGGAGTTCCTCAGGCTCTTCCTGGGCTATGAGTCAGTCTTAGCCTTCCTAGAGCTGCCAGCTTTTTCCACTGACTCACCCCAAAGCTCTCAAACCCCACAATAACTTAACCCTGAAAGATTAAGCGCTCAGGACGCTGTCAGTTTTAGGACTGCTTCTCAAGAACCAGTCAAGCAAACAATTTGTGAGTCTTCCCCAAGCATCCTTCAGAGGAGAGACCCCAATTAAGCCAAGAAAAAAAGTAATGAGACATAACAGTAGAAGGACTACTGAGGCAGGGCAGGCTGGTGGGGAAGGGAAAGTCATGCATATGCTGAACAGCCTGCATGAGTCAAGGGAAGATCTTGTGCTGATAACAGTGGACTTTCCTTTTCATGGGGTGATGGATGAAGAGAAATAACAAGCCACACCAACAGTAAGCATGAATAAGAATCACCATAGAAGCCTTCAGCACAAAAACCCTGCAGGTAAGCATGACAGACTCTTAGCTGTGTACAGATTATTTCTGACCATGCAGGAGTACAGATGTTGGGGAACAACACACAGCTCTGCTGCACCCCAGATCCAGCTCAAGCAGGCTGGTACAATCTAATGCCTAAAACTAAGACAAAGCCTTCTCATGCAGGTAGATTGTTGCCACCAGAATCACCCTTCTGTCTACTTAAGTGTTTTGGACCTTCTGCCTGAGGGAAATACAGAGAAGTGAGTCCTTGCCCCTGGTTTGCATCCAGCAAAGGATCAGGATGGAATGTGTAGTGCCACTTGGAGATATGATAAAGGCCAGTGGTATAGCTCCTCAAATATAGGGAGGGAGTTACTCAAGAGGGTAAGCCAGATTAGGGAGAGGTCCTTTGCTTGTGACAGAAAGTGCATTGCAGGGAAAGGACTGCAATGGTAAGTGGGGTAAGTGTACAGGATGTTTCTGCTGGAACAGTGGGGTTGTTTCGGGTGAAAAATCAGGGCACTCTCAAGTAAATTTGAAACATTTCAGATCTCAAGTATTCCTTAATGGATGTAGCTCGTCTGACTTCCATTTCCATCCTCCTCTCTGAACTGCTTGGGACTGCCTCTCCCAGGCTGAGTTGGTGAGGTGTACTGTGAGAGAAGCTGGCTGAGGTGAGAACCCAGTCAATATCCTGTAGCTCCCTAGAGTTTCCAGGGAGAAAAAGACATCTAAAATGCACTGCCTGTGCGCACTGGTGACCTCTGACGCCTTTCAAAGTGAATTTTTCAGCTGAGGACCCTTTAGTTCGATACATTAGATTTCTCAACAATGGAAAGATGGCTTTTTGGGGAAAAAACAAATGCCTTTAGTTAGAATGTCAACAAAAATCTCCACAGATTGAAAACAACTAACTCAAAAGAAATTCTGCCTTTCCCAGCTGCCCCTACAGAATGTAAGGAAGGCAGTAGTAAGTCAGGCTCATGGTCTGACTCTCCCAGTCTCTGATGGGGACAGCAGGAGGTCCAATATTTAGAGAAAGCATATGAACTTGGCCACTGTCTGAGGGGCACAGAGTTACAGCAGGAATACTGGTGGTTCAAATCAGGGCCAAGGCCACTTGGAAATGAAGGATAAAACTGGACAGTAATGGACAGGAAGTAAAAACTGTCTGGTATTGTTTGAGACAGCCACAAGCTTCCACCTCTGTTAGCAGTGCATTCCTCAGTGCAAAGCCAACCCACAAATAGCAATGCTGCCATGTTGCTACCAGTAAGGGAAACCTCAGTGTGGTCTAAAACCTTCTGCAGAATTTGTACACATGCCTTTTTACTGATCTGAGACCATGACTGCATCTTAGCCCTGCTACAACTGCACACCTTGTCCTTGTGTGGGCTATAAGAACCAATCCTCATTGTGCCCAGAGCCATTTCACAGGATGCAAAGATGTGAATACCTCTCTGATATTTCAGTGGCATGATGACTTTGGACATGTCACGACGTTACTAGAAAGCTCACAACAACTTTAAACAACAGGGAACTTTGTTTCCACCTTTTGCTCTGTCTCTTGCTTCAGATCCTGATGAATCCAGAGTCCTTGCTGACTCCAGACTTTTACAAACGACTGTATGTCAGCACTGCTGTTGACAGCCTAGTTTTGACAGACCAGCCTGACTCAATTTACAAGTCAGATGCTTTTTATAGACATGTTGATGAGTAGGTTGGTGCCTCTGGAAAGAGATTTCACTCTGTGTGTGGGAGAAGGGCTGGGCAGGAGGCGTGCGTGGGCACACGGAGACCTTGGAGCCTCTGGCTCATGGCACTGAGATCTCACCTACAAATGGGAACTGGCTGTGGTGACCACATGGGCACAGCAAGGCTGTAAAACCACCAGGTTAATGTCAGACAAAAGGAAAGTGCAGCCCAGCCTGAGGGGCTACAGCTGAAAATAAGTTACAGTAAATGGAAGATTTTGTCTGGTTCGTGTGAAGCATTTCCTGGTGGAATGGATCAATTCCATTCCCTCTTCAAGAGATCAGTGGAATTGCCTTCCCAAGGGAGGGATGAAACACCAGCATGTGAAAAATTTCTTATGGGATCTGACAAATTCCTCAAGAATCCACCCTTGGTAATGAACCTCCACTCACTGAGAGATGCAGAGGGGAGTCACAAAAGATGACACATAAGGGTTTTCCAGCTCTCATGCTCATGATTCATATAAGAGTGGGGAAATATCAGAATTGCTCGGGCAGACAGTGAGAAATTGGCATTTTCTCCAGAAGAAACCACCCTCGAGTGCTCAGCCATGTGACAACATCAACTGAAACTCCAGTGCTGGCTTGGTAGTGGGAAAGGGAAGAGACAGCTGCCTGGGGCCTGGCGGGCAGCCAGCAGCGCTGCTGGAGGAAAACACTGTCACTCCTCACCCCAGGCACGCCAGGGAAGGGCTGGGACTGAAGGGCAGTGAGTAGAGGGAGGGTGGGGAAGGGAACCCCGGAGCTAAGGGAGGCACAGAAGGGTTCCTCTGCTCCCCCAGAGGCGCCATGCAGAGCACTCTCACCCCTCAGAGCGCTGGGTGCTCCCTGGGTGGGTTAATTAGACCCCTGAATGCTGGCAGGAGCTCCAGCAAGATTCTGAGATACAGGAGAAACATTTGTGGGAGGACTGACAGTCTGGGTGTTGAGGTGCTGTGTGTGTGCATCTGCAGCTCTGTGTGGCTCCCCCCATGACTGGGGGTGTGCATCTGTGGGATCCCTGTGAACTCTGTCTGTGTGTCTGTCTGTCTGTGTGTGCACAGCTTCCTTATGGGTGCACGGGTCATCTACCTGTGCCACACTGGCAGTGCCCACATGGGAGAAACTCTCTGACAGCTCTGACAGGAAAGCTCAGGTTACAGAGAGGTATGAGCAAAGTACACAGATCACTTGTGGTGGGACTTCCTGCTTCTCCTCTTTGAAGGACTGTGAAGCCCACATCAGCTGTGCTTTTGACTGCATTCTTGGATTAAAACTGCAGTCCTGTGATTTGCACAGACAGTCTTGTGTAGATATTCCCTTTTTTCTTTTCCAAAGGAGGGTAACTCTAAAAAAGAAGTTGCATCTTACAGTGTGTCTGTCCCTCAAAACTGCAAAACCTCTGAACATGCAAGCACAGCCCATGAGACGCTGAGGAAAGCGTGACTGGGGCATCTAAAGAGTCTGAGCTTTTGGGTCAGTTTGCTTTCAGGGTGCCTTTGCTCCTGCAAGCCATCTTGGAAAAGACTGTGCAGGATTCAAATACAAAATTGTGTGAAAGCTCCTTCTTTCAACCAAAGTACACAAGAGATGAACTGGGGGGAGCGAGCATGTGTATAAAGCAGACGCAGGAGGAGGCTGTGCAGCCTGGAGCTGGTCAGTGCTCTCTGCAGGGTGGGGTGAGGGTGGCCATGGTGTAAAATACCCCATCTGGCTCTCAGAGGGCTCCTCACACCTGTGATCAGTAAGATATAAGCTGGTTCATGTTCCACCTGGCTCGGGAGGCATCAGGAGCTCCCCTGCTGAGGGCACAGCTGCTGGCCCAGCTGCAGGCCCTAGAGGCCGGCCCACAGCCCACAGCTCACAGGCAGGCTGGCTCTGCTGCCCAGGCTGCCACAGCCAGGGATGTGCCCAGCTCTCCTTCAGCAGGGGCCTACATTCCTGCAGCTGCTCTTCAGCAACCCTCTGACCAGCCTGCTCCAGGCTCTGAGCATTGTGTAGCTCCCCTCTTGTTCCAAAGGCTCTCACTATCCTTCCCAGAGGCTTACTGGAGCCAATACAGGGAAGATATCTCTCTGGAATGAGAAGAATGTGGACAATGGACCCAGTCATGGAGGTCGCTTTCACAACTCCCCTCCTTCAGCAGACTCTGCCCTGTGAGGGCAAAAGGACAACAAAGGTCCTCACCCTGGATTTCCTCAAATACAAAAACATATTGCCAGGTGGCCTCACATCACAAGGGCTAAGCCTTTAGCATGAGTCACTGTTCACCTGTGTGAGCCACCCCAGTGCTCAGGGTTCAGTGCATTTCCTGCAGGACTGGGGATGACCCAGCCCAGATCTGTCCCTGGGCTCTCCTCATGGGTGTCTCCCCATGCCTCTGCTGCAGACTTGTTTTCACAGGGTAAAGGGGATAGATCTCAATTATGATCTTGGCAAACTTGTCACTCCCTTGGGCAATGTGGGTTCTGGAGCTGAGCTGTCCTAACCTGTCCCTCCCTTCTAAGACAAGGCATGGGCTATATTTGGTCTAGCCAAGAGAGCACCTTCCATATACTCTCTGCCCTCCTGAATACAGTTCAGGAGGAGAAGGATGCATGAAGCTGCAAATTTGGCCAGAGTTTCCTTTGTTCATTGTCAAGCTGTTCTAGCTAAAGAGGTACTTTCCAAAACTCTCCCAGCAGGGTTTGAAGAAATCACGCTCCAGATGGCAGCCCCGAGATGTGCTGCTTCGCTGCTCTCCCTGCAGTGTAATGGCAGAAAGCAGCTTAAGAGGCACTCCAGATTTCCCTCTGGGCAGTTCATGCAGGCAACTGCTGCTTCACCCTGTGTCATGCTGTGGGATGACTGGGTGTGGACTGGCCCTGCCAGAGGATCAATACAGGAATAACTGAGATGTGCTTCAGCACATTTGTTCACAGCCACTGTTGAAATGACTGTGAGTTAGTTATCAATCCTGGCAGGGCAATAGAGAAGAACCTCCTTTTCTGTGAATGCTGCTTTGCCTCAGCAGAAAAGACCAATGAAGCATTAAACATCCATCTTCAGATGTGAAGATTGGAAATCCCCTTCCTCACCTTCCCTTTTAGAGGAGTGGAAGACCAGCTCCCTGCCTTGAAGGAAGGGTAAATAAACCTCGTTTTTTAGTTTTAGCTCAATAATTTTTTGTGGTAAAACAGAAGGAAGGAAAAAAAAATTAGGAGTGCCATGCCTTGCAGCCTGCCTTATGTTGTGCTGGGTGATAGTGCTGTCACTTCCCTGTTGAAAGGTACAGGCACAGGGACCTGTTGAGATCAAAGGGGTCTAGTATTGCTATTTCTGCCTTACAGGGCACTTGAGCATCTGAGGGCAAATTCCAGCCCAGCATCAGGTGTCTCCTCCTTTGCCATCCATGCAGCACTCAGTGAAGGGAGCACTGAGTGACCTGGGGCTGAGCAAGGCGAAACATGCCACGGGAGGGTGTCCCAGCAGCCAGCTGGGGATTATGGGCCCTGTGAAGGCCCATGGGAGCAGGCAGGGCTGTGGAAGCAGGCTCCCTCCTGCTTTTGCTTGCTCTGAGGAAACAGAAGAGGGCACAGGCTGAGTGCCGTGTGCGAACCTTGAGGCTGGGAGGGTGACGAATAGAGAGAAGGATTAGTGCTTGCAGCAAATCTCCTCAATCTCATTATAAGCAAGGCCCTGAGGTGGCTCTTTTACCAAAAACATGCTGGCTATTATCAGCAAATCTCCCAGAACTGTTTCAAAATACAACCTCTGCTCCACCCCAGACCGCCAAACAGTAATTCCTGTGTGCACTGCACCGCTCCCACACTGCAAAACTCAAAGACCACCGGCTAGGCCAGAAGGGCCGGTTTTCCAGGCCCAGGGCTCTGTGTCCTCAGCAGCAGGGTCTCACTGGGGGAGCTCTAGCAGCCCTGCAGCTGAGGCACCCACTCCCAAACTTGGTGCTTCTCCACAGGATCCCAGGTCAGACACTCCTGCATTAATGTGTCCTTGGGTGTGGCTGGACTCCCTGGCTGTCAGGGGTATCCCTGGGGATGGCACGTGCCCAGTGGAGATCCCGGCTCACGCAGGGGTGGCCGGGATGAATGGCTCGTGTGTGTCACATGTCTGGGTGGTTAGTCATAGCTGGGGAGCTTCCACAGGAGCCTACTGACAGGAATTCCTCAGTGTGGGTGGGTTGCAGGGCCACGCCAACACACTGCATTTCAAGGGCTGCTTCCAGGCACTGCAGAGTTAGTAAGGTGCCTCAGTTTTGATTCTTTTCTGATGCTAATCCCCACAGGAGCAAATAGAAATAAGCTGCCTTCAAGCCCTCACTGTCTCAGTGCTCACAGTCCCCAGGTGGACTAGGGGGAGGCATTTGGCTGGCTTAAACCCCTGTTATCATAGGAAGAGTAGCTAATGGGCTCCAGGTTTTCACACTCTTCATGCCCACCTCCCTCAAGTGTTTGCTCAGAAAAGAATCCCACTACATCCAGAAATGTCAAGTGGGCAGTTCCTGGGCAAATCTGCTCTCAAAGGTGCCTTGAGGAATTCAAAGCTTCTGAGTGAAAGTTGTTCTGTGGCCACAGCATTTTTTTAATATCAGTATGATTTAGTTGTTAATCTTATTAAGTGACAACTTCCAAAAATGCTTTCTTCCTATTCCAGTTTCTGATGCCCTGGAAACACTCGCTGCCTCAGTCAGTTTCCCCACCACTCCAAACACATTTATTTCTTAGTCAAAAGGCACCACTGCATGACTGAGCTACAAGCAGCAGGGCCAGAGCGGACTTAAAAATTCACAAAATCTATCCTTTTTCCAAAAAGTTACTGTCAGTTCAGCTTCTAGCTCATTCATATAGTAATTATGCACAGTCCCAGCCTGAGCCCCACCCATTCCTGGCTGTTATGGGCTAAATACTGTTCAGTCTCTTTCAAACCCCTGAAACTGTGCAGGGGCGGGCTGAGTTCCTGCAACAGGAACCAGTGTGGTGCCAACAAACTGGCTTTGCTGCACTCCCTTTCGCAGACCTCAAAAATAGCTCGGATTTGACCGCAGGATGCAAACCGCAGCAGGCAGACGAAACAAGAGAAATGGTGAAGAAGAGGAGGGAAAGAAAGAGGGGGTGGTTGCATAGAAAAAAGGCAGGTGAAGAGGGAGAATTGGCAGTCTCTGCAACCCTACAGTTCCCATCAGTGTCTCTAGCTCCTTGACACACCCTTCCAGCAGACCGTGGTGCTCTAGCAATTCCACATGCTTCCCCACTTTGCCTCGCAATGCTCCCCACTCCAGTGGCTGTCCTGCCACAGAAGGTGTAACACAAATTTCTGCCCTTCACGTGGCTCTGCTCAGAACTGGGGCTTGGCTTCGACCTCAGGAGCCAGAACCCCTGGAAAAAGAGATTGTCTCCATTGTACTCCAGTCTGCAGCTTTGGGGCCTCTCAGTCTTCACTTGGAATGATTGCTATTGTTTTAAATTAGAGCTTGGCAAACTAATTATGGAGGGGAGAGAGACAAGCAGAAGTATTTGAGCGCCAGAAAAACTGAGCCTGCAGCCCTAATTCCAAGCAGGCATTTTTCCACATTTGTCAACAATGCTACTCCAAAAGCACAGAGCAGCTCCTGAGCGTGAGCTGGCCCAGGTTGGGTACCCGTGCCTGCACCCTGGCTGCACGTGTCCTGGAGGTGAAAATAACATTGCTGCTGCCAGCACTCCGAGGCTGCAACCAGGGTGCTTTGCAGCGCCCCTTTGCCCCATAAGGCAGCTGGATTTCAAAGCAAAAGATGAAAATTAAGGTGTGTGCCACAGCCAGTTTGAGTGCCAAGACGAAGAAAAGTGAAGGGGCAGAGGAGAAAGGCAGACTGGTGCTGTTAGGAGAGGAGAGCAGCCACTGAGGGAGCACAGTTGGTGAGGATTTTCAAGAACAGCTCTTACCGTGTGGGCTGGGGTGGGTGCTGGCACCTGTGGAAGAAGGAGCGTGCTGGGCTGCAGTGCCGGTGTCCCGGAGCGCAGAGCCGGAGTGAAGGGGAGTGACCTGCTGGTGGTTTAAGTTTCCTCCGGTGGTGTGGGAGGGTGGTGTCTTTCCACTCTGTTTTAAAGGAGTTACTATGAATCAGACTGCCTTTAAAGAGAAGGAAAAAAAAAATAAAATTAATGAGCTACGCCCTGTTTTGTTGGCAGGGTGTCAAGAGTCTCTGGGAGGAAACCAGCGATTCAAAGAAATCTGTGCAGGGCTGCCTGTGACTCAGTGTGCAGCGCAGAGACCGCAGCCTGGAAAAACGGCTGACGCTGATCCAGCTGAGTAAGAGAGGCCCACAACAGCATCTGTTTATAAAACTGAACTTCTGGTTGTCATAAAAAAAAAAAAATATGTATAGCTACAAATGTGGCAACAGGGCTTCAACAATAAAATCACTCAAACAAACAGTGGGTTGGCAGGGGGGATCCCGGGGCTGGGTGAGTCACCGTATCCCCTCCCGTGCTGCATGCAGAGAAGGCGCTGAGGCTGACAGCACGGGGGAATTCAAATCGGACCTGTGAGGCTGACATGGACAACACTTTTGGGAATATATCAAGGAGTAGAGATGCTCAAAATGCAGCCCTGCTCTGGTGGTGACTCTGGAGTGATTTGGTCAGATAGTGGTGGTTTGCTTCCGCAGAGAGAGCACGCAGGGAAGAAGAAATAAGGAGCTTGTTATTCACAGTTTTCTGAGGTCAGCATTTCTTGCCATCTTAAAGACTTCTAAAAATAGATCCTTTACATTTGCTGAGAGTTGGCTGGTGGAGTTGTCTCATAGATGCTACATGCAAGATTTAATAGGGATGTACTTGAGATGTGGGTGAAAGGGGAAGAAGTTGGTCAGGAAGCATCTGTGTTAAAATACAATCCATGTATATATATGTATATCCATACTGTGATAGAGCTGGCGGTCTGCTACTACCCTGCCTTTGCAAGGCCCAGCAAGAGATAAGCAGATACTGACAAAATACCTGGCAAAAGTCTGAGGATGACATTTGATTGCCTTTATTTGAAAAACAAAGCTGGTTCTCTTTGAAATCTATACAGATTAAAAGATCTTACTGGTTTTCAGATTATTCCTGCTGTCTGGTGTTATTGATATGTGTCTGGTCTAATTTTAGACTATAGCAACCTGCTTAGAAAAGAGCTATGGATAAAACAGCAGCAAAGATGACACATATGGTGGGCAAAGACAATCCCGTGGGAATTTTTCCACTGATGGAAAATAAAGACAGTCTTTTTTCCTCAAGGATAAAATAAGCCTAACTGTGTTTAATACCTGTGAATTAGAATGTGCTTCTTGTTGATATATATGAATACAATATTCAGGAAAGGAGTTTATTTGGAAAGGAATGTTTATTTGCTTTCTCTGGAGTAGAAGCTGGCATTGAGCTGCACTATCCATTTCCCCTGCTCTGTTCTCCTGGCAGAGTTTATTGGAGTGAGGGATGCTCAGCTCCATACAAAGTACTAGAGTGCAGGATCTCAAAGCAAACTCTGTTGACCATAGTTCGGCTGTGCTGAGGTATCCTCTGCCCCAGACCTGTTCACAAGTGACTGCCCACCTGTCAGGGACCAGCTGCCTGCAATCACAGAACTGCTTAGTGGCACCCAGCAGACAGAACACCTGCAGCAAAAAGACACATGGGGCAACAACAGTGGAGCCCCTTAAGGGGCTGGCTATGGACCGAGCCATGACTGCTGAAGCATTATTTGTCATGAGAGAGCAAACTACTTTTGTACAAACTGCTCTCTAACCTGGGAGGCTGTGACAGGCAATGGCCAATATCAGAGGCTTCACAGGGAGGTGGAGGTGTTCTGCAGCATCAGCATCAGCTTCCCCACAGGAGCTTTGCTTCCTAGCTCTCCATCTGGAAGTGTTGGTGCCCAGCCAGCAGAGCAAAGAAGAGTAACCAGACAGGCCACACAGGCTGTGACCGTGGCCCTGGAGGAGCACTGGTACCCTGCCAGCCACTGGCTTCATCCCTGCTGCTAGACCTGCCAGGGGTATGAGTGGGGTAACAGCACGTGTCAAGTGAACAGGAGTGAGGACAGATGCTCCTGTTTGGGAGCAGTGCTGCACATCAGCAAGGTGATGGCTTAAAGAAGAGAGTACCCTCTCACAACAAGGTACAGTGAGGCCAGGGGAGAGTTCAGCTTCCATTGGGCAGATTGGTAACTCGTTGAGATACTTCCACCTTTCATGTGTATACAGAAAAAGTGTAGAAGTGAGAGAACTTCTATCAGTAGCTTAAGGAAGGACAAAGTTTCAAGTTGATAGGATTGTTCACATTTTCTGTAGCTGTTTCTGTGGATGAAAGGTTAGCCCAATAGGTCTTTGTGTGGTGATGGAGAACCAGCTCTATCCGCTCATCCAGAGAAGAGGCTGGGCTTGCTGTGTGTCTGCAGCAATTTCTTCCTTTGTGGTGTGTGGTTTCCACAAGGCAGGTTGCAATAGAGAACCCATGACACGAGAAGTCTCAACATGAGATCAAAAGTCTTAAGCATTCTGCAGGTTTTACACAGTAAGGTTGAATTGCCTAAGATCCCCATGCCATACTTCATGGTGTCCCTTGACTTAGGCATCACTCATTTCACAGGCTTTTCTGAATGCCTGCAGTTTGTTAATTGGAGGTGGTCAGGTCAAAGCCATGAGAATTTAAGAAGTGAGAATCTGAATTAGCATTTCCATGGGCAATGAGAGGGTGAAGCTTTCCCACACAGTGCCATGCCTTTGCTGAAGCTCTTCCCAAGCAAGCAGCTTGCAGCTGCTGTAACTCTGCTTGTTTTGCCATGCCCCAGACATTACTACTTATTGCCATTTTCAGGCATTACTACTGTCTGTGAGCAGTAGCCCTTGGCATTAAAGGTGAGTGGCCCAAGTGACATTAGATAAGCATTAAGCCTCTGCAAGCCCAGATCAAGGGAGGATTGGAGGATATGACTGGGAAATGGGGTGTGAAGTTAGGAGTGGGGGAGGCATGGTCAGGCTTGGCTGGGAACATCTAGAGCAGATTGCTTTTAGGGACTGGGGGTGCCAGGAGAAACAGACCAGTCGTGATGTCTCTGCACTTTGTGCTTATGCAAGAATCTATGCTTGGAAAAGTTCTGTAACTGAGTTCCCATGCTCTCTGGGATGCTCTGAACAGGAATTTACCTGTATGCTATTTGGATGTGATTTTCTAAATTACTTTCATCTGGATACTAACTATCTGCAAACACATATTGCATATTGAGCCCTGCTTAGTCTAAAGAACATGTCTGTCTAACTAAAGAGTTCCTCTCTCTTATATGTGCTATTTACTCTGTAGATCATCTTGCTGGCTGGTTGCAGGGCAAATGGAAGTGATACTATGTTCACTGCTTCTACACTTGTCATGACATGGAGAAGGCGGGCTTGAGCCTCAGCTGGTGTGTGGGTTTAAAGAAATAGAAACCATCAAGTTTCACACTGCTCTGTAGTGGTGTAATTGATGTGCTTGTGTGTGTTGTGGGATTATCCACGTGATGCAATAATTTGCAGAGACATAGGATAAATCTCAGACCCGTGTGATAAACTGCATTTGTCACGCTTAACTGTGAAGAGCTTCAAATGTAAGCAGGCATCCACTGGAGAGGAAAGGGCGGTGGTTCCCTTATTTATAGCTTCACAGTTTTGAGGAAACAGATATTGCAAGTCCCACCTCTGTGGTTTTAGTAATTTCTCTAATGTGTCTGTCATGTTCCTGTCCCTCCAAGGACTGCTAGATGTCCAGTACTTTGGGTGGCTGACTTTGCAAGCTCAGTGGTACAAGAAAAGGGTGGATTACAATCAACACTGAACAGATGCAGCTCTTCCTGTTCACAGTTTAGTTTTTGGGTTGGGTTGTTGTTTTGAGTTTTAAGGGTTTGGTTTTTTTTTTTGGTTTGGTTTGGTTTGGGTTGGTTTGTTTCTTTGCTTTGGTTTTTTTTCTTTTTTTTTTTTTTTAATGTCAGGGATAATTTCTGTCCTAAGTACTCTGCTAACTGTATGATGAACAAAACCCACAGAAACATCTACATGTGATTTTTCCAAAATCAGTGAGTGTTGCCAGATGGACTGATCTTTTGAAAGTGCAAGATAGCAATTGAATAGAAAATGTGCTGGGTTTGTAGCATTTGTGTAGGCATGGTTTGTCACAAAGCTTTAACAGGTAAAAACTGGAATAGTTCCCTTCAGGACTTGAGCAGTGTGAGTGGGATCTGTGACAGAATGCGTTCCCCTCACCTCACTTATCACATCTGGGAAGACCCAAAAGTTCCCTTGTTTCTTAACAGGAATAAAAAAGTTGATATAGACATGAGATAAGGGGATCATTCCTGCCATGGTTTCATAGTGATTGGAATGTAGTTTTGTCCTCCCATTTGGAAAGGACCATAACTTTGTTCTTATGTCAGAAAGGGAGGTATCATTCATTCTGCTGTGCAGTGGGTGCTCTTGCTTCCGAGACTGTCTACCAATCACACTGAGGTCGCTGCAGAAGATTCTGTGGGCCTGGGTTCATGGCAACCCATTTGTAACTGGTGAAGGGGTTTGAATTTGTTCTCAGGGGATGGGTAGCCTAAAGGTGCCTTGGCTTCCTAGTTTGGATGGGATGAATGTGATCCTCAGGCTGAGGTTCTGAACAGATGGAGGAAGCAGCATGAGCTGGCTGGACCTAGGAACAGAGACCCAAACCTGGAAAAATTAACTTTTTTCTGTGCTCTGGTGTAAAAGAAGGCATGGTGAGAGCCATCTAAAATGTGGTGGTTTTCCCCGTGCTTTTACAAGAGCAGGAGAACTGCAGTCGCCATTTCATTTTCCCTTACTTTAATCTCCATCTTAGTCTCTTCCTTTTTTCCATTGGTTACAGCTCAGCCGAAGGTATTTGCTTATAACGTGCAAATGGTGCCTCTGCTCTGGCAGACCCATCTGAGCTGTCACTTTCCACAAGAACCTCTCCCACTCCACATCAAAGGGTTGGTGGTTGGTGGTGTTCTCCACCTGCACATGAAGGCCTTTCTTATGCATTCTGGCAGGCAAAGAGGTTTTCTTTATTGCTCTCTACTGCTCCTGGTTCATTTCTAGCTCTGTCTTCTGTGACTGTTGTAGTGTGCACTGCACAGTACTGATTGCTACACCAACAGGTTTTACCATATTAGTAGAGGAAAAAAAATCCTACAGGCACCAAGAAATGGCATAAATTGACAGTGCCTTACTGTTCTTTAATTCAGTGACAACAAAGTGAATTAGCTGCTTGACTGTCCTGCATCCTAGACTGCAACTGTGTTGATTTTCCATAGAAATGGACCTTGGTTAAGAGGCCAAGGCAAGGGCAGGGTGCCCTTTGCGCTGTAGTTGAGGTTTGATAATAGGACATATTTTTATTTATCTGCTGCTCCCATGTGCTGTATGCATGTTAGCTCTACTCAAGGATTGCTGGGTTTCTTCTTAGAGCAGATGTTGTAGAATCTCCTTTTGCAGCCAGAGGCAAGGTTTGGAAGGCACATAAAGGCTTATGTACTTGCTTCTCACTCTTCACAGTATCTTGCTTTTTTGAATCTCAGCATGCCTTTATTTAAATAATGTTATAGCATCACAGGCTCTACAGATATGGAGGAAGAGTGCTAGCCTGGAAATATGGATGGCAGAGACTGAAAGGGACCTGGCATATTAACAAACCAAGCAGGCAGATCACTTTCACAACTAAATGGAAAGAAAAGCTCAGGGAAGAATTCCTGGTGGTTACCTATACTGGTCTCCTGTTGAGGAGAAGGGTTGATGGAAGGGGGGAAAGCACTAAGCTCAATGCATAGGAAGAAGAAGAAGAAGAAGAAGAAGAAGAAGAAGAAGAAGAAGAAATAGCAAAGTGTCTCTAGGATGGAAAGACAGCTAAACATTGACAAGGTCAGGGCAGGACAGAGAGGGCTGAACACCATGGGTGATGCAGCCAAAGGACAACGCCTCTGAGCTCCAAGTTCCTGAAGAAAGTGCAGACAGCTGGCAGGAGGCTGGGAAGTTCTCTCCTTTCTGTTGCCCTGCATGGAAGAGAGAGGGGAAAATCTCTAGGTTTGCTTCTTCATTCCCTGAGGGGGAGAGAGACGGAAATGATTCCTGTGACTGCAGAGCAATGGTTCCCTTCTGAAAGAGGAAACATCTACTTGTGTCATGCTGCAGGCCAGATTCCGAGGGCATTTGCAGCAGGACAGAACCAGAACAACTTAAACTGACTTCATGGCAGTTTTTGTGATTAGTGAATCAGGGATTGAAGCAGTGCCACCATGTCAAGAAACTGGTGGTAAGGGGAGAATTTGTGAGGGGGAAAACCTCTCACCACAGCATAAAGACCGAACATTTAACTAAGCTCTCTTTCCTTGCTCCCTGCCCCCTTTGCTTCTTGCCAGCTCTTGAGTGGACTTTTCAGAAGAAAAATAAATTATACTTTGCTTCCCTTCATGTGTACCCGCTCCTTGTCTGTGCCTTTATGCATTCTCAAACACAAAAATTTTTGTGACTCCATTCCTTCTGCTTTTGTAATGTACAGTCACCGCTTGTGCGGCTCCCTCGTGCTTGAGGCAGGATATGGGCAGGAAATAATAGCACAAGATTCAAACTGGAAAAATGCAGACCTATTATCTGGGGGAAAATAAATTCAAAGTTAGCTATTCAGAGGGTGTGAGCCTTTGGAGCTTGCAAGAGAAATAAAGCTGGAAGCAACTTAACAGGAAAAGAGGAAAGAGAGCTGGAGAAGATCTTACAATGTGATAACACAGAAGAACACAGATCATGTCATTTAGAGTTTTTCAGATGTTGATGTCCCTCCAACATTCACAGATCTCACAGCCATATTTCACCCCCAGATATGCCCTACCATTGGTAATGACAGTAAAAGCTAAAGGTTTTAATTTCTGACAGATTTTGCTTAAATCCTTTGACAAGGGATCTTTCTCTAGTGTAGTCCCAAACGGTGCTGTGGGACTAAGGAATTGCCTGGATGGTCTGTGATACTTTCATACTAGTCACAGTCAGAGTTGTCATGTCCCTGTGCAGCTGTGTACTGGGAATACGGGGGAGGAAATGAGCTAGCAAGAGAAAGGGAGCACTCACCACATTGCCAGGCTCTGAGCGTGATTAGAAAACACACAGTAGTAAAAGCCTGGGCTTTTGGATTTCAAGTGTGCTTATTAAGGATGATGTTTTGTGAGTGTGAACAAAATTCAGCAAAACATCTCAAGGTCACAAAATGATTGCTTGTATTTGATAGATGTCATAAAGTGATTGCTTGGATTTGATGGGTGTGTTAGAACACCTCTATCCCTGTGAGATATGTGGCAGAAAGTAAGAATTAGTGAATTGAAGCAAAGGACATGATACAGGTAAAGAGTACTCACAGGTGAAGAATAAAGACTTTTGGAGATGAACTGAAAAAATGCAGATTTTGAACCTTGGACTGGAGCTTAAGTGTTGCCCTAGAGCTGTAGGTACTGCCTTGATGAGAAAAAATGTTACATCTCCTGTGATATGCGAGAGAATGGGTCTACTTTATAGTACTCCTCAAAATTGGACTAGGGGATCAAGCTGAGCTAAATGAGGCACAGGATGAAAAACCTGCAACAACAGTTTTGTGGTGGACAGGTTTGGTATGAATGCTGAGGTTTTTGCATCAAGTGAGGCACAGAGAAAAAAGAGACACATCATCTTCATCAGTTCCAGAAGAACAGGGCAAAAGTCTCCTGAGGGCAGGGTCTGATCCTGCCACAGTGCTGCTGTGAGTGTGCTGGGGCAGGCAGTGTGCAGGCAGCTGACAGGGCACTCCAGTGTCCTATTTCTGTTGTTGTAGCTAAAGAGGCAGCGAGACACGTGTTAGGAACTACTGTGTGGTACTTGTGTTACAGCTCTGATAGCTGGTTATACTCCTTAAAATGACTGCTTTCTATGATGGTGGGGAAAGAGGCCCTTCTGAGTCATGGACCACTTACAGAACAGCTATGCCTGCCACATCACCACCAACTCCATCAGCTGTCTGCAGAACCCTTTTGTCTTTAGGAGAAGAGCTCAGGGTGGAGGAGAAGTGAGGTATGGATGTCCTTTGAAGTCTCCAAATGTTACAGCAAGGATGGCCTCATCATGTGTCAGGAGCAGTAGTGTGGCAGGGCAGACCAGCTCTGACCAGGCAACGAACGTCTATGGGCTGCACAGCTCGGGGGGTTCCTTGTGCTGCCTCCTGTCCTCTTGTTCCAGTCCAGTGCTGTCACCTTCATGGCTCCATCCATGCAGAGGTCATCTCCATGCCATGGGATAAAGAGTGGGCATGGTGAAGTGTGGTATGGTAAGTTAAGAGAGATCTCCGCATGCCACAGCCACCAAAATAAGTGATTGCAGAGTGAAAGCAGGATGGAAACAGCAATGACAAATGGAAGCTGCAAAGTCTTTGGTAGCTGATGTGCATCTCTATCTCAGAGGGGTTTTATTGTTGTCTCTGCTGTCCCCTTTTGGGGGAGCAGGATTCGTGGCTGTGTTGGAGAAATGAATTCCAGCCTTTCTCTTTGCTGGAAAGCAGTCCTGCCCTGTAGTCACACAAGTGGCCACTGAGGTTCTGCACTGCACTCTGTGCCAGCAGCAGCTGATGCTGCTCGCCAGTGTGGATCACTGGGTATGCCCTGTGTCCCTCCCAAAATGCCTGGGGAGGGTTGCCAAGCTGAGAGGCTCTGAATCAGAGATCTGTGGAGGTTTTTCTTCCCAGGAGAGCAGTCTCTGAAGGCAGGCTGTTGCTCAGCCCGTGGCTTGCTGGGTACCATGCATGCTGAGTTCTTAATACAAGAAAGGCCGGCTTGTCACTGTAATTTAAAAATCCTTTTGCCGTCTAGGGAAATGTCAGCAGGCAGAAACAAGTAATGGGAGGGCTTGACCCTGACACAAAGAAGCTTCTGTTTTTTGCCTGTTCTGGCTGTCAGTGGTGTTAGGTTGCTTAATGCTGCAAGGAAAAGCAGCTCTGGAAATTCTCTGCCTTCCATGAAGCCTGAAGCCTCGTAAAGTGAAATGCCTCTGCCTGAATAAACACCTGTCATGGGAAGAGCTGGGATGCTGAAGTACAGCAGGGTGAGAACTGGCAGTAGGCCCAAACTGGGAGTTGAGGAGAATCCTCTGGCAAGGCTGACACCTTGTTTTTGATTGCTTGCTTTCCACCTTCAGGTGTAATCGATACCCAGGTGCTGGAGTGACTAAACTTGCCCGCTGCTGCTGCTGCTGGTTCAGCAACTGCACAAGGCAGCGTGGAGGAATAGAGGGAGGGGATGGGTGTGAGAGAAATTCCTGCCTTGAGAACCACAGAGGCATTCTCATGCCTGGGATACTTTCCTATTTGCTTTCCCCCAAAGTGGCCCCTCTCACCTTGGAGACAGTGTGGCACCTGAAACCATGAGGCACATGACCGTGAGGTTTTTGGCAGCTGCAGAGTCAGCAGCAGAAGGCACATTCTGCAGTTTGGAATCCCGACTGGGGGATTCTGAGGGGCTGAACGTGGAGGAGCTGAGGTATTTCAGAGGAGGCAATCAGGGCCACATCCTGGCTGAGCCTGTGGTTTGGCAGAGGAGAGGGGGGAATATGCTGTACTCACGCTTGGCCCACTGATCTGTGTCTAAGCCATCCTTCTCTTGCTAGATGGAGGTGAGCAGTTGCAGTGGAATGGTGCAGACCCTCCACTGGTGTGAATGGTCTCAACCTTCCTTGTGCAGTAACCCTGGTTTTCCTATGCAGCCCTCAGATGCCCTGAAACTCAGTGACACAGACGCCAGCAAGCATCTGGGTTCAGTTTCTTGCATCCCTGGATTTTTTTTTGATTTAAGGACCATGCCATTAAAGCAACTAGGTCTAGTTATCACAGAGTGGCCTCACATACCTGCTGTCTGAGCACCCTGCATCTGTAAGGGCTGGTGCCAGGCTCTGGTTTGCACTGGGCCAGTCTCAGAGGCAGGCCCTGGCTGTGGAGAGCTCTGTAAATGGGATCATAAGTAAGAAAACAAGCACCAACCGGAGCACTTCAAATGGTCAGTCTCGACAAAGAGCTCATCAGAAGGACCTCACAGGGCTCTGTGTTATTCACTAGTGTTATTCAACACACTTGTAATAGTGTGGACAGGAACGTGAGCCGCAAGTTTACTTGAATCCCACAGTTATCCCAGAGAGGCAACATACAGCCAGCTGCAAAGGGTTGCAGAAAATCTCCTGGCAGTGAGTGCCTAGGCTCTCCCTGGTAGACAAAATTCAGTGGTGGCTAATGAAAGGGAATTCCACTAGGAAGAAAACAGTCTGGCTGTACAGATATATTGAATGTCTCTAAGTCAGCTCCTACCAGCAGAGAAAGAAATTCTTGGATCCATTGCAGAGAGGCTGCTGAAAACAGTCTCTCAGGGTTCTGTTGAGGTCAAAAAACCAAAAAGAAATGTAAGGAATGAGTACAGAAGAAACAAAGAACATGATTGTACTTCTGTGTACTTCATGGTCTGCTGAAAGTCTGAAAATTGTGAGTGCTTCTGGTTATTACACTGAAGAGCATAAAGAAACAATAGTAAGAGAAGAGAAGACATCAACAATGATCAGAAGTAGGAGAAGTTTCTGGGTAAACACAGATTGCTAATCTCGAAGAAGAGATGCCTGAAAGGGAATCACAAATGGTATGGAGAATGTCAACAAAGAACTAACATTCATGCAGTTCCATATCACAAAAACTAATGGCACCTGATAAACTGGTTAGGCAACAGGTTTAAAATAAACAAGCTATGGACTTTTCCACGTAGGCATCAAGGAATAATGGAACTCTGCCACAGACTGTTGGTGGAAGACAATCCATGAAGGGGTTGGGCACATCTGTGCAGCGTATTTCCTTTGGAGAGTGTCAAATGCAGCAGCACAGATGTTACCTCTGCATCAGAAGTGTCCTAAACCACAGGCTGATGGGAGCTGAGAAGGCAGGCTGGGATACACAGTTTGTATTTCCTCTGTTTCTTACACTTCTTTCCTAAGGGAGGTGACTGCAAGAGAAGAGATACTGCTTCTTCAGTCTGGGCTGGCACAGTCATCTTACATTTCTAGTAAAGCTATTTTTGGGGTTTTTGTTCTACAGTAATTCCCATATTATTATCTGACCACTGGTGACACATTGCAGAAGTGGAAAGTGAACTGATGAGCTGGAAAAGAGAGCAAACTTCCAGATGAGGAGCTGACATCTCTTAAGGACATTCCTAATGTTCTTTGCACTGGTGTGCTAAGGACATGCTATAATCCAGAAATAGGGACTTTTGAGTGAAAGTAAGCAAAGATTGTGGTAATGATCTCAAAATGAGGAGAACATTGTTTTCCCTATTAGCTTTACTTTCCTTAAATTTCCTTCATAGAATTCCTTAGACATTTAGAAGATAGAAGAGACTTAGTCTTCCCTTGGAGTAAATGTGCTCTGGCTGTCTGATCTAAACAGTTACACCTGTCCAAGCAGGAAATACCACATTTTGTATCAGCAATTAAATTTGGATTCTGTGTATTTGCAGTTGGGAGTAGTACATTTGCAGAAATAACTGAGACTAAAACTTGTCCCCAGGGATATTGGCCTTTCCAGCTTGCACAGATTCATTGCTTGGAGACAAATTTCAATTAAGGAGAATGATTTTGCATGAATAAGCTGAGAGAAGGCATAAGCTGTCCATAGACAATCTTTGCAGAAGAAAAGATAACTAGATACAAGTCCAGGACTGTGGGGTGCTGGTAAGAGAAGCATGTTTTTTGTGGCTTAGCACGGTTTCACCCAGAAGCTGTCTCAGACACAGCCTCCCTGGAGGTGTTTCACAGTTTATGATCCTGTCACAGCTCTGGGGAAGGAACAAATATTCTCTCTGCAAACAGTTATGTTTTGGTTTATTTGGCCTTTTCCATTCCAAATGCCTCGATTGCTGATGCCTGCCATATTGTTTAAAGACCAATCCCTCCTCAGAGAATACAGCTTTTAGGATGATACACATCCTGAACTATTTCAACTGTGGTCCTGGTTTTTTTTCCTATTCTGTTCTGCCCAGTTTCTGACTCCACCTTCTCTGCTGCCCAGCCTCCTCAGTAGACAATGTTTTTCCATTTAATTTTATGAGACTAATGAAAGGCATTTTCATCCCCTCCCTCTGGACTGGAGAAGAAAAGCCCACATCTGGAGGCTATTCACAGCTGGAAGATCTCATCTGACCTTCCTTGCTTTGAAATCCAATCCATGCAGTCTTCTGTCTAAATACTCTGCTGCAGACATGGCAAAAAGAGGCTTTGTGAGGGGAGTCTGTGAAGAAACCAGTGACTCTGACATCCTTTTGCAAATGACAAACTTCAAGACTTTCTTCAGTACAAGGGAATTTTTATTTGGGTTTAGGGGTTTCCTTGTTTCGAAGTCTCCAAATACAGATTTTGGAAACAATTAGGAAAGGGAGCTTTATTCTTCTGAGGTGTTAAATGTACCCAGCAACAGTTAAAATGAGTTGCCTGAAACATTGCATAGGTTCCAACATCCACAACTGACTTTGTCCAAGTGGTCCAGCCAGTGGCCTGTGGGCTGCATTTTGTCTGTAGGACAGTTCAGTTCACCCAGGCTTTGGTGACTTCCACCACCGAGGAATAAACTTCACGTTTCTTGAATGCTCCTTGCCTCCTTAGAGTCAGTTGCTGTAATCTGACCCCTGCTAGCCAGGAAGTTGGATAATTTGTAATTCAATTTGAAATATCTCAGAACAGACACTTACTTGTTATCGCTGGGTTTGCTTAGCCTGTACAGGCTTTCTTCTGTGACTGCATGGTGGAGTGCTTTACAATGCTGACAGCCACACTCATCATTGTCGTAAATGCCCCTGCCATGACTAATAGGACAAAGATCATTGAACTGGTGGTCTGGAATTTAAGGCCTGGCACAGAGGACGAAAGTGTGTCCTTTCCCTAAAGTAATTAAAAAAAAAAAAAAAAAAAAAAAGAAAGTGAGGGGGGTGTCCTGTTTGTTCCCCAATGGGAGTCTGCCTGTTTTTACATCTTGAGAATGGCCAGCAGCTCCCTGTGCCTTTCCTGTGGGACTTCATTGGTTTTCACCAATAGCCTCAGGTGTTTCACCCTGCATTGGATCTCTGGGACTTGAATGCTTGAATGGGTCCGACTACCTGAACTTCTGGCACCACACCAAAGTACTGCTTGGAAACACCTGCCTTGATGCTCCTTCTTGTATTGTAAATCTGAACAGACTAGAGAGGCTGTATTCTTCTATGCTAGTATAATTTGGGAACCATTTGTGGCTGGTTGTTGAATTCTTATTCTTAAAGTAAGTGAGCCCTATTCTGAAAAGAATAGATGTATTGTGTATGTACATGCACTCAAGAGCTGGAAGAATATATTATAATAGATCTGTCTCAGTTTTCTAGTCCTCAGTCCCAGAGAGACTAAAGGCATCCATTCACCTTTTGATAAGTTAACTATTGCAGGATGTGATTTATGCTGCTCTGTTTCACGTCATACCACTACAGGCACTGTTCAGCTCGTGTGTCATAGCTCAGAGGATAGCAATAAACCACTGAACAAGAGTGGCTTAAACCATGACAGATTTTATAGGTACTCGTCTGACTCAATTTATCTTTCCAGGCTGCCCCACAAATATAATGTAATTTAATGGTCTGCACATATCTGGGCCATATTCAGCCTATGAGCTGCCTCAGTTTGACTCACATATTGTGACTGTTTCCCTGGTAAGCCTGCTGAAGGAACAAGGGGTTAATAGCTCTGGGGAATAAGTGACTGGTTTTTTTCTTTTCTCAATCTTGGATCATTCTTTTAGTGAGACAGAGCATGTGGAATAGATATTTTGGGGAATATGGCTGCTTGTGCCTAGAGCTAGTGTCTTTATATCCTCATAGAGCCAGGTGAATACCTTTGTAGCACTGGAATTAAATTTTCACTGGCATGAAAGGCAAGCACAATGCTCATTACTCTTACTGACAACTTATTCTAACGGTCTGAGGAAGCAAACCAAACCATATCATTACTAATGATTATTACTGTTATCTGCTCTATGGCAATGCTGAGAAGCCAGCCCCAGCGTGCCAGATGCTGCTCAGAAATGTAATCATTACTACTGCCCTTGGAAATCCAGGTGATGTTGAAAGGCAGTAGTCATCACTAGCATAGCTATCACAGAGATCTGTGTCCCTATTTCAGAGTGCAATCATTGGCCTGAAAGAGAACCATTTTATTTTCATTATTCTCTTCAGTTTTGGTACTTTGGGGAGTATTTCTATACATGTGACGTTGACCTTTGTACCGCGGTTATTCTGTTTCTGGTGATCATGGCTGTCTCAGGAGCAGCAAGACTTGCTTCTGGAGGTAACCAGTCCTGTCCCACTGGGAGTGGAGCCTCTTTGCCTGCTGGGGCAGCTGGACATGGTCATTGCAGCTCCCACAGACTGCTCTGGGATTGAGATTCCTTAACAATTCTGAAAATCTGAGTCTTGCTCCCAGCATTGCAAGCGTTGTGCTTCCTTTTGACAGAGTGGTGAACCAAGGCAGGGCAGGGCTGGTCAGGCAGTTCTCCTGAAGAACTGGGTTTGCATACACAGTGACGAAACTTTGTCTTGGAAGGGCAGAGGCAAGTGGAATATGCTGCTTAAGGGAGAAGATCTAGAAGAAAGTAATTGGTGCAATGGAAAGAAAGGAAATTTTTAGTTGATTATCAGGACTGACTTTTGTTGGTGCGTGGAGTAGCATCCCAAGGGAAACCCAGTAATGGAAGCCTATTGGTTCTGACCTCCAGTGCTGGACTGGACACAGCAGGACATACTGCAGGCCAGGAATTTAACTTGCTTTTTCTGGGATTAAGACTATGGGTGTAATCCTGCACCACAAAAAACCAATGTGAGTGTTGCCAGTGACCTCAGGGAAGTGTTGCCAGTGACCTTCCTTCTATCCAGTAACCCCGTGCTGATTTTCCATCTCTCCTCTGCACTCTAAGGTGTTTCTTATCAGTGCAGCTTTGTCATGGGTATATCCAAACCCCTTCCAGTCAATTCTACTGCTTGCTCCCTTCAGGCAGCTGTTAAGGAATGGTTCTGAGAGTTTCAGATGCACAGAGCATTAGAAGAAAAAAGCTGTATATACTTCTCACCTGCAGGGATGTGAGGGAGCACATCCCTGTTGTGCATGAGGCTTGCTAGACTGTGTTTATGCCACAGAATCACAGAATGGTTAAAGTTGGAGAAGACCTCTAAGATCACCAGGTCCCACTGTCCAGCTAGCACCACCACCGTGTTCACCACTAAACCGTGTCCTCAAGTGCTGTTGATTAACTGAAACTCACCCTGGCCTCTGATGTGGCAGAGACAGGGAAAGGCAAAAGCAAAGGAATTGATGCCTTGCTACCAGGCTTGGTCTTACTTCCCTTCATTTGTAGGTGACTGTTTTTGCTCTTTTGTGCAAATGACTGGTCCCAGTGGACATCTGTCTCTTGCCAGGTGCACCACAGCACAGCTGTCCTCCTAATTCTTCCCAGGGCTCCCAAATGCTAAGGTGTGTTAGGAGTGGGGTACACAGGGCAGTGGTGAGAAGGGTGGAGGCAAATAACTGTGGTTTTAAAAGTAAATAATTTATGCAACAATAACCTCTCCACCCAGGTAATCACCTCGAACAAACATTCTGCATGTCAAAGGTGTTTCTGGAGATAAGGGTTAGCACAATGAGACTCCTGCTTTCCTGGCTTTATCTACTGCTCAGAACTTAATGCTGTCCCTTCAAGTGCCCCAGCAGAGGTTACCAGTCAGGGGCAGAACTTCAGGGGGAAGTCTTTGTACTGACAATAAGGACAGTAAGCTTCCAGTATGCTGAGTGTGTATTTTCCAAGAGGGCTGAACATAGCCCCTAAAACTTTGCCCATAATTCGGTTAGTGAAGTGTTTGCCTTGGGGAGAAAATGGACAGATATGGAGAAAAATGCATTCTGATGGCTGGGAAATTAGGCTCACAGCTGAAAATTGTACTTGTGCTTACAAAGCAGGCTGAGGTGTTTTTCTTTTCTTTTTCATTTTTATTACTAATACAAATATTGGTTGATGGAGATAATTTCTGTCTCCTGGGCTACCTGACCATGGAGAGCTCAACAAAAGAAGCCCTGGAGTTTGAGGCTGCTGGTTCAGGACTCAGCCTTGTGACCTTCCTGTGGTACATTGGAAGGCCATTGCCGTGTTGTGATGGTTGCCTAGCAAGGCAGTGACACTTGTGCTGAGGCACGGTGACAGCTGTGTCACACCTGCGGGCTGCCGAGCCTGAAACTCCCTAGTATTTGTTTTGCAACAGCACAAAGCTTGCATCAGTGTGTCCCTGAGTCAATGGGAGCTGTGTAGTGACAGGGTGACACTGTCTACGTGCTCCCCTCACCTGTAGCACCCTGCAGTGGCTCCCTGCCTTGGCGTGACCAGCGCCCTGCGAACAGAGGTGACGGAGCCCTGCTGCGGTCACAGAGGGAAAGAGACTGAGCAGGAGCTATTTTTGTGTTGGAATGGAATGAACAGGACCATGGCGTGTAAGAGTCAGTGGGTGTGATGCAGAAGTGTTCTTGTGGAGGCAGGGCTAGAGGCAAATAACCAACAGCACTCCTGCTGCACGGCTGGAAAGCATGTTGGTGGTTAGACCTCAGAAAGTACCTGCCAGGGGAGATCCTCTTACTGCAAATTCTCCTGGAGGGGTTCCCATGGATGTCATCTTTTATCATCTCCTGAACTCATTTACCAGGAAAATTTAATTTCTGCCATATTTGTGTATCACATAAATGACAGGGAGGAGGACAACAACAGTAAGGGTCAGCTCAAACTGCACAGTTGGATCTCTTCAGTGCATTTAAACAACAAAATGCTATGGATACCTTCTTATAGCAAAGTGTGTGTTGAGATGTGACAGGGAGATTGGAGACAGTATCCTGTCTCACAGTGCCACTATAGAGGATATGGGAATCAAAATAAATAGTCTCCAGGCTAAAAACTCAACAGATTAGGAAAGACATCACTCTGAAAGGTATGAGGGGAGTGGTGAGTGGGACAACATTTTCATTTTTTCAATCCCACTAACTTCAATGTCCAAGCTGAGCAGTGGAAGTATAACTTGGCACCCTCTAAAGTCTGATCCCCTGAGAGCTCATATCAGGGACAAGATTAGTGTATTCTCCAGTTGGCACAAATCTGTAGGATCCCTGACCCTGGAGATGAGGTACACAGGTGAGGACAGGAGGAGACTTGTGCTCCTAAGGAGAAGGCAAGCTGGGAAGAGCCTGCAGTTCAGGCCTGGCTGGTGAGATCATGCTGGAGTACTGGCTTCTGTTTCCCTGTTTGAATTTCTCAAAGGATGCTAAAAATTGGAAAGGAGTCAAAATGTAGTTTATGTAAAAGAAAGTTAGGAATTGACTTAATCGAAGTCCACAAATATTTCACTTGAGAGATAGATTTCTAATAGTAAACAGTGCTGCAAGAAAAGGTCTTGTTGAAATCTAAGTTACACCTACACTGGTAAATAAAGTGATCCAGGGTTGGTGCTCTGAACCTGACGGCAAGTGGTACAGCATTCATTTGAATAAAACTTCTTCTCTCCCGGAGAACGTAGCCTTGCCCCTTAAATAATCTGTTAGGAACGGTGCCCTGAGCCATGCTGCCAGAGTCAGCCCTGCTGTTAGGAGAGAACCCTCCTGCTGTTCGGAGAGCACTGGCTGCCACACGCCAGAACTTGCCACAAAGCATGTGAACAACATGGGAAATTGCCTGTCAGGGCTTGTGCATGCCTTGGACTGCTTGGGTTGCCAATAGAGAAGTCACCTCACTGGCTGGCAGCGAAGAGCATCTAGAAATAGGGTGTGCACTCCAAACTGAGAGGTTGGTCAGCTACTGGGACAGTTTAGGGATAGTAAATTCCTTGTCAATTTAAGTTTTTCAGCCCAGCTTGGATGTTACCCTAAAAAGACAGAGATTTAAGAGAAACCATGGTCGCAATGTGGGCAGGAAAAACCCCAAGGGTGAATGCTGTGCACAGGGTCAGAACAGGTATCTGCTGTGTCCAGCTGATGCCCCTGTGTCCATGAAACGTGTGACCACTACAGGGAAAGCCTCTGTGAGAACCTCCAAAGGACTGTGAAGAGACTCAGTCTCCTTCATCACTGCTAGGAGCCCTAAGCTCTGTGGGAAGCACTCGATTAAATCTGCCTCTGGGATAGGAGATTGAAGTGGCACTCCCTGCATTCCCTGCTGCTCTCTTCTGTGGGAAGTCTGAGCACCCACACATAACCCAGGAGCTTAGAGAGGCCCTGGGCTCAGAAAAAGAGAGAGAAGCTTTTTTGGGGGTGGACATAGACATCCCAAGCCATGGCTATTTTCCAAGCAGTGGTGGAATAATCTGGCTAAGATCCTGCAGACATCAGGTCACTTTCCCTGCCTGTACATTTTGGTTATGGGCTAGTGAGCTGGGTGTCTGAGTCAGGGCACCAGTGAATGCCTGGGAAGGTGGAGAAGGAATAGTACAGGCATATTCCCATTAGGAAATACAGTAAACAAAGCCAGATTGGCTGTATGGCTCCTCTGACACCCCTGCCTACGCCTTCCTGAACACATCCCCAAGGCAGCAATTGGTGCTGTCTGGGACAACCTGTACCTTACCAGATTTGATCTGCGACCCACAGGTTTTATTTAGCAACAATGAAAAGACATCAGTAGCTCTTCTGCTCTAGAGGATCTCAAAGCTTCTTGAGGACCTCAGAAGAGCTTTTGAAACAAGAGTCTCTAGATCTTCAGTGCAGAGTTTGAACAAGCTGTAAAAATGGCTAAGAAGGTCTGTGGGGAAGTTCACTAGAGATTTTAATTTTCAATTAATAATTTAAAAATGCTTTTTAATCTATGAAGAGAGGGGAACAGCAGATCTGCTCCAACAGAGCCGTGAAGCACACATTTAAAGTCTGTAACAGACTGTGGGTGGAGAGAAACACCAGTAAGGTCAGGAATGGTTTCATTTGGAATCGTAGCAATATTGTACTTCCCACATCACCTTTGTACCAAACCTGGAGCATGATGATTGCAGAGGGAGCTGTTTTCCTGGTCTGCTGTGTTAGCCCTGGAGGTGTTCCAAGGCTGGAATAATAAATGTGGTACAGTAGGATTGACTGAACTCTCCTA
Organism: Zonotrichia leucophrys gambelii; assembly: GCF_028769735.1. Classification (NCBI taxonomy): domain Eukaryota; kingdom Metazoa; phylum Chordata; class Aves; order Passeriformes; family Passerellidae; genus Zonotrichia; species Zonotrichia leucophrys. The sequence goes on along the minus strand of NC_088170.1, from coordinate 36,282,157 downwards.
GGGCTGATTGGGAAATGCTCAATAAGGCTGGACTTAGGTGTCCCTTAGCAGAGCCCGAGGGCATCCTCAGGATTGCAACAAACACAGATTTAGCAGCCCTGGTAAAGGGCCCTAGCACAGGCCAGTCACTTGCTTTGGAAGGGGTGTGCCTGACCCGAGACTGCATCCAGTCATGGACTGAAATGCTAGGGATGTTGAAAGTCAGGATTGCAGGGTCAAGCTGTGTGTGAGGCTTCATGACTGATGGGAGTAATTGAGGATATTTATTTTCCAGCACTGGATTGGAGTGAAAGACCAGATCTTCAATCCCTTGTTTTAATCCAGCCTTCTGAAATCTGAGTTCCAACTAAAGCAAAACAGAAAATTTGGGTTTTAAAGACAAGGAGAGTGGGAGAGAAGCCACTAATCAAAATGTTCTGATAATTGAAAACTCTGCTGGTGGAAACTAATATTGAAGAGTCATGCAGAGAGCAGAAGCTGAGCCTTCCCACTTCTTACCCAGAGGTGAGGACTGACCATGAGCATGCTTAGGCAGTGCCACTTCTCCCTCAGAGCCACCCTCTTTACCACTGACCCAGCCCCATCACCGTGGTGTCCTCAGTGTATCTGACCCATGTTTCAGCCTGGTGGGAGCAGTCCCTCCGGGCTGTGTTCCCTCCTTTTCTCTCCAGCCAGTCTCCTAGTTTCATAGCCTATTCCAGGCTGAAGACTTCTTTTTTTCCTCCTTTGTGTCATCCAGGAAACACACCCACCTCTCTTGCTCCAGCCTCATATTCTGCCTCACTCAGAGATTCTGTAACTCATGAGAAAGAATTTCAAGCAATGCTAACTGTGGCAATTTTTTTAACCATGGAAATTAGAGATTGGAAAATCTTGCTAGCTCATCCAGTCCATTATTTTACATTCTAGCCTAGCCCAATTCCTGGAGGATTCTTGCCTGCAGTACATTTTCCAGTGCATTATCCAGCCTGTATCCTTTGCTACCCATGAGAAGCTGTACCACAGAGGACTACTTTTCACTGTTTGGAAGAGGTTTCTGAAGTCTTCTTTCCCTTCTGCCTGACCTAATTTCTGCCTGTGGTAACATGCTAGCTGGGTTCTCCTGCCTTCATGCTTACCTCGTTCAGGTGATGGCAAATATTTCTTGTTCAGTCAAGCTGTTTAGCCACAATGCTTAATGCTTAGTTGTAAAGCTAAGCAATAATAGTCCTTGGCTCCCTGGAAGAGACTAACATTGAGATTAGCCTGTTAATGGGTGCACAGAGCACAGCAGACATTGTTGGTTGTGTTGCCTCTTTCTTGTAAGAGTCACTTGACACACTCCATCACAAGGTCTGGCCTTGGCTGCTTTTGCCTTTGCCAGACTTGAAACCAACATCATCTAGCTCATGTCTCCTTCAGTAGTTTTATAGGGCTCTTTTTGGTTTTGTTTTTAATTTCAGTCATGACCACTTTGCTATTTCTTGAGAACAAGGCTGGCAGGGGAATACTCTGTTTTATCCACATTTTAAAACTCCTAATTACTTTTTCTTTAAAAAAAAAAAAAAAAACAACAAACCACATTTTGAGCAATGTCTTGCATTAAAATAAATCACACTTTTTCTGTCAGAAACAGATCTTTTGTCATCTGTGGCAAAGGCCCCTGCAAAGTTGGCTAAGTAATGGGTTTTTGAGATATTACAGCTCGGAAAAAAATAATGGGGGCTAGGAAGGACTGTTGTTTATCTTTTTTTTTAAACTGTGAGCCTGATGGAAAAATAGCACATGGTTTAAGACCCAGGTTGTAATGTACGTGCACAAAGGCCCCTGGCAGTGTCTGCCGGGTCACCTTGTTCTGGCCTCCCTTGGGCCAGGGTGCTGTCACTGTGCCTGCTTTCCATGGCTGGGTCACCCTTGGGAACTGATGTCCTTGGCCCTTGCATGGAGCTGGGGTTACCTGGGCATGCAGAATCCTGGCTATGAGGAAACAGGGAGGTGTGGAGAGGGGAGGAGACACAAAACAAAACAAAACAAAAACCTAACCCAAAGAAAGGCAATCAAAAAAAAAAAAAAAAAACAGAAGAAGAGACGCCCAATTTCTCTGCTGGCTGTCTCCAAAATATTTGGTGTTTTTGTTTTTAACCACTGGGGCACTCCTTGCCCTCAGGACTTGTAGGGAAGCCTGGGTGCCCCGAAACTCCCCTGGCACAGCATACACGTGCTGCATCCACCCCATGCCCATGGCAGTGACACCATCTGATCCTGGCATTCCCTGCTCCCACTGGGCCTCCAAGGCACGGGGCCAGGGCCCCACACTGGTGTCACTGCTGCCCTGTGCTGACCTGCCTCCTCCATGGTGCACAGCGTGCTGCCCACCACAGCGTGCACGGCCATGGAGATTGGGTTTGACTGCAGGACTGTCTGTGAAGCCACAGCTCCAAAATGCCATAAAGGAATGGAAAGGAATCCCAAATCCTCATCAAATCTGAGGAAAAAAAGGAGATGCCCTCAATCCTGGATAATTATCAGGATATCCAGAAAGATAAAAGGTGCAATTGTAATATCTAGCACGATTGTTTTCAAAGCACCCACTGTAACAAAACCCCTCTGCTCAGCCCTGTAATGAAAGCTGGTCTCATTTTTCTCTTCAGACAGCATATTAGACTGTGACCCCTCTGATCTGTACTTGCCAGCACCCTTGCTCTGTCAGTGAACCCAGCCTGAGAAACTCACTCGTGCCTTCTGGCCACCATGCTTACTGCATTGCTTGCCATGCTGCCTCTTTATTCATTAATCCTTCCCCTCCCAGTTTTCTCTTCCTCCCCCCCTTTTTTTTTTCTTGTCAAAGCAAGGAGTTTTTAATAGCTAAAGAACGAAAACACCTCCCACGCCTTGCCTTAAAAAAGCTAACTCTCTGTCTTACTCACTCTTTTAGATTTCCAAACCTTTCCTGCTAGCTTAGCTGCTTTGTTTGAGGCACTGGTTCTTGAAATACCAGCATGTGAGTAGAGCCTTAATGAACTATGTAGCTCCAATGGCCTTGAGAGCACAATCCATGTGAATAAATAAATCAGATGTGGAATGGACACCATGGGATTTTGCAGAGATGGAAAAGGTTTCTGGTTTACATTGTGATTTGATTGGAAAAATAAGATATTACAAAGGAGTGTATTCCAGGATGGAGTGGTATCTCCCTCGCAAAAGAATTTTAGCAGTAGGCTTGAAGTTTTTCAGGGTGCTAAGGTCATTGTGATGCAGATGGATTGATTAAATAATCTTTGGAGGCTTCCTCTTACTCTGCTTATTCTGATTCCGCATGGTGAAATGGGGAAAAAGATAAATTGAAGCAAAGAACAATTGTTTTAGCCTTCTCATTTCCATGAGTGAAACCAAAGTGCAATGTGGTTTAACAGCATTGTTTCAATTTTTTTTTTTTGCTTTAAAACATATTAAAAATATCCTTGACTCCAAGATCACCTGCATCTGTGTGAAGTACTCTCTGCACAGATTAATTTTAGATCCTCAAATTTTTTCATTACCAAAACAGAATGTCTCCCACTGTCCTTGTGCTGATTCCAGTATCAACAAGGATCCCCTGTGCTGTAGATTTGCATCTGTAGGAATGACTCCAAGGACCCAACTTTACAGTGTGTGGAAACGAGGGCTATTTTGAACTATCAATCCAGCCATGGCTATGTGGAGCTTAGCAGAGTTTGCTCTGTTCCTGGACTTAGGTTTGTACCCTGCATTGTGCTCCCTGCTGCTGGAGTGAGATTCCTAGCAACACCCAATTAAAACAAGCACTGAATGTTTACTCCCCATCACTGCCACTGCTTTGACTGCAGTGTAAACGCACCACTAATGACTTGGCCAATGGGAGGGGAAAATGATGTGTCAGAGCCAAGTACAGAACTAGGAATTTGGGCCACCAGCCAGCTGGTTAGATCACAGTGTGTGCCTCTAATGAAACACATTGATTTGTGACTCTTACAATAACATTTTTAGGAAATCACTTCACTGGGTATTTATTTTTGTGTTGGAGCAGCCTGGTCAGGTTGGAAAACTAAAGCAGACACTGTTTACAGAGCAAGACTAAAATTTTAAGAATGAGATTAATTAATCATTGGAATAACTTTTCTAAGGATGTGATGGGTTCTCCATCATATTCTGCTGAAAAGTCAATACCGGATAGTTGTATAAAATATGTGCTATAGCTCTGGTGGGAGTTCTGTGCATCATTAGAGGTGATTATCCGAAGTTACTTGGGTTCTGTTACATCTGAGAGGAGACTATGTTGTTGCAATGGTTCCCCTTGATGATAAAAAGCCCCAGGAGCCTGTGGTAGTCACTGAGTATGAGTGTTTGTGATTCTGAGTAGTAACAGACTGAGATCTTGTCAGTGGTAGATTTAAAAGTAGCAGCAATTTTCATAGAGGGGACTACCAAATTACAAAGGCTCATTCTGCACAAGTGGACGCCCTGCCAATCTAGTGGCTGATATAATGTGCTGTGATGATTTAGCGAGCTCAGAAAGAATTAAACCATCAATAAAATGACAGACTTGGTGCATTTCAAAGCGTCTGCTCAGATCTTATGGAATTTCTTGGCTACTACATGTTCAGTCAGACAGAAAGACACGGGGGTGAATCCATGATCACCTTGTAGTATTTCACTGGATGCCTCAGAAGAGCAGATGGAAATAGTGAGCTGTGGATAAGGTAAGCATTTGTCTGCTTGAAGTTTTGTACAGACCCTTTTCTGAACTGGCACCTCTTTAATACCCTTATAGATCTATGTGTAAATTTGAGGTTTTCTTGTCTGTTTACAGTTTACGGTTAGCTAAATTACATAAATACTATTTTTTTTTTCTGTGTGCTCTGGTGAACACATCCTGGAGTTTAAGTACTCTGTGAAAAGCAACCACCTAGCCTTATGTATAATATATAGTCTTATATTTCCTATCCAGAAATTGAGACACCTAGAATCTCTAGTGAGTCCCCAAAGTCTTTGTTGCTGCATCTGATTTTTTTTCCTTTTCATGTCTGCTTTCTGTGTGGTTTTTGAGTGTCTGACAACCATAAACATTAGGAAAAAAATCCAGCCAACTAAGACTTGTTTTGAGAAAAAAAAGAAGGGGAAAAAAAAAAGTAGTTAAGTCCAAACTGACTGACTGGTTTGTCCATCTTTAAGATGCATTTACTTAGTCCCGTTCAATCTTTGTTTATGCCACGGTCTCAGTGTCTAGCAATGTAAGCTGATCATCTTAGAAACAGAATTCACCTTTAAATGTGCTTAGACTAGAAAAAAATATGCCTGGTGAGGTCATTTTCAGAGCAAGAGTTAATGCATCATGCAAACAGCTAAATAAAGGTTACAATCTGAGTGGAATTATTCAGAGCTCAGGGAGAAATCTGGCATTTGCAGTCTGTCACTGGGTTTGAGAAGTCTGGCTCTCTCCATGTCACTGTCACTCGGGAGACATCCTGCTTTCTGCGCGGCAGTAAGGGAGGGGACTGCGGCTCCGAGTGATCTTCCTGTAAAAACGGCAAAAGCAGGAGCGGTGGGAAGTGTCATGTGCGAAGAATGTGTGGAATGAGGGGTGAGTATGAGCCTGCCTTTGTCCAGTTTTCACAGAGCGACTCCATGGGTGTAAATAGCCCTCCTTCCTCCTCTCCCTTCCTCTCCAGGTCAGCTGAAGAGCCACTGTCAGGACGGCAAATGGTCCCTGATATCCCTGGAGCATCGCTGCATGGGGGGCTGTGGGGAGGCCTGTGCCTCTTGGGACCCACCAGTTAAATACTGCAAGTTTTGGGCCCTATCTGGCAAGGTCTCCTTGACCTTTTCCACCAACATCCCTGGGAATTGAATTTGTCACTTTGGGGCAAGATACACCCAAGCCAGGGATAGAGCCAGGATAAAAATGCACTCACTTGTCAACGCCCAGGCTTCTTTAGAGTTGGCAATCTCCACAGTGGTGCTGTGCAACGATTTTGGGGGTTTTTGCATTTTGTTTCCTTGTTTTGTTTCTATAAATCAAGCATTTGGCTGATTGCACAGGAAATCAACTGCTATGGGCATTCACTTCAATGGGCGAATTTTAAACGAGTCACCAGGGACTGGCTGCTGCTGAGTTCAAAGAGAAAGAGGCATGCAAAAACTCCAGCCAAGCCAAATGATGGTGGGAAATATCAGATACAAAGTGGAGAAAACTGAAGGCACAGCAGGGTGAAAGACAGATACAGTTGATTTTCCTTTCTATAATAGGCCAGATTGAGGTAAGATTAATATAGAAAATTTAAAAACAAAACAACCAACCAATCAGCCAACCAAAATCCAAACCAAAACCAGATAAAATCCCCATAATTTTGCAAAGGGGAGTTTGTTGAACATCAGGAAACATGCTCTGGTGTTGGTGTTCTATGAGTTAGGTGCAATAATCTGGGGAAATTTAATGTGATACTTGACAAAATATTGTGAAAAGTGTTGGAAAGAATAGTTTCATGCAGGGTAGAAGGTGAGCAAAAGCCATGCTCCTGCAATCATTCCTGGTTTTTTTCTTTTCCCAGTGATTTCAAGTGTTCCCATACTCAGATAATTCCAAGGGACAGATCGGCACCCCATTTCAGAGTCAAGGTAAAGAGTTTGTGTTCATAAAAATGTTAAAACAAAAAAAAGAAGGGGATGGGGGGAGGAATTTCAAGGGAAGGAAGAGCAGTCTAAACTTCGGTGTTGCTTTCCCCCAGCATACATGTGAGCAGCAGAGTCCCAGAAAGAAGACTAGAGAAAGATTGCCATCTTCTGGAAGGATAAATATCTGCCATTATTCAGAATACTAAATCTGCCATAAGCATATTTTTTAAACCATAGCATATTTCTGATCAATTTATTTCCAAACATGAATTCTTATTCATATTAAACCAATTCAGTTTAATTTCACCAATATATATGCCATGAACTCAGCTTTAGAAACTGTAAAGAATCTTGGGTTTTAATGATACTCTAACCAAGCTTAAAATTAAGGAGGCGTTAAGAGTTATCAGTAGAGATGGACTTTATTTATTCTTGAGCTCGTAAACCAGTTTTTTTTTCTTTTTTTTTTTTTAACTGAACATTTAGAAGTTAAATTTAAGGTGTCCAGATGTGGATAGACTGCAAAAAAGAAAGCAAAAAACCACTCTCCTTTTAAATGGCATCAGCTGTTGTTCTACCTACTCCAGGAAATTAAGTACATCTGTTTCAAACAGAACCTTTTTATTAATCAAAAACCTGCAGGCAGTCCATGGAGCACAGGGACATTCAGCATTGCTTTCAGTTAGTCCGTCTTAGAAACGCTTATCTACATTAGAGGAGTTTATGCAGCGACTGGATTAAAATAACCGCAGAGTTATTGCCCGTTCTGCTCAGGGCAGGGAGGGTCAGGAGCCCGGCATGGCACAGCCCATGTGCTGCCCGTGACCTCCTCCGTCTGCTGCCCATGCTGTGTGGGGCTGTCACAGGCTGTGCCATCGCCCAGAGCTGTCCCTGCGCTGCTCCAGCCTCCGCACTCCGTGTCGGACACAGGGCGTGACAATGGATGCGCCACTGGTGTCCTCAGTCTTGGCAGAGCAGCATGCAGGGAATCTGCCTCATTCCCTCCCAGTGGTGGTACGAGCTTCACCCATTTGGCATTGGGCAAAGCGGAAGGCAGGACGTGTCTTTCTTTGGGAGGTTCTCCTCCCTTGCAGTTTGATTCAGTGCAACTCTGCTCCATGGCTTCTAGTCCTTTCTCATGAGACGCAATTACATTCTTACTTTTCATGGGTTTGATACCACACAGTTATTTTGAGAGCCTTTAAACTTTCAGGACAAGAGCTCAGAGGGGACTTTGTGTCAATGTGAATCTCTGTATCTCCTTACTAAATTCCCAAATTCATCCAATGTGAACCAGCTGGGATTCCCAGTGACCTTCACATTTTGGTAAAAGCTGCCACTACAAGTGACACTGACAATCTATCTCATTCTCCTAAGCTTTGGCTATTGGCTTGACTAGCTGCTGTTTCAAACACCTCCTTTGTGGTAGTGATGCCATGGTGTCAGTCTGCCACTCAGCAGCTCTTCTGCTAAGGGGCTCCTTTTGGCATCAAAATTTCCAGTGCCCATGGGGGAGCACTGTATTGGTATCTCTTCAGGCACTGAAATCCTCAGTCCTCAGAGCAGATGCATAAACTTTCCCCATTTATTTTATTCTGCCCTTTCTGCAACTCTTGGGTGTGGCCAGGAAAATATCCTAGGATGCTTTTGGTCTTTGCCATTCCGCTGAGACAGGGCACAGTGCAAGGGGTGACCCGATGCCAAGGGTGCTGGCAGCTTCCCAGCTAAGGTCACTTCTCCCCTGTAGCATTGGCCAAAGCTGCCATCTTCCTCCACACAAGCCCCCACATAGCTACCACATGGGGACGGCTGGAATCTTTCAGTGTTTTAAAGAAACTTTCTACTCAGTTAATACAGGTCACTCTTCTGCACTTAATCCCAACCCGCCGCACCAATCGCTTCCCATATAATCTCCCAGAACAGCTGTGCTGTGATTGCATTGTGGATTACAAAATGACCATTTTCCACAAAACAGCTGCTGATCAGAAGGATAGCATTTAATAATCACTGGCGAGGAGAAGGAGGAGGGGACCAGACAAAGGAGGAAGGATTTTGCAGCAGTTGGGTTTCTTGGGGCATATAGAGATGAACAAAACAGCAGACAAAGCGTGAGTCCCACTTCTGTGCTGCTCATCCAAATTAACAGGACTACAAGGACTTGCTGCTAAGGTAAATTGAACTATCATTCCTTTTTGGGGCTATCTAGACATTATGGTTGGTTACTATCAGTGAGTGCTTGGTTTTTGTGAAGGGAAGCTTTTCTAACAATGTTTTCAGGAAGTAGTTCAGATTTGCTTCTCATTCCATATGTCTTCTGCATCCTTGATCCACTTCCTACTTCTGACTCATTTGTTTCTTGTACTTTTTATGTCTTTTCCTTAACACTTTTCCTGAAATTATACGGCCTTTCAACTACTGTCATAAATCAACTGGAGAGAATATTTTTCCCACTACTGAAGATTTAAATTAGAAAGATGATTTTTGTAAATATTGTGAGTGCAATTTCTTTGTTAAATAAAAGCATTAGCAACCCAAAACCTGATGACAGAAAATCTTATAATTAAGCATTGATGAAAAACTGAAAAACTTTGTGTGCTGAAGGTTTCAATTTTCAGGTGAAAAACTGTGGTTTTGAGAAGAGCAATTTTGTTTGCAATTTCCTTTTCAGTCATAAGCCAAATTTTCCACCAAAAAAACTTTTAGTGAGATGTTTGCCACTAATCTTAGCCAGGAACTCTTCCTAGGAGGCGTCTTCTCTGTGAAAATGGTAACATTCAACATGCCTTCAAATCATGAAAGCCATTAGTTTTGGCTTTCATGTTAGTTATAACTGAGAGGTTACCATCTCCAGGGTGCAGAAAGAAATGTCCTGCTGAAGAGACAAAGAAGCCAAAGTATGAAAGAACACAGGAAAATTTCAGGAGCCGAGTATTTTCTTGCTTTCAATGAGGGTTTTCAGGGTCAGACACTGCTTTCTCAGTGTGATGAGATGCTAATAAGGTCCTGCTTTTCAAGAGGAGCTTCTGCGCTGTCTTTGTTAACCAGGTTTCCAAGCTTGCTGGGTAGCAGAAAAAATTGGTTCTAATTGGTTTATGTGTGGGGCAGTCACAGACAATGCAAAGCTGGGTCTGTATTGTTTATTTATAGTGATGTCCACAGAATGGTCTCTCTCACACGTTCAGCGTTGGGTGAGTCAGCCAAAGTTAAGTGAAGAGGACCCGCAGCAGGCAGGGTCTGTACAAACTGAATCTATTCATGGGTAAATAGATTTTCAGAGTCATAAATAGGAAAGGGTGGGAGTAGCTGGATGAAGTTGTGCCAAACATAGGGAGTGCCACGTGGGAAGGGACATGCATTGATTACATGAAAGTTGATGTGTGGGTAGATGACATCTAATCAATCTATGGAGTGATATTTTGGGGTTCTCAGGAGTCAGTGCAGGGTTTTGCAGGAACCCTAAAGTCATCTTCCCTCTGAGCGAGAAAGTCTCACAAATTGCTTTCTGAATTACTTTAAATGATGATATGAAATCAGTAAGAATGTTTGCGGCAACATTCACCCTTATAGGGAAAAAACCTTTGGCACTTTGTGTGAAAGCAAAGACGCTGCCATCCCACCATCCTACCAAATTTCTGATGTGCAGATGAGAGCTCAGGTGGAAGGTGCTGCTCTGTGGCTTGTACTTAAGATACCAGGTCTGGATAGCTGGGTGTTCCCTCTGAGCTAGTCATTGCTTTGATGTGTGACCTTCAGCGATTTGGGAACATTTTCCTGCGTTTTCCCACTGAGAAATCACTATACTCTTTGCCTCCCCAGGCACAGTAATAAGCTGCTTGAAAAACTGTTTTGGGACACTTGGCAACAAGATTTCTCATTTAATTGGAGAGAGCATTCGTATTTCATGTAAAGGCAACACATGGTATTGAGGGAAGTTGGTTAACAGTTTCTCCCTGTCATCTCTGAGATGGATGAATGTGATGTTCCTTTCGTTTTGCTCATGTGCTCAGACACCTCAATGCACTCAGCCCTGCTATGTCACCTTCTCTTCCCCAGTATAGATATTCAGAATGCCTTGCTGGATATGGTTGAAGCTGACCAGGTCCACTGCCCTGGCTTTCAGGGAATGGTTTTTCCATGCTGAGTGAGCTGTTGGGGTGTTGTGAGGAGGGCAGAGTGCTCACAACCCCTGCCCACAGCTGCATGCTGGGAGAGGGTGGGATTCCTGAGGCTGCGTGGGACAAGTGGCTGGTGTGATGGTGTCTCCCATTTGTGTGTTGCAGATGGAGCTGCTGAAGGGACTGCCATTGCGCCGCACTTTCCTGGCTGTCATCCTCAACCTGCTGGCTCTCACCCTCTCCACCACAGCCTTGCTGGGCAGCTACTGGTGCACCGGGACCCAGAAAGTACCCAAGCCTTTGTGTGGGAAGAGCAAAGCCTCCCAGTGTGTGGGTGTGCCCATGCCGTCCGATGCAGACACGAGCAATGTTTCCTCTGAGGACACAGTGCACTACAGCTGGGAGACTGGGGATGACCGCTTTGCCTTCAGATACTTCCACACAGGGATGTGGCTTTCCTGTGAAGAGAGCATGGAAGGCCCAGGTAATGTTTTGCTCAGGCAGCCACAACTTATTGCCTTGTATTTACTCCACAGAAGTTTGAAGCTGAAAGATGGAAGGCTGACAACACGTGGGAGAAAAGTATTCTTCCTCTTCCTAGATGGTATCAGCTCTGTGTACTGGTGTGGTCAATATATTTCTGTCCTTCACTGGAATTTCTGTCCTTCACAGAGCAGGGAAGTGGAGAGTGGCTGTCTCTGGTGTGCCCTTTGGTCAAGAATAGGGCCTGTGAAGTGCAAGTGATGGTGGTGGTGGCAGTGACTTTATGATAGCACTGTCCATCCTGATGGGAATTTCCATGAGCCTCCTTTCCCTTTCCCTGTATCTCCATTCCTGTTCACAGCTTACTTCATGCTCTTCAGGGCAAATCTGTGATGTCCTCTCAGAAATCTAAGTACAGTGATTTTATGCAGATGATAATTTTCAGCTATCACTGTAAGGACTACAATAGTTGGTGTTCTTAAATCATCAAACCGAGTAGTTTTGTGTTATTAAACAGAGACTGGGATTTTCCTAAAAAAACCCCAAATAAATAAAACAGAGAAAGGGAATTTCTACCTTATAGATACAGAAAAAACCTGGAGGATCTGAACACAAAGGAACTAAAGCTAGGAGGTAAATTGACCTGAGGATTAGAGCTGCAATATTGTAATTATTTTTAGTTTTTGTGATATTGTGACAGGTTTCATTAGTGATTTTTGACCACGTGGGACTGGCACTGTAAATCCTGAAGTGCCAGGGACTGACTGTGGAACCTGTACTAGAACCCTTTGGTGCTTCCCTTCACCCTTGACGTGTTCCTGCCCAGACCTGCTCAAGTCATTCTGCTGAAACCTGTGCCACACCAGCACAGGTGGGTGCTCTGCAGTGCTCAGATGCCCTTTACTGCCTGGCACGCACCTCAAAGATCAGAACTAATCCAGAAGGTGGCCAGCACAGAGATTTGTATCTAAAAATAGAGTGATGGAAGTCACTTTCATCAGGGCCATTCCCCTGAGCCCACCACCCTGCCTTCTGCTCTGCCCAAGTACAAATGCCTCACCTTCTTTAACCAAACCATCCTTCCAGTACAGTATTTTTCATCTCTGTTTCTGTCAGTTTGAAAATAAATAACTGGTGAAGAAAAGCAGACAGAAGGAGGGGTTGGAGCAGAAGGGAATGTGCTTGAAAATCTCATGGCCTCACAAGTGGGCTGCTTTTTGTTATGAGCATTTCCAGAAGGGCTGTGGAAGGAGATGTGTTTATTTATGACTGGTTTGGGTTGGGTTGTGTTTCCATGATGCTTGTGGGAGTGAAACTACATCCCTCGACTGATTTCTCTGAACAACTTTTCTGTTCACTGGGCAGTCCTGGAATAACCCCAGTGCCTGAAGGAACAGAGAAAGTATGTAACATCTGGATCACAGCAGAACTCGGGAGAGAGCACAGGATAGAAGCACAGTCAGTCTCAGTCTCCTGCTCCCTGTAAATCTCCCTCCCACTACTGTGCATCTTTGAAGCAACTTCATAGACAATAAAAACAACAAAGAAGGGACTACTCTGAACAAAAGGAGTTTGAGTTGAGCTGGAGAAAGGATTTCATTTTCAGGCTAATCGCAGGATCAGTTTAGATGAGCCATTACTGAATATCCTCATTAAAGTTCTAGGTGAAGGAGCAAATTGCAAGTTAATGAGAACTGCAGATGGCACTAAACTGGGTAGCATCCTGAGAGCTGTGGATGACAGAAGTAGCACAGGAGATTTGGAAAGATTAGAACTGGGGATAGAAATTAAGAAAATTAGATTCTTACATGAAGCGGAAAAGTCAGGGAGAAAATACTGTGCCAAGTGGAGGACAGGACCCTCAAATGCAGCAATGCAATATGCAGGGACAGAGGCTTACAGACAGTAATGATGGACCCTCAGCTGAGACACTAGTTTGCCAAAGCAAACATTAACACAATTTGTTGAAATAGCATGTCTAAAATGTGAGGACCAAGGACCATATTTCTGTATGAGTCTCTGCCACAGAAGGGGGACTTGCATCTCTGTCACCAAGTATTTCACTTGGGAAGTTCTGTTTTTGCTTTCTTCTTTGAGAAGCAGTGCTAGAAATGCTCTTCTGAGATTAGGCTGTGTGGGAATTCAGCAGAAGTGATGGATCTGCAGTCTCTTACAAGCTACACCTTTAATAAACCTGATCATCAATAATGTTGTGAATGAGTAGCAACAGATTTTTATATTCAACATAGGCTAGAAAGATTTACAAATTGCTGAAGCTTTTTTTTTTCTGAAAAGGTAATTTCTAGTTTTGCAGGAAAATGCTGCCTTCCCATCCTTTGCCTCAGGGAAGGTCTGGAAAGATAGAAAAAGACCGGAGGTGAGAAGGTCTGATGGGTAGATTCAGGGATGAATGGATGTATGCACTGAAAAGAGAGTGAGATGAAGAGATTTTCTTTTCCTCTGTGTTCCCTGCATTGTTTTATAAACTCAAAACTTTGGTTTTGTGTTTCAGAAGAGAAATGCCGCAGCTTTATTGAGCTTTCACCACCAGCAGAGAGAGGTAAGAGCAAATCCCTCTATTTTACTGTAGCTGTACAGTATGCCTCCTAGGGACAGGGAGCCTGCAGTATTTTGCCTGTATGACGACAGCAGGGTGGGTCCCCAAAGAGCCAGGTAAGAAATCCTGCCCTTGTGGTTGGTAAAAGATCAAAGATTTCCTCCCAGATGTTTGCATAAACCACTGCCATTTGTGAAGTCAGCACTGGAAACCTCAGATTCCCTCCAGTATGAGGTGGGATTTCTCTCATGTAGTGAGTTGCCAGGTCTGGAGTTGTCATCTTGCTGTAGTAAAGGGGAAGAGGATGGATGCAGCCTCAGGGCAGCCCCTCCCACACAGGCTACATGTTAACTCAGTGCTTCAGTTTTGGGTCCTAGTACCATTAATCTGGAAGCTGAATCACCCCTTACTTTGTGGTAAATGAATAGGACATCTGAAAATTATGCTTTCAAGGTGAAGTCCCTGCCTCATTAAATACAAAACTACATTTGGGTAGAAGAGATCACCCCTCCTGTCATTCTCACATGTTTCAAATCACCCTGTGGATAGCTTCAGTACAGTTTGATGTAAGTGTACATATGCTACGGAGGTTCTACTTAATGAAGGCTTTTCAGTTGGTGTGGGCTTGCTAACTATTCCCTGAGATGGAGGCTGGAGACAAGTCATTTCAGAAGATGTTCATATATGAAAGGAAAGGCCTGGGGTGCTGTCACAGCACTCAACCCCTGAAAACAAGGGTGTAATAAATGCTGGGGATTTGCAAGCACCATTTTCACTCTTTCCTGCACAAAGTATAATAATCTCAACATGACCAGTGCAGGTGCCATTGTATGGCCGGGCTAGCACTGCACAAGGGGGTGTGACTGCTGACTGTGGGATGGGCTGGCTGAGCTGGGTGTGTGCAGAGCAGCTCCACAGTACACAGGCAACATTACAAGACCAAATTACACATCATCATTGGGAAGCTTGGACTCACGAGGAAAATGATGCAGAGGTCTCTGTGTATGTGTGGTGCCTGCAACCTCCAGAATACTTTTGACAGTCTGACCTTTAATGAAATATTCTCCTTGATGGTGCTGCAGCAAGCAAGCCAGCTCCTTTAAACAGGGAATGCAGCTCATCTATTTCTGCTAAAGAGCTGGTTGACTCTATGGCACTAATGATGTTGAGTATTCAAGTCAGTGCCACATTAATGAGGGTTTTCTTCACACTCCTTTTTCCCAGCTGAATATCTCCTCTACAGCCATTAATAGTTGCTAACAGTAGTGTTCACGGTGCTGCTTCATTTGTCAGATTAATGTTTCTTCCTCAGTGGATCCTGTGCTTTTCCACAGCCCAGCATTACAGAGTGCCTTTCTTCATCCTCCTTCAGTTCTTGCTGCACAGCTGTAGAACTCAGCTCAGCTGTGGACTCTGGTATCACTTAAATCCCACTCAAAATCCCAGTCTGGAAGTACCTGCACTCTGTTCAAGGAGCAGGGTGGGTGGTCAGTATTACTGCCCTGGCTGGATATCAACCCCAAGGAACATACTTTCATTTTAATTGAGGTTTCAGTGAGAAATACAGGGGTGCAAGAGGCTTCCTGAATTCCAGAGGCCATGTCCCAGACAGTCATGGATGCACCATGACTGCACCATAGTTCTTAAATAGTTGAATCCCAGGTTAAAAGTTGTTTGTTTTTGTTGTGATTAGAGTTTGGATGTGTTCATGGCCAATCTATGACCATTATATTTTATGCTAACAGTCAACAGTTTCCCTGTCTTTTTCCCTTTGCTTTCCTCCTTGCTGTTTATGAATAGTGCTGGCTTGTTCACAGAGGCCATTTTAGATCTCCTCAGCTCTGCCATGCTAGAGGAGCCATCCTCTGTGACATGCACTCTGTCCCCTCCAACACCCATTGATCACTTGCTCACAGGCTGGGGAGATTGCTTTTGGGTGTTTGCTGTTTTCCTTTGTCCCCTTCTATCCAAAGGACATCCTTTCAGGATTGGGTTGAGAGGGGAGTACTCTTCCTTGAACATGGTTGCATGCTGTATTCCTGGCAGGAATCCTGTGGCTGTCACTGGGATCAGAGATGCTGTACATCAGCTTGCTGCTCATCAGCTTCATCCTCCTGATGGTGGAAATTCTGCACACTGGCAATCCTGTGTGTGGGATGAAGCTCAATGCCTTTGCTGCTGTCTCCTCAGTGCTGTCAGGTAAGTGTATTACTGTAGTCTTGGAATCTCAGCACTGGAGAGCCTGCTTTTCCACTCGAGGCTGAAGTATGCTGCTCTGGCTCCTACTGTAACTTCTTTGCTTTGTCCTTTGTGTCCAGGTCTCCTTGGGATGGTGGCACACATGATGTACACTCAAGTCTTCCAGGCAACAGTTAATCTGGGACCGGAGGACTGGAGGCCGCACACATGGGACTATGGCTGGGCATTCTAGTACGTGAGCTCTGAGGCCATCTTCACCCCCAGCCTTTAGAGCTTCAGCCATGCCACCCACTTCCTCCTCCTTTCCTGACCTTCTGTGTGTCCAAGGACACGTGTACCAAGGTCCTCCTACCATTAATCTGCGGTCTTTGCCTCACCCTGCTTTAATAAATGGTGGCTGAGCTACTTAAATGAATGGTTACCAAAGGAGTGGGAAAACAATGGGGTCACACCTGAACTGAATTGCCTTCAGCCTTGCTGACTCATTAGGCTTGCCCCTCTGCTTGTTTGCCCTGTTTGGTCTCAACTCTTCCCTGTGTGCAGAGGCCAGTGTCACACTTGTAATGATGCTCTCAAACACACCTTGTTTTTCTGCAGCTTTAACAAGTTGCATGGCTCAGCATCTTCACTAACCAGTGTTGGGCCAAAGGGCCTGTTCGTGCAACACCAACACCAAGCCTAGTGATGTGGGCAGAGCTCAGCCCCCAACCAGCAGCCACATCATCTCTAGTGCTGGTCCAGCCTATAATGGCAGCTGCACTGGAGGCCAAGGCCATCTTAAGAAGGTACTACGTGCAGGAAGGAGGGAAAGCAGGCAGTACACCACAGGGTCACTTGTGAGCCAGGAAGAGGAGCTGTGAAAAGCAGGTGGATCAGTGTGCCTTTCTCTAAAGGAAAAAGCAGCCAAGCACAGTGGACATGACATACCTGACCTGAGAAACAGTTGGGTGAGCCTTGCAGGTGCCCATGGAAAGTGCAGGTTCAATTTCAATGCTGTATCGATGATGACCACATTGATTCTCAAACACTCCAGTGCCCTGTGCCACCCGTGGACATGAATGCCAGGATGGCAATTTGGTTACACTCAGGTAGACAAGCCTCATGCACAGTAAGACAGAGAGTCCAGCAATACAGAACTTGCTTCCAAGCTGTGCTCCCTTGCTCTGACCAGTTACAGATGTTCCTGCTGCCCTTTTCCCTGTGTCACTCCTGTCCCTGTCATGGGGATGACCAATATTTATCCCACTGATTTAAGAAGAATCTTGTGGTGGGATAACTGAAGAACTGTAATGCTATGAGCCTTAGTCACTCTAGCTCATGTCT
Organism: Zonotrichia leucophrys gambelii; assembly: GCF_028769735.1. Lineage (NCBI taxonomy): Eukaryota > Metazoa > Chordata > Aves > Passeriformes > Passerellidae > Zonotrichia > Zonotrichia leucophrys. Next base: position 36,264,871 of record NC_088170.1, on the reverse strand, counting down.
GTTCCCAGTAGATTCTGCCTGGCAAACTAGGGAGAACTGGGGTGTCATGGTGTTCCTTTCCCTACATGGCTTTTCACAGCATGTGCTTCTTCTGTGTGTCTCTGGCAGCATGGCCTGGGCCTCCTTCACCTGCTGCATGGCCTCTGCTGTCACCACTCTCAATACCTACACCAAGACGATACTGGAGTTCAAAAGGAACCACATCAAGGGATACGATGGGACCCTCAAGGATCACCCTCAGCACCACCAGTGCTTCATACAGCAAATAAGCAGCTACTATGAGCCCAAAGGCAAGGTCTTCCATTCAGTCTCTGAGGGAGTCGACTTCTACACTGATCTGCAGCAGAAAATACTGCAGAGGGAACCAGAGCTGGACCTGGATGAAGTCTTGGGCCAGACAATTGGGGAGGATCGCTGTTAGGGATGAGTGTACAGGGACTGAGCAGTGGGGTTTGGGAGGAACAAGAGCTCTGAACCAAGCATTGGCACCACTGTTAGCAGGTTTTGGGGAGCTCTTCCAGGCTCTACAGGGAGTGAGGAGGCAGGCACTGGGTCAGGGCAACTAGAGTAGAAGTTTGGGGGTCCTCCCTGGTCATATACAATGTGATGGGTGCCCTCTTCTGACAAGGGTGAAACTGGAAGGACATGCTGGTGCCAGCTGTCTCCAAGCACTTTCAGAGTTGAGTCAGATGTCCTGATTCCAGTATTGCACTGGGGAACAGACAGTCAGCACCATCCAGATGGCAAACTGCACTGCTGGGTGGTGTCACACTGACCTTCCATCAGCACCTCCAGTTCAGTGCTATGGTGAAGGCCATCAGTGTTCATATTGATCAGCTGTCACCCTCTCTGAACACCCTGCTTATTCTTAATTTCCAGGCCCAAACTCTTATCCCTGCCCCCAGATTAAAAGTCCTGCTGCAGTAGGAATAGGGGATAGCTTTCAGACATCTCCTCCTCCTTCCTATCTGTAATGACTCCCACATGTTCCCTTCTTGCTTTTTGCCCAGAAATCTCCTATTCTGAGGTACTTTGCTGTCTGCCTCTTTTTACTGTTTCTTTGTAACCATTAAGAATTTGGCAGGACTTTTGCTTTTTATGTTACTTCTATTCATCTGTTCCTTTCTGTCCATTGTAAAAATATTGCAAACAACCCCTGAATCAAAACCCCAAGCAAGCTCATCTCTCAAAGGTGAAACACTGGTTCACATGACACATGACGCTGTACACAATATTTATTTTGTTTCACTGCAGTTCAAATACATTTTTCCAACAATATACAGACAGACTCTTTATTCACAGTGGGGGTGGGGGTGGGGATGTGGGCAGGGTGAATTCACATTAAGGAGGAGCTAACATCACTGCTCTTGAATGTCAGTTCTCTCAGGAAGAATCTCAGAAGTAACTACTTAGGTAACAGCCGATTCACCTTTCCCAGCAAGGTGGTGGCTGGACAGGAGGGAAGGAACACTCCTGTTTAATCCCTCATACGTTACTGGTCCTCACACCTTCAGTCCTATTCTGCAGCTCTATTAACTGACACTAGCTCTGTTATAAACACTAAACCTTGTCTGGAGGAAAATGCCAGGCCTAGAGCCATTGCTACAGTTGTGCTAATATATACAAAGCTATTTACACAAAAATACCATTAAACATATACAAACTGTTCACAGCTCTGACACTAGGAGATCAGGGCCCAAAGACCAGCCTTGGGGCTTGCAGCTAAACCTGAAGGGCTATCCTGGAAGCTTTATATAGAAATGTGGGATGATGGAAAGGGTGATACAGCAAAGAGAGGTGTCAAGAGCCCAGCAGAGCAAATCCATGGCTAATGTGCCCATCTGAAAGGAGAGTCAAAGTCTGCTATCACCTCATAACTCATGGGGAAATGTGGGGAGGCTGGAAGGGCATGTGCTAGACAGAAAAGTCCTTTGCAATCCTCATCTCAGCCTGGCTCTGTTTAATGTCAAAGGCCAGGCTTAGAATGGCATTACTAGGAAAGGAGTTCCTGGATTGTTGCCCTAAAATACTGGTGGGGAACTACCGGGGCACCAAATTGTTTCACTTTTATATGGTCTTTTCTACTACAAGAAAATTCATACAGATGCTGCTCAAATGCAGCAGAGAATAATGGCACACTCTGGGACAGAGTGGGACACACCTAACACACTGTGAACAAATGTGTGCCAGGGATAGCTTGCTCCTCCTGGAGCTGCACACAGGGCTGGGCTGGCAAGGGAATGGCAATACTGAGCTCAGAATAGGGTTAAAATGCACAGAAAAGCTTTCTAGTTCTGTCTCTGAACCTCTAAACCCTGGAGCAGCTGCGTAAGAATCAGCTTTTCTGTGACAAGACTGAGTGACCTTTACAGTGACATTTGGGATCTGCTGGACCTCCTATCCCAAGGGGGCTGTCATACATTGGCAAAGGGAGATTCTGCCCGTTGGACTGCAGTGTGATGTTACAGTGACAATGTGGTTCATACAAACCTTAAGGATGGAGAGAAATAAACTGTGAACCTTTTGCTTCTACATCACCCACATATGCGTGAACTTGGTGTCCTGAACTTGGAACTGGGAAAGAAACACACAAGTGCAAGGGGCTGGCAGATGCTGTGGAGACCATCTTTCTCTACATCAGGTAATTCAGCCAGAGAACTAGCTTGTTTGTGAGTCTGGCAACAGCATGGACAAGAGAGCTGAGAGCACAGGAGAAGTCGTAGATAAGACTAAACCTGCAGAAGCCAGAGGCTTCTCTCCAAAAATAAAAAGATTAAGGGTGTCCTTCAGCCACACCACTTGCATTGACTCATCATGGCTCACTCTAGGCACAGAGCTTGTTAGACTGCTTGGGAACACTGTCTGGACATAAAAAGGTGTGTCCTAAATCTCATTCATAAATTAAACATACAAAAAATATACATACGTTGTATAAATTAACACATATATATATAAAGCCTGATTTTATATATATATGTATATAACCTCTAAATTCACATTTTTGTGTTACCTGGAAGGAAGCATGCAAGAACAGCACATGGAGAGGGAGTTGCTGAGTAAGGTTTCTCTGGTACAGAACAGGTCTGCCTAGGACAAACCTGCCTTCAGCAGCATTCCCCAGACAGCTGAAGAAAGGGGAAGTGCTTTTAGACCCCATTCCCTCTACACAGCCATTTTCCTGAAGACACACAGAGCAGCTTCCTATATTCCCAGTACAGGCCACAGGTCCAACCAACATCTGAGGAACCACCAGGCTAGAGCTGAAGAAGGAAATGCAAACAAACATTAAAGCCAAAATTGATTATCATCCAGTCTGGAGAAGTAAAGTCAGCAACAGAACCTGGGCACCACTATATGGAGGACCCTTGCTTGCCCATGTCAAAACAAGTGATCTCAGTCCCACCTCTCTGATCCCTCTGCAAGTCTCTCAGTCTCTTATGATCATCATCCCTGCTTCTGTCGAAGATCCTGTGCTGTGCTCAACTGCCTAAGTACATCTTTGCTTCACAATCTGTCCATCTTATGCCCAAAGGGGCAGCAAGTCATCTTGCAAACAGTCATTTTGCATCCCACCAGTCTCCTTCCAACCCAAAGAGCACCTTAACTGTGTCTGTAGGGAAGAGATCAGATGTTTTCAAAGGCCTGGATTTCATAAGGGATTCCTGCACAATCTCACCTTCTGAGGAAAGTCAGCAAATTTCATCCGGGCCAGAAATCGCCTCACTTCTCCACGGCTGATTTTTGGAGCCCTGCTGTCCTTTAACCACACCATTCGGCCCTGGCTCATCATGGCCCACTTCAGGCCCAGCTTGCTGACCGACAGAAATCCTGGCTGCTTCTCAGAGGTTGCAGTTGTTGTCACAGTGATGTGAAATGCATCCTTTTGGAGGTCATTAATTCCAACTGGTCCATCAGAAAAGGGCAAGAAAACAGTGGTGAGGAGGAAATTATTATGGTTCTTCCAAAAGAAATGTTATAACCCTTACTCAGTCAAAATATCCACGAGACTGATAGCATATTCAGTCTGACTTCACAATTCCATGCACCTTAGTTGATAAGGGAATATTATTTTAATATTTTTCCATGGATAGAAACTGAAATATAGATCAGAAATGGAAGGGTTTGGTTCCAGGTTATGTTTTTGGGCTTGACACAGGATATAAGCATGTTTCAAGAACACAGTTCACTCTCAGATCTCCTTCCCGCACCTGTTAGTAGCTATTTTTTACCTCTATAAAACTGGAAATTTGTAAAGCACTGGCAAGTCAGGTGACTCCAGTCACTGCAGAATGATCTGTACAGACCTCAGAAATCCTAGTTTCTAAAAAAAATCCTGTAACAACAGTATTCTATTTGTTCTTGCCTGAACTGTGTTTTTGATTCAAGTCCAATTAGATGTTATTGCTACGCAGCAGTTTTTCTATGCTTCCTGGCCTACTTCTCTTAGTTCTGGATGAACTATCTTTTATCCCACACTCCCATGCACAAGAGGCTGGTTATTTGCTGAATGGCTTTAGAAAGAGCAAGAAAGTTGAACAGGGACTGTACAATCTCATATAGATGTTAAATCCAGATCTACTTTTCCCTGAAAACACACTTATATATTTTGATTCCCCCTTACAAGAATAAAGAGGAAGTAGAACAGCTCCTATCCCAAAGAGCAGGAGATGGCCAACAAAAGCAGAAGTGGATCTGAGGTGACAGAGAAAAGTCACAGAGGGATTTTTTATGCATGGCATGAAATTCAAAATAGCTCCATGGAAAGCAACAAAATTTCTCTGGTGTAGAACATGCATTAAACCTGCCATTGCTTAAACATGTAAGAAACTTTGTGGGTCTTGTATTTTCAAAGTAGGGGGTGGACAGGATGCTCCTTCAGAAGGAAGATGAATCTTATTTCCCATTGCCATGCTATATGTGGTGGACCTTTGGTCTCCCTTTAAAGGCACAACTGCAGCCCACTGTTTCTCACAGCTACTTCCATCTCTCTATTTCTAGTCCAGGTAGTTTCTCCTCCATTTGTACTCACCTGCTGAAGCAATGACTTTGTCTGTTGCATTGGTGAGGTCCAGAAGGACTGTGGGAAAAACAGGATGGAGGAGATAGAGGTGGTGCAGCCCTGGGCGCTCAGGTCTGGGACCAGGCTGCTGTTGGAATGAAATACACAAAAACATAACAACTGTTAGCAAAGGGGAGTCTAGTTTTGTCAAAAAAATAAAGTTTTCTGACACTGTGTTGTTTTTACATGGATCAAAGAATTAAAACCTGTGGTTTTACAAAGATTAAATCCTGAAACCATTTTTTCCCCAAAACAGAATTTGCTCTACAATTTCTCTTTGATAAGGCTGAAATCTAGCTCTGTCATATGCAGCTTGATGGGCAAAGCTACAGTCTGGAAGTTTGAGTCTCAAAACCAAACTGTGTGCCTGCATGGACAGAAGGAGCACCCTGAGCTGGGAACAAATCTGCAGTACAACTCCTCAGTGCTACATGAAAAAATGAAATTCACAAATTTTGGGGTTTGTGGATGCAAAATTTCTGTCAACAAAGCTTTACAATGAAGAATTTGCACACGAAAATTCCTGTGTTCAGGCTCAGAGAAGTCAGAAGGTTAAAGTAAGAGATGTTCATGACAGCCTTCTCATATATTAGGTTCAAGTTCAATGACAATAGGAATAAGAGACAGACACTGCATGTGCTCCACAGAGAAACCTCAAAGTGAAGAAAAGATGCATGCTTACCAAACTTCGTAACACAGGCTTGGTTTCATCAGCCCAGAAGAGAAAAACAGACTTCTTGTCCAGAGTCATGACTGAGAGCGCATCGAGTTGTTGCCTCTGCCATGGAAGTTCCTGGTTCCAAACAGGGAGGCCAGATTTGCCATCTATCACCACCACCTCAAGGCAGGGAGAGACTGAGTATTAATGGATGCCAAGGCATGGGTATGCAGAGCCCCCTTCAGAGGCATGGCCTGTGCTGTTCCCTTTCATGTCTGTGGCCACACCCTAAGGAGTGCCAGCCAAAGAGAGGGGAAAAGCAAGGACCAGAGAAAGTTTGTTGCTTTTTACCCAGCCTACCCCACTCCTGTGCTGCCACTGCCCTCCCTGCCTTCACCTGTTTTACCTTTTTGTTCCCATCTCCAGTCTGTGCTTGCAGCATGAAGTCCAGAGTTTGGTCAGCACCAAAGTAACCTGGTACAGGCTGGCTGTAAATTTGGAAAAAGAAACACTCAGCCCCATGGTAAAAAAAAAGTAATTTCAGATGGAGGCAGAATAGCTGCCTTCATCCTCCATTCTGCCTCTTAAAATGACAGGATTTGTCATGCTAAATAAGGTCTTTCATTCACTCAGAACTATTGTGACTGTCAGGACTCATTTGTTGGTGGATCAGCAAAGTGCAAAATGGTAAAGTGGCCCACGGTGCTTTTCAGCCATTCTTCAGAGTTGTCTGTGTGGGGGGCATTGCTTGATGGACTGTGTAGACATCTGTTTATCCCCCTGTACACTATCATCCTGTCCTTTGCATGATAACCTGTACTGTTGTTGCTATAATTATATAAAATTACCCAGCCCTTCCAAAATGCATTGGCACATTTGGCCTCCTGCAGAAACTGCATTTCCCAGGCTGCCTTAGCTGTGTGAGATGGATCTTAACAAACTCAACATTAATGTCAGCCCATGATTCCTTGTATTGTATTTTTACTGCTGGCAGGTTTACAAGCCTTTTGATGACTTTAAGCAGGTTAAATGAAGTCCCTTCTCATCCTCTCACTTGTGGGTGACATAACACAATAATATCTCTCATTATAACTGTTCTTTAACCATATTTCTTGCTTTTGGCTTTCTAAGCCTTGCCTCTGTCTTCCTTCAATTCACTACAGCTAGGTGCACAATTCTAAACAAGCACAATTGAGTCCACAAAGTTCACAGAACCAGAGATTTTATGGCAAGGCAGGATCAGAGTATATCCTCCCTCCTCTTATTTATGACAGATTTCTGTATTTCACCCAATTAACCAGGTATCAGTAGGCTGGCTTTGCCTCATCTTTGACGAGATGAATTCATCACTTCTCATAACAGTTAGTTCTAATGATTAATTTCACCCAAAGAAACATTCCTGCATCTTCATTCTCCTGAACATAAATGGCTTTTGCTCCAAGGCACTTGTTCTTGCTATGCCTGTTAGCTTCTATTTCTTACACACGCTTATGAACTCACCTCTCAGGCTTCTCTTTGATCATATAAACTCAATAATTAAAATTTTCCATGCCAAAGCATTTTTTCCAGACCTTTTCCCAATTTTTTTCCGTCTTCCCCTTTAAAACATGCATGACAGAATGGTTCCTGAACAGTAATGCCACAGCACCACAGTGGCTTGACTTTATACTTACGACATCAAACAATGCCATTTGCTTTACAGATACCTCTGGCAACCAGGTGTTGCCTTCAAGGCAGCCTCACAAGACACTCCTATAGCTCAAAAGCTCTCCAGTAGCAAAAGGAAGGAGCAGACAATTCTATCCTATGACCACAAACTCAAAACATCTCCTAAGGTGCCTCTGCCCTTATGGGTCACAGCTGGTGGCAGATCCCACAAACAGAATGCACACAAATGTAAGTACATCGGATGCTACCAATCAAGCGAAAAATCCCCTGGGCACTTGCTCAAATGAACCAGAAGGTTAGTAATTATTCTGCCCAACAGTAATCCCCCCAGCAACCTGCTATTAATCCTCTCTCATCTGAAACATCCATTTACAACACAATTTGCAACTGCTTACTCAATTTCATGGTCTTTGAACTTCGCCCTTGTTTTATGACTACTGATTCTCCTTTATGGTTTTCCAGGGATCTTGTCAAAAGTTATCTGGAAATGCAGCACATCTGCAGTAGCCATGTTGGTTTTCTCAGAAATTATTCCCACAGGCGTGCACTCAGTCTGCCTGGATGAAGTGATGTGCTTGGGGCAGGTTTACCCAGGAAAAGGAGTGCTCACAGTTGGATTTGTAAGCTTTGTTTAACAAGGAATTCATTCTGTTTGACTCTGTGGTAACATCCCTGACCTGAATTTGATGCTTAAGTAGAACTTAAGTTCTAAAAAAATCCAAACAAACCTCTTAATTAAATGCTTGCCCACAATACATTCAGTGTAGTAAATTTTGTCTTTCTTAACTCCGAGAAAACAGGTAGTCCAGGACTTTAGCACAGTAGCCTAGAACAAGAACTGCTTTCATTATTTTTCAATAATTATCTGCCAGCTCCTGTACATGTATTGTACTCTGTCCCTTGGGAGGTCAGGGAATGGGAAAATGCAGCAGCCTTGAATACTAGCTGCCCAGAGATGTTGTGAAGTCTCTGTCCTCAGTGATAATGTAAAACCTGACAGCACACAGCCCTGAGTAATTTGCGCCTTGTCTGGAGTCTGCTTGAGCAGGTAGGTGGGATTAGGAAACCTCCAGAGGTGCACTCCAACCTCAACCATACTAGTAAAGAATGGTTTTTAACCCTTCTTGATTTGTGCATTCCAATTTAATGCTGCATCCATTTAGAAATTTCTTGTGTATAACTGATTCTACAGCACCTATGAAGTGGCTCTGCTTAGTCACTTTACACACATTTGCCCTTTAAACTCGATGCCAGACACATTCAGAAGTCTGCAGATTCTGAGTCCAAAACACTTCTAGTCCATTTCCTTTCCCCATGGCATGATCAACCAGCCATAACTCATTCCTAAAGTTGTGGCTTATGTCACCCATCAGTCCTCAAGAATGTGGACATTATCTGAATATCAAAGATAGCTGAACACCCTTTTTTCTTTTCCTTAATGAAGTTCCAGTGCCTTCTTCCCATTTATGCTCTTGACAGTTGGGTAAGACAGAGCTGAGAGATGCTCTCTTTATTCTCAATACTAGAACAAGCAATTGTTTCCCATGTAATTTCCCTCAATTGTGCCCAACTGCCCTTTGCAAATATTTCATACTGGGAGCACTGAAATTGCTGGTTATTACCAACCCACAAGATCTGGAAAATTACTTAATTTCCATGTGCGAAATTAGAGGATGAGCAGTATTATTTTAAGGTTTACATTTAGTATAGATGCTGACTGCCATCAAAATGCTCATTTTCAACTTTCAAGGAACATTAAGATCTCTGGGCCATACTCATTCACCTGTTTTAAATTTTTAACATTACTAATGGAACTGATCCCCTCCACTGAAGCCCTGGACAGCAAGTGGGCTGAATCACACATCAGTAATCCACTAAATTCCAATGCCACATTATTCCCCTTACTTCAGTGTTGGGTACCTGAATCAAGTCCCTTATTTGTGATCATTCACAAGCATACAGCTCAAGTTCCCAGTCTTCTGTTCCTTGCTCCTCCTGACCTCCTCACTTGGCTCAACAACACACACCTCCAGTACTTAGATTCCTCTTCAGACTTGGAGAATTACTGTCAATTGCTTTCTAAGGAACACACGTGCTTAGAACTGAAAGTTGGGAAATGGTACAGGAAGAAATAGGACAGAGAAATGTTCCCAGCAAGTAACCTGCTGATATTCTGCAGCTCCAGGGTCCAGCGGCGCTCCAGGTCCTGTCCCCTCAGCAGGATCAAGCTCTCTTTGGTTGTGATGAGCAGGTTGCTGCAGTTTGTGTCAGGTGTCTTCACTGTCTGCAGAAAGTCAACACCCCCACTGGCACAAATGGAAAACAGAGGAGATCAAGGCTTGTATCTGCACATCTCAGCACTAGCTGCCTGTCCTGTGGCAATTCCTATGAAAGATGAGAACTATACTTGGAGAAGTCTATCTTTTCCCCAGTCATGTGGGCTCCTCAGTTAAGTGAACTAAATTCAAACGTGGGGTCTTCTGAATATCATGAGTTACTATAAAAAGCATGAAGTTTGTGAATTCACATTTGCCCCCTCCCTTTATTCCTATCAAGACCGGCCCCACAGTCGGGCAGTAAAGAAGAATGAGCTGAGAAATCCAGGCCCACACACACTGAGCTTCCCAAAGAGACTCCACTAGCTGGGAATGCCTCTTTTTCCCTTCAGCAATGCATATGGGGCTGAAGAAAGGAACAAGGAGCAGGAGAAGCTAAGGACTCCCTTTTACAATACTCTGCACTTCTTTGGCTAGGACAACCAGAGGACAGGGAGGAAATGACAGGTTCCCCACAGTATTCCCCAGTTATCAACTGGACAATGAAGACAAGGGCAGTATTGAAGTAGAAGCAAACCCCTCTAGGAACACTAATAAGTGCCTACCCTTCCCTTCCTCTCCCAGAAGGAGCAAGATGACAAGTCCATCTTGTACCTGTAAATGTCAATGAGCTCTGACAGGTTGACAGATCTGCGCTTTTCCCACTCTGGCTCCTCCTGCTGCAGCATTGCAGGAAAGTTGTCCCGGTTTCTGGCTTGGGTAAAGATATCCCTCAGGGCAACAGCCTGAACATTACCTGCCAGGAAGAGTAAAGATGAGGATCCTGACTGCAAAAGAGAACCCAGTAGAACAGAGGGTAATTGGGACCACTGCAGTTGTGGTAGAAGGCAATGAAATGCCCAGAGCTGGAACTTCCCTGGCATGATGTGACTTTGGGAAACTCCAGAGTATTTGAGACTAGCAGGTATTGGTGCTCCTGTACTTTTCCACACCATGGCAGTGTGACTTGTGCTTTTGCCCTCTTACATTTTATAGCAGAAGGCATGGCACAAGTATCCCAGGGACATTCTGGACCATTTTAGGTAAAACAGATGTTTTCTCAGGAAGGTGAAGTACTGCAGAGGCAAGGTGCACCTTACCAAAACCAAACAGGATGTAGATGGCTCCCCGGCTGGTGATGTGGACTTGAGGGCCAATCACTTTCCCTTCTCCATTGGTGCTGTATCTCACAGGCCCACCCAAAGCAGTTCCAGTCTTTCCTGATACCAAGATGAAAACCACATCAGGCTGCAAGGAGAGAGAGGCAAAGATTTTTATCAGTGCTTTCAAGCACCTCTGCACTCAGAATCTTCTCCCAACCCCATAGCATGAAGCTGCACTGATAATTTCCCCCTCAGCAAGGTCTAGACAGTGTTTGCTTTCTCTATGCTCAGTCTGTCTTCCTAGGCATCTTACATTCATGTTTTTCTCTTCACACAAATGGATCAAATATAAAAGGGAATTCAAAAATCTGAGCTCCTCTAACAAAATCTATGTTAGAATTGTGGGGAGGGATAAGCATAAAGGAAATCTGCATCTGAATTAATCACACAATTAATCTGAATTAATTAATAAAAGAAAGTATTTCTTTCATTTGGATAAGCTAACTGCTCCTTTCTCCAGAGATCCATCCACACACTGCTGCTAAACACTCACTTCAAACCACACATTCACTGAACAGAAACAGATAATTCTCAAGTCTCAGTGAGGTGCACATAATGACCCTTCTGTTCATTCCCAGCTGTCAAGAATGCAGGTAGTGTCATTATTGTTTGATCTCACTGCTCTGAGCTACTGGAAGAAAAAGGGTGCTTTTCAGCAAAATCCAAGGGAATGAAAATTAGGGGCTCTTGCAGCTCTGGTTACAGTCCTTCCACATCAGTCTGTTTTTCCTCTACACAAATAGTAAAGGTCCTTCCAAACCTTAAGCAGGGATATGCTGTACCTGTGTCTCTGTGAGAACCAGAACAACAATATCCCTAATGCCATCTCCATCTACATCTGGAAGAGTTGCAGCTGGTGCAGCCAGGATCCCACTTGAAAGATGAATGGAGTTCAGTGTCCAGATGGTCTTGCCTGTGGAAAGAACAGCATAAAAGACACCTGTACTTGGGGAACCAGAGAGCATCCCTAGAGGGTTCCACAAAACCTTGTTGAAAAGGAAGCAAGAGAAATTACTTCTCCCATTCTGTGTGAAGGGGAAAGACACATCTACAAACTGAGACAAACTGCAGTCGAGAGCAAAATTCTTCTCCCAGCATTTCTTCAGACTGCCTTTGAGTCAGGCCTCAAGTCCTGCTGTGCTTCCTTCTTAGCATCTCTATAAAAGACCTGAGCCCTAAATAATTTCGGAAATAGGAGAGAATATTTAAGGTTCAATTTACAAAGGAGAACCCAAACGAGAGTGCTGCTCTGCAGGACAGCAGTTGTTGCCTCAGCCAGCAGTAAAGGCTAGGTAAATGTGAGGAAAGGAAACAGATGGACAGTTCTGATATTCAGAGTGCAAATCTGTGTCTCAGTTAAATTCCCAGCAGCAAATTACCACTCCAGCATGACATGCTTACTCCACCTCAGGGGGAAAGCATGTTAACAGACGTGATGTCAAATGGTTCAGCAGTCCAGCACAGACCCAGCTGGAAACCCAGTAAAACCAGACTTGCAAACTTGCAAATAAACCTTTAAAAAAGGCAACAATTAAATTTGATGCTTTTAGTTTTTCATCATTCTTTTGCCAACACTTCTGCTTTTAAAATCTTTAAAAATGTTTTTCTGCTTTTAAAATCTTTAAAAATGTTTTTCTGTAGGATGCCACTGAATGACAAAGTAAACCAAGGGCCAAACTTGTACATTGCTACTGCTGGTAAAGGAGGCAGCTCACAGTCCTGACCATGTAAACACTGTGCAAGTAACCCAAGTCCCTAAAAGCATTTGAAAGGTGTGGGAAAACAGCTGGGGGTAAAATTAGAGGAGACTTGAGAAGTTATATTCACATCCTAACAGAAGTTCTAACAGCATGGAAATAATAGGGTAAAATACAGTTGCTGCTCCCTGGATGGAATGTGACTGGCATGCCTGAAACTGCAACCATAGCACCTACTAAAGGGGATGGAACAAAAGGTGGAGTGGGAATACCATGGCCAGACTGCAGAAATCCTTGCAGGGAGGGGAACCTGATGGTACTGTGCAGCTGATAAAGGCACAGCACTGCTCAGCCAGGGGAGACAGGAGAAGGTGTCTTGTTGCTGAGCCAGCAACTGTGGTGAAATCATTGTCCTTGGATGAACTGGGTTCATTAAAACCTAACTGTAATATTAACACACACCTCCATCCCGAAGTTGGCCAATTTCAAGGTACCTTTTGGTTGAATCCAAAAGCAACCCTATACCTCCCTATGGCTATTTCTGCCAATGAATTAATGTGGGAGAACAAACAGCAATCAGAGAATAAAGGTGTACATGATCTAGTGATTAAAAATACAATACTCATTCATATCTAATCAATTCAACTATGGGCCTAACTTCTCTGCAAGGTTTCCTGGATGTTGTGTATATCCTTATGTAACTTCTCCAAGAATGCTGTTCAGCTCTGCAGTGCTGTTAGGAAGGTCCTGAGTTGTACCAGCAGCTCAATGCTAATGAGAACAGACTTTACATATTCTTTATGACATGGGGATGCTACAGGCTAAGATTAACATTTTGAAATATTCTGAGATGTAGGACGAAGATGTTGCCACAGAGATGAAATGTTTTGGATTCTATTATCCTGTGTACCTAGAAACACGTTAGTTTTGACTCCATTCCGTGTCATGAAGTAACAGCCACCATGATGTGTCAGAACCAAATCATTCATGCTTATTAGTCCTTTAAACAAAAAGCAACAGCACATTTCTAATATGCTGGTAGCTGACTTTACCTGTGGAGGCACTGAGAAGGCTGAGGAATTTCGATGTTCCTGTAACAAGGCAGACAGGCCCTGCAGCTGCCCCCAGTGACAGCCCATTGCACTGCACACTTTGCGTCTCCTCCGGAAGCTGGATGGACCACAAGGTGCTGCCATTCATACCAGAAAGTGCCACCACAGTTACAGAGGGTCTAGAGACACCTAGAAGAAGCAGGAAAGAGAGAATATGATCCCTTGGTGTCAGAGGGATTACTATGACCACGTTGTCTTGGGTCCTTGTGCTGGAGATCCAGCTCTAACTCCTGGAGCTGAGCAGTTCAGACAGACAAATCCACACCACCTGAAAGCAAAGGTCAAATGTAACCTTATGGCTCAATTCCTCCGCTGCAGAGCCCAGCAGTGACCTCCAAACAAGTTGGGCTGAAAATCAAGGGCCCAGAAAATCATGAAAACCTGAGCTCATTGCAAGAAATGTGGTCAGCCCCTGGGCAGAGAGAACCAAGTTCCTGGGGACAATGTGCTCAGTTGTGGTGTCTTCCTCCTGTGAAATTTACTGCTGTCAAACTAGACTGATTATTCTGATCCCCTCTCCCTCAACAAAACATCTAGCAGCAAGGGGAAACCTTAACTGACTCCCAAGGCAGACGTCACCTCAGATGAAAGTGCTGGTTTGTCTGTAATTCTGGAGGCAACAGAGAGTGACTGGTGGTCTGAGAGCACTTTCCTTTGTTTTCCAAAGGAGTTTCATTATTGTGAAAAACAGATTGAATGCAACCAATTGATGGAACTTGGCATTCTTTTTCCAATTCACCAGTGAGCATAAAATAATTGTAAAATAGTGTATGCTGTTTCAATTGACTGTTGGTTCTGATTCCAAATGTGATCAACTTTTAGCTGAGCCTGCCCTCAGACTTCAGTGTGGTTATTGTAATTAATCTCCACCTAGTATGGTCATATCACAACTTAAGATGAACTCCCACACATTTCAAAAGAACAACAGACCAAGCCAACTTCTATCTCACTAGCATGTGAGCTGATGACACAAAGGGCATATAAGGACCACTGGCTAAACATAAAGCTGAGTCCAGTCTCTAAGTCAAACTCACTCTCTTCTCAAACTGAAAATCATGTGGCTTGTGCTAAGGGGGTGCCCCAGATCAAGTTATCTTTGTTACATTGACAGGGACCAAGAACAGCTAACTCCTGAATGCAGCTCACAGCTGTTGTGCCTACAAGCTGGAGAAACAGTTAACAGTGTTGCAGATTACTCCACTGGGTGCCTATTCCAAGCTTATCTCTACTTGGCACTGTGTGAATGCTCCAAGCACAGGCTACAGGTGGCTGATATCCAACTATGTGAGTTTTGGATTGTGATCTGCTTACACCTGTTTTAGTGTCTGGTTTTTGTCTTCCAGCACAGCTACAACCCAGCATGCAACTAGGTATGACCAGTTTCATTCAGCGCATGCTGCCCATATGTATATCTGGGATAAAAAATAAAAGCAATGTAATGGTAAAAATATAGCGTGCAAGTACAACTGATATAAATGGAATACAGCCTCTCTGTCAACCATGTCTTCCTTTCTCACTAATTTTTTAAGTTACTTTACAGTTTTCTCTATGTTTATAGGCTTCTTTTTAGAGGACTTGCTGTGATATACTACAGGCCTTGCTTGGGCCATGGAGAAAGGCATCTTCCCTATCCTCTAACAATATTTTTATTACCTCTTTGAAGAGCCAAGGCATTTTGCTCCAAGAATTTTCTTCAGGTTGTGCAATGTATGCTTGCTCCCTGAATACCTCTCTGAGGCAGAAGAGATTCACCTGGCACCAGGCCATGCCAGGATAGGCAGTTGCAGCACAGCAGGCAGCTGAGAAACTCCAGGGCTTCAGATGCTCAGTGCAACAGGATTTGGCACCAGATCTGGCAGCCCCTGTGCAATGCTGGCCAGCACCAGCAGGTTCTGCTATGTTACCTGAAGGGTATGAGTACTAACCAAAAAAGCAAAGCAGCCTGGAGGAGGAAGCAGGGCAACACCTGCTAAACAGCCAGGCACAGTAGCTGCCCCATTATCAGACTATTATTTGTGAATTAGCAGCCTGGCAAGTATATGGAGTGACCTGGAGAAAAAGGCAGCAAAGTGAGGGTGTTTCTAAAAACAAAGTGAAACGTGCACAAATGCAGGACAAAGAGACAGAGTTGCCCCAAGACGAGGTAAGAGCAAACAGATGATGCTGACCAAAAGGTATAGGAGCACAGGCTTGTAATGAAAATTTTAAGCATGACCAACCATAGGCACAGTACACCAGCAATTTTAAGGAACTCTGAAAAGAGCAATGCAGTGGATTTGCAGTGGCAGGGACTCTTCCTGTGTGTAAGACAAACATACAAAGGTCCCTACTGACACATTAAGAGGAATGGAAAGGAGCTGCAGTGCTTACCCATGACACTGGCATTCATCAAGGCAGTGAAGACAATGAGGATGTCAGGGAGGCCATCACCGTTCACATCACACAGCTCCAGTGGGGATAACACACCACCTGCAAAAATTACAGAGTTACTGCATGTCAAAAAGGCCACCCAGCTCATTTTTCACACTGGGAGAGCAGGGCTGGTCCAGAAATGAGACTTGTGCATATACAAGCCTCACAAAGTCTGCCAAGGAACCACCAAGGGTAGGCAGCTCACAACATGTAAGATCTTTAATTTCATGAAAAGACAGAAATGTAGCATCTGGGTCAGGGAAAGGAGAAATGGAGTAGCTAATAGAGAAAGATTCATGTTTTCCACTTCCATTTCTGAGGCAATGTGGAGCCATGTATCTTATGAAAAGCTTGGATTTGGAAGCCAAGGGCAAAAAGCAATGAGGCAGAGACATATGGAAATCCTGGCAGAAATTATTTCACAAAACAGTGTTACTTTATTGTAGAAACCAGAACGGGAGATACCAGTGACCCATACAGGATGACAAAAGATCTTAAATGTTGATTTATGGATTCAAGCAGAACTAAAAGACAATGGAATAGGGTTAGTTAAGCTAGTTAGAAGACACAAAGATTTTTATCCTTCTCCTGTCTAACACAACCACATACTTCAGCATGGAGGTACTGGTAAAGTCCAGGCTGTAGAAAGGGAGGCACTGTATTTTAAACTGGGCTGGGCCATCTCCATCCGGAAGAGAGCACAACATCCAGACAAAAAGGCAGGGTGGAAGAAGAGTCAAAATAATTTTTGATGTTGGCAGAAACAAAATTTTGTGGCACTGTTATGTGCAGATGCCAGATTCCCCATGCCTCAGCTTCAAGAGTGAGCAGGACACAGCCACCTGCCTATTATTTTGGAGCATCTGTAGTGGTGAGGAAGGGCCTCTGCTCTGACCTGGCTCTCCCAGATAGGTCTGTCCCACCGATGCCCAGCCTGGGAGCTGCCACCTCCCCCATGCCAGATGCTGTTCCTGGGGCTTTCTCACCTGCTCCCTGACCTAGGTTGCGGTTCCAGGTGTTATGCAAGTCTCTAGGGGGACAGGGAATTAGAAATGCGCACACCAGCACAAGAATCATCGAGATCACCACAGTGAGCAAAAAGATGGCAGTGCGCAGGTATGGCATGAGAGAGGGAGCAGCCTTCTGCTCCAAGCTCCCAGCTGTCTCGGCAGGATAACCCTCAGGAGCGCTCTCTGACGTGTGCTGCTTTGTCATCCCGACCTCCACATCAGAATCGGGGTCCTGCATCTCTTCAGGGGGGCTCTTCCCATTCTTGACCCCCCCATTCTTCTGGATGTTGAGTACAAGGTCATCTTCACTTTCATCACTGTCAGCCTGAGTGAGGGGATCATATTCCCCAAGGTCTGGGCTCTTCTTTCCTGAGAAGAAAGATGGAGAGAGACAATAAACATGAGTTTTTGCAGGATCTCAGTGGAGAAAAGGCTGCAGTAGAGAGTGATACAGAAAGGATGACAGAGTAGTCTGCATTTTGCATGGCTCCAATTGAGAAGTGTGAGAGAAATGACAGGGTCTCTCTCTCCATGGTTCACAGTAGCATGTGTGGGGGAAAAGATGCTGACAGTTTCTTTTCCTCAGATGTGTGTGTGTGTACATATATGTATGTGTATGCATGCATCTATATGGAATTTGTGGCTGATTTAATTCTAATACTTTCTTCATTAGCAATGAAACATGAAGTGCCAGAACCCAGGACATCTCTCCAGCTGTCCTGGATAGCTCAAGCTGCTGCCAAAAAGCTCAGAGACCTTGGCACAGAGCCCAAGACACCTGTGACTTTGATTTTGACCCACAGGGCAAATTACCACCTTTATATGAAGAATTACAAGTCAAGAAAGTTTAAGTAGAATAATAGTTAGTCTGTCACAGAGTGAAAAGTAAATTTTTAGAGTTTTAGAATAGAAGTTCAGAGTCCCAAGATAAAAGAATTTAGGTGTGCCCTGTCCTTCTTTCTTCTTCCTAGCCTCCATCTTCCCGGTGATGTTAGCACTTTTATATTAGTTTAAAGTAGAAACTCACTGTCTAACATACGTGATAAGTATTAAGAAGCTATTGTAAATAATGTACATATAGTTTTTAGCATGAAAGACAACACCACCTCTGAGGGTGGTCAGTGTGCCTCTGTCTAACCTGCTAAACAGACCTCAGCAAACCAAAGAAAGAATGTTATAGATAAGAAATAAACCTTAAAACCTACAACTGCAGAATCCTGACTCCTTCTTCCACTGCCAAGCTAAGAAAAGAGACTTGTACATATCTCAAAGTCACTCTGACCAGCAGAAATCCCAAGAATGACGTCTCCCTGAAGATGAGGGGAAAGTAGTTTTGCCCCTTTGGGCCAGTAACATGCTGATGTCTGGAGGAATCAGGCTGATCTGAATCAGGAATCAGGAACCACTTTCTCTGCATGGCTCAGTTCTGCAAAAGGGAATGCTCCAACCCCTGTCTGAGGCAAGCACAGTGCACCTGCTCTGTTCCTGCTCCCAGCAGAGCCCACAGTCTGTGCTTAGCCTGGCCAAGACAGATAACTTGGTACTGATCCCTTCAGGTGGTGGTGCAGGAAGGTAGCTCAGCTTTAGGTGTCTCCTGCACAGGTGCCCAGCACACACAACCTCCCCCAAGCGCTGGACAGACACAGGGAGTGTGGTGAGGGCAGGTGTAGAGCTGGTCACACACCCTGGCCTATGGCCAGCACCATCTGGCTATGGGCACAGAAAGATCACGCAGAGTCACTGCCCCGGGCTACGAGTCCAGGGTCACGTCTCAGGGAGCTGCCCTGTGCCACAAGGCTGGGCATGGAGCCATGGCCAATGCTCTGAGAATTCCAGAGTCTCAGCCTGGTTCTCTCTCTCTCTGATTACAAGGTGGGACCTTGCTATCCCAGGTATCTGTCTCATTTCCTTTTGTTTAAAGCTGATCTGAAGCAGGAACTGCCTGGTGCCTGAAGATTCCTGAAGTGGTACATGCAAGGCATAGCTAATAAGCAAAAATATGCAAGCTGTAACCCCTCTCAGACACTAAGATGATGGGAAGGCTTTACAAAGTGGAAATTTTAGGGCTTTCATGATTACTTTTCCTGACTAAGACAGTACACCTTACTTCTGGTTTTCCTGCTAAAGACACTCAAGTTACAGATGTACTGTAGTACCTAGTTAGTGCAACACAGCTATTTTGCATAATCTAGAGTGTATTTTGCAGCACATGTATCTTAGTTCTTCCTCATTTCTCACCCCACAAAAGGACCTTCACTTCTCCTTCATCTACCACTTACAAGTGGTATTCAGCTTCATTTTTAGGATTTAAGAAAAACTTACAATCCCACCAAAAATTAAATGCCCCACATTAGGTGGAACAGCCAGGACAACTCACCTACACTGAACAGAAGGAAATAAAAATATCCAACATGTTCACATATCTAAGACAGACTCTTCCTTTTTGAATCAGGGGTTTCTACAAAAGACTCAATAACCTGGTGCACATATACATTTCAAAAAACAGTTCCTTGTGGAGGCAGGAACCAAGAGATACTGCATTTCTATGGGTCAGTCTGGTGTATCCCTGTGACACACTGCTTTGTTTCACAAGGCTCTGCTCTAAACATGTGCTCAAAGTGTGGGCTTTTCAGGAAGTCCTGACAACCCTGGCTCCACCCCATAAGCGCACAGAAGGCCACTGACCCTGGTGGCATACATGTCTGCTCAGAAGTTGCAGTGTCATTTCACAGGTATGTAATACTGTAGGTTGTGCTAAAAAGTGACTGAAAGACAGTTGAAACAAAAAATTCCAGAGAGGTCTCACTGCCAGGATACTTGCAGCTTCTCACAACAGATCCAGATGTGCCAGTTCAAGCCAGGTCAGAATGGCATGAAAAACAAACGTGGCTGGCCCAAGAGTAAATGGTATTAAACCTGGGAAGTCAAAGTCAGACAGCTGTGTTAACTAGACTGCTCCCAGTTTTGGAAACTGGTGACTTTTTGAGTAAAACAACTCGAAGAATAATTATGCTTTACATATACTATGTTTTTTTTAATTATTTTAATTCCAAACAGTCAACCAAAAGACTGGAACCTGCTGATCATCCTTGATGCAACTGAAAGCATTGGTATGAATTAAATTTATCTGCAACAGTTTTCTTCTGGATCTCTTTCTGGAGACAGAAAGGACCTTGAAAATATGGCTCACCCACTCCTTGAACCGAGAGACTGAGATGCTGAGATTGACAGGGGTATCAACCACAACCTGCAACAGGAACACCTGCCCTACTGAGAACCACTGAGCAGTGGCTACAAAACAGCTACTACACAGTAATGACAGCTTCTGATGATCTACATAGCTAAGAATCTGGAGAAGTACAGGAGAGCTATAAGGCAGAGAGCTGCTCAGTCTCAATTCATGTCTAAGCCAGAGTAGGAATCAGAAAATGGCACTCCCTCACCTTATCTTTCCCCAAAAGGTTACCCAGCACACCCACAAGGCACAGCCATTCACTAAACTCAGGCATAAAGTGCCCTGAGTTTTGGGGTTTTTAAGCCAAAAGAAGGGAAGATATTGCCCTTTAAGAAAGGCTGTTGGAGCACTCATCTAGCATCTGCAAAACCCAATTGTATTGCTCATCTCAGAGGATTCAAACACTTATCTCCTACTGTTCAGAGAGAACCTTAACCAATCTGTAGGTGTTTTGGGAATGCATTTGGAATGCTGGCAAGCATGTGCTCTGCTCAGCCTCCCAAGGCTGCTCTGTGGTGCAGAGAACATGTAAATCATGATTCACCTGGCTGGAGGGAGAGCAGAAGGAACATGATTCCTCATCTGAGTTTTAGGTCACTAGCTGTGGGAAACAGGGTAACACACCTGACTTTAACTATTCACCCCCAGATGATTTTTCAGCAGAAAAGCACAAACACAAAACCACTAAAGAATGTGTGAAAACACAAGCAGCCTCACACCTTTTAGAGAATGATGATTTATTTTTAAGTGCTTCAGAAGTCAAATTCTTTCCTTTCTGGTTAACAACAAGGCTCAGGCTGGAGGAAAACAGTTTGTCCATCAACAGAAAGCTAAAACTGCCTCTGTTGCAAGTAACCAGCTGTCAGGGAATACACACAGTTTTCAGTTTCCCATCATGGAAGTAGAAATGGTAAGATCTGAGCTGGCCTCTTGGTGAAACTCTCACCATGTGTCCTGAAAGGATAACCACTGTGCAGCCTTCATGAGAAATCATACTCTGTGCTAAAGCAAGCTGCAGTTCTGTGGCCTTACGTAGGTACCAGGTGTGTGTAACTCACACTTTGTTATCTGTCCTCCAAAGAGACCTCAAGTGTATACAAACCTTGCATCCACCTCACAGGTATGGAGTTAGTATCAGCAAAGTCAATTTCCCTATAGCTCCGTGTTCCCTCCCTACAGGGAGAGTCAACAAAGCATCCTCTGTTCTGACCTGCTCTAAATCATATTCCATTTCTTCCATGGCATCAGTGATAAAACAAGTTCCCATTCAGTGGCTGTGGTTACAATCAGACCAAGTTACTGTCATATCACCCTGGATTTCCTTTTTCTTTTTCCAGAAAAAGCAAGTACCGATGATTTCGATGGAGGCTTTCAAAGGTGGAACTGAGGGGAAACGCCCCAACTTATTGGCTTTCAAGGGCAGCAGGTCTCTGAATCACACTTTATGACTTTGAAAATCCCCCATGTATTTGCCAAATGCTATTTTCACACAGGCAACTATTGCAGCAGAAGAATGTGACCTCTGAGTGAAGAACAGAGGATCACTGTGCGACCATGGTCTGGAAAGAAGGCACCCATTAGGTGATCTGTGTTCAAATGAGGTCCCAGTGGCAATAAATTATTCATTTCTTGTGCTGATGGCTTCAAAGATATTAATTATAATTTTATTTTTCCTGGTTTCGACTGATGGGGAAGGCTTTTATTTGCACTCACTTTGGAGTGAAAAGAGCAGATCTTGGACTTTAGACGAGTGCAATGTTCAGTGCATTATTCCAATGATGGCACAGTGGTTCCAGTATCTGTTGTACTAATTTCATGTCCTGCTTATTTTTCTGGCAGTTGGCAAGCACCTGTCACTGGGTACTGCAGACATATTTCTAAGCCCATACTGATTTTTAATTAATTTAATGAGATGCAAAACCCCCCCCCCCCAGATATAGCAATAGGCTTTCTGCTTTCTCACTGCTGTTGGAAGCTGCATTTCTCAATAATTAAACACACAAGAAAGGCATGATCTCTGCAGTTCAACCTGAGGACTGATGCAAGAACTGTTCTCTTAAATGCAGCTGCAAGGCCTGTTACAATCCTTTTCCAAATCAGTGTTTCCCAACAGCAGATATCAAATAGATCATGCTGGTTCCAAAGGTCCCAGAAGAGATCTGCACTTCTTATTGCAGTTCCCCATTGGTCACACCCTAATGCACACACCTACACCTACCAGTTTGCACTCGTCCTACACAGATTTCCTCATGGGAATGTATTCCCTCCCATTTAGACAAAGGTGTATATATATATATATATGTATGTATGTATAAAACAAGGAAGAAAGCAACTTGCAAACAAAATTTCTTTGAATGAGACTCAACAGACACCACATAAACTAAAAGTAATGACTCCTGGTAAGGGTTACAATGGCAGGAAGGACCTTGAGGGACTGCTGGAGGAAGAAAGGATGGTGAGTGCAGCCTCTCGGGCTGGGGCCATGCAGACCATGTGGTGTGCAGTGCCAAGGAGAAGCCATTCCCAGCCGCACTCGGCTGGGCCCTGTCTCTGTCCCAGGGCTGCCCCCAAGGCAAGACACGGTTAGGAAGTGCAATGAGCTCTTCCCATTGAAGGTAATGCAGCCAGGTGCATTGACATCGCCTACAGTACATCCAACAGCAACTAGCACGCTCCCAAGATCTGGTTTGGCAAGGTATTTTAATTCCCTTTTAATCTCCTTACTGAAGAGAATGGCTGTTTGACTGCTGCTCACCGCACACAATAGCCCCTTATGCTTGAATATCCTTTCATCTCGCTGAAGATCTCTGGCTGGAAGGTGCAGAGGCGGCAGGCAGGCTTTAAACATTTACCTGGGTAATTGCACTGGCACTTACCGAGCTCTTGGCCTGGCTTCTGTGGGTAAAACTCGGCAGGAGCGGATGAGAGGTCAGCGCTTCGTTTCCTCCGGCGCAGACCCCTCACAGGGCCGCGGCCCAGGCCCCCCTCTGCCACACACGACGCCCTCCGAGCCCTGAAACGCTGCCCCGGCCCCTACGTCCCTCCCTCGGCCGCGGGCCCGGCGCGGAGCCCGCCGGCCGCCCCTCACCGCCCGCACCGCCGGGCCTCACCCCACATCGCCACATCGCTATGGCAACGCGCCCGCAGCCCTGGGGCAGCGGCACCCGCGCCTCCCGCCACCCGGGCCGCCCGGGCCGCGGCTGCCCCTGCCCGGCCCGCCCGGCCCAGCCCAGCCCGGCCCGGCGCAGTCCGGCCCGGCGCGGCCGGCGGTCGGTCCGTGCCCGGGCGCACAGCCCTTACCTGGCAGCTTCAGCGCCCGGGACAGCACCGTAGCCATGCTGGACACGGCAGTGCGCTCGCGCGCCGCCCCGCGCCCCGCGCCGCCCCGCGGCCTGCTGGGAATTGTGGTTCCCGGCGGGAGGGGAGCCCGGGCCCTCCGTGTGCCCGGCGGGCTGAGGGGCAGAGACCCGCGGGGAGCGACGGGCCGGTGGCAGCGAGCCGTGACCCGGGACAGCCCAGATCTTCGCAGCCTGCCTGAGCGACTGTGTGGGCACAGACCGATGGGAAATAGGCTTGTCATCCTGAGTGGTTTGCACAGAAAGTGCCAGTCCCCTTAAATTGTTGTTGCTATAAATATATGCCTTCATTCTTGGGAAGTTTTTGGTTGGAAGGAATCTAGTTTTTTTTTATTATTATCATTATTTTGCAATTTTATTTTATTTTATTTTATTTTATTTTATTTTATTTTATTTTATTTTATTTTTGATTAATTACGAAAGATGGCCAGTTTTTTTTCCAAAGCTGTCCTCAGTTGTCACCGCAGCCTTACGAGGTGAGTGAATAAGTGAACTCTCCCTTTCCCACAAGGGGGAAGTTGAGCAAGGAGGGTTTTGTGGCTTCCCCAAAGCCACGAGGCTTCCTGATTCCCAAACCCTGCCACTTCTCCAAGTCATGATTTGTGTGAGAGCTCAGAAGGCAACGTCCTCTGTCACTGAATGAGAGGAAGGAATATTGGCCAGATTCATCAAAAGAGACTCTGCCTGGCTACTGAACACATCACGTTTCCTCAGCATCGGCTGCTGCTCTTGCTTTCCCCTGTTTCAGGTGCTGTTTCTGCAAATTATGTACTCACTCTTTCGTGTCCAGCTATGTCCTGGAACTCCTCGATTAGTAACAATAAGGAGCAGAAGAGAGACACCAAGTGGTCTAGTTGGTGAAGAGAGTTCCTTTAGGTTTTTTTCCAGATATGAACGGGAGAGAGAATAGTTCTGATCCAAAGTCTTTTGGTACCAGAGGGTTTTTTTCCACTGATGACACCAGGCTGCAGAGAGAGACCTTCCTGAGGACGCAGCACTTGCGGGGACAGTCCCAGGTGGCAAACTCTGGAAAAGCCATCACAGCTGTTGTTACTCTTTCCCGTCCAGGTTTTTCTGAATACAGTCTTTCTGTTCCATATGCCATTTCCTGCCCTCCAGGCTTTGATTTAAGAGCAGTGGCAGTCCTGTATCTATGTAAATATTTACAGGATAGATCCTGGATCCTTTTCAAGTCTCAGTTAGCAAAGCCTGTGATAGGGCAAGAGCTGTCCAGCAGAGTGACTCCTTCTAAGAAAATGCTTCTGGTACCAATTAGGGCTGGGAGCAAAGGAACAGCAGAAAACAGCCAGAAGCAGGAGCTGCGATGTCTGGTGTCCTCATTTGTGATCTTCTAACATCTGGCACACACACATACAGTGCAAAAGCCCATAGCTTGCTATGCTTTTACATTTGTGGTGCAGCGTAGCCCACTCTTAATTTCATGTGTCCCCACAAAAATGGCATGCTCCCCAAGCCCAGAGTTCTCTGTGAGGCTAATGGATTTGCAAGGACAAGTGATTTGTGGTTAAACTGATGCTTTTGAGGAACATATGACTAAGCAATATGTTCAGAGGATTTAATGATTTGCAAAGCATGAGAAATTAAGTTTTCCTTATTTACGCTGTGAATGTAAGCTGATTTGCATATAAATTGGACCTGTCAAGTGTTCAAATATCAATCAAAAAGCTGCAAATAGTTCATTAATTGATGTGAATGTCACTGTTCATTTTATTTAATTTTTTTTCCCAAAGCAGTTTGAAAAAGCCAGATGCTGAAAAGTTAGATACTCGGGGTTAGGCTTGAGAGCTTTGTGTAGACAACGTGGTCATTTAGAAAAATGTTACAAGCAAAGAGCATAAAAATACACAGCCACCAGCCCCTCATCAGTGTTAAGCCTGTGCCATCACCTGTCTGCCAGAGACTATAGCCTTTTCTAGCCTGCTGGAGCTAAAATCTCTGCTTGCTCCTTGATCCTGAAAGCAGCCACATGAATCAACACTGCTATTTAAGGTTCTCAGGCTGGAGAGGGTCACTCGTGCAGAGCTGCACAATGGAGGGGCTGCTGAAAGATCAGAGGGCAGTCACCACCTGACGAGCTGCTGGGGCAGCAGCTGTTCCCAGCTTTTTCCAGGTGTCCAGAGGGAAGAAATAACCTGTGTCTTTGCATTCCTACTTGTGCTAAGCCAATGTTTTTACCCATTCTGTTCATCCCATCCTTCTATTCTGCATGGCTACATGGCAAGGCCAGGAACACCATCTTCTTTCCTCCTGTGCCTGGCCGAGTCCTTCCATGACAGAGTCATCACACAGGAGTAGATATTGCAATAAATAGGAAATGCTTGTTCAAACAACAAAATAAATACCATCAAGAGTGAAGGATAGCAGTAAGAAAAAATAAAGGCAAGTAAACCCAGGAAAAGTGATAATAACATTTCTAGCAGGTGCAAAACAGCACACTTCAGGAGGTTTCAAGTAGTGCAGATGACCATGGAGTTTCTAATGAACCAATGCAGTAAAACCAACACCAGTTCACCCTATCATGAGAAAAGCCCAAAAGATGGTCAGGACTGTGCAAAAGTTTAATCTGTGCAGCACCTGAGGCTGTGGGATGTGCCCACATGCTGCCTTCACAGGGTGTGTTTGTTGAGGGAGTTACTGCAGAGGGTTCCCCAGCCAAACTCCTGATGGCTCTGTCTCTGGTCTCAGCCTTGTTCTGCCAACGCTGGGCACCCTGTGGCTGAGAGCCCAGAGGGAAGTGCCCAGTCCTTTATGAACTGGAGACAGAATAAAGAGGAGAGGGTAGATAATAAAGTGATTTGTTACACAAAAGGGAAGGCAGCACCTGCTGCAAAATCCCACAAACTGCCCAGTAGCAAGCATACATCCTAATGTGCCACTGGGAAGTCCCTCTGAGCAGCTGGGTGTGCCAGCACTGGCTCGATGCATACTGTGAAGTGCCATCAGCTTTGCTCACCCAGTGGCTCTGTGCTGTGCCCCATGGAGGGGTTCCTGCTCAGAGCACTCAAGCTGGTGTCCCCATCTCACACTGACCATCAGCACTTTGCTGCCTCTTAGCAGGGAGATGCAAAGGCATAACTGGACTGAGTTTGCCACATGCTGAATGGGAAACAGCTGGAGGCAGATGATTGTTTGGGTTATTTGCCTGTTGCATGGACATTTTGTTTGCTTGTTTGAGCCCTGAAAAAATATGTTTCCAGTTCCTCGGGAGGCTGGTCTGTGCTAAGTCTGTATATTGTGCACTGATTTTAAAAACTCATGTTTTATAACTTTGCAAATGAGTGTCCTGCTGTTTCAGTGGCAAGGCTCCATGAATAAGGCAGTCTTCTCAGAAATTTCCCTGCCACAGAGCCAGTGGGACTGAGGGAGCACGAGCAGCCAAAACAACATGCTTCTGGTGTCAGGGAAGCAGATATCCCTGAGTCTGGTTCCAATAGAACCTCTTTCTTCTTGACTGGATTTAAGTGGCTGACTAAAGGATAATGCTGGCTGATGGTTATGGACTGTGCTTAAAAGTCCGTAAAACTCAGCTTCCCTCACAGTCAGCTCCTCAGGTGGTGTACACCAGCATCTGCTGTGATCACAATACTGCATTTTTAACTGCTCTGTCTGTAGCACTTGCACATATCCCCTAGTTCCTTACTGCTGGGTGTTTGCTTTTATTCTGAGTGCTGGGCAGTCCTTTGCTCTGTGAGAAAAGTGTCTTTTTTCTCACTGTATAGTGCAACGTCTTGGCTGTGAAAAGCTGAATTAAGTAAGAATAGGCTGGTCAGGAAGCAGAGAGGGTGTTCTTGCCAGTTGATACTGGAGAAGTAATACTAAAAAGAATGCAGATTTGGCCAAGGCACTCGCAAGCAGTGCCATGGGTCTAGTCATGAGAGATGTGTGCAGCAATTCTTCAGCTTTGGGCTGTGGTGGCTGCACATCCTCTCAAATCACAGCACAGTACCATGTTTGACACAGACATGGGACCAGAGTCAGGGGTTCCCTCCATGCTTCACAAAATCCATCTCTTTAACACCTTGCATTTGTTTAGAAATCTCTTTATTAAGTACTAACCAGACCAAAAGCCTGTTTGATTTGGCAAGTGCAGACCTGGGGGAGGGGATCAAAGGAAAAAAAACAACAACACTGCAGCCGATTCATCCCTCCTTGTTTATTCCACTAGAAATAGATTTGGCAGAATGCATCAGGAATGAACTAATCAGCAGGGAATTAATTGGCGTGTTAGTTAAAAGGCAGGAAGAAGGCGGTGAACAAATACATGACTGCATGGCTGGAGGGTTCAAGCAGCCAGAGAGAAGCAGTGCATAGTGGAAACTGTGACTAACAGGAAAAGTCATGCAGCTGTGCCAGAGAGCCAGCGGCTGAGAGCTGCCCAAAAGAACCGGGGGCAAAGATAACGCGAGTGTCCTTGGAGACAGAGCTGTTTTTGAGAGCGCTCCATCACCCAGGCTTCCCTTCCCATAAGGCTTCCATGTGTGGGGAGGGATAGATGGCCAGTCTGCAGGAGTGGGAGGGAGGGGTAACAGAGGTACAGCTGGAGGAGGCTCCACGGGAAGACTGTGGAAATGTGGAAAGCAGGGAAATGAAGAGGGACACGTCACTCGTTGCAAGCTGAAATGCAGAGGGGGTGGTAAGGGGAAGAAAGGAGCAGGGAGGCAGAGATTTGGAAGCTTCATCACAGAAGAACTGGCCTCAAGAGCAAAGGTAATGCTTGTATACGATTCTCTGCCTTCTTTCCCAGCAATGTTTTGTTTCTTCCTCTGGAGGAAACAGATCCATACGCCTCAGAAAGAGGTTGTTGCATGGAGGGACTCTAAAGGCACCTGTGGGAAGAGCCAGGAGAGGAAGGAGTATGTGCAGACTGGCATGGACGTGGAGGTTGGAGGATTGCTACCTACAGTTCCTACAGAGAACAGGGGTGTGCAGAGTGACAGAAATAGGGAAAAAGAGAAAGAAAACCCTTAGTCAGGCATACTGTCAGACAGACAGACATGCAGAGTGCAAGGTCCGTGAGTGTCTATCTAAGGAGAGAGAGCAAAAACTTCCTAAGAGGAAGGACCGAGTACTAAATGAGAGAGAGTTGAAGATAAGACATATCCTGAAAAAGCAGGCACTCCTGGAGAAGAGGCAGAAGGTGAATATTACCTTCTCAAAACCAACTGTACATTACAGATGTATTGCAGCAGATGTTTGCTTTGCACCTGGATGGATTTTTCTTTTTTTTCTTCTTTATCCCCACTTTGGCTGCCTGCTGGCAACAGCATCACCTTAGCTGTCTGTCATCAGGGCTCTCAGTCAGATCTCCTTGTTTGACAGGGTGGTCGGGCTATTTCAGGGATTCACATGCCCTTCTTTTTCACACAACATCCAGGCAGAAAATGAGCACTGTAACTCTTAGTTATATGGAAAAGCACTATTTAACTCAAATTTGTAGCCAAACTTGAAAAACCCAGGAGGATATTGTTATTCCTATGTGTTGTTATTCCAACCTCAAACCGTGTGGTTGGAATAACAACACGTAGGAATAACATGTAGGAATACAATCCTGTATGCTGTGTGTGCACCAGCATACAGGATTGTACCCACACATGTAAATTGAAGAATATTATATTCCATTCCAATGGATTGATAACAAAGACTTCTGAAACAGGAGATACTCTAGCTGTACAACTGTGGCTGGCTTAATATTGTAGGATCCAATTTTTTAAATTATTTTTGGCCTTTTTCATGATCTTTCCACCATTACATAATTCTACAAGCATATGCTAATGTTGCTTTTTTTTGTTGTTGTTGTTTCTTGGAGAGCTAACAAATGCCATCCGCTTTGCAAGTAGGGCTCTTGCAAATACTTTGATTGTTGTGGACTCACAGGCTTGGCAGCTTTCTCCTCTAAAAGCTTAGAGACCTTTCAAGATCCCAGGCTGGGAGTCTCACAGAACTGGCATTAGAAATTGTATGCAGCTACAATATGCTTTTTTTAAAATAAGAAACTGTTTGTTTTATGTAACTGAAACCTTGTTGAACCCAATGCATAAAACAGAACCTTTCAGTTGGGCGTGTGTAAGTAATATAACCTTAAAATATTGCAATGGAAATAAAGGAGATAGAAGGAAAAAAAGACGGAGAGGAATTCCAACAGTATGCAAAACTAGCTTTATTATCTATTGAGATACTTTACAAAATAGAGAATCTTAAACATGCTTTGATGTTTGAATACCCATTATCATTGGAGTAAGAGCTACATTTTATGTATTTATGACTCACCTGAGATCAAACTCCCTGATTCACTTAGAACTATATTTTATTTCAGAAATCCAGAATCACTCTTCAGCTTCAGTCTGACAGTAGCTCAAAAGGAACTTGAAAAAGTTATGAGAGGACAACAGACCTCAAATGAAAAGCATTAATGTAATTCACTTGCATTTCAATGTTCAAACACTGAAAAAAAAAACTCCTTAATTTTAGGTATCACTGCAGGGATTGATAACTGTAATCAACAACATCCTCTTCCCAAAACAAGCATGGGCTTGAGCTAACACACTGGGATGCTGATGCACTCAGAGAGGGCATGTGTTTGGAGCAGTCAGAGGTACAGGGGAAGGTTTCGAGCCCTCTTGGTGTACAAGGGGCAGGCAAACTCTGCATTGCAAAGCAAAGACTCGCATGTCTGCAATAGGATGTGTGTGCTCTCCTCAGGCTTCAGGGGAGACAGGGCTCTCTGAAATGAAGCTGTGTTTGGTACTAGAAGCAGATGACCTGGGCAAATCCCCCATATCCTGGCAGGCAGCACAACCCACAAGCAGTGGTGCACTTCAGTCATCCTGCTCGACCCCAGCTGTCAAAGTCTGAGGCAGATACCAAGGAAATCTCAGGGCTCTGTTGGGATTACCCACTGCATTGTGAGGAGGGATGAGCACTGGAAATGGAGCAACAAGAAACCAAAGGGGTTAATGGGAGAGGGACATGATGGGAGTTCAAATACTGGCAGTACTCCTTTGCTTTGGGGCAGGGATTCTGGCTCGGATGGCACAACTGCTGATCCCAGCAGGGCTGTGCTCAGGGTATTAAGCTAGCTGAGCTCTTTAATCATGCTGAAGTGAAGAATCAAAAGGTTAAATGATGAAAAAAATATTGTGTAATAATGAGACAAATATGTTGGTCTTCACTGCCTGCAGATGAAGGGACTGTCCAGTGAATCACTGAGCCTACTCTGCTCCAAGGGCGGAATGTGATGTAATTTTCTGACAGCACTTCATATTATTGTAATTAATAGTAACAATGACAAAGCTAATATGTTGATATTGTTATTCTCTGCATTTAGGAAAGAGTTTCCATCCAAGGATGTGAGAGAGTTGTCCCTGCTTGTCCATCTGTGCTCTATGCTGATAGTACTTTCCAGTACAACTCTGTAAAAGAGCAGAAGACGTTTGAATCGGCTGGGGATCTGGTTCCTGTTACAGATGACCCCGCAGACTTTTTCAACCAGGAACTTTGTTAGTGAATATCCATTTGCTGTCTACAATTCCACCTAGGAGAGGCAAGATTGCTCATTTTCTGTGTGCCTGAGGTATAAGAATCTTCTTCAAAGATGATTATAACCTGATGTTTACTGTGATAATAAATTACAGCAGACCCTCAGGAATGCAGGGAGCAAAGCTACAAAGAAACTGGTCTGTGAGGGGCCCTGCAAATAGAACATGTGGTTATTGGGATTCATTTGGACACCTGATGTTTTAAAAAGTTGGAGCTCAAGTAGCATGGATTTTCAGTCTAAGATGTAGGTGGAATTTATTACCACCCTACTTTTAACAAATAGAGAAAGATCAAAGTATCCCAGCTGTGGGGTATCGAAACAAGTGGGAGTTGGAAAGGATAAGGAATGGACAATCTCTACAGGAAGTTTTCCAATTAGCTTGGAAGCCACACTGTCTCCTTGATGTTGGCAGCATTTTCAAATCATTTGCAATTAGACACATAGGTGTCTGGTAAGTCCTTTCCCATCAGGGAAGATTAAAAAGGCATTTGCAGGGCATAGTCATTCAAAGAACGAGAGAAAAAAAAAGCTGTAAAGGCTGGCACATTTATCTGGAAAAGCTGAGAGGTGGAGGAGGTATGGTGTCAATGCAAATAGTTTCAAGAAGGTCCATGAAGACCTTTTCATTATGAGCCTTGGTGATATTGTCAGACCTTCTTAAAGATCTTTATTTTGGCAGCTCTGAGTTAGCAGGAAGAAAAGGTGTATGCATGTGTGAGATAGGAAGAAGGTAATTTATTTTTCCTTTAAATGAATACTGCAATTAGATGAAGAATACTAAATACAAATTACATCCTGACAGATGGAAAGTAATGTTTTTAAAGTATCATGACATTTTCCATTAGTATGGTTGTATTCATAATGATACTTTAAATAGTGGAAAAATAAATGCAGTTGCAATTAAAATGCACTAGTGATCAAATGTAAGAGAGGCAGAAAGTGAGAGAAATTATTTATTTACTGCTTTATCTGCTACAGCTTCTGGTAGGTTTTGAGGTGACTGAATTTTTCCCAGATGGTTATATTATATTAAAAAAGAAATTTAATGTCCTCATATTTTGCAGTGAGATCTTAAGTTTTTGATGCATGTACCTGAACAGGAGAATAATTCAGATTTTCTGGATGTGCCTGCTTCTCACATGAGCCCTTCCATCACTGTGACTACAGATGACCAAAATCATCACTAAACCCCATGAACTTGGCAATGCATTTTTTCTGTCTGCTATGTGCAATATGTGCATAATGGATATTTTCAGCCAATTTCTAGCTGAACAGCTGTTCATGACTTTTTTTTTTATTAATTAAAGTACCAGATTCAACACTGAGGGACTAATTTATTAGGAAAGAATAACAAATCAGCATGAGTAAGCTGTAGAGAGACTGATCTATCCTCTTAGGTTTGGAGATGGTACTTGCCCAGGAGGGCTTGCAGGTTAGAGCTGGTTTGGGAATGATGGTGGACTTGAAAGAAAACAAGGAGTTGGGTAAGTGTTCACATCAGTTCATATACATGTCCTGTTGACTCTGCAGCTTTGCTCAGGAGGAACTGACCCCGTGACACCAGGGCAAGGTGGAGATTGTACATGGGGTTTGGAGTTACCTTTGAGGCTCCATCAATGGGCAGCATCTAAGATATTGCCACTGGTTAGTGATCAAAAAGAACATTTTTTTTTTATTTTGGCTACCATGAGACACTTGATAATTTGTTCAATGGTTGTTTACATTGTTCCCCCCAAATACAGAGTAGGGATGCAGTGATTTTCCCACTCTGTAGTACCTCCTCCTGACACTGCTAGAACAATTATAGCCATAAGGTGCTATCCCAACACAGCTACATAGGAAGCAAAGCTATTTCCCCAGCTGCTGCTGGTTGATGAAGCATCTCAGTACCACTCCGTTGCTTGAAAAGGAAGTAAAGTTCATACCTGAGAAAAGTCCCTGTGCTTCTGTAAAACCTATTCTGAGCAACTTGAACAACATTTCAAATAAAAACATCACCAAAGAGAAATTTGGTGTTGTGATGACAGATGGGAAGTGGAGAAAGAGAAGAAAAAATAAATAAAGCACTTAGCAAGACATTTTGTCTCCACAGAGACAGGGGAAGTCAAGATCCTACAACAGCCATCATGGTGACTCCTCCTCTTTTTCTCCTCTTCATCCTTTTGCCCTGCAGTAAATCTCAGGAGGATTTTCTGGACCAGCATCAGAAATGGAACTACAGAGAAGGCGGTAGGAGGTCACAGTGGTGGTTCAGCATGGGAGGTGTTCAGTAACTCAGAAACGCAGGTTCACTTATTTTGTCCTTGGAGTGGGATAGACAGCGCTCATCCATGACTGCTCTTTCTTGATTTCTGGATAGCTGCTGAGACTTCTGGAGAAAAAAATGCTTTTAGAAATCATCAGCTGGGGTATTCAGTGACAGCAGAAACTCTAGGCACCTGGAGGCAGAGAATTACACTGTGAGGGAGAGTTACCTGCTTTTTAATTTAGATCCTCCACGTGTTTAAAATTTGATATTTCATCACAACTGAGTTGTGATGGGGAATGAAATCAAACTCGGAGCACTGGCTTGTAGGCTTGTATTTCCTTGTGTTGACACAATTGTTTTCCTCTCTTCCATGGACATCCTGCTAACCTAGCTGACAAGGTCAACATAGAAGGTGTTTACAGCATTACTCAAACCCTCGAGAAATGGGGAAATGACATCTTCTGGCAAATGAAGCATACCCTGCTGAACAACCCAAATGCTCTCCTGCCTGAGTTCTCCAGGTAATTCCTCTCATCTGGAGGTGGGATTCAGTCCTCTCCTGGGTGCTCTTCCCTGAGCAGGATTCATCTTCTAAAAGATGAATTTTCATATTTCTCAGCTGGGGGGAAATAAAACACTATCTCAGTACCTGTTCTGCTAGCAGCTCTGATTAGTAAACTGAATACTCTGCTAACTATTCATTGTGAAACACTCTCAACTGCCATCACTGTATTACAAGAATCTTCCTAAAGAAAATGCCCTTGGCAGTTCACACTTGTGAGAACAGGCTGGAAAAAATGAACTGTTCTACAAATCCACACATGGGCTTGGCCACAGATCAGGGATAAGAAGCTGATTTGGTCTGTGATGTTTTTTATATTTCAGTCTCTAACACCTAGATCTGAGAAAGCTATTCACTAGTTTATGTCATCATATTCTCCCTTTGCATTGCTGGAGATTTTAACTGTTGAACAAACTCATAAAATTTAATTCAATCTAGTATTTCCAGAAAGAGAGTAGGAAAGGCTGGGAAAGAAAGAGGGGAAAAAGGAATATTGGGGATTACTAGAAAACTAATATTACTTAAATCAGAATTGTTCCTAAAGCAAGTAAAGTGGATGTCTTACATAACTAATTGTTCTCTTTAGGAACAAGAAAAAAAAATGTTTGCAAATGTTACATGTTCAACCAGTTGAAGAGGAAAGGTTAGAAGAATAAAAAAGGCATTGGGCAGGTGGTCAGATGGTAGCTGTACAAATCAGGGTTTCAGGAGGATACGTCATAGATTGTACATTGGCCTTGGGCATCAAGTGGATTTCTCCCTGGCTGCATGGTGGTTGTTACTAGCACAGAATTCATCACAACTTTCCCACTGACAGTGCTGAAATTCATTGGTGCCTCAGATTATCAGGGATGATATCAAGTCTTGTATTTGGAAAGTTCTAACTTTAGTCCAGGAAGATGTGATGAGAGTATCCAGCTATATATCCTGTACTGGGCTTTGAATTACGAGTTTCCTGGCAAGGACACAGACTGATCCATTAGAAATGTTGAGGACTGACAGTACTCCATGGGAACCACTGGCCTAGCCTCCAGGTGTACTCCTAGTTGATTATTACTAATTAAAATAAGGTGGTGGAAGGACCATGTTGCTCGTGCTGGTCCTGAAGCTTGTGCTTTCCAGGGTTCAGATGGGGGCCCTCAGAGGAACTCCCATCACCAAAGAGCAGGGTAGCTTTGAAACATCTTTTAATGGCCTTTTGCAACTCTTCCATCGTCAAGGGCCCTTACCCAGTGAGAAACAAAGGTCATGGTAAATTACTTTGCATGCTCAGAAACACTCCCTAAACCAAGTTGTTCTTCTGTCTTGCTCCCGTTGCAGTCTCCGCCCTGTCTCTGCAGCTGTGGACAACCTTGTGAGAGAAGTCCAGTCGATAAGAAAAAGGCTGGAAGAACTGAACGAACGCCTCAATGTCATCAGCAAAACTGTCCTTCCCCTTCGACTGAATGCTCTGCAGAGCCAGAGGCGTGGAAATACTCAGCTGAGGAGACTCCCAACACACAGGAGAAGGTTATATGCTCGCAGGAGACCTCAGAGCAGACCTCAGAGCACTTAATTCTCTACCAGAAAAAAGGGGAAATCCTCTTTTTCTTTTTCATCTGCTTAAGCCTTTCTCAATGGGACATTGCTGGAGAGAAAGAAAGTAAAGCACACAACAAGTCAGCTTTGCTAAGGAGACCAGAACTTCTGCATTTTTTTGCTGCCTTAGGTCAGTAGGCAAAACCTGACCCTGTTCTTTAATGATGGCTGTTTTGTGTCCCAAGCAAAAAAAAGTTGACAAGCTCAGTCTTCTTGAGCATGAATACCTTCATTCTATACAGGCATTATTTCTGCTTACCAGAGGAAGCTCTTTTTATAAAGATCAGGTGAATTTCTCTCTCTGTCCTATTTTTAAAGCACTCCATCTGAAACAGCTGGGGAATTTGAACTTTGAAAGTGCTGAACAACTGATGAATGCAGAAAGATGGATTAGTGCTTGGCACTTCCAGCTGGGCAGGGAGAGGGAGAGGAAGTTATGTTTCAAAATATTGCCTTAACCTATTGTCCATGTTCATATGTTCAGAGGGTGAGTAGGGCTGGATAACCTTGGTCTGTACACCATGATTCAACACTGAAGATATATCAATTGCTAGGGACCAAATATGAACATCCATCTTCTGCAAAGAGTCTTTTTCTAGCTATGTGGAACTGAGCCCTCACAATGGTGTTACTCAGTAGATATGTTCAGAATTTCCAGTGCTCTGAAACACACTGAGCTGATTTTTGCCAGGACCCATGGAAACCAGGGGATTTTTAAATTGTTTTTCAAAACTATTTAGATACCTAATGGCAAAGATAGGTGTCTGAAAGGATTTTCCAAAATAGCTTAAGAGACTCTTCAGTCCCTAAAATCACAGATAATAATTCAGTTGGTGTCTAGTTCACAGAGTATTTTCTCTGCATGCCAGCATTGACATCCAGACACTTCCCACCATCCTTTAGCACAATTAATATCTGTAGAAAATTAACAACCACATTCTACAAAGACTTTGGTCCCTCAGGGATTACCCAGAATACCCTGCCTTCAGCTTGTCTTTGCCTGTGACAATAAAGCTGGTGATAAAAAAAGAGTGCATGAATCAAATTATGCACTGAATGGAGGATAGACTGGCCTTGCCCTTCAGGTCTCTAAAGATAAATCCAATACAGAGATTTCCATTCAGCACTGCAGTCAACTGTGTACATGAAATGTGTTGAAATGTAAGAAAGAGACTCAGAGAGGAAAAGAAACAGGTTGTCTTTAAGGTCTGGATGAAGAAATTTATGAGAACACAAATAAAGAATGGATTATGTCTAAATGATTGTGGGGGTGTCTGGCATGTCAGTTGTTTTGAAAACACTCTCCAGTCACAGTGAGGATGCTGACTAGCTATTTAAGGATTCCAAAGCCTGAGTTTATGGAAAGAAATTCAGTGACAGTACAATAACCGCCAAAAGGAAAAGGGTAAAAACTAGTTCCATATGAAATCTTTCAGAATGGACCAGAAGAATTAACACAGTGAGAATTTCAGCTGCAGCCTGGGAGTTAGTTGAGTGGGGGAGGTATGAGACAATCTGGTAAATAATTCCCGGATGTAAGTTCTCTGAGCTCAGGTTTTCAGAAAATAACAAAACTCAAACTTGGCCTTCTTTGGTTTTTGCTTGGGAACTTGAAACGCTGCTTAGCTAGAGAAGGGAAAAATCAAGACTGTGAAAAGGCTGATAAAAAGATACAGTTGTGCTTTTGTTGAAGTTGTCATCATAATTTCTCAGGAAATGTAGAGCATTTTGATCGCAGAATATATTTACATAAATTACAAGGAATAACAGGAGAGAAAGGCCCCCAACTTCTTGTTATTCTGCATTCAGAGTTTCTAGGCTGTGCTGTAGCAACAGCTGCATCCTTGCACAGACTGCTGATCCCTCCAAGGGATGCTTTGCTTGGGGCTGTAGGGACTGCTTTTTATTTTGGCCTGTCTGGAGGAAGAGTACAACATAAATGTTAGCTTTCATGGTCATATTTAAGACACAAGCATTTTATCGGGCAACCTCAAGCTCTATAAATTGAAGACTATTTGAAACACAAAGATAAGACTTCCCTAAGTCCCTCAAGTTACTGATGGCCCGTGGTGGGAGGCCAGACCAGATCATAGCATACTTTTACTTTACACCTAAATGTCCACTACCAGCTTCTGCCAGAGACAGAGAACAGAGCAAGATGAACCCCCAGTCTAACCCAGTCCACGTATTCCTATGCTGATATGTGAAAGTTTGTAGTCTTGGCAAAACCTCCTCAGCACAATGGAGAAAGCCACCATCTATTTTAAAAGAGAACAAATAAGCTGCAGCATGCAATGTGTATTACAATTCTCCAATTTCTTGCATAATGGTGAATAAACCAACTAATATAAATGGTTAATAAATTACTAATCTGTGACCTTGTCACCAGTGACAGCAGCCCTGTCATTCACTCTGTGAATGCCCATGCCAGGCTCCAGCCCAGCTCCCTGACCTGAACACAGCCTGTTTGATCAGATGATAACAGCCAGCTTCTCTAACCTCTATGTATGACCCTCTCTCTCAATGGAAAAGTTTTAGTGTCCTATTTATTTTATCATTTTATTTTTTGTTCCTAAAGAATGTGGGAAGGTTATGTGCCAGCCTACTTCTGCACTGTTCACCTTCTATTGAGGAGGCAGCAGTCCAGCTGAGCAACTTGAGATACCTCTGTCCCATCTGCCTGGGGAAGCTGGCCTGACCCATGGGACTGATTCCCAGGGACTGGTGTTTGATTTCTGCTCCTGCTAACCTCTTCTCAAGAGATCCTGGGTAAGGCATTTGTCCTTAGATGTGGCAACAAAAAAACACTTATCACAAGGTGTCTAAATCTTCTATGCATATAAATGTATCCAGCTACAGAAGCCATCTAAGCTGTGTTAATTTACAGTATTTCTGGGAAAGGATCTGGACAGAACGTTTAAACAGAGATGACCAGTTGGGTGGTCAGTGGAGGGAGATCAACTATCATTCGGAACTTCTAAAATCTACCCTTCACCTAAGGCTTATAATTGACCAGACCGCCTCCTTAAAAAATTACTATGTTCCCCTTATTTCTGTTTATTTTTTAAAAGCCACAGAAGACCGAAAAAACAAGAGGTTACGATTTTGCAACTCCAGGACCATGGTGCCCTTCCACGCTAGGCACGACATACTTCGCCAGTACTTCCCTTTTCCTGTATTTCATTCCTTTCATATCCTCTCTCACATTTCCTGTCTCCCAGAGATGAATACCATCTGTTCCCGCACTTCATGACTCCTCACACTTCTCGGTGCCCTCCACACTTCACCCTTCGGGGCTGCCGCTGCTCTCGCACGGCTCCGGCCCCGCGGCCTCGGGCGCGCCCCGGGAGCCATGGCCGCGCTGCGGGCGGGGCGGCTCCGGCCCTCCCACCTCCTGCGAGCGGGGCCGAGCCGGCAGGGGCAGAGCCAAACCCAGCGGGGCAGAGCTGAGCCGGCAGGGGCAGGGCCGAGCCCAGCGGGGCAGAGCCAAACCCAGCGGGGCAGAGCCAGAGCCGAACCCAGCGGGACAGAGCCAAACTCAGCGGGGCAGAGTCGAGCCGGCAGGGGCCGAGCCAAACTCAGCGGGGCAGAGCCGAGCCTGGTGGGGCAGAACCGAGCCGGCAGGGGCAGAGCCAAACCCAGCGGGGCAGAGCCGAGCCGGCAGGGGCAGAGCCAGAGCCGAACCCAGCGGGGCAGAGCCAAACTCAGCGGGACAGAGCCGAGCCCAGCGGGACAGAGCCAAACCCAGCGGGACAGAGCCGATCCGAGCCGAGCCGCGGCATCATGCTGGGCATGGTGAAGAACTCGCTGCTGAGCACGGTGGAGGCATGGCCCTACCGCCTGCTGAGCAAGGGCGAGAAGGTCTGTGCCGGGCCGGTCTGCGCTAAGGGGATCGGCCCCGGGCAGCGCGATCCTCCCGGCAGCGCCTCCATCCCCATCTCCTTCCCCAGGATCAGGTCAGCTACGAGGAGAGGACGTACGAGGGCGGGAAGTTCGCGGCGGTGGAGCTGGTGGGGAAGTCGTTCGACGAAGCCTCGAAGGAAGGAGCCGTGAAGCTCCTCAAGTACGTGGGAGGAAGCAACGACAAGGGTGAGGATGCTGCTGGCCCTGCGGGCTCGGCGGGTGTTGGTGGTTGAGGCTTGGTGAAAGCGCGATGGATGGGAGCAATCAATGGCACTGCAGGCCCGCCTGGTTTGTGGCTCCTGGCACGGGGAGTCTTTGATGGGGGTGGCTCCTCACTGATAAAAGTAAATTTGCAACAGGCTAAGTGGTGCCCAGCCAACTCATGCTATGAGTCCGCTTATAACCCGTCTCTGGCTCAGGATGAAATCTCAAAAATTATTTGTTTAAACAGGAATGAGTTATCTTGCAGCTAGGATAACATGAGGACAGGCAGACAGGTATCTATCACAGCTCCCTGGGTGAGCAGCAGCTGATGAATTTCAGGATATCTGGGACACTTCAGTTCTATGATGTGCCCTTGTGGGCAGTGAAATAACAGTTACGACCTTGATATTTTATCTGGCTATTTTTATTCATGAAAGGGTAATGAACAGTGAGCTTCCTTTATAATGGTATATTTTAATGTTTTATGGCAGTGCTTCCAGGTGATTGCTTCTAATTCTCATCTTACTAAAATGTGCACATTTTAACCATTCATAGCAGGAGAAGACTACAGAGTAGCTCTGAGGCATATACATGTTCTCAAACACCTTTCTCCAGCTTCTAGGAGAGGGATTAGTGTAATCTCTATAGGAGTAGGAGGTGGATATAGAGGGAAATGGTATTTGCAGCAAAATTCCTCAAAAGGTGATGACTGCTGTTGCTGTAGTAGAAAGGGTGCCTTTTATAACATGTGACACAAACACAGGTATGACATCAAAGGAAAATAGATGAGAAGGATGGCTTGATCTCAGCTGTTTTTATGGCTGCCTGGTCATGAGGTTTAGAGATTCCCTACTGCTGCAAGAAGAGTGAAGAAAACTGGTCTTCAGTGCCATGTGGTACTTCTTGGTGGTAAATGAGTAGGAAAAAAAACCTTGCTGTTTCTGGAGTGTGGAAAGCATGGACAGTCCTGCTGAAAGCCATAACAGCACTGAGGTTTGGGGCACTGGGACTTGTAGGATGTCTGGAAGCATTTGAGAGGTTTTAAGAGAAAGCTCCTGTCACTCAGTATTGGCTGTGGGCTCACAGCTAAGTGTGGATAGTATTAATTTAAATGCTGATGTAGATTTATATGTGCCACTGGCCTGCCCTGGAGCTCCA
Source organism: Zonotrichia leucophrys gambelii (assembly GCF_028769735.1). Taxonomy (NCBI): domain Eukaryota; kingdom Metazoa; phylum Chordata; class Aves; order Passeriformes; family Passerellidae; genus Zonotrichia; species Zonotrichia leucophrys. Next base: position 36,223,975 of record NC_088170.1, on the reverse strand, counting down.
GACCCTGCTGTCTTACAACTGATTTGTCAGAAGAACAGAGTGTCTAATAGAGCCACAAAAGCAGCACCATTAATAAAAAGCATTCCAGAGGTCAGTTTGAACCCTTTTTTCCCAAGCTTCAGGTGTGGAGAGGGAGCTTGGCCCAAGCAGAAGCCTGATGATGGCTGTTCTGCTTCCCCAGAGGAGCCCTCTCCTGACAAGGAGTTTGTCCATATGAGGAGTTTTCCAAAACTAAAATTAACTTTTGTGAAATCCCTGTTAATTTTGTGAGTTCCTGAGGGCCTAGACTTCTTTAATAATGTCTGTTTGTCTGTTTCAGGGGTTGGAATGGGCATGACTGCTCCTGTCTCCATCACTGCTTTTCCTGCTGAAGATGGCTCCTTTCAGCAGAAGGTGAAAGTCTCTCTGCGGATCCCAAGCCAGTTTCAAGACAGCCCTCCGTGTCCTACTGATGAAAGCATTAAGATTGAAGAAAGACAGGGGATGACCATTTATTCCACGTAAGGAATGCATCCTGGGACCTCCAGTCTCAAGTGATGAGGTCTTTAGGGTGCTCTGATAAGCAGTGTTTGTTTTGCCAGGGGACTTGCTGTACAAGGGGTGCATGTGGCAGAAGGAGATAGAGGAGTATGTCTAGACTGAAGACAGATGTCTTCAAAAAAGACACCTGACAAAAAATGTCACTTCTTACCGCTGGTCATGCTGCACTGATGTGGAATGTGGATTTTTTTCCACTGGGTTAACAAACATGGAGGCTAGCCGTGAAAAATACTGTGCCATTTCTATTGTATGAATCTATAGCTTTCCCCACTTTCTGGGTTCCAGATTGTTCATAGTCATTAAGAATGCTCTTCGGTGCAGTCCAATGAAGCTTCATTCAGATGGACTCATACCAGACTCCACCATGGAAACAAGCAGCTGCTGCATTGCTTCAAGTCACCTTTGAATGTCTTGGGGTGTTGACTGACAGCCTGGACTCAAACTAGCATCACTGTAGCAATAAGCCCTTCACCTTGTCTTTACCCTTTGGAGGTTCCCTTACCTACTTTCTTGAACTGTTTTGGCTGACTGACTCCTTTTTTGCCTCCAGCTGCTGCTTGGCCTTTGCTCTGGGTGTGGGCCACTTCTGCAATATCAGCCTGTTTTGTCTCAAATTTCAGCCCTGAGGGAGGGTGGTGAGGTGCAGGCTAATGTGGAAACAGTTCTTGTTGGTGGGAGGTCAGCATAAACCAGACCTGTTTCAGTCCACCCCTTTTAAATGGCATTGTGTTCTGTAATTGCCAATTGTGTGTTCCTACCTCCCCTTTATCTTGGGCTAGCTCGAGTTTGGCTTTCCTTCATGATCTTTCCTGCAGACGGTTGTTCACACCACAGTGAGCATGGTTGTTGACAGCTTTGGTGGGGACTGTGGGCTGAGCTGACTTGGAGATAACCTTGTATTTTAGAAAGTTGTTTCTCTGATATGGTGCTGATTCATAAGGCAGGGCCATTCTGCTGGCTGACATACATGGGACTGTTTGGGGGTATCTCTTTGGGGTCTCCCAATGGATAACTGCCCAGGGACTTTTTGTTACTGTGTTTAGTGGACCCAGGTAGATTTTATCTCATGCACTTGTAAGGTTGCTTTTCCCCTTGGCTGTGTCACCCATGCGACTTCATTTGTCCCAGATGAATTGTGCTGCTTCACAATGAACAGTGCACACATGAGTGAGTGCATGTTGGCAGGGCCTGGATCAAAATGCGTGTCTAAATATACTGTGGCTATTTATTGTTCTGTCTCTCTTCCTTCTTTGCTTTCCCAGGACTGCTCAACTGCTCTCTGGTTTCTTTGCAGGCAGTTTGGTGGCTATGCCAAAGAGGCAGATTACGTGAGCTATGCTGCCAAGCTGAAGGCTGCTCTGGGGAGTGATGCTGCCTACCACAAGGATTCCTACCTGTGCAATGGTTATGACCCGCCCATGAAGCCTTACGGACGCCGCAATGAGGTCTGGTTTGTGAAGGAGTGAACATCTGGCTCCCCGTGGTGCTGCCTTGCTCTGATAACCTCCCTACACTATGTTCCTGTCCTCTTTATAAAATAAACTAAGAATTCAACAAAGGCAAAAAACTATCACTGCCTTTTTCCATGCCTTAGTCTTTTATGGACCATAAAAGTCATTTTAGAAGAACACTTGCTGACCCTCGTGACAGTGCTGCTCCTTCATTCCAGACCAGGTCCTCAGCCACACATACTCTCTTGATCTCTCCGTGGCTTGTTTTTATCTCCTTTGTGCTTCCAGAGTTCAGTGCTGAGAAAACCAAAAGCACTTAATTGGCCGGTGCCTGCCAGGAGTCACGTCCAAGTGTAGGCAGACTATTAGTCTCACCTGAGACGGGCAGGGGAACATGACAAAAGTGCACACAGAGACTTTTTTTATCTCCTTCAGTTTGCTGCAGCTGTAAAATGCTGCTTTTATCTTTGCCATTCCACAAACAATCTAAAGGGACACGGACATTGCTGCCAACACAGCATAGAGAAAATAAACATCCTTTACATTAATTCAGAGTGTGCAGAAGATCAGCACTTCTGTCATCTGTCTGAGAAATGCCATTCAGAGAAACATCCAGATTCTGTTTGCAGCTTTCTTTTGTTTGAGGAGAGATGTGTGCTGTGTCTTCATCTCAGCTAGCAGCTGGACAGTGTGACCTGGAGACCTCAAGATTGTTTCCTCACCTTCCTATTACTTTTGTGTAACATTTCTTTAAAACTAGCCTTATGCAAGGGCCAAAGCAGAAATGTGTGTGGTTATCTAATTGAATTAGAGAAATGCAAGGCTGGGGAGAAAGAAGATGCTTATTACTTGTGATCTGAGAGTGCATTTGAAGAATGGTGGAAATATGGTGAAACTACCATAGGTGCCAATCTAAAAAACTTTTCTTAAAAGGTGTCAATTTTTGAAGGCTACTCAGACCAGCTGTTTTTTTTAGAGAAGGAAAAGGAAAACGTGGAAAACAGGACTTGGGTCAAATAATCAGTAGCCTTTTGGAAACTTCGAATACAATTGCAAGTGTGGGTTATGTTTCAGGAAGAGTGGCAATGTTGAAATGTCAGGCATCAAACCAGCATTTTAGCTGTTGGCTCTGCCAGGGACACAGCAGAGTGCCCACCGTGGGAGCACTCACCCTGCTGCTGGGCGTGTGCAATGCATTACCTGCACTAAAAGAGGTGTGCTCCTCTGGTGGTGAAGTGCCCCATAGTTCAGGTGCTTTCCAAAAGCCATTTTCCCCTGGAGCCGAAAGAGACATTTGTCAGCTGGCATTGTGGCTTGTGGCTGCTCAAGCTGTTGCACGTGTGCCTGCTTTCTGAGAACAAATCTCAGCAGGAAAAGGAGAAAACCTGAGGTTTTGATGTGCTTTCCTTTTCTCTCTTGCTGAGCCATATAAGAGCTTTGCTGTGAGCTTCATGAGAGTTTCAGTCACCTGTGTGCAAGAGAAGCTAGTTCAGGATGGGTAAAAGGAGCAGGTAGCATTTAATTAAGCAAAAAACCAAACAACAATGACAGGGAAAAGCTATTGGCTGTGGTTAGTGATTGCAGTGCAGGGGAGGAAGAATAAAAAGAGAAAACAAGACAAAGAAAGAAATAGGCTTTTGAAGGAATTTTTGAAGCAGCAAATGCCCTTATAAGCTTGTACCTGAATCCAAAGAGACAGTTTATGCCCCAGATTATTTGAACCTGTGTGGGTGAGGAATGGAGGAGCACAGTATTGTCCAGTTTGTGCGTTCCAGTTTTGTTTTGGAGCTTTTGTGGATACCGTCTGGCAACCTATGGTGAATGTCCTTTAATAATCAAAACCTTGAAATTTCTCAAAATTTATCTTGTGAAATCTCAGATGCCAGTAATAAACCTAGTATAAACAGAGCTGCAGAGCTCAGCATCATTGAGGGTTCTTTTATAAAGTGCATACCCTCTGAACAGAGAGTGAGAGCTTCAGACCCAAGAGTGAGAGTAAACATCTGTAGGCTCTGCCTTGCAGCCCTGCTACTGGCTTTTTGCACCAGGCAGGCAGGATAGAATTTCATAAACATTCTTAAATAATGTCAAAGCCTTATGCAAACCGAATTGCCTTTTCTGTACACACAAAGATGCCTGTGTTTTGTCCACCTTTCTAGTTTTGAGATAAATAAATAAATAATAATATTGTGATTTACAACTTCTGTTCTGATCACTGACTTTGTGAGCTCAGTGGGAGTAGTTGATTTGCTAGACCGTAGGTTGCCAGTTTATCTTTCTGTTTGGGGTACTAATCATGTCACAGCGTTTATAAATAGTCATAATGCTTTTTCTAATAAATCACTATTTTGGGTATCCTGGCGTGGCCCTGCATTATCTGACTGTGAGAGACAGGAGCTGATGAAATAATCTCCTTCATTTGTTCCAGCCATTGAGAGGCTTTGAGCAATGTATTTGTGTTAATGTAGAAACGAGGGGCCTGCTTACCTGAGGAAAATTATGTGTTCCTTTGGCTGGGGTTTGCAGGCAGTGAACAAATAATGCTCAGGCAAATACTGGTGATTGATTTTCAACATGATCTATGATCCAGAAATGTTAGACATTTTGTCCCATTGAGGTCCATCTAGCTTGGTGCCATGTCCCTGTGATGGACAGTGGTGGACACCTGAGACAAGATTACAGGAACAGTGCAACTGTGGGCTCAGAGCTCCTCTAAATATTTCCCTGTCTCTAGTATGATGTGGCTCAGGGATTTTTGTTATTGTGCTTGGTGGACCCAGGTAGATTTTATCTCATGCATTTATCAGGTTGCTTTCTAGAACTCAGGTAAAGTTGCTATCCATGGCATCCTTTTGTCCTTGGTTATGGAAAGGTAGAAACACTCTTTGTCTGAGGGTTTCCAGCAGGCTGTCTCTCTGCTCCTTAGGCAGCTTTTTGATATTCCTCTGTCACTGCGAATGAATGTTTGTTTGGACAGCCAGAGTTGCTGTTGACATTGGAGGATTTCCAGCCACCTCTTTGTGCTGGGGCCAGAAGTCAGAGGTGCGTTCTGGATTTTGACCCAAGGCCAGCATGGCCACAGACACTGTTACATGCAGCGGACTGCTGAACTGGTGTTAAAATAAAAACATTTTTCTCCATCCCCTGCAGTATCTCTGAGAAGTTGGAGTGCAGCAGATTATCTAGAGACCTCCTGGCTTCTCTTCTGCACCTGTGCAATGTCCTTTTCTGTCTCCAGTGAATGCTGAAATGAAGAGATTTTGGTGCTTTTCAGCTGTTCAACAGGGCACCATGGCATTGCCTGTTGCGTGTTGGTTTAAGAAGACAGTGCCAGGGAACTCACAGGTGGATGTTTCTCTGTGCTGAGGCCCCTCAGTGCTGCCAGAGGTGGCCTTGCTGGGTTGTTGGGATGTGGTGGCTTTGTGCATCACACCCTGCATTGCTGCCCATGGCCCTTTTCCCATCGCCTCACTTGTCAGGGCGCTGGAACAGCTCCACAGCCGCCTGTGCTGCCTGCTGGGCTGGACGGTCTCAGCAGGGGAGTGGCCTTGGGAATTATCTCGGCCTCCCAGAGACAGGACTGCCCTTGCTGCTTATTAGCAGCTGGGCAGGTCCCTCTCAGCGCTGTGCAAAGCAGTGGTATGATGGCAATAGGACTGGCCACAGGAAAGGCTGCGTTTCAACAGAGCCAAATTTAATGGGAATTATACACGTGCCATGTAGATTTAGCTGTGCTGGATATACAACCTTCCTAAGCTACTCCACTTGTTAGTGAGGAATTTTCCTGCTGGTATTAACTGTGGCAAACCCTATATATTTTTATATATATATATATATATATATATATATATATATACATATACATATACATATACATATACATATAAATATAAATATATATATACATGCATATGGGTATAAAGGTATGTATATGTGTATGCAGACCAGCTACTTTGATCTATTGTTTGGCTTCTGTAGTCACTGAATAACTCACTACAGCGAATGCAGCTCCAGGGTGAACTTTTGCAGGCTGAAGTTTTAAGACTGCTAGAATGAGAGCTTTGTTAGCTTCAGAAAGGAATACTTTACTTTGTAGACACATGCTTTAATATATCTAACACTGCATTAAGAGGATGACAGCCCTTATAAAAGAGCTAATTGGTTAAGTTGTCCATATACATCTTGCCAGACTTATAATACTCCAGTCACTTTGAGGGGATGGGTGATCTATGGTGAGTGAGGAAGTAACATCATTATTTCCCCATTTTCATCAATCCCCGTGGCAAAGAGTGTGTGAGCAGCTATTGTGCTTATGGTCACAAATTTTCCGTTTTGCAATGCTGCCCCAAGGCGATGGGTCAGAGCAGGAAGATTGTGGCTCCTAGCTCACGTCGTCCCTCCCTATTTAATTACAATAATACTTCTTTTAGAATAGCACTCTGAGCAGCAGCTCTCTTTCTTCTGTGACAGCATTTCAGCCACTCTGAGCTAAAAAAGAAATGCATCTCTTTTAACAGGACCATAAGTAGCTTTGGATGTATAACGCCTCTATAAAACTGCTTGGCAACATGATTTATTAGAGCGGGATCAGTGGTAAAAGTGACTTCTCTGACAGTAATGGATGAAACACTTCCAGCATAGCTACTCTGTCTCTGCTTGGTGCCTATGCCAACAGCAGGCTGGTTTTGTCAGCTCATTCATAATCTCTGCTTTGCTCTCAGCAGAATCCGTTGCACAAGACAGGTTTCAGCCGCGGCAGATGCTTTTTTCCTAGTCCTCTGTGGGAGCTGCTGCAGAAGATGGGTCAGTGCAAATGCTGCTGGATTCCTGAGACTCTGTCTGCTTAATTCTGCATGCAGACCCTACACCTAGCTAGGAGCATGCCACCCCCATACCCCTCACTACTGCCCACCCCCATGAAGAGAAATTTGAGTGGCTGGGGTGAAAGGAGCTGCACTGCTCTTAGACTGAGTGTGAAGTCTGACTGATCAGCAGCCCAGGTCCCAAGGGAGTCTCAGATGAATCTTCTGTGCAGTCCCTGTGAGAACACAGGGTTGAGAAGCCTGAATCTGAGGTGCAGATTTTTAGAAGTACCAGTGGAAGTGAAAGATCCCAGAAACCACATCCTGCAGTACACCATGTGCTGCAGCAGCCTGATCTGCATTGTGACCTGAATGACCTTGGGTGTGCAATGTGTCCCCGGCAGTGTGACCCAACTCTGGGGCTCCTTCTGGTGGGGCAGCAGAGTCCAGCCTGTGCCACTGCACCACCCACCCAGCCGTGCCTGGACTCCTAAGCTAGGTGGGTTCTAAGAGAGGTTTGGATGTGTCTTCTTCAGCACATGAAAGCAGAGAAGGATTGCCATGGCAACTATTCTCAAGTATTTTTCCAGTGTTTTCCAATCTTATTCATTTTTTCTTATATCCCTGGTGTTTAATTTAAGGCCTTTCCTAATTGTAGTCCAAAAAACCAATTGAAGTGAATTCTCTGATTAGACAAAAAGTTCAGACACCTTCCCACACAACTTGTGAAGTACAAGATCAACAGAATTGAATGTTGCTGTGAGTAAGAGGAGATCTGAAATTTGAAATGCATTGTACCCAGACAAATAGAATAAATGAAGCCTTTTACTTAAAGCAAAGCATTGAAATAAAAGATAGTGTACAGCATGACAATTTTGGACACTCCCTTGCTGGTAGATCTTTCTAGGCTGTTTAAACACTGATTATAGACCCTCTCAATCTTATTTATGACTCAGCTTTGTGAAGGAACATCTTTCAAAATCAACATGTGCTGGCTCATTGAAGTACCTTTAACGAACTATAGTGTTCTTTAGTCTGGGTTCTTTGAGGGGAATGGTTACTGCAGTGGTGCTTCTTTGGGTAATTACCATGCCTCTCATTTTCCAGCACCTTGCTTCTACTTTGTGTGTATTTTGGCTGGGATGGAGTTAATTTTCTTCACAGTAGCTGGTGTGGGGCTGTGCTTTGGATTTGTGCTGAAAACAGTGTTGATAATACAGGATGTTTTTGCTATTTGTTTTTGCTGAACAATGCTGAACAATGCTTGCATAGAGCCAAGGCCTCTTCTGCTTCTTGCTGCAAGTATGCCAGGGATGCACAAGCAGCTGGGAGGGCAGAGAGCTGGGACAGCTAACCCCAGCTGATATTCCATTCAGCTAGGTGGGTTCTGATATTCCCCAGCTGATATTCCATTCCATATGGGGCCACACAGCATATAAAATGGGGTTAGAAGGTGAGGGGATGTTGAGAGTGGTGTCATTTTCCTTGCTGAGGAGCTGTTCCATGTGATGCGGCCCTGGTGTCCTGGTGTTCTGAAACTCCAACCTGCCCATGGCAAGTGGTGAACTCCTTCCTTGGTTTGCTTTATTTGCATATGAGGCTTTTGCTTTACCTATTAAACTGTCTCTATCTCAGCCCAGGAGTTTTCTCTCTTTAATTCTTCTGCTTCTGTTGCCCATCCCACCAGGGTGGGCGAATCAGCGAGCAGCTGTGAGATGTTTCACTGCTGGCCAGGGTTAAACCATGACACACCTGCACACCCATTCCTGTGTGTGGGAAACCCAGGGAAGAAAGAGTCCTGTGGAGGTGTGGGAGGGAGAAGGCTGTGCTTCGTGTGGGGAGGGTGTCGTGAGGGCGGTTGAGTGCAGTGTCTCTGATGCCCTGTGCCTCTCTCACCAGCCCCTTGCCTGGCTGGATGCTGATGGCAGACTGATGAGCCCCTTTCACTAGAGCTTGTGCTGTGGGGGCTCAGCACTGTTACCCACAGAAGAGATTTCTCCCAGCTTCTCCAGCCCTGCCTTGAGACAGACTACATCTCCTCCCTCCAGCAGGGCCCAGGGAGCAAAGATCTCCCTGGAAATTCCCGCCTGACTCTCCTCCCGATGTGTTGCCATCTGCTTTGCACAAGACTCGGCTATACGCCTTTGTGGAAAGCAATGCTCTTCCTCTGAGGACATCTTTGGCACTGCTTCCCTGGAGGGGTGAAATCCTGAAGCACAAAGTGCAGCTGGGACTGCTCTGAGCACTCCTCCCTGTCCCAGGGCAGGGAGGGAAACAGAAATGACAATTTTATGAGATGCTGTGTCTTGGGAACCTGGTCTACAACGCCCTCCAGTTGGAAACCTGCCCAGCTGATTGCAAAATGATGAAAGCAGTCCTGCAGGTTTTGATCCAAATGGGGTAACAGGGCCTGGAGCAAATAGAGGTGGGGAAAATGGGTGCAGTTTCAAGCACAGGGGGTGCCCAGGTGTGGTTTTGTTCCTCCCTGGTGTATTTGTTACTCTGCCCGTGTGCTGACCCCTGTGCAGCTCTGTGCCACAGCTCTCCCATCTCACTGGGCATGGCAGGGGCACTGTGGCACTGCTCACACGTGGGGCGGGCAGTGCCCTCTCCCTGCTTTGCCTCTCAGCTGCAGGAGTGGTTTGTAGCAGCTTCTGAGGAGCTGCACAGGGCATCTCTCTGAATCCAGGAACGAAGGCCAGGTCTTCAGCCACGGGAGTCGCTTGGCTGGAGACAGCTCTCCACAGAGCTGGTTTGTTCACAGGCAACAGGAGTTCATCTATTTTTCATCATGATGATGCTATTTCTGAATAAGAGAGAAAAATGCAGGCTTATTTCTGAAGCATATGATTTCGGTTTTGGCCTTTAAAGATTTGTTTATTTTGAATGGAAGCCCAGAATGCACATAATGTAGCAAAAAACTGCAGATGCAGACAGGGACTTTTGTTTCACCTTTCAAGTTACTCCCACTCCTGATGGTAGGGCAGTAACATTTGAAAAGGGTTTGGATGTTTTTCCTTTCCTTGGAAAGAAACAAATGAAAATAATGATCCTGAAGCAATGCTGAAGGCACCTGCTCCCAGATAACTCTGCTGAAAGCAACAAGGCACAACCAAGCACCCCAGGGAGATGAGGAAAATATCCAGGGAACTGCCTCCCTGACAGAGTTTCCCTGTGACTGCAGAGCCTGCTCCTGGGACATGGGGCAAGGGGATGAATAGGAGCTCCCCAGACAGTCCTGATGGGAAGGTAAGCACAACTGTTTTCTGAAATGTTTGATCCCATAATCCACAAATCCCTTTATCATAAATAGCCTTTCAAATTGTTGTGGCAAACTCTTCTGGACTGATTCCAGCTCCTGAATTATGAGGAGCTAAAAATGGTGTCTATTCCCATGGCTATAGACAGAGAGATGCTACTCAGCAACAAATGCACCACCAAGTGCCTTAAAAATAGCCCCTGTGGAATTATTCAGTGTTTGGAACTTGTCATTTCATAAGGGTAAAAATGGATTCATTTTGGCACAAAATATGCATAATATGTATCCACAGCTTTATAAATAGCATTTATAAAATTATGTGTATAATTTTATATTAAATTGATGCTGAGCAAAGAGACAAAACAATCAACAGGAATTTAACACAAGTTTTGTTCTTAGATAATTGTAAGACTTTTTTTCTTAGAAATGCAGGTGTCAAAAGAGACTTCCTCCCTTAACCCCCCTTTCTTTTTTTTCTTTCAGACAGCCTTGGGAAAAAACTTGAAATTGCAGCTGTTATGGCAAATGTGATAGCTATAAGCCAAAGAAGAAGCCTGGCCCAAAGTTGTCACCCCACACCAATTAATTCCATGACTTTAGCAATTCTGATTTTCAAAATCAGAAATTTTTAGGCCTTTATATCTCTTGGAGCTCCAGGTTTTGCTAGTGGAGTCACAAATATGGCGGAAATCCAGCTGGTGAGATGGCGCTTTGAGAAATAACTGGGTCAAAAGCTGGAACATAACTTGAATTGCCTCTTAGAGGATCATTTGGGGACTCTATGCTCTTTGTCTTCCTCTCTTGCTATTCTGGTTGCTTTCATCTCACTTGCCCTTGCAGTGCTCAGGCAGGGCTGATGCATTGGTACTGGTGGCTGGGGTGGATGAGCTCTCCTTGGAGGCATCTTTCCTTTTCCACTTAAGGGCTCTGCTGAAAGGCAGCAGGTACAAACATGAAGGCTTTGCTGCTGCCTGCTCCAGGCTTTCCTGTCCACCCTCTGCAGCCTGTAGAGCCTGGCTGCAGGCTGAATGTCCTTCTTGCCTCTAAAGGTGCTCAGTAACAACCTGTAGCAGCCTAAGCCCCAGGAAAGGGTGAAAGGTAGGGCAGGTAAACCAATATCCTGGGAAAACATTTTGCAAAATTGGAGCAATGATACAGCAGAACAAATTGTGAGGCCTTACAGGCATGGAGAACAGTTTTGTTGGTGAACAGAAGTGCTTTGGCTCACTCACACTGGCACACCTATACTCAGGTGCAGTGGATGCAGCAGCCAGGTGGCGGCTCAGGGTCACTCTGGGTCACATTGCCACTGCGCCACTGAGGGCCCTGAGAGGGGACAGGCCACCAGGGAGTGACCCATGGCCTGCAGGAAGGGCAGGAGGGAGAGCTGGGCCTGTCAGCAGGAGGATGTCACCGCATACAACATTGGGCCTCAGAGCTGTGTTTGGGAAGTTTCAGGAGATGATGTAGGAGCAGACTTGGCTGTCCTGTCCCAATCGGGGGGGGGGGGTGAGATAGTTGACAAATTCCATTTTTAAACTGAGAGAAGAGAATAAAGCAGACTTTCCAGAACAGTGCCATGGCACAAGACAGCAACCTCACCTGAAAGAGATCCTTCAAATTGTAATGCTTTTCCTTAGAAATCAGCATTTAAAAAACATTTTAAATGAAGAGCATATTTTTTTATTTAAAAAAAAGTCTTAGAACATATAGTCTTAGAAAGAATAGTACACTTTTAATAAAGGGGTTTTTTAAATACGATTTCACAAAAGTCAGTAATATTTTCTGCTTAAAATTACATCCCTCTTACCATTTTACTGAAATCATTAAATGGTTTCTAGGGCAACTTACCAATAGCATTAAGGTTCACTTTTCTGTTTCTTGAGGGGTCATGGAGGTCTGCATCAGAGAAATCAAGGGATAGACAAAAATGTCAGAACTGTGCTTTGATGTTTTCCCACCTCTTGCTGAAGCAAAAAAAATTGCCTGTTAATGTGATAAAAAGGAGTGAGGCTAGCTGGAGATTTATGCCCTCCTGGAGACATAGTGTGTCAGCTCTCCTCCAAGTTCTCTCATGCTATTTCCATGGCAACTCCATATAATGATAACTCCCACAGATTTTCTCCTTTTATCTGCTATTTTGGTCCCAGATAGTGATGGAGTTGAGGCATACATTTCTTTCACACCATTTGATGCCCATCGACAAGCAAAGTAAATAATGTCCTCATTCTTCAGGTCTTTAGGAAGGCACAGTTAGTTCACAGCCCTTTCAGGAATTCACCTGCAGAGCTGGACAGAGCTGAGACAGGAAAAGCAGTGCTACAGATGCTCAGAGGAAGCTGCAAAGGATGAATGCTCCCTGTCAGCACAACGTGACAGGATTACATTCCACTCCTGCTCTTCTCCTCCCCTTGGCCAGGGCAGCAGATGGGCACTAGGGAGGAGGCCAGGGTGTAGCGGGAGGATGGATGGTTTGGGTGCAGGGAGCTGCATCCCAGCCCCTGTCCATGGAGACAGGAGGTCATTCTGCCTGACTGGGAGATGCTCCCATTGCCCCTGGTGTCTGCTCATGATTGCAGATCTGGTCCAGCTCATGAGACAAGGACTGGGAGTTTCAGCCAGGTGTAGCTGCAGCCAGAAAAGCCCTTGACCAAGTGCCACTAACCCATGACTTCCTCCCTCTTATGAAATCTCTGCAGCAAGATGCTGCTGGCTGGCTTTGCACAGCAGAAGTGGCAGGCATGCAGCTTGTTCTGGGAAACTGCACTTGCTTCCCCTAACTGGTAGGGCAGGACAGGCCAAGTATCCGTGCTGGAGGGGAGGGTCCACGGAGATCCTGGGGTCCAGCTGCCAGTGGGAGCCTCTGTTCTTGGTTTGCAGTTGGTTTGCTAGGGACAACAGGACTGCCTCAATGGGAAGACCTATATCAAACCTCCCCTTACTCTGTGCCCTGAGAGCATCCAGATATTTTCACCCTCCTCATTTCTTCCTACAGAGGCTTCCATTTAAGCAGATGAGCAATGCTAGGTGAAAGGACATCCTCCTCCAGGAAGGGATCTGAAACCTTATACTTGATAACAGTGTTCCTTCTGAGTAAGGTGCTGCTCAGAAGAGCTGTCCTATCTGTTTGGGCCCCTCTGTCCTGCAAACCAGATGTTGGTGGGAGCATTTCTCCATTGTAGGGAGGGGAAGGAGGGCACAGCATCATAGCTTGGAAAAGATCCCCGAGATCATCAAGTGCAACCTTCGATTGAATGTCACCATACCCACTAAGCCATACCATTAAATTCCATCTCTACTTGGTTTTCTTAACACTTCCAGGCATGGTGACTCCACCAGTTCCTGTGGTTCGAGTCCTTGGCTGGAAGCAGCCCAGGTGACTGTCTTTTCTGAGTGACACAGAGCAGCTCACCTGGGTGTGTGGGTGAGCAATCACCTCAGCATGGTGAAAATTTGACCTTCACCTTCTGCCCTCAATGTGGGAAGTATCATTTCCCCATCATGACAGAAGGATAAACATGTGAATGTCGAAGACCTTCTGAAGGACTCTTAGCAACTCAAAAGACATATCAAAACAAGACAGCAGAATTTCTGAATAGCAGATCTAAGGTCACCAATGCAAACTGGTGACCAGCACCTTGTCCATGTGTGTTGTGATGATCCCATCAAACACAAACAGTTCTCCATTCCCCAGGGTAGGACTGGGGTTGAGACAGTGGGGTAAACACAGTAACAAATCTCTGTTAAGAAGGAGGCCACAAAGACATGTTTTTTAAATCCTTATGTTTCCAAGCTCATGTTTTTTTTATTTCTTAGGATTATGCTAAGACACATACAGCCATAAAAATGATTCCTTAGGTACTTAGACCTATAGATGTCTCTAAGGAAAGAACTAAAGGCAAAAAAACTTTTGCCATTGATTGTACCTGTAAGAATTTAACTTTTTTCCCCCAACGTCCTCACTTCAAATGTATCATCATGCTTCTATTAATTTCAGTGTGAGCATTGTATGCACAGTTGGAGGCAGAGCATGCTCCAAAAGCTGACTACATTTGAAGAGTGCACTGTGAAAGAGAAATCAGGCGAGACACTAGCAAGCGTTTAATCTCTGGGATCCTGTAAAGGAGCATGCAGCTTCTTTCAGCATTTCCTCATTCATTCCATAAAGTTGATTCCACTTTTAGAGAGTATTACCAGACGATAAAGACAAATGATATTCAAAAAAAGTAAAAAAACTCCTCATGAAACTTGCATAGAGAGGACTTTCCCCTCCGCCTACCCCTCTTGTCCGAGGATTTGGTAGCCAGAGCCAGGGCTAGACGCCTCAGTAAATCTGGCATTAGAACTACTGCTGTGGGATGAAAAATGTGACCACCACCAGGGAACGAACGACTGATCTGGTGTGAGCTCAGAACGCTTTGAATGGGTCAGAAATGGTTTGTGGTGTGTGTTCGTGCGCCCTGGGGGGCTCGGAGGAGCGGGGCCGGTGCCCACGGTGGGTGCCGGTACCGCAGCGCCCCCGCCCGGCTGCTGAGGGGCCGGTGTCCCGGTGAAACACACGGATCCCGGCTCCGTGCCCGCACACGGACACGCTTCTGTTCGGCTTTCGGGGAATTCACCAAAGCACAGCGGGCAGTAGGGCCGATGTCCGCCTGGGGCAGCAGCAGGGTCACAGAGAGGGGGGCAGTGGCACTGCAATGCTGCACAAACTGAGTCGACACCTCTCAGGTCATTTGAAGCAGTGCTACGATTGTCCCACAGTCCTTCCATCAGCCTCTGCTCTGAAGAATTGAGCATGCCTTGGCTCAGCACCCACATCCTTGCATCAGTGAATCCACCTGCTTGTGAGCTGACTTGTGCTTAAGGACTGGGCATTTAATCTTGGCCCTGTCGATGTCTCATCTCACACAAATCATTTGCTGATTTTGACCCAAAAGTCTGGATGTGACAAAGGAGAACCACAGCACAGTCTCTGTACATAGTGCTGATGGTGGTGATGGGTGAGGAGGAGAAAGGACAAAGACCTGATTCTTCTTTGTGTAATAGATTTGTCCACGTTGTTACCAGATACCACAGCTTTAACACTGGGGGTCTCCTGGCTTTCTGACTGGCATAGTCCCACCTAGGCCAGCCCAGAAGCTGGTGGCCTCCATTTGGGAGGCTGCACAGAATGGGGAGCAGAGCTGGTGATCTCTACTCTGCCTGGACAGTCAGTCTGACACAAGCATGCCCACTTGATGCCCACCAAGAAATTGCCCATGTCCTGCAGCCTTGTGAAGCGCCAGGAATCTGCAGTGCAGGGTCTGGGTGCTGACTGATCTTCCTTGACCAGACACCTAAGCAAAGATGGGCAGCAGCCTCTCCAGGCAGCCATTTCCCTCCAGCAGCTGAAGTGCAGACAGTCAGGAACGGGCTGGTTGAAATCCAACTACACTGTGCCTGAAATAAAGCGAGTTCAGAGACAAGCTCTTCATGTTGCTGTATAAAACAAGCAGAACATCATAGTGGACAAGCTTCCTTTTTTCAGCTGGAAAGTTATAGTTGCTTGTGGTTTTTTGGGATTGTTTTAAATTGGAGCATGCTGAATCAAAGAAATCATTTGATGGTGGCAAAATTGCAAGTTTTACAGAAGTTCAGTGTAAGGCCATGAAATAATATTATTAAAATATTATTATTAATAATTATAATAATAATAGTAGTAGTGATGATGATGATGATGATGATGATGATGATGATGATATTAAGAGTTTTAATACCAAAGCAGAGCTGAGGCGCGGGCTGTCCTGCCTGGGCTCGGCTCTTGCCGGAGCCGGGCGCGTTTCCCCGCTCAGGTCCAGCCCCTCCCTCCCTGCCGTTCCGCGGGGCAAGGGCGCCGCCCGGCGGCCGCTGTCGGAATGGCAGCAGCAGGAGCCGCCCGCGGGGTTCCGATCCCACCGCCTTCCTTCCTTCCTTCCTTCCTTCCTTCCTTCCTTCCTTCCTTCCTTCCTTCCTTCCTTCCTTCCTTCCTTCCTTCCTTCCTTCCTTCCTTCCTTCCTTCCTTCCTTCCTTCCTTCCTTCCTTCCTCCCTCCCTCCCTCCCTCCCTCCCTATCCTGCCACAGTTAGGGCAGCGGGACAGGCCCACCCACCGTGGGTCGCAGGCAGGTGCTGGGATCACTCTCGGACCCGGCTCACCTCGTTTATGTCGCCCTTGGCACCAGGCTCAAATGGCTGCGGTAGGGGCAGAGGACGTGACGAACAGCCTGTGAGAGAGGGAGGTTCAGCAGAGTGCCTGCAGGTACAGCCTGCTTTTTGGATTATAGGGGCGCCCTGGGATGATCAAGTGACACTGAGCAGCCCCTCGGTGCCTAACCTCTGAGATTCACGTGGGCCTGATCACTCTGGCAAAACCAGGAAAGAGATGATTTTCAGGAAAACATTGTTTCTTACAGCATTGAGCAAGGAGCAGTACCAGTGGATATTGAGGTCCTTTTCTGTCCATGATTAGAGATCTCATCAAAAATTTCCAGCATTTCTCTGTACTCAAGCATATGATCCTCACTACAGACTGTTCTGAAACAGCAGACAGCAACGTATGCTGGAGCCACAGCATTCTATTTCAGCTCTTGACTAATTAGCTGGAGAGCAAGATGCCCATTTTGTAAGGCACAGCCTTTGCTTTCTCCTCAAATGCACCTGTAACCAGTTTGATGGGAGAAACCACTCAGCCAGGCGCAGCCCTGGCTGTCTCTGGAGACAGATGCAGGTAAAATCAGCCTGGTCAGACACGAGGGCAGCTCCTGCTCCATGCCTTCAGAATGTCTTGTAGAAAATGGCACTCACATCTAGCAGAGCGCTTCACTCATCACCATAGCAAAAGCAAAGCAAACACCAGTTTCCCTAGAAACTGCTTGTGGCAGTGCATGTTGACTTTAAGGGAGGGAAAGAATCCTAAATAGGAAAGTACTGGGTGAGTGTGTCGCAGGCAGGAAGAGGGGACAAGACGTGTCCCAGGCCCAAAGGAACCAAGGGCTGGAGTGGGGCAGGGACCCCAGCAGAGACTCTGGTGGCCACTGTCCCTCATTGCCAGAGCAGTGTCACAGGCTGCTCGGGGCAGAGGCAGCTGAGTCCCCGTGGCTGGGTGCCCAGAGTGCACAGCTCCACTGAGTGCAGCTGCTCACCAGCCCCAGCCTGGGTGCAGGGACACAGACCTGGTGGCACTCAAGGGCTGGGCTGGCTGCTGCTGAGGCACACCTCCACTTTGCATTCAGGGCCCCAGAAAGCAGGCAAATTTGAGCAGGTGCTCTTGGGTTTCCTTCTCCAGGGCTTCCTTCTAGGAGAGGCAGCTGCCAATGCAGCCCTCAGCTCAGTGGCCTTGGGTGCTATTTCTGGCTCCAGTCAAAAACCACCTGCCTTACAGAGGGAAGCTCAGGACTGTTCAGTCCCTTCTATTTATAACCCACACAAGCTCCTCCAGGGCAAAGGGAGTAGCTGGTGCTGGGGAAAATGACTCTGAAGAAGGCATTGTCCAGCATGAACACTTATGGCAATGTACACTAACAACATTCCAGGCTGTCTGAGTAAGGCTTGAGCCAGCAAGGTGAGGGAATTGGTTATTCCCTTTTATTTAGTGCTCAGAAGGTTCTATCTGGAGTACTGTGTCCAATTTGGGTCTCTCACTGCCACAGAGCTTGATCAAGGGGAACAAGTCTGGCAGGGGAGCTGCTGAGACCTTTGGGAGCTGCTTGGACCATGTCAGCAGGGAAAAGACTGAGGGAGCTGTTTAGTCATCGGAGGAAAGGCTAAGGGGGATCCGGGAGCTCTTGTCCATTAACTACATGGGTGCTGTGGAGAAGATGGGACCAGACTCTCCTCAGATGTGCATGGTGAAAGGTCAAAGGATGACAGAGGAGTTGCAAGAAGGGAAATTCTGATTAGACACAGGTTTTTAAAAAAAGTCCCAATGAGAGCAGTCAGACACCAGCATAGGGACCCCAAACTCCAAAAAGCTGTGTGATCTCTGCCTTTGGAGACATTCAAAGCTTACCTCAAACTGGTCTTGGAGATGAGCTCTGTTCAGGGCAGAAGCTGGACTGGAGCTCTCCAGAAGTCCCATCTGACCAAAACCTTTGAGTGACTCTGTAGTACCACTAAACCTACTAAAATATAGGAAAGAGCTGGAAACAAGGAAGAACTCTGTGGATTCTCAGAACCACCAGCTCCCTGCATGTTCTGTCAGCTTACACTTTAAAGGGAGCAGAATATTCTGCTTGGGGCAGAATAGAGCAAGAGGCATCCCATGTATTACTCACACACGACTTTCACAATGGCCGCTTTTCGAGCTCTGGTTTGTCTTTAAGGAGCTGCAAAATCGGTCCCTCCCTGGGGAGTGTGTGTGTGTAAGAGCAGAGTGTAAGTGGAAGTGTAGGGTGGGCTGAAAGCTGTCTCTTGCTCCCGAGTGTTGGTGCCCTCTAGGTGCTGCTCACAGGCTGTAGTGCAGCTGCCAGGGATGGCTGAAGGAGGCTGCTCCCCGCTGTTCACTTTGCCTCTGTCAGGGACAGGAAAATGGGAGGCACTGCTCCTCTTCAGCTACCTCTGGTTCTGGCCCAGTGTGATGAGAACACTGCAACCTCCAATGTAAGGTTAGTATGGGAGAAGGTGACTGCTGTAACTGGGCACTGGACACACCACCTGTGCTGTCAGCCCTGCTGTGAGACAGTCAGTCACCTTTGGCAAAGGAGCAACACGCACAATTGGACCAAAAGCTGTCACAAGTTGTGGCCCTGTGATTCTGTTCCTTGTGGAGCAGATCTGATTAAAGTGATCACCTGGCCCTGTGAGCCTGGAGAGAGCAGCCCCAGCTGAGGAAGAGGGACTCATGACCCCTGTGCCACAGCAAGGACTACGGGACTCATGGGAAGATGGTGAATCCCTCCCAGAGAAATATCTTGTTTAGGGAGGGTGGCACTGGCACCAGCTGCCAGAAGGGACAGGGAGCACTTGGGAGGTGACCCCAGCAAGGTTCCTCCCCATTCCAAGTTGTGTCCCCACTGGCATGGGTCTGTGCTCCAAGGGTTTGTTGCACCCTCCGTGTTCACTCCTGGCCAGGCACATGGAGCCCTGCAGCCCTGGCAAGGCCATGGGATGGTGACCCTGAAGGTCCTGGGACCAAACAGTGTTTTTGTCCCTCTTTTCTCTTTTCCCATGACACCGCTGACCTGAAGTTCAGCAGTTTAACCTGCCTCCTGATAATCCTGGCTGCTTTCATAACCCAGGTGTGCTCTGTGCCAACCCTTCTCTGGTGTGTACATTTCTGGCTCTCTGGTCTCCTTCAATGGGGAGAGGAGGGACAGGAAAGCAGAGGGCCCCGAAGGCAGAGCACCTGCAAGCACCACCACCAAGGGAGAGGGATAGGGATGAGCCTGACTGGGCTTACAGGCCCCTAGTGAGCAGGTTTGCAGAAGAAACTGCACAAGGATCCTGCCTCCTCAACTCACTTGCTCCTTTTGGGTCTAGTCTGTCTGGCCCAACCAGTTTAGGATTTCCCTGGGCTGTGTGTTTGTGACTAAGTGGCAGCTGGTTTGGTTTAAGCTCAATTACAAGGAGAGAGGAAACTGCTGCTTTTCCAGCAGTCTCTCCTGAGGAGTGAGAAGCCTGCAGCACGGCAGCACCCCTTACCCAGCAGTGCAAAGTTCCACAGAAACTCATGTTTATTTTGGCATCTCAGTGAGCTCTCACACAAAGCTGCCTTAGTATCAAACAACTGCAAAATAACTCTGGGCAGATTAGTATTTGTGTCATTAAAGAGGTTTCAAAAGTTGCTCTAAAAGGGACTCTTAAATCCAGGGAGGGAGATTTTCCTTCTCTGCCAAGCAGCATGTACAGTAACAACCAAATAATCAAGAAAATCACCATGCCCTGAATCAATGGAAGTGCATAGGATGCCTCATCCCTCCTAGCTCTGCTGCCTCTGGGGCCAAGGCACATTGGGAGGCACTTTCTGGTCTGTGGCAGTTAGTGAAGGAGTTGGCAAGTGTCTGGGATGTGGAAAACACATGGTAAGAGCACACTTCACTCCTGTTTCTCCTGATAGCCTGCTCCTTTGCTCCACCAGACTGCACTGAAGCAGAGGAGCTGCCTCTCTTTCAACACATTTTTGAATCATCCCGGGACATACTACAGTTTACAATGACACCACATCTGCTTGAAAAGCTAATTTCTTGAAAGTTAGGTACTGTTTCAAGCATATCCCTCCTACCTTCAGTCTACAAGTTAACAAGTTTCATCAGGGCTTCACAAACCCTTTTCCCAGCCTGCTCTTCAATATTATATTGGCATCCTTGAGTTTCTCCCTCATCCTGTGTTACACCTGTAGACTGTGTAGGTGGAAGAAAGGAGGGATGGTTAGCATAATTTCCACCTCAAATTTACTAGAAAAAGGCAAGTTATCCTGTGATACATTTCAAAATCAATCCTTAGGAGGGATCTGTCTCATGCCAGGGGATTCAGAAGCCTCAGATGTCCTTGTGCTGCCCTTCAGTGCTGGTGGGCAGAGTGGGGAAGACCCAGGCTGCCTGATTCACTGTGCCTGAGGAAGGGGTTTGCTTGCCAAGCACAAAGGTATGTGGTAGCATAACACACCATGTAGAATCTCATCAGAGAGTATTCTCTAAAAAGGGAAATTACAGCCTCACAGTATCAGGAGGTTTAAAAATTATTATCATCTGCACTGATATGATTTTGCTTTGATATTGTTTCTACTTTCAAACAAAAATATTACATGTATTCAGAAAGACATCTTTTTACAAACTGAATTACACACCTACAAGCTCCTTTCCTATTCTTGATCATGCAAGTAGCCAACAAGAGACAAGTGAATAAATACAGGAGTATTGACACAGCAGACACAGACATGCACAGTGATGAAAAGTTCACATCTTTCCTCTGGCATTTGCTTGCTGTGGCTTGGATTTGTATTTCCTCATTTCTTAAGCACTCCTAACATTTAATCAACTTTATTCAAGAAAAGTAGCATGGAGAAGCTACTAACCCTTCTTCTGCACCCTCAAGCAGCTGATCTTTGGGCCACAATGACAGCTTCCAAGCAGCACCTCTCTGCCATTTTCCCCCAAGTGCAACCTCCCAGAGCTGGCCCACTCCAACCCATGGAGAGCTGCTGCTGTCACCCCACCAGCCATGACAGGAATCACACTCCCAAGAAAGAACAGCAGTTTCTCATAGACAGGCCATTTGGGTTTTATTAATTAAACAGTCCATATCCAAAGTACTAAATAAATATACAGCTGTGTCAGACGCCAGTGTACCACACACACCCACTTGGAGAGCTCTCTGTAGTTACAGATGAAATACCATGGAAAGCTATTTATCAAATGCAAAGCAGGTCACAGAATGATTCAACTCTGCAGACTCATTGCTCATCACCAGGGTGCAGTCCACACACCACACACACACACACACACTTTTGCTCACTCATGCTGGGTAGAAGGGTGTCTGCCCTCTGTAACCTGGCTGCTTGGGAAATGTTTGTGTAAATGCCACAGACAGGCTCAGGAAGAGGCCGAGATCCAGGGCTCACAGGATGATATCCCACCACGGTATTGCAAGGAGCCACATGGGAGAGGCTTTGTCTTTGGGGATCCACAGCCTGGAATGGCTGGGGTGGGGAGGGAGAGTCTGCAGGGGACAGGCACCTTGGGGAGCTCAGCTGAGGCACATGGGCAAGAGCCAGAGCTGGAAAGGACATGAACTGGAACATGAACTGGAACATGTGTCAGGGTAAATTGGTATAGATGGTTTTATGCCTTTAAGTTTTCTTCCCCAGCTCCAGCATGGCCCCTAGATGATGAGGAAGGTGCTGGAAGCAAATATGAAATATGGAATATTCTATTTCTCTCTCTGTCTGTTCTTCACTGATCTCTGGAGGACAGCCAGGCAGGGCTGGGAGTGGGCACAAAAATAACAGGGGATAGGTAAAGTAGTGCCTCAGTAGTGCCTGAGATGTCTGTGTGGGTATACAGGAGGAAGGAATGTGTAGGGCTGATGCTCCTGCTCCTTCCTCTTCTCCCATCAGATGAGGGGTGCAGGCACCCCCTGAGCTGATTAAAGCAGGCCCTGTCTCGGGCAGAGCCAGTCACAGACCCAGCTGATGATCTTCCTGCTTCTCTAGCATTCCTGCTGGAATAGGCCAGAATGCTCTTCCATCAGAAGAGAGAAGCTCCATTCCATGGAGACAGAGTGAACAGCGACAGGATGGCCAGGGCTGTGTCTGAAAGCTGTGTCTGAAGAATAGCAGGGAGCTACAAAGGTGCCTGTGTGGGGGAAAGAGGATCCCTCCCCTTTTTTGCTGGTGTGGGTTGACTCTTCTGCAGGATCATCTCCTTTGTCACCACGTGGCCCATTCCCTGTGCCTCTGCTGAGGTGCACTCAGTCTCTGCTCACTGTGGAGCTGCTACATGGGGCTCTTCCCACCAGTGTAGTCATGGTATGGGCTTGTCCGGGCCTTGGGGCGAGGGATGGAGAAATCACTCTGGGGTTCAATGGCCTGAAAAGGAAGCACAGAAGTCTTTACCTTTGAAAACTGGACAGAAGCAATAAAACAAGGCTTATTAAAAAAAAAAGGAAGGAAGGGAAAAACAGAGCTGAAGGTTTCTTGAGAATGTGACCAATAAGGCTGTGGAAGAGGATCCTGGCAGAACAAATTAGTGATGAAGACAGGTCACCAGAGGACATGTGGGAACATGATATGAGCTCCTAGACCTGGCTAGGCTGTGGTCTGAAGGAGGACTGCTGCATGGATGGGTGGACATGCAGACTGCCTGCTCTGGATCTGCACTGCAACTTGCACTGTCTGCTGGTGGGAATACATTCAGGGCATGGGCTGAGGAACTAAGCACACTCTCCTACGAAAGGGCACAGTCTACTGTAGGAACTGTGCTTGAAGAGAGGACTTCTTATGTAGTACCAAATCCCAAAGTACTGAAAATCATAACCTCTTTACATTGGGCCCCTCTTGCCTTCCCATGTCCCAGGACATGGCGTAGTTCTTTCTTTCTGTCCAGCCACAGGCACCTCCATGAACATGGCATAGAATTGGCTCCATGCAAAGCTCAGGCCTGCCTTCACAGAGCCTGCTCTAGGCCCATCTGTCTTTGCCCCTTCTCCTTCCCTTCCTTCCCGCACCTGAAGAGTAGTCTGTAGCCTGCCTGTGGTGAAAGGGGTGACAGTCGCATGAACTTACCTTCATCTGAAAGTGAGAAGCGTAAGGGGAGTAGTTGATGTTTCCTGTGTCACAAGACAAAGGCAGGGGAGAGTCAGTGCATTAGCATTACACAGGAGCAAAGAAATATCACATCAAGGGACATTCAGAGGATCTGTGGCTACATGAGCAGCTGCTTTTAGACTGGTCTAACTGTGCAGTGTGCAGGCAGGAATGGGCTAAAATCCCTAGGTGGAGGACATGAAATATTTCCTTCTGAAAGCAGGAAATGGATGATATTGCAAATTACAGGACACAGGTGGCCTTGGAGTTTAGACACCTCCTGTTGCCTCACAATTACTGTCACCACCACCAGCCAAATCCCTCCCACTTGCATGCACAAGACCCCCTTCAGGGTATTCCCTGAGAGAGCAGAGCCTTTCTTGGCTATTCTCTCACAAACCTGGGGGTCTGACTCCAGGTGGAGGAACCGTGATACCAGGAGCAAATCCACACCCAGAGGAATCACATCTACTACCCACAGGTTTGGGAAACCTCAATTGATAGAAACATTTTGCTTTGTCCAAGTAGGCAAAAGATTGATACAGAAAAGAAAGACCTCCTTGCCTCCTTTTTGAATGATGGATTCATTCTTACATGGATGTAGGAACCTGATCAGAACTGGAATAAATAACCTCCAAGGTATAACCTAGATAGGCCTGAAGAGCTGATACACCACTAAGGGACCAAAAACCCTCCTGATTTTTAACATGGACTTCCCAGACACAGCAGGGTCATAAAGAGTTATATTTCAGCCCTGACATGCAGCAGGTCTCCTACTCAGTCACTGCTCCTACACATTGCTTTGCATTGGTCCTCACTCATTTCCCTCACGTCTGGAGATTAATTTGCATGGACGTTCCCAAAGTTTCATCAGTCTGAAACTTTTTCCTAGCCTCTCATTTAGAATATCATATCATATTATCTTCAGATATTTTCTTGTAGCTCTCCCACCTCTCTTAGGTCATGAGTGGTGCTTGTGTACTTAGGGGTGGGGGGGCAGTGGAGTCATCCACTTCACCATACCTTGCACAATTTCATCTTGGGTGTAGGCACGGTTGTCCACTCCAGTTGTCTGCTTTATGAACTTGGGTTGGCAGAAGTCATTTTCTGGAGGGTAGTCCTCTAGCTTCACAGGAGCAGTGAGGAAACAAATTTCGGGGACAATATACATTATCAGGAAAATCCAGCCATTGGACACCAGAGCAATGGCCACAACAGGATCATCCCACGTGTATTTTTCTAAAACCGTATTGCCTTTTATGAGCATAGTGATCCACACCACCCAAATGGCAATGGAGAACAGGACAGTAACAAAGATGTGTGCCCCATGCCTCTTCCAGTTTTTATATGGCCCACAGAATGTGAACATGGAAACCAAGAAGGTCAGAGCCATCAGGAAGAGCACGTAGATCAGAAGCATGACAAAGTCCTTGTTGGTATTCTCCCGATCCATTTTCAGGAAGTCTTCTCTCTGGTTTACAAACCTGGTGACCAAGTACTCGATGCTGATCACAACTTGTACCAGGGCAAAGGAAACAAGGAAGAGCAGCAGCACCTGCCAGGAGAAGGGCTTTCTTCCCCTCACTAGTTTGTTGAGGTTGCAGGCATGGGTGAGGAGGCACGAGAAGCAGAGGGCAAAGATGACCCCAAACAGGAAGAAGCGAGTGGGACGAGTCCTGTCATTGAGTTTAATGATGAAGGCAAAAGTGAGGCCAAAAACGCCAAGTGTGCCTAAAAGAAAGAAAAAATAGACGGAGATCATGTGCCGCTTGCTGTTGTCTTGCACTTTGCAGATGAGGAAGAAGAGCGAGCAGATGAGGAAAATGGTGATGAGGATGCCTGCTGCTGCCAGCGACTCCAGGACAATCCCCCAGGCCTTCTCTATGTCACAGAGCAGGTGGTAGTCGGCACCGATGTTGCCGCAGCCCGGCGGAGGCGACGTTGTCATCTTCCTGCCTTCTTGAACAACCTCTCCAAAGCTGCAGAAAAAGAGAAAGCACAGGCTGTCACGTCAACCATCTGGGAACTGTCAGCAGTGGGGAAGGAGAGGCAGGACAGACCTCCATCCCCCTGGGCAAGGACACCACAGTGCTAAGGACATGGGGCAATGGCAGCAGAGTTACCTCAAAGCTTGGCACTGGCTCTCCATCAAGGCAAACCAAGCCCCTCAGGAGGAGGCAATTCACCTTGCATGGCCTCTGCACTGTGCCTGATGTTGTGCAATGTTTTAGGAGTGTGAGGAGTGGGGAGAAGGTGAGGTACTGGAGAGGGCACTTGCATGGTGCCCTGCAGTGCAGAGACTGAGCTGCTTTGTCATTTCTGTGATACAAGAGCGGCTGTAGTCATAATGCAATTTACACTCTTCTGACAAGTTCAAACAACATCAGTACCTTGTACCAGGGAGATTCAGACATGAACAATGCAGAACAGGAAACTCATTGTTCTCTTTTACGTTCATTTCCCCCCTTTTACATTCTCCGAGGCACTTTTGGCTTTGGTTTACCATTATGAATGAAGGGGGAACTTTAACACCTTTTGCCTTGCAGATAACTAATCCGGATGCCTTCAGCACAGCCCTTCTCACTCCAAATTCAACAGCAAATACAGGCCACCAACCACCAGCCCTGAACTCGTATCTCTCCTTCCTCACAGCAGTGCAGCAATAAGGAGTGTCTCAAAGACACTCTCCTCCCCAAGACACTGCCTTGCACTGAGGAGAGGCCTGACCTGTCACAGGCAATGCTGCTCATGGTGTGAGAAGTTATCAAGTCACTGCGTGAGGAGTCCATAAGCCAACGATGCCGAGGTCCCTAACACACTCCTGCTGTCCCATCTTAAGGACTTAAGTGCTGCCTGAGCAATCCTGTCTCCCAGGGGACAGGAGAGCTTAAGTGGCCTGTTTAGGGGAATTAAGTCCCCTACTTTCTTGGGAGCTTGAAGCATATGCAGAAACCACAGCACGGAGGCCTCTGGCACATCACAGCACCAAGGGAGTTTAGACCCCAGGGGCCAGGTACTGATTTCTAAATACTAAATTTCTCACTTAGGCCTGAATCTCTAAAATCCATCAAAAGAGTTTAGATACAATATCACAATGAAACCTGAGCAACTAGTCCTTAATGGTGACCCACACTGGAAAAC
This sequence comes from Zonotrichia leucophrys gambelii, assembly GCF_028769735.1. Classification (NCBI taxonomy): domain Eukaryota; kingdom Metazoa; phylum Chordata; class Aves; order Passeriformes; family Passerellidae; genus Zonotrichia; species Zonotrichia leucophrys. The sequence continues at coordinate 36,197,526 of NC_088170.1, read as the reverse complement.
CAGGGGTATCTAATAGAGAGAAAAAAAAATCAACCTCGCAAAATGTAGACTTTAGTGCTTACTGTGCCATTTGCCTTAATTTTCCTGCTCCAGAACAACATACTGCACTCATGAAGTTGGTTCTCAAACCCTTCCATCAGATTTCAGTGAGTGCAGATTGTGTTTTTAATAAATGGTTAGTTGATCTAACCAAGGGATGAACAAAGGGTGAAAATACCACTGACTCACTCCCAGCCCCACATATGCTTCAATGGATCTGCTTCTAACTGAATTGGAGAAATATTTTTCCAGCTTCTAACCTCACTGCGTAAAAGATGTGCAGCTCTTCAAAAGGCTGGCTACAATGAAACGCAAATTATTCAAATATGCAGGAACTTTGGACTCCCATGGAGATCATGGAATAAGTGGATAACACATGAAGGAGTTTTCACAATCAAAGTGCACAAAATTTTGGAGATTTCTGATCTCTTGCACAGATAGCTGGGTTATCTGGAAAATTGTGAGTAATAAATGTCTGAAAATCTAGAGAGAAAATTCTAAAATTTTATCCACAGACATTTACTGTTGATTAGATTAGGTTATCTGCTCACAGCTGTGGCAGATACAGACCGGTGTTGGCTGTTGAGGCACGTGGAGAGCCCAGAGAACCAGCGTGAGTGACCTGGTGACAGCACGGAGCACACCCATAGCTTTGGGTCCTGCAGTGCTGACTGCAAGTGGCGCTTGCCACAGCCACAGGAACAAATGGGATGGAAATAACCTTCCTGCCTTGGAGAACTGGGCCACTTGCAACCATTTTTACTGCCTTCTCTTCTTTTCCAGGGTAGATGTCCTGCATAGCATGATGAGGCATGAAGAGCCTCTACCCCATCTCCTGGTGATGTTGCTCCTCAGAAGCTAAATCTGCTCATCCAGCAGTATCTAGGAATTCCAAGGGGCTCTGCAGTCCGTGCAAAGACACCTGTGCTGTGGTAGCTTATACAGCACACCTCAAATCACAGCTCTTGCTTGAGAGAGCAGGAGTCTTCTCCCTCCAACTTGACCCTCCTTTTTCATTGGTACTTGTACATAAAACACAGCCATTCACCCACAAATTTCCAGTCGTGTCCCGGGAGCTCTGCCCAGCCGGGAGGCACTCTGAGGTCCCGCACACAACATGCCCCGCACAGCCATCCCAACCCAGCTGCGGAATGCAGGCCCAACCTGGATCCTGTAACACACTGCCTGAATTACCTGTCTGGGTCCTGCCTGGAGAAGGCAGCGGGGAGGCTCTGTCCAGGAGAGGCACTTTCTCAGCGCACCAGGAGCCGGGCACCTCCGCTCCGCAGTCCCGGCCGAGCAGCAGCTCCGCGCCCGCCGCTGCGGGAGCTTTAACAGCTGGAGGGCCGGGGAGGTGGGGCCGAGCACGCCTATTCCAGTTCCACCGCCTCGCCTCTCCTCTCCCACAGGACACGGCGGGGAAAATTCGGTGCCAGGAAATGAAGTAAGGCCTCCTGACGTCAGCGGGGCACTCACCCCTGGCCGGGTGGGGATGGAGCGCCGGGACAGCGCGGAGTGCCGCGCGGCCAGGGCCCTGATAAGGTGCTCCCCTGTCTGGCTCCTGGCACCCGTGGGTGGGGACCGCCACTAGGAATAGCAGTGCGTCCCCTCCCTGCTCTCAGCCTTTTGTGTCTTTGTCTGCTTTCCCGACCGATAAACTGCTTGCAAAGCAGGCCGTGAGGAGGCTTGGTGTGTGAGCAATGCCCAGAGCCGGGTGGCAAGCCTGGATCGGAGATGGTTTGTTACTCCGGGCCCTTCTCAACAGGTGCTGCAATGTGTGTGGGAACACGTCTGCTCTGCTTGTCCCTTCCACCCGTGCCATCGAGAGCCACCGGCTCCTTCCCTGGAAGGGGCAGCTTGGCTTTCCTCGGCTCCTTCCCTGGAAGGGGCAGCTTGGCTTTTCTCCGCTCCTTCCCTGGAAGGGGCAGCTTGGCTTTCCTCCGCTCCTTCCCTGGAAGGGGAAGCTTGGCTCCCCTCATGTCTCACTCAGACCAGCCTTGCTCTCTGAAGGTTTGGTTCAGCTCGCCAGCACTGAGTCACTTTGTCCAAATTGCTGGCCCAGGCAATGACAAATTCCCCCTTGCTCTACATTTTATGCCTCTGGCCTGACACACCTATCAGCACAACCCCCTCTAAATCCTCGAGTATATCCAATGTGTTGGTGACTTCATTTGTTGTTTTAAATGTTACTCACTGGGAGTATTTCATTATCCTGATTAGGGAATTGACATCAAGGCCTATCCACATGAAGCACTCGGTCCCTACACACAGCCCCAAATGTAAAAATCACCCTCACCTCACGAAGTTTGTGCTCCTTCCCAAAACAAGGGGTGGAGGTAGAGCAGCTGCACATGCCTGTGCTGAGGTCTAAATTCCCACAGGTGTCTCATCTGCTTGTTAATTTTGTTTGTTTTAGGGCTTCTGGCTTATTTCTGGGTGCTGATTCTTTTTGAATCTCACATGTGGAGACTGCCAAAAAACTCATATGAGAGAGTCCTCTCTTCCACACCCCACAGAAGTGCATGAGGACCTGCAGGGATGAGTGGCTCATCCAGTGAAAGGCAACACAGTGCAGTCACTGTGGGGTGAGCTATGCTAAACCCTAAGACAGTTCTTCATGTCCTTCCAATTTTTATTTCAGTGCAAAATCCTGAGGCTTCTTAGGAAAGGACATACCAGGTTTCTCTCCATGAAATTAATCTAAACTTTAAAGCAGGTCCTGGGCTTAGTGAGCCAGCCAAGACGGAGGCAGTTATGAAAAATGAGAAGAGAAAATAAGTAGAGATGGAGAAGAGCTTAGCAGCATCTCAGTGGGACCCAACGTGTCTTAGGAAAGCCTCCCAAGAAGCTTTCAAAGGTCACTGGTCACTGCCAGCCTATTTACATCTTGTCAGAGCACATTATGGACTGCCAGCTACTTCCCTACATTTGCACAGACACAAAAATCCTCATGGAATAGACCATGTCAAATTATATCGGGGGAAAAAAGGAGAAAATATAAAAGTAACACAGACATTTTTCAGAATGCCTGAGAAATCCATGACAGTCAGTCATCAAGCATAACCTGTACTTTCAGAAGGCTAATGGGGCTACATTTAAAAACAATCCCAAGGGATTTAGGAGCCTGAGGGCTGCTGACTCACTGCAGTGTGACACATGGTGTCCGTGGCTCTCATGCCGTGCCAAGGAGGGTGGAGAGGCACCACTGGTCTGCAGGTGTGAGTACACATGGCACAGTGATCACACCAGAAAGGTGAGATGGCTGTCACCTCGCTTTAGGGACAGGATGTAACCTGCAGATAGAGGCACCTAAATTTAGATGTCTGATGGTTGTTACCTAAATGTGAACCGAGTGTCTCAGCTCCCAAACAGCCGTAAGGTCAGGAGGACTGTCCCAGCTGATTGGATGCAGGTGCCTATTTCTGTGTACACTGAAGTGCTCCCAGGTGTGGTTGCCTGGATTGCCTGGGGCCTCACTTTAGTTGCTTGCACACCAGCATAGCATCGTTTGAGATGCCCCAGTGTCTCCTGCTCAGCTTCCAGTGACCACTGCAGGAGCACATGGATTTCCCATACCTGCTCTATCAGATCTGGCAGTCCTGTGCAGATGTTTTGGATACCCTTAGGCATCTCAAATCACCTTTGTAAGAGCAAATGGACTAAGTGCTCAATCTCCCTGGCTATCTCAGAGTTGAGATGGCCAGCTGATATGTAGGTACTTAGGCCACTGTAAGGACTTAATTCTGTTACACCGGCAGATATAAATAGTTAACTGAAGGTGCTGTAGCTCTGTTACCTGTTACTCAGTGAACACCATAGGCGTGGCATATAAGATACAAGAGCTGTGGGAATCCATCCTTCTAGAGCATTAGTTCACTCTAATAAAACAGAAGATCCCAAATGACCCTAGGCAGCAGCACATGGACAATGAAATCGACTCCTAGGTGTCTACAGAGCAGACTTCTTCATTGGAGGCAGTCATGTGGATTCCCGTTATAGTACATGGAGAGAAAGGGGCACTTCCAGGATAGTTGCAGTTGATCTGCTTCAAGACAAACCAAACCACACCTGAGAACTACCCATTTCTTTCCAACAGAGATGGAGACAAGAGAATGATACAGATCCTTACACTTGACAGCTGAATTGCATAGCAAATCTCCAAAATAATTTAAACACAAACCAGTAGCAAAATGCTGGTAATGTTGGAAGTTCCTTTAGGTGGGAGGCTGTTGGTAGGAAAACTGCTTGCTTTGTCCATATTGCAGCCCTGGACAAGCAGGGTGGCTGCTGGTAGTGAGAAGGACAGGTGACAAGGAGAGTCAGGGACAGCAGCAGGGTCTGACCCCTTTGGGCAACAGGCACCCACAACTCCCAGCTCTCAGGCAGCAGGATGAGAGCTGGGCTCTCCCTCTGAGTCAGCTCTGCTCCCTGCCCCTTCCTGCTGCTGGCATCGCGTGGCTCTGCTCCCTCTGTGGGGTGGGAGTGCCCAGCGCTGCCCAGTGCTACCCAGTGCCAGCCCTCCTCCCCGGCTTCAGTGTCACAGCAAAAGGCAGAGTGCTGCAGCCCCCTCAGCTCAGCCAGGTGTGGGGAAGGAAGCGTGTCTGGAGGTGCAGGGACTGAGATAACATCTTCTATTAAGACAAGTAATAAGGCAAGCAGATGCCTGGGGAGAGATGGTGCATGGCGCTCTGGAATGTGTCTAAATAACATGTTTATGTTTGACCAGTGATACTGGCTGCACTGTGAATAGGTTTGTGCCATTCCTTCTGCTTAGCTACCTGTGCACAACAGATAGCTTAATAACAGAAGAACAGCCTTGCTCCCTGAAAAACATCCCCCTGCCAGTACTTATCACAGTCATCCTGAGCTAACATTGCAGCAAGCTCCATCCGTTTCCTTCATCTTTAAATCAGTTCAGGTACAAACATTATGACACCCTTGGAAGGAGCCTGGCACAGGGATGAAGGATCTTCAGCCAGCCAGCTCAGGGCACCACTGCCTTAGGCAGGAGAGAAGACAAGAGATTTGTCATTTATGGGAAGGGATATATGGGATCTTTGCATAATACTGGACTTTCTCCTGTGTGTCTTGTCCTTGAATCTCTCATGTTCTGGCTTTGAAAGCATGTATCCAAGGATTACCAAAAACTCTAAGACTCTGAGATTTGAATAGTTTTCCTTTGGAAATGAAGAATGTTGCACCAAAAAGTAAATATTTTCTAAAGTAATTGCAGAAGAAACACATTCTGGTGTCCTTCAGAGCCTTTACTTGTCTTTGCAGCTATTAGTTCTTCCCAACTGCATGCTGTGCTCCCTATCATTTTCAGTCTCAGGAAAAATATAAACATTTCTGGTATGTAACAATGCTTTGCTTTCTGTGCTGATTGCTGCCTCCTCTCCAAGAGGTTCTCTTCTTTAAATGAGCAGATTTTGGCCAGCTCCTTTCTCTTCCTGGCTCCCAAATGCCCTAATTCCTGGTACAGGACTTTCATTTACTGGGAAAGGGATAGATTTGTCAAGAAAAGGACAAGGAAACTTATTAAAATATTGAAAACAATGTTAGTGACTATATCCTATAAACAGAAACTTTCAAACCTGTGAACGAACTGTTACAGCATTGCTAATTTGTGAGCAGACCTTGCTCACAGAAATGGACTGCCTGGTTCTTCACTAGGAACATGATGCTCTTGCAGTGCTGCAAACAGGATCACTTCTGCACACAATGCCAGGTGTGAACAGCTTGGTACCTGGAAACCCAGGGGCAGGGGTAGCTCCTGGAGTACCTGCTGAACCTGGGCTGAGCTCATGCCTTGGACATGCTCCTGTCCCACGGGGACAGGTATCACAGCCTTTCATACTCCACAAGTGTGGAAGCTGGAGCAAAAATGGGCAGAAATAAATGGAGAACAGATGAAACTCTGACTGTGATCACTTTGGCCAGGAAGAAGCTTATCATATAACAAAACCAGTGCTTTTTAACGCCATGAACAAGTTAAAAAAATTCATTAGATTTATCACCTCCTGTAGGACTTTCACCAGTATGCTGATAAATATTTCACTCATGACAATTGAGCCATTCCTCTAGATGTAGTTTCCTGGAGGTTTCCTGTGCCCACCCACATACCAGTTCAGCAGAGAATGCTCCAGCCCTCCTTTATGACATTAACCTCATCTGCTTTTATGTTGATGCATTCCCAAAACAGCAAGTTGCCCTGGTATGTACGACTGGGTATTGTATATAAAGAGACATTTTAGGAAAATAACTCTCAGTAAACAAGGGTTCTGAAAACATACCCCTAGAAAGGAAGAGAGGCCAGGGAAGATCCAGGAGGACCTGCATTTGCTCTCTCCCAGAAAGACTGACTCCAAGGCTGGGGTAATGATTTTGGAGAGAGGGGATGCATCTTCAGCTAGTGGAACACGATGGAGAGACTCTCAACAAAGCACCCCAGGAGGTGCCAGCCTCTGCTGTCCTTGTGTCCCTGGTTTTGGTACCCTTGTCTGGCTGTTAATGATGCCCCTTTTGGCATTCCTTGCCCACTGTGTCTGGAGCAGTTTTCCCTCCTTGTCCTCTCTACACTGTGGAATGTGGGGTTGCAAAGACTGGCTGAAATTCCTGCTGGGAGAGGATTAGGCTCCCTCTTTCATGGGTGGCTGTTGGCAACAGATATTCTGAGATAGCCATCCTGCCCTGCAATCTGATTTCTCCAGCCAGCAGAGTCTTGGGTAAGAGGTTCTGCAGGAGACTGCTTCCATGCAAGGAGCATTCCTGGGAATCAGGCCGCACACAAAAACAACCCTGCTCAATGATACGGAAAATTCTTCTTTACTGCTGCTGGATCAAACACCACTACCATAGCACAAAGAAAAGCTGAGATCCAACATAAATCACTCCTCCCTTTTAGGCTTCATCAGAAAAGAAAAAACAAAAACACTGATATGTTTTGGATTATTTTTTATCAACAAGCTTCTTCATGCAAGTACAGATCTGTGTCCCCATGCAGCCAGCATAAAAGCTGGCATAAACTCAGTATTGTCTCTCCTGGATAAATTATCAAAAATACAGTTGTGTTTACATGTTTAATCAGAAACATCTGGTTGGACTTGATGATCTTGAAGATTTTTTTCCAACTTTATTGATTCTATAAAATGATATATTGAGTCTATGAAATGGCTACATACAAGTCTGCTACTGACTGCAGAACCACGGCCTGGGAAGAAGCCAGCAGTTTTAGTCTGTGTTTTAGGCAGACTAACCTTTAATCAATGCTATGATTTCTCTTGACAGAAATGAGCATCAGGGGAGAAAAATATAAAGAACAATTGTAAGATAAGGTCAAGTAATTGAATTCACAGCCTATTGATCACAAATAGTTTCTTACAGTTTAGAGCAGGTCCCCAGGGCAGGCAGTTCTTGTTCTCCGAGTGTCACAAATCCCAGAGTCACCTCCTGGAGCTGGAGAGTTGCTGAGGAGCCATGCAGAGAACCACAGTGGGAATCTCAGTCAGGCTCCAGGAAAATGAAAGCAAAGAACATGATAACACACAGTGCTCTGGTGCCAGCCCTACTGAAGGATGTTTTGCTGCAGTCCTGGGAGAAGAGCTTCTCTTCTGTGCAGTTTCTTCTGGGGTGCTGGGGCTTGGCAGCAAAGCTCAGGCAGATGGAGCTGGGGACTGGCTCTGCTCTGTTGCACAGAGACAGCCATCTCCCAGGGGCCATGGGCACTACAGTCTGTGGGTGCTTGTGATTTGGGGGGAGATGGTTTGTGTTCCTGGGGGTTAGAGCTGGAGACTGCTAGAAGAGCCAGGCCAGTGCTTACCTGGCAGAAATGCCAGTGAGTAATAGTTACCAGATTATATATACATGACTTATAAAGCCAACGCCTCACTTCTGCTTGATGGTTCACTCAAGATAAAGTTTGTTGCTGGGCCCTGATTATAGATGATCATAAAACTTGTTAGATATCTTGAAGGGCTGCTCAAGGACTAACTCAGATATCAGCATCCATCAGGGGTGTACTAGCTTGGTCCATGCTCAAGTCCTTCCCAGGCTCAGTGTGCATGTGCCAAAAAGACCACTGTAGCCTTGCAAATGGGAGAAAAGCAGGATGTGTGCTTTATCAGGCTAGGGCTAGGGCCATGTTTTCAGCATGCACAAAATGCCTTTTCACTCAAATCCTGAGGATTCTTCTCCCTGTGGCAATCCAGGAGCCTGGGGAAACACTTGGTTCCTGGCAGAGGTAGATGTCCTGGAAGCCTGGACATCTCCTGCACAGATGGCAGTAGGTCCCACCACTGCTGGGGAAGCCCAGAAGATTGCTTAGGACACTCATCCTGGGTGGAGGATGGAGCTGACTGGGCAAGAGAGCTCAGTATCCTCCATTTAAAAGGCCAGCATATTGCTGGGCGCCCTCTTTTCACTTGGCACAAGGTTATGCATGCAGGTCTCCTTCCACTGTTTCCTCCATCATGGTGTGCATTGAGGTGAGTGGATTGCTCTTCCAGCTTCCAGGACAACACAGGCAGTATCCCTGGATACTGCCTCACTGGAGGCCCAGGACTGCATTTCAGTTCTTTACTCCTCCCACCAAAACCCCTTTCTTAAATGATTCTCTTAATGCAGCATTTGCCAGAAGTGACCAGTAGTTGCAACAGTACTAAGGTCTCTCAAGTTTCTTTTGAGCCTGCTTACTAACCACAACTGCTGCTTTCTGAAATCTCCAATCCCAAGTATCACCAGAGACACTGAGCTCCCGAAGGGACATACCAACCACATGGGTGTGTTTCAGGGGCCTGCTAGCATTCCTGCTGCCTTCTGTAAAATGAGGCCTCTTTCTGCAGTTTCTGCCTAATTTTGGCAGGCACACACCCACACAAAGACACTCATACCTGTGTGCAGGCACACACACCCTGCTGTCAGCCACACCCAGCCTCGCACTGCCAGCCACGCTCACCCTCTGTGGCTGCAGTGTCTACTACAACTAGATAAAAATGCAGGTCCTGCAAGGTGGCAGGGTGCTGTTGGTGGAAATGGTAGCTAGGGGAGGGAAGAACAAGAGAAGGCAGGAGTGGAAGTGGCAGTCAGGCAGGTTGAAAAAGAGAACGGGCAATTGCAAGCCAGAAGCATCACTGAACATGGTTTTCCATAGAAAATTCACTGCAGGATATGAAACATATCTACCTATTGTTCCTCTGCAATGGGTCTCCTTTGCTTTGGGACGCAGATCCAAAAGATGTGCACTCTTTAAATGCTATCTAGTAGCTCCACTTTTTAAAGATGGAACACTTGAGGCCATAGATTTGAATCCTAGCCAGAGAGATTAAGTACTTGAGAACTGTAGTGGAGACCTAATGTAATCCATTTAATTATTCTCCCTCTAAATCTTTCACAATAAAGAGTAGAAATCTCAAAGGGAAAGTTAACTGAAAAATGTGCATAAAATTCCTCCTATTATTAAGTTTTCTGATTCATGCAATGGAATAAGAATCCCTCAAATATATGGTCTTAAACACTCACACATACACAGATACTCCTCCTCACTCATTTGACCAAAAGTCCATTATTCCATTGAAAGTTCAGGTGGAAAATTCCACTGACAATTCAGACCAGCTGTCAGAACTCAAAAGTGTCTCTTGATCTGCTGCTGGGATAGTTTCCTTGTCTCACCTCACATCTTCATTTAACTCCTCTCCTGATTTCAGATAAGCCTGTGGAAATATTTGCTATTTCACATTTTCTATGGTCACTGAAGATATTGTAAACCTGACATGTTTACAATGACAAGCAGCAATATTGGATTAGAAAAGAGCATTAAACTGTTAAATGTGAACTTTCAGACAGTATGTTGTGCCCAGGGCTAGGAGGAGGCGAGGTCTGAACTAGAGAAAAAATACAACTGATTGCCATGTCCCTGGCATTGATTATTTTTCTTCCAAACTTCTTGACAACCCAGGGGCTCCCCAAAGCTAAGGGGGAAGAGCATCAGTGTGCGGTCATTATTAACAGCCAAATGGAGAGGACTTGGCTGAAATAGAGGAGGTTTACAAAGCTTCTGGCTAGCAATATGAAGAGAAAGAGGTCCTGTGCAACCATTTGGACCAGTAATTCCAACCTAAGGAGCCCCTTTCTGGCTGTGCTATGCCTCTTTCCTGGGCCACTTAGCTGGCTGCTGGGTGTGATGGACAAGCCTCCCTTGGGAGCCCCTGGACTCTCCAGACCCAGCAGCCCTGGCTATTTTGCTTGGCAAACAAAAGCGATGCTCTAAGTGACAGCCATACCCCAGGGAAGGGTTGAGTGCAGGTTTAATTGCCAATTAACCTCTTCAGAAATGCAAACACAGCTTCAGCTAATGGTATGAGCAATCCAGAAAAGTATCAGAGATGAGGGATGCCTCTTGGTGTGTGCATGATAAGCCAAGGAGAAGCTTTGCCTCTCTGCAGCAGCTTCTTCTCCTCTTCCAAAGGTGTTGCATTGCCCAATAATCCCTTCCTTGTTCATTATGAACAAGCTCCTATAACAGACACTTGTTTGCAGTCATGAAACACCAACTGGAACACAAGTAGCTCCCTTTAAAGGCTATATATTGCTTTTTCCAGGAATCCCTGGCTGCAGATGGGACCTCACCCAGGATAAGATCCATCAGCTTTTGGGTACCAGGTAGTGCTGCTGCATTTCAACAAGCAAGCATTATTCCCTCTCTGGGACCCTTGGGTCACACAGAAAATTCAGTGCCTTTGTGCTTACATTTTAAAAAGCACAAAGAATCACTACAAATTTTAGCACAGACTTTCTGCTTGGTACACAACACACCCCATTATGTGGCATGAACTAATTTGAAAAAAAAGGCCTGTGCTGTATGTGAATGAAGGGATGCCCCCCACATATGCTATGGATTTGAGCAATATTATTGCTCCTAGCGCTTTATCAAATTACAGAGCTGTGATACACATGGGATTCAAGTTATCATGAGATTTTAAAGTACATGGGGTTAGCTTTCCCTCAGTCAGAACTGAACCCACACAGTAGATCTGAAGCTGCATTGAACTAGAACTGAACCAAACCAACTTCAGTTCTTAATGAACAACCCAAATAAGAACTAAATCCAGCCTCTAATGATTCACCTGTCTGATCAGCAGTGTGCTGTCCCTAAAGGTAAAGGCAAAGAAAAGTAGCAATCCACATGCATGATTCTTCCAAACAAAGCACACTTCTGGATGTATTACATGACAATCTGGTTTCTTTAGCAAATGCAGCATCTGTTAACAGCCCTGTTCCAATTTTTTAAAAAGTGTGCTATTGCGTAACAGTTTGTAATCCCCAATCTCCGGAGTGGTTAATCTAGATGTGTGCATGGTTAAAACCTCTGCTGGCCAATTGAAATCTGACTTTCTTAACTACTCATTTATAATCATTGAGCTGAACAATGACACTGTTGAAACTATTACTGGTTAGGATGTATCCTAACCTTGCAGGACAACACAAAATTTTGATTGTTTTGCCCTAAATTTGACCATCCTCATAACTTATCAAAAAGAGTTGTCTACTACAAGTTATGAGTTAAAACAAGTTGTTGGATATAAATAATGCATCTTTTCCTAACAAGCAGAGTTGTTGCGGTGTGTTGCAATATCCTGTTTTACCTTCTCCTTCCCCCTCGCCCCTCGCTGAGTGTGCCCTGTCAATCAGGCTAACATACCAGCAAGGCGTCGTGTGATAGGTGTCCTAGTACCTTGAGACCCTGCCCTTCACCTGGTTGGTGACTCACCTGTCCCTCCCTTCCCTGGCCTGAGCTTAAATGTGAATGAGACCATGCGGCTTTATTCTGTTACCAGCAGTGGCCCAGTGCAGACGTATCTGTACTCATGGAATAAACATCTGGCTACCTTCTAGCAGAATCCATTCCTTTCTCTCCACCATCGCCAGAAGCTCTCTCCTGAGGAGAACGGAGTCCTGTCTTGTGCCCCGCTGCACTTTGCCGCCAGCCAAGGTACCTCTGGGGTTAAACACCACACAGAGTTAATTAATTAACAAGATTATCATTAACAAGAGACTTGCCCAGAGAGCCCAACAGGGTCTGTTACTTTCTATCATACACCTACTTGTTTGGTATCTTCCAGAGCTCCTGGAAACACAGATTCCAGCCCACCCCTTAACAACTGAGGTGGGATATGCCTGCAGGTGTGCAGTGGAGGAACCTCTACCTGCATAGGGGTTGTAGTAGCTTCCTCTGGTAAGAGGCTTCAAGGCACACAAGTGCTTCCTAAACTACCATGAAGATGGGGAGAGCCACATGGGGACTGCTGAGGCAGCTCACATCTTCCCTAGATGCTGGAAAACAAAAGCAGAACAGAGCTGGATGCAAACAGCTTGGGCAGACACCTGTTAGACAGACAGGAGAAGAACCTGCAGGACCATATTGCAATGCAGTATGAGCAGCAAAGCACAGAACCAGCCCTGAAGAGAGGGCCTGGCTGCAGGCTATTTGGGGGGGCAAGGCTGGGGAAAAGTAAGCAGGAGAGAGTGCAGAATGTGCTTAGAAAAGGGGATGCATACATGAGACTTTCATGGTGAAGAAAGGGGTTCAAACATGTAGGAGAGGCTAAAGGTGGCGTGAGAATATTGGAGGTCCCAAAAAAACACCAAATAATGGAAGCTTACTAATGCAACACATTTTGGGACATGTTGAGCAAGAGGAGATCTTGCCTGGGAAGGATCTCAGCAGAACTCAGCAGGTCTGTGCCAGCTGAAGAAACAAAGCACATCATTGTCAGTTAATTATGTGAAAGGAACCCTTGGCCAATGCTTCCAAAGAAACAAGTCAGTCCATGTGGAAAAGCCTGAAGGCAGGGAGGGTAGTGCACTCATGGGCAGAGAGGCTTCCCTACCCCAGCCTGTACAGGGAGATTCCCTGTCCCTCAGTCACAGGAGAGGTGGTTCCCCAACTTCATGCACCTGCGCTGTCCCAAGACACCAGTCACTGAATGCTTCCACAGCTTAGTGCAATCCCTTGGTAAGCCTTATCTGATCAAATGAAGGGACTGGGTAATGATGCAATCCGGCAAGACAATTCAGGAGAGCAGAAAGGTGCCAAGTGTGCCTCTGGGATTCTGCTGACATGCAGAGCAGGCAGGCTCACCTGCCCTGGTGTAGCAGCACTTGTTAGGGTAGGTCAGGCAGTTCTGGTTTCTGCCGCGAGGCTCAGCCCATTGCCCACAGCAGTCACGGAGAAAAGCCTTCCAGCCAAAGCGCAACCCAAGGCAGCACAGAAGCTCAACAAGCTGTTTCCCTCTATACAGTATTCATTTTAAGGCTCACAGCTTCTGGTTTTAAGGCTCATGGGCTCTACTCTGGCAATGCGAGCAGAAATTTCCTCATTTGTCCTGCCATTATGAAGGCAGAGGAAATGAGTATCCAGATCACTTCAAAGCAAGGTCACCCAACCATGGCTGGCTTCAGTTCTCTATTTGTCAAAAGTCTTTTCCCACCAAGAGAGATAACAGCTTCATGCAAACTCACTATCCTGCTGGAAAAGAGGGCCTCTCCACCCATCAGTCCTCCTCTTTATCCCTGTATTTTCACAAGTGAATAACTTACAGCACTGTCTTTTCTACAGACTTCGGCATATTTCTGGACATTAACCCACAAGCCATTTGAGGCACAAAAGCATCCCCACCTGCCCATTTTCTGTCCTTTTCCTATAAACTGGTAATACACAGCCCTGCGGATCTCAGGTGACCAGAGAAACAAAGGGCTAACAAAGCTGGACACTTCCAGCTGAGACTGCCTTGGCCCAAGCAGTGGAAGCTCAATAACAGGACAAAGGAGGAGAGCTCTCAAAGGTTTTAATCTGTTTATTCTGACTGGCAGAGGACAGCCAGTTCAGGGGCTCCACCTTCCTTTTCAAGAAAGAACAGAGTAATTAGCTTTCCACAGGGCTGCTTGTGTTAAAAGGAAAAAAGAAAAAAAGGAAGTCTTATTGGCTGTATGAGTAAGATACAGAGATAAAGACAATCACCAAAGATTTAATTGCTACCATGCCCTCCAGCAAGCTCCCTTGCCATTGCACAACAGGAAGCTAACAGGGCCCTTGCACTTGTCAAGTCTTCCCCTACATTTGCTGCTTCTACCAAATCTGAGAGAGCCACAATTTTCTGCTATAGGATTTTCAGAGGACACAGCAGTCACATATTCACAAAGAGTCCATGCAAGTACAAGAGCAAGACTAGTGACAGTGATTCCCCCTCATCAGCTTAATGCAACCCTGATGGAGAGGGAATTTCCACACTAATGATAAACTGTTCATCAGACAGACCAGGTGGCAGCATTTGAAAGAGGAGGGAAGAGCCTGAGAATACAGAGAATAGATCTTCAAAAAGTCATCCTCTGAACTAGACAGAAGCAGTACAATTGGAGTATAGAAGTCATATCTGGGTGGCAGCTTTGGAAGAACCAAAGGGTCACAAAACACTAGCAGGGTTTTTGCAAGGAAGAGCTCTCTAACAAACTCACCCAAGATGAGAATGCCTGGCTACACCCCAGCCAGATAACCTCACACCTGCCTGTGCTTATGGCTAAGTTCCATCTTACAGAGAACATAGTAAAGAAAATCTGTTCTGACATTTCTTCCACAGATCATTTATAATCATTCCTCACTACATTATCCATTTTGGAGAGAACAGCCTTTTTTATTTTTAAAAGTTTGCATTTTTATCTAAATTCTTTTTGAAATTGGGAAGGCAACTCCAAGATTCCTAGATAATATTGAACAAATTCTCATCAATGGGTGGAGGAACACTCCACCCATATATATACATCCCTTGAGTGTATCCAATGGAAAATAGCTCAAAGCTCTCAGGATCTCCAAGAAGCACCTTGAAACCTGCAACTACAGGCATGGAAAGCTGCTTTGGAGTCAGGAGGCTGTTAGGCTGTCTGCTTCATGTTGTTGATTTTGTTTGGAGAAGACTAATCCTTAATGACCAAAGACAGCCTCTGGCAGGCACCAGGGTAAAGGCTTAACAAGCCTGTGAGCATGCACATGAGCAGCAGTAATAGGAAATCACCCACTTGTGGCAAATCTATCATTCTGAATACATATTGAAGGATAAGAAGTATTACTTCCCTGCTGATGACACACCAAGCACAGAAGCTGTCAAGGATGGATCAGGCTGGGTATTTCCTGTTATAAATTCCCTTAACTGAGCTACAGTTAAGACAGAAGACCAAGTATATGCAATTACACGCATGACTCTGGGTACCTTAATTTCTGTTGCTTTAAATAAAACAGAATGATTCTCCACTTTCTCTCCTAGGCTTGCTCCATGGATCCTTACATTGCTGCTGCAGGAAAGGAGGTACTTTTGTGACTCCAACCCTTATTGTGCAAAAGACTTTCTCCTACATCAAAGCCAATAAAGTTCATGCTTTAGCCTTATTCATGGGATGGAGCAAATGTTGAAAAGCACACAAAGGAGTCTTTTTTTTTCTGGAAGCCTGCAAACCAAAGCAGTTCACCCTTATCAAGCAGTCCTCCATCTTTATCACACAGATAACCTGCAGAGCAAGTTTTGCTATTTGCTTTCCTTTACACAGAGGCATGTTTGTGAGTGAAAAATTTGAGCAGGATTAACGGGGGCGGGGGGGGGACTTAAGTCCAAATGGGAATAAATGCCAAAAAACCTACCTTCCTTGAAAAATATCAAAAAGGGAGGAGGAGGAAGTCATAGACAGAAGCCAAGGTGTCTGTGAAATGCAAGAAAAAACTTTTCCCACTTTTTGCAGAGGAAGCCCACATTACATTTCCCTTTCCTCAGGAGCCTTTGCAAGCACCAATCCCAAAGGAAGGCAGAAGCCTCTTACAAGAGCTCTATCCCAACTTTATCCTAGAGAGAGGCAACAGACCAGCATGTACGTTTCTGCAGTGATGAGCATCCTCCTGAAGAGCAGGCAAAGGTAAAGAGTTCTCTTCCCTTTGACCATGCTAAATTACCCTGTGTTAACCTCTAGGAAACACAGCTTCAGGCTTGTAGGTGCTTCCCTGAAAAAGTCTTGAACAAGCTCCAAAAGCATCCACCCTTCCCTGAGGACCTACAATATCAACATCTGAAAACTGCACAGTGCCACTGTCTTCTATTGCACAACCAGGCATGACCTTGGCACAGTCCAACACATCCTACCAGGAGGCATGGCATGACAGATACTCGATTACCATGCCCAGGAAGGCAAACACTGGTGCCTCAGGGGGGCTTTGGAAGCAGAGAGAAAGTGTCATTGTCATCACCCTAAGTTTCTGTATTTGAAAGGTCCTCAGGAAGAGACACAGCACTGCAGGCATGGCTGTATTCATCCTTGAGCCAGAGATCAAGTAACCATTTCCATTTCTCAGGTGCCAGAGGAACAAAACTTCCTTAGTTCTCCCTTTTAAATGTTGTTATTCAAAAGAAGCTTTCCTAGTCAGACCATGAGAAAAAGCCATCTGAAAACTAAGAAAGTATCTTTCACACCTTTTTTTTTAAGTTCAGGAGTTAACTCCAAATCTTGGGATTCTGTCAGAAACTCACACATTCCAATTCTCTGTGTTTACAATCGTTGGGGGCCCTCTACCCCCCCCGCCCCCCAAAAAATCTACTAAGTACATAAGGACAAGGAGTAAGAATTCAGAATGACTACATGAGTTACATCTGGCACCAAAGCTGGATTTTTACACTCTTTGCTCTGCAACATTTACAATAATTAATTGCTCACTTGAATGTTTACAGAAGCTCCTTACATGTCATTGCGTGCAAACCACAACTTTACATTTATACATCACCAGAGTGGTTGGTACATGCCTGTGTCTTTCACAGGTCACACAATTAATTCCATTCTTTCTTAGGTATGTTCAAGAGCTTTTAAGTATCCTTGTTATTTTCCTTCTTCTGTGCTTGGTTGAACTGTGAATTTTTACTAACTTCAGTCCTGATTTGTAAAGTAAGGCCTTCCATATTGCCAAATACATCTGAGAATTCCTCCTAAACTGACACTCTTCTCAGCACAAGTTAGTGGTGTTGCTACAAAGTCATGGCATTCAGCTCTCCCTCTTAAGTTATCTCTACCTTTCTGGGGGCAGGAGGACAGGTGGGCTGTCAGGTCCTTGAATGAGTTCATGTGTGCCTCATTACCTTTAGAAGGTTAGGCTCAGGCTGCTGCCACAGAAATTGGATTGCCCAGTTTGGTTGCCAACTGTGCTTTCTGGCCCTTGCCTTGCCTTGCAGCCCCTGGGCAGGAGGTGCATGGCACTAGGGAACTGACATGGCCAAATCCTTTTCAGATGGGTCAGTTCAATGCAGCTCCTGTACTGGACCCCTGGGTGGTTGCAGGGACTGCTATTTTGCAGCTATTGTCACTTATCTTGAAGTTAGTTATCTGTGCTGATAGCCACGTTTAATTTTACTTCTCCCCTCAGAAGGGTTGACCCACTTCTGTTAGCTCTAGAACATTTAAATGAAAGACACTCCATCCCTATTTGTTATTGCCCCAAGTATTCACCTACACAGTATTAAAAATCAAAACCATAAAACATAATTTGATGTATGTATTACAAATATATAAATAGTCACCTTCTCAATATGGACTTTGGAAGTGCAGAACTGTTCCAAACTGCAAACATCCCCACTAAACATTTTTTGAGAACACAGCTTTCATTGAAACTTCACCTGAGTTTCAACCATAAAAATATGACAAATTGTGTTAGCCCAATCCTACCTTACGTCATGCTGAGGTTAATCCTCCACTCAGCTCCCTGCTGTGTGAAACTCCAGAGGGTGCAGGGGTGTGCTCCAGAACTGCCCCTCAAAAGCCCTCCTGACTGAACAAACACTGGCAGCAGTTGTTGTATGAAAGTATGCAGCCAAGCACATACCAGTGCTGGTCTTTTCTGAACATTTATTCAGAGAGAGACAGGTCTCACTTCATTCTTTTCCCCTCATGTTTCATTAGATCAGAGATTTTGTTTTAAGCTGGCTGTAAATTCTGTTTTGCCCAAATACATCTCCAGACACTCCCTATTCCACTTCAGTTATAAAAACATCCTCTGACCCAGCCCCTCTGGAGTAGCCACAATAAAGAAACATTTCCTGCCCCTCCAACCTGTTGAGATATTTTTAGCTGAAACTGAATGCACATACCTGTGGCAGGCGAGGCATCAGTAAGAATGTGGGTGCGGTGAGACCTTTGCTTTTCTAATGTCAAGTGCTTCTACAGTTTGTCATTCCAAATCAAGGGAGGTGGCCGGCTGTGTAGTCACTCCTCTCAATGAGGCTCTGTACGCTTTCACAAGGAGCAGCTCTATTTCTCTCCACCAATATTCCTGCTACCGCAAAAGAGGGAAAACCTTTGACTCCACCAAGGGACAAGACATCCCCTCTGCTGCTGCAGGCTTCCAGATAGGAAGAACATAGGGAGATGCTACAGACTCCATCAACCTGAAAGGAATTCTGAAAGGAATGACTCTGCCCTACCTCCTCCAGCTGTCAGAGTGCCCTGCCCTACCTCCTCCAGCAGTCAAAGTGCCCTTCACATCACTTTACAAGATTGCTTCAGACTGACTGCATCTCAACCATTACATAGCTGGCAATAACACTCCAGAGGTTTTCCAGGGATCCAGGACCCTCAGAGAGATTTAAGCTTCCTTTGCTGATACTGGAACCAACCCTATCCTGCCTGCAAAGAATAAGAAATTTTGTTCAAGTACCCAGCAGGACAGTTGGGAGTATTCCCTTGCTCCACGGGGAACAAGCACTTGCATCTCCACCCATATTAACACTCATTTTGTTCTCTCTCTCTGGTGCATTCTAGGGCTCTTATCTGTGTGGTTGGCTACCAAGGTGCCCTGTAAAATGTTCTCATTTATGTCCTTTCACCCCTGCCCCTCTGTGCTAGTGTTACAAGGCTTGCAAAGATCTTCAGGGGTGAAGAGAGAGACGAGAATCTTGATCTCATGATAAGAAGGCTGATTTATTAATTTATGATATATACTACATTAAGACTATACTAACAGGAATAGAGAGAGAAGTTCAGAAGCTGCTAAGCTAAGAATAGCATAGGAATGAATAAACAAGAGAGCTCTCTCTGATTCTGTCCGAGAGAGAGCTCAGTCTCTGATTGGCCCTTAATTGTAAACATGGAACATGGACCAATCACAGGTGCACCTGTTATATTCCACAGCAGCAGACAACCATTGTTTACATTCTCTTTCTGGGGCCTCAGCTTCCCAGAAGAGGGAAAATCCTAAAGAAAGGATTTTTCACAAAAGATGTTTGTGACATTTCACCTTTCCAAATTCTATAAATTAAAAAGAAAAATGCTGATGTGGAATGAACAGGAAATTTCTTCACCTGTAGAACATACAATTCTATCAAATCACTAAAACACTCTTACAATATAAGAAAATGCAAAAAACAATGCAAAGAAAATTCAAGTCCAAGCAGCTGAGTTTCAGGAACAGTCCATGGGCTGAAGATCTTCCTCCTGGACATATCTGAAAGTCCTTTTTGGTCCTGAATCAGGCTTGCTGCAGAAAAAGTCCATCAACAGTTATCAAAAACCATTCAATTTTGAACAACTTCTGGAATGTCCTTTTCTGGCCCTTCAATGCTTCAGAGCTGCCGCCAGCTATTTCAATCTTCTTTATTTAATTTAAAAATTTGGGGTTTTTTTGTTTGTTTGTGTTCGAAAGGAGAAGCAGCAGCAGAGCAGAGCCAGAGAAAGAAAGGCCCTGGGGGGCCCTGGCCCATGAACGGACCAGGAACCCCAAAGCTGGCCCACAAAAGGCAGGCCAGGACCGGTAGGGGAAACCACAACCCCCACAGCCATCAGGAGGCCAGGCAGTGGCCCTGGCCCAGGGATCTGAGCCCAACAGCCCAGCCAAACCCATGAAGCAGGCTCTGCATTCCCACAGGCCTGCACCCTGCTGCCAGTACAATGGCAGCACGGGTGGTGAGATGCTTCCTTTCCCCAAAACCACTGAGGCATGCCAGCAGCAGGGAAATAGAAGCAGCCCCAAAAATCCTCATATCTGATCTAGGAATGTTTGTTCCCCACAGCAAGCAAGCCATGATCGCTTCCCGCTGTGCCCCCTGCCTCTGCAATGCAAATGCATCAGGTGTGTGTCCCATCTGCCTCAGAGCACCACCCCCTCTGGGCTGGGGACCAAAGGCAGAACTTTCGGCAGAACCCACCTGCCCCTCGCCGCTAGGGCGCAAGAGGGGCGGCAGAGATGGCAATCTCCATGGGGCAGCAACCGACCAAACACTCCCCAACCCGCCGAGAATGCTGATCTTGAAAGCAGGCAGGCGGGCTGCCCCCAGCTGTCGGGCTGTGCCTGCTCCACGGAAGGAGCGGCTGAGGCCCTCTTCCCCTGCCCCAGCTCCCCCCGCAGGGGCAGCCCCGGGACAACCCGAAACACTCGGGGAGGGAAATCACGCTGGGTGTAGGAGCGGCCGCGGGCTGCTCCGAGGGTCCCGCGGGTTCAGTGCCGTTTTCAGCACCATCCTGAACAGGGACTGGCTCGGTTTGAGGCGGCGGGGATGCGCGGGAACATGCCGTTGCTGCGTCCCTTGGCTCTGAAAGCGGTGGCAGGCACGGCACGGGGTCTGCGCCGTCTTCTGCCGCAGACTCTGGGGTCTGCTGCGGAGGCGCAGTCGCAGTTTCTGTCGGAGTGCACACGGGCAACGGTGGAGCCAACACAGGCAGCGCCGGAGCCGGGAGAAGCGGCGGCGGAGCATCGCTGTTGCTTAGCAACATCGGCGCAGGCGGGGAAGCCGGCGGAGGCGGGGGCGGGACCGCCCGGGGAGGCGGCCGCGCCGGCAGGGACCGGTGCCAGCTCCATGTCTGAGCGGGGCGGGGTCCAAGAGGCCGGCTGTGGCGGGGCCGCCCACTCCCATCCCTCCGGAGAGAGAGAAAGGGGGAAGAAGGACTGCTCCATCTGAGCATGCGCCGGAGACAGAGTAAAAAAAACTACTTCAGCTTGCGGTGGAGTTTCACCCCCACCCCCGCCGGGAAGCAGGGGGGGCTGGGAAGCAGCAACTCATCCCCCTCCAAAGGGTCTTCTCCCACTGAATTTGGCGGAAAAGGAGCCTGTCCCTTGCAGTCAGCAATCTAGGGAAAAACAGCTGCTCTCCGTTTCAAAATAGAAAAGAGTACACAGAAAGAGACTGGGTAGACGGGAGGGAATCCCACACCACAGTCCCAAACGAACTGGAAAATGGATTCCATGCACTCCCATACGAAAACATCCAGGGCATATAGCACATCAGTAAAGAACCCAAAAAGATTTGCCCATCGAAAAAACTCATAGAGATCTGTTTCTGACAGGGAAAGTCCATCCTCTTCATCCCATTTTTGCCAGAGGGCAGTAAGTTTCTCCTCTGAAGGAGAAAATTGAACCTCATCCTCTTATGGAGGTGTTCCCCATATGAACAGCCACAAACTACACAGGGCTGCATCATCAGGAATGGAAAAGCCAACAGTACCTTTTGAAAGAGCCCAGCATGCTCTGGCCAGCTCCATGGTTCTGCTGCTCTTTCCGAACATCTTCCCAGAGGTTTTTCAGGTTCACTTTGTGGTCAGCCTTGGCTGTGAACTGTGTCCAAATCAGGATCTTCAGTTCTTCAGCTCCTGCTAAAATCCACTTCTGTGGTCACTTGTAAAGCAACCATCAATGCTGCACATTCGGGGTTTACCCTGGGTGCAGCTCTTGCTCCTCTGGGGTCTTATCAAATTAATTTTTGTCCTTACAACGAGGGGTCACCAGTTGTTACAAGGCTTGCAAGGATCTTCAGGGGTGAAGAGAGAGACGAGAATCTTGATCTCATGATAAGAAGGCTGATTTATTAATTTATGATATATACTACATTAAGACTATACTAACAGGAATAGAGAGAGAAGTTCAGAAGCTGCTAAGCTAAGAATAGCATAGGAATGAATAAACAAGGGAGCTCTCTCTGATTCTGTCCCAGAGAGAGCTCAGTCTCTGATTGGCCCTTAATTGTAAACATGGACCAATCACAGGTGCACCTGTTGTATTCCACAGCAGCAGACAACCATTGTTTACAGTCTCTTTCTGGGGCCTCAGCTTCCCAGAAGAGGGAAAATCCTAAAGAAAGGATTTTTCACAAAAGATGTCTGTGACATGCTAAGACCCAGGGAAGATAAACACTCATTATCCTTTACGGAAAAGGCTCTTAGCAGTGAACATACCCAAGATTTGTACACTTACAATCTGCCACTTACTCAAGACCATTTTAGAGCTAGCAGACTTGAAGATGTTTGGGACATTTAAGTAAACTGCTACATCATAAATAAAGAGTGAGAACACTGTCACTGTTTTTACTCCAAAGAGTATCTCAGTAGCTCATGAAAAAACAGACCTAGGTTTTCTGGCATTTCTTTGCAGAACGTGCTGCCCCTAACAAAAGCGTAAAAGCATTCTGACTAGCATACATGTAGATACTAGATTTATGCCAACAGTGTGAAATAACCACTGTGCTCATCTTGACTACTGCAATAGTTTCTACTTTCCATTTAGATCTAAAAAGGACTACTTTGAACGTTGTTTTTCATGTAGCACATTATGTTTTCAGTAAATTTACATATGCAGGAGCTCCTCACTCTGCCTACCAGCAGGAACATCCTGTATGAAAATTTTTATTGTCAATGAGAACTAGCAGTAACCTTCTGGCTTTGTATCAAGTACACTTATCTCTTTCTTGCAAAAGTCTACTTGTCTGGCATGGAACTCTGCCTAAGAGTAAAAAAATTCCCTGCCCAGGGAAACAAAGAGCTTTCCAGGATACTTGTTTCTCTGCACCTCCCAGTTTTGAGTTGCTTTCCCTCGTAAATACCTCCCTCTTGTGTTCACTTGTAAGTATTACGAGAATCGGCCACAAAAACCCCACCCAAAACCCAGACCTATCCTTGATGGTGTCAATCATTAGCAGGTATTGGATGGAATTCCAGGCAGTGAATGTTTCATCCTGCTGAAGCTTGTTCTCTGTGCTGGACTGCTCCTCAGCTGACAAATCTAAGGTATTGATGTCACATCTGAATTGCCAGGATTGACCCAAGAAGAAAACCTTCTGGCAGAGATGATACGCAAAGTGAATAGAATACATCAGTGACAAGACAAGGAAAACCATGTAGCTTTAAAATTAGGCAAAATACATTTTGAGTTCTCAATGTAACACATCCGTTCTCCAAAGCAAGGGCATCACAGCTATGCTGTGAAAACTCAGTCACTTCTTTTTAACTTTTTCCTCTTTCTTCTGACAGATCTGACTCCAGATGCACTCAAGAGAGATTGGATAGTGGGACAGGCTGCAGCAGTGGAAAAGGTGCACTCACACTGCACTTCAGAGTGAATGAGCAGGGACTGCCAAATTTCCTATGTAGTTCTGAAAAAAAATCCACTGGAGATGGCTTGGTGCACTGTTTTTGATAGCTCAGATAGCCATAAAGAGAAAAATAAAAAAGTTTGTTCAAATACCAAACTAGGCTTTCCTTTTCTTCTTTTTCCCTCCTGCCACCTTATTCCTGACACCAATAGCCTCTTCTGTGTCATCATCATCGTTCCGAGATCGCTTCTTCTCTCCCTGCTCCCGCAGCTCCTGCAATGCAATCGACACATTGACCCAGGGCTTGGTCTGAAGAAATTCAGAATACAACAGAGGGAACAGGGTCAAAAAGCCAGCACCCACCATTCGAGCAAACCTCTGGGCCTCAGCCACACGCTCTGTCAGCATCATAACTTCTTCCTCTTGCATGGGGAATGCTGGCAGCTTCTTGCCAATCAGGTGTTCAATGCGCTGGAACAGCTCTACATCATACCTGAGGAAGACAGGGCACCAGCCTGAATCAGCCCTGCTGAGAGGGCCTCAGCTGTCACCACTCACAGCCTTCAGCCCTCGTCTCCAGCCCACAGATACTGTTAGTTTGTGCTGAGGTCTCACAAGCAGCTCAGCTGCACCCAAATGATGCCTTTTGGCATGGCTTCTCTGATTTATCCAGCTCATCTCATCTTTGTTCAGCAGTATTTGATAAAGATTTTCTTTTTAGACAAATAGTTCAGTGTTTATAAAACACCCTCAAAGTTACTTAACCTACATTATATATTTAAAGAATATATATATTGTATAGTCCAGTTATAAACTGTTCTGCTCAATGAATGCCTGCTTCCAGAATTTTTTTACTTTCCTCCCTCCCCACTCTAGGCTTTGAATTCTCTCCCCTTTAAATAAAACCAATTGGCACTTCAAAATGAAAAGTAGTATTGTATTCTCACTCAGGATAACGTCAGATATTTTCTGCTCTGAAACACAGCTGGAAAGAATAAGTCTGTTAAATTTTATCACTTACTGTGTGACAAAGGTGATAGATTTGCCAGATCTCCCAGCTCGAGCTGTTCTCCCAACACGGTGAATGTAATCCTGGAAAGAATTTTCTTGATAAGCAATAATATATGTTCACCAAACACAGAACAGATCTTATGGCAGATCAGCCTATATATTTTCTCTTTAGGAAAGAACAAGAGAATGTCAAGAACACACTGCTAGCATTAACTGCTCAGGAGGGTGTGCAGCATCAGATTTGAGAAGAGGCCTAAGTGGAGGCACAAATTCAGTTTTAACACTTGAATTCTTCTCTTTTTAAATGAGAAGACCAAATCCAATTATTCCAGACTGCAGGATAAAAGTTGCAATACATGACCGTTGCCAAGACTCCACTCTCACTTCCTTGGAAAGCTAATATTCACAGTGAACCCATGCCTGCATTTTCAGTCTTGGAATCTAGTGCTCTCCATAGTGCATCTTCCAGGGAAACCCTCTGACAAGTAGACTTGAACTTGGTAAGCATGGTGAAAGAGAGGATGATTGAGAATAATTTAGAAGAGTCTATTGAGCATCTTTGGTCAATATGGTTCAAGGCTGTTTTCCAGGTTTGATACTACATTATGGAAATTAAAATACTCCCTTCTCCATAGAGGATTTGCAGAGAAATGACTGTAAGAAAGGATCTGTTCTATGAGTTAGATGAGAAAGAAGAGCACAAAGACCATAATAACACCATTCAAGCTGCCACCCCCACAGTTTTTTTTCTTACTTTTGTGCTTTTACAAAAGGACTGTCTTCAAAAGACCTACTATGCTTTCTCCTGTTTGCAAGGCACAGTATCTTTAATCATTGTAAGCAACAATAGCAATTCCTGAAGTGCAGGTTAATGGTATGTTTTCTGGAATTAAGCTGGGAAACAGTCACATCCCTGAGATAACCCCATACTTTCCATACAGAGAGCTGGTAACTTACTTTCGTTTCCTTTTGCTGTACTGTTGTTGTATGAAGGTGAGACATATTAAGGACACCTTTCTTAACCAATCATCATCAGAGAACTTAATTTTTTTTCTTTTTTTTAAACACAGTTTAAAACACGAAGGCAAACCTCGATCACAGACACAGAGATGACTACATGAAACTAGTAATATGTTAAAATTGTTTTCAAAGCCCTTGAATGTAAAAAGGCAAAACATACAGTCTGAGCAGAAATGCAAAGGCACAGAGCATTCCTTACTTCCCCTCTTCACTTACAGGATCACTTCTACAACCCAGGCCATGAGACCATGCAAACAGAGATACCAACTCAATAGCAAAGGCTGAACTATCCCTTTCAATGTACAGAATCATGAATTAGGCTTTCAGCCAGCAGAAGAGAGAAAAGATGTCTCTGTTCCTTTGTCCACCTTCTTTTTCTATCTGCTCCCAGTGACCAGAAGCTCTCAGCTGGCACACAAACAGGCTTACCTTAGAGTGTGTAGGAATAT
Organism: Zonotrichia leucophrys gambelii; assembly: GCF_028769735.1. Lineage (NCBI taxonomy): Eukaryota > Metazoa > Chordata > Aves > Passeriformes > Passerellidae > Zonotrichia > Zonotrichia leucophrys. The sequence continues at coordinate 36,171,638 of NC_088170.1, read as the reverse complement.
CAAAGTTTATCACCACATCCACATGTGGGATGTCCAGACCTCTGCTTGCAACATCAGTAGCCAGGAGAATAGAACGTGCCTTTGCCTTGAACTTGTTCAGAGAGCCCAAACGTTTATTCTGGAAAAAGGGAAAAAAGAGAATGAGAGAATAACACTCATTCTAGTTTCTAGTTAACATGCTCTTGATAAGATACTGGCACAGAAGAACTAGGGGGGAAACTACTCAAAAATTTCACTTCTCTAATTTCTTTCTTAAATACTACAGAACCAGTGTCAGCATTCACATTAGTTAAATTTCTATGGATTTCTATAAATTTCTAGTCCAGTCCTCTAGCTGTGAAATACTCCTCCTGCAAGGCAGGTATGACTCAGTATGGTGCAGCCATTTCCCAAGACCCAGGCCCCCTGCCCACTCTGTTGTGAGGGTTCCTGCCCATACCTGACTCATCTGCCCATGGAGGGGAATGGCAGTGAAGCCCAGGTTGCGGAGCAGCAGAGCAGTCCTCTGAGTATTGTTACATGTACTGCAGAATATCATGAAAGAGTTACCAGCCAGTTCATTCAAGATATAAACCAGGTAGCTGTCCTGTAAAGAAATAGAGGGAGAATTCAAAAAAGCCCAGAGATAATCACATGTGCAACATTAAGTCTAGGACTCAGAAAATGAAAAGAGATTGGACAGTTGTGGGAGCAAGAAAAGACAGTAAGAAAGAAGAAACAGAGTGCCATTACCTTGAATTTGGAGGGGATGAAAATATAGTATTGCTGTAGTTTTTCAACTGTCTGATACTTGGAAGAAACAGCACATTTAACAGGATTCTTCAGAGCAGCACGCTGGAGTTTTTGAACCTGGTAACATCAATGAAATTTACTTGGACAGAGATCTTGCCAGAAAATTGTATTAATACAGGCTAGTCAAAAGGATAGGCTGATGGAAGGAGAACTAAAACAGATTAGTGTGCTCCCACCTTCTTGGTCATGGTGGCAGAAAATAGGAATGTCTTCCTATCTCGAGGAATCACTTTTAATATTTTATCCACCTGTAAAAAAATAAGGAAATGGAAATACTAAACACTACAAGCAAGCAAGACACAAACTTTCCACAAATATAAAGATCATCCACATGAAGACTAATGCATATGCAAACATACAGTAGGAACAATTGTTTTTTCTTCTAGAGGGAAGGTGTAGGCTGATACCTTGTTGACAATTAGGCAGTGTGAACTCCAAAAGTCCAACAACAGTGCAAACATCAGGCAATGTTTCTGCAGGAATGTGTCTGTGATGGTTTTCTACCCTAACTACATTCTATGTCAGGCACTCCAGAGACACTTGTGGATTTCAGAGTGCCTCCTACTTGTCTTGGCAGTGCTCTGCAGAACTCTGCTATGTTCTAATCCCACCACAGATTTGTGTGTAATTATTAGATTTTAGTTACAATTCACTACTAATTTCTACAGGACAGCTCAGTGTTTCCCGTGTATGATGCGATTTCAAAGGGACTCATCCAACATTCCAAACTCATCTTTCAGCACATCCCCACCTCGGTCTCGAAATCCATGTTAAGGATCCGGTCAGCCTCATCCATCACCAGGAACTTCAGAGCTCGTAAGTTGAAGCCCTTTGTGTTCTCCAGATGATCAACCAGACGGCCAGGGGTTGCTACCAACAGCACAAGAAGAGCAAATTCAGAATGAAAGCAGAGGAAAAGATCCAAACAGGCAAGACAGCTGTCCATTACAGAAACAGGATTCTTTGCCCAGGAAAAGTAAAGACTGCTTAGTGGGAATAACTCTTTCATAGGATATCTTCAGAGGGTGTTTTGAAATAAGACTAATGGAGTCAGACTCTCTGAAGAATGTCCTAAAAAGAAGTGACACAAAAAAGACCGCAGACAAGCTGTACTGCAAAAGATGAGAGCAGCATTTCAAATACTTGAGAATGAAAAAATAAGCCAAAAGCACTCCAAAAATAAGCCAAAAGCAGGAATGCTTTGGAACAAGCTTGTAGCAACAAAGTTACTGGTGGATACTTTAGAAACATTACCAAGCCAGTACTCAGAGCCGGGACAAAACACAAATGAAGGATGTACTCTCCTTCCTTTGGTTAGCTGCAGTTTGATAATATTCACACTCCACATCCCCAGCACATCAACTTACCAATTATAACATGTGGTTTCTTGGCTAAGGCCAGAGACTGAGACATCGTGTCAATTCCACCCACAATAACCGCTGCAGGACAAAGAGAGGGGAGTGAATCCCTCAGTGTAGCACCAGCCCACCCCAGGCACTGCAGTGTTCACTCTGACTGCCCACCATCCACAGCAATTCTGTACAAATGAAAAGTTACTTCTTTTTATGAGAATTTACTTTATTTTAGCATATCTGATCTTCCTAGGCTTCTTAAGCCATGCAATTAATTCCTTATTTGCCACAAGTATTTTATTTTCGCAGCTGCAGAGCTACAGGCAGAATCTATTCCTTTCAGTTTAACTCAACTGCAAAAATCTAGGAATTCTAAAAATACCCACAAAGCATTTTTTGAGAGATTATCTGTCTATCAGTCTGAAAGGAAGATTAAATGACATCACACCATAGGAGGGAGCTCTATGCAATTTCACTGGACACACACCAACTCTTGGAACACTCTCCTCTACTTCCACATTTAACTATTTAGACACAGAATGCAGAAGAGCTGCAGACCACTCCATGAGGAAAGACCACACAGTCTTTTCTTCTTAAAGCTGATACCAGATCTCTGTCTTCCAGCAGCGTAAGCTTTTATCACATTTTGTTCAACGCCTCATACAAATCCCCCATTTTTATCTTTGCAATCTCGAGCTGACAAACTGGCCTTCAGAAAAACGGGTGCAATACCATAAAAGTCACTTACTGCTTTGAACACCAATGGAGGACCCCAGAGCTTCAAACTGCTCTGAGATTTGAAAGGCCAGCTCCCTTGTTGGTGTGAGCACAAGTGCAAATAATCGCTGAGGTGTTTCCAGAAGGGCTTGGAGAATTGGCAAAGCAAAGGCTCCTGTTTTCCCAGAGCCAGTTTCTGCCAGTCCAATGACATCCCTGCCTGAGAGAAGGAGCAAGGGGGGAAAAAACTGTTATACATCCACAACAGAGAAAGGAGCCTTTAAAGCATTGTGTTACAAAATACAAGAATTCCCTCAAGACAGGAAAAAAGGCAAAGACACACAGAAGGGAAAAACAAACCAACCACAAAGGGCCAAACCAAAGAATCTCAGAATCTCTCTGAAGCATTTTTAGGCTGTGATTTATCTGTACAACGATTACAGTCTCAATAGTAAATTTTCTAGTTAACTTATGTTAACATACAGGGTTTCATACAAACCTTAGGTTCAAAATAATTTGTACTTTATGATATCTCAACAGTTTACCGCTTAATGACTCCACCTCACTATTCTAGTCCAAATGTTGTCTGTTTAGTGGCTTACAAGGAAACAGACTGTGGTGTTTGAGACTTCAGTCACACAAACTACAGGACAACAGCACTACCAGGCTCACATTTCACAAGGCACAACTGTGCCTTTGATTAACAGGGTAATCTAAACCAGTTCCTTCAGTAGGAAGGGTAGGACAGAAAGTCTTTTACCCCAAATCAATGCAGGCAACAGGGTGGAATTCATCAATAGAATCCATTATGACCTCCCAAGCTCATGCAGCTGAGAAGAACATGCTGTCAACACACCTTACACTGGAAACAATTCCTCAGGCATGCAGTCTTTCTTTTGTGTTTGGTTTTTTGTTGTTTTTTTTTTTTTTCCCCAAGAGAATCTTATGTGTGTAAAAGAGTCTGACAGAAGTTAAATGCTAGGACAGAGAAGACACTGAAAGTTTGTTCCCATTCTGTCACTATGTTGTTCCTTTCCTCCTTGAGAGCATTTTGGGGGGTTTTGTTAAAAAAAAAATCTAGAGGCAGAAATGTCTGCTGAATTCAGTATTCTATTTTTTTGTAATTCCAGAATGCTAACAGAAAGTCACTGTGGTTTGGTAATTACTCACTTCAGAAATCTAATTTCAAAGAGTTGCCTGCTCACAGCAAAGCAAATGATACATATTAAGGAATCAGTCAAGGCATCTTCACTTTCAGTCACACACACACACACACACACACACACACTCTGTAGGTCTCTATCAGAAGCTGCACAGTCCAAAACCTATTGGAAGCTTTCTGTGTATCCCTGAGTATTTCAGGACTAAAATGATCAATGTGGACTAGCAATTCAAATGATTAATAGGAATTTTATTTAAAATGGAGCATCAGAACTACACAACAGGAGTGAACACTCAAGGAACAATGTATGTACCCATTTGAAACTTTGTGGCTGCAGGCAGGGTCATAGGATAAACTAGCATTCCAAGCTCCACCTGGGAAGGACACAGAATGAATATGAAAACTACTTCCAGAAAGAGATCTTCAGCAATGAAGAAGTTGGGACACACTCAATCTTGATCCTTCTTACTCAGCAAAATTCATTCACACAGAGCTCCTGGAGCAGTCCCCAGCTCAGGATCAAAGAAATACACTGCTCACCTTGGAGAGCCACTGGAATAGCCTCAATTTGGATCTTTGTCGGCACCTTCCATCCCAACTGGTCACAAGCTTCACACAGGACATCTGTGACTCCCTGGACATTAGTGATAAGAGAAAAGGGGAATAAGCATCACCAAAAAGACCTAGATTAAATCACTGACTTAAATTAAATACATGCTGCAACAGAGACAACTCGTTTCTAGCGGAGACAAACCCCACCAGGCCCCCAGTGCAACTCTCTGAAAGGGCAGGCTGCTCACAGTGATGCCCACTTCCATCAGTAATTTCATGGGATTTGTTCCAAATCTGTTAGAGATGACTGGCACAGGAAGAACGTGGTCGGTTTTACCCTAGTTTACACAATGAACTTGCCTCCCCACACACATACCTATCTCTTCACCATGACCACAGAAAATAAAAAAAACCATATCAAGTTAAGACAACTCGAAGATAGCGGCGATGGGAGCAGCAGTGCCCAGCCCAGCGGGGCACGGCCGAGTGCCCGCAGCTCACGGGGCCCGGCCCCGCTGCCCGCCACACGTGTCTGCGCTGCGGGCGGGCCCGCAGCTCCCCGGCCTCCTCCGCAGGGCAACGGGACGCTGCTCCCCGGGACAGCGCAGCGAGCACCGGCCGCAGGAGCGGCTCCGGCTAAGTCTCACCAAGTCCTTGAAGCTGCGTGGCTCCTCCGCCGCCGACCCCGGCTCCTGCTCCTGCTCCGGCTCCGCCGCCGAGCCTTGCTCCTCTACTGCCGCCATCTTGGCCCGTCCCTCCGGACGCAGCGCAGAGCACTCTGGGAGCTGTAGGCCTTCCCGGGGCACGCCGGGATGTGTAGTTCCGCAGGAAGAGCCGAGCGGAGCGGGAGGGCTCCCTCAGCTCCGAGCGGTGCCCGGGAAAGGGGAGCTGCGGATCTCCAGCCGCCTCTCCCGGGACAGCGACACCCTGAAGGGCTGTGGGAAAGGCCTGCCCACCTGCCCGCCCGGCGTATATCGCAATACTCATCCTAATCATCTCCACCCCCATCCTATTTCCACTTCTATCTAACAACCTCAACAACACCCCCAACACAATCACAAACACAGTCAAAGCCTCCTTCTTAATCAGCTTAATCCCCATAACAATCTACATCTACTCCGGGACAGAAAGCCTCACCTCCTTCTGAGAATAAAAATTCATTATAAACTTCAAAATCCCCATCAGCCTAAAAATAGGCTTCTACTCCCTTACCTTCTTTCCCATTGCAGTGTTTGTATCATGATCTATCCTACAATTTGCAACATGATATATAGCTTCAGACCCCTATATCACAAAATTTTTCACCTACCTACTATTCTTCCTAATCGCAATACTCATCCTAATCATTGCCAACAACTTGTTTGTCCTATTCATTGGCTGAGGAGGAGTCGGAATCATGCCCTTCCTACTAATAAGCTGATGACATGGACGAGCAGAAGCCAACACCGCTGCCCTTCAAGCCATGCTTTATACCAAGTCAGAGACATCGGACTTATCCTCTGCATAGCATGACTGGCTTCTCCCACAAACACCTGAGAAATCCAACAACTTCCCATCCCATCCCAAACTCCCGCACTACCCCAAGCGGCCCAGCCTCAGGCCTCCGCTCAGCACAGCACAGCTTAGGCAGTGGTGGATGCTGTTCCCAGCTCATGCCTTCTACAGCAGGCAAAATGAGCTGGCCAGGCATCAAAAGGCAAGCATATGTATAAACTTACATCTGTAATGCATATAGAGAATGTGAAAAATGCGTATTTTATGACTGGCTTTTCGCAAATATTAAAATGAATATTATATGTGTTATGTTAGAAATTATGCTGCGTTAATTTTCTTAAGTAGTGTGTTAAATAGTTTTAGGTTATAACATAATGTTAAAATAGAAACTATGCTATGTAGGATACTTTTCTTAAGAGAGAACTCGCACCAAGATAGCAGCCACAGGACACCTTAATCTTTCAGAGAAAAAGAATTTATTGCTCTTTTATCGAGTTCTTCCCACTTCACTTAGCCCTGAGGATGCTGTCAGGATTAAGAGGAAGAAGCTGACACTGACCAGACAGAATCCTTTCTTTGAATGGAATTTATGCATCATGTATGAGATGTAAGAATATGCAATGGACTATTGCTTTTAAGGGTTAATCCTCTGTTAACGTGAGTCCTTTTTCGGGCTTATTTTGCCCAGAAAGTGGCACCCGGACTGTCCACAACATTATTCTAATCCCAATTCAGATTTTTATTACTTTAATTATATTACTATTTTTATAACAATTTTAGTACTATTAAACTTTTAAAATTTTTAAAACAAGTGATTGGCGTTTTCAACAGAGAACAAATGAAGTGCTTCGGATGTGTTGGTAAGAAACATTTTGAAGCACTAGTGATGGGAAGAGAGAAAGGAGCTGTCATTGTCCCTCATTGTTTTCTGCTTATGCTAATTGCTAGTGTGAATTTTTGAAGTATGAATTATGAAATTTTTTTCCCTCTGTCTCTGGGAAGTCTGTCTGGGCGTGCTCCCAGTGGAAATGCTGATACACTCCAGCATCTGTCCCTGGATTCCGAGCGTGGCATTTCCTCTGCACCCAGAACAATGAGGAAAGTGAGAGGAAATACGAACGAACTCTCTGCGTGACAGGGAAAGAAGAGGAAACCTGAAACAATTCATGGGCAGGAGTCAAAATGAAACTGCTGCATCCCACTGTGCTCAAGAGCAGTAATAAAAAAAAAAAAAAAAAAAGCAACAAACCAAACCCACCCTGTGTAGATGCTCCTTGTTACCATATGTTTCAAAAATTACAGCAGCCTGACCATCAGTTTGCTGCTTATCGTTGGTGCTAGAGGTTAAGCCTGGCCAGCACGTAGACATGAACCCCTGTGAGGGTCACTGGGATGCCTCAGGAAATGGAGTCAGGGATGTGACAGGAAGTCACTGCTTGTGATTCTTTACTGAACTCCTTGCCCACATAATATGGTGCTGTTTTAGTGGGGAGCAGGGTGGAGCAATTCTATTCTGGTGAAATTCCAGTCTGTGTAATTCCCTATTGTCAAGAGATGTATTTGAATGAAAGTTTTCTCCTGTCCTAAACTGCTGTTGGGAGAATTCATGCATGATAAAATAAATACACAGCTTCTAAGTAGTAATTCCTTTTTTGTGCTTTTCAGCACAGGACACTGCAGATTATACTGGATTTAGAAATTGTCACTCCAGGGCTTTTAAACAAATGTGCTCCTAGCTCTACTGCATGTTACAGTCCTTAGCAGGGGCAGGGTGAGAGCATCCCCAGCAGATGAATTTTAGTGCAGATATAATGTCAGCTATTTCAGAAGGGATGCATAATGAGATGAGATGAGATGGACAATGTGTACAGCACATCACCTCCAGGAGAGCAGAGAGACACTGACACAAAAGTGCTTCATGTTCATTTATTTGAATCAGCAGTCTACTTGTTCATTTCTGGCAAACTGGCATGGGTATCAAAAGCATCTGAGTCCCACTCTGGGGAACCAGAGCTTTTATTCCTCCTACAACATATTAAAACAAAAGTTGATATCATGAAAAGAGACAAGAAGGACAGGGATTCAAGCTTTGTGACCCAGAGTGCTGTCCTCCCTAAGGATTTGGTCAGTGTTACAGAATTACAGAGTGGGTTTTTCTGATCATTTGGATTTGTGTCTGCTCAGGGAAGTTTCCCTTATCCACTGGGGCATGCTTGTGGAGGGAATTACCTTTGCATTAACTCTCTCAGTCGCCTCAAGCTAGTTTCAGGGTCTCTTCTTGTACCTCTCTCAGGTACAGACATGATCCCCATCATCACCACACTCGGGCACTTCTCAGAGGTGTGATGCCAGACACATCCTGGTGAGGTAGGGAAGTGCTACTATCCCTCTTTTGAGACAGGGAACTGAGGTACTGATGGCTCAAAATCACAAAGGGCATATTTAGCAGAACAGTCACTTGAAACAGGGTCCCAGCCCTTGCTCCTGCTTTGCAGGGGCTCTGCCACTGAATCACCCTACTCCTCTCTACCCCTCCTGAACATTAGTACCTGCATGTATTTCACTGATATGAAGCCTTCCGTGGGAAGCATTGCTAGGAGCACGTGTAGCTCTCCATGAGTGCTGCCTCCCCCCTCACAGATGATCCACTGTGGGTCTCACAGGCTGCTCGACTGCATGGAGAGTGGCACTTCCACCTCTCAGGTGTGCTCCCATCACGTAGCACCAACCTACCCTTCTCTTCCTGCTGCAGGAGATATAACTGTGTCTTTCCACCAGTGCCCTGAGGCAGACTCTGGTCCCAGGGCCACTCTTCTTCTCTCTGTTTTGGCTCCTAAAATCTATTGTCAATGTCTGAACTGTATTTCACCTATTTTATTACTATCAGCATTCAGGTAATGCTTTCCTTTTCCTACAGGGACTTGCCCTCCCTCACAGCTAAATAACAGGTAACTTGCTCTCACATGCTACAAACTTGCTTTTACTCTAAAAAACAACAGTCTTCCTTTGGAACAGAGGCCTCCTTAAAAAAAAAAAAAAACTTAAAATATATATATATATATATATATATATATATACACACTCTTAAATACAATATCATAAGCTTAAAATCATTCTATGCAAATAAATAGAATACAAACATCACAGTTCTCAGTCTGGAGAGGTTTCTCCAAAACAGATAAATTCTGGCCCTGCTATTTCACCCTGGGATGGTGAACTATCCATACAGTTTGTCATATCTGGAGCTGCTTCTTTCTACAGCCTTTCCAGATGTACCTTAGTAATGGGATTGTACTCTACTGGAAATTGGCAGCTGCTGGCTTTTTTAGGGTACTCCAGCCCTTGTACCACACACAGATTCATAAGTTGTTTACTAACCAGGTTCAGTCAGCATCAGGTATTTCATCTGCCTCCTGACCTACTTCTTTTTGCTTACTTGGGGAAGCAGAGCAGTGGAAATGGCTGGGGAAAAAGGGCTCTGCAGAACGTCCACCTCACAGCACCAGCACTGTGAACTGTAAAACAACAGGTAGCAGTGATAATGGTCACAGTAAATAATGCAATGTCTCCAAACCCAGTTTTTATATGGGCCAAACACTGCTTCAGCTGCAGGGTCTCGGGATCTCGGCAGTGGTTTTAGCACCCAAGCTGTGTCTCCTCGTGCGTGGGGAAAACTCTGTTCTGGACTCCAGAAGATCACAGACTTCATCCATTGCCCTGGTGCAGGTCTCGAGGTTGTCAGCCAGCTTCTGAATTTTGGCCTTGAGCACAGCCTGGCTTACTTTGGTGGCCTCCTTTGTGCATTCTGGCACGAGGAAGCTGTGGGAGCCGCAGAGGACCATGAAGCAGACGGAGTTGTAGAGCGAGATGGACGCCCTCTTCTCCGACTGCCGCAGCGCCGGGTCGCCCGGGCCCTGCCCCCGGCGAAGGAACTCCAGGCAGCCCAGTATTTCCCTCATCTGTTTCCGACAAGTCACCGCAATTTCCTGCACCTTCCTCACCTCCCGGGAATTGCAGAGCACCAAGGAGAGGTCGGAAGTGATGCTGACGGCGCCGCCGGCCGTGGCCAGGCCCAGGCCCACGGCCGAGGCCAGCAGAGAGGCTCCGAGCGTGGCGGGGCTCAGGGACAGCCCCAGGATGGCCGTGAGCGCCCCGGCGGCCGTCAGGGCGCTCCCGCTGACGTTGGCGATCAGGGAGCTGCGGCGGAGCTGGCTGAGTTTCCGAGCTGCCCGATGGAGGTGCGCGATTTGGCCGCGCAGCCTCTGCCGCTGCTCCAGCAGGGCCGCGTGGAAGTGCTGCGTGGGGTCTGCTGTGGGCACGAAGGCAGCACCGTCCCTCTCCATGGCTTCTGTCCAGAGAAAGCAAAGTCTGGGGTGGGATCTATGTCAAAAAAGCCCCGTGAGACATGCTCATCCTGGACCACCCTTTCAGGGATGGCATCCAGCCAAATTTTTGTTGCTTCAGCCCAGCTACAAGAAAAGGTTTTCCATCTGCACACACGTGCACACTCACGTACACGCCCCCCCCCCATATGAATGTGCACATTTAATTACGTTTTCCACTGTAACTTTCAGACAGCAAAACTTTAAAATGTTTTTCTTTATCCCTGCAAAGACTGAAGTATCCTAAGGACTGGGGTGGGAGGTGCTGTTACCCTTATCTCTGTGAAGACACAAAAGGTCTTTTGAAACCTGGGGACAGAAATTCCCCTGAGGTTAGGTGACTCAGTGCCCAGAGCAGTAATGCTGCCAGAACTAATCTGTTGCCCCCCTGATGGGATTCAGAGGATCTGCAATGTAGAAGGACATCTTTCACAAGAAAGGTCAGACTGCAAGGAGGTGAAAGCTACCCTCCCAGGTTTTTGTATAGGGGTGATTTCCTATTAAAGGAGGACAGAGAAGCTGCTGAATGGAATCTATGTCTGGATTTTGCATATAGGAGGTGAGGAGCTTATTAATGCTTTGGATGGGTATTGTGAACATCCTTCCTTTCTTTAAGCTTCATCAACTCGAGGCCCCCTGCAGCATGGGTTTTTTTCCTACTGTAACCTGGTGTCATTGTATGAACAAAGATGGGAACTATTGTTCTGTGGTCATAAATAACCAGTTACAGTGGCAAGGAGGCCTCTGAACCTTGTTAGTAAGAGTCATGAAGAGCACATGGGAAAAGCAGGCCCATTTTTAGTGTGCACTCCCTGGCAGTTGGGGAAGCAGGGGAAATACAGAGGGCTGTGAATAGAAAAGGCTTGAAAACTGCTGGGTCTGGAAAACCTCCCCTGGCAAGACAGCAGGAGAGGCTTCACTTCTAGGAGATGAATCTACAGTATATCTGTACTAGACAGTCTCTGTTTGCTGTCTCTGTTCATTGCCACAAGTGCAGAAAGAAATGTTCCAATAAATATTTTCAGGTTGCTCTAGGGATGCAAAATGCTCTACAAAGGAAGCCAGCAACTTCAATCCTGCTTACAGGGAACCTGAGGCAACAGAGCCAACAGGAATGGTGGTGTAGCTGATTGTCTGGTAGAAGTAGAGTTTCTGTGCTTCACCACACTGCACTGTGCACAGAGCTGTGCTGCCTCTGCACCTAGCAAGGTCCAGCCATAGAGCTGAGGAGCTGTTTGGAGCCCATAATGCCCTCACAGCCAAAAGGAGTCTCTGCAGCAGAAAGACCCTGTCACTAACCCAACTGAGCAAAACTATTCATTGCTGCAGGCACCTTTTCACTTCAAAATCTTCTGTACTGTGGGAACTGAAGGTGCCTGGTCCCTCATAAAGTCACACTATGTAGATAGGATCCTTGGGGCTTCATTCTGCAGAATCCTCATGTTTCAGAAGGAGAAAACTTTGTACCATAGTCTTTCCATATGGAAGAGTATTCGTAAGTAATTCTCACTGCAATCTTTCCCCCTTCTGCTAACTTGTCCTAATCCATCTCACACAGATCTTTCAAGACACCCCCCATGCCCTTCAGGAAATGCCCCCAGTCTCTCTTGGTGTCATTGGGTCATTTGAATCACTTAGTACATTGTGCTTCTCTCAACTGGAGGCTATGTCCTATTATTTTTACACTATAATTAGAAATAAAGCTGGAAACACACAAGGACTAACACTAATCTAAATGGATACCAACATTGAAATGAACACTGAGCATATCACCAATAACTTAACAACAGATCAATATGATGATCATTATATATGTCAGTTCCTGTAACCTCTCAATAATTTGTTCTGAAGATTTAGTTGCTGAGAACTGTCTCAGGTAATAACAGCTACTATCACACTGAATTATTAGAACAATCATTCCAAATATATATATATATTATTAGAACAATCTATTATATATATTATATATATTATTAGAACAATCATTCCAAATATAGCATAGGCCATGTAGTGATGCAAATCTTTTGACAGTGATTAATGCCAGCAGAAAGGGAAAAAAACATTCCTGCTCTTAGAGAAAAATCTCCCCAGCACTAAAGGTATACATTAGTCCAAAGCCTGCAAACACTTTCCTAATAGAGTACTCAAAGACACTCAAAAAATTACTGGTTCAAACTCACCTTCAGTTTCCAGCCACCCTCCCAGAAGACAAATTTTGATCTGTTTCTGGAGGAGACCAATTTATAGCTCCTGTGGACCAATTGCTGCGACGGGAATGCTTTGCCTCATACTGGGAGTTTGCCATTTCCTGCTCTCCCTTGTGCAGAAGGATGTGACACACTGGAAAGTGACCTGTGGGACAGTGAGCACACACCATGTTCAGGAAACGATCCCTGCGAATGAACATTGTGTGTTCACTTTTCCTGAAGTGTGGGGTGGAAAAAAAGTTTAAAAATCGCAGCCTATTCCTGGCTGTGAGCTAGTGCAGACATTCCCTGCAGGGAACAGTTGCCTTTCCTTTCCCTGAAATAGCAACTGACTTTACTCTGTGCTGGAGCTGCCAATTGTTTGATGACTGAAGTTTCCCCCCACTACACATCTAGAGCCAGGGGAGCTATCAGCCAGCCAACTGCTCCATTCAAGGCCAGTGTACTTTTAAAATCCCAGCTCTTTGGGAAAATCCATAAAAGGGAAGCAGCCCCGCAGCGAGATCATTGCTCTGAATTCCCATCCCTTCTCCTTCCCAGTACATAAAAACATGCTGCAAAAGGAGTGATCACCCTGTGTTTTTACTCTATTTCTTACCCATAGGCACCACAATGGTTGAGAAACAGACCTGTTTTCCTGAAGGGCCTGCCCAGCAATCAGTAATCAGAAGGAAAGTATCATTTGCCTCCTCTGTTCTGCTGCCTGCTGTTGCCTGGCAGTTGTGCCAGACAGTTGTGGCTAGAGGGAAGAAGTGATGAAGGTGCTGGGGAGGAACAGCCTGAGTGCCACTCCTGATGCTGCCTTCCATGCTGAAACAAGACCAGTTTTAATCAAAGATTCTTTTGATGGGGTCAGGAAAAATAACTGTTTTGATGGCACTCAGTGGTGTGCATGCCACGTATCTTCATTGACACAGGGTCCTGGGGACAATTCTAATGAGCAGCTGTGCTTGAAGATGGGGCATCTGCTTTCTTGTTTGGTGGATTCTTGCTCTTTAGGACTATTTGTTGACAGGAATGCTCTGATTTTGCCCCTGACCTATTTAATTTGAAAGCTATTTACCTGTAACTGAATGGTGAAGCTTTCCTGTTGAATTTGTGGGATGTGTAGCCACACCATCACTGGAGCTGACCTTTAAAAGGGCTGAGACTGTAAAGCAGCAGGCAGGGAGAGGAGAAGGCTAGGATTATTCATTTCAACAGCAACTTAGTTTTCAATTATTTTAAAATAGGTGTGAAATAGTATATCAAATGTTTTTTCAGGGGTGGAGCTACATGAGATGAAATATTAATGAAAAAATAAATAGCATGGAAAAGTTATTTCAACCTGTCACAGACATGAAAAGAGAAAACATCATTTTAAAGATGCCTGAATGTGCAGTTCTGGTCTGTTACAGTCTGTACATACTGCACGTTAACAGGAAGGTGAGCTTTGACACTGAAGGAAACTGTGCTTCAGCCCTTCCCTTTGTTTTAGCAAACGTGTGCTTGAATTGGAGCCCATCTGCCTTGGCAAGGGCTTGCAGTTGATGGAGAGTTCTTTTCTCACATTCCCAAATAGAATAGGGCACTTTTTTTTCATGTGACTATGTCTGTGTTAGAATTTGTGCCTTGTTAGAATAATGTCCTTGTTAGGACAGAGAGTTTTGGTAAAAGTGAAATAACAAAGAAAAGGAAAAAAAGGGGTTCAGAATGAGCCTAAGATGATGACATAGTTTTGGATGATCCCCTTCCTTTCCCAGTTTTCTTCCTTCGATATACTCAGCTGAAATATACTTCAATATACTCATTGTCAGAAATTCCTGCAATGCTCCCTCTGTGGGCAAGGACCTGATTGATGAAGGTGCAGAAGAAACAACTCATTTTTCTTAGACTGTTCCCTCCCAGACTTTCATGTCCCCTGAAAGATCTGCACTTCACCAAGATCACATGTTGGTCTTGGCCAAGGATGGTTTCTCACAGGAATCATCCCTGGGCTCCTCCACTTTTAAAGAGAGTGTTTCCCCATAATCCACCCCTATAATCAGGTACATATCCAGAAAGTATGGATTTCACATGAGCAGCTACAGATGTCAATGTGATTTTAGAGAAGAGACATATATTATAAAAAGAAACATTATTTCCGAGGAAGTGGCCGTACCACAGCATTTTGCTATTTGCTATCTGCTGACACTCACAAACATCCCTCTGGTGAGACTGCTGGTCTTCTCTCCCACTGATAATTAGAAAGACCAGCTCCAGCAAAGGTGAGCAGGTGGGAATGAGAGCTGGATGGGAGAAAAGTGTCTTCTTTGGGCACCTGCCAAGGACTGAAAGGCTTCTAGTGCCATTAGTGCACTTGCCCAGATGGAAGTACATCTGCTGGTCACTAGGTAGGTTCCAGGAGCCTGCTTGGAGTGAACCTTAGCTTATCAGGGATCTCCAGATGTGTGGAGGAGGTCAGACCTTCACTGGGTGGCTCTGCAAGCTGGGGAAGCCTGGCCACACTGCCTCTCTGCTGGTGACCTTGGGCTTGATGCTGGAAGGGGCACCAGCAGGTGTTTCACAATGACCCTGGCCAAAAATGGTACCTCTGCTCCACCCTTTCCCATCCAGCCACATCCTCTTGGAATGCCTGAGGGCACACTCTGGGAGCAGGTGACCAGAAAAGGGAAGGAAGGATGTTTTATTGCCTCAGCTCTTTTCCTTTCAGGGGATTTTGGCAGAAAGGACTGGTTTTTGGCTCCTGGTCTCTCCAGCAGATGGGATATATGTCTGATCTGAAGCTGTTTGCAGCTACTGTGATGTAGCATTTGAACACAAATGTGTAAAATTTGAAGCTGGAGTTTCAAATAAACACTTCCTTTACTAACATTGTTTTGATCAAATAACTGAGAAAACTTGAGTAAATTTATACACTTATATACCATCTTTCTAACAGATTTCTGCCATGCTTGGTACTTTCAACCTTAACTACTGGACTCTGGAGCTACAAGCTGTCTTTTTTTTTTTTATTTTCTTTTTCAATTGTATCAAAGACAAATCTTAACTTTTCGCAGCAAGATGTTAATTCCAAATCAGCAGAAACTAGAATAGGTCAAAACTAAAACAAAGAAAGCAAATTGGAACAAAAGGGCTGTGTCAGCTTTTAGTAACCTTACCAGCAGATCCAAATTAATTTTTTGAAAGCATTCTAGAATGTGACAGGCTGCTCTGGGCTCTGGTCACCGGTGTATGTGGGTTTGAAGAAAGCTGCAAAGAGCAGAGCAGAGTGGAGGGAGCAGGAAAGCCTGTGGGATGATAACACCTCTTGTTAGCTCCATTTAAGCAGAAAATTAGCCAAGCACACTGCCTGTGCCTGCTTTGTGAGCAAGCATTCATGGAACAAAAACTCCATCCTAAATTGCCTTGTCAAAACCCTGTCAGCAGCATTTGCAGAGACTGAGTATTTATTTGGATGTGGAGAATGAATCCCTGCAATGCATTTAAAGAGAGCAGCTTATTTGCCATTTGCCAGCTTTAGTTCCATGTTCAGTGCAGGCTGTGTGGCACAAGGCTCTGGTTTACAGAGGAGCAGCTCCTCACGGTGCCCGTGAGCCTGGCACTGGCTGTGGCACAGCTGGCACTGGAATTCAGCACAGCCGCCCGTGGGCTCTGCTGGCACCAGCACTGCAGAAATAAGGTGACATGCATCTCCAGGGCAAGGGTGGCTTCCATCCCTCCAGGACTACAGAAAACATATTTCCAGGGCTGCAAAGAAACCTGTTATGTTGGTAAAAGGTAGAAACTAGGTAACCTGGTTTCTCGTGTCTCTTTTCAAATGGACTTCTTGATGGCTGAGTTCACAAGGCAGCATTTCTCTTGAAAGAAGGAAGTCTGGATTCTTCTCAGCTACAAAATCTACTTATTTTTGTAAAACTTTCAAGGAGTCAGTGTCTTTGAAATCTTGGCTGCTTTGTCAAATTCTGGCTGGGAGTGCCTAGGAGCCTCAAAAGCTGCTGTGTTACATTGACTAACCCTCCCATCTGGCACAACAGAAACAGGACAGAGACACAGAGGCCTAAAGAAGTCCAGGAAATGTTAAAAATTGTTACCTTGAGCTTCAGCTAGAGATGCATGGCACCTCATTTCAGCCCTGTTTAGAGGTTCACACACAGTCAGTTTATTCACACTCTGAAGCTCCCTCTAGAGATAGGAGAAGGAAGAGTCATCCCCAAAAGTCCATCTCTTCCAGGCCCCTGCTCTATAATATGTGACAAATTATAGACAGCAATTCTTTATCCCTTTCCTGCCTCATTCTGTGTCCCACAGGTTTGCTAGGTTTATGTTCCAGTTTCAAATATGCTGTCCCACAGACACTGCTCTGGGCCAGAGAGGGTCCCTTAACCAGCCCTTGCTGTCCTGCAGTGAGCAGGAGATGCTGTTGTGGAAGGAAGACTGTGTGTGGCAGTGGTGCATCTCTGCCTGTCCCCCTCATGGATTTTTCAGGTACCTTTTGACCCTGCTGACACCAGCAAGACTTGGGAACACTTCTGAACCACAGAACACTTGCACAAGAGGGATGGATCTCCTCTAGATCCAAAGAGAAATGGGCATCTGGCTATGAGCATGCAGTGTGGCCTTCTGTACCTCCCAAATATGTCATACAGGTACCACTTCTTGCATCCATACTTAACTCAGTATTCAGCAGGAATATGGCTGTTGGGATGGCCTTTATGTCCATCATGAATCAGGTCTCTGTATTTGACAAACCTGCTTTGAAAAGTGTTTGTGGACTCTGCCTTTGAGGACAAATTGCATTCTTGATACCAAAATCAGATTTTGACTGATATCTCTTGTAAGGCTCCCCTCTAGGCTGGGTATTATTTTATATTTGCAGCACATCAGACATCTAGGGATTGTTTTCAGAGCAGATGACCACATTTTGTAGTGAGCTGGTATAGCTCTAGCAAAACATGTTTTCACACTTGAAGCAGCTCTGCAGACCTGGAGTACTGGAACTGGGCAGTAAGGGTGAATATGTTCTCTTCGTGTCAGCCCTTCCTTGAACCTTGTTCAGTCAGGGAGCTGTATGGGATCTCAGAAAGCAAAAATGTTGCTGTACTTTGTGCCTCTTTACAGTGATGTCTGAAGAAGAGCATCATCTTCCTTTAGCTTCAGCACACAGCAATCACTGCACCTGGGATCCTTTCTTCTTCTGTAGGCAGGTCTTCCCACAGGCAGTGGTCATGAGGGAGCCTAGGAAACAGCAGCCTCCTTCCCTAAAATCTGCTCCTCAGGAGGAATCTTTTCTCCACAGCATGGTGGATTGCAAGTAGGCACTGATAATCAGGCCGCCTACTTCTCACCACTTTTATATTTGGGGAAGCATATGGTGGCTGACGCATTTCCTGATGTAAACTCAAAAATCACATCAGTTTGGATGCTCTGATTATCAACATGGAGCTACAAACAATTCATTTCCTTGCTGTTCTGCAGCATATTCAATGACCTTTGGAGGTTCCTGTTCTCTCCTGATATGTAGGGAAACAGAGGCAGGGAGGAAGCCAATGGTTTGCTCATTGCCTCCAGGGCAGAAGAAGTGGTGAATGGAGGTGGCCTTAGTTTCAGATGAATGTTTGCTCCCTGAAGCAACCCTCTGACCCGACACAGCTTTTATAATACTGATCAGGTCATGATTTTAAATTCCCTTGTTCTGGGCCTTTGATGGTTGAGACTTTCCCATGTTTAAGGAGATATCATATCTGTTCTCTTTATATTTCTTGGAAAAGAAAAGGTTTCTGTAAGCCAACAAGAATATTTCTCTTGTAAGGATTCTGGAAGAAAATGTCCTTTTTTTTAGATTATTAATATGGAAGTGATTGGACAGCTGTAATAGGAGTCCTTGTTTGAATAGATGTCAGCAAGAAGGAAAGAATATTGCTTCATGCTGGTAATTTAAAAAAAAGGTCTTAGAATCTGTTCATCACGTCATCAAAACTGCCAGAAGAGTTAGTGGAAAAGGAACAAGAGACACAAAGATGTATTCAGGATCCCACAACTAAGCACTTTACATAACAGACCTTACATATGCTGAAAAATAAGGTGGTGAAGCAGCCCACCAGGAGCATTCCTCCTCCTCTAGCTCTTCTCTGAATTTGCCTGCTTGCCCAAATTCATGCATTTCTCCTGTCTTAACAGGTGCAGTGATACCAGCAGCTATTTTTGCTCTTGGCTCAGGGCAGCATTTCAGCTTCTGGACATCTGTGCCAAACTGTTCCTTTCCTTTGCTGACTCTGAATCCCAGTGTCCTCTAGAAAAGTGCTGGGAACATCATCTTCGATCCTCCAGCAACACAGGGGCAGGAGAGGGGTAACATCTTCTTCCTCTAGGGTTCCCATAGGGTTCCCATCCACCTCTTCTGAGCCATTATGAGCTTGTTTTTAGGAGGTGGTAGCTCATCTTCCTGGCTTCTCTGCAGAAAGTGGAGGAGTTGCAGGTGGTTGCTCTCTGCCTGACCAGGGTGGGCACCAAAGGGGAGCCAGTGAACCCCAAGAGCTGCAGTCAGCCAGCAGTTTAAGACCAGCTGCCTCAGAGGAATTAAAAGTGCCTAAGGGATGTGAATGTCATGGTTCAGAGTGGGATGGGAAAAGATGTGAGTCCCCACCAGGAGTTGGAGACCTGTACATTGCCACCCAAACCAAAACCGTGGGTCAGGATTTTCTCCAGACAGCAGCTGAAAGGTGGAACAAGCTGCTCTTCCTGCTGTCCCCTTTGGGTTTTGTGACTGCTGCATGGGATGGAAATGCTATTATTTTAGAAGGATGTTTTGGAAACTGAAGCTGGCTGCTCTTGAGATGTTTCCTTGTGAGGGTGCTGAAATGAAGGTGCAAGGGTGTTTCAGATGCAGCTGACTGCTCTGGGCCCTACAAAAGGTGAGCCAAGCCATTCCCACATTTTTATGTGTTTGATGGCAGAAGAGTTGGGAATTACCAAAGTGAGGTGCAGGAACTGTTGTTCCTGGCCTAAACTTGGTGAGTACATCCAGTGTCAATAAGTACAAGTGGCAGTAGAGTTTTGTTATAACTGAAATCTGCTTCTGTCTCCACTAGGACTGAAATCAAACATCTGCATGCAACTTGGCCAAAAGTGCTCCCTGTTGTCTGGATCTAGACAGCTGCTGAACCAGTGGCTCTGAGAGCCTTTTACAGTCCCTGCTTGCCCAAGGAGGGCACTGTCAGGGCACCACCAGCCCTGCCATCCCTGCCCAGCATCTCCTGGGGCTCCCCAACCCTGTTCTGGTCCCAGGAGGCCATTCCAGTCCCCCTGGAGCCATCAGCCCTTGTGCCAACAACACAGAAATAGGGCCAGGCTCAAGCTCACCACAGCCCTGCCTGGCCATGGTCCCACTGCCCCAAGGAGCATCCAATGCCCAGAGCTGGGGCTGAGCCCAGAGCCCCTCTCCAGGCCTCATCCTGATCCCACCTGCACCTGAATTCTTGGCCTTGCCCATGTGTGTGTATGGCAGGGAGCTCAGGTTTGTGGCAAATTAAAAGTTAAAATAAGCAGACAAATTCACTACATTTTGAACAGGTTTTGGTTTTTGGGTTGTTTTTTTTTTTTTGTTTTTTTTTTTTTTTTTTTTTACAAAATTAGATTAACCATCTCTGAGGTTTTTTTTTTGCTGACAGGAAATGTTGAGAATTAACATCTATAGCTGGGCCTCAGCAGGAGAAGGGTAGAAAACGTGAATCAGAATAAAATTGGAGGATCTGAGCAACTGTATTTTTGAGAATTGTGAATGACTCTCAGTTCTCCTATCTCCGAAACAGAGATGGGCTTTACATGTTTGGGAAAACCACGGCAATGTGAAATGCAGTGCAGTTAGGTGTTCATGTGGAAAAGTCATAAGGAAGGGGAGGAATAGGAAAAAGAGTTGAAGAATTGAAGAATTATCCTCAGTATGAGTACACTGGGCCTTTGTAAGGTCCTTTTCCTGGGGCTTTTAATGACATCTATGGTGGCCACTTGGCTTTGTGTCCTAGATCCAAATATCACAAAAGGGACATGCAATGATTGAAAAGAACATGCAATAAGTGGAAAGCTACCCCAATTTTGCAATTTTTTTAGTTGGCTAGCAGGCACTAAGTTTGGTTTGGATTACTATATATTTTTACAAGTTAACAGGCATTTGTTACTGGTTAAAATAATCTATACTTTCCATGCTGTCTGGGAAGGGGTCTAAGGGGCTTTCAGATCTGATCTCTTGCAGTCCAAGCTGGCTCACATTGATAGTACCTGCAAAAAATAAATAGTTTTGTAGGATTTTCTGGCAGATTCTTGCTGCTCTAGCAGAGATCTCTGTCCATACTGACAGTGCATGCAGAGACCAGACAGCCTGGAATGCCACTCAGATCCTGCTGTTCCTGATTTCACCTCTTCTAGGGTGAGGCAGCAAGGCTGGCTGTAATTGTGATGGTAAATGCATGAGAGGGAGGGAGAATCTCTCCCAGCAAGGATCCTTCCTAGCTGTTCTTTTTCATGTCTGCATTGCAGGGCAATATGTGCTGCTACCCCTATCTTAATTAAGTTTGACCATGACTGGAGTAATGATCTCTGGCACACAACTTCAGGTTTTTGTGCTGCTAATCACAAAAGAAACAGCAGGTTTTGGGGGAGGAGGGTGACCCACAGTCTTTGTGTATTTACTACTGTATGAGGTGATGCTGTATTCCTATCTCCTTGTAGGGCTTGATTATTCTCTTACACTTCTGCATCCTTCCCCTAATAAAAATGACTTGACTGCTTGTATATAAAATGGTCATGAGATTATAGAATCTTTGTACAAATAAGGAAAGGGAATATTGGAATAAAAACAGAAGAGGAAAATCAAGTAGGAGCCCCTAAAACAATTACAAAATTTAGCCTCAAGTTGCTCAATTTAACATTTGATAGAGAATGGTGGAGACAAAAGTGGAGCGAGATGAGGACTACCACGATGTGTGGCAGTGTTGCTGTGGCACATACTGAGAAGCTTTTCCTCTGGAGATGGTTGGTGTTGTGGTTGGCACCACCATACAGGATTTAGGCATACAGCTGTGTGCCAGATGTCTGTGTAAAGGAAAACAGTCTTGGGAATATTACATTACAGGCTGGAGGGAAGTGTGCTATTGTGATGCATTATTACGCTTGTAAAATAAGATTTGCAGAGAATGGGGGAGGCAGAAAGGCTTCTGTCCCAACACAGGTATTGCATTGGTGATTGCAGAGTTGGTGAGTACAAAACCTACTCAGACACTGTAGCACATTTAGTTTTTAAGGGACATCAAGGATTCTACCAGACCTAGATGGGACAGAGCAGACACACATTCATCCACCTGATTGCAGGAAACTTTAGGGGACATCGACAATTTCACTATTCAATTCTTTATGCTCCCTACTACTACATGGAGAAAATGTCATACAGTCAAGTTCTCTTGGCTTTATAAAATTTCCAGTGAGCCTTACTCTATAAACCATCCCACTTCCAACATGGTTTGAAAGCCCAGATCCAGATTTGCTGAATTTTCCATCTTATTGAACTCTCTGCCTCATCATAGCATAATAATTCCTCACCTAGGGGACCTCAATGGCAAGGAGGAGTTAGAAAGAAAACATAAATGCAAGAAAAATGTGTTTATTTTCCTGAAGTCCTTTTTACCATAATTATGCAAGAAATTGTCAAAGTGCCTGTAGGTTTTTTTGAATCAGGTTTTGTGAATTAATTGAAGACGAAGAGTCTTCCAAAATCTTCAAGATGTTTATTTTACTGTTCTTTAGTGGAATGAAATAGAGGAGCAAGATGGTATTTTTCCACTCACAGATTTTTTATCTTGTTGTAAAAGAAAAAGGGAAGTTGATCACAATTGCTCAGCATCATACCTAAACAATTCAAGTGCATTTTGTTTATGTGAGGTATAAATAAATGCAGCAATCTGACCCTGCTAAACTATTGATGGCCATTAAATTTCAAGGTAAAGGAATTGGGAACTCCTGACAGAGACACAAAACTATACCCAAAGTTGTAGCTGGTAAGAACGTATGTATGCTAATGGGGGAGTCACCACTACCTGCATAAAGAGCTTTGCTTCACTTTGTGCTGCAGCCAAAGCTTTTATGTACAGAAACTGCTGTGGCATGATCTGTAACACAGAAAAAGGGCAGTGAGCAAAAATTGTGGTTTTTCTTTCCAGCTTTAGATCAAAATATGAATAGAATGGTGCGCTGATATCTCTTGTGGACTCAAGATCTGTCCATTTCTTTTTCCATGTTAATGAATCACATGAACGAATTTTACAGATTTAGCGTTGTGTGCTCCGTTTAGAGTGTGATCTGTTTCTGTGCACCAGAGACTTACATGAAGCTCTGTGGTCCAACGCAAACGTTTTAATCTTTGGTGTTCAGCCCCCAAATTATTCCACTGATATTTCAGAGCCTTTTGCTACGTTAACAGGAAAGTGTTTCAAAGAGGGGAATAAAGTATGTGGTGTCTCATACTTCATGTATACAAGTGTGGAACATCTGGAAAAGAATTAAATCTCAGTGTTTCATAGTAGCCAGAGGTATAAACTCCAGTAGGAGAAGTGGCAGCACAGCTGTGCTACCTCACTCTCTTTGAAACAATTTTGTTTTGAAGAATGAGACTCTAACTGTTTGCTTTCTTATCTAAGGTAAAAAGGACACTCTGAAGATTGATGCTGAGTTTTCTCCATCACGTTAAATTCAAGAAGAACGTCTAATTTACAAAGAAAAACAAAACTTTTGCGTTCTCGAGATCCGTTTCCTGGACTCGGGATTTCTTGTCCCCATGTTGCTCAAGTCCAGCTCTTTTCGCGACAAGACATCAACAGGCGAAAAACAGCCGCTCCCATGGTTTCACAGATGTAGAAAAAGGACGATTTCGTGACAGATAAAATAGAAAAAGCCATTCTATTTCACCCGAGGAAGCGCTAGGCGGAGCGCGGAGCACCGGGCGGGGCGGGCCCGACCAACGCCGGCCGCGCTGCAATAACCGGGGGGGCCCGGGCCGGCCCTGCCCGTGCTCCCGGTTACACCGCGATGGCCGAGAGCGCCCGGGCCCGCCGCCAAGAAGCCGAAGAAGGCGGCGAGCGGCTCCAAGGCCCGCAAGCCCGCGGGGCCCAGCGTCACCGAGCTGATCACCAAGGCCGTGTCCGCCTCCAAGGAACGCAAGGGGCTCTCGCTCGCCGCGCTCAAGAAGGCGCTGGCCGCCGGCGGCTACGATGTGGAGAAGAACAACAGCCGCATCAAGCTGGGGCTCAAGAGCCTCGTCAGCAAGGGCACCCTGGTGCAGACCAAGGGCACCGGCGCCTCCGGCTCCTTCCGCCTCAACAAGAAACCCGGAGAAGGGAAGGAAAAGGCTCCTAAGAAGAAAAAAGCTATAGTAATCAAGCCCAGGAAGCCCGCCAGCGCCGCTAAGAAGGCGGTGACAGCAAAGAACGGTCCCAAGAAAGTTAAGCCTGCAGCCAAGAGCCCCAAGAAGGCAACAAAGGCTGCCAAGCCCAAAAAAGCGGCGGCAGAAGCCAAGACCCCTGCTAAGGCGAAAGCGGTCAAGCCCAAAGCGGCCAAGGCAAAAAAGCAGCCCACAAGAAGTAAGCCCCACGTGGAAATACGCTTGCTTCGCATTTACGCCCAACGTCTCTTTTCAGAGCCACCATCATTTAGGCAGGAATGCTGTGGCTGCCGCCGTTTTGGGGAGGGGTGTGGGGGAACAGCAGTCTGCTGGTGAATGTGCCGTTTGTGAATGTGCCGTTTGATTCCGAAACAGCTAAAGGGGCACTTGAATAGGTAGGGGTGGGTGGGGGAGGCGGGTATTGGCGCCTTGGTAGCTTTCAAAATGCCCATAAGGCGCAGGGATTGGCTACAGAAAGGCTGAGCTGCTTCCGGGAACTGGTATCAGCGCCGCCCCAGAGCGGGGCTGGGCCTGTGGCGCGGAGCCGCGTCCGGCTCTGACAGTTAAAATGTCAGAGATAACTGCTTAACGCCCCTGGTTATTCAAAATTTCCCGCGGGCTTTCGCCTCGGTAATGAAATTCAAGCTCTTTCTCTGAATTTGTGGGTGGCTCTTAAAAGAGCCTTTGGGTTTCTCTTGGTTTAAGTTCGCAGCTTTTCTGCTCACTTGGCTTTGGCCTTGTGGCTGTCGGTCTTCTTGGGCAGCAGCACGGCCTGGATGTTGGGCAGCACGCCGCCCTGCGCGATCGTCACCTTGCCCAGCAGCTTGTTGAGCTCCTCGTCGTTGCGGATGGCGAGCTGCAGGTGGCGGGGGATGATGCGCGTCTTCTTGTTGTCGCGGGCCGCGTTGCCCGCCAGCTCCAGGATCTCGGCCGTCAGGTACTCCAGCACGGCCGCCAGGTACACCGGCGCGCCCGCGCCCACGCGCTCCGCGTAGTTGCCCTTGCGCAGCAGCCGGTGCACGCGGCCCACAGGGAACTGCAGCCCGGCCCGCGACGAGCGCGACTTGGCCTTGGCCCGCGCCTTGCCGCCCTGCTTCCCGCGACCCGACATCGCTGTAGCTGAGCAAACGATGTCAGTAACTGACTACGAATATTGCAACTTCCGAGCTCGGCCTTATATACCTCTTTAGCGGACGGCGCGACTTTCGATTGGCTAAAACAGGGATGTGCCTAAAACAGCCAATAGGAACGCGGATCCAGATTTGACCAATGGCGACGAAGGGCGGAGCTGTTACACTGAAAAAACTTGCCTCAGCCAATAACAGCTTAGTGTACGGGAATCCCTAATTTGCATAACCGCTCTATAAAAGCGGCGCGCTCAGAGGCGCACGGCGTTCTCAGTCCGAGAAATTGTCGGCTCTGCTGTGCCGAGAGGATTCGCTGCCATGCCCGAGCCGGCCAAGTCCGCCCCCGCGCCCAAGAAGGGCTCCAAGAAAGCCGTCACCAAGACGCAGAAAAAAGGTGACAAGAAACGGCGCAAGAGCCGCAAGGAGAGCTACTCCATCTACGTGTACAAGGTGCTGAAGCAGGTGCACCCCGACACGGGCATCTCGTCCAAGGCCATGGGCATCATGAACTCCTTCGTCAACGACATCTTCGAGCGCATCGCGGGCGAGGCCTCGCGCCTGGCGCACTACAACAAGCGCTCCACCATCACCTCGCGGGAGATCCAGACGGCCGTGCGCCTGCTGCTGCCCGGCGAGCTGGCCAAGCACGCCGTGTCCGAGGGCACCAAGGCTGTCACCAAGTACACCAGCTCCAAGTAAATGCTTGGCTAAAATCTGCTTAACCCAAAGGCTCTTTTAAGAGCCACCCATCTTCTCAGTAAAAGAGCTGATCCTGTGGCGTGTTCATACCTGTCCCGTTTTTTTTTTTTTTTTTTTTTTTTCCGGTGGCGGGCTGAGGGGGGAATGTGCATTTACAGTGTTCAAGTATTTTAAAAAGAAGGCAGGATTTTCAGTATTTGCGTTAACTTAGGCTATGTCCTACATCTGATTCAACGGGCTCAAGGACGTTCATATTTCTTTTTAAAAGCCTTAGGAGTCCGTTTTGGTGTATGTACACTGTAGGGGAGGCAGGTTAGAAAAAATGAATATATGCTGTCGGTTGTCTGTCAATTAAAACAGCCGAAGCATGTTCCTGACGTCTGGTACGTGGTAATTTCTCGGCTGATCTACGTTAACGTAACATGGTGTGAACCGGGAGCATTGACAGAGGTGCTTTCAGAACACCCGGTGCTTTTGTGCCTTGTTCCTTTGATTTAGAAAACGTACTCTGAGGTGGATGCCCCCTCCGCTGCCCCGCAATGTGCATTGTCCAGCTGACAAGGGGAAGGAAAGCCGAACGCGTTCTCGCTCCGACCTGCGCGGTACCCGCGCAGGTAACCCCGAGCACAGGGTCCCCAGCGTGGCTCCTTCTCGGCTTTCATTTTTCCCTCTCTGTCTCCGCCGTGTCCCCGCGCCCCGCACTCTCCGCCGCCAAGCGCGGACAGGGCTGCTGCGCGCGGGCAGAGCAGGGGCCGCGCCGCTGCCGCGCTCGGACCGACCTGAGTGAGGACTGCCCGGAGCCTCCCGCGGGCGGGCCCGGCCGCCTCCCGCCCCTCCCGCCCGCCGCTGATTGGTGCCGCTCGCGGCTCGAGGCCCGAGCGCGCGCTGCCCCGGGGCGCGCTCCCCGCACGGGACGCGGCGCTTCCAGCGGGCCGGGGCAGCGGCCGGCAGAGCTCGGCCGGGCCGGGCAGGGCGGCTGCTGCCTGCGCCTTCGGACCGAAGGGCGGTACTGAGCTCGGGGGGAGAAACCGCGAGCCCGTGGGGAATGGAGGCGGCTGCGAGCTGCAGCTTTAGCCAGCGGTCTTGAGACTGTGAACGAAAGCGAGCGGAGCGGATTTAGTAAAAACAGGGCGAGCCCGCCCTGCCCCGCTCTCCGGCGCTGCCGCCGCCGCCGTCCCAGCTGTGCCCCGCAAGCCGCTGCTGGAAGGGGGCGGGGGGGCGGGACGGGGCCAGGGCGCGTTTCCCGCCCCGGAGGCGGGGCCTTTTCCCGGGCTCGCGAAAAGCGCCCAATGGCAGCCGGCCGCTGCCGCGCGAGCGGCCAATGGGCGCGGGCAGCGGGGTATAAATAGCGGCGGCTGCGAGCCGGGGTCTCAGTGAGTGTTGTAAGCGGAGAAGCGGGTGGTGATGGCGCGCACGAAGCAGACGGCGCGGAAGTCGACGGGCGGCAAGGCGCCCCGCAAGCAGCTGGCCACCAAGGCTGCCCGCAAGAGCGCGCCGGCCACGGGCGGCGTCAAGAAGCCGCACCGCTACCGGCCCGGCACGGTGGCGCTGCGCGAGATCCGGCGCTACCAGAAGTCCACGGAGCTGCTGATCCGCAAGCTGCCTTTCCAGCGCCTGGTGCGCGAGATCGCGCAGGACTTCAAGACCGACCTGCGCTTCCAGAGCTCGGCCGTCATGGCGCTGCAGGAGGCCAGCGAGGCCTACCTGGTGGGGCTCTTCGAGGACACCAACCTGTGCGCCATCCACGCCAAGCGCGTCACCATCATGCCCAAGGACATCCAGCTGGCCCGCCGCATCCGCGGAGAGCGCGCCTGAGCTCCCTGCCGTAACCCACGCAGAACCAAAGGCTCTTTTAAGAGCCACTACACAGACAATAAAAGAGCTGTGGCACTATTGCAGAACGTGAACGCTTTATTAAATTGAGTGAGGAAGACTGCTGAGGTATAGTTGTACGGGTTGTGTACCTCAATTACAATGGCTGTTTGAGAGGCACTAGGTACACACTAAACTAAGTTGTGCGATTTCCCTTATTTGACTGGAGGAAATACCAGATCAGTACATTAATGGTGGAATAGGAGTTCACATCCACGTGACTGATACTACAAGGGCGAAAACACTTCCTAACTCCCACCAACAGCAAGTGTTAGTTATACCGTAGCAACAGAGCTCAGTCGCTCACTCATAGAACACCATAACTTCTTGTGCACCACACCCCCTGAAACGATGCTTAAACGAGCGCAACAGCTCTTTTATTGCGTTTTTGTGGTGGCTCTTAAAAGAGCCTTTGGGTCTGCGTGGGTTACGGCAGGGAGCTCAGGCGCGCTCTCCGCGGATGCGGCGGGCCAGCTGGATGTCCTTGGGCATGATGGTGACGCGCTTGGCGTGGATGGCGCACAGGTTGGTGTCCTCGAAGAGCCCCACCAGGTAGGCCTCGCTGGCCTCCTGCAGCGCCATGACGGCCGAGCTCTGGAAGCGCAGGTCGGTCTTGAAGTCCTGCGCGATCTCGCGCACCAGGCGCTGGAAAGGCAGCTTGCGGATCAGCAGCTCCGTGGACTTCTGGTAGCGCCGGATCTCGCGCAGCGCCACCGTGCCGGGCCGGTAGCGGTGCGGCTTCTTGACGCCGCCCGTGGCCGGCGCGCTCTTGCGGGCAGCCTTGGTGGCCAGCTGCTTGCGGGGCGCCTTGCCGCCCGTCGACTTCCGCGCCGTCTGCTTCGTGCGCGCCATCACCACCCGCTTCTCCGCTTACAACACTCACTGAGACCCCGGCTCGCAGCCGCCGCTATTTATACCCCCGCTGCCCGCGCCCATTGGCCGCTCGCGCGGCAGCGGCCGGCTGCCATTGGGCGCTTTTCGCGAGCCCGGGAAAAGGCCCCGCCTCCGGGGCGGGAAACGCGCCCTGGCCCCGTCCCGCCCCCCCGCCCCCTTCCAGCAGCGGCTTGCGGGGCACAGCTGGGACGGCGGCGGCGGCGGCAGCGCCGGAGAGCGGGGTAGGGCGGGCTCGCCCCCCGACCCGCGGGCTCGCCCTGTTTTTACTAAATCCGCTCCGCTCGCTTTCGTTCACAGTCTCAAGACCGCTGGCTAAAGCTGCAGCTCGCAGCCGCCTCCATTCCCCACGGGCTCGCGGTTTCTTCCCGCTCAGTAGTGCCCTTCGGTTCGGGGCCGCGGCAGCAAGGCCGAAGGCGCAGGCAGCAGCCGCCTTGCCCGGCCCCGCCGGGCTCTGCCGGCCGCTGCCCCGACCCGCTGGAAGCGCAGCGCCCCATGCGGGTAGCGCGCCCCGGGGCAGCGCGCGCTCGGGCCTCGAGCCGCGAGCGGCACCAATCAGCGGCGGGCGGCCGGGCCCGCCCGCGGGAGGCTCCGGGCAGTCCTCACTCAGGTCGGCCCGAGCGCGGCAGCGGCGCGACCCCTTCTCTGCCCGCGCGCAGCAGCCCCGTCCGCGCTCGGCTGCGGAGAGTGCGGGGCGCAGGCACACGGCGGGGACAGAGAGGGGCAAATTAAAGCCGAGAAAGAGCCACGCTGGGGACCCTGTGCTCGGGGTTACCTGCGCGGGGACTGTGCAGTTCGGGAACGAGAACGCTTACTGATGGGAGGGAAGGAGGGAGGGAATTCATCTCGGAGCCTTTTGCTCAAAAACAAACGAACTGAAAAACAAGGGCACAGGGGCGTCTGCAACAGCCTGTGCTTTAAATGCTCCTCATTCACACCGTCATCCATTCGCGTAGCTCAAGAAGGAAGCACCTCGTACCAGCAGTCAGGAACAGATCTGTTTAGGCAGTTTTGGGGCCGCCGACTGCACTCGGTTGTCTAATTCGCCACCCCCAAACCGTACATGTACCAAAAGCGGGCTCCCAGGGTTTTTCAAGCGAATTATGAACGTTCCCTTCTCCGTTGAAGCGGATGTAGGGCACATCATTTTACCACAAACAATGCATGTCCCACTTTCCTTACAATTTACAATGCTTTCACAACATTACCTTAGTTTTGCCAAAAAAAAAAACCCAACAGGACAGCAAAGTACAGATCACCATAGCATCAGCTCTCTTATTGAAAAGATGATTCAAGAGGTCTGGCACTTGGATCTGTTGCATTTGGTAAGAGCCTCGGTGTTCTCGGAGGGAGATGCTGTTTCCGCTGCAGGCTGCACGCTCCCTTCCGGTGCGAGGCCGTTTCTGAGACGGGTTTGCCGAGCACTGTGACTTCTCGTGGGCTGTACAGAGATGTAGTTGCTGTCGCCCCAGATCCATGTAAGTGGGTATTCCTGTTTTCCTGGCTACCAAAATGCCGCGTTATTCGCGCGGCTCAGCGGGGCGGGGACGCCGCGGGCACAGTGAGGCGATGTGCGCGCCCTCCGCGGGCGCCGAGGAGCGCGGGGGTGCCGGGAAGAGCAAAGCGGAGTGTTCGCCCTTTGGAGCCCACAGCGATCCCTGTGCCACCTGCAGAGGAGGCATCCGTGCCCGCCGGGCGCTGAGTGGGGTGTTTGTCGGGTGTCGCGGAGCAATGTATAGGGAAGCAGCAGAGAGCCGTGTCCGCCCGTCGGGGATCAGAATGATTCCTCCGTCAGAGCGGACCGAAAGGATGCGCTAGCAGGCTCTAAACAATATTTGACAGCTGCTGCAGAATGATCTGTGTGTTTGCTGGGCTCAGGCGGTGCCTCGTAGGGAGCAGGGCGATGTGTGTGTCGGGGTGCGGAAGGCTCTGAGTGTCGGGGTGTGAGGCTAACGCGGATTGAGGGCGCTGAGCGATGTGGTTTTGGCAGAGGGTGGGGAGTGTGCGGGAAGGGCGGCGCAGGGCGACTCAGAGACACGGGGCTGCCGTGCGCTGCGTGCATCGTCGGGCGCAGTGAGTCGTCTGTAAAATATCTCAGAGCGATGTGCTTTCCTTCGGAACGAGGCTATATGTGCGTAAATCGGCGGCCAGCGGTGTGGGTGTGCGGGAGGAACGGGACGATGCCCGTGCCATAGGGAGGAGAGGGGGCGTGTTTCGGGAGGCGCAGAGCGATGGCAGCTCCGTACGCGGGACAGTCAATGTGTGCGCCCCCGGCGGGGAGCGTAAATCTAATCTGTGTGTATCCGGGGGTGCACGGTGATGCTGGCGCCTGGGAGCGTAAATCTAATCTGTTTTTCGGGGTGCGCTGTCTTTTTCAGGATCACAGAGCTAGACGCACACTGTGTGTATGTTTGCACATCGCGTGATGGTAAACATTTTATGGAACGTTTAGAAAGTGAAGGATGTGTAAGCTGAACAAAGCAGAGTACTGAAATAAAGCAATGGGCTGTGGAGAGAAGAGGTCATAATTTACCAGTTTAACTCCGTGTTTCTTCGGTCAAACTTGCACAAGCTGTGACAGCGCAGTGAGAGCTGAAAACCTTCCACTTTCCCGTGTTCCCGTTTGCCGAGCACGGCGCTGCCCTCCTGCCCGAAGCTCGCTCGGCGGTGGGACCTTCCCGGCCCAGCCAGGGGAGAGGAGCTGCTCGCGGAGGTGCTCACGGCCATCAGGAGCTCTTTGACAGCGCTGTGCCCAAAGCCGCGGCTCCTTCCGCTCCGCCCCGGCGCTCCCCGGGCTTCTCTCCGCGCCCGGCCATGCCACGGACGTGTAAATTAAACACACACTCCCTTGACGGATTTGTGTGTGCCTCAAGTGGCTATTGCTTTCTAGAAACATTGATTTTAATTATTTTCTGTTTCTTGAATCTCTGCAGGCAGCCCCTGAAGTGGCACACTTATTGACCCCAAATTAACACTCAAAGGGCTTCCGAGGTCTGTGCGGAAGCACAGGAGCTGTACACAATGCCACAGCTGTGCTCGCGTCCCGGAGCAGCTCCTTTCCCCAGCCGCTGCACCCTGGGTAGCCCGTGCTGTCCGGGCGGGAGCGCCGCGGGGCTGACAGCAAACCTGACCTTGCTTTTCCTCTTGGTACGAACTCTCTGTCTCATCTGGATGACGAGTGGAAAGTGATTGTACGTGGAACTTTTCTAAGTGTGGGAAATACTGAAATAGATGCCCTGTATGGAAGTATTGGACTCCCCCTCAGATTCTCCCCGTCTCTCCATTGTCACTGCCGAAATCCGTGGAGTACAATACATACGGGAAATAGCCACAAATACAGAAATCGTTTAGGGGAACCTGCCGCGGTCAGGCTCAGGGCCGAATGGCAGAGCAGGACCCAGGCTGTCAATCCGCTCGCTCACCACCTGCCTTCACCGGGTACATCTCCCCACGCTGCTCCGGCACACTCCATCTCCTCTCCGTGGGTGCCCCCGAGACCCGTACGGCCCCGGGAGGGAAGGAAGGGGAACCTCGGGCACGGGAGGGAGGGAAGGAACCACGCAGAGTTGTTCGTGTCCCTCCTCGAGGCACGGAGGGGTCAACGCAGGCACCCAGGCGCTGTTCCTTCAGCATTCCAAAGCCTCCTGCCAGCCCTCGCAAGGGGCGGAGTGCCGCCGAGGAACTCATTCCGTGCCACCCCTTCTGTCAGTGCCGCACCTGGGCACAGACTCGGCCGTGAAGCCGCACTTCGCTTTGTTAACACAGCAGTGATCGCTATTTGATCTTCTGTGTTATCCCTTAGCTTCCCAAGAACGGTTTCATACAGTTTCTTAAGGTGAAAATATCTTGGCACGGGATGTGGAGAAAATGCCTCTTCTCAGTGATGGTGTGAAGGGTTTTCTCTTCTCAAAACTATGGCAACCATCACCGACATAAACAAATATTTTACCAAACAGGTTTACACTTTGCTTGCATATGATCTCAAAAAGTCTCATGGTCCCAGGATTTTTGTTTTTGTTTTTGTTTTTGTTTTTATGAGATGAAAAGAACCTGAACTCTTGATGGATTTTTGCAGATGGTCATGTCTCTGCCACTCATTGCCTGTTACAATCTTCTCCCTATTAGGCACTGATGGATATGATATTTTGCATGGAGAATAAAGCTATGTGCCATCAAAAAAGATAGTGAGTAACAGCTGGGATCACTACCAGAAGGCACAGCTAAAAACAAAAGTAAAAAACCAAAAAACATCAGTAACAAAAAAAACCCTCAACATACAAATACCCACAAACAGCAAAAAAAAAAAAAAAAACGCATAAAAACAAAAAATCCCCCCCCCAAAAAAACCCATAAACAAACAAAACCTCACCACCACAACAATAAAAAAATCACACTCTAAAAACCAATTCAAAATTGACCCAGGCAGCATAAATCAGTTTTTCTTTGGGAGTTTCTTATCAAACTGTGTCTGTAATGAACAAAACCACATGAGCCCCCACAGCTAGTCTGATGTCTTTCTAGAAAAATTTCTACGAAGAGCTGTGAATGAGTAAGCTGAACTCGTTGCTCAGGGTGGATGTACCCACATGATATCAAGGAAATAGGAAACAAAGAGAAATATTTGCACATTTCAGACAGGGACTTTAACATTATTTTAACAGTATTTTGTTTTCATAAAATACTTTATTTCCCGCAGAAGCAGCCCACAGAGATATTTGACCAGTCTATTCCTCTCCCAGCTTTTCCTGTGCTTTCAGATTTATGGAACTACTGATTCCCTGAACACAGAATGACATTTGGAAGGAAAGTTGGTCCCCTTGCCAATTCCACATGATGGGAAATCTGAACCTGGGCCAGATGTGCAGAGCAAAATTGCTTTATTCATGACAGTAACAGTGTGCAGGCAGTTTCCATTGCAGTTCTGCTTGTACTTCTGCATCCAAGAGGACTCTGTTACCACAAGGAAAACATACTTCTTGTTGGTTGGACATTCTTTCTCCCTTTTCCTTTGCCAGACTTGAAGGTAATTTGTTTTTCAAGTTTTCTCAAACTTGAAACTCTGCACCACTCCTGCTGGTTTTAACCCCTTGACTTTGGGGCTGCATTCAGTCTCAGGTTTTACCTTCCACGTTGTGCCTGTGGGTCTC
Organism: Zonotrichia leucophrys gambelii; assembly: GCF_028769735.1. Classification (NCBI taxonomy): domain Eukaryota; kingdom Metazoa; phylum Chordata; class Aves; order Passeriformes; family Passerellidae; genus Zonotrichia; species Zonotrichia leucophrys. The sequence goes on along the minus strand of NC_088170.1, from coordinate 36,137,837 downwards.
TGCCTCCCCTGGCTCCAGCTCACACCAACCCCACCCCAGCAGACTTGCTCAGTGACCCCCGATGGTGTGGCTGTGCCCAGTCACTGTCACAGTCCCTGCCTCACTCACCATGTGCATTAAAAATGAAAAAGAATCATAGTAATTCAACTGATTGATTGATTGATTGATTGATCTGAACTGATTCCTGAAATTTTTCTTTAACTGAGCTCAGATTTATCAAAAACTTTGTGGTGTAGAATGATCAAGCAACTATTTTTCTCTTGCTTTGAAAAAAAAATTAAACTTGAAAAAATCTGAGTATTTCTTGTAAGAAGGTAATAAAAAAACCCCAACCTAAATTTCCTGCCTAATGCCTTCCAAAACTCTATCCACAGATTTTTTTTTTTTTATTTTAAGAGATTGGTGTTCTATCTGGCCTTTAAATCCCTATGAATACAAAAAACTTTTGTCATGGGCAGGAGTCCTTTGCTGTAAACTGAACAGTATGTAATGATAAATTCTTCCCCATTGAGACATGAAGTTTTCTTACTCATGTGACAATGTATTATGGTTTAGAATATCATGATAAATCAGTTTTAAAATAAAAACCATCATGCATGGACAAAAGGTGTCTTTCAAATCACACAAAGTCTGCAGTTACATCAAGGGCAGGTTTGAGTTGCCATGAGTAACTCTGTAATTTTAGTTATGGGGGGTATTCTTGTACCAGAAGCACCCGAAAGTCAGAATGAATTTATCTGCACAACATATGAGAAGTAGCACAAGCACCAGGAAGAGCTTGAGAGAACACTGAAGTTACTGTGCAGACTTAGGCAGCCCCAGGTGAAAAACAAAGGTAATGTTGGGTTTTTCAGCCACAGGCTTTGTGCATGACCTGGTCACCCCGTTTGGGGTAAGCACAGGCTGCTCTCCTGCCTCCAGCTGCACCTGAGGGATGGATGTCCCCATGTTTCCTCCTGAGCAAACACTGAGAGTCAGTCACAGCCACAGCTCACTCAGGAAGATCCATTGCAGGACTGAAGGGCTGAAATGGATGGCTACAAACTGTTCAGAAGGGTCAGAAGGAAGGGTGGGGGCAGGTTGTCTTCTATGTGAAAACAAAAAAGTGGATTGTTTGCAAAGAACTGTGTTAGAAAACCAGGACTAACAGCTGAGAGCTTCTGGGTACAAAACTAGAGGCCAAGCCAAAAAAGGAAACCTCACTGTCAGTATTTATCACACAAACAAAGGAAGGAGGATGCTGATGAAGCTTCTTTCTCCAACTGCAGGTGCCATCATAACCACAGGCTACTGTTGGCGCACATCAGCCAACCTGACATCTGCTGGAAATGCGGCACACAAAGCCTGGATAACTATCCAGGAGACTCCTAGAGCATGTGGAAGATAAATTTTTATCAGGTGAAAGAAAGTCCAACCAGAGAAGAAGCATTACTTGACCTGCTCTTGCCAACAAACATTAGCTAACTGAAGAGGTCAGGAATAGCTGCAACCTGGGCTGCTGCCTGAACCCTGAACCCAGAACCCATCACAGATTTGAGGGATATGAGTCAGGCAAAGCACAGAGACAAGATATTCAATTTAGCAAACATTCAGTTGCTGAAGAAAATGGGATAGGGAAACCCCTTGAAAACTGCCCTCAGGGATCAAGGAGAAGGTTAATCAAGCCTGAAATTTATTTAAGGACGTTTGTCCCATGGAGCAGGTGCATTGATTCCCACAGGCAAGAAAGCAAGCTAGGAAGGTAGAAATATGGCTGAGTAAAAAGCTTCTGGTCAAAGTGAAGTGCAAGAATAAATGCACAGGCAGTGGGAGCAGGGACACACCCTGGGAAGGATATAGAGTGCTGACCAGATGTGTAGGGAAGGAATCAGAAAAGCTAAAGTACATCTGTAACTAAATGTGGCAAGGGACGTGAAGAATAACAAGGGCTTCTGTAGGTCCACTGGCCAGAAAAGGAGGACTAAATAAAATGGGCCCCTCAATAAAAAAGAAAGGAGATTTCGTGACTGCCAGCATAGAGAATACTGAGGCACCCCACAAAATTTTTGCCTCAGTTTTCACTGGTAGTGTCTCTTTCCCATCTCCTTATTCTGTCAATATCAAGGCATAGAGCAGGGGAACAAAGTCCCTCCTCTGATGAAAGAAAATATCAGGTTCAAGACAGTCTGAGGAATGTGAATAAGCAGAAATCCATGGCCCCTAAGGGGGTTCATCCCAGGCTCTTCAGGGAATTAGCAGATATAGTTGCAATTCAGATGCTGCGCAATATTTTCACCAATAACAGAGTGGGATGGAGTGCACCTCAGCCAGTTTTTGGGTGCCACCATGCTCAGTGGGGCCACTGATTCCCTGGAGGGAAGGGACACCCTGCACAGGGACCTTGGCAGGCTCAAGGAGTGACCCATGTGAACCTCGTGGAGCTCAGCAATGTCAAATGCACGGCCCTGCATCAGGCCAGGGCCACTCCAAACACCAGGACAGACTGCAGGGTGAACTCTGATTGCAAGCACCCTGCACAGAAAGACTCAGAGATGAGGGTGGATGAAAATTTGGATATGAGGTGGCAATGTGCATTCAGTGCTCAGAAAGCCAGTGGTACCCTGGGCTGCATGAAAAAGAAAGCACAGCTAGGAGGTCGAGGGAGGTGATTCTCCTCATTCACTCCACTCTAATGAGACCTCGCCTGGGACTCTGCATCTACCTCTGGGGTCCCCAGAACAAGAAGGACTTGGAGAAGGTCCACAGGAGGGTCATGGTAATGATCAGGGAGCTAAAACCCCTCTCCTGTGAAAAAAGGCTGGGAGACCAGTGGTTGTTAGGCCTGGAGAAGACAAGGCTCTGGGCAGACCTTTGTCAGAAAACAGGGCAACCCTGACAATGAGGAGAAATGATGTTCTGACTCCATTGATATCAGAAGGCTAATTCATTTCTTTATTATACTATATTATTCTATATTATATTATGCTATATTACATTACATCTAAACTGAATCTGCACAAGCACCTGACTGCCCTCTACTGCCCAGAATCTCGTGACTGACTGCTGACCAACACTCTGCACATGTGTTTGATCCTGACAGGCCAAGGAAACAAAACCCCATCACTCTGGGTAAACAATCTCCATATTGCATTCTACTTTGGTATAACACAGGTGCAGCAAATGAGATAAGAATTGTTTCAATTATTCTTTTCTCTGCTTCTCTCAGGCTCAGAGAATGTGAATCCCACAAATCTCAGTGCGGCCTTTTGACATATGAAGAGCATTTAAAAGAAAGACAGAGAAAGACTTTCCACCAGGGCCTGTAGTGGCAGGGCAAGGGGCAAGGTTTTAAAAGGGAAAGAAGTCAGATTTAAGTAGGTTCCCAGGACAAAATTTTTCATTATGAAGGTGATGGGACATGAGAAATGGTTGATGCCTTCATTGGAAGATTTCCAAGCCATGTAGGATAAGTCTTTGAGCAACCTGGTTTAGTGAGAGGTGTCTTTGCCCATGACGATGTTGGTCTAGATAATCTGGGAAGGACCCTTCAAACACAAATGATGCTGTGATTCTGTAGTGCACCAAATCACAAGGGCTCATAGGAAGGACCTTCCTGAAAGCACTTACCCATACAAGAGTAGGAGAAAAATGAATTCTTGAATTTTTGACTGAACTTTGGAAAAATTTCATAGAATCATAGCATTATAGAATAAGCTGAGTTGGATGGGATCCATCAGCACCATAAAGCCCAACTGCTGGCCCTGCACAGGACACCCCAAGAGTCACACAATGTGCTAAGAGTGTTGTCCAAACACTTCCTGAGCTCTGTCAGGCTGGTGCTGTGGCCACTTCCCTGGGGAGCTGTTCGAGTGCCCAATAACCCTCTGGGTGAAAAGCTTCTTCCTAATATCCAACCTCAACCTCTCCTGACTCAGCTCCAGGCCATTTCCTTGAGTCCTGTCATTGGTCACAGGAGTGAAGAAATCAGCACCTGCCTCTCCACTTCCCCTCATGAGGAAGCTGCAGACGGCAGTGAGGCCTCCCCTCAATCTCCCCCACAGGCTGAACAGGCCAAGTGACCTCAGCTGCTCCTCCTATGGTCCCCCTCCAGACCCCTCACCATCCCTGTGGCCCTCCTGCAGATGCTCTCTAATCACTTCATGTCTTTTTTATAGTGACACCCAGACTGCACACAGCACTGGAGGTGAGTCTGCCCCAGTGCAGAGCAGAGGGGACAATTCCCTCCCTTGCCCAGCTGGTGATACTGTCCCTGATGTCCCCCAGGACAGAGCTGGCCCTCCTGGCTGCCAGGGCACTACTGGCTCATGTTCAGCTTGCTATCAACCAGGACCCTCAGGTCCCTTTCCATGGCACTGCTTTCCAGTGCCTCGTTCCCCAGTCTGTACACACAACAGGATTTCCCTGTCTCAGGTGCAGGTTCCAGCACTTGCCCTTGTTAAACTTCATATTGTTCAGGATTGCCCTTCTCTAATTTGTGAAGGATTCTCTGCAGGGCCTCTCTGCACTGGAGGGAGTTGGCAGCTCCTCCCAGTTTAGTGTCATGGCAAACTTACCATTCCTTGAGCCCTAAGGGAGATGTTGAAGAGAACTGGGTGAGGATGGAGCCCTGCAGAACCCCAGCAGTGACAGCCTGATGTTCCCCAGGCCCTGTGACCCTTTCTGCCTGACATGTGAGAGCCAGCCTGGCCATACATCAGGCCCTGGCTCCCTGCAGAAGGGAGTGCCTGATTAAAATCACCTTTCCTTTCCTCAGAACGGAGAAGGCCTTGATGTGGGGCACAGATGGTGCTGTTTTTGGGGCCCTGCGCCCCAGAAGGGCTCACCTCATCACCTGGCGGACCCTCTACCTCCAGGGCCTCACACCTGCTGTAGAAGGTGCCAGTCCACTTGTTTTGTGTTCAGAAGGAGCAGGAAGCTTCTCCCTGGTCCACCACTTCCAAATATCTTTGTCCACTGTATTTAAAAAGTATTCTGTAACCAGAAGGATCAAGGAAATCCCTGCTCCTGATCTTCCAACCAACCAGCCCAGGGCCAACTGGTATTTAATATATGGTCTGTGAGCTTGACTGTTTATTTTAAGGGGAAAATAGAAGACAGATGTCATTTTGTTACTACTGAATACATCATAATATTTGAAGGAATTATTTTTTTAATTAACTTCACCCATTAATTAAAGGAATTAAACTTATTTCTCCTTCCCTCCTCCAACTGAAAACCTTTGCAAGATCTCTTTCCATTTCCTTCTTTGCATAGCCTAAAACTGTCTATTATTGTGAAAAACAAAATTTTAAAAGTCCACAGAGGAGGTCAAAATTTTGGAGGGCCAGGAAAAGTAACTTTCAGGAAAGCACATAGAATGTTCCAGGAATGTGCTGCTACATCAGGTGCTTGGAAGTAGGATAGAGGCCTAGCCTAAACCCAGGAAAATGCATTTGCAAAGGTAAAAACAATTTAAAGGTAAAGGAGCTAGTCACTTGGGTTATTAGAATGAGTTAAAATACAGAATTTGAAGGAAAGTTGTATGCTGCAGAATTATCACCTAGAAATTCCCCCCCCAGTGATGTGGATCCTTCCCAAGAGATAAATTTCTGTGCCAATGTATCTCACAAGCTAAAATTCACAGTGGGTTCAGCAGGTGAAACTACCATGAAATATAATCAGGACAAAACCAAAGGCACATAATCTTGTTTTTATCCTCTCTCACATTATGTTTTTCTGCTGCCTCTCTGAAATGCCACCACACCTTCTGACAGTCCTCCAGTGCACCCCAGCCAAGATAACCAAGCACCACTGACAAGTTCATAAAACTGACCCCACCATCATCAGAACTTTAGAAGACAGTCTATGATATTTTATTATCAAAAGATAAAGTGAAAGAAGTCAAATAACTGCATTTACAATGATTTGAATAAATCACCTGGGTTTCCAATGTTCCCACAGTGCACCACAAATGTTCAAACATGATTATCCAGCTGCTATCCAACTCATCTCAAGAAAAATCATTTTTTTATATATATTCAATTTATCCCATAGTCATACATTGGAAAAGGCCACACTATTGCTTCTCTCAGCAGCTGTCAGGAGAAAATTGTTTGCTTAAATCACTTGAATTACATCATTTTGTTACAGAAATGCCTGCAGCTTTACATATGTTTTTTCATACTGAAGACATGTATGTTGTATTTTAATTTTATTTGTTTTTCTTTTTGTAAAACTGGTGATTGTGGCTGACAAAATTCCTGAATTATAATGTATAAGTAAGCAGAAAAATAAACATCACCTTAAAATAAGAACTTACAAATGAATAGGTTTATTTACTGTGCATCATGAAAATGAGCATTTCTGATAAAAATGGGAATACAGATCATTAAAATAATAATGCAAAAGAGCAGAAAACCCAGGGGACAGAGAAGCTACTATATGAATGTATATATATGTATGTATAAGTATTCTGGGATTTTAAAGAGAGATTATTATTTAAGGGAGCTGTTTTTCAGGTTAATGCTTCTGGTGAAAATTGTCTTTTTTACTTTTTAACAAGTCCTACTAGAGCTAAATAGGGCACTGTGTCCAAAGGTTTAATTATTTTGAAGAGATGAAGTCGTGTTATGGAAAACAACTCATAACCCAGATACAGAGCCGAGTGACCGCCTTGCGTTACTTGCATCGATTCAAAGCTAATTTACGCTAAAATAAGGTCTCGAGATTACACCCTTTTTGTAGCACCTCAATGAAAAACCCTCTCAGAAAAAGTATCCGATGTCACTGAGGCAGTGGTGCCAGAAGCAAAGTTTTAATTCAAAAGGAGAAATAAAAATCTTACGCTCCAGCTCTGAGTGCAATCCCCAAACTCGGGGATTACTGAGCTGCCCAAAACTCACCTCAAGTCCCGCCTGAAAGAAAGGCCGCAAGACAAAAATGCTCTCGCTTCTCAGCAAGAACGCCAAGAAAGGGGGTGCCGCGCTCCGTTATTTTTTAGGAAAAAGCAATTCTTTGGGAGGCGAGAAACACAGCGCGGGCGGCGGGAGAGACTGGAGCGAGGCGGGGGCGGGGCCGGATCGCGAGTCCACCAATCAGCGCCCACCGCGCTGCTATAAAAGGAGGCGCCGCCGGAGCCGCGGTGATCGCTGCGCCGCCATGGCCGAGAGCGCCCCAGCCCCCGCCGCAGAGAGCGCGCCCGCCGCCCCGGCCAAGGCCCCCGCCGCCAAGGCCGCCGCTAAGAAGCCGAAGAAGGCGGCGAGCGGCTCCAAGGCCCGCAAGCCCGCGGGGCCCAGCGTCACCGAGCTGATCACCAAGGCCGTGTCCGCCTCCAAGGAGCGCAAGGGGCTCTCGCTCGCCGCGCTCAAGAAGGCGCTGGCCGCCGGCGGCTACGATGTGGAGAAGAACAACAGCCGCATCAAGCTGGGGCTCAAGAGCCTCGTCAGCAAGGGCACCCTGGTGCAGACCAAGGGCACCGGCGCCTCCGGCTCCTTCCGCCTCAGCAAGAAACCCGGGGAAGTGAAGGAAAAAGCCCCGAAAAAGAAAGCTTCGGCAGCTAAGCCCAAGAAGCCGGCGGCGAAGAAGCCCGCCAGCGCCGCTAAGAAGCCCAAGAAAGTGGTGACAGCAAAGAGCCCCAAGAAAGCCAAGAAACCTGCAGCCAAGAAAACAGCGAAGAGCCCCAAGAAGGCGACAAAGGCCGCTAAGCCCAAAAAAGCGGCGGCAGCAGCCAAGAGCCCGGCTAAGGCGAAAGCGGTGAAGCCCAAAGCAGCCAAGCCAAAAGCTGCAAAGGCAAAAGTGGCCAAGGCAAAGAAGGCAGCACCGAAGAAAAAGTAAGCCCTTCACTGAAGAAGTCTTGCTCCACATTTAAACCCAACGGCTCTTTTAAGAGCCCCCCACATTTTCTTAAAAAGAGCTGAAATTATAAAATTGAATTCGCAGTTTATTATCTTGACAGCTTTGGAGAAAAAAAACTTACATAACAGGTCGTGTAATTTTTTATAATATTGAGATAGAGTTGACGAACCTGGCAGCCTAAGAAAACGCATGTGATACTTCCGGGATTTTGCTGGCATTTAGACAGCAATTTCAATGCCAAGTGGGGCTAGTTTCTGTTTAAACCCATATCCAACTGAGGGATGATAAATGAAGGGACATTAAGCACATCGATTACACTCGGTCAATTTTTCAATGCTTAAAAGCAATTTAGCTCTTTTATGAGAAAGTTGGTGGCTCTTAAAAGAGCCTTTGGGTTTCTCTTGGTTAAACTTGGCAACCTTTGATCAGTGCTCACTTCGCTTTCACCTTGTGGCTGTCGGTCTTCTTGGGCAGCAGCACGGCCTGGATGTTGGGCAGCACGCCGCCCTGCGCGATCGTCACCTTGCCCAGCAGCTTGTTGAGCTCCTCGTCGTTGCGGATGGCGAGCTGCAGGTGGCGGGGGATGATGCGCGTCTTCTTGTTGTCGCGGGCCGCGTTGCCCGCCAGCTCCAGGATCTCGGCCGTCAGGTACTCCAGCACGGCCGCCAGGTACACCGGCGCGCCCGCGCCCACGCGCTCCGCGTAGTTGCCCTTGCGCAGCAGCCGGTGCACGCGGCCCACGGGGAACTGCAGCCCGGCCCGCGACGAGCGCGACTTGGCCTTGGCTCGCGCCTTGCCGCCCTGCTTCCCGCGACCCGACATCTTCCCTGCAGCAACTCCGCAGCAGCGACTGAGCGACAACCGGCAGAAAAACAGGAACTCCGAGCCCGCCTCACCGCCTGCCTTATATACAACCCGGGCGGATCGGCAGTGCCTCCTGCGATTGGCTGCGAGAGAGGAGTTGGTTCCGCAGCCAATGGAAGAGCGAATCCAAATCTGGCCAATGGCGGATCTCGGCGCCGGGCTCTGAGCTGACAGACAGCCAATGCCGAAGCGGCGGTGTCGGCGGAGCTGCTATAAATGCGGCTGCCGAGGCGGTGCCGTTGCTGCTGAGCGCTGTCGCTGAGTGTGTTGCTGTTGTGAGGAGCTGCGGCTGCTGCTGCCGAAATGCCCGAGCCGGCCAAGTCCGCCCCCGCGCCCAAGAAGGGCTCCAAGAAGGCGGTGACCAAGACGCAGAAGAAGGGCGACAAGAAGCGCAAGAAGAGCCGCAAGGAGAGCTACTCCATCTACGTGTACAAGGTGCTGAAGCAGGTGCACCCCGACACGGGCATCTCGTCCAAGGCCATGGGCATCATGAACTCCTTCGTCAACGACATCTTCGAGCGCATCGCGGGCGAGGCCTCGCGCCTGGCGCACTACAACAAGCGCTCCACCATCACCTCGCGGGAGATCCAGACGGCCGTGCGCCTGCTGCTGCCCGGCGAGCTGGCCAAGCACGCCGTGTCCGAGGGCACCAAGGCTGTCACCAAGTACACCAGCTCCAAGTAAATGCTTGGCTAAAATCTGTTTAACCCAAAGGCTCTTTTAAGAGCCACCCACTTTTTCAACAAAAGAGCTGAACATTCAAGTAAGGAACCTTTAAATCTCACTTAGTGTGGTATCTGTTTTTGAAAGGTTGGGTTGTTTTTTTTTTTTTTTTTTTTTTTATTATTTCTTGGTTTGGTTTTTTGAAGGGTATTGGGGTTTGCATACTACTTGAGGGTTGTTTTCATAAGGTAGTTCTCTCGGGTTTACTGTTAACTTCCCAAAGCTACCATATGTCTGTAAACGCAGTTTTAAATCTTTAAATCGCTCGTGGGTTTTTTTTCTCTTTTTTTTTCTATTGTGTTTTGTTTTGGGTCCGGGTTTCTTTTTTGCTGCCTTTTCTTTTTTAGGTGATCTCATTAACCTATGTTTTTCACCATTTTCAATATCACCTTACTGTTGCAAGTTTCCCTTTTATGTCTGTTGTAAGCTGGAGGATAGGAATATTATTGTTTTTTTTTTTTCCTAGCTGGGAGGAAATCTAAATTATCCATGGTTACTCATCCATGCACAGCATTGCTGTTGTCGGATCGGCCACACGGTGGTGCTCAGCCTCTGCAGTTTTTGGGGGGTGCGGTTATTTTTGTCACAAATGTGAGAGATGAGAACAGCGCGCTGTATTACAACGGAGTTTATGCGGCGGTAAGCTCTTGTAAATAGCCCGATATTGATCAATATAACTCAGAAGCACTTTCTAAACTCCTTTATCTTCACCAGTTGTGCTTATAATCTTCCTGTTCATGTCTTTTTTTTACAGTAACTTGCTCATCTTCTCCCCACTACTGCTTTGGGTTCTCCTTTCAAGGAAGGAAACACGGGAAGATTGTTTTGGTTTTTTTAACTTATCTGTCCTTGTCTGCAATAATCTGTCATTAATTGTTATAAAAGTACGAAATACTAAGAAACTCGACACTCTGGGCTGACTTTGTCACCTCCCAGGTCTCATCCCACAGCCGCTAATGAGGCTCAAAGCACAGGCCATTCTCAGGCCCTCCCTCCAATTTCTGGACAATTACATGCCACCTTGGATGCAGATCAAAGCCATTATCACTTCCTAACTGGATCTCAATAATCCTAAATTTCAACCCTGTATTGTGAACTTCTGAACATAATTCATAGAGGGACCACGGAATGACAAAAGTGACCGTTCTAGTACTGACTTCCCTATTCTTTGGTAGGGTAGGTAATGAGAGAGACATCAGGTCTCAAAAATCTGTTACCGATTACCTAATAAATGTTAATTTCAGTTTGAAGGGTTATGGGGACTTCTCAGTTTTGATTTCAGATATCCAGGGGGAAGAGGCATTCTCCAAACTCTTCTTTATCAGCTTGAAATGGGGTTTTGCAATCTCTCCAAGGGCTTTAGTGCAAACTCTGAAACACAAATTGCTTATTCTGAGTGCCTGTGTATGCCTAATACCTGAAATGATTAATAAACCATTGAATATTCCACTCTAGGCTTTTCCAAGCATTCCTGGGTCACCAGCAAAGCACAAAGAAGTGCTCCTGTTGTCGCAGTTGAAGATGGCCACCAGAAGAGTTTGTCAGTGGCCATTCTGTAGATAATCAGCCTTGTGAAAGCCCCAGTTCAGAGCACAGCTGCCCTGGCACAGCCCTGCTGCCCGATTGAAGCAGCAGCTCGGGGATGCCTTTGGCTGCCCAGCTCTGAGTGTTCGTTTTCCTTTTCCTGTGTTTGTGTGCTCCACGTTGCACACTGCATCAGGAGCCACCACAGTAATTCTGAGGATCTTTTCATAGATGGTTTCAGTGTGTGAAATTGTTTCTAAGCCTAGGAAATTCTTCACTAAACAGAAACCAAAATGTTGCTGATTGCTTCTTTCAATTTCAGTAGGAATGACAAGGCAATATTGGGGGCTATGATGTGAACAAAGCAATTGTCATCAGGTCTGATTGTAGCATAACTAATTATTCTAACAGTGCTGAGAACAAAGTCTCCAAACTGACCAAGAGCTACTACCATGGACAATATTTTTGTTTCGTGTCACCAAAGGTTAAGATAGTAGGATTTAAGCTCAGCAAAAATAACAAATCTTAAGAATTTCATGCCACAAGAGGATGAACCCTCAAAAGCACTAATGCGAATAGTGTGAGTATAAAATTACATGACAGCTTGTTCTTCCATAATTCCCTTTCTTTCCTGTCCTTTCCCATTTCCTTCAGAGCAGTTCCCTTTGTGCTCCAAAGGCCCGACCCCGGTGGGATCCCCCAGCAGGGTGAGGGGCTCTGCTTAAATGCAGCACCCTGCTGGAGCTGGGGCTGCTGCTGCTGCCACCAAACCATGGGGGAACAAAGCAGAAACCCCTCCAACAATTCTCCTGCCCTGGGCTCCTTTTGCAGATGAGTTTCCAGCTCAGCGAGTGCCAAGTTCCTTTATGCAGTGTGCAGAGCAGACAGAGCTGGGTGTCCCCGCACAGGAGCCCCTGCAGCAGATTGCAGCCCAGACTGTGTCTGTGCCACCATCCCACCCCAAATACAATAATCCAACTCTTGGTGCTGGGCCCTGCATGTCTCATTGATTGTTTTGGTCACTGGGCCGGACTCCTTCTGAAGTTATCTCATTCCTGGAATTGGTTCCTTGCTCCATCTTCATTCTGCTCCTGGCTCGCCAATTTCAGCTTGCTCAGTGTTTGTGACACCATTTTTATAAAAAGTTTACACTCATCATCTCATGTGCCCTGCGGCTCCAACTTGCTCATCTCCCAGCGCAAAGCAAAGTCATCAATCCCTGCAATTCTCAATGCTGAGAAGTGTTTGAATGTGTAATCTATAAACAGGCCCTTAATGTTGCCTTTTAATCTACCCTCCATGATAACCTTCAAAATACCTCCTGATTCACAGTATCTGAAATTTGGGGAATATTTACACTTTGTAACACAAACATTTTTGTGAAAATATTTTTTTATATCAGCAATTTTTAATATCTCAGATGATTAGAGTGAAATTACAGCTCAGTAAGTAACCAGCAAGAAAAAGAACACTGATGGACAGTACAACCAGTTACAATAAAATTCCTCTATTTTATTTTTATTAAAATATTAATATTATTTCACTCCTGGAAGAACATATATCTTCTCCAGATGACCATTCCTGCAGTAAAATTTCTATTTATTAATCATCATATTTAAAAAAGAAAACACCCTCTCTACTAATTTCTGCAAAAGTGAAATACAGCAGCTGGGCAAACAAATACCTGTATTCTCTAGTGAACTGACTGAACAGTGAATCAGAAATGAAAAATAGATGCCATACACCTGGACCAAAACCTAAACAAATCACAGACAGTCTGCAGAAATTTTTTGCTACTTCCTTGTGTTTTGGGGGTTTTTGAAGGGTTGTGGTGAAGTGGGGTTTTTTTTTGTTTGTTTGGGTTTTTAAATATTTGTTTCATTTTTAGCAATGAAGTAAACCAATATCTGCTCTCAAACCTGAATTTCTTTTTTTTCTTTAATGGCCACAGAACGTAATTACCTGACATCCAAGACAAATCATCGCAATGTTACTTTCCCAGAGGCTTCTATTTCCATTCTAAATAGAAAATATTACATTTTAAAATAATTACAGTTGTGGGAGAAAGTATTCACTGCAGGTAGGGAAAAATATTTGGTGTTACACACACCTTGATGTAATGTTTACAGTGATGAGAACTGGTCGAGGTTAGATGGTAAATGGAAAAAATTGAGACTTCAGGTAGCAAATACCTGGTCTAAGGGCTGTGCCATTCAGAGAGCAGCACAGCCAAGACAAGACACAAATCTCACAGGAGGAGAGGCTGCAAGTGGGTGGGAATGCCCTGGGAACTTCTCCTTTGCCAGCCCCCAGCCCTGCGAGGGAGGATGGAGCACTCAGTGAGCAGAGGCAGCTCCTTCCCCTGGGCTGGGCTCACAGAACCAGGGGCTGTGGAGGTGGAAAGGCTGTTTCCTGTTAGATTTCTTTTGGTCTACACAAAACCAAATTATTGGAGTGCAGCCTTATCAAAATTATTATTTCAAAAGCATTCCTTGTCAGAAATGATAGAAGATATTTATTTAAAAAGTCATCCTTTATTTTTACCACTGAAAATCTCAGGAAGCAATTATGAGCATAATTCATTTTACAACTGGGAAACAAGTAGATTGAAAAGAGCTATAGAACAGATGTGAATTTTAATCCCATATAAAATTCACAACCTTTTTGTACTTGCACTCCTGCTTATATTGCACGCAGATATTTTTACTTGCAAAGGTTGTAAGGAAATGGAAAAAAGAATTCCTGAAAAAAGAACAGTGCACAGAGTGTTACATCTGAAATCTTAACTTGTAATAGAAGAAAGGATATTGACCTCCTTTTGTGCAGTATCAGAGCTGGGAAGAAATGCACACATCTCTGGTGTGCATCCCCATTTCCTTTTGTAGCAAAGAGCAGGCCCCTCAACAATAAACATTCTCAGCACTCCACATTATCAAGTTTTACAGGTTTTTTCCCCCTTGTGCTCTTGGGACACTGCCAGGTGTGTGAGTTCAGTAATTCCACTCAGAAAAGAAGACACAAATCACCCTGGGAATGGCACAGGCCCAATCTTTCACCACACCAAACCACCTTTACCCAGAGCTGCCTCCCCTGTGCTCTGAGCATCAGCAGCTGCACTGACGGCAAATCAGGCACTCCTGCTAGCCCGGGCTCAGCTCAGCTGCCCCAGAAAGCCAAATTTACCTGAGTCTGTTCTGCTCTCTGCATGGGGGGGGCTTTGAAATCGCTGCTCCCAGCCCCGTGGGAGAAGGGAAATGGTCACATTCCACAGGCAGCTGGGGCTCCTGGAGCTTCAGCCTGGACTGACACTTATAGGTCATGCAGAACCTCACAGGATGGGCAGCACAGGTGTTGTACTTCAGAGTTACCACTGCAGCTCACATTTCTGTGCAGGAAAGTGCTAGGAAAATTAATTCACAAACACCAGAGGTTTATATCCAAAAAGTAGACAGAGGATTCCTTTTACTTTATTCAAATAAAGGGAGAGGCCACGGGGCATTCTGCTGGTATCTCTCAAATTTTTAGAGGATGAAGCCTCCTTTTTATTCTAATTACCCAATTGCAATTCCCTTCTCTCTTTCCCAGATCCTGAGGAACTTGAGAGGTACAGACTTGAATATGCCTGATACCAAAGATTTTCCTTTAATGTATAACCCTCCCTTTTAATCTTTAATTGATATGGAATTTAAGTTTTTTTCTTCCCCATTGTTTCTTTTGGCTTTCAATGTCTAATTTCATTATTCAGCAAACCCAAAATCTATTTGTAAGAGCAAATATCTTTTGCCATCCATCAATCAGTGCAATCCTTCCTATTTTTTCTTTATCTCCCAGTGCTGCTTTTATCTACCAGCAGACCAACAGCTTGTTTGTAAAGAAAAAGCTGCTATTCCTCTCAGAATGACATGGTACAAAGCACAGGAGGAAATACCAGGAAACTGCAAAAGAACTGGAACTAATTTACAGCATTTCCCTGAAACTGAATCATGTCTGGTTTTCCTCTTCACCCTACAGGTTTGTTTCTTGACAATGGGAAAGCAAAAAGTCCTTTATCTGGTGGCTGGGGCAAAAGTGAAGAGGAAATTCCTTGTTTCTGGATGTAAAACTCCAGGGCCCTGCTCTGCCCTTCCAGGAGATATCCCAGCCTTTCCTTTGCCTTCTCCCTCCTGTTCCCAGGGCCTCTTGCACACAGAGCAGCACGAGTTGATGAGCTCCTAATCCCAAAGCTCCCCATTCCCACTGCGAGGTGCTGCCCCATCCTGTGTCACCCTGCATTTCCCCGCTCCCGGGGCGGATTAGTCCTTAAATCACCGTCCTTGCCCCAGTGCAGGGAGCAGGAAAACGCCTGCTTGTCACGGCCTGACCAGCCAACCAACCTAAAGAATTTTGCTGTTGTGGGAAAGATGAGGGCTCCTGCCGGGAACCGTCCCCTCTGTCACTCCCTCCCGCTGCATTTATGCAGGAACGGGATCACGCAGCTCCAGCCCAGCTCTCCTCCTTAACGCCCCCAAATCCAGCTCCTGGGATTGAACCACAAAGGAGGAACTGAACCGAGCCCGAATTCGAGCACGGCTCGGTGTTTCATGGCGCGGGCAGGCGGTCGCTCCGGGAGCCGCAGCGAGCGCCCCGTTCCCGGCCCGCACGGAATCCTTCCCTCGAGCACGGCCGGGGATGCTCAGGGCCGGGATGCGGCACCGGCGGAGCCGGGGCTGCCCTGCCCGAGCATCTGTCCCGGCAGAGCTGGAAATGCTCCCATCGACACCTTCCGCCCCATTCTGCTGCTCCCAAACAAGCTGTGCTCAAAGTCCGTCTGCGCCGATCCAAGGGGCTGCCGGTGCTCGCTGCTGGGAAATACATTGATTTTCAAAGCGCTCCTGCTTGCATATCCCGTGCTTGGTAAACCACATCTAGGAAGCATTTTAACAAGAGTGTCTGGCTGTTCAATATACATTCGAGGTCCTGAACCCTTCATAATTTAGACCTCCTGTAGACTTAAATTTCTGGCTTTATTCCCAATGGACGTAACTCGAAACTACAACTACAAAATAATCGAGCACATTCTTCAGCAGTAGAAAATGAGAGGAATTAATACAATAATAATTATTAATTATATATCTTCTTGACCATTACCACTGTCCCCTAATATCAGGGCATTCCACTGTAAGGAAAAGAAAGCCATAAAATTGCTCTGTAGAAACTTCTAGCATCTACAAACTAGGAATTTATTCTAGTGTTCACACAACATCGAGATGATGCACACACGGTTTTTCTGAGCAGTCTTTCCCGTTGTTCCCTTCAATTCAATATGCAGAGCAGTCTCATTATGAGGAACAAGGTGGCACAGAGGGGAGTGAGGAATTCCTTCCCCTGTGGAAGGGTGAATTCATCACCCACTCACTTTGAGGAAAGTGAAATTCAGCGAGCACACACACACACACACCAGGTCACGAGTGCCAAGCCGCATCTCTTTCCCTGTACCGAGGACAGCGATGGCAAAGACGCGGCCGCGTTCCGAGCCGCTGCCGTCGCTGCGGTGCCGCAGCTGCAGCACAGACAGAGGCGCTGGGGCCGAGCGGCCGCTGCTGCTGCAGCCCAGAGCCGGCGCGGGAGGCACGGGGAAAGCGAGCCGGGAGCAGCCGCAACAAAGCCAGGAGGAGATCGGAACCCAGCAGGGATTTGACTTTAAAGCAACACCGTGACCTGCTGTAAGAGCAGCAGCTTTTCCAAGAACGACTCGCTTTCTCCCAAAACCGAGCGCCGGCTCGGAACTCCCCGTACCACAGGGAGAAGGGCGTGGATCCAGTGATCAGTGCCAGAATAACGAAATTTAAGCGATCGCGCTCTTTCCAGTGTAACCCAGTGACCACTAAATCACATCAGAGCTCCTTGGGAGCACCGGCAATTCCTCCCTGCCTGAAACCTTTCCCTGGTGTTCCACAATTCTGCCCAGGAAAGCCGCTGGGACTCACACAGGAGTGTTAAAAGGCAGCAAAAGTGGATCAGTCAGGGGCCCGAGGCTGGGAACACCCGTCCTGTTGAGAACCATTTGTTCAAGCCGCTGCCAGGACTGCCTAACACTATTCTGGGCTTTTATTCATTTTTTTTCTCCTGCACGTTTTGCTTTCCTTTCATCTCTTTCTTTGAAACACGAAGGTGCAACAGAGATCATCTCCTTTTAGCGCTCGCAGAGGAAACAACACAGAATGCTAAGACTTTATTGATATCTCCTAACACGTACCTTACAAAGCACAACAAACTCGAGGCGGGCTGGCCAGAATATGGGATATTTCCGCCACTAAAAAACCCATACATCCCACTGTTAAAACTCTGAAAAAGTAAATACATAAATTAATCAAGTAATTCTAAAGAGGCATAAATGACGGAAATTCACGTCGGTGATAAAAACAGGGGTTCTTTGAGAAAAAACAAACCGCCTTTAAGACAATCCCTTAAAAGGAACAGAGAAACAGAAACTAAGAAAAGCAGAATTAAGAGACTTGAACAAAAGGCAAGTTAAGTATTCCGCTCTTCTCCGACTGAATAACCAAAATGCAGTGACTCAGCCCTTTAAGACGAATGTGGGCGGCTCTGAAAAGAGCCTTTGTTTGGTGATGAGCCTCACCGAGCATTTACTTGGCTTTCACCTTGTGGCTGTCAGTCTTCTTGGGCAGCAGCACGGCCTGGATGTTGGGCAGCACGCCGCCCTGCGCGATCGTCACCTTGCCCAGCAGCTTGTTGAGCTCCTCGTCGTTGCGGATGGCGAGCTGCAGGTGGCGGGGGATGATGCGCGTCTTCTTGTTGTCGCGGGCCGCGTTGCCCGCCAGCTCCAGGATCTCGGCCGTCAGGTACTCCAGCACGGCCGCCAGGTACACCGGCGCGCCCGCGCCCACGCGCTCCGCGTAGTTGCCCTTGCGCAGCAGCCGGTGCACGCGGCCCACGGGGAACTGCAGCCCGGCCCGCGACGAGCGCGACTTGGCCTTGGCCCGCGCCTTGCCGCCCTGCTTCCCGCGACCCGACATCTTCCCTGCAGCAACTCCGCAGCAGCGACTGAGCGACAACCGGCAGAAAAACAGGAACTCCGAGCCCGCCTCACCGCCTGCCTTATATACAACCCGGGCGGATCGGCAGTGCCTCCTGCGATTGGCTGCGAGAGAGGAGTTGGTTCCGCAGCCAATGGAAGAGCGAATCCAAATCTGGCCAATGGCGGATCTCGGCGCCGGGCTCTGAGCTGACAGACAGCCAATGCCGAAGCGGCGGTGTCGGCGGAGCTGCTATAAAGGCGGCTGCCGAGGCGGTGCCGTTGCTGCTGAGCGCTGTCGCTGAGTGTGTTGCTGTTGTGAGGAGCTGCGGCTGCTGCTGCCGAAATGCCCGAGCCGGCCAAGTCCGCCCCCGCGCCCAAGAAGGGCTCGAAGAAGGCGGTGACCAAGACGCAGAAGAAGGGCGACAAGAAGCGCAAGAAGAGCCGCAAGGAGAGCTACTCCATCTACGTGTACAAGGTGCTGAAGCAGGTGCACCCCGACACGGGCATCTCGTCCAAGGCCATGGGCATCATGAACTCCTTCGTCAACGACATCTTCGAGCGCATCGCGGGCGAGGCCTCGCGCCTGGCGCACTACAACAAGCGCTCCACCATCACCTCGCGGGAGATCCAGACGGCCGTGCGCCTGCTGCTGCCCGGCGAGCTGGCCAAGCACGCCGTGTCCGAGGGCACCAAGGCTGTCACCAAGTACACCAGCTCCAAGTAAATGCTTGGCTAAAATCTGTTTAACCCAAAGGCTCTTTTAAGAGCCACCCACATTCTCAGTAAAAGAGCTGGTCTTGTGAGTTCCTGCCCTTATAGTTTTACGTATCGTAGAGGGAGATACGTCATTACCGTGTTAAAAGTATCGTAGTTTTAAAGTAAAGCAGGATTTACACTGAATTCTTGACACTATATCCTGCTTCTCTTCGGAGCTTGTTTCTCGCTCTTATTAGGTGCTAGAGTAGCGCCTAAAAAAAATTTAACTTTCACGGTCTCAACTGCCCAAAAATACCATTACGGCTTTAAGGCATTCTAAGGGAGAGCGGAGAAAAATTGATGCCTGTTCTTTCACTGCCTAAATCAGGCGCACTACAAGCACAGGCATTTCCTGACGACCCGGTCCTCTTTTTTTCTAGTTGTTTCTGAGCAAATGGATACAGGATGGATACCCGCTCTTCTTCACTCTCCCGAAAATGTGTTTTCGCGAATGACCGGGGGAAGAAGTGAGACGATGCTCTGCCTTATCACTCCCAAACTGCACAGTCCTGCCTTGGCACTACCACCTAGCACAGCCTCCCCAGAGTTTTTTTTCCCCGGCTTTCATTTGCTCCTCTCTCTCCCCGCCGTGTCCCCGCGCCCCGCACTCTCCGCAGCCGAGCGCGGACGGAGCTGCAGAGCCGGGGCCGCGCCGCTGCCGCGCTCGGTCCGACCTGAGTGAGGACTGCGCGGAGTCTCCCCGCGGGCGGGCCCTGCCGCCTCCCGCCCCTCCCGCCCGCCGCTGATTGGTGCCGCTCGCGGCCCCAGCGAGCGCTGCCCCGGGGCGCGCTCCCCGCACGGGACGCGGCGCTTTCAGCGGGCCGGGGCAGCGGCAGGGCCGGGAGAGCTCGGCGGGGCAGGGCAAGGCGGCGGTCGCCTCCATCATCGGCCTTGCTGCCGCGGCTGCGAACCTAAGGGCGCTACTGAGCGGGGAGAAACCGAGAGCGCTCGGGGAATGGAGGCTGCTGCCGGCGGCAGCTTCAGCCAGGAGTCCCGGAATGAACGCTATCGGAGCGGATTTGGACAAAGGAGGGCAAGCCCGAGGCTCGGGCGGCGAACCCGCCCTGTCCCGTTCTGCCGCAGTGCCGCTGCCGCCTCCCCCGCTGTGCTCCGCAAGCCGATGCACGGAGGGGGAAGGGCGGGGCCAGGACGCGTTTCCCCCCCCAGAGGCGGGGCCTTTTCCCGGGCTCGCGAAAAGCGCCCAATGGCAGCCGGCCGCTGCCGCGCGAGCGGCCAATGGGCGCGGGCAGCGGGGGTATAAATATCGGCGGTTGTGAGCCGGGGCCACAGTGAGTGTTGTGAGCGGAGAAACGAGTGGTCATGGCGCGCACGAAGCAGACGGCGCGGAAGTCGACGGGCGGCAAGGCGCCCCGCAAGCAGCTGGCCACCAAGGCTGCCCGCAAGAGCGCGCCGGCCACGGGCGGCGTCAAGAAGCCGCACCGCTATCGGCCCGGCACGGTGGCGCTGCGCGAGATCCGGCGCTACCAGAAGTCCACGGAGCTGCTGATCCGCAAGCTGCCCTTCCAGCGCCTGGTGCGCGAGATCGCGCAGGACTTCAAGACCGACCTGCGCTTCCAGAGCTCGGCCGTCATGGCGCTGCAGGAGGCCAGCGAGGCCTACCTGGTGGGGCTCTTCGAGGACACCAACCTGTGCGCCATCCACGCCAAACGCGTCACCATCATGCCCAAGGACATCCAACTGGCCCGCCGCATCCGCGGGGAGCGCGCCTGAGCTCCCTGCCGTAACCCACGCAGAACCAAAGGCTCTTTTAAGAGCCACTACATAGTCAATTAAAAGAGTTGTTGCACTCTCTTAAACACGGATTTAGAACTTGAGGGAGGAGGGAACCTTCATAGTTTTGGGGATGACTATAGCAGGAACCCTGAGGTTTTAAAGCAGCTGTTCCATGTTTTGCAGACTAGGCTGTTAAAGTTTGCTTACTGTTACATTAGGGTTCAGTAGTAAAATTTTCACTGAGTCCGAGAGATTTTAATTATTCTAGAGCCAGGATTTTTAATAGCATTGTTTTTAGCACGGGATAACTGCAGTCACAATCGTTTATTTAATCGCCCCTCCTCCCTTAAGCTTATGTCGTCAGGTGCACTCGCAGGGATGTAGACTATTCTACTTTAGACTCTGCTTACCCCACTTAAACTAACCGCATTTTCACATATTCTTCCTTGCCCGCTGTTTGTAAAACACGTGTTACTCAGCAAAGACTCGGGAACGAGTTGTAAATGAACTTGAGAGCCGTATGGCATTTTGTGAAGGAATTTTTTAATATGCCAGGAGCTCAGTAAAATGAGACTCAGAAAAACATAAAAGAAGTCGGGATTATAAAAATCTAACCTTAGAATGAAAAAGCAAAGAAATTAAGAAACGGCTCGTTTCAAAGCAGTGCTGCAGCCCTTTTATTGTCCATGTAGTGACTTAAACTTAAGGCCTTTGGGTCTATGGCAGCTGCCGCCCTTCTCTGTCGGGCAGAGACTGAGGCTTTAAAGAGCTGCCAATTATTTAATTTGAAGAATTTTCTCTCCTTCATTTTGTACCCATTATTTAACTTTTCCATCCATTAAGATCTGGTTTATAAAGTTCTACATCTTTCAAGTCCCATTTGAATGTCGTCCGTCGGGACCAGTTTTTCATCAGTATTTGTGGTTTTTCCTACATATATGATACTGAGGTCTTACACAGAAGCCGTAAAAGAAAAAAATCGAAGAAAATTCAGAAACACCAGTGAGGGGGCAGCCGGGACTAACACAACACTTTAAATGAGTGCTATTTACTTCTGAAGCTGTTAAGCTATTATTTGGAATTTTAGAATAATAAACCTAATTATTAGGTAAGTGCTTAATATTTATTGCATTTAGGGCAATATATTTAAACAAATTCTATATTTCAGATCGGGAAGAATAATGAAGTATAGAGCTAAAAATAATTTCCCTATAAATTAATAAATTCTTGAAGATACCTATGAAGTATATGGGACTTCTTTGTGGGATGGATATGAGAGGGGAGAGACCATGGTTGAAACTCGGGGAGGGGAGGGAACATTTTAACTTTTACCATTCGCACTTCTGAGGACTTTTGTAAAAGCACACAGGTAATGCAGTGGAACAGGGAAGCTCCCTATAAACCCCAAATTAAATGAAACAACTAGTGCATAACAGGTAAAATGAAAGCTTTTCAGTACATAGCTGGGCTCACTAGGGAAAAAAAGATGCAAGCCTAAAAAAACACGATTAAGAGTCTAAATATAATTTGCTACTGTTCCTGGACCACAAAGTTGTCTTCAATATTCGGGGTTAAACGTTAATTACTAAAGGAATTTAGAGTAAAGGTCATAGAAAAGTGCGCAGGTAAGAAATCAAAGCTCTTTTGTTGAAAAAGTGGGTGGCTCTTAAAAGAGCCTTTGGGTTAAACAGATTTTAGCCAAGCATTTACTTGGAGCTGGTGTACTTGGTGACAGCCTTGGTGCCCTCGGACACGGCGTGCTTGGCCAGCTCGCCGGGCAGCAGCAGGCGCACGGCCGTCTGGATCTCCCGCGAGGTGATGGTGGAGCGCTTGTTGTAGTGCGCCAGGCGCGAGGCCTCGCCCGCGATGCGCTCGAAGATGTCGTTGACGAAGGAGTTCATGATGCCCATGGCCTTGGACGAGATGCCCGTGTCGGGGTGCACCTGCTTCAGCACCTTGTACACGTAGATGGAGTAGCTCTCCTTGCGGCTCTTGCGCCGTTTCTTGTCACCTTTTTTCTGCGTCTTGGTGACGGCTTTCTTGGAGCCCTTCTTGGGCGCGGGGGCGGACTTGGCCGGCTCGGGCATGGCAGCGAATCCTCTCGGCACAGCAGAGCCGACAATTTCTCGGACTGAGAACGCCGTGCGCCTCTGAGCGCGCCGCTTTTATAGAGCGGTTATGCAAATTAGGGATTCCCGTAGACTAAGCTGTTATTGGCTGAGGCAAGTTTTTTCAGTGTAACAGCTCCGCCCTTCGTCGCCATTGGTCAAATCTGGATCCGCGTTCCTATTGGCTGTTTTAGGCACATCCCTGTTTTAGCCAATCGAAAGTCGCGCCGTCCGCTAAAGAGGTATATAAGGCCGAGCTCGGAAGTTGCAATATTCGTAGTCAGTTACTGACATCGTTTGCTCAGCTACAGCGATGTCGGGTCGCGGGAAGCAGGGCGGCAAGGCGCGGGCCAAGGCCAAGTCGCGCTCGTCGCGGGCCGGGCTGCAGTTCCCCGTGGGCCGCGTGCACCGGCTGCTGCGCAAGGGCAACTACGCGGAGCGCGTGGGCGCGGGCGCGCCGGTGTACCTGGCGGCCGTGCTGGAGTACCTGACGGCCGAGATCCTGGAGCTGGCGGGCAACGCGGCCCGCGACAACAAGAAGACGCGCATCATCCCCCGCCACCTGCAGCTCGCCATCCGCAACGACGAGGAGCTCAACAAGCTGCTGGGCAAGGTGACGATCGCGCAGGGCGGCGTGCTGCCCAACATCCAGGCCGTGCTGCTGCCCAAGAAGACTGACAGCCACAAGGTGAAAGCCAAGTAAATGCTCGGTGAGGCTCATCACCAAACAAAGGCTCTTTTCAGAGCCACCCACATTCCTCATAAAAGGCTGATTCGCTCCATTTTCGTTATTCAGTAGTAGACCGGAACACGTAACTTGTCTTTTCTTGAAGTATTTTATTTTGCTTTTAAACCTTTCAGTTTCACTGTTTCTGTACGAAGGTTCTCTTAAAGCTGGTTTCATTTTTTCTTAAAGAGACTGTTTTTCTCATCGAGGTGGATTTTCGTCGTTTATCCGTTTTTAGAATTCGTTGATTTATTAATATCTTAAAGTTTTCAATGTTTTTACAGGGGGAGGTATGAGTTTTATAATGGCCTAAATATCCTGTGTCCTGACCAGCCAGCTCTGGGTTTGCTGTACGTGCTCTGTTCAGTACCTATTACAGGAGAACAATAAAGTCTTAGGCTGGATTGTTTCCTCTGCGAGCGCTAACAGGAGCTGATCTCTTGTTGCACCTTCAGGTTTCAGAGGAAGTGTAGGGGGAATGGAAGCAAAACTCGCAAGGGAAAAAAAAAAAAAAAAAAACCAAAAAAAACCCAAAAAACTGATTAGGATTAGGCAGTCATGGCAGTGGCTTGAACAATTGGTTTCACAACAGGACGGGTGTTCCCAGCCTCGGGCCCCTGACTGATCCACTTTTGCTGCCTTTTAACACTCCTGTGTGAGTCCCAGCGGCTTTCCTGGGCAGAATTGTGGAACACCAGGGAAAGGTTTCAGGCAGGGAGGAATTGCCGGTGCTCCCAAGGAGCTCTGATGTGATTTAGTGGTCACTGGGTTACACTGGAAAGAGCGCGATCGCTTAAATTTCGTTATTCTGGCACTGATCACTGGATCCACGCCCTTCTCCCTGTGGTACGGGGAGTTCCGAGCCGGCGCTCGGTTTTGGGAGAAAGCGAGTCGTTCTTGGAAAAGCTGCTGCTCTTACAGCAGGTCACGGTGTTGCTTTAAAGTCAAATCCCTGCTGGGTTCCGATCTCCTCCTGGCTTTGTTGCGGCTGCTCCCGGCTCGCTTTCCCCGTGCCTCCCGCGCCGGCTCTGGGCTGCAGCAGCAGCGGCCGCTCGGCCCCAGCGCCTCTGTCTGTGCTGCAGCTGCGGCACCGCAGCGACGGCAGCGGCTCGGAACGCGGCCGCGTCTTTGCCATCGCTGTCCTCGGT
This sequence comes from Zonotrichia leucophrys gambelii, assembly GCF_028769735.1. NCBI lineage: Eukaryota > Metazoa > Chordata > Aves > Passeriformes > Passerellidae > Zonotrichia > Zonotrichia leucophrys. The sequence continues at coordinate 36,113,402 of NC_088170.1, read as the reverse complement.
ACAGGGAAAGAGATGCGGCTTGGCACTCGTGACCTGGTGTGTGTGTGTGTGTGCTCGCTGAATTTCACTTTCCTCAAAGTGAGTGGGTGATGAATTCACCCTTCCACAGGGGAAGGAATTCCTCACTCCCCTCTGTGCCACCTTGTTCCTCATAATGAGACTGCTCTGCATATTGAATTGAAGGGAACAACGGGAAAGACTGCTCAGAAAAACCGTGTGTGCATCATCTCGATGTTGTGTGAACACTAGAATAAATTCCTAGTTTGTAGATGCTAGAAGTTTCTACAGAGCAATTTTATGGCTTTCTTTTCCTTACAAAAGAATGCTCTGATATTAAGGGTACAGTGGTAGTGGTCCAGAAGGTATATAATTAATAATTATTATTGTATTAATTCCTCTCATTTTCTACTGCTGAAGAATGTGCTCGGTTATTTTGTAGTTGTAGTTTCGAGTTACATGCATGGGGAATAAAGCCAGAAATTTAATATAAGTCTACACGAGGTCTAAATTATGAATGGTTCAGGACCTCGAATGTATATTGAACAGCCAGACACTCTTGTTAAAATGCTTCCTAGATGTGGTTTACCAAGCACGGGATATGCAAGCAGAGGAGCGCTTTGAAAATCAACGTATTTCCCAGCAGCGAGCACCGGCAGCCTCTAGGATCGGCGCAGACGGACTTCGAGCACAGCTTGTTTGGGAGCAGCAGAATGGGGCGGAAGGTGTCGATGGGAGCATTTCCAGCTCTGCCGGGACAGATGCTCGGGCAGGGCAGCCCCAGCACCAGCCCCGCCGGTGCCGCATCCCGGCCCTGAGCATCCCCGGCCGTGCCCGAGGGAAGGATTCCGTGCGGGCCGGGAACGGGGCGCTCGCTGCGGCTCCCGGAGCGACCGCCTGCCCGCGCCATGAAACACCGAGCCGTGCTCGAATTCGGGCTCGGTTCAGTTCCTCCTTTGTGATTCAATCCCAGAAGCTGGATTTGGGGGCGTTAAGGAGGAGAGCTGGGCTGCGCGATCCCGTTCCTGCATAAATGCAGCGGGAGGGAGTGACAGAGGGGACGGTTCCCGGCAGGAGCCCTCATCTTTCCCACAACAGCAAAATTCTTTAGGTTGGTTGGCTGGTCAGGCCGTGACAAGCAGGCGTTTTCCTGCTCCCTGCACTGGGGCAGGGACGGTGATTTAAGGACTAATCCGCCCCTGGGAGTGGGGAAATGCAGGGTGACACAGGATGGGGCAGCACCTCGCAGTGGGAATGGGGAGTTTTGGGATTAGGAGCTCATCAACTCGTGCTGCTCTGTGGCTGCCACCAGCACCTCGTGTGCAAGAGGCCCTGGGAACAGGAGGGAGAAGGCAAAGGAAAGGCTGGGATATCTCCTGGAAGGGCAGAGCAGGGCCCTGGAGTTTTACATCCAGAAACAAGGAATTTCCTCTTCACTTTTGCCCCAGCCACCAGATAAAGGACTTTTTGCTTTCCCATTGTCAAGAAACAAACCTGTAGGGTGAAGAGGAAAACCAGACATGATTCAGTTTCAGGGAAATGCTGTAAATTAGTTCCAGTTCTTTTGCAGTTTCCTGGCATTTCCTCCTGTGCTTTGTGCCATGTCATTCTGAGAGGAATAGCAGCTTTTTCTTTACAAACGAGCTGTGGGTCTACTGGTAGATAAAAGCAGCACTGGGAGATAAAGAAAAAATAGGAAGGATTGCACTGATTGATGGATGGTAAAAGATATATGCTCTTACAAATAGATTTTGGGTTTGCTGAATAATGAAATTAGACATTGAAAGCCAAAAGAAACAATGGGGAAGAAAAAAACTTAAATTCCATATCAATTAAAGATTAAAAGGGAGGGTTAGACATTAAAGGAAAATCTTTGGTATCAGGCATATTCAAGTCTGTACCTCTCAAGTTCCTCAGGATCGAGGAAAGAGAGAAGGGAATTGCAATTGGGTAATTAGAATAAAACGGAGGCTTCATCCTCTAAAAATTTGAGAGATACCAGCAGAATGCCCCGTGGCCTCTCCCTTTATTTGAATAAAGTAAAAGGAATCTTCTATCTCCCTTTTGGATATAAACCTCTGGTGTTTGTGAATTAATTTTCCTAACACTTTCCTGCACAGAAATGTGAGCTGCAGTGGTAACTCTGAAGTACAACACCTGTGCTGCCCTTCCTGTGAGGTTCTGCATGACCTATAAGTGTCAGTCCAGGCTGAAGCTCCAGGAGCCCCAGCTGCCTGTGGAATGTGACCATTTCCCTTCTCCCACAGGGCTGGGAGCAGCGATTTCAAAGCCCCCCCATGCAGAGAGCAGAACAGACTCAGGTAAATTTGGCTTTCTGGGGCAGCTGAGCTGAGCCCGGGCTAGCAGGAGTGCCTGTGGTGCCGTCAGTGCAGCTGCTGATGCTCAGAGCACAGGGGAGGCAGCTCTGGGTAAAGGTGGTTTGGTGTGGTGAAAGATTGGGCCTGTGCCATTCCTAGGGTGATTTGTGTCTTCTTTTCTGAGTGGAATTATTGAACTCACACACCTGGCAGCGTCCCAAGAGCACAAGGGGGAAAAAAAACCCAAAACTTGATCATGTGGAGTGCTCAGAATGTTTATTGTTGAGGGGGCTGCTATTTGCTACAAAAGGAAAAGAGGACGCACACCAGAGATGTGTGCATTTCTTCCCACCTCTAATACTGCACAAAAGGAGGTCAAAATTCTTACATCTATTACAGGTTCCGATTTCAGGTGTAACTCTGTGTGCTCTTCTTATTTCAGGAATTATTTCTTCCATTTCCCTATGACCTTTGCAAGTAAAAACATCTACATGCAATATAAGCAGGAGTGCAAATACAAAACGTTGTGGATTTTATATGGCATTAACATTCCCATCCTTTTTGTAACTCTTTTCATTCTACTTGTTTTCTAGTTGTAAAATGAATTATGCTCATAATTGTTTCCTGAGATTTTCAGTGGTAAAAATGAAAGGATGAACTTTTTTTATGAATACCTTCTATCATTTTTAACAAGGAATGCTTTTGAAATAAGCTTTTTGATAGGGCTGCACTCACTAATTTGGTTGTTTGTAGGCATGAAAGAAATCTAACTGGAAACAGCCTTTCCACCTCCACAGCCCCTGGTTCTGTGAGCCCAGCCCAGGGGAAGGAGCTGCCTCTGCTCACTGAGTGCTCCATCCTCCCTCGCAGGGCTGGGGGTTGGCAAAGGAGAAGTTCCCAGGGCATTCCCACCCACTTGCAGCCTCTCCTCCTGTGAGATTTGTGTCTTGTCTTGGCTGTGCTGCTCTCTGAATGGCACAACCCTTAGACCAGGTATTTGCTACTTGAAGTCTCAATTTTTTCCATTTACCATCTAACCTCGACCAGGTCTCATCACTGTAAATATTACATCAAGGCGTGTGTAACACCAAATATTTTTCCCTACCTGCAGTGAATACTTTCTCCCACAACTGTACTTATTTTAAACTGTAATATTTTCTATTTAGAATGGAAATAGAAGCCTCTGGGAAAGTAACAGTGCGATGATTTGTCTTGGATGTCAGGTAATTACGTTCTGTGGCCATTAAAGAAAAAAAAGAAATTCAGGTTTGAGATCAGATATTGGTTTACTTCATTAATTAAAATGAAACAAATATTTAAAAACCCCAAGAAAACATAGAAAAGAACCTCCTACCAAAACAAAAACACTACAATAAAAAAACCCTCAAAATCCCTGGAAGTAGCAAAAAAATTCTACAGGCAGTCTGTGATCTGTTCAGGTTTTGGTCCCGTTATATGGCATCTTTTTTTCATTTCTGATTCACTGTTCAGTCAGTTCACTAGAGAATACAGGTATTTGTTTGCCCAGCTGCTGTATTTCATTTTGCAGAAATTAGTAGAGAGGGTGTTTTGTTTTTAAAAAGTTATTAATAATAAATAGAAATTTTTTTGCAGGAATGGTAATCTGGAGAAATATATGGTCTTCCAGGAGCTGCAAGTTCATTATCCTAATAAAAATAAAATAGAGGAATTTTTTTTGTAACTGGTTGTATTGTCCATCAGTGTTCTCTTTCTTGCTGGTTACTTACAGAGCTGTAATTTCACTCTAATCATCTGAGATATTAAAAATTGCTGATATAAAAAAATATTTTCACAAAAATGTTTGTGTTACAAAGTGTAAATATTCCCCAAATTTCAGATGCTGTGAATCCGGAGGTATTTTGAAGGTAATCATGGAGGGTAGATTAAAAGGCAACATGAAGGGCCTGTTTATAGATTACACATTCAAATACTTCTCAGCATTGAGAATTGCAGGGATTGATGACTTTGCTTTGCGCTGGAAGATCAGCAATTGGAGCCCCAGGGCACACGAGGTGATAAGAGTAAATTTTTATAAAAATGGTGTCACAAACACTGAGCAAGCTGAAATTGGCGAGCCAGGAGCAGAATGAAGATGGAGCAAGGAACCAATTCCAGGAATGAGATAACTTCAGAAGGAGTCCAGCCCAGTGACCAAAACAATCAATGAGACATGCAGGGCCCAGCACCAAGAGTTGGATTATTGTATTTGGGGTGGGATGGTGGCACAGACACAGTCTGGGCTGCAATCTGCTGCAGGGGCTCCTGTGCGGGGACACCCAGCTCTGTCTGCTCTGCACACTGCATAAAGGAACTTGGCACTCGCTGAGCTGGAAACTCATCTGCAAAAGGAGCCCAGGGCAGGAGAATTGTTGGAGGGGTTTCTGCTTTGTTCCCCCATGGTTTGGTGGCAGCAGCAGCAGCCCCAGCTCCAGCAGGGTGCTGCATTTGAGCAGAGCCTCTCACCCTGCTGGGGGATCCCACCGGGGTCGGGCCTTTGGAGCACAAAGGGAACTGCTCTGAAGGAAATGGGAAAGGACAGGAAAGAAAGGGAATTATGGAAGAACAAGCTGTCATGTAATTTTATACTCACACTATTCGCATTAGTGCTTTTGAGGGTTCATCCTCTTGTGGCATGAAATTCTTAAGATTTGTTATTTTTGCTGAGCTTAAATCCTACTATCTTAACCTTTGGTGACACGAAACAAAAATATTGTCCATGGTAGTAGCTCTTGGTCAGTTTGGAGACTTTGTTCCCAGCACTGTTAGAATAGAGTTATACTACAATCAGACCTGATGACAATTGCTTTGTTCACATCATAGCCCCCAATATTGCCTTGTCATTCTTACTGAAATTGAAAGAAGCAATCAGCAACATTTTGCTTTCTGTTTAGTGAAGAGTTTCCTAGGCCTAGAAAAAATTTCACACACTGAAACCATCTATGAAAAAATCCTCAGAATTTCTGTGGTGGCTCCTGATGCAGTGTGCAACGTGGAGCACACAAACACAGGAAAAGGAAAACGAACACTCAGAGCTGGGCAGCCAAAGGCATCCCCGAGCTGCTGCTTCAATCGGGCAGCAGGGCTGTGCCAGGGCAGCTGTGCTCTGAACTGGGGCTTTCACAAGGCTGATTATCTACAGAATGGCCACTGACTAACTCTTCTGGTAGCCATCTCTAACTGCAACAACAGGAGCACTTCTTTATGCTTTGCTGGTGACCCAGGAATGCTTGGAAAATCCTAGAGTGGAATATACAATGGTTTATTAATCTTTTCAGGTATTAGGCATACACAGGCACTCAGAATAAGCAACCTTCATTCAGAGTTTGCACTAAAGCCCTTGGAGAGATTGCAAAACCCCATTTCAAGCTGATAAAGAAGAGTTTGGAGAATGCCTCTTCCCTCTGGATATCTGAAATCCAGTCTGAGAAATCCCCATAACCCTTCAAACTGAAATTAACATTTATTAGGTAATTGGTAACAGATTTTTGAGACCTGATGTCTCTCTCATTACCTACCCTACCAAAGAATAGGGAAGTCAGTACTAGAACGGTCACTTTTGTCATTCCGTGGTCCCTGTATGAATTATGTTCAGAAGTTCACAGTATATAATTCAGGATTATTGACATCTAGTTAGGAAGTGATAATGGCTTTGATCTGCATCCATGGTGGCATGTAATTACCCAGGGATGAGAGGGAGGCAGTGAGAACGCCTGTGCTTTGAGCCTCATTAGCGGCTGTGGGATGAGACCTGGGAGGTGACAAAGTCAGCCCAGAGTGTCGAGTTTCTTAGTATTTCGTACTTTTATAACAATTAGTGACAGATTAATGCAGAAAAGGACAGATAAGTTAAAAAAACCAAAACAATCTTCCCGTGTTTCCTTCCTTGAAAGGAGAGCCCAAAGCAGTCACGGGGAGAAGCTGAGCAAGTTACTGTAAAAAAGAAAAAAAAAAAAAAAGACATTAATAGAAAGATTATAAGGACAACTGGTGAAGATAAAGGAGTTTAGAATGTGCTTCTGAGTTATATTGATCAATTGATCAATATCGGGCTATCTACAAGAACTTACCGCCGTATAAATTCCTTTCTAGTACAGTGCGCTGTTCTCATCTCTCGCATTTGTGACAAAAATAACCGCACCCCCCAAAAACTGCAGAGGCTGAGCACCATCGTGTGGCCGATCCGACAGCAGCAATGCTGTGCATGGATGAGTATCCATGGATAATTTCGATTCCCTCCCAGCTAGATAAAACCAGTAAGTTTCCTATCCTTCAGTTTAGTGCAGACATAACATGGAAACTTGCCACAGTAAGGTGATATTGAAAACTGTGAAAACCATAAGTTAATGAAAACATCACCTAAAAAAATAACCATAAAACCCAAAACAAAAACCCCAAAAGAAAACACAAAAAACCAAAACAACAACCAATAAATATAAGGAAAAAAAACCCCACCAGCAATTAAAAACCGCCTTTACAGACATATTGTAGCTGTGGAAAAATAACAGTAAATTCAAGAGAAGTATCTTATCAAAACAACTCTTAAGTAGTATGTCAAACCAAATAACCTGAAAAAAAAAAAAAAAGGAACAAAAACCCCTTAACACTAAGAGAAAATAAAGTGTTCCTTACTTAGTGATACAGCTCTTTTATTGAAAAAGTGGGTGGCTCTTAAAAGAGCCTTTGGGTTAAGCAGATTTTAGCCAAGCATTCACTTGGAGCTGGTGTACTTGGTGACAGCCTTGGTGCCCTCGGACACGGCGTGCTTGGCCAGCTCGCCGGGCAGCAGCAGGCGCACGGCCGTCTGGATCTCCCGCGAGGTGATGGTGGAGCGCTTGTTGTAGTGCGCCAGGCGCGAGGCCTCGCCCGCGATGCGCTCGAAGATGTCGTTGACGAAGGAGTTCATGATGCCCATGGCCTTGGACGAGATGCCCGTGTCGGGGTGCACCTGCTTCAGCACCTTGTACACGTAGATGGAGTAGCTCTCCTTGCGGCTCTTCTTGCGCTTCTTGTCGCCCTTCTTCTGCGTCTTGGTCACCGCCTTCTTGGAGCCCTTCTTGGGCGCGGGGGCGGACTTGGCCGGCTCGGGCATTTCGGCGATAGCGGAGACTGTTCGTGGACGAACAGAACGGCTACGGAACAAATCCCGGAGCGAAGTGAGGAGCACGGCTGCTTGCCATGCCTTTATAGTGCGTCTATGCAAATGAGCGGCTCCTGCACCGCAGGCTATCATTGGTCAGACTACGAAATGATGTCAGCACTCCCCCGTATTCGCGTGTGATTGGTCACAATTGGATCCTTCCTCTCATTGGCTGCCTGCACAAGACCTACTTCTCAGCCTATCAGCGCAGGGACGAGGCAGTAAAGCGAGCGCTGAGCGGGGCAGCGCCGAGTGCTTCTGGTTCTTCGCCGGGGGCGCGAGCGAATAGCGCGGCAAGATGTCGGGTCGCGGGAAGCAGGGCGGCAAGGCGCGGGCCAAGGCCAAGTCGCGCTCGTCGCGGGCCGGGCTGCAGTTCCCCGTGGGCCGCGTGCACCGGCTGCTGCGCAAGGGCAACTACGCGGAGCGCGTGGGCGCGGGCGCGCCGGTGTACCTGGCGGCCGTGCTGGAGTACCTGACGGCCGAGATCCTGGAGCTGGCGGGCAACGCGGCCCGCGACAACAAGAAGACGCGCATCATCCCCCGCCACCTGCAGCTCGCCATCCGCAACGACGAGGAGCTCAACAAGCTGCTGGGCAAGGTGACGATCGCGCAGGGCGGCGTGCTGCCCAACATCCAGGCCGTGCTGCTGCCCAAGAAGACTGACAGCCATAAGGCGAAAGCCAAGTAAATCTCATCTGACCAACAACCCAAAGGCTCTTTTTAGAGCCACCCACAAGATCCTAAGAGAGCTGAGTTATCGCAACAACAATGAATGTCGTTTTGCATTAACTACTCAATTCTTATTTCAACTTATTTTTTATTTTTGGTTGGATAAAGTAGCAACGTTTTCCATGTTTGTGACAACAAAACAAAATCTTGCCAAAACGTCCTCCTCTCCGTGCAAGTTCTTCCTGGTACGGGCTATTTTCCGTTTAGGTGTTACGTCCGAGAACGTACGGACACGATTCGTTGAGAGATCCCGTCCCACCTCCCTTTTCCGCCTCCTAAAGTGGCTGCTGCAGTTCCAGAGATAGGAGGCGGAATCGTCTTCGGGGAAGGGAGGGGGAAGGGCAGCGGGCCGGGATTTCCGCTGGCCAATCCCTGGGCAGGGCGGGCTTTTTCAATACTTAAAGCTTTTTTTCTCATCAGGAACAAAAGGATTGGCAGAGATCAGGGCTATTTTTGTGTCCGTAAAGAAACCCTCCCCTCCTCCCCCCCAAACAGACAAAGGCATTTACGGAGATACTTAAAAAGAAATAATAGATTAGACATGGCTCAGTAGTAGCGTGCCTGGCAATTGCATTATTTTGTTACAAAATATATCTTTACAAAAACGTACATCCGATTTTTTATCAAATCATTATAAAACATTGCTTCTTGGTAGTCAAAGTAATCACTTGGAGAAAAAACAAAAGTCTACACTTCCCTAAAGTCGCCGCGCTCTACCGCGTTCTTAACTATTTCTTTCGGTAATCCCTAGAAAACAAAGAACACAGGACACAATTGACCTCTTGACGACTTACGAATTGCTGGACCCCTGCTGCAGCTTACGGACGACCTCGGTGCATCAGCTCCTTTAGGGAAAATGTGGGTGGCTCTTAAAAGAGCCGTTGGATAACAAAATAAGCAGAACAAAACTCTCCTGGTACAATTTACTTCTTTTTGGGCGCCGCCTTCTTCGCCTTGGCCGCTTTGGGTTTGGCTGCCTTGGGCTTGGCCGCTTTGGGCTTCACGGCCTTTGCCTTCGCCGGGCTCTTGGCCGCCTTCTTGGGGCGCCCGGCCTTGGCGGCTTTCTTGGGGCTCTTGGCCGCTTTCTTGGCCGCTGCAGCCGCCGGCTTCTTCGCCTTCTTGGGGCTCTTCTTCACCGCCGCCGCTTTCTTGGGCTTCTTGGCGGCGCTGGCGGGCTTCTTCGCCGCCGGCTTCTTGGGCTTGGCCGCAGCTGCTCTCTTTTTCGGGGCTTTTTCCTTCACTTCCCCGGGTTTCTTGTTGAGGCGGAAGGAGCCGGAGGCACCGGTGCCCTTGGTCTGCACCAGGGTGCCCTTGCTGACGAGGCTCTTGAGCCCCAGCTTGATGCGGCTGTTGTTCTTCTCCACATCGTAGCCGCCGGCGGCCAGCGCCTTCTTGAGCGCGGCGAGCGAGAGCCCCTTGCGCTCCTTGGAGGCGGACACGGCCTTGGTGATCAGCTCGGTGACGCTGGGCCCCGCGGGCTTGCGGGCCTTGGAGCCGCTCGCCGCCTTCTTCGGCTTCTTGGCGGCGGCCTTGGCGGCGGGCGCGGGCGCATCGGGGGCGGCGCTGGGAGCGGTCTCGGCCATGGCGGCGGCTGCCTCGGCGGAGCGGGCGAACACAATTGGGCTGGCCCGGGTCAGATGCTCGCGTTTTTAGAGCGGAGCCGCGCCGTGATTGGTGCGCTGCTGAGCCCGCCCCGCCGCACGGCCGGGGAGCCCTTCGGTGTGCTCGATTTGTGTTTCTTTGGACTAACAAAAGTGTGTTTTCCTCGGAATTTCTGCCACCAAATCGGCCGGTTTCCCCGGTGAGGGGGGAGAAGAGCAGGTACTTGCGTTCGGGAGAGTTTCCTGCGGCAAACTCGCGATTTGAGTTAAAGGAGAGGCGATAAATCCCGTGTGCTGCTGCCGGAGAGACCTCTGAAGGGAGAAACTTTTGTTTTTCCTTGCAAATTAAAAATTTCCTTTTGATATAAATGTTACGGCAACGACTCAGTCTTATTCTTTAGAGGGTTTTCTTGGGCTCAAAGTTGAAAGCTTACGATTTGAAGCTATTTTGACAGTTTAAATTGATTTTGAACAGGAGGAAGTAACACAAACTCCTTTTTCAGCTCTGAATATGGATTAAGAACCGGTTCCTTTGACCATGTGTTTTACCTACTAAAACGCTAAAGTCTAGTGAAATAGTGTCTCGTACAGCCACCTATTCCACTTTTTATAGAAACATAAGCAATTCCTTGTTATCTGGAGACTGATGACCAGAGAGTTGGTTTATTTTGTCTTACTGGGATTTCAGTACAAGGGAGGCAAAGTTACTCTGCTGCCCTACGTGGGGTGTTTTCTTTTTGTTTGTTTTCCATACGACTTTTCTACCAAATATTAAGTAAATCAATCTATTTGCCTGTCGTGTTCCATATTATTTTGAAAAATATAGTAATTTAAAACCTTTTGTTACAAAACTGCAGCTTTGCAAAAGAAAGCAGTGTCCTGCACTTCTGTTGTGTATGGAAATTATCTTTGTCTTTGGTAATTTAAGACTTGCAAGGAGTATCATTGCAGTTTAGTAAGCATGCTCTTCATTCCCAAAGAATGTTATCTTGTTTTATATTTTCTCTAAAAGTAGTAGAATTGTAAACCTTATTGCTGTTTGGATTTTGAACGTGTCTCACAGAATATGGCTACACAAAGGTTTAGCTAAAGCCTCTGAATGCTGAATCCCCTTCTCACTCTAAATAAAACCCACCTAATTATTACTTGTGCATTTTACAGCGATCACTGAAATAACGAAATACTTTTATGACAGAAACTAGAGCAATTTGTGATAACCTGAGTTTTAACAAGGGGAGAGGTAGGCCATAGGTCATTCCTAAAGAACCAGGAAGGAGTCAACCCATACTGGTACCTGGTGGAAGATGGTGTAATATGCTGAGCAGAACAGAGCTCTGGCTTAATATTTCATTAATCTGTAACTGACTGTGAAAAAAGTGTTTTATCCATTGTCTTTTGTAGTTGTTTAAGAATCACAAAGACTGCACTGCAGCCAGGCCTTTGGTATTACCTGATATAACATAGAATGTGAATACAGTATTTAAGTACATGTTAGCAACCAGAAATTCAGAGTGTATGAGTAGATAGTTTTAGGAAAATGTAATTCTCTTTCTGTTTCATGGTTTCATTTACAATGGCTGTTTTATAAACACTAAAATGTGTATAAAATGAGAGATTTAGCTTGCTGTAAAATAGTGTTTCAGGGAATGTGAAATTATGAATAAATGCAATGAAGGGGAAAATTGTGACCTCCACCCCATAATGATAAAATACCATAAAAAAGGTTGCAATAAAAGTGCACCTGAGCTCTGTAATGCTTTAAGGGGAAATTAACTGAGAGGAGACCTAATCAAATTGTGATTTTCAAGGTCTTATTTGGCAATACTATGTAACACGAAGTAAGGCTACAGAGATTAAATGGAGTGGATGTGAGTATTGCAGAGTTACCTTCAGAAATTGCAAATGAAAGTAAAATGTTTTGAAGCCTTTATCCTGTATATGTAAAACTATGAATTAACCTTTCCATTGATTTGGCTGCATAATGTAATAAGGTAGCAATTGCTGGGAAGATATGAAATTTAGCAGTTGCCTAGAGACTTCATTGCATATAGGCAGAGGAACAGCTTAGGCCATGAGTGACATGTCAGCAAAATGAAAAATTCCTTTTTGCTTATTCTTGGTGCTTTGAACACATATGTTTCAGTAATCTTCACTGAAGGAAACGTAAATATTCCAGCTCTCATTTGTGTCTTCACAGAGTCTTCATTCACATTTGTTGATGGCAAAATTGAGGTGCCTGAAATGGTCACTATCCCAGTTTTCTGCCTGGCTTTTCTCCCAGCAGTTGCTACCCTTTCCTCATTTCCAAAGAAGTCTGCTAAGTACATACATGTCAGCTTCTGGTCTTCAGCTACTTTTTAGTAATTTAAACTGAAGTAACTTCAGAAATTTCATTAAAAAAATAAGAGAGAAGCTATTTTTAAATGGTGTCGAAGCAAAGAGATAAACCTACTTTACTGATGCAGAATTGCTGCTTGGAGCTCATATTCTTCTTTATGGTGAAAGAAATACATACAGGAACAATATTTTGGAAAGTTAAGGTGTATTTGGCAATTTTAACAAGAGCTGCTCTACAATCAGAACAGATAGTTAAAAAAGAATAAACAGATGTACTCAGGAAGAGAAAAAATGTAGTGAAAGGCAGAAGTGGGAGTTTTACCTCTAGCTGAGTAATAGAAGAAGGGAAATAATCTTGTTTTAGATATAGGATATTGTGGAAAAATATAATTAAGAAGACATTACATAGATTGTTACGTGCAGTTTGGTTTTCCCAGTGAGACTGGAGAGAGGTAGAATTCATCATTCAGTAAGAGAAGGAAAGTCATTTCAGGATCTCCAGAGATACTTCTGGAGAGGACACCACTGTAAGGTCTATTTCATATGAATTATTTCAATCCTCCTCACCTTATGGGCACCCTAACAGGCCATAGTGTATCACAAACCTGCAGCCTGAGCCCTCCCTGCAAATTGCTTCCCTTCAGACACCCAAATCTGTTCCAACTTATGCAGTTATCATTAGGACCCCTTGGCATGAGCAAGGAGACCCAGGAAGCAGAGCCAAGGGCTGGCAGCACACCTGAGAGCTATCAAACGTTCTCATCTGCAGTTTAGGACCTGCCAATACTTGTTCCTACGAAAATGAGCTGTGGGTTATATTTAGGCATGTCTGCATTAAGGAGAGGTAGCACAGGAGTTGTTCCCAAGCAGTTTTGTTGGGAGGCATTAGCATGAGAGCCAGGCGGCTGCTGCAGCTGGGGGCTCTGCTCAGCATTCCCAGCAGCTGAAGGAAGGGAAGCACAGCTGCTCTGGCACTCTGAGCCCCTCTCCTCACTCCAGATGGCAATTTCCAGAGAGGTTTAGGTGAGGGCCTTTACATGATGTGCTGCATTCCCACATACATGTTCCACAGGAAAGAGCTGTAAATGCTGCCTGCAACCATGATTACACTCCCATTACGGAGTTACACCCATGCCTTACTTGCCCTCAGTGACATCATCTTTCATCTGAGTTTCACATGTAATAACACTTGTGTGATCCAACCAGCCTGCACAGTTTAGCAACTTTTAACACTTAGCTAAGGAATTTTAAAGCAACACTTACCAAACTTCAAACTTGTTGCAGCTCAGCAGAACAAGTCTCTGCCTACATAACACTAATGTGTCTGCTGCTGCTGCTGCTGCTGCTGCTGCTGCTGCTGCTGCTGTTAAGGCTCCTAAAGTGCACTGAGGTCACATAAGGCCTTTTAAACTCAGGGTATAGTGAGCACCTGTGGGGAGCAGAGCAAATAGGGTAGGGCAAGGGATGACTGTTCCCACAGACTCATCTTCCTGGAATGCTGTACACTCCTCCCTGTACCCTTGGTTAAGGGTTGGGGCACCTGTGGTGTCCTCCCTTCTTCATTGCATGACATGTAATTTGGCAAGTTAAAATCTATAGTCTGAAACCTGGATTTGTCCATAGGTAGGAGGCACTGGAAAGGAAGTCCTTCCTGGGAAAGCAAAAAAAAAAGAAAAAAAGTCAGCAAAAAAAAATAAAGGGGGGCAAAACCTTTCTGAGAACAGATAATGATAAAAAAATGGACTTTGTTCTTCACTCTCTGTTTATTAGTTCAAGGCATATTTACTTTTTTTCCACACACAATGAAAAGGTCCACAGTCACATATTAAATAATAGAATTATTTCTATCTCTGAGTAATTTGGTCTTCTAAAACTAATCCAAGCCACTTGAAAAGTTGTGTTTTGGACCACCCTGGCATGGTTTGAATATCATCATCAATGGGAGATTGAGGACACCTCAGGCCCTTAGACAAACTGTTCCTGAGAGGTGAACAGCATTACCAGCAGCTGCATCAGCTATGGCTCCCCAAGGAAATTGTCTCCTGTTGCATGGAGAGTACCTCACTTTAACTGGATTTAGTGGTGAAGTCCCCCAAGGAAGGGTGACACCACGCTGTCCTTCCACAGCAGCCTCTCCATAGCACGGAATCCTGGCTGCTCAGACTGGTCAGCAGCTCACACAGGGATGCTGGGCTGCACACTCTTCCTCCCTGCGGAAAATCCCTTCTGTGGATTTTCTGCCCTCCACACTTTCCTGCTTGTGTGACGATGCTGTCTGTGATTTCTGGTACACGGGAGGGAGCAATGTGGTGAATCTAAATGTCACTTCCCACTCCAGCCAGAAACGTGTTTGGAACTATGGAGGTGTCCTTGGACACATCGTGCATGCACAGCTGGTCTGCAGTCTGCCATCTTCCTGGCTGCTGACACCCCAGACACTGATGTGACACGCTTCCAGGTAAATTTGGATTGCAGGCAGCTCATTTTTGCCTCACAGGCACTGAGAGTGGCACCCAGGCACAGTGTAGGCTAAGAGCCAGAGCCCTGTGTAACTCACCGTGCAAAGGAACTCTCCTTAAGTGGTGCCGCCTTCCTGTTGCTCTCCAGAGGTGTGAAGGTGAAGCTGGTACTGGCTCTAGACAAGTTGTGCCATCTCTCTAGAGCAGGAGTATTGCAAGTTAGCATTTGGTAGCTCGCTGTTTAGGCTGTTTTCCCACAGAAGGGAACAAAAAGGTTTTGCAGGGCTGTTCACTGTGTAAGTGTTGTGCTGTAGTTCATGTTTTTGCAGTACATGCTTTGCAGCCCGTGGTCTGGTGCCAGAGCAGCACTATCTCAGGTCAGTATGCTGTGCAGATTGCCAGGGGCACTGGAAGGGCTGGCTGGGGCCTGACTTTCCCCCTGATATATCAGTGAGGTCAGCAATTGTCACCTCTGCTGTCATACAGGTAGAAAGTCAGGAATCTGGCTTCAGAGGCTTGTGAGATTATATATGTATGGTTTGGGCACATTCAGGATGAATATATTTCATCTGTTTTGCCTGCAAATTGCCTTAGTCCCAGAAAAGATTGGCTTCCATAATGACTGTATTAAAACTAATTCTTGTTCTTTCTGGCAGGTTTGTGGGGGTTTTTTTGGGTTTTTTTGGTTTTTTGTTTGTTTGTTTGTTTGTTTTTGTTTTGTTTGTTTGTTTGTTTGTTTGTTTTTTTTTTTTTTGCTTTGGAACTGAAAATGCCATCAAGATTTTGTTGACTTGGTTTTGAAATAGAGAACAGAGTAACAACTTTAACTTTTGCGTTCTGTGTGAGGTTAGTAGTTTGTAACATCTGACACTGAATTGTGTGGTTAGCAAGGCTTGCACAGAAGGCCAGCACTGAGCAGCCAGGAGCAGGGAGCAGCAGCCATGCAGCTCTGTGGAGGTGGTGAGTGAAGAGAAACCTGCTGGGGCTTGGGTTTGCTCAGACTGCAAGGAGACATGTACAAGGAAACTTAACAGCTGAAATTACTCAAAGCTGTTGAGGAAGGGGCCAGTGATCAGTAAGGTGAACTTTTGAGTAATTCCAATGTTAATTGACAAATCCAAGGCATGGTCTTTTTATTAAAAAATTCACTTAGACAACAAAAAATAAAAAAAAGGAAGAAAGAAAATAAATAGATTCAAAACCAAAATGGAGGAAAAATTGCAATCTGTTCTTGTTCTATCAATTCTTTAGGCCTTGGTGTGCTTGAGTACATAGAAAGGTTTTCAATGGTTATCACTGTCAGCCACACCAGGGGATGAAGACAGGAATTTTGTTTGCATTTGACGCTAATGAAAGTAAAGGTGGGTTCTTAATCTTCAAGTCCGTTTGTGTTTAGATTTTTATTATTTTCATTTTACCACATGTGCTTATTGTCCCTACATGGTGAATGGTCTTAGCTTTAGTTTGTGGTTTTGTTTGGGTCTTTTGGGTTTGGTTTTTTTTCCCCCTTGGGTAGCAGGATCTGGTTATGGTCCCTTCAAACTTGAGGGACACACAAGCTCTGTTGGGCTGGTATTGGGAACACAAAAGCTGTAAGTCTGGGAGAGGTCAGAAGAATACACAGTGCAGTAGTAGAACTTGTTTCTTATGTTAGTAATATCAGCAGGGATCCAAGAGTGGGGAGAAATTAATGGGTGCTATGAGCAGGACAGCCTTGAGATTCTGCTCTCTTTGAATTGCATGCTGGAAACATAATTATAATGCTTGAAGAAATGAGTAATTAACAGGAAACTTCTTTCTGGACCAACATCCCAACTGTGAAGAGGCTAGTAAATAAAGAAGGTAGGACCAATAGCTGATAATCTCATCAAAGTGGTCCTTTAGATTTTAGTGCTTTGTAGGCTGGAGACTCATTGAGTCAGAGGGGATGTGTTAGGACAGAGGTGAATTAGGGAGCAGCAAATGGAGTTTTCTTTATGTATAGCACTTGCTTTCTCTAGACAAAGTATTTTTCATGTTTTGGGATTTGCTTTAGCCTTGCAAATCCAAAGGTTGAGGAACAGATGAGTGGGAGTTGTTGATGGACAGATGAGTGGTGGGTATGTATATTACATGGACTGCATCCCTGTCATTGTGGAGAATTCCATTAACATGTGGTTAGCTGTCCTCAGTGTCTGCTTGTGTTATCAAAGGCTGCTGGAAAACATGCATGAAATGAACAAAATGCCCACCAGCAAAGAGAGTGAACTGAATACCCTTCCCTGTAGCTCCAAATATGAAGATACTACATGTGAAACAGAGAGAAAGACAAGTCATATAAAAGAAGAGTTTAAAAGGAATCATAGGTCTTCATGGCCAGGCAGAGACATTCTTATAGAAAATAACTGACCTGAAAGATGTTGTGAAAGAATTACTTCCCCATAATTTTTTACCCTGCTGGATTCACTGTGATTAAGGCAGAAAAAAAAGTGAGAGTCAATGAGAAAAAGGGTTGCCAGAGTTCAGAGATCTTTCCAAGCCCTTCATTTCCAAGGACTTTCCTCTGTCTCTGTGTGAGTAATAATGTGTGTATTTGGCCATAATGAGCTCAGGCAAATTCTCCATATTGGAATTATGTTAATTGCATAGAGCCAGTGGGTCCTGAACTGGAAATGGAGAACTGCAGGCATAGCCAACAGAAATGAGGCATGGATTGAAAAGTCATAATGACAGATTTTCAGAGTCATGCAAATAACAAAGAAAAATGTCGCAATTTGCAACATTCCCTTCTGAAAAGAAAACATATTACATGAAGGAATGAGTACCCACTCCAAATTGTACCAGGCCTTTGAAAACATGGGGGTACACAGGAACACGGCTGGCACAGCCACTTTTGTTGTGCATTTGACATATGTTAATAATTTGAATCCAGTTAATTACCTAATGGACATATATTGCATTTTGTATATCACCAATATGTTTAGAATGTAACGTGAAGAAAACAATAAAGAGACAAAGTAAAGGGTTAATGGGAAGGAAACACTGGAGACACTAGGATAGAAAATAAAGGGTGTTCAGTTCGTTGCTGAAAAAATCCTGTGCAGATTTGCCGCTGATACAATATGCTGACAGTCAGACGTAGGCAGCTTTGAGAAAACGTTTGCTTCTGGTCTAACGTGAAAACTTAGGCATGATTCCCCTCATGCTTCAGGGTTTAGAGGACAAATACTAAACAGAGCTCCTGAAACTGACCGAAGAGTGTGTACGTTTATCAGTATATCGAGTTCCTGAATGGAACCTCAGCAGTGAGAAGAAGTGGTCAGGGCCATGAAAACCGTGTGCGGCGTCCGAACGACCGCCACGTCCCGAGGAAAATAAACGGGGTTCTGTGTTATGGGCACGACTGCAGGGCGGAAATCAGGGAAAAGCGGCTCGGGGGGACCGAGGGGATGGGACGGAGAGCGAGGCGGGGCCGGGCGGAGCGGGAGGCGGGGAAAGCAGCCGGGCCCTGGGCGGAGCCGAAGGGGCAGTGCCTCAGCCTGGCCCCACCCGCCGGGCCCGCCCCTGCTCCCAACCAGGTCGGACCAAACCCCATAAAGCCGCGGCGCGGACAGCGCTGGCTCACAGCGGCAGTGTCGGAACCTGCAGCAGCGAGCGTGTGACCATGTCTGGCCGGGGCAAGGGCGGTAAGGGGCTCGGCAAGGGCGGCGCCAAGCGCCATCGCAAGGTGCTGCGCGACAACATCCAGGGCATCACCAAGCCGGCCATCCGCCGCCTGGCTCGGCGCGGCGGTGTCAAGCGCATCTCGGGTCTCATCTACGAGGAGACGCGCGGCGTGCTCAAGGTCTTCCTGGAGAACGTCATCCGCGACGCCGTCACCTACACGGAGCACGCCAAGAGGAAGACGGTCACGGCCATGGACGTGGTCTACGCCCTCAAGCGCCAGGGTCGTACCCTCTACGGCTTCGGCGGCTAAAGCCTCGCTTTCTTTCCCAATCACCGCCACATAATCACAAAGGCTCTTTTAAGAGCCACCCACCTATTCCTGAAAAAGAGCTGTATCGCTATATTTTTACATTCGTTTGTTTGTGTATTTGCTTTTGCTTCATTCTTCTTGACAAAGCATTTGCCTTCCCTCCCGTTTCTGTCTTGCTTCGGTAAGTCGGGCGGGCTGCTGTTCCTCAACGTCCTTTTGGGAAGGAAAAACACAAAGCCCACAGAGGACAAAAGAATTTATTAAATTTCCCTAAGAAAATTTTAGTTAAACCTCTCTAAGCCTAAGTTCTGCACAGCAGTGCACCGCACCATTCTTTTCCAAGGCAGCAGGACAACCAGCTGCCGCGCCCACAGTAGGGAGCCTCTGGAGGAGCCTCTTCGCTCTTCCGCCCGCGGGAGCCCCGGGCCGTGGCCAGGGCGGCTTTGGCGCCCGCGCCCTTTCCAAAAGCGCGCGCGGGACGCGATTGGCTCCGGCACATCCCGCGCTCCCTCCGCCGCCATCGGCCCGGGACAGCGGCTCCCTGCGCGCCGGGAACAGAGCGATCCCACCCATCCCGTACCAACAATGAACACGCAGCCCGCCAGAACCGGCCCGGGCTAAATACAGCGAACACACGCCAAACCACACACACACACACCGGCACAAACACAGCCGCCCTGTTTTTCCCTTCCCCCCGCACCTAGGCTGCAGAATTTCAAGCTCTTTCTCGAGACTGTGGGTGGCTCTGAAAAGAGCCTTTGGGGTTCGCTTCTGGGCTCCACACGCTTCCGCCGACCGCTTTACTTGCTCTTGGCTTTGTGACTTTCCGTCTTCTTGGGCAGCAGCACGGCCTGGATGTTGGGCAGCACGCCGCCCTGCGCGATCGTCACCTTGCCCAGCAGCTTGTTGAGCTCCTCGTCGTTGCGGATGGCGAGCTGCAGGTGGCGGGGGATGATGCGCGTCTTCTTGTTGTCGCGGGCCGCGTTGCCCGCCAGCTCCAGGATCTCGGCCGTCAGGTACTCCAGCACGGCCGCCAGGTACACCGGCGCGCCCGCGCCCACGCGCTCCGCGTAGTTGCCCTTGCGCAGCAGCCGGTGCACGCGGCCCACGGGGAACTGCAGCCCGGCCCGCGACGAGCGCGACTTGGCCTTGGCCCGCGCCTTGCCGCCCTGCTTCCCGCGACCCGACATCTTGCCGCGCTCCTCGCTCGCTCCGCACACAAACTCCCGCACAGACGAACACGCAGAGGTGCCGACACAGCCGCTTTTAGTCCTCCGCCTTTATATCCCCTCCCTGCGCGCCACCGCCGCCTCCTGATAGGCCGAGCCCTCCTTTCGGAGCACGCGCTGCCCAATGGCGCAGCGAATTTCACGCTGACCAATCGCGACGCCAGCAGCGCCCAGAGGCTCCGCCCGCGCCCTCCGCCCGGCCAATGACGAGCCGCGGAGGGCGGGCCTCGGCTCGCGGCCCCTCCCACGGGAACGGCCGCCCCCGCCCGGACCGGCGGGGCCGCGCTGCCCCGTCCCGCGCCGGGATCGCTCTCTGCCCTGGCTGGGCTTGGCTTCTTCTGAAGCCCGGGGCTGCACTGTGCGGATTGGAGGTGCCGGGCGAGGACAGAAAGAGTAAAAGACAAGACAGTGGGGCGGTGTCCGTGAGGGGGAATAGGGGGACCCAGGCGACATGCACGCACTGACAAGGGAGCAATGCCCTCCTACATATTTAGCAGGATCTTTTTTAAACAGGGGCTCTAAACTTAAAAAGAATGGAAAGTTTCCTTTACAAGGCCTGATTTCTAGCCATGCCTTCTTGTTTCATAACTGCTTATTAGAGTTTACGTATTACCAGTAAGAATGGAAAGCTCTTACTTTTTTTCATTCTTGGGCTAAAAGACATGCTTTAATATCGTTATAAATTTTGATTTTCAAGTAGACATTTACATCTACCAATTTCACCCACTTTATTTTGCATAATCCTGGGACAGTTTAAGGTTTAAATAAAGCAACAAATAATTTCAAGGGAATTTTTGTCCTTGTCAACTCTGCAAAAATATATCCACGAAAATAGAAGGGAAACATTCACACTTAAAGGATGATAAAGTGACGTAGTAGGCAAGATGCAATTATAAAATAGGATAAGGTAAAAAAATTTAAAGCTTGGTTTAATATTCAAGTTAAATTTAGTCACTTAATAACAACACCAAATCTTAAAAATTTCGCAAACAGAAATAGTACACATTATGGCTATTTACATGAACACGAAATATTCCGTAGGAATAGAGCTTGTAAAAGAGAGGCGGTATCGGCTAAGGGCGGGAATTTTAAAATTTGAATTAACCAATCAAATGCAGCATTCACTCATCTGCCTATCAGAGAAGGCGCCAGTTCTATAAATACTCCGCGAACACTGGGAGTTGCTCATTGCTGCTGCAGGCTCGCGCTTGATTGCTTGCAGGGTTGAGCTATGGCGCGCACGAAGCAGACGGCGCGGAAGTCGACGGGCGGCAAGGCGCCCCGCAAGCAGCTGGCCACCAAGGCTGCCCGCAAGAGCGCGCCGGCCACGGGCGGCGTCAAGAAGCCGCACCGCTACCGGCCCGGCACGGTGGCGCTGCGCGAGATCCGGCGCTACCAGAAGTCCACGGAGCTGCTGATCCGCAAGCTGCCCTTCCAGCGCCTGGTGCGCGAGATCGCGCAGGACTTCAAGACCGACCTGCGCTTCCAGAGCTCGGCCGTCATGGCGCTGCAGGAGGCCAGCGAGGCCTACCTGGTGGGGCTCTTCGAGGACACCAACCTGTGCGCCATCCACGCCAAGCGCGTCACCATCATGCCCAAGGACATCCAGCTGGCCCGCCGCATCCGCGGAGAGCGCGCGTAAGCCTTGTCAGAAGTTTACCACCTGCTTTTAAAGTGTCTAAATCAACACAAAGGCTCTTTTAAGAGCCACCACAAAGACAATAAAAGGAGCTGTTAACACAAAGGTTTGTATTGTGCTCGTATATTCACTATATGCACTTTATACAATGATGTATACAAGTCATAAGGTGAAGAGAGATAGTGTTGCCTTGCGCTTTATATATTTAAATTTTGGGATAATGAGGAGACTTATTTTCAGCTGCGGGAAGTGTATGAGGTTTTATCAGCTCGAAAGAAGGATCGAAACGGTATTAAAATCGTCTGAAACCGCGGGGAAAAAACCCATCGTGGAACAAAGGGAAATTCACTGTCTTCATAGCGTACGTGGCCCCTGAGTCCCCCTATTCCCCCTCACGGACACCGCCCCACTGTCTTGTCTTTTACTCTTTCTGTCCTCGCCCGGCACCTCCAATCCGCACAGTGCAGCCCCGGGCTTCGGAAGAAGGCAAGCCCAGCCAGGGCAGAGAGTGATCCCGGCGCGGGACGGGGCAGCGCGGCCCCGCCGGTCCGGGAGGGAGCGGCCGTTCCCGTGGGAGGGGCCGCGAGCCGAGGCCCGCCCTCCGCGGCTCGTCAATGGCCGGACGGAGGGCGCGGGCGGAGCCTTTGGGCGCTGCGGGCGTCGCGATTGGTCAGCGTGAAATTCGCTGCGCCATTGGGCAGCGCGTGCTCCGAAAGGAGGGCTCGGCCTATCAGGAGGCGGCGGTGGCGCGCAGGGAGGGGATATAAAGGCGGAGGGCTGAAAGCGGCGGTGTCGGCGCCTCTGTGTGTTCGTCTGTGCGGAAGTTTGTGTGCGGAGCGAGAGAGGAGCGCGGCAAGATGTCGGGTCGCGGGAAGCAGGGCGGCAAGGCGCGGGCCAAGGCCAAGTCGCGCTCGTCGCGGGCCGGGCTGCAGTTCCCCGTGGGCCGCGTGCACCGGCTGCTGCGCAAGGGCAACTACGCGGAGCGCGTGGGCGCGGGCGCGCCGGTGTACCTGGCGGCCGTGCTGGAGTACCTGACGGCCGAGATCCTGGAGCTGGCGGGCAACGCGGCCCGCGACAACAAGAAGACGCGCATCATCCCCCGCCACCTGCAGCTCGCCATCCGCAACGACGAGGAGCTCAACAAGCTGCTGGGCAAGGTGACGATCGCGCAGGGCGGCGTGCTGCCCAACATCCAGGCCGTGCTGCTGCCCAAGAAGACGGAAAGTCACAAAGCCAAGAGCAAGTAAAGCGGTCGGCGGAAGCGTGTGGAGCCCAGAAGCGAACCCCAAAGGCTCTTTTCAGAGCCACCCACAGTCTCGAGAAAGAGCTTGAAATTCTGCAGCCTAGGTGCGGGGGGAAGGGAAAAACAGGGCGGCTGTGTTTGTGCCGGTGTGTGTGTGTGTGGTTTGGCGTGTGTTCGCTGTATTTAGCCCGGGCCGGTTCTGGCGGGCTGCGTGTTCATTGTTGGTACGGGATGGGTGGGATCGCTCTGTTCCCGGCGCGCAGGGAGCCGCTGTCCCGGGCCGATGGCGGCGGAGGGAGCGCGGGATGTGCCGGAGCCAATCGCGTCCCGCGCGCGCTTTTGGAAAGGGCGCGGGCGCCAAAGCCGCCCTGGCCACGGCCCGGGGCTCCCGCGGGCGGAAGAGCAAAGAGGCTCCTCCAGAGGCTCCCTACTGTGGGCGCTGTAGCTGGTTCTCCTGCTGCCTTGGAAAAGAATGGTGCGGTGCATTGCTGTGCAGAACTTAGGCTTAGAGAGGTCAGGGAAGTCTTGTGGGCTTTGTGTGTTTTTCCTTCCCAAAAGGCCATTGAGGAACAGCAGCCCGCCCGACTTACCGAAGCGGGACAGAAACGGGAGGGAAGGCAAATGCTTTGTCAAGGAGAATGAAGCAAAAGCAAATACACTAACAAACGAATGTAAAAATATAGCGATACAGCTCTTTTTCAGGAATAGGTGGGTGGCTCTTAAAAGAGCCTTTGTGATTATGCGGCGGTGATCGGGAAAGAAAGCGAGGCTTTAGCCGCCAAAGCCGTAGAGGGTACGACCCTGGCGCTTGAGGGCGTAGACCACGTCCATGGCCGTGACCGTCTTCCTCTTGGCGTGCTCCGTGTAGGTGACGGCGTCGCGAATGACGTTCTCCAGGAAGACCTTGAGCACGCCGCGCGTCTCCTCGTAGATGAGACCCGAGATGCGCTTGACACCGCCGCGCCGAGCCAGGCGGCGGATGGCCGGCTTGGTGATGCCCTGGATGTTGTCGCGCAGCACCTTGCGATGGCGCTTGGCGCCGCCCTTGCCGAGCCCCTTACCGCCCTTGCCCCGGCCAGACATGGTCACACGCTCGCTGCTGCAGGTTCCGACACTGCCGCTGTGAGCCAGCGCTGTCCGCGCCGCGGCTTTATGGGGTTTGGTCCGACCTGGTTGGGAGCAGGGGCGGGCCCGGCGGGTGGGGCCGGGCTGAGGCACTGCCCCTTCGGCTCCGCCCCGGGCCCGGCTGCTTTCCCCGCCTCCCGCTCACCCCTTGCCCGGTCTCGCTGGCAGCTCCGAGCCCCATCGGTTCCCCGCGCCACTTTTCCCGGCCTCGTCCCCTCCAGACAGTGGTGGCCTCTGAGCCGTCTCTGTATTTTCCCGCAGGTCCCCTCGGTGCTGTCGGTCCGGGCTCGCCCTGTTCCGCCTCAGGTTCCCGGGATGGCTGCAGTCCCTGAGCTCCGGCTCCGGGGCTCCGCCGGCCCGGCCGCCCCCGCGATGCCTCAGCGTGTGTGGGCGCTGCGCTCTCCCGGTGCCGGGCTCCCAAAAAACGAAACGCGTTGGGAGCCTTTTTCCCGAACTTGGGTCTCTTCTCTCCTGCTGCACAGCATGTAATTTCTTTCTAACTTTGCCACATCACTTTTTCTACCCCATGACATAACAGAAACATTTTTTTTTCTTCCTATTGTTGTTGCTCTTTCAGATTTATCACACATATTTTCTACCTTACTGTGTTGTTTTACCTACAGGCAACATATTTTATTTTTTACCTGTCAAATTTGGGTATAAATAATCTACCTTTTGGGTGTGCTAATTTTTTCCAAGCATGGGTGCAGAACTTATAGTTTAATTTTCTTTTATTTCCTTTAATGAGTAGCACTAAATCCTCTTATTCTCTTGTTGTTCTTGTGCTGTGTACTGTATACTAGGAACTTATGTGACAGTACTTTATACAGAAATTTAAACAAGTACTTATAGTGAAAATAAGTGCCAGGGAAGTATTTGTCCCCTTCATCAGTCTTTCTCCTTTTTTAGAGATGTGTTTTGGGCCTACATGTACTATGGAACCCTTTTAAGCACCACTTTATGATAATATATATATATATATATATAAATACTAGGAAATAATGAATAGCTTAATAATGTAAAAAGCACTGGCTAACCATGGCAAGTATTGTGTTAATTAATCATAAAAATTTTGAAAGAATCTCCGACAGTTTTTCTTAATTTATTTCTCCCATTTAAGTTTTTCTAAAAGTATTTTTTTGGGAGAGTTATGTTTTTTGAGGAATGTGGTGGTGTTTGGTTTTCTGCTTGATTTGTTTTTGGCTTTTTTTGTTATCTTCTTTCACAAAATCAACAGGGAACTATTATTTTATGTGGAAGATATTTTGATTTGTATGTTACAAACACACAAATTGACTTCTTTATATTTCACTAGCGAGTACCAGCACTGAATGTGAGCACGTCAGCTGTGAGCTGAATCTCAAAATGACTTCCAGCCACAGGAAACAGGAGAAGTCGCTGTGAAATGGCTGCCCTAAATGGGCTTTATATGCCTCCAGATGTTTACAGATATGCAGAGCTTTGGAAACCAAGATTTCTCAATCACTGTATTTTTATTTAGCACTTTTTTGAATAATATTTTCACTCACTTATGAGCCATCTGGTTATACTCCCTTCTTTTATCTACTACAATGCATGCTGAAGAATCCATCCGATTATCTCCTTTTATATGCAAGAGTCAAAACCTTCACACAACTGCAAACAGCAGGGACACACTTTTCCTTGAATTTTGGTTGTTTACTCGAAATTCCAAGGGCCAAAGACCAGATTGAAGTTCTCTTGGAAGCTTTGCTCCATTCATCTGCAATTTACACCATTAGGTTAAAAATAAATCTCCCTCTTTTGTAAATACTCAGTAAAGAGATTTTAAAGCAGCAGTATTAAGATAGAAGAAACATCAAAAAAGAAGGAGGAATTAAGTATCTTTTCTTTAGAAGAAACAATTTATATTATAAGTTAGTTTAATAGCAACTGAAAGGGAAAAAATATGTTATAATGTTACAATAAAAGATGTACTTTGTTAAAACTACAGCAATGATTCAATAAGTTCTGAAGCAGGCAGGCAGACATTCCATTAAATGCAGAAAGACGTGGAGTGGTCTAAAGTAACCCCCAGAGTCTGGCCTGCTACACAGTAACAGGAATTCAGTTACCTGGCATCAATGGAGCTGGGGAACTCCATGAACTGATTTTGCCCTATGAGGGAAAAGAAAAAAAATCCACACAGTTTAGAAATTTTGGAAACATCCTTGACTTGACTCACTACACTGTATAAAACCTTTATCTGCTTGTGCCATACCTGGAGTTTCCAAAGTGCAATTCCTGTTCACTGGTTGTGACAAGAAGGCCTCACTCACCTCCATCCACTACAATTCTGGAAAACTCCAACATCCTTCCCAGAAAACCACTGTAGGTCACAGCATTCTTCCCTCAGCTTTGGGAAGAATCTGACCTGAAAGTGGCTCTTTGTATTCCATGCTTATTACCACATCTATACTGTTGACTGAACATAAAATATCCCTTCTCACAATCCAAAAAAAATTCCTTTTTTTTGCCAGCTCCAGCAGCAGATTTAGGTCTTATGCTGTGTCAGAAACTCCTTGTGTTCCACTTAAGAAGGAAAAAAAAATTACAGTCCATTTGTGTTTCTGCATGTTGACAAAGAGGATTTCTGTCCTGTCAATGGTATTAGTGGACAAAGATTGAAAGACAGTGATACAATTTCCATCTGTGTTTGAATAGTGCGAATTTTCATTTCTGTGATTTAAGAATTGTTTCATTTCCTGAAAATGAGGTATGTTCTATGGCATGAGGGGGAAAAAAAACGAAATAAAATTTATGTGTCTTTCAAATGTGGAATACAGGCTTTTTTAACATTCTGAAGTGCATATCTCACCTTAGGCCTTGGCCTATACCCAGAAATTATTAGATATATAAAATAAGATTACTAAACAACCAAGCCAGGAGCCACCATCGTGGAAGCCACAACACTTGGTGAAGAATTTGGGTGCTGTTTAATGAGGAAAGGGGCCATGAAAATACTAAATCTACTTTTGTTATAGGACATTTTCACTTCACTAGTCATTCGGAAAAATAAATGTCCGTGGGCACAGAGGAAAATAATGGCAGCCTTTCACTTATTTAAGCAGGAATAGCAAGGATTCATTGTTTATTTTACATTAGAACACCCATGCTAGGCATCAGCTTTGAATTTGGCATTAAAGAACAGAAAACCAATAATTTCTTACTACCTACCCTGTTTGTCTTTGAAACAGGGGCAGGGGTAGATGTCCAATTTTTGTAAGCAATATGCATAAAGTATAATTAATTTACAGCATGTGTAGGATTTTGATGCACAACATGAACCCACTTGACAATGGTTCTTTTTTTTTTCTTTTCCCCTCTATTAACCTTCTAAAAAAATTCTGAGCAGAATCTCTGTACAGACTTGTGCTAATTTATAAACATGTTTATTTCCTGGAAAGAAAGCAACAATATTTTACTAAATTATTGTGATGTTTCTATTGATGTTTGCTGATTTTAAAAATATGGGGATGGTGAATGGAGTGATGATACCCAAACACAACTTCAATGTGATGAAATGATGGAGCATCAAAGCCTTGGGAAGCCTCCCTGGTTTACACATGAATTTAACACATGCAAGTGCACCAACTTGCTGTGTTGAGCGCATGTTCCCTTTTTTGGGCTTTTTTTTTTTTATTTTTTCAGGGGCTGAAAAAATAAATTTTAGTCTACAGTGGCTGAGAAATTAAAACCCACTTACTGGATTACAATAGAAACACTTGGATGATTCTAAGGTATTATGCTTGAATATCCAAAAGCAAAACATAGCTGAAGAAAAAAGGCAGGCAAGTGATCTCTGGCTTGCATCAACATTCAGGTCTGCACTTCCTGCATTATGCTCACCTTTGTTTTGGTCTGCACTGAGTAGGAGTTTGCAATGTTTCATTTCCCATGAGCATCCACTCTGTCATTTCTTGGTCTCTCACGGTGGGTCGGGGTTATCTCCAAGGCTCAGTGATATCTCACATCAAGGAAAGATGAGCTTGAGAGAGTAGAATCACAGCTTGAAACACTTTCCAGTTTCTAAGTAAATCAATACACAATCATGACAATGAAAATAATGAAAAATGCTAATTGTTCTGTTTATATTTCCAGGAATTTCAGAATTCCTTTCTGCCACAATGAAGTAGGAAGAAATAAAACGATTACACAGTCTTTCAGGGGTTGTTCAAGATTACAACAGTTCCTGTACAAGCCCAGAAAGTGGACAGAAGCTGCCAATAAATGTGACTATCTTGACACAAATGACCATTTATATACAAATATCAAGGGACTAAAGAACTCCAGATCTTAGCACTAGTGTCTCTGAGAGGTTTTGAATTGTTCTTGGCTATGGGGTTACTATTACTAGTTTTTTTAAAAAAAATATTCTCAGCATTCTGGTAGTGCTCAGTAGTGTCACAGAAGGCCTTAATCCTCCCCCACTATAGGAAATGGTATCAGATTAAGTGGGCATTAAATTTATTTTCCCATTTCTGTGATTAATCAAGAAAGAATGCAACATTCTGCAGGGTCACACCGCGGTTTTGTTATGCTTGTTATTACCATCCAACACGTGCATTTACCTTTGTTTTATAGGTTTACTAAGGGACACCTCAGTAAGCTGTAGTTTTTAAACATTTACCTTCAAGCAGGGAAAAAAGGGTATTTCAAATTACTAGAATAAATCCAGTGTTTCCTCTGATTGCATCAGTTTAGATTTTTCAATTAAACATGGATAATAAGAAAAGAACATGACGTTTCTCAAATTACTGAAATCGCTGTGTTTCTTTATTTTCACACTCTCAAACAGCGGGGACTCCAGGTTTTGCCGACATTTCATTCATCCTTTCGCACCTCCTTTCAGCTCTGAATGTAGCTGCTCGCAGGGTTTTAGGAGCTGCTGATAGCCCCGGATATGGAGGGTACAGAAAACAATACTGCTGCCGGCAGAGTGTTAACTGGTTGGTGTTTGAAAGAAAGCGACATTGCACTGAAAACTAAGGAAAAAAAAAAAGAAAAAAGAGAATCCATCCATCGTTTGTAATACGGAGCTGCCCATATTCCTGCCCACTTCCCAGGGCAGGAATCCTCTTGCTAAGGTGTGGGTTCCTTTCTTCCGAAAGTAAAGAAGTGGTGAATCACCAGATGGTGTTATCAAAGGTACAAGCTCACACAATCAACATTCTTTCATTAAAACCGAGAAACCAGTTTTGCTTTATGTCTCCTGGCTACTCAACATACCCTCAAAAGATGAGTTTTCAGGTTTAACTCCCCGTACAATTCAAAATTCAGGATACTCCAGATTCTGTTTCTCAATCAATTTTAATTAATTGTGAGGCAGAGAAGAATAATTACTCTTACAATATACTCTTATTACTCTGTCTGTGTTAACACTAAAAGCAGATAAACTGTAATTGCAGTTATCCCGATTTCTGAATTTAATAAAGGAAAGTTGCTTCGTTAAGGTTTTATGGAAAATGCAGCGACAGGAGCATCAGCGTACAGAGGGTGCACGCAGTCGGTGCTTTGTTCCACTGAAATGCCCAAGCACAAGCAAAGGAACATGGACTTTCGCACACACTGCCAAAGCACGAACATCTCCCCAAAGGCACCGGCTGAGAGACCGCGATCTCTGAAGAGACCGAGCGCGGTGATTTCGGAGGGAAGCGGCTCAGCCGCGGGAGCCGGCTCTGCATCAGCGCCTGGGACCGTGGGGCAAACTGTGTTACTTCCTCGGATTAAATGTCTATTTTCTCTGACACCAGCCACTCAAACCACTCTGTTTTTTCTCTGCTCTGTAGAGAACCTTCTAAAGAACAGGATTTTGTGCTATTTGTGCCCATTTAGCTCACGGTAAATTTTTAATTTATAATATAAACGGAAGGTTTCTCTCTGACGAGGTCTCTGCAGCTGCCCGCCGCTGAGTTTCAGCGGTCGCGTTTCCCTCATTTCTTCTCCTTCTGGGGGGAAACTCCACTAACCTGTAGGACAGACTCCCCCCTTCCCTCCCGGCAGGAAACGGGGCGCAAGGGCGGCAGATTTCATGAAGAAAAACTCATTTTTGGGCCACGAAGAAACACAGCGGGCGCGGCGGCGGGCGGCGGGGCGCGGGCCGGCGCACCAATCAGCGCGCGCGGCGCTGCTATAAAAGGGGCGGCGGCGGCGGTTCCTCCATTGTTCGCCCGGATCGCCCCGAGCCGACATGGCCGAGACCGCTCCCCTCGCCGCGCCCGACGTCGCCGCCGCCGCCCCGGCCCCGGCCAAAGCCCCCGCCGCCAAGAAGCCGAAGAAGGCGGCGAGCGGCTCCAAGGCCCGCAAGCCCGCGGGGCCCAGCGTCACCGAGCTGATCACCAAGGCCGTGTCCGCCTCCAAGGAGCGCAAGGGGCTCTCGCTCGCCGCGCTCAAGAAGGCGCTGGCCGCCGGCGGCTACGATGTGGAGAAAAGTAACAGCCGCATTAAACTAGGCATCAAGAGCCTGGTCAGCAAAGGTGTCCTGGTGCAGACCAAGGGCACCGGCGCCTCCGGCTCCTTCCGCCTCAGCAAGAAACCCGGAGAAGGCAAGGAAAAAGCCCCGAAGAAAAAAACTGCCGCAGCCAAGCCCAAGAAGCCGGCGGCGAAGAAGCCCGCCAGCGCCGCTAAGAAGCCCAAGAAGCCGGTGACCGCGAAGAAGAGCCCCAAGAAAGCCAAGAAGCCGGCGGCCGCCGCAGCCAAGAAAGCAGCGAAGAGCCCCAAGAAGGCGACAAAGGCTGCCAAGCCCAAAAAAGCGGCGGCAGCAGCCAAGAGCCCGGCTAAGGCGAAAGCGGTGAAGCCCAAAGCAGCCAAGCCCAAGGCGGCCAAGCCGAAAGCAGCCAAGACGAAGAAGGCAGCACCTAAGAAAAAATAAATGGTGCTGAAAAAACCCCATCTGCCTTGCAGATAAACCCAACGGCTCTTTTAAGAGCCACCCAAGTTTTCACAAAAAGAGCTGGAACTCTTAAGTAATTTTTAAAGGTTTTTTCGTGTTATCTGTGCGCAATTAAAAGCTTTTTTGTTGTTGTTTCCCCCGTTGCTGTCGCTTTTAAGTGTACCCGGTAACTTCCTTGCGCTCTCGTTCTTTGCCGGTGCCCAGCGGCAGCGCAGCGGAGCTCACCGCGGCACAGCTCTTTTGAATAAATTATCCCAGAGCGAACACCTCCCCGTTCGGTGCAGGAATCGGGGCTAACCGGAGCTCCTCGGGGTATCTAGAGCACCGCTCGGTGTGCTCCGGGGATGGGGATCGGGATGAGGGTGCTGCGGCTCCCCGAGTTCATTCCCATCAGGCAGAGCCGCGCAGGGAAGCGCCGCTCGCGCCGCCTCCAGAGCCCGGCACTTTTCGAAAAGCCCGCGCTCAGCAAGCATTGGCCATCGCTCTCGGGCCTTTCTAGCGCCCGGCAATTCTCGGGTTAAAAAGGCGCTCCACCTTTCTCCCTACACTCACTCGGCTGGAGAGGCTCCCGCATTCCCTGCTAGGTTTGTACCGCCTCTCCCGCCTCCCTCATGCCCTCGGCCTGTTTCATTCCCGTCCAGTTCCGTGCCTGCTTTGGGAGCCATAGGGCCTCGGGGATCGGGGAGTTGAAGGTTCCGAGCTGTCTCGGCGCAGTTCTCCGCTTCGGCGCTCAAAATCCACTCACTGGAGCTGCCGCGCTCAGTTCCTTCCCAGGTGTTCATTTTTGCACAAATCGGACCACACAGACTAGATATTTTCTGCACTCATAACAGCCTGTAGCTGGGGTCACTGGCGATTCTCCCGTCTCGGTTTAAAGGATGCAGTGCACGCTTCCTTTCGCTGGGACTGCTCTGTGAGGCAGCGGCTTACAGGGAGGGTGAGGTGATCAGAGCCTGCGGGTGGGGATTTACCTTGTCAGTGAGCACAAAGATCGAGCAAAGCTGATCCTTCACTTGGGAGATGACTCAAATATTGTGGGAAATTGCTCCACACAACAAGAAGGGGTGTATGTGTGCAGGAACACGGAATGCACTTGTTTATGTGAGCTCCAGTGGTTATACTGTCAATTACAGGAGCAAAATTACCATCAAACCAAAAATTCCTGTCAGACTGGTGAAGCTGAGTTGGGCAGCACAGCACAGGTACTTACTGGGAAAAGGGAGTGCAGTGGCAAAGAGCAAGAGTGGCCTGGGAAAACTCATCCTGCAGGGATAAGAGCAATGTCACGTTTATACCAGTTGCACCACTGGCATATCAGTCAGTAACCCAAATTAATAATTTCTCGTCCACCTTTCCCCTCGGCTTGGGCACCAAAGGCCCTGCAGATGCCATCTGAGCTCGGCTGGGGGAGAGCTGTGCACTGCTCCAGACTCATTCTCCCTCAGAAACAACTTATGTTAAATTACCAAGTCACTAACACGGTGTCTGATCACTGTCTCTCCCTCGGGACCACACACCACCCTCAACAGGTTCCTCTAGCTAGTAAGAATTAGATTCGTATTCCTAAACAGATTCTTATTCTGGACATAAGAAAAGCTGATATCCTAAGAAAAACTCAGGGCTTACTCTTTTGCTGTCATAGCTCAAATTTCTTGCTAACCTACTGGACTGAGGTTCAGTTGTCTGATTCATTATTGCAGTGAAGAGGGGGAACACATGTCACTCTTCTGACATATTTTTTTGACATATGGTCATCAATTTTTTTCATTAAACATGTTAAGATTACTTTATGATACTGAAAAAAGAAAGAAAATACATGAGCTCTGCTCAGTGTTTTCTAAGATGTGCTACATGCTGTTGTCTAGTGTCTGGACATAACTTCAACAAAAACCAAAAGGATATACTTTATGATTAAATATTAAACTGCCCCAAACTAAGAATAAAGGTTAAAAAAAAGAAAATAAAGCCAAAAACCAAGGGTCCAGGATTGCAATTTATTACAAGGATGACCTGGTTTGATTTGTTTTCTTGTGGCAGTACCAGCTGTTGGTTTCTCTGGGTCTTCATTGAAGGCACTTGGACAGTAGTTCATGTTTGGACTCAAGTGTTTATTATTTCTTATCAGTAAAACAGGCTCACCAATTTTCACCTCTGTTTGCTGAAAAGCTGAGTTCAGCAGCTTTTCATTAGATGGTACAAAATGGCTAACAATCTCTTGTTACAAGGTATTTTAAGACTAAACTATCCAATTAAGAACTGACACCTAGATTATTTTCCTCTTTAACCCAATAACTGATCCCAAAGAGCTGCAATGGGGACTTTTCTGCCCAATCACAAAATGCCACCCAAACCCATGAAGAAGATGGAAGAATAAGCACGAAGGAGAAACCCAGGACAACACCCTGTGCCATCCATCTTGCTTCCATCCACAACACAGTAAAAATCCCAAAACCTCAATTTCTCACCAGTGATACCCCTACACTACTCTCTATAATCTATTTCACACTTTTGTGGATTCTAGTCTGTCTTGAAGCCTAGGAAACTTTCTCCATGAATGAGAGTCAAAGTCAGTGCTGCCCTGGGGGTCAGGGCACCCCAGAGCAGACAGAGAAATATTCCCAGTGCCCTGGGTTTCCACATTTTCTCTTCCATAGGGTCAGCTGTTTAATTTACAGATGTGCTTAGTAAATGTCAATATCAAAAGTCTGTGATGTTCCAATAGTGCCAAATGAACCACTGAGTTGGATAAAGGCCTACATATAACAAAACAGACATAGGATCCTGCCAAGGATTCTGTTTAAGTTACCCCCCTCCAAGAATAACAAATAATTTTCTACTGATGAACACTTTTTTATGATGAGGCTGCAGAGCTTTTCATCAGCATTAATAACCACAAAGCCAAATGGCCTGTCAGATTACCACAAAACCAGGTAATTTTCAAACATATGTTTCTCTATGTGTTCGTTCTCTCTTAGTGGGTTATGTTATTCCTGTACTTCTTGTGTATGTCTACATATTTAATGGCAGCTGTTGTCAGGTGAAAGTGTTTATTCTGCCTGGCCTCATCATGTTTTTGAAAAACAAAAAAAAAGTCTCCCTTAAGGGCTTTATTCTTAAAAACATCAAAAGTGCAGTTTTATTGCCAGTGAAACTATTCTACTAATTTATTAAGAAATCTTCTATGTTCGGTAGAGAAAATTAGAAGCTGGAGTTCCATAAAAAGCAAACTGTGTTAGCTCAGGCACAAAGTTGTTTAAAATTTGTTCTGGGAACAGTGTTGATAAGGCAGGGATGTTTTAGTTATTGCTGAGCAGTGCTTACACAGATCCAAGGCCTTTCCTGCTTCTCACCTCACCCATGAGGAGCCTTGGGGTGCGCAGGGAGGTGGGGGGGGGACACAGCCAGGACAGCTGATCCCAACTGACCACAGGGATGCTCCAAATCATACAGGCTCATGCACAGCAGGTGAAGTTGTGGGGAATGAGTGAGGGAGCACCAGCACGGCGCTGAGCTGTTGGCTGGGGTTAAAACATGACAGCTGAGTAAAGAAGGGAAAAAGTCCTTCCTCTTATCCTGAGTTAATTACTTGTTAAATGTAAGTTATGTACATTTCAAGACTAAGTTTACAGGGTCTCAAAAGGAAGGAGCTGTTTTCAGTTGTGAAACACCTACAATGTCTGGGGAGGAAGCTGGGGACAGCCAGATGTGGAGTCTGGAAGAGAGCAACATAAATAGCATTATACCAGATCTGGTCTCTGCTGCTTGCTTGTCGGTACAGATCTGAACCAGCTTGGATTTGGGCACAGAAACACTTTTAAACATAAACAGCTTTGACATAGTGAGATTACTCAGCAGAGTTTTCCTACCACAAGTTTATTTTTTTCCATCTAGATCACAATGCACCCAGTGCTCTGCTGGACACAGGCTTAGCAAATACTTTTTTCTGTGGGAATTTTAGATCTCTCCTCTACATAACATGTTGTCAAAGCCTAGTGAAGGCATCAGTGTGACTCCTTCTGGGATCCCCATTCACTCTCGATACTGAATTTTGGACAATTATTTCTAGATTTGGAGTTATGTTGCATTCTGACTTTGATTTTGCACACAGTGTTTTGTCGATCTCTTTGCACTTCCATTCCCACATGAGTTTTGTTCATCAGTCCTGCATGAACTGCTGATACATCATAAAAAACTTCAGTGGCTGCAGGATTCTTTATTCAATAATTTCAGTATTGGGCTGCAAGCAGCTGTGGAAGGATTGAAATGTAAAAGAAATAATGACAGGATTATGGGTTTCATCAAACATTGAAATTTGATCTAGTAAAAGAAGTCCTTGCAAACAGCACAGAGGCGTGGGATGACAACCAAGGCCAAGGCAAGGGCTGTAGCTCACTGCCCATGCCTGCACTGCACCTCCTGCTGCCTGTGCACATTGGGAGATGTGTTCTTGATGCCAAGAGAGAATGACTGGGCTGGAGGTGAAGATAGGATGGTCACACTTTGCCTTTGAGGAACAGCAAAAATGGAGCAAAGTCATGATCTGAACTTTGAAGGACACATGGCCAGAAAAGGAACTTTAGCCCGATAAAGTCACTTATATGTTAAATTGCACGCTACTGCATATGCTAATAACTTTTACAAGGTATGTGCTACCACATGTGTGACTATAGCACTCAGCTCTTGACCTAGATCATGCTACACATAAGAGGGAGAGTGGGATAAGATTATGTTTTATATAAGGGGGGTAGAAATTTAACCTGTTTGGGGGGAAGACAAAAAGACCTTGGAGCCAGGACACAGGCTGCTCTCCTCTCTCTCCTCCCAGGTGGGCAGGCCTTCTTGGTAAGCTTCATCACATAATAATAGCAATAATAGCAATAATAGTAATAGTAATAGTAATAGTAATAGTAATAATAGTATTGTCTGGGTTAACACAACATTATTGTTCTTGTTGAAGCTCTATCATAGTGCATTTAACCCTGGCAATTCTGAGTTTGTAGTTCTGTTTCTTCAGGAAACTACTCTGTTCTCCAGTCTGTGATTGCAGCAATTCTTATTGAATGCAACCACATCTACAGAGCTGAATTGTGAAACTGCACTATTTGTGAATCTGTGCTCATGCTTCTTATTTGACACTACCAGGCTTACAGGGCTGAATTTTCAAGAATCAGAAATTAAGGACAGCTGCACCCAGCCCCTCTAATATGTGAGGACCAGCTGGAATGCAAGAGTGTTCGTTTTCTGTCAAGTTTCTGTACTCTTGATGCCACACAGAGGTCAGTTTTATGATCTTTGAATGTGTCTTCCATAGGAAATAATTCAATGAATCCTAAGCTACTGCTTAATTTTATTAAAGATACTTCACAGAACAGATGATATTTGATGTATAAATTAGAATCAGCTCTGAGTGAAGAAGAGCAGGAACTCAGCTCAAAACTTGCTCCCTTTTATTAGTTGTGACTTTCTGTCATGAGTTAAAAGACTAATCTATGAACAAGCATGTATCCTTTATTTTTAAAAAAAGTTCTTTTCCAAATGGGACCTTTTGCAAAGCAAACAGACAGCAAGAGACAGAGGAAAATGTTATAGGTAGTCACAGATCCTTGGGCAGAAGCAGCTCATTATGGAGCAGGATTTACATTATGAGGCTGTACATTCATTTTATTCCATTGGAAAGAAAAAAAAAAAGGAAAAAAAAGAAAAAGAAAATGAAAGAGAAAGAAAAGCTCAGCTTTACAGAATTGGACAACTTATCACAAGCTGCTTAGCTATGTGATTTGCCCAGGATTTTGT
Source organism: Zonotrichia leucophrys gambelii (assembly GCF_028769735.1). Classification (NCBI taxonomy): domain Eukaryota; kingdom Metazoa; phylum Chordata; class Aves; order Passeriformes; family Passerellidae; genus Zonotrichia; species Zonotrichia leucophrys. The sequence continues at coordinate 36,076,909 of NC_088170.1, read as the reverse complement.
GATAGCCTCATGGCAGGCATCTGCAAGTGGAAAGAGTTCCTAGTGAGGAGCTGCGATGGAATCAGAGTCCCTGATGTCTGCTTGAATGGCCTGAAGGTCTGGATTTTCAGACCAGAGTGGTTCAGGGAGTTCTGCAGCAGGTAGTGCTAAACTGCCCTGTTGGTGACACCCAGGGGACTCAGAGAGTGAAAAACCTGCTGCAAGCAGACACCAAGCGTATCCTTACCTGTGCAGGACACACCTTACTCCCAAAATCTCCTGGAAATGAGAGAAGGGCTGACTCCAGAGTGCCCAGTTTCTCCTGACAGTCTGATCTCCCTCAGCAGTCCAGGCATTGTCCCTGAAATTTCCTCCCTGAAAGGAACAAACCAACCTTGGGAAAGGCACCACCATGACCTGAGCGGTGGCATTCCCCCAGCATTCCAGAAGTATCTCCACAGCCCAGGTGAGAATACTGATAAGTTCCTTGTGGAACAGAGCCTTTGTCAAAGGTTTGATATTTCAGGATGTCTCTTTCAGAGTTTTGATATTTGCCTTGCCCCATTTGGGTTTCCTTTGGGCCTGTGCTGGAAAGATGGTGCATGAACGTGTGACAGATCCCATTATTTTAATTTCTCAGAGCAGGAGGTGCCACTGAACAGTGATTTCTCTGCTAACGGGTGCAACTTCTCTGTCTGTGGTCTGTGGGAAGATGGATTGATGATCGTTCAATCATTGGATCCTCATGAAAGCACACATTACATAAAGCTGCCCAGCCAGTAAGAAAAAAAACCACTATCAAGCAATCAAAAAACATCCATGAGAGGGCAGCAAACACCCAATGCAGGAAACTTCTTTTAGCCTTCCAGAAAATTTTCAGGTCGAAAATGATTTACGGACTAACTTTTGCTAAATACAGCTTGATTTCAACAGCAAAATCTCAGAACATATTCCTCCACTAAAGAGACCAAACCCAGAATTAATAAATACCCGAAAAATGCAAAACCACCCTTCTTTTCAATATTTGATTTTCAATTGCTCTCAAAATAGACATGCTCCTGTTTATGACACTACCACACTGGAAAATACTGTAAAAATATTTGTCGAAAAAAATACTTTTACCTTAAAATATTAAACTTAAACCTGTAAAATCTCGGTTAGCATACCTCTCGTGGTAAATTCACCTTGAGATAACATTCAGAGATGGCGGGAAATGAAGATGTGAAAAAAACCAAGGACGGGAAGAATTTTTCAGGAACACGATTGGACAGAATTTGCTGCAAGATTATCCATTGAAAAAAAGATGAACTATATAAACAGAGAAGCCGCTCAGGAGAATCCATACAAGCAGGTGAAACCGAAATACGTAAGACATGACTCTATGAAAATAACAAATTGGAGCATAATTAAAGTGAATCGATAAGTGGGGTAACTTTCTATGAATGAATGAGCTTTTTCTCCTGAGCTATCACGACACATCAAAGCTTTAAAAAATACATGAATCATCATGAAAAACCAGACACGCTGTCCTTGCCACCTGAAACATAAGAAACGCACCGAAATGCGACAGAAACACCGAACCCATTGTGCCTCGGGGAAGGGAAATTCACACAAATCCCGAAATTTTCTGCTCGCGGGCCGCGCCGCTGAGAAAGCGGGGAGGTGGCGGGAGCGGAAAGCAAGCCCCGCCCCCTACGCTGCAGTCTTCAACCAGGTCGGACCAAACCCCATAAAAGCCGCGGAGCGGACAGTGCAACCGTATACCGACATCGTCGGCAGCAGCAGCGCAGCGCTCATCATGTCTGGCCGAGGCAAGGGCGGCAAGGGGCTCGGCAAGGGCGGCGCCAAGCGTCACCGCAAGGTGCTGCGCGACAACATCCAGGGCATCACCAAGCCGGCCATCCGCCGCTTGGCTCGGCGCGGCGGCGTCAAGCGCATCTCGGGGCTCATCTACGAGGAGACGCGCGGCGTGCTCAAGGTCTTCCTGGAGAACGTCATCCGCGACGCCGTCACCTACACGGAGCACGCCAAGAGGAAGACGGTCACGGCCATGGACGTGGTCTACGCCCTCAAGCGCCAGGGTCGCACTCTCTACGGCTTCGGCGGCTAAAACCTCACCGTCCTGCCGGACCACCGGCACAAAAACCCCAAAGGCTCTTTTAAGAGCCACCCACCTACTCCTTGAAAAGAGCTGTGTTACAATGTTGCAAGAGCTTACGAAAATGATACTATTTTTAAATCTTTCCAAAGCTGTTAGCGCCAGGCTACTAATGCTTATGAGGGCTCTGCAATGTGTCTGTTTGCTCTTAACAGGGGGTTGTACGAGGCGGTTCTTTTGAGTTCCAAATTCTCTTGTAAAAATCGCTTCAAATACTCTTAAATTTGAATGTGTATTTTTGCAATGTCCACCGATTTAAACAATTATGTCAAGTTATTCCATGTCTTATTTTTTTTAAATCTTGTATTAGACTAAGTATTAATTATTTGAATTAATGTTTCAACTACGGAAGAATCGGAAAGTTGCCCTGGAGTGAATGTTTTCTTTCTGATATTTCTATTCCCCTCCCTCCCCCTACCCCCTTTATTTCCTTGTCTCTGATGCATTTGCTTATAAAATAAACGAGTAAATCTAATACTGTTTGCTAGTGATCATTTGGGGCGGGATTGGGAGGAGAGACGGAAGGGATGGGACTGGACAATAAAAGCAAATTATGAACCTAGAAATATTTTTAATGTATCATAAGAAGCTTGGTGTTGATATTTTCATTAACACAACATTTAAAAAGCACAAAAAAGAATCCCAAATATATTTTGGTTGCACTTCCTGACCAAAAGGAAAAGAAAACAAAAACATTTTAACTTCATATGAAACCTTCAAAAATTATTCTGCACCACCTGCAAACAATGACATCAATATAGATTTGTGGTCTAGTCTGGTTTTCTCACAGCCTCATGATGAGCGGAAAATTAAGTGGGAGACCAATACCATCTTCTCTTTCAATTAATTTCAGGAAAAAGAAAAAAAGTCAATTGCTTAAGTATTTTCATCATCACGGTGTTGTCCGATGATATGTAAAGCTTTTCCTTCAGAATTTCCTAGTGAAATTAAAACATGAAAAACGTGAGAATAGTAGCTTAAAAATCACCTCCATTTGCAGATTGTTACCTGTCATAGCTACAAACGTGTGCTACTGGATTGCTTTGCGTGCCTCAGTTTCCAGGTACCGGGCTATCTGTGCTTTGCGTCTTAGGGAATAACGTGCCTATTCACGTAAGGAGCTCTATACCACACTGAAAGAACATTTTCCTTCTTTTGTAACCAGCCCATCATTAAAAATAGCAAACCAAAACAAAGACACAAAGAAAGAAAATATAAAGTGCAAGTAACGTGCAGAATTTTGGCCTCTCCGCTGTTTCCCATCTGTTAGGGGGATCCGCAGAGATGCAGAGCAGGAGAATCAGCAGGGCTACTAGCACAGTGTGTGACATTCACGGCCCGCCCCTGGCCCGCCACCGAGCGCGTTGAGGAAGGAGCGGGGCCGGGACGCTCCGGCCGAGCTTCAGCGCCGGGCTGGGATCGCACGACAGCCAATGGGAACGCTCCTCTTGCGACCAATCACAGACGGGACCGGGCTATAAATATTGGCCTTGGAAGCGCTGCACCATTCATTTCTCTCTCTCTGACTCAGAGGATTTGACTCCCGGTAGCGATGGCGCGCACGAAGCAGACGGCGCGGAAGTCGACGGGCGGCAAGGCGCCCCGCAAGCAGCTGGCCACCAAGGCTGCCCGCAAGAGCGCGCCGGCCACGGGCGGCGTCAAGAAGCCGCACCGCTACCGGCCCGGCACGGTGGCGCTGCGCGAGATCCGGCGCTACCAGAAGTCCACGGAGCTGCTGATCCGCAAGCTGCCCTTCCAGCGCCTGGTGCGCGAGATCGCGCAGGACTTCAAGACCGACCTGCGCTTCCAGAGCTCGGCCGTCATGGCGCTGCAGGAGGCCAGCGAGGCCTACCTGGTGGGGCTCTTCGAGGACACCAACCTGTGCGCCATCCACGCCAAGCGCGTCACCATCATGCCCAAGGACATCCAGCTGGCCCGCCGCATCCGCGGAGAGCGCGCCTGAGCTCCCTGCCGTAACCCACGCAGACCCAAAGGCTCTTTTAAGAGCCACTACATGCACAATAAAAGAGCTGTAGCGCTGCCTAAAAATTCCGTTGAAAGTCACCTGCGATACTTTGCAAAACCGCATAGCAACAAGTGCTTTAAGAATAATAGTTATGGAAGGGTGAGAAATAGGAGATAAAGGAGGGTGATGAGGGAGTCTCAGGCAGGATGGACGAGTTTACATCCATGTGAGTGAGGGATGTGACACAGCTTTAAAGAGAAAAGGGCGGGTGGAAGGGCCTGACAGGGACACCACGTGTCTGGAGTCGACCCATGCTAAGGAAATCTGCACCCTAAACCCTGGCTGGGTGTTTCAAGGCAAGAGCAGAAACATCCTGTGTCACTGTCCTGTGTCACTGCCAAACTTAACAGATTGCCTTAAGGGGGCTGCCACCTTGCTCCAGCAATTCTTAATATTGGGAACAGTAATATCCGTCACAATAAATCAGTTTAGATTATCTCAGATTTGATAAATATTCTTTTATCTGGTGTTAGCACTGGACAACCATGCTGATGGCAAAGGGTGCCTGAGGCTTCTTGCAGCACAGAAAAGTAACTGAAAAGGCCAAGAAACTGAAAAGTACTGTAGACAGGAATAACTTACCAAACATTCCCAGATTTCAAACACTTCCAGATTTGTTACCATAATAATATAAAACTGGGGATGGGGGGTTGTGGGGGGAAGGTTGTGGGTTTCCTTTTTTTGTTTGGTATTTTTGGTGTTTTGTTTTGTTTTTGAGGTGGTTTTTTTTTGTTTTTTTGTAGAGGGGATATTTTCAATAAATTTTATAAAACTCATGGAGTGAAAATTATTTTATTCTTGCTCTGAGAGCAAATGTATTTGTCCTTTGACTTGCATTTCTCCAGTAGTGATCACCATATATGATGTGTGCTGTGTTGTCATTTCTGCAGCCAATCCTTCAGCATTCTTCACCAGTTTCTGGAAGGACAGATATGTACACCTGCAGTTTTCAGCCTTCTAAGGACTCATCTCTGTTCAAATTCTTACTATGAGGCAAAGTCAGTCTAAGAAGAGTCTGAGAATCAAAAGGAGGAGTTAAAAATTAAACCTCAGATTCATAAGTAGCTGATGTTTCTCCAGTCATTTTTGGAACAATCTTTCTTCTCTCCATCTGCAAAAAAATCACATCTGGCACTTGGGGTGCCACAGCCCTGAGGAGTGGGGAGCACTTGAAGCTGCTGTTAGAGGCTGGAGTGGCTGCTTGCTCTCTTTAGAGGCTCCTGGGCCCTGTGTGCCTGCTCACACATGCTGAGCTACAGACCCTGTCTGCCACAGACAGCGCTTGGGAACAGAAAGCAGAACGACTTGCTGAGATTGTCAGATAGAATAAAAATTTGTTTGGGGGGGTTCTGCCTCTTATCCCTTTTTTAATTTTCTCCCTTCTTTTTTCTTCTGCACACATAAAGCCCCCTGAATGGATTTATTGATCGTCATGGCCCGGTTTTGGAACAAGATTGGAAAGGAAGGAGAGTTGTGTAGTGAAGCATGATGAAGATTTCTCCATATCTTGATTAAACAGCTTTATGTTATGAGAAAATTGTAACTAACAGCCTGGGGAGAGAAGGAAATGTTTCAGTAGGCCATAACAGTTCCATGTTCTTTTAAAAGTCAGAGAAAAGAATAAACGAAAGCATAACCTCAGCCTTTCTTTCTTCCTTCTGCTTCAGTCGTAACAGAGCATAATAACACTAACTGGAAAAAAAAAATAAACTCTGTATTATTTCTAAAAAGCAGCACCATTTCAATGCTGTAAGATCCTACCCAGTCCCTTTTAGAAATTTTACTGGAGATCAATAAGAAGACATTAACAACTTCCCAGTCATAATGAATAATTTGCTCATTCGCTTTTGGGAGTAGTTTCCATAGGCTGGAATCAGGGAATGCTCTTTATAGACCCTGGGTGTGCACTATAAGCAGGCAGCAGTGACCCCTGCCTCTTTATTTACAATTGTAACAATTCTAAGGCTTTAGTCCTTTTAATCTTTACTAACCTCGAATTTGGGCCAGGTCATGAAGTTTAAATCAGTTATAAATTGCAAGTGTGTAGCAACAAGTGGTATCAGGATGGAGGCTACTGAAGTTTTAGAGAGTAGGCAGCAGATATATTGTTACTTTTAATATTATTGTAATAGAGTTCATTTTAAATTATACTCAGGCACAGTCTTTGTACTTTTTCAGCAGGAGCATTGCCATGTGTAAATTCTCACCCCACTCTGCAAGAGGTGATGCACAAACAAAAGAATAAAAGATAAGAAAACCATTTCAACTAAAAGAGGCTCAGAGTGATCATCTACTACCAGCTATGAAAAAGTTTCTATTATTTAAAAAACCATATAATGTTGGAACTGCAGGAAAACATGGTGCCAGATGGTGCTGAGGCAGAGGGGAGTGAGAAAGAGATGCATGGATATGAAATTTATGAATGGAAAAAGAAAATACAAAGGTATTCATACAGGCATATAATATTTACATAGATGCATTGATATTTACTTTCATACCTACATCACCATGATATGAGAATTTCTTGTATATACCATGTTTACCCTGTGGGTATTGTTTCAGAAAAATACCATAGGAATCCTCTTACAAGGTTCCCCACATGCCATACTTAAAAGCTTGAATTTTAATTTCAGAATAATTTGGCTGGTTACATTTACAGAAGAGTTTCGGACAGGCTGGAGTCCACTGTAAAGGACAGAGGAAGAGATGCGACAGCAAAGAAGCAAAATCAATAGAAATCTCAGTGTTTTATTTGTGAATTTGTAGAAAAGTTGACCTCTCTAAAATACTAAAACAGTGGCAGTCTGTAAGACTTGGCACAACCAGAAATTGAACTAAAGGCCAACTGTAATTTCCTGACTACAAAGTTTTATTGAATTAACTGAATTCTGCTAAGTGTTGGCCTTTGGTGCATGTTCCTCTTCTGAGTCAGTTTTCTTGTCAATAATCAAATACAAACCACTTGTCTTTAACCACTCCCAGAAGTGCACAAGCCTATTTCCCACAGGCCTCCTCCCCTTGGCTGAATGTGCCAAGCCTGGCAGCTGCTTTCTGTTCCTCAGCTGATGTGGCCCCAAGCAGAAGCCGCAAAACTTTCTCTGCACCACTGGTCTCAATGTATTGGGAAAATAGGAGAGGAGACTTGTCAGAAACAACCACCCAGCAGATTCTCTTTGCCTTTCCAGGTACTCATTGGCATCTTCAACAGCCTGTCCTCAGGCTTAACACACATAAACCAACCCACCCACCCAAAAGAAGAAAAGCAATTAGACTAAATTATTGAATTTCTCAATTTTTAATCCTATCATTGAGTTTATAACCTTAGCACCCCTCTTTTAGTCGCATGATAGAGGGAGAGCTGAGATATCCAGTTAAAATTTCAAGAGTACATCACAGTTGAAGCATATATGTATACAATACTTAATAAAACTATATATAAACTTTATAAAACTATACATATTCAAATATAAACGATGTAAAACTATATATATCTACTTAATAAATACCATAATACTTAATCAAAAGCTGTTCAAAACTTGATGTCTTTCTTGCAATGCTAACTCAGGTTATACCTTCCAGTATAAAGTAAATCTAAACTATTCCAAATAGAGTATTTTATAATAAGTATCAAGTTGGAAGTAGGAGAAGGAAAAGGGGCAGAGAAAAATAGGTGTCAACCATCTGACCTAGTATATTTTCCATTTGATGTATTTGAACGGTCATTTGCTTTGTGCAATTAACTTATTCTGTGCAGTTGAATGGGCATTAGGGAGCACCATACTAGAACAGCATGCAACGCTGCCTAAAACAAGAAAGCAGCTTAAATACTTAAAATTACTGGCATGCTTACATTGGAATTGCAATAACTTTTGAGAACTTCGGAATCGCTGTATTATAAGTATAAGGAAGGCAGTGTTTCAACTCTCTTGTGCAATGTAGTGGCTCTTAAAAGAGCCTTTAGGGTGTGCGAGGAATAATTCAGGACCACATCGAGGCAGGGAGCTCAGGCGCGCTCTCCGCGGATGCGGCGGGCCAGCTGGATGTCCTTGGGCATGATGGTGACGCGCTTGGCGTGGATGGCGCACAGGTTGGTGTCCTCGAAGAGCCCCACCAGGTAGGCCTCGCTGGCCTCCTGCAGCGCCATGACGGCCGAGCTCTGGAAGCGCAGGTCGGTCTTGAAGTCCTGCGCGATCTCGCGCACCAGGCGCTGGAAGGGCAGCTTGCGGATCAGCAGCTCCGTGGACTTCTGGTAGCGCCGGATCTCGCGCAGCGCCACCGTGCCGGGCCGGTAGCGGTGCGGCTTCTTGACGCCGCCCGTGGCCGGCGCGCTCTTGCGGGCAGCCTTGGTGGCCAGCTGCTTGCGGGGCGCCTTGCCGCCCGTCGACTTCCGCGCCGTCTGCTTCGTGCGCGCCATGGCTGCGGTGACACAAGGGGAGCTACCGGACCCGAGAGGCAAGAACGAAATAGGAATACCAGCACTCCCGCGGCCGCCTTTATAGCCTGCACCGCTCTCTGATTGGCTGGCAGGAATGCGCCGCTCCCATTGGGTGCTTTCGATTTCGAAAAGCCCGCCGCGAGAGGAGCGCGCGCGCGCCTTCACCAACGGCTGCCCGCTCTCACCCCCTCCCCCCCCACCCCCACCTGGGCCCGGCCCCCCCGCTCCTGTTCCGAGGGTGCGCGGTTCGTGTCGCAGTTTGTACAGAGCCCCTCAAACATAGCCCTGTACCGAGAAATGTTCCAACGGGAAAGGAGAAATCGCAAATTGTGCTGAGCTTAATGCATAGAAAATTCATGGTTTTTTTGTTTTTTGTTTTTTTTTTTTTTTTCTCGAATTGACCCTTACGTTTTTCCTAAATAGGAATCCCAACAGGAGTTTTGGGGCTTGGGTTTTCGTTACTATGGGGTGCGTGGGGTTGTGTATTGTGAGGAAAATTTGGTGGGAGAGGTTGGGTTATATAAACGGTGTTAAACTATATATATCCACCTAATAAATACCATAATACTTACTTTCGTCTGGCAGAGTAAATGTTTCGGGGATCAAACTGAATTGCAAATGAGGGTTTTCTAATCCAAAGGCGAATGGTTTCAAATGACCGGATCTTTCAGCATGCAAAGCATCCTTAGGTTGCTGCTGAAGCACAATGAGGTGTAAGGTGATTTTCCTTTTTCCTCACTGTACATGTGTGCAGTATTTCCCTGCTCGGGTGCGCTGTCGTTCGAGCCCGACAGCAGAAGAGCTCCCAGGTGAAAGGCAGGTACTGATACCACCTATGGACACCTCTGGGACCCTGAATTAAAATGAAGTGTATTCCTAACCTTAAACACAGCGAAAGCACAAACAATGAATGGTAAATTTCCTACACATGACATTCAGAGAACAAAGGGGACCTTTTTTGAACATTGAGAGGGGGACTTGAGAAGGTGATACCTCTAATGTTGCATTTACAATCGACATTACCTTTAAATATAAATAGGTGTCCACTTCTACTGAGGGGGAAAATCCTCTCTCAGATGAGATGCCAGCTTAGGTACCTTACAGCCCCCAACACGAAACAGGGGGCTACGCCTTTAGGGTGCTTGGCTAATTTTTTAGCTTTCTTAGCTAGCAAGTACATAGCCCCAAATACAGGACTTTTAAATAACTAAAACGGCTTCCTATTTATTAGTGAGTCTCTGGCCTAGGAGTTAAAAAAAAGGCAATCTTACAATATAGCAACGAGATACAAAGCAATTATTTAAGACTGGAAGCAATTAACGCGCCACTTTTAAAGCAACACAGCTCTTTTTCTGGTAAAGTGTGCGGCTCTTAAAAGAGCCTTTGTGATTTTTTAGGCGGTGGTCGGACAGGAAGGCGAGGCTTTAGCCGCCGAAGCCGTAGAGAGTGCGACCCTGGCGCTTGAGAGCGTAGACCACGTCCATGGCCGTGACCGTCTTCCTCTTGGCGTGCTCCGTGTAGGTGACAGCGTCGCGGATGACGTTCTCCAGGAAGACCTTGAGCACGCCGCGCGTCTCCTCGTAGATGAGCCCCGAGATGCGCTTGACGCCGCCGCGCCGAGCCAGGCGGCGGATGGCCGGCTTGGTGATGCCCTGGATGTTGTCGCGCAGCACCTTGCGGTGGCGCTTGGCGCCGCCCTTGCCGAGCCCCTTGCCGCCCTTGCCCCGGCCAGACATTGTGACAGTCTCGCTAACACCGCCGAGATGATCGGTGTAGGGCAGCGCCGCTCGCGCCGCGGCTTTTATGGGGTTTGGTCCGACCTGGTTGAAGACTGCAGAGGAAGGAGGCGGGGTTCCCGCCCATTTTTCCCGGTGCGTCACCGACGCCGGAGCATCGCTCGCTGTTGCCTGTTTAGGGCGCTGTAAAGTCCTGCAAGTAGAGCGAGGAATAATCCTCTTCCAGGAAAAAAATTGCATCGATGTGCGTGTTCATACAGTCGGAAAGCTTCCCCCCACCTGGATTTGTATAAACCATTTGCATATGTGCGCGTGTTATATTTTGTATCACTGGCAGGGGTTGGTGTGATTTACTAAAAATTCTTGTTATTTTCATTATTTCTTTTATTAATACTCTTGGTTAATTTGTATTCAAAGTGCTATAATCTTTGTTTCATGATTTTTAACGATTTCAGATCTCTTAACAACTTTAAATAATGTTTCATAATAATATTAATTTTATTAGTTTCTTTATTTTAATCTTCACCTCCCATTTCTTAAATATTCCAGTTTCACATCAGCAACCTTTGTCTGTAATCACATATTAACCAGAAGGTGGAATAGAACTTTTAAAATATTATTAAGGCTATATTAGTATGTGACTTCTGCTAGTTTTACTCATTTTGAGCTACTGCAGTGGGGTAAATTTTTGGGTTTTAATTTTTTGCAAAATGACCTTTACTATAACTATAGACTGAAATTTCTGCTCCTTGATTAGCAAAAAAAAAATCACTCTGGTTTTTACTATAGATTAGGCTTTCTGTTTTCTTCCTTCTTTTGTGTGTGTGTGTGTGTGTGTATCAATATTGGAAACAAAAGATATTCTGACTTATCTTCAGTGAATGTCAGAAGTGGTCTTAGGACATTCCAAATGTCATCATGTAAAAACATCCTGAGCTGGCACAGCTGAAAAACTGATCTCAAAATAATGTTGTTCTTCTCTTATCCTTTTATGCATTAAAGGTAAACATAATTTCTGTGTACTCCTTTAAAGTGTTAAAGTTTAAAAGATCATTCATTATATGCTGCTTTGAATTAAGGTCAATATTAGTCAAAAAATATATTGCCAGACATCATATTTTTAGGATATACATGAATAAAATTTTGGAAATATGTTTGTACTTTGAAACTAATAGTTTTGAATTTAAGTATTGTATAATTTTTCATTTTCCTTATTTTCCACCCCCTGGCAGCTGGTGCTTCTTTCCCCCTTGAAAATGTTCTGTGTCACTCTCCAGGGCAGAATGGAAATGCCCCAAGCCCTCTGTGGATGAGGCAGGCTGTACAGATCCTGCTTTGCTCTGTGTTCATGCCCTGGTCCTCTGCCATGCTGGAAACACTGATCTCATCTGGAGGAAAGAAATAAACTCTTCCCTTGCGCTAAAAACCTGAGTATTTTTGATGGAGCAGCATATTCCCACAGGAGAGGAGAGCTCGGAGGAGAGTGGTAGAACCATCAGGAGCTGGAGGAATAAGGCACTGAAAAGAAAACTCTGCTTATTTCAACATCAGGGAGATGGAGGCGTTACCATGGCTTCAGATAAGAGAGCTGCACCAGTGGGTCGTCAGATTTCCTCAGAGCATCAGCAAAAACTGCCTTCTTCCTGAGCAAGCCAGATGAAAAGGAGGGGTGGGGAGGATGGGTCGTGTACACGTGAACCAGCCCAATATAACTTGTGAAAACTGGGGAACAAATGGAAATGTTTGGAGATAGCAACAGGCTCGAGATGATTTCAACCACGCCATACCCTCTCAGGGACTGGGCAGGGGGACAGAACTGATATTGAGCATATAAACACCAGTAATGAGAATTTTGTTTCTACAGTGATTCAGCTGTCAGTGGCAAATGCTTTATTATGCCTGGCTGTAATTTCAGTGCAGTATCCTTCTGCTAATTAAAAACACAGTCTAACATCAAATATGCTCATTAGGAAAATTTGAAATTAAACATTAAACCCTCCTCATGTAATATCTGAAAGAACCTGGATGGAGAGTACTCAAGTCCCACAGCCTGGAGATGGGCTCTGCCTCCAGCTAGGACTGTAAACCGAACAAAATCTGACTTCTTTGGCAGGCCTTGAGCTGCTAAATCCACCCCAGTGGTCTGTGTTCTCTGTACCCCCATGCCCACACACCACACCTTCAGTTCAGCACCTAGGCCAGGCTGGGAAGCTGTGCTTACTGAAATAGACCAGCACACATCATTTTGGTAAGAAATGTTTTGAGCACAGAAAGCTTTGGTTTTGAGACTGAGGCACAAAAATCAATATTTGCATGTGTGGATTTACTATTTGGATGGAGTTTTCTGGCAGTAGCATAAGTGCAGAAATGCTTTATGCTCTCCAAGGAAAACTAGTAAATACCACAAATTTTGTTTAATGACTGGTGCACTGATAACTAATTTAGTATTTTCCCTGTCTTTCCCTGCTAATTCAGAGTCAGAGGTGGAGAGACCCATTCTCATCTCTTTATTTAACCACTGCAGCTGGTCAGAGATAAGATTTTGGGCTGTAGCCCTGGCTTGGGCTGTTTCCAGCTTCCTTTGCTGCCAAATTCAGAAAATACACAGGGACTGATAAATCAAGAAAATACTTCTGTTGTGGTCCAGCAGCATAGGCTGACCTTAGAGGATGCAGTTTGCCACTCACACATAGTGGCTTACACATCAGATGACCCACAGAGAGGCAAAATCTTCCCAAAATTGTCTAGTGGGCATGTTATCTGAGTCCCTGCTGGGAGGAAGGCTTGCATGGCCTCACCCACATCATTCCATGCACCAGCTGAAATCTTGCAGGCTCACTGCACAGCTGGCACAGCTGGCACAGCTGGTATAGCTGAATAGATCCAGGAAAAAAAGGCTGGAGGGACTCCTAGATCAGGTTTGGGGTGTTGGGAAGTTAGTGAAATAACCAAGTTCTTCACATGAAGCTTTTATAGGATATGGGAGAGAAGGGACAGGGTCAATAACCTGTAAGGGATGCAAGGGCAACCATGCTGAGAAAATTCTGGCCACAGCTATAGCATTTCTGGGCTTTTCTGAGGGAAAACACCAAAGATTGCTCTAACAAGCAAGTGCTCCAGGGTGGTCCTGTGGAGCTCTGAGCTTGGCAGCACTCCATGGAAATCTGCTCCTGCAGTCTGGTAGAGACACAGCAAAGAACAAACCAGCTACTCAGCACCCCAGCTGACAGGGATGCTCAGGAGCTTTGCTTCTCTCAGATCCTTTCTCCTCTTTCTAAACTGGCATTTGATTGAAGCAGCACATATCTCATGGTGCACTGTCCCTTGACTAAGCCAGAAAGAGGAATCCAGGAGGAATTGTGAGCAGCACATTTTTTGCACAGCTGAGGCTGAGTAGCTCCTCTGGTTGCCTGGGCTCGTGCAGGGCTGGGCTGGGCACCACGGTTTCAGCTGAGCTCTGCCAACCCTTACAGGCTGTAAGTACTTAAAAGCAGCTGAAGGGCTGCCTTGTCCAAATGGTCTCTCTGGGGCAAAATTTTCCAAGTGCAAAACTAATGTGAGCATCCTTGCAGGAATTCATTGAATACTGTCTGGGGCTATGTGTTTCTGGAGGAAGCCAGCTCTGAAAAATGGCAATCTGCCTTTTGTTAGGGACTCCAGACACTGCTGCCATGCTCTGTCCTTGTTACAGCAATACTTGGTTGGAAAACAGAAAAATTCCAGTTGAAAATCTCAGGCACTTCTAGGGATTTGTTTATGGTCGTGCCCTGGACTGTAGCAGTACCAGCTGTTGGTTTCTCAGGGGCTGGAATGAAGGAACTTGAGACAGTAATTCATGTTTGGACCGAAGTATTTATTATTTCTTATCAGTAAAACAGGCTCACTACTGTGAGTTTGGCAGCTTTTCATTAGATGGTACAAAATGGCTAACAATCTCTTGTTACAAGGTCTTTTAAGACTAAACTATGCAATAAAGAGCTGACACCTAAATTATTTTTCCTTTTAACCCAATAACTGATCCCAAAGAGCTGCAATGGGGACTTTTCTGCCCAATCACAAAATGCCACCCAAACCCATGAAGAAGGAGGAAGAAGGAGCATGAAGGAGAAACCCAGGACAACACCCTGTGCCATCCATCTTGCTTCCATCCACAACACACTAAAAATCCCAAAATCTCAATTTCTCACCAGTGATATCCCTACACTACTCTCTATAATCTATTTCACACTTTTGTGGATTCTAGTCTGTCTTGAAGCCTAGGAAACTTTCTCCATGAATGAGAGTCAAAGTCAGTGCTGCCCTGGGGGTCAGGGCACCCCAGAGCAGACAGAGAAATATTCCCAGTTCCCTGGGTTTCCACACTGGACAAAGCAGCTTGTCCTTGAGGATAGAGCAGTTAAGGAATTTACCACACTGTTCATGTCCTGCCCAGGTCACACCAGCCATCACCTGGATGTGCTGAGGCAATGGCATCCAAGTGCCTTCACGTGCACACCTTGGCACTTCTCTTCAAGAAACTGCACAAGATTTCTGTCAGTCCATACCTCAGGTTTATTAGCATCTCTTTTGTCTGAAAGCATTACTTTTGGCCCTGTCTAACCTTCTTCCCTCTGTGCTATCCACACTAGCATAGTGTATATTCTGGCTCAGCACCCAGGTTTTTCCAGAAAACACTAAATAATACCAGCCCTGGAGCATTGTTTTCATTACCAGTTGTCTGCAGACACTAAGATGTTGACTACAGCCCCTTGGCCCTGTGCTGCAGACAATTTTCAAATATCTAAGAGCCTCCTGATCCCAAACAAAACCACCTGGGAGAGGGTTCCAAAAATATCATGAAATGTCAAGTATATTGCATACAACATTCCTCCTTTGTCCACATAGATTCTCTTTAATCAACAGTTCTGTGATAATTACCTACAAGGCAAGAGCAGGTTTTGTTGCACTCTATCCACTATCAAGTCAACAGAACCCATTTTATTTCTGAGACTTTGTCACTCTGCTTCTTGGAGACTGCTCTCACTCCCTGCAACATTTTCTACTCCATATTAGAAACCATACTGCTAACTTGCTGCAAAGAACATCAGTTCCTCTACTTTCAACAATGTATATTAAGGAAAAATCTCTTCCTTTCCCATCTTGTTTAAAGTGTTTTAAAAAGAAACTTTAGTTTTTCAGCATTCTCCTTCAGTCAGGGTACTTCAATAACACTTGCCTTTTCATCAGGGAAGAATTTTTAGACATCTAACATTTGCCATTTCCCCCTTCCATGTATTGACTAATTGTTCACTTCTCATTGCCTGAAATTTGGAACTAAAACCAAGGCCTAAAACTCCACATAGGAGTATACCATTCCTGTCTACAGATGAAGATCTTCTTAACCTGTCTCAGGGAAGCAGCCACTGTGATCCTTTTCTGCTAACACACAACTCTTGATTCATTATCAGCACAGAACTTCAGTCTGAAGATTCAGATTTACTGAGGTGCTCGTCAGCTCCTGCTGACAGTAGCAGTTTTGCAATATTTTCTAGTATTTGTAAAGCGGATACAGTTTATTCCAGATGAACAATCTAACATATCTTTGAAGGCAGTGTCTCTTATCTGGCATTTTTCAATACATAAAATGTCCTCAACAATTTTTTTTCCTAATCAATACTCACAGTATTTATATACAAGCTCTGTAGACTTTAATTCAAATCATAAATAAGATTATACCAGAACAAGGACTTAAACTTGGAGTCCTAGGCTGTTTGAGATTGCAGTTTAATTTCATAATTGGCAAACATAAACATTTAAATATAAATTTCTGTCCTGGAAGTGTTAGTGTTTCCTGATTATTAATTT
Source organism: Zonotrichia leucophrys gambelii (assembly GCF_028769735.1). Classification (NCBI taxonomy): domain Eukaryota; kingdom Metazoa; phylum Chordata; class Aves; order Passeriformes; family Passerellidae; genus Zonotrichia; species Zonotrichia leucophrys. The sequence continues at coordinate 36,060,731 of NC_088170.1, read as the reverse complement.
CATTTCTAATACTTTTCTAAAACAAAACAAAATAAAACTGAGAAAAAAATTTGTAGTGAATCAGCAAATTCTAGAGAAATATTGCACCTTGTACTGATACTTTTCCTAAAGTAAATTTTGGAAAAAGCCTATTAAATATGTGTTTAATTTCTTCCTTTATATCTGTTTTGAGTACTGTAAATTCTAATTTTTATTCATATAAAATGACTAAAAATTAGAAACTGTTTGACCTTGTAATTACTACAACTCAACATCAATCAGTGCATGCGGAGTCTGTAACCTGAGAAATGCATTAATCTGTAACCCAAAATGACTGATTTTGTGCTTAGGTCTTGGCCATACTCTTCAGATTCCTAAAGAGCAGAGAGGCTGCACAGTCTGGGTTTATATTTGGGCCTGCAGCATATTGTCCCAAGAAAACTTTCAGCATCCTCTTTCTCTCCACTCAAAAATAATGGCTGGAATTATCTTTGATATTTCAGTAAATGGCATCTGACAACAAGCACATCCTGGGCCTCACTGAAGGGGTAGGACAGATTATTCTATATGGATTGTGTACTTTCAATTTGCACTTCTGACTGAATCAGTATTCGCAATATCCATCACAAAAAAAATAAAATTTACTTTGTTGTGTACCCCTGAAAGGATAGACAGCATGTCACAGTTTCAAATACCACATTCCAGTTCTTTCCAGGCAAAAGTTATAGGTGGGGTTACATTTCCAAATTTTTGCATGTAGATCCCTATATTTCCTCATCTTTCTGCACTTACCTTCTTCCTCTTTTTCTTCAGCTGAAATCCATACAATGTTAGTTGGTCTGTGGAGCAGGGTAACAGAGAATCCTGCTCATTGCTGAGGTTCCTAAGCTTAACAACACTGTTACTACTACTAGCAATAATTCTCAGTCCCATGGATGGATGGAGAGAAGCAACATTTGGTTAGAAGAGGATCTCTAAACCAAAGGCTTTCAGAAGCTTTCAGGAGGAATATTTTGCTGCTTTAAGCTCTCATTATATGGGGGGAAAGTGAAGATTTGGGAGGTCATTCATTAAAATGCACAGCCCTTTTTTGCTGGCTGGCAAACATTTTGCAGTTATGGCAGAGGAGTCACTTCTTTGATCAGTCAGTCACCTTTTGATCACTCCAGACTGTAGGAATTTAAGTTTTGCAGAGACTCTAACTGGCCTTAACAAATCCTTCAGTCACATACAGCATGAGCACCAAGCCAAATCAGAGTTGCCCAAACTCATCTTGACAAGCCTTGAAACTAAGGACTGTGTGAGAGGTTGAAGTGGTTTTTGGAAAAAGCCTATTAAACATGGTTTCCATTTCTTCCTTTATATCTGCTTTGAGTACTGCAAATTCTAATTTTTTAATTGAACTACCAAAATGTAAAATGTCGTCGGAGTGTCATTCAGGGTTAATGTATACTTGGCCTTCACAAGTATCCAGTCTTCTTAGTGCTGCCCAGGAAAAGAGGCAGTGGGCACAAACTGAAACACAGGAAATTCTATTTAAATGCAAGAAATAGTTTTTTGGAGCATGCTCCCCATAGAGGATTTAGTGTCCCCCTGCTCTAGCTGATCCTACTTTGAGCATGGCCAGGCCCTACTGCATCAGGTGTTAGATTAAAAGATGAGATACTTTTTTTAGGAGATGTGATTGTCCTAACACTGAAATAACCATCCATATATTTTTGTTAGTTTGGGTTAAATATAACTAAAAGGATGGAGGCTTCTTTACTACTGAAAACCTTTGACAACTTGAATCTTAATCTTCCCTACATATAAACTTTGTAGTTGCTGAATCAGTATAGTCAATATATTTTCAGCATGGCAGAAACCTGACTAACGTCTTTTGATCTTGTTATGGTGTTTTTATTAATAATATTGAGAGTGATTACTTGAGCAACTGCAAAAGTACTATTTATAAAGAAGACAGCATGCTTCAGTTAAAAGTTGTCGATTTCTCTGTATCTTCACTGTCCTAACTATAGTAATTGTAATTAAGTGAGTGTAGGCTTTCAGCTAAATTTGTCTAATCAGCTTATCTGGATTGCTCTCCTCCTGCAGTCTGAATGTCTTATTTGCCTTTATTTGTCTAATGGTTTTCCTCCTTGAGAAGCTTCTCTCTTGAAAAGAAGTTTTTTCTCTACTATACAGTCTCAGGAATTCTTACATTATACATGAATGATTTTTGTTTGGAAGACCCCTGCATTAGAAAACACTTTGTCATTTTGTAGGTTCCTCTGAAACCTGAACAGCTGAGCAAGAGAATCTGGGCATGAGTGTGATGGTGCAGGGAATGAGGCCGTGTTTTGTTTGGGTGCACATTTAAAGAGGGAAAAAAAAAAATTGCTTGAGTTCCTTGGTAAGAGATAAACTGAGACAACAATTGTACAGGATGCTTGGAAAGGAAACCAGGGAGAATACTGAAAAATGCTTGCTGTTTAATTAATTAAAATGTTTGCTGCAACTCATTAATTATTAAATGAGTCACGTTTAAATATCATCTTTTTACATGGAAAATGGAAACAATTTTTATTACCAGCTCACTCTCAAAAATTTCTTTATTTTCAAGTAATTTTGTTCCACACAAAGAAAATTTCTATGTCTATTTAAAAAATTGTTCCCTAATCTACCACTGATTTAATAAAAAATGTGCTCAGATGCTTGCTTTGCTTTCTTTTTCCTCTTAGCAGTAAAACACCCAAGGCAATGTCAATTGTCAATGTTTGTAATGATCAGTCTCTAAAATAGGAGAATTTTCATTGTGGTTCAGAGTTGCATTTAACAGCCATTTCCAGCAGTGCAAACCTGAAAATTGCTCAAAGCAGTTGACAAGTTTGTTTAACCCAATTAAGTAGAAAATGTCATTGCTTGGCCCAGAGTGCAGGAATAACCCCTAAAAAACTTCCCCTTCTCACACCACTTCATATTTCTAAATCCCCTCTCTTTATTAACATATACAAAAAAAAAAAAAAAAAAAAAAAAAAAAAAAAGAGAAAAAAAATCAAAAACAAGAGAGAGAAAAAAAGAAAATAAAATTGCCTTCCCCAGAAATGGATGGTGAGACCAGGAACATTTTGTCCTCTCAGAAGTAGGCCAGGGATAATTCTCTGCAGATAAGAGCCAGTGTGATGGCTAAGGAGAAGATACAATAAAGGATGCTGACACACAATGCCGGAGGCCAGCTGCCAAGACTCCCAATGTTCCAATGTCAGGCTACTAGGAAAAAGCAAAGGACTCCAGAAGTGCAACTCCAAATAGGGAGCAGGGAACACGAAGGATTTACAGGGATGCACCCAGAACCAAAAGTGAGAGAAGTCCTACATTCTACCCTTTAAATACTTTACATGACAACAATCACAATCCTCTTCCTATGCTTTCTTACAAAAACAAAACAGAAGGAACCAAACAAAGAAACCCCTAAACCGCCCAGAAACGTTCCTGTGCCTTTGAAATTTATCACAGAGTAGATACATTTTAAAGAGTAGATAAATTTATCAGAGCAATCCTTACCTGGTGCAGGGGGAGTGCTAATGCCTGCGCTGCTCAGCGAGGAAGATCTAAGATCTCCCACCACTTTCTTTCTTGTCTTTATCTCTAACCTCCGGTCTGTTTATGGGGGAAGGGAAGGAAACCCCTCCTCTCCTGGTGGGCTGGGAACAGCTTTACTAACAGCAAGCCTGGAGCTCAAAGGTGAGAATGTGAGCGAGGTGCAAGGAGGATGCACCCCTGGGGCTGCAGCTGCATTCCTGTAGGAGCAGCTTTTGTCCACTCCCTGTCCCTCCCAGGTTCCTGGCCAGTTTCAAGGCTAATAAAGCAGTCAGGGAGCTCTAACACCCAGCTGTCAAAGCTGCAGGGATTAAAGCACATTAATCGTCGTGCAGCCTTTATTCTCTGAAGAATGTACACCACGTTAAACAGATCCGGAGTGATGACAACCCTCCCGACTGCTCTTGTATTGCTTACAGTCAGATTCTGCTTTATCTTTGTTCATCTAGACTGGAAAATATGCGCAATGCCCTCATCCTACCAAACCAAACACTTTTTTACCTCTCCAGTGTGTTCACACTGCTCACACGACTTGCCACACTGAACTTTCAGAATCTCCTGTGGACTCGGTCTGGTTGTTGCTGTGGGACCAATGTCACGTTCACAAGAGGCATGGCAGATCTCAGAGCCCACCTCAAAATCCCTTTCAGTCTGTTTTTTACTGTGCAGTACTGACAAGATTAATTTTTGACAATGTCCCCTTACCATTCCTCTCCTTCAGAGTGTTTATTATCTCACCTGCATGCAAGCACAACAAAATAAAACTAGAAATAGAAGAGAATATGGAAGCATCACAGTTTATTGTTTTGAAATGTAATTTTAATGTATCTACTGTATCATTCTCCTTTTCATCTGTCTTATTTAAATTAAAACTTCTTGCTATCAAGTATAACTTTGTGTCTTCAGCATTCAATGTATCAAAATGCATGTCAGGCTCCTTTGTAACATACCTCATGTCATCTTGAATCTCAATTTATCCAGGCTAGAAAAGATGTTCTTTTGTTGAAATAACCTACTGACATTTTGCATGACAATTTTTTACAAAGTACAATGTGGTAAAATATTAAGTTTGATCTTAACTTGTTCATTTAAAGTAAGGGGAAAAAATTCTGGCTGCTTTTTTTAATTAGAAACCAATTGAGGCTTTTGTCTTCTAAATTAATAAAAAATTAGCCAAAACAATTAATTGATATCCTTAAAAGTTTTAATTAATTTCTCTGGTCACTTTATGAAACTCGATAATTAAGAAGGATTATGATAACTAAAACTGATTCTGATTTATGAGGATTGTCTGAAAATTATTTCAGTACTCTTAGGCTTGAGATGGAAACCTCAATAGGGATTTTTTTCCTTTTCCTTTAAAGAAAAGAATTGGAGGAATATGAAACCTATGGAAAAAAAAAAAACAAAAGCAAAACAAACCCCACAAAACCCCAACAATCAGTGTCCAAATATTTGTAAGTTATACTGAAACTGTAGCATTCTATTCATGAAGGCCAGATTTCCACAGTATTCAATTTTTTGGGTGATAACTGATGCTTCAGATGGCTCCATAATTGTTTAAGTAGCATATTATACATACTAGTGTATCTATACCTGTTAGACATTTTTCCTCACCAAGTCTGCCTCTGATGTTTGTAAGTCATAAAGAAAAGCATCCACTATTGTAACAGAGAAAATGTTAAACTAGCCGTTTTTCTGGGATTTCTAGGCATCAACTAGGTGTTAACAGCTTCATTTTACAGACAGACTATTCGTAAAAATATCAAAATCTTTCTATCCACTTATAAAGCACCAGACAAAAAAACAAAACAAAACAACACAAAAAAACCCCAACAACAAAAAGCGTAGCTCTGGCAAGTTCCAAACACTTTTCAACAGTAAATACATTCCTCTGAAAGTCTCCTCCTTTCCCCAAACAAGAAAATATGTTGAAATACCGTATTCTTAATAGTTAAAGATATGGTTAAGAGAGCCGAATCTTTATCCATATTCAAAGCTTAGCCATGAAATTGTGTTACTTCCTTGTCTTTGAAATCAATTTACGACAATAATATTCAAGCTGCTCACTCGGTTTCTGTCCTAATCTGAAGAAAACCCCCCAAAGAGTAAGCCTGCATTACGGGGGAGACTTTTTATCTACGTGTTTTATTTTAATTTAGAAGGAAAAACAAAAGTTTGCCGTTCCCGGGGTCTTTCTGGCTTCACAACGCGGGGTTTAAAACGGCTTTTCTCTCCCATCTGAGGTCCAAACGGCAAGAAACTTGCCCGAATGAAAGTCCACCGTCTTCTCTTCACTCTCCGAAGAAACTGGGGTGATTTTGCGCCACTCGTTTTACGAAAAATATGAATTTATAACTCCGAAGAAACACAGACTCGGAGGAGGAAAAGCTCTTCCTGGCTAACAGTTAGGCGGGCTCTGCAAAGCACCAATCACAGATCACCGCTTCGCTATAAATTCAGGCATCGGGGTTACTGTAGCCCAATTACTTGCTTTTGATTAGGAAGAAGTCTCTGCAGCGATGTCGGAGACCGCTCCCGCCGCCGCTCCCGCCGTCGCGGCCCCCGCCGCCAAGGCCGCCGCCAAGAAGCCGAAGAAGGCGGCGAGCGGCTCCAAGGCCCGCAAGCCCGCGGGGCCCAGCGTCACCGAGCTGATCACCAAGGCCGTGTCCGCCTCCAAGGAGCGCAAGGGGCTCTCGCTCGCCGCGCTCAAGAAGGCGCTGGCCGCCGGCGGCTACGATGTGGAGAAGAACAACAGCCGCATCAAGCTGGGGCTCAAGAGCCTCGTCAGCAAGGGCACCCTGGTGCAGACCAAGGGCACCGGCGCCTCCGGCTCCTTCCGCCTCAGCAAGAAACCCGGGGAAGTGAAGGAAAAAGCCCCGAAAAAGAGAGCAGCTGCGGCCAAGCCCAAGAAGCCGGCGGCGAAGAAGCCCGCCAGCGCCGCTAAGAAGCCCAAGAAAGCGGCGGCGGTGAAGAAGAGCCCCAAGAAGGCGAAGAAGCCGGCGGCTGCAGCGGCCAAGAAAGCGGCCAAGAGCCCCAAGAAGGCGACAAAGGCTGCCAAGCCCAAAAAAGCGGCGGCAGCAGCCAAGAGCCCGGCTAAGGCGAAAGCGGTGAAGCCCAAAGCAGCCAAGCCCAAGGCGGCCAAGCCAAAAGCGGCCAAGGCGAAGAAGGCAGCGCCGAAGAAATGAAGTGTTGAAGTGGAAATACTTTTAAACCCAACGGCTCTTTTAAGAGCCACCCACTATTGTCCCCAAAAGGGCTGATACACTCCATCACTGAGCTCCCGGCCTGCAGCAGAGCCAACTATTCGCCACTATCCGTGTGGGACGTTCGTCTGTGGAGTGGATGGGACGCTAAACTTACGGACTGGTTTTACACTAAGACTTGGAAAAATAAAAGTTTACATTCCCGGCGAAAACGCTTTCTAAAGGCTGCTTTTTCTTTTTTTTTTCTTCTTTTTTTTTTTTTTTTTTTGGAGCACCGCAAGTGGGTGTTTATGTTAAAGGGACTAAGGGCGGGTACCTTTCTGGGGCGTGGAGGTTCCTTTCGTTGCTCTAAATCAGCGCGATTCCTAACAGCACGGATGCGACCGCCACACCTCTTAGTGACCGCAGCCGGGAACTGCTGTCAGCACGGCTCCTCCGCTTCCGTGGCAGTGACCTTTCCGCTTGCCAGCGCCGGCCTGGGGCAGGTCTTGATTTCTGCGTGATTTCACCGACCTACTTTCCCGAGGAGGCGCCTGCCGGGGCGGGGGGCGGGATGGAGCCGGCAGCGATCCCGGCCCGCTCCCTGCCGGGCCGGCGGCGGGACTCGGCACAGCTCGGCTCGGCTCGGCCGGGCAGGGCAGCGGCGCCGCGGGCGGGGGGCGGAGCGGCTGCGCGCGGCTCGCGCAACCCCGGGACCGCCTGTGATTGGCTGCTGGGAGGAGCCGCAGCCGCTCATTGGCCCGCGGGGAAATTTGGAAAAGCCCGCGCTGCTGGGGAAGGGGGAGGGGAGGGAAAGGGAGAACGGGCTGGTAGCGCTCCGTGCCCCCCTCCCTATCCAGAGCCCACCCCTGCTCCCGGGGCCCGCGTTCCGGGAGATCGCAGCCCTCTAAAGCGTCTGCCCCATTTCAGGGGTGCTCTCCCTTCCCCCAGTCCTGTAGTCCTTGTCGTCATACACAAGGCAAAATGTTTCCGCATAAGAAAATTCTGAAACAAAAGGTAAAGAGGGCCGAGTATTTCTCCCTCCGCCTTTTCATAGAAGTTATTAAACATTGTTTTAATCTTCGTGAAGCATGTTTGCTAATTTAACTGTGAAACTTTATTTGGATACAACAAATTATAAAGTATTGTCTTTTTTTTACTGTAAAAAATACTGTTTTCATTCATTTAAAGACTGTGTAAACGTTTACATTCAAAAAGAGTAAATTATCTTCAATTTGAAAAAATATTCAAGGACTTTATAATTAGTATTGCAAGATGAAGTAGCTCACTAAGTGTTTGCTTAAAATTCTACCTTTTTTTTTTTTAGTTAAGATTTAAATACCCAATAAGACCGAGGCAACTAGTGTGTTAAAGCTCTTTTATGGAGTACGTGGGTGGCTCTTAAAAGAGCCTTTGGGTTAAAATTGACGATCGAAGGCGCCCTACTTGGAGCTGGTGTACTTGGTGACAGCCTTGGTGCCCTCGGACACGGCGTGCTTGGCCAGCTCGCCGGGCAGCAGCAGGCGCACGGCCGTCTGGATCTCCCGCGAGGTGATGGTGGAGCGCTTGTTGTAGTGCGCCAGGCGCGAGGCCTCGCCCGCGATGCGCTCGAAGATGTCGTTGACGAAGGAGTTCATGATGCCCATGGCCTTGGACGAGATGCCCGTGTCGGGGTGCACCTGCTTCAGCACCTTGTACACGTAGATGGAGTAGCTCTCCTTGCGGCTCTTCTTGCGCTTCTTGTCGCCCTTCTTCTGCGTCTTGGTCACCGCCTTCTTCGAGCCCTTCTTGGGCGCGGGGGCGGACTTGGCCGGCTCGGGCATTTCGGCAGCACTGCTCTACCTAGGGGAAGCTCAGTATACAAAATGGCCGCAGCGCCCGTTATTTATACAGACGTGTATGCAAATGTCCGGTATCAGCACCGCGCAATGCGATTGGCCCTTGCCGAGCCAGCGTGTTCCTGCCGCCGATTGGTCCCAACAGGATCCGTCCGCTGATTGGTTCTTTCGGCGGAGCCCGGTTCCAGCCAATGGCCGCGATCGCGTCCCGCCCAGGGAGGGGATAAAAGGGCCGCGGCGGTTGCGTCAGGAGGATTGACCCGATTCGCTCTGTGCCCAGCCTCGCTCCGCCAGCGCTTCCAGCCACCATGTCCGGCCGCGGCAAACAGGGAGGCAAGGTCCGAGCCAAGGCCAAGTCGCGCTCGTCCCGGGCCGGGCTGCAGTTCCCCGTGGGTCGTGTCCATCGGCTTCTCCGGAAAGGTAACTACGCGGAGCGGGTGGGCGCTGGAGCTCCCGTCTACATGGCGGCCGTGCTGGAGTACCTGACGGCCGAGATCCTGGAGCTGGCGGGCAACGCGGCCCGCGACAACAAGAAGACGCGCATCATCCCCCGCCACCTGCAGCTCGCCATCCGCAACGACGAGGAGCTCAACAAGCTGCTGGGCAAGGTGACGATCGCGCAGGGCGGCGTGCTGCCCAACATCCAGGCCGTGCTGCTGCCCAAGAAGACTGAGAGCCATAAAGCCAAGAGCAAGTAAATTTGGCGAGCAAAGCCACTCAGACTTTGCACGACATAACATTTGAAACAAAAGGCTCTTTTCAGAGCCACCCACGTACTCAAAAAAGAGTTGTGTTGCTTTCTTTAAGAAGGTGCCCTGGTGCTGAGTCTTGATAGTACTAAATTTACCTCAAACGAACTTGTGTTTCGATTTTTTTAAAACTTTGTTTATACTGAAGAGGGTTGATACATTTGCTGTCTAAACCATGTTTCTAAATCAATGTTAGTTTTTTTGTAATTGTTTCATTTGCTCATTGTTACATTCAGTAAAGAACTTGGTTATTCCGCTTACCTTTCACGGTTCCACAGCTTGCATAGGGTGTAGAACATAGGACGGTGGCTACAGCACGGGTGGGAGTGGCAAAAGCTGTGCCACATGAAGGTAAATAGGAGACTGTTGTAAAGCCCAAATGTAGATACATTAACCCTGAAAAAAAGGTTTCTTCATTCCCTTTGAAGGCCTTTGTTCTTTGCAAGATGCTAAATTCCCTATATGTTAAATATATGTATTTTCTATATATAAATATATTACACGTATGCTTAATATAAGTAAATACATGTCGTTCCCTATATGTTAAATGTAAGTAATATATTGTCACATATATGTTAAATTTATGTAATATAAAATGAGGAATGCCTTAGCAAAAATGGCATTTGATCTACATCTCTACTTAATCAGATGTGCAATCTAAAGAAACACTAACACTTCCATTCTGGAGAATCTTATAGTGGTAGTATGCTCCCATTGTAAGAGGTATTTTCAAACTTTCTACTCATAAATTCACTGTTCATTGCTGCTACTCTTGTTGCGTCAATTAACAGTGGGCAAAACTGAGTTTTCTATATTGTTGGCACAAATATCACCCCTGAGCACAACCTTAAATCTTTTCATATTCATTTTTAAAAATTATGAGGAAAACTGGCTGATTCCTCTTGCCAGGACATTCCCAGCAGCCCCCTCTGATGGTCTGTATGTATCACACTGCACTGAGGTGATTGCTCTCATCTGTGCTGCACCTCTGCCCTTCCCTTCCCCTGGAGAGGAGGAGGAGTGCCCTGGGCTTGGGGGAAGGCAATTTGCCCACTCTGCCTCCTCAAGCTGCAGCTGAGATGGTTTTTAGGCAGCATTGTGCCATGGCCAAAGCAGGGCATCAGGGATCCTTTGTGGAGAGAAACATAAAGAAGAATATAAAAAAAACATAAAGAGAGCTGCTGGAGCACCAGACTAAGCTGGTATCCACAGATGGTATCTGTGGTGGTAAAAGGTTTTGGTTTTAAGTGGACACATTTAGGGTTGTAGTAGTTTTATTATGCTGTTTTATTTACTATTTGCTACAGCTAAATATCTCCTGGCCCTTACACGTCTCTTCTTTAAAAACTGCAATGGTAATTAAAATTTCATTTTAACACACATGAGCCTTCTACACTTAGTTTCCAGAGGAGATTTCTGCATATGTGTTTGTCAGAAAATTTCAGTCCCAGAATGGTTTGGGTTGGAAGGGGCCATTAAAGGTTATCTCACCCAAACCCTGCTTGTGGGCAGGGTCACCTTTCACCAGCCCAGGCTATTCAAAGCCCCATCCTGCCTTACTCTGGGGATGGCATCCTCTAGGGATGGGGCATCCCCATCTTCTCTGGACAGCCTTGTTCAGTGTCACACATGCCTCCTTGCAAAAAAAATCCTTACTTATGTGCACTCGAAATGTGACGTCTTTCTGTTTAAAATCATTGTCTTTCCTCCTGTCCCTACAGGCCTGAAAAGTAACCTTTCTGTATTGAAAAGCTGTTACAAGGTTTCCTCAGAACCTGCTTTTCCCTGGCCAAACAAGCACAGCTCTCTCAGCCTTTCTTCATGGGAGACATGATTTAGCCCTCTGATAATTTCTGTGGCCCTCTCTGGACCTGCTGTGACAGATTCCTGTCTCTCCTCTGCCAGAGGATCACAGAGCTGGTGCAGCACTCCAGCTGGGGGCTCGGGAGAGCTGAGTGGAACAGGAGAATCACCTGCCTCCACCTTCAGTTCAGGCTGCTTCTGTTGCAGCCTTCGTTAGGATGGGCTTTTGGGCCACGAGTGTGTATCTCTAGGTCAAAGCACTGGGATTCCAAAAAAAAGGGCTGTAGGATACAGCTGTGAGCTGGCTTTCTCTGTGGACAAACTCCTGTACATGGAGCTCAGAGCTGGCAGCACAAGAGAGGGCCCCATCCGCTAAGTGTGGAGCCAAGCCCAGTGCATCCCTCCAAATTCTTCCTGTTGTCTGACCAGGAATTCATTATTTGCTTCAGAATTTCATTCCGAACACTTATTTACACTCATTTTCTTCTCTGCTTAGTACCTGGAGTTTCATCCTCTGTGATGCTCAGATCCACCCCTGAACACTCCCTGGATTTTTCTTTGCCGGCAGTGCCTTCACCAGTGATGAGGTCTCCAGTGTAAAAATCCATTAAATGAGATGGATTAAATGGTAGGAGAGCTGGGAAATCTCCTGGTGTTAAAGACATCTTTCAGGCAATGTAAAAATCCAGTAAAATGAGATGGATTAAATGGTAGCAGAGCTGGAAAATCTCCTGGTGTTAAAGACAGCTTTCAGGTAAATTCCAGTGGATGAAGGAATGCAGCTAAGCAAGCTCAAGTAAATTAATTCATTTCATTTGGATATGCAATAAGCAGTAGGAAAGAGGAAATCCATATCACATGGTGCCTTAGCTGTGTCACCGGGTTGCAATGCACCTTCACATTCTAAAGAATCTGTGACAAAAATAAAAATCTGAACACCCAACCAAGGTCCCTTAAATGCTATGGATCACTGTTATGCTTGGGGATAACTCAGTGGTGTCAGTCTGTATCAAAAGACTTAAAAGTGCGTCGTTAAATATTTGTAGAGCTTTTCTAGCCCTTTTCATTTATATTGCTTGCAATTCTAGGAGAAATGCACCTATTAAGCAGCTCTTCCATTACTGTGCATATTATTGCACCTATTATGGCAGTTGCAGCAGATACAGATATGGATTTAAATTGTCTCTCAAGCTCTCAAGAAAATTATGAGCAGCTTTGAAGCTGGTTACAATCCACTGATGCAATGACTTTTTTTACTAATTATGCACCCTCTTGTGTAGTCATGGTGAGATGTTGCCTTATTGTAATAAACAAATGCAATTTCCTCATTATATTTTGATGAGGAGCTAGGGCAACTGTCCTAATTAATGCACAATTGAAAAGCTACAGATTTATATTTTTTTAAACAAGCTGAGTTTCGGAAAGGTTTCCTTTCTCATTTAAGCCCTGGTGCCATGTGCCCAAATTCATGAGGAAAATGTAGTATCTAAAACATGCGAATTGGACACTAAACATTGATTAAAAAATAAATTATCTCAAATCAACAGTAGCAATAACTTTATTAGGGATTTTATTGAGCAGCAAAAATTTCTTTTTTCTCTTTTAAAATTATTTTTGCCTAAGAAAATGATCCATAAAAGAACTGAATTTATCCCTAACAGACACACTTGTGAAACGTGTCTGTGTGCACTTGCAGCAGCACACAGGCAAGGCAGCCTTCCAGAAGGGATGATGTTAAATTGTACCTGATGTGCTACACTTACTGAGGAAAGGGATTTGCAGCTGTTTTATTTACTTTGGACTGCTGGTCTCAGCCTCTCCATCACCCATCTCTGGCAGAAATCAAAGGTGATTTTCCAAGCCTTGCAGTGGTTATGCTGCTGGAAGGAAAAACTATACCAGGATCCTTGCTCTGCATTTAGGAAGCCTTAGGAATAAATTATTATTTTGACATACCAAAATATTTTGCATAATTTCTTTCATGTTTCTTAAGTAATCAGAAAGCTGTTTCTAACTGCCTCAGGAAACATAGCTAGACACAGATTTTCAGATATGAAGAACAAAGCAGACTTTGTGGAGCCAAATGGGAATGTTGGGCACCAGCCTGGCAGGGCCACTACCGACAGATCTCCCAGTTAGTCTATAAAGGGTCTTACTTCATTCTGTTCAGTCAAAAAAGCAAACCTAATCTAAATTAAAGATATATTTTCCTCCTTATACTGTAGCAATTCTTTAAATTTGAAAGAAGAAGGAATTCACAGTGACATTTATAAAAATATTTGCACCTTTTTGTCACCTGCAACTGAAAGTATGACTATCTCGGTTGCATTTTCCCCCTGAATTTAGGGAACATTTTATTTCCAGAAATATTTTGGAGATGTTGCTGAGGTCCTCTACCTTATATTAAGGAATAAACATAAATAAATGACTGCACCATTTTTAAAGGATATGAAAAATTTTATAGTAGTAGGCATGTTTAAAAGAAAAAATACTTAAAATGTAAGAATTGGCAAGCACTTTAGGCATATCAGTTCTGTGTGAGGATTATTCAAAATCTAAACAGATTTAATTTAGAAATACAGTCTCATGACTGTAATATTTTAAACCTTAAGATTTAATTTAGAAATACAGTCTCATAGCTCTCTCAGTATTTATTCACGCACTTCACAAATACAGTCCAACGACCACTCAGCAGCATGGATGACGTGTTTTCTGCAAAAGGGTGAAACACATGGAAAAAAAATCTGGATTCCTCATTGAAATTAAAATTGTTTGGCTAGTGCTCATCCTTCAGATGTCATACAGACAGTTGTTTGTGATGTCCGTAATGCTTTCTTTCGCTTGCGGGGTCTCGGTGCCCTGCAGCGGATGCTCCTTCCCGAAGCCGGCGGCGGCCGGGAGCGGGCTCGGAGCCTGCGGCCAGCAATGCGGGGCTGGGCCGGGCAGGAGGGACGGTCCCTCCCTCAAACAGCCCTTCCGAGCTGCCTCCAGGGAATCCCTGCTCCAAACACTCACGCTGCAGCCCCTGGCTGACCCTTCCTCCCGCGGCCGGCCAGGGCTCGCTCCCGGCTCCCCCCGCCCCGCACGGAGCAGGGGGCGGCTGTGGGAGCGTCCGGGGAGACAAAACAGCCGAGAAGCCGCCATGGCGGACCCGAACAAAGGGAAAGGCGGCTCCGTGGGGCTCCCCGCGAGCGGGAGGCGGAGGGGCGGCGGGGGGAGGCGGGAGCGCCGGGCGAGGCCCCGCATTGGTCGGATTTTGCCGCAGACCCGCGGGGAGGGACGGGGAAGGGGCGCCTCAGCCCGAAACGCGGGCCGGAGTTGGCAGCCCCCGCTCCTGCTGCTGAGGGTGACCCAGAGGTGCCGAGGAAGTGCCAGCAGCGCAGGGGACAGCGGGGTGGGACGGGAGAGCGGCAGAGGGACGGGGGGACTGCGGCGGGCAGAGACAATGAAGTGCGGCCAGACATTAACTCGGCTCGTTAGAGTCCCGTGCTAAAAGGGCAGTAGTGTACGTTCAATCTCAGTATTAGCCAGCCACTTAAGAGTCGTGCTGGATGATCCTTGTGGGTCTCGTCCCTTCCCTTCTCAGAATATTCCGTGATTCCCAGGTTGCTGGAAGCGCGGGACGAGGCCAGGCCCGCTCAGGAGAGGCGGAGCCGCGCGCAGCCAAGGAACGCGGCCCACAAAGCGCCGCGTCCGCGTCTCGCGGCGGGCACGAGCGGAGCCGCGCGGGGCGAGGGGACAAGAGGGGCGCGGGGCGGAGACTCAGCAGGAGATCCCGCCTCCCTCTGCAGTCCTCAACCAGGTCGGACCGCCGCTCATATAGACCCGCGCGGGGCGCTGCTCCGCTCACTGCTGTCGTTCTGTTGAGCGAGAGACCATGTCTGGCCGGGGCAAGGGCGGCAAAGGTCTCGGCAAGGGCGGTGCCAAGCGCCACCGCAAGGTGCTGCGCGACAACATCCAGGGCATCACCAAGCCGGCCATCCGCCGCCTGGCTCGGCGCGGCGGCGTCAAGCGCATCTCGGGGCTCATCTACGAGGAGACGCGCGGCGTGCTCAAGGTCTTCCTGGAGAACGTCATCCGCGACGCCGTCACCTACACGGAGCACGCCAAGAGAAAGACGGTCACGGCCATGGACGTGGTCTACGCCCTCAAGCGCCAGGGTCGCACTCTCTACGGCTTCGGCGGCTAAACTCGTTTCCTGCAATAGCTCGGCGTTTCTACAACACAAAGGCTCTTTTCAGAGCCACCCACAAATCTCAAAAAAGAGCTTTAAATCGCTTCTCTAGTAGTTACTGAATTTTTGGGGTTTGGGGAAAAGGGACAGGATTTTGTTCTTGGCTCCCCCAAAAGCCAACTGCTGCTTGGTCCACCTTTTCTGCCGTCTAGGGGGCAAAGTCTCGCATTCAACGGAGCGACACTATCCTTATTTACTCGGGAAACGAAACGAGGGCAGCCGCTGTTGTACTTGACTAGGGCTCTCGCTGCTGTAGGAAAATAAATCGTCTGAAACCTGCATCCTTTATTTCCCCCCTTCCTCTTTCACACCGAGCACCACCCGCTAAACACACACCCTCTTTCCAAAGGACAAGGGAAGCGACACACAGCCGACAAAAAACAAAGCCGGGGGTGAGTCGGGGCCAGACGCTCTTCCCGTAGCCGCTGGCGCGGCACCGCTTTTACCGCCACAGCCTGCAAGGGCAAGGGAGGGAGCTCCTGAAATGGCGGCGCTCTTCTCTCTGCCATCCGGTGGGCGGGACGGAGCGGGAACAAGAAACAGCCACAAGCACCCCTTAGCGCCCTACGCAACAAAGACCGTGCTCTTAAAAAGGCCCCCTCGCCCGCCCCGCTCCTGAGGCTGCCCCTTCTCTGGGCACGGCTCTCGCCTGCACCAGCACAGCACGGCCCCTCACACCCTCTCAGCCCCGGCGCCTTTAGACAATGGTGAACCTCACCCAAACACACGGGGCACAAGGGGAGGGCACGGCTGGACACTACGGAACGCTCCCACTCCCCCATTTATCCCTGAATTCCCACTGCACCCTGAGCAATTAAAGTGCTCGGCCAGGCTGCTCCTGTCTGCACCGTAACGCAGAGACAACAGCTCTTTTAAGTGGCCGTGTGGTGGCTCTTAAAAGAGCCTTTCGGTTTGAAGGAGAAGGGCAGGGAACTCAGGCGCGCTCTCCGCGGATGCGGCGGGCCAGCTGGATGTCCTTGGGCATGATGGTGACGCGCTTGGCGTGGATGGCGCACAGGTTGGTGTCCTCGAAGAGCCCCACCAGGTAGGCCTCGCTGGCCTCCTGCAGCGCCATGACGGCCGAGCTCTGGAAGCGCAGGTCGGTCTTGAAGTCCTGCGCGATCTCGCGCACCAGGCGCTGGAAGGGCAGCTTGCGGATCAGCAGCTCCGTGGACTTCTGGTAGCGCCGGATCTCGCGCAGCGCCACCGTGCCGGGCCGGTAGCGGTGCGGCTTCTTGACGCCGCCCGTGGCCGGCGCGCTCTTGCGGGCAGCCTTGGTGGCCAGCTGCTTGCGGGGCGCCTTGCCGCCCGTCGACTTCCGCGCCGTCTGCTTCGTGCGCGCCATCGCTACCGACCGTACGCTGTGTGACAAAAACAGCAGAGAATCCAACAATGACTGCAAGGAGCGCTCCCAGCTCATTTTTATATCCGAGCGCTGCCCGTTGATTGGGCGAAGGAAACAGCCGCGCTCAGGGGGATGGTTTGAAAACCCCGCGTTAACCCCTTCCTATCCTGAGCATTGCTCTTAAATACCTAACCCGAAACAGCCTTTTTCCTTAGTCTTCCCTTTCTTCCGAGCCGGCATGGCTGCTTTTTAAACCACTTGCTTTAATTAATTAAATTACTCTGCCACTACAAGTGGGTAAAGATAAAAGACCTATTTTCCAGCAATTGCCAATAACTTGCTTGTAATCAGGTTTCCTTATCATATTTTATTCGCTATTTAAAATGGTTGCTTTTTTTGTGTCATCCTATATTCCTTTGCAAGTAGAAACAAAGGAATCAGGTGCTTTGCATGCATTCTTAATCTAATACTTTCCTGGTGGATTTTAAAATTTTTGTTCTGATTCTCTTTTGCTTGTTTGTTACTTGGTTTTTTAAATTTTTGTTTTGGGAGGTTTTTTCTGTATCGTTTGCTTGCTTATAAATTTGTTTTGTTTGGTGTGTGGTTTGCAGGGATTGTAGTTCTTTTCAGGTAAAGATTTACAAATAACTACGTTTTTTAAAATGCAAAACCGCAAGTACTATTCGGAAGAAAACTTTGGGAAAAACAAATAGTAGAAATAGACATAATGCAAATATAACATCGATAAATGTTGATGCTTTTCTAACAAAAAGAAAACAAAAAAGATTTGATGGTAACCGCTGAGGCTCGGAGCGGCTTCAGTTGTGACCCAATTAAATTCTCCGCTATCTGACCAATCAAGGCGGGGAGGCGGGGCCGCCCTGCTCCATAAATAGGGCAGCAGGGCGCGAATCCTTACTGTTTCAGATCGATCTCTATAAGGGGTAGCGATGGCGCGCACGAAGCAGACGGCGCGGAAGTCGACGGGCGGCAAGGCGCCCCGCAAGCAGCTGGCCACCAAGGCTGCCCGCAAGAGCGCGCCGGCCACGGGCGGCGTCAAGAAGCCGCACCGCTACCGGCCCGGCACGGTGGCGCTGCGCGAGATCCGGCGCTACCAGAAGTCCACGGAGCTGCTGATCCGCAAGCTGCCCTTCCAGCGCCTGGTGCGCGAGATCGCGCAGGACTTCAAGACCGACCTGCGCTTCCAGAGCTCGGCCGTCATGGCGCTGCAGGAGGCCAGCGAGGCCTACCTGGTGGGGCTCTTCGAGGACACCAACCTGTGCGCCATCCACGCCAAGCGCGTCACCATCATGCCTAAGGACATCCAGCTGGCCCGCCGCATCCGCGGAGAGCGCGCCTGAGTTCCCTGCCCTTCTCCTTCAAACCGAAAGGCTCTTTTAAGAGCCACCACACGGCCACTTAAAAGAGCTGTTGTCTCTGCGTTACGGTGCAGACAGGAGCAGCCTGGCCGAGCACTTTAATTGCTCAGGGTGCAGTGGGAATTCAGGGATAAATGGGGGAGTGGGAGCGTTCCGTAGTGCCCAGCCGTGCCCTCCCCTTGTGTTTGGGTGAGGTTCACCATTGTCTAAAGGCGCCGGGGCTGAGAGGGTGTGAGGGGCCGTGCTGTGCTGGTGCAGGCGAGAGCCGTGCCCAGAGAAGGGGCAGCCTCAGGAGCGGGGCGGGCGAGGGGGCCTTTTTAAGAGCACGGTCTTTGTTGCGTAGGGCGCTAAGGGGTGCTCGTGGCTGTTTCTTGTTCCCGCTCCGTCCCGCCCACCGGATGGCAGAGAGAAGAGCGCCGCCATTTCAGGAGCTCCCTCCCTTGCCCTTGCAGGCTGTGGCGGTAAAAGCGGTGCCGCGCCAGCGGCTACGGGAAGAGCGTCTGGCCCCGACCCACCCCCGGCTTTGTTTTTTGTCGGCTGTATGTCGCTTCCCTTGTCCTTTGGAAAGAGGGTGTGTGTTTAGCGGGTGGTGCTCGGTGTGAAAGAGGAAGGGGGGAAATAAAGGATGCAGGTTTCAGGGAGTATTTGCCTAGAGCAGCGAGAGCCCCAGTCAAGCACAACAGCGGCTGCCCTCGTTTCGTTTCCCGAGTAAATAAGGATAGTGTCGCTCCGTTGAATGCGAGACTTTGCCCCCTAGACGGCAGAAAAGGTGGACCAAGCAGCATGGGCTTTGGGGAAGTTGGGAAGAACAAAATCCCTGTTCCCTTCCTCCCAACCCCAAAAATCCTAGAACATTACTGGAAAAATGATTTAAAGCTCTTTTTTGAAATTTGTGGGTGGCTCTGAAAAGAGCCTTTGTGTTGTAGAAACGCCGAGCTATTGCAGGAAACGAGTTTAGCCGCCGAAGCCGTAGAGAGTGCGACCCTGGCGCTTGAGGGCGTAGACCACGTCCATGGCCGTGACCGTCTTCCTCTTGGCGTGCTCCGTGTAGGTGACGGCGTCGCGGATGACGTTCTCCAGGAAGACCTTGAGCACGCCGCGCGTCTCCTCGTAGATGAGCCCCGAGATGCGCTTGACGCCGCCGCGCCGAGCCAGGCGGCGGATGGCCGGCTTGGTGATGCCCTGGATGTTGTCGCGCAGCACCTTGCGGTGGCGCTTGGCGCCGCCCTTGCCGAGCCCCTTACCGCCCTTGCCCCTGCCAGACATAGTCACGCACTTACAACAGCCGGAACTGTAAACGAGAACTGGCCCCGCGCGGGTCTATATGAGCGGCGGTCCGACCTGTTTGAGGACTGCACCGAGGCCGGCCCGGGGCGGGGCGGGCTGTGTGCACCTCCTCCCCCCGCGGGCCGGGCCTTTGCCGCCATCGCTCCCGGCTCTGGCCCGGCTCCGCCGCCGGAGCCCGAACCCGGCGGGGCCCGGAGCGGATCCGGCCGGGCTCTCCCCGTGCCCGCCGCGCTCCCCCCGCCTGCCCGGCCCCGCCCGAGGGCTCTCGGTGCCCGCACGGAGCGGGGCCTCGCCGGCCGCGGGGCTGCGGCACAGCCCGGCCAATGGCGGCAGAGCCGCGTCCCGCCCGCGCTGCGCCGCCGCCAGCGAGCTGTGCCCGACAAAGGGCCCGGCCCGGCAGGGGACGGAGTGGGCGCTGCGGTCCCGGTTCTACCGTAAATGAACCTTTTTCTGCCGAAGGCTGAGAAAGCGGGTAATGTGCTGTAATGTTTTGCGATTTTTATTTCTTTTCCCCTTTGAGTGGGAATTCTTTTTTTTTTTTTTTTTTTTTTTTTTTTGGTCCTTATAGGGAAGCCTTGTCTGTCCCACATCTCTGACTTAATAATACTTAATACTTAACCACTTAATAAGTGGTTTTGCTGTTTTTATGGGACTGGTGACCTAATGAAAGAACTGATTTCTATCTCTTACTGTTGTACCCGTGAAACAATCTGCATTATGTCTGTGCTTTTTAAGATGTAAATGTTGGATAATTGTCATGGTCCTATTCTTTATTGAAACATAATAAAGCATTACTTTTTTTATTTCCTTCTTTACAATTTATTACTTTTTGAACACAAAAAAGGTGGTCTGGTGGTGTTATTTTTTGCTGGGCTGTCTGTTGGCTGCATGAGTCCATTCTGCTGAAATGACTCCTAAAAAGCTTCAAGATTTGCATGTACACACTTACTTTTATTTATTCTGCGGTATTATTTAAATTTACTATGAATATAAATTTGAGGTATTTTTACTTTGTTCTGGAAGGGTTGTCAAATAAATGCTATCCCATACAGTAGCTATATACTGTCTTTCTTGGCAGGAGTTATCCTCTGGGAATTATACCTGTGTGCAGTGCACAGGTTTGGGGATTTTTGCTGGTCAGCTATTTCTCAATTTGTTTGATCCTCCCCCTCTTTTTCCTATTTCCAGTGCCTATTACTATGCAATGCTTCTTGAATGTGAAAAGGTTTTGCTTGGTAATTTTGCACATTTTTACATTTGAGCCATCCCTGGGGTTTTTTTGTTTGTCCTTTTTCACCACTTTGCTGAAAAGTTCTCCTTCTCAGGGGAGATGATAATGGGGACTTTTAGATTTACTTTTCTCTCTCTGTAGGTCTTTTGTATGCATGTTATTTAATACAGGTTATGCTTGGCCACCACCCTGATACGTATTTTCATTTGCAGATAGCCAGGCAGTGTATGCATCTGTTTATACCTATTAATTCAAAATTATTTGTTCTGCAGGTATAGGCAACACATATTTATCTTTGAGTTGCCACACTGATGATGGTTGTAGGACAGATGAAACTCTTCCAGTTGTCGTGGAAGCAACCAAGAGCCATGCAGGCACCCACTCACCAGTGGGACTGAGGAGAGAATCAAACGGGTAAAAGCAAGAAAACTAATGGGTTGAGACGAAGACAGTTTAATAGAGAAAGCAAAAGCTGCACTCACACACAAGAAAACCAAACCAAAGTATTAATTGACCACTTCCCATGGGCCGGCAGGTGTTCAGCCATCTCTGGGAGAGCACTGATCACTGTAATGTTTATTTGGGAAGATAAATGCCATCACTCCAAATGCCTTGCCCTTCCTACTTCCTCCTCCCAGCTTTATATTCTGAGCATCAAGTGATAAGGTCTGGAATATCCCTTTGGGCAGTTGGGGTCACCTGTCCTGGCTGTATGTTCTTAAAATCTCCCAGGCATCCCCAGCTTCCTCACCCGTTGTAGCATCACAAAAGGCTTTGGCTCTGTGTGAGCCCTGCTCAGTAACAACAGAAACATCACTATTTAATCAACCTGGTGCTCAACGCAAATGCTAAACATTGCCCCATGCAAACCACTGTGAGGAAAATTAACTCCAACCCAGCCAAGACCAACAGATTTAGAATCACTGTCTTTGCACAGTATTTATCATTACACTTACTCAAGAAAAAAAACCCAGATATTTATATGCAAATTATTCAATTAAAGTATTTAATTTCATTTATGTGGTTTAATGAGTATAGTTATTCTGCCTTGCAAAATGCCCAGTTCACCTTCCTTGTCCAGTGTTAATTGGCATTTTGTCAAAAACTTGCAATCTCTTTTAGAATCCATTTCTTGATGCTTTTTAGTTCTCGAGATCTCTTTGTGTGGAGTTTATTGTGCAGTTAATATTTTTTCTATCAAATTTAGCCTTTGCTTACTTTTAAGTCATATTTTCTTGATCTTCTCTGTATTAGACCACCTTAAATAATCAAGTTTTTATCATTATCCAGGGTCCTTCACTTTCTAAGTATTCTTAAGACAAACTCAGATGAAGAACTACATCAGGTATCAGTCTAATTTGTTCCTAAGCAATACTTTAGCTTCAAAAGAATAAACTCCACAGATTATTTAGAGTAAATTTTTATTATGGCGAATTTTACATAGAATCCTTGTAGGTATGACAGCAATATAAAAGTACATAGAACACATTCATGCATTACAGTGTGCTTGGGTTATTCAGGGAAATACTCTATATTTCAAGGCTGTCCGTGTAATGCTTACCAAATTTATCTTTTCCCATACCATGTAGTTTAATTTTCTTGGTTTTATTTTAGCATGCTTTATTTGTGTATTGCTTTTTTAAACTTCTTACCAGCATCAGTGGGTACAAATTAACAGTGTGTATATTATTGAAGTATTAGGACACTTCTGAAGATAGACAAAATTAAACCAAAAGGAGAAGCAAACAACCTGTTTACAGGAACTCAAACATTTCAATGTTATGAAAAAGTGAAAAGGAGTTCTAAGCAATCTGAATTCACTAAATTCTGAAATAACACTTCATTTCCTATATGACATCTTTTACTTTATGGTCAGTCTCATGTTTAATGGTCAGTGTTGCAGGACAGGTTGGGGATGGCAGGAATGACTGAGAGAGTGCCTCCACTTCTTTGCTCACTCTAGGAGTGCCAACAATTCAGCACTTCTCTTCCCCTCTGCATCTGCTTTCAATCTCTCATCCTGACTTTCCTCCCAACACTCCTGTCCATCCCCAAAGGCAACTATCCCCCTGAGGAGGCTGTTGAAACAATGTGATTTTCAAATTTGTTTTCTCTTTAATGATCTGCTTTTCTTTTCAGGAAAGCTGTTAGCTGAGCTGAAGGAGTCACTGATCTCTCAGTGGATCTGCCAGCACATGTATTTTTACATCCTTAGGAGAATTAATATTAACTTAGAAACTCTCTGTGGTATGTTTTTTAAATCAGCTAAAAGTATCCTGATAGAAATACTGAAATCACAGACACAGATTTGGTTCATCTCCTAAAGGAAAAGCTTATGATACTGCTACTTAATTTAGATGAAACATTTGTGAGGGAAAGGAATTATCTTTTTTTGCATCTTCCTAGGGAGATGAGCATCCCAGAGCACTCTCATATGAAATGTACAAGCCCAGCTAAAAATAGAGATGGATTTTTGCTGAGAGTGATGATCAACACGACTAGATACTACAGAACTTGTCTAATTCCACTGAGAGGAAAAGAAAATACTTTTGAAAGCTGCAGCACAAGCAAAATTAAGGCTTTGTGCACCCTACTGATGTGGAGACTCCAAGCTGTCAATCCCTGTGCAGCCCCTGTGGTTACCCGCACACAATAAAGGAGAATCGCACCCTCCACACCTCAGTATGCACCTAAATTACTACCAGAATCTTTAAAGTTAAATTTTCATTTATTTACTTTTTTCCAACTATGGCTTCCAATTTCACTGCCTGTCCTCCCCTTGTGCCTGATTCCCAACTCACTCTTCAGAACTCTCTCACCACCATTTTCCACCTTTACTGCACCTTCCAATTTGATCCTAATAAAAAAAATCTTCCACATTTGAAAACCATAAATAAATTGAACAAATGCGTTCAATGCTCAGAAGCACTACAATGAATGTTACTTGAATGTCTAGAATCACCAGAAAAGGAAAAGAGAATAAAACAGGATTTTGTATCTTTGTGCCATTGTAGCATTGTGTGAAATAGTTCCACCCAGCAGTGTGCACATTTCTGGCCTCTAAATAAATAAACTATTGCAAGAGGCAAAGAAATTTCTGAGAGAAGTGATAAAGCTGATTTAATGCTTAAAATGGCTTTTCTATTAAGCTTACTAGGACACCTTCAGATCAATGACCACTGAGTGAATATGTTCTTGCTTACCTTTACTACCTAGGAGGTCAGTAGTTAAATATATATCAAACTTATGAAGTCTAATCTAATTAGTTACAGCCAAAGGGTTATTGACATCAGAAATGCTGTCTAAATTTCCTAGGCAGTTTTTAAAAGTAAATAGATCCTTACTCTATAGGTTTTTTTCAAATCAGAGAGAAGAGAGAAAGATATTGTGTGGAAAGAAGAAATTGGTGCCATCTCTCTCCTCACAGAAATCAATTCTGCACTACACAGCTGCTTGCACAAGCCTTAACACTGGTGGTAAGTAGTTCATAAACTGATCCATTTCACTACATGCATGTCCTTAGGATCAAGTTTGGTTTTTTGGTAAGGTAAAAAACCAAAACCAAATCCTCTCCCCAAAAAACACCAGTCCCAAACAAAAAAAGTGACTCTACCCTTTCCTCCCTCCCAACCCCGGCCAAAACATAAAACCAAACTAACAAACAAAAAACTCACCCTCAAAAAAGCTCCTATTTGCGTCCTTAACTTCTGCTTTTTTGTGTTTTCCCTGGGTTTCCAGGTTGCTGGCACCCTGGTTTGTGCTGGTATTCTCATGATTCCCTCAGAAAATACTTGTGAAGGCGATAAAGGAATCCCACGACAGGAAAAACCTGTAGCTTCTACAGGAAGAGGACTTGTTTTCTATTTAAGAGAAAAGAGGCATCATTTGTATGAAGAGTGCAGAGGCCTGAAACAATCAAACCCCTCCAAGATTTGATACACAGAGGTGCCTCTTGAGGAGGAGAAAAGGTTTGTTTGCATCAGCCCTGTTACTGTGGCAGGGCTGTTTCTGTACCTGCAGCCATGCACTGAGTGTTCCAGGACGGAATGGGCGAGGAGAAGGGAAGGATGCAATGATCAGGAGCTCCTGACAGAAGTATTTTATCATGTAGTATGGACCATTGATCTCTCAGCTTTGAAGCCTGCAGAACCAAAATAATATTTCCTAACAGAGCAAGCTGGAACATCCCCAATGCTCTTTGGGTTGTTTCGGTTTTGTGGTGGGTTGTTTAGGGCTTTATTTGTTTGTTTTTGTTCGGTAGTTGGGGTTTTTCCCGCTTTAGGCCGGGCAGCAGCCACGGTATAACAAAACAGCAGTAAAAAAACACAAATTAGCAGTTGAGAAAATGAATACTGGAAGATTTCAAGACACGGGCTGGTTTTACAGCAGGCAGGGCGAGATGCTCGTCACTCATCGCGGTGTCCTCCAGTGGATCCATCGTCACCGGCTGAGGATTAGGGAAAGGAAAAGGAGTCGGGGGCAGGGCAGGGAGCCAGGGAATGGAGGGGAAGGGATGGGGGAGGAGGAGGAGGAGGAGGAGGAGGGAGGGAGGGAGGGAGGGAAGCTGCTTCCCGGGCAGGATTGGTTGGAAATTGCTGCAGCCCAGGCGGGCGGTGCCTGCGGCCCCCGCTCCCCGCCGGGCCGAGATACGGCCCCGGGGAAGCGCTCCAGAGCGATGGAGCCACGGGAACGGCAGGGGTGTCACAGAGGCGAAGGGAAAGCACACAAGGGTCGGGCTCACGGCAATCCGCTGTCCTGTTGGTATCAGATATATTACATCTGATATCTAAATTATATATATATATATATATATATATATATACACACATATATATAATATACCATATATATATTATACAATATATTATATTGTATTATATTATATTATATTATATTATATTATATTATATTATATTATATTTTCAATATATATGTATATTGAATATCATATCATATTCACACAAACATAACAGACTCAAAGCATTTCTGTGACCTGCAGACGCAGTTTGCTGCCATTGCATATCTACAGCTGTAGAAGCTGCAGTTGGCTTCTACTTGGATACAAACCTCCTGAGCGTCAGCATCAAGGCTTTCAAAATTGTGTGGATGGAGAAAAGCGAATTTCTTACATGTTTACCAAAGTATAGACTAATCTTGTACTGTGTGTTTTAGAGAAATAAACAGTAACTTATTCTTTAAAAAGTACTTTTGGTGCCTAAGCAGGTCTGGGCTTAAGTGTTTAAGAAAAGTAAATTACTAATGTTATTATTCCAATTATTTACATAGAATAACACGAGATTTGCAAGATGCTGCAACTGTATTTTATGTTGGTATTGCAGAAAGATACTAAAGAAACTAAAACTTTTAGTGAAGGAATGTGAGAGCAATTTAATAAAAGAATTATAAAAGCTTAACCATTGCATAGACTATGTGATGCAAATGTTCATTTAAGTTTTGCAAGGAAAAGCCTGGAGCATCGTGGGGATAGCATTGGTATGAAGTAATTAATTCCATTCAATTCATAGTTTGGTCTAGGTAAACACTCTAGCTTGCCTACATTATCAATAAAATATCTAACCTAAAGCAAATTCTCATGAAACAAACAAATGAAAAAATTAAAATCAGATCATCCTCTTAAGACTTTGGAAGACTGCTTACTACCAAGGGAGTTGGAACAGTATTTCTATCCTGTCCTCAATCAAGTCTCTAGACAAACATCAAGCATAGACAGTCTTTTTATAAAACAAACTAAAAAACCCAAACAAAAAACCAAAAAACCAAACCGAAAAACAAGGCAAAAACAATGTGAATAAGATTTTTGGAAGGAAATTAATTACCAAGGACTTTTTCTGGTACTCTATATTTACTAAGACAAAGCCAAAAAGTAAATGTTCTTTTATAACATCATGTTTTTAAAATTTGATTCTTAGCATCCTTTTGAATGTTTCTGCAACTGAGCATAGTTTCATGTTGGGTTTTTTGTTTTGTTTTTCTTTGGGACTGTTTTTGGTTTTTTAATATTATCTTGCACATCATCTCTCCCTGCTCTATGAAAAAAACAAGAAGCTATTGGATAACTACAAGTTAAATAACATGGGAGCAAGCAATCAGAGAGATTACCCTACCTATGTTATGGTTAGTACTTAACAGCATAAGGATATATTTTGTGTGGACCTAAAATTCAAAAGTAAATTAGGGTCATATGATATTAAATGTTTATTTCATGATCAAAAGCATCTGCGATGCACTGTTCTTAAATCTAAGGCCTTCCTCCTTTATGAGAATTTAGGTTGGCTGGATAGATGAAACTGTATCTGGGAAGGGAAATTCCACATCTGCAATGAAATAAAATATTGTGCTTTTAAAACAACTACCACTTTTAACTCCCATTTGTCCCATACTCAAAGAGGTCATATAATACATTTCTTTCTTCTATTTCAATATGTAAAAACCTTTTATATATTGAAATGGTCTTTCATTTAACTGTGGTATGCAGACAGAAAACGTGTGCATTTATAACAAGCAGTTACCCGAGGCAGAAGAACATATTGCCCTTCTCCATTAGTTGTGAATGACTGGCCAGGAGAAATTCAGATATGCAGCAATTGCATTAAAACATTCCAGGCATAATTTAGCTGAAGAAAAAGAGGAGTTAGCATACAGAACTCATCAAATCTCCTCTACTAACAAAAATATACTTAAACTCATAATGAAAATCCTGTTGGTGGCATAGAGAATGTCACAATATTTTAAAATCTCTGTACAAGGAAAGCCAGCTCATTACATGAGCTGTCTCAAGGAGGAAACATGGCTAGAAAATCGTGAACTTAATGGATTACAATGCTGAGCTTAACAAGTGTCTAGTGAGGAACATGATAGAAAAAACAAAACAAACACTTCCCACTACAATACAATCTACCCATATCTTATTTGAAAACTGTTAAAATACATTTTTCTAATTATTTTTAAAACATCAGCGGGGGGGGGGGGGAAGAGAGGAAATAAGAAATAAACCCAACAAAACCAAAACATGCGATTTCCAAGAGAAGCAGAACATAAACACTGAAGTGCCTGAGAAGGAAATATGAATATTGTTCTTGAAAAGAGATGCTCCCTCCTCACACCCTGCGTTCAAGGGCAAAAATGAAACCCGAGAGAGGTTTCTGTTTCAGGATTTTCAAATGGCCCAATCAGAACCTTGTACAAATCAACTCCCTTCTCCAGGCCCACATAATCTCTTCCTTCTCTACTAAATATACACCAATGGAAGCTTATTTTGCCAAATATGCAAAATAAAGCAAAATTGCAATTATGAAACAAACAAACCAAAAAGAAAAAACCCTGAAGTGTTTAAAACCTAATTCTAGCATCAAATTTCAGAATGGTTACCAATAAAGTCCTGCAGTTCCTGCTGTGTCAAAGTCCAGCTCTGAATGGTAGATTATTAATATCTAATGCAATTTCTCCAGCAGAACAGAGATTATTTAAAAAGAGGAGGGGGGGAAAGTCTTCTGTCTATTTTGGGAAAGAAAAGGAAAATCCAAAATAACAAACATGGAGAAAACCCACAAAAAAAAAAAAAAAGAAAAGAAAAAAAAGCCCAAAACAATAACAACGAAAAAAAATCACCAAGCAACGGAAAAGAACACAACCTTTGAAAATTGTTTAAGAATCATATACCGCTTAGAAACAGACCCACGATTCTTATCTTGTTTCCAAGCGAGATTTCAGCCGGGCACTCCCACGTTATCTCCCTCTGCCTGAAAAACATTTTCCATTAACACAACGCCCCAATGACTCACTCCTCCGCCTCCTGAGGCACAACACCGGAAAAAAAAAAAAAAAAAAAAAAAAAAAGGAAAAAAAAAGGAAAAAAAAGGGAAAAGTAAAAGCAGAGTTTTCCTCGTCTTAGTTCTCAAGGGAGGATTTCAGGAACAAAGAAAGCCCCCTCCCCAGCCCCTGGGCAGCCTCATTCGGAGGCTCCCGGCGCTGCATTCCTGCCTTCCCTTCGGGCAGTTTTCCACATAAAACATTACTGAAAGAAAACCAAGCTACAGCGTCGTTTATCTACACCTACTCTAACAGAGGAGGGAAGGCCATGTTATTTACAGCGGGAACAAAATTAAAAATAAAAAAAAAAACCCAAACAAACAAAGGTAAAACCCCCAAAATTACCCTGTTCAGAGGAGGGAGAGAGGAGCTGCCGCCGTCCCCAGCAGCGCGGCCCCGCAGGCACCAATGGCGCGGAAGCTCCTCCCTGCCAATCCCGATCCCTCGCCTGTCACCGGGATTTTCCAGCCCCTGGCACCCCGAGAAGGGCGATGCAGAGGCTGGCAGCTCCAAAGAACACAGCTTCCACATCGCCATGGCCGTGCCCCCTTCTCGGGGTGCCAGGGGCTCCCGCAGCCAAGCAGGCCCAGGCAGCTGTAGCAACCAAGGGCCCTAAAATGACAACTAAGGCTACCAAAGCAAAAAATGGTACTTAAGAGCTCAGAGAAGCAAAGGCAGCAGGATCCAGGAGAACATAATTTATAAGTAAAGGAAACTTTTGCAGAAAAACGCCAAGAGCACTCCTAAACACCACTCATGCTGCCAGGATGAAGGAGAAAGAATTAAAACACCAGTTCAGGGCCAGACTAGTACATCCTGACTCCCTTCCCGGGCATATGTGACTTTCCTACACGAACTGACACTCGAGCCAGTTCTGCAGCTGTCACCATCACCCATCACAATAATGAACTCTTAATTCAAAATACCTGATGCCACCTTTTGGAAGCCCTCCTAGACTGCGCCCCAGGAAAGCACTTACGGTTTTATTAAAGCCTGAAAGGTTTAAGCTGCAAGTAAGAGAAAAGAGAAGCACAGAAAGCAGCAAGCAACAGGAACCCCTATGCGGGAGGCCCTGGAGCCGAGGGCAGGGCCCCGCTCCCCGCGGTTTGAAAGCCCCGCGCTGGGGCCGCATTGGCCGCCCCGGCCCGCCCCGCCCTTCCTGCCCCGGGGAGCGGCGCTGCCCCCCACGGAACCCACCGGCTGGGAGGCAGCGAGCGCAGCCTTGCAGAGCCCACATCTCTTCTCAAACCATACAGCGGTGACCGATTTCATCCCTGGCAACCGCAGCCTTTTATTGATTTTTTTCAAAAAGGTTAACTGACGCACGCTTACATAAGTAACTTCTAGGAAAAAAGGGAGGAAGTTACAGAACACCAAGGCAGAGCCCAGAGACACATAACATTATAGACCCCACCCCTTAAGATTTCAAGTTTTCAGATACATCAACACAGCGTGTATTCCTGGGATCAAGCGTTCCTGCTCTTTCTAGGAAGATGTGGGTGGCTCTGAAAAGAGCCTTTGGGTTGTTAGTCAGATGAGATTTACTTGGCTTTGGCCTTGTGGCTGTCGGTCTTCTTGGGCAGCAGCACGGCCTGGATGTTGGGCAGCACGCCGCCCTGCGCGATCGTCACCTTGCCCAGCAGCTTGTTGAGCTCCTCGTCGTTGCGGATGGCGAGCTGCAGGTGGCGGGGGATGATGCGCGTCTTCTTGTTGTCGCGGGCCGCGTTGCCCGCCAGCTCCAGGATCTCGGCCGTCAGGTACTCCAGCACGGCCGCCAGGTACACCGGCGCGCCCGCGCCCACGCGCTCCGCGTAGTTGCCCTTGCGCAGCAGCCGGTGCACGCGGCCCACGGGGAACTGCAGCCCGGCCCGCGACGAGCGCGACTTGGCCTTGGCGCGCGCCTTGCCGCCCTGCTTCCCGCGACCCGACATGGCTCACGGAGCTAGATTAAAATAAAAAAGCCGAGTACGGGGAAGAGCTGCGCGACAGCAAAAAAAGACGTCGCGAAAATGAGTAAATGCACAGAGAGCTTAAACGCTGCCTTTTTATACCTTCCTGTTGAGGCTAGCTTGGACTTCTGATTGGAGGAGAGAGGGATTGAGAATTTAGCCAATGGGAATGCAGATGAGAAAGTCGACCAATGGACGATGCAATGTATTTGACATCATTGAGCCTAGCTGTCCAATAGCGAAGGGCAGTGTTGAGTCATCTCATTTGCATACCGTCTCTATAAATAAGGGTGGCTCCTGTTTTGTACCTACGTCGTTCCTGTGGTAGCCAGGTGTAGACAGACCCGTAAAATGCCGGAACCAGCCAAATCCGCTCCCGCTCCCAAGAAAGGTTCTAAGAAAGCCGTCACCAAGACTCAAAAGAAAGGTGACAAGAAGCGTAGAAAGACTAGGAAAGAGAGCTACTCCATCTACGTGTACAAGGTGCTGAAGCAGGTGCACCCCGACACGGGCATCTCGTCCAAGGCCATGGGCATCATGAACTCCTTCGTCAACGACATCTTCGAGCGCATCGCGGGCGAGGCCTCGCGCCTGGCGCACTACAACAAGCGCTCCACCATCACCTCGCGGGAGATCCAGACGGCCGTGCGCCTGCTGCTGCCCGGCGAGCTGGCCAAGCACGCCGTGTCCGAGGGCACCAAGGCTGTCACCAAGTACACCAGCTCCAAGTAGGGCGCCTCGGACCGTCACTCTCAACCTAAAGGCTCTTTTCAGAGCCACCCATATATTCAGTAAAAGAGTCGATCACAGTTTTTTATCGGTGAGTGGTGCTTATACTGTTTGAGTTACTGGGTTAGAACACGCTGTCAGAAAATAAGGGAAAAATTTTTATCATGTTTAAGTGTCTAGAAAGATTTGGGTCGTCATGTCTGTTCTGTTCTGTCAGTTAGTCCCGCAGATCTAAAAAAAGCATGTTAAGCCCCTAAAGAGTTTTAAAGCCATTAAGGGTTTCTGTCTTAATTTCAGACTATTTATTCGTGCTAGTTATTCACAAAGACAGTTTGTTGTCCCCTTTAAATACGAGATGTCATTCTGGAGTGACTTGGCCATAAGCCAAAGTGGCTTGTTTACCGGGAAACTAGGGATTAACCTGTAATGATTTAAAGACTATATTTAATGAAACCAATAGCGACAGGCAATGCAGGTGCATTATGGTATAGAGAACAGCATAATTTTATTAGTCCTAGAGATTTCACAAAGAAGTGGTGTACTTTATAACGTCGGAGACACTGGTAAAATACACCACCGTGCAGTGGAAACGCAGCAGAATTAAGAAACCCGTAAGTGACAACACAATAGGAAATTAGAAGAAAATATAAGAGACTTGAGGGAAAGGAAAAAAAAAAAAGCGAGGATGAGCGCTATAACGAACCTCAGGTAGCTCGGGATGCGCAGGGAAGGCTGCATTTGGGTAAACGCCTTTTAAAAGCGGTTTAAATCTAGTATGTCCCGGGCAGAGGCTGCCAGAAACCCACCGCAGAGAGAGAGTAAAATCTCCATGTCTGCTGCGGGCTGCAGCTGTGCGAGCGCTCCGGGCCGCCGCCAGTCCCGCTCGGCAGGGCGGAGCTGCGGGACGACAGAGGAGAGAGCCCCCCCACTGCCCGCACCGCGCGGGATTTTCAAACTCGGCCCTTGTCCAATGGCAGCCCGGCTCTGCGCGGGGGCCAATCACGGCGCGCTGCTGTCCATAAATATAGCCCCAGTGGCCGCTGTCGGTTCAGTGTCCTTTCCTTGCGCGGCTCGGGATCCTCGGCGGGCAGCGATGGCGCGCACGAAGCAGACGGCGCGGAAGTCGACGGGCGGCAAGGCGCCCCGCAAGCAGCTGGCCACCAAGGCTGCCCGCAAGAGCGCGCCGGCCACGGGCGGCGTCAAGAAGCCGCACCGCTACCGGCCCGGCACGGTGGCGCTGCGCGAGATCCGGCGCTACCAGAAGTCCACGGAGCTGCTGATCCGCAAGCTGCCCTTCCAGCGCCTGGTGCGCGAGATCGCGCAGGACTTCAAGACCGACCTGCGCTTCCAGAGCTCGGCCGTCATGGCGCTGCAGGAGGCCAGCGAGGCCTACCTGGTGGGGCTCTTCGAGGACACCAACCTGTGCGCCATCCACGCCAAGCGCGTCACCATCATGCCCAAGGACATCCAGCTGGCCCGCCGCATCCGCGGAGAGCGCGCCTGAGCTGTCGGCAGACTGAAGATTCAGACCATCGAAAACCCAAAGGCTCTTTTAAGAGCCACCACAACGTCATTAAGGAGCTGTAAAATCCTAGTTATGTGTAAAGAGTGATGTTTTTTGGGTGGCTTATAGTCGAGAGGATCTTGCACGTCAAGTAAGTATGAAATTATGCATAAACTGTATTTTGTAGAAGTCAGATCCTGAATTTTGCAAAATTGTTGTACAGTAATTCCTTTAAAGTGATTTTCCTAAGCCAAATTTTCGTTTAGGGTTGAATACTGCTCCAATTTTTTTTTTTTCTCGCGTCATTTTGGTTCTTAGGGAACAACCTTCACTGTTCTCAAAGGGAAAATACCTTCTTAAAAGATAAGTGGGTTATCTGTTAGCATGTCTTGATATCATTTGTTTGAATTCGTAAAGGGAAGTTCTGTATGAAATCCTGCTCCCCTGGCTGGAGAAGTTAAATGCGCTCTGAACGTCTCCTGTGTGTTGTAAATGTGCTGCCTTTATGTCCCCCATTTAACCTCACCGTTTTTCACCGGCAATATTGTATCTTGTATCTCGCCCCCCCTTACCCTTTTTATTGCTTTGATATTGCGAGGGCCTGTGGGACTCGCTTTGTTTCTGAAAGCGCAAAATCTCCTTTCCCGCCCTCCATGGAAGGACTCCATCGGTGCTTTCCTCAGTGCTCCACCACTCGGTCGTGAGCGACGTCCCGCGGGCATTTCCAGCCCTATTCAAGCGCTACAATTTATTCCCGAGATAAAATATTTCCAAAAGCGGTGGGGGGCGGGTGGGATACAAGGTGGAGGCAAGGATGTTTTCAGAGTCCTTTTCCCAAGCCCTGTGCCTGCTCCTTGCTGGAGTCTCGTCTAGGACTACACGTGTGACATCTTTAAAGGATGGTTGCGGATTTTTGGCTGCATCAATCTTCTCTGTCGTTATCCAGGCTCCCAAAAAGGTTTTTTTGGAGTTACCACAGACCGAGTGTTTTCCAAGAAGCATCTGAGCTTGAAAACTTAGCAAGTCTAGTATATTTTCTAAATGGAGGCTCTTCCCTATTCGTCGTGTTCAGTGATTTTTGTGAACCCCGAAAACGAATTTCTCCCTTACTGTAAATTGAGTCACACACACACATCCCTGCTCTCCTAGTCATTAGATGTGTAGTTGCCTGAAAAATGTACATTTCTAAAATTATTTCGGACTTTCTGATCCCTTTATATATATATATTAATGCTACAGGTAGATTTAGGTAATCTGGGGAGCCTGCTGTTCCATTGAATTATTGGAAATTATGTCCCTTTGGTTTTTCCATGCTACCAGTGAGTACCGGTGGCTTTAGGAAGCTTAAACACAGCCTTCATTTAAGCCAGGAAATAAGGAGCCACTGAGAAATGCTTAGAGGAAATATATCTCCCAGAAAGCCTAAGATTGCAAGGCTCAGTTTAGTCTTAACTGCTGCTAAAACCTTCATTTTAGGAATATTTCCTTCTCTCTGTGAGAAACTTGGACTCTGCAGCAAAATCCGACCAATCAAGAGCCTCGACACCATTTTCTTTCCTCTGTTTTTCTCACTTTCAGCCATTTTCTGTTTCTGAGCCTCGGAGGGTTAAAAGTGAGGGGGGAGAAGGCATCGGGAGCCGGGCTTTGGGAATTCAGGAGTCTCTGCTGTGATTTATTCATCCATCCCCCCAGATTTAGTCGTTGACATATGACTTGTGTTTTTCCAAACAGATTTTTTTATTCCTGTAGATTACTAGTGGGACTGCAGAAATGAGATGTAGTGAAAGCTAACTCATTTCATTTTCTGATATGGCCAAAGATATGTTTACCTGGACCTGTTTGCATATGCTTATAGGAAAAATAAACATTAAATCAAGTAAAATCGCTTTTTCTAGCGGTTTATTTAGAAGATATTTGATATCTTATAGAAGCTATTGGTCAGAGTAGTTACATTTCAGAAAAATGTAGCATCAGAATTAATGGGTTTTTTGGTTTGGGTTTGTGGTTTGTTTTTGGCTTTTTGGTTTTTTTTGCATGTTGAAGAAACAAATTATATTTAAGCAGTGAGACAGGGAGACAGGTTTTATTTGCCTTCATCTCTTCTCTCTTTTCCTCTTGTCTTTTGAAGACCTCAAACTGTTTTACTAAATTAAATATTATTTGGATTAATTCAGAGAGAGTTGCATGCTCAAATGGTAGAAAAAAAGCACTAATCACTTCATCAGCCGAGACAGAAACATGTGCAGTGCCCTTTATTTTCTCAGGGCTCATACAAACTCTAAATTATAATGCCTGAGCCTAAAGTAGTTTTGGGGTGCAATGCACAGCAAATGGGTGGCAGGCAGACACAGGTGATGTGGTGCAAGATACCCTAAGTCCAAGTGGGAATAAACATGGAGGTTCCTGTGGTGCCAGCAAGGTTCAGCTGCATTTCTTTGCTTTTTGCAGGGGAGCCTGAGATAAAAGAATGCTGCCAAGGCAAAGCTGGATGTGAGCAAGAGCTCTGTGCTGAGCAGCTGAGGCTTGAGAGCTGCTGTTGGTGATCAAGGTGCTTTTGCAGGTGATTTTAGATGCTCAGCGAGACACTTGGCTAGGACTGTTCCTGGCCCTTTATCATCCTCCATGGATGAACTGGCTCAAAATCATGGCCTGGAAGAATGTTCTTATCAGTCCAATGGATAAAATAGAGTATCACTACTGACATTCTGCTGAAATACTTCATTTCATACAAATACATAAAAGGTCTGATGACAGCATCTTTCTAGAACAAAAAAAAAAAGATATTGAGTCAGTCCTACTTGACAGCTATTAGCTTCTGAAAAAATCTGACCAGATAAATATTCATATGAAAGCAAGGCTCTCATTTGAATTAACTACTGTAGTGTAAGTATTTTGTAAAGGAGCTTTCCATGCAGGCCAGTGTGCAAAGATAGGTCCTAAACATGTTTCAATCTGCAAGTCCCTCTTGAGGGCTTCTTCACAATCTGAATCACCTGTTGATTCCACCGAAGTCAAGTTTGAACTTGGCCAACCACACCTCTCCTACAGGCCTGGCCAGCTCTCCTCTCTTCTCCTCTCTTCTCTCTTCTCCTCTCTTCTCCTCTCCGGTCACATTCTACCTTCAGCCTGGGCACCAGCACGTGTCAGATTGTAGATGTGCAAACAGCATGGTCACAACACTATGGACATTTATAAAAATTTTATATTCAATATTAGAAAGTACTTTGTCAGCTACTCCTGTGATGGCATTAATTACACTGGCCACAATAGCAGGGTCTGACCCTGGAATCCTGCTGATTAATGCACTTGTCCAAGTGAAGGTTTCCAATTTGTATTTCATTGGTTCTCAGGTTTCAGCTTGAGTTGGGTGGCTCTGAACAGCGACCACTACACCAAAATTTAACCTTCAATCCCACACATAGGCCACCAGCACTCAATTCCCAAGTCCATCACTTGTTTCTGGTCAGTTGTCTGTTTTGTTTTAGGGGTTGTGGGGTGGTTTTTTGTTTTGTTTTGGATTGGGATTTTAGGTGGTTTTTTTTGTTGTTGTTGTTTTTATTTTGGGGGGTTTTTTTGTTGTTGTTTTTGGGTTTTTGGGGGGTTTTTTTGGGGTTTGTTTGTTTGTTTGTTTGTTTTTTTATCTGACATTGGCTCAATTCTTGGAGTTGTTTCCTTGGTCTTCCCCTAACTTTTTGATTCTGCTTTGGTTACTTTAGCACCATTAGCTTTTAACAAAACCTTTTATTTTGGTCAGCTCTTGTGGCCTAATGCTACAACCACTCCAGCCCCTAATGCTAAACTACTTAATACTCCATGAGAGTATGCAGAATGCAGTTAATGAAAGTTTCCTGTAACACAAGATGGAAAGCTCTGTTCTCAGTGAAGTTGTTATGGCAATACCAGGGTTCAGTAATAAAAAGAAAACAAACTAAAGGAACATTAATGTATCCAACCAATGTAAACTAAGTTTGAATTAAACATGTTTGTACATAAGACAGGGTAAGCCCATCTGGCTGGGGGCTTCAGCCTAAGTCTGTGATGAGTGATAGGGATCAGAAAAACAAATCCTGCAGCTCCAGGGACACTGGGGTGGCAAAGGACATGACAAGGGCAGTGTGGCCCCAACACTGCTCCCTCCTCACCTCTCTCATCTGGGTCACCTCTGGTGCTTTATCCAGTGCTTTACATGGAATGACAATGTTCAGCTCCATATCTGGTTCCCCATCCTTTGTGTTCTTTTATCCTTAATCACTGTGAGGTTTTAGTCCATTAAATGAAGATGTTTTTTTAATGATCATTTTGTCTTTACACATCAGCCAAGTCTGTGCCCTGCTGTGCTGTCATCTGTCTCATAGGGGGGTTAAATGTAGTTAAGGTATTAAAAAAACAGGTTATATATCCTCTGTGTCCTTATTGCTTCTCTCTCTACACTTTATTCTTGCTCGTCACTCTCTATTTCTGAAGATCTAGTGCCAGGAGTATTTGATGTATTTATGGGTATCCCCTTTCCTTCTGCACATGGATTTTCATTTATTATGCTATTCCAAGCACAGCACTGATCCATCAGGATGGATCTGTGAAGCCACACAAAATTCTGTCCTGTAAGAGCTTCCACTTGTGATGCCATCAGTAGGAAAGTAATTGATCCAGAGGGCACGACATACTTTTCTGTAAGTGTTCCCTATGGTCCCATGGATTTTAGGACAGTGTGCCAATGCTGTAATGAACGGATGGATCTAGAGCTGAAGGCATGATGTGAGAGGCATGACCAAAAAAAGCACACACAAAAAAAAACAAAAAACACATGAACAAAACAAAACAAAACAAAAAAGTGTTTCTGAGACACAGATTTTCAGGAACAACAAAAAGTCAAATGTAAATCTCTATGTGTGTTAGATGCCAATTCAGTGTGCTGAGGTCTGAACGTTTCCTGAATTAATTCCAGCTACTGATAATGTACGGAAAACAGGTAAGATGTCCACTGCACCAATGCAATGAGAGGTAGCACTTCAGAATTTCTGAATGCTTTGCTGCAGTCAACTATCTCTGTCAAAATCCTTGTCACACTGAGATTGAAACACTTCTAAGCAACAGACAGACCCAGCAGCAATTCAAGTTAGTTATGTTGTGAAACAGAACATTAAGGAAGGTTATCTTCCCCTCCTTTTTCCTAAATGAAGTATGCTGTTGGTTGGTGAAATTAAATGTTATTTCCCTTATTTGGGCCAGTTTTGAACTTCCCATCAGTTCTTCCAGGCAGACTCATCTGACAGGTTGTTGTGGTTTTTAGGGAAAAGGAACATGTTTGGAAAAATTTAAGATCACTACATGAATATGGACTGGTTCACTTCCAGGAGGGATGCATTTAAGAGTCCAAGAGTGGTAAATATACAGACAGCAAAGGAAAATGGAGATGCTGCCAACATCTGTCACTGTCAGGCTCCTTTGATATTCTCAGTGCAGGCCAGTATAACACTGAACTATTTCCAGAAGTGTCTCCTCAGCTCTGCATCCAATGCTTGAAAACTGTAACAGAGTCTGCAGCAATTCCAGGCCAGTCCTTGCTGGGTTTTGTGGTTGTTTAGGCAGGTGCATGCAGAGTTTGAGTTCACCTCACAGCAGCAGCAGCACAAGTGCAGCCTACACTGAAATAAAATGAAAAGTGAGTTCAATACTGATTCCATGATGTGAGGACTGAATTACAATTGTTATATGTGTGCATGCAGTCGTTATATGTTTTCAAAGATCTGTAACTGGGATCTTTAAATGGGAAGAATTTCTTACCATCCTTATAAAATTCATCTAATTTAAAGGCCCTGAAATGCATGGCAGCAAGACTTTATTATAGAGGTATTTCATAACACACAGTATTTTGCAAGCAGCTGTATATGTTTCATTTTAAGAGCATTTTTGAGTATTAAAACTTTTTATCCCCAGGAGTTTAGAAGGTGAGGTTTGTTGGGTTTTTAGTTTTGTTTTTGGGGGGGTTGTTGTTGTTTTGAGGGTTTTTTTAAATGGTTTTTTTTAAGTGTAACAGGCTGATGTGACGGGAGGGTGTCACACAGGTGCAAATGGATGGATCGCTGTCCTGTGGAAGACTCCAGCTGAAATGTAGGAATCAAACAGAAGGTTGGCTGGTGGTGCTTATCAGGAGGTGACCAAGCAGGAAAGCCAAGAGGGCCTCATGTTAGGGAAGAATGAAAATCAAATGCACTATGATGCATCCCTAAATGCTTGAGTCACAATTCCAAACCAGGCAGTTGCCTGAGTTATAGAATAGATTCTATCAGTAAGTTTATAGCTTCATAAAAGAAGGCTGAAGAGTTTTAAGCAAAGTTGTCTGCTGCAGAGGGAAATAGAAAAAGCTAAAAGATAACCACAGATATTAAAACCAGCAAGCAAACAAATGAACTCCCAGAACTGGGAGTTCAACCAAACCCAGATTTGCTTCATCATGTTCCTGTGTCTGGAAAAAGTAGTTTGGATAAATCTGTCTTACAAAAAGACAGCAGATTCCTTTTTGAACATGTGTCTACTACACTTTTGAGGGGATAAATGAGAGGAGATAAAGAAAGAAATTTCTTACCCTAAAATGTGTTGAGTCATTAATAAGAAAGAATGATCCTAGGGAATGAGACTATTGTTACAGCAGCACATTTTTTTCCTTCTCTTTTTCAAAGTTACACAAAATCGTCCCAGTGAAAATATTTTATAGTGATAAGAGTTCTCAGAATATGAAGACTAACTGCAAATTAAAACAGAAATCACACCGAAACAAAATCCCTAAAAGGTTCTTTGGGAAAATCTTTTTTCATATTTTTAAAGATTTATTTATTTCTATGTCAATACTCCTCTAGTAACTGTAAAGATTATTTATTATTACCCCAAATCAATAGAAATTTCTGAAAAAAAAATTGCTGTAAAATTAGAAAAAGAAAATGCCAAGTGGCCCTAAATGTTTTTTAATTGTGAAAATTAGTTTAATCTCAATATAAATTAGTTTAACAGTATCTATGTCAGGAAGGAAAAATTTATTAGTTTATGAAATCCTGCCTTAATCCAGGAAACTTAGTAGTACTGGAACATTCATCTGTATTTTGGTGTTGACTGTAAAAATATGAGTAGCATTCCTATTTTAAATGGTGCATGTTTAGCAAGGTGATAACCCAAACGAGAGAAACTTGGAATTGTCTTTCCATTACAGTGTGGGGCAAGAAGAGGCCTCCTACTTCCCTCGTAAGAAGCATTCCCAGAAAACTGTTGTGGCAAGCAATGACTTCTTCCTTATGGTCACTTACTGTATAATTCTCTGTGCTTTCAGCTTTCCTAGAAATGGTGAAAAATACCCTGGATAGGTAAAGGTATAACAGACAAGATGTACGTGTTAGCACATGTGTGTGCTTGTGTTTCCAGGGAAACAAACAAACAAAGCCCAGTAAAACAAACACAGGCTACAGAACTCTTCACGCTTTAATCCTCACTGAGGAAATTCGACATTAAATTTACAAAACAAAAAGGAAAAAAGGAAAAAATCCCCTAGCCGTGACACAGCTTGAGCATTTCCTTCCCCTGCTGTTTTAAACAAAAAGAACTTAGAAAGAAGCTGTAGGTCGCAGAGGACAAGGTTGGCAGAGAGATTATATAAATTCTCCCGAGGAAGGTGTCCATGCAGGCACATGCGAACAACCAAAAAATCAAAAAGGAACACTTGAAGCGTCCAAAGCAGGAGCAGAAGCCGGGATGAGCGGGCCAAGAGCAGCGGAGAGGCGGGGCGGGAGCGCAGGGCGAGGGCCCGCATTGGCAGGATTTTGCCGCAGACCCGCGGGCAGCGGGGAAGGGAGGCGAAGGGGCGCCGGAAGAGGGTGCGGCGATCCCGGCTCCTGCTCCGGGCGAAGACTCGGAGCTCCGGGGAGCTGTGACCGAGCGGGGGCACGGCCGGGGCGGGACGGGAGAGCAGCCAAGGGAGGCGAGGGCTGGGAGCGGGGCCGGGAAAGCGCCGCGGTCGCGCCGCGCGGGGAAGGCGGGGCCGGGGAGGAGACCCCGCCTCTTCCTGCAGTCCTCAACCAGGTCGGCTCCCGTGTAATAAAGGGGTGCTGAGGGAGGACGGCAGAGTGCGGTGAGGAGTTGAACCAAGCGTGTGACCATGTCTGGCCGGGGCAAGGGCGGCAAGGGGCTCGGCAAGGGCGGCGCCAAGCGCCACCGCAAGGTGTTGCGCGACAACATCCAGGGCATCACCAAGCCGGCCATCCGCCGCCTGGCTCGGCGCGGCGGCGTCAAGCGCATCTCGGGGCTCATCTACGAGGAGACGCGCGGCGTGCTCAAGGTCTTCCTGGAGAACGTCATCCGCGACGCCGTCACCTACACGGAGCACGCCAAGAGGAAGACGGTCACGGCCATGGACGTGGTCTACGCCCTCAAGCGCCAGGGTCGCACTCTCTACGGCTTCGGTGGTTAAACTTAATACAGATCTAACTCGCACTGTTAAAACACCAAAGGCTCTTTTCAGAGCCACACACTAATTTCACAAATAGAGCTTGTAATTACTTAAACCAGTAATGTAGAGGATAAGAATTCTGCAAAATTGTTGAATATTTCTAGCCTATACTGTTTGTTCTGGGAATTGATAGTATATAGTCCACATCTTTAAAAAATAGTATTTGCAATCACAGCTCTTATAATGAACGTGTGGTGGCTCTTAAAAGAGCCGTTTGGTTTATAATTTATATCCTTTTACTTGGAGCTGGTGTACTTGGTGACAGCCTTGGTGCCCTCGGACACGGCGTGCTTGGCCAGCTCGCCGGGCAGCAGCAGGCGCACGGCCGTCTGGATCTCCCGCGAGGTGATGGTGGAGCGCTTGTTGTAGTGCGCCAGGCGCGAGGCCTCGCCCGCGATGCGCTCGAAGATGTCGTTGACGAAAGAATTCATGATACTCATGGCCTTGGACGAGATGCCCGTGTCGGGGTGCACCTGCTTCAGCACCTTGTACACGTAGATGGAGTAGCTCTCTTTCCTTGCCCTCTTGCGCTTCTTGTCACCCTTCTTCTGGGTCTTAGTGACCGCCTTCTTAGAGCCCTTCTTCGGTGCTGGAGCAGATTTCGCCGGCTCAGGCATCCTTAATGTTTTCTTTCAGGATCTTCCCCGTAACACAACAACATCGAAAATGGCGCCTACCCCCCCTATTTATAACGGCGTTATGCAAATTATAGGATCGTAATTGTTCCACTCCTATTGGAGTAGAAAGTACCAACGTAACGTCAGGCACTTCCGTCCTGTAACCGCCAGAGCTCAGGCGCTTCATTTACACAACCGTGCCGCAGTTACGGTCCTGGGTCTAAAAACAGAAAAGCAGCGCGTGATGCAAACTGCACTGGGTGAACATTCACTAGCGTATTCACCACCAATGACTTTAGCCCCATGAGAACTTTTAGGTTCTTACCCGATTTAGGTAAGAACCCTTTTAATAACCTTATCAACACGGACACAAGGATCAGCAATTAACAGCTCTTATCGTGAATTTGTGTGTGGCTCTGAAAAGAGCCTTTGGTGTTTAAAACAAGACGAGTTAGAACTTTGTTAAATTTAACCGCCAAAGCCGTAGAGGGTGCGACCCTGGCGCTTGAGGGCGTAGACCACGTCCATGGCCGTGACGGTCTTCCTCTTGGCGTGCTCCGTGTAGGTGACGGCGTCGCGGATGACGTTCTCCAGGAAGACCTTGAGCACGCCGCGCGTCTCCTCGTAGATGAGCCCCGAGATGCGCTTGACGCCGCCGCGCCGAGCCAGGCGGCGGATGGCCGGCTTGGTGATGCCCTGGATGTTGTCGCGCAACACCTTGCGGTGGCGCTTGGCGCCGCCCTTGCCGAGCCCCTTGCCGCCCTTGCCCCGGCCAGACATGTTTACACGCACCCCACAACGACAGCAGTAAAGGAG
Source organism: Zonotrichia leucophrys gambelii (assembly GCF_028769735.1). Classification (NCBI taxonomy): domain Eukaryota; kingdom Metazoa; phylum Chordata; class Aves; order Passeriformes; family Passerellidae; genus Zonotrichia; species Zonotrichia leucophrys. The sequence continues at coordinate 36,018,183 of NC_088170.1, read as the reverse complement.
GAGTAAGCCCCCGCGCGGGTCTATATGAGCGGCGGTCCGACCTGGTTGAGGACTGCGCGGGGCCGGGCCGGACTCTGTTCGCGCCCCTCCCCCCGCGGGCCGGGCCTTTGCCGCCATCGCTCCCGGCTCGGGCCCGGCCCCGCCCCCGGAGCCCGAACCCGGCGGGGCCCGGAGCGGATCCGGCCGGGCTCTCCCCGTGCCCGCCGCGCTCCCCCCGCCTGCCCGGCCCCCCCCGAGGGTTCTCGGTGCCCGCACGGAGCGGGGCCTCGCCGGCCGCGGGGCTGCGGCACAGCCCGGCCAATGGCGGCAGAGCCGCGTCCCGCCCGCGCTGCGCCGCCGCCAGCGAGATGTGCCCGACAAAGGGACCGGCCCGGCAGGGGGACAGAGCGGTCCCGCTTCAGCGGTAAATGAACCCTTTTCTGCCGAGAGCTCAGAAACGGGAGTAAGATGCTACGCATGTGTTTGCTTGTTTTATTCCCTGTCAGGGCAACTCTTTAAATTTCCACCGTGGTGGAATTATTTTTTGTGTCCCATGTCCCAGACTTAATGATCACATAACTTTGGTTTTTTTGTGGGTCTGATGTGTTGATGAAGGAGCTGATTTATGCCTCTTGCTGCTATACCTATGAAAAAACCTATACCACACTTCATGTGCTTTTAAAAAGTGGCATGTGGTGGTGATTTTCATAGTCTCACTCTTTACTGAAGCTATTGAACTATTCCTTTCACTGGTTTTTTTTTCATTTAATATTACTTTTTGAACACAACCAGTATTTTTTTCCTTACTGCTGTCCTACAGCTGCATTCATTTCATTCATTTTAATGAGTTCCATCATCTTAGTTACCTTTAGTATTTAATAGTTTTAAATGTTCATTCTTCTTTTTTTTTTTTTTTTTTGAAAATGCATGGTTTACTTCCTTCCCCTCTTTGCTCTTTGTTTTTTATTTCCTCTTGGTCTTTTTTAGTACACTTAAATTTTGCTGTTGAAATGACACATATATTTAATGTTTCTCCAGGGAGTTACAGGGTCTTCAGATGATAACAACACTCAACAATTTACAAAACTAGAATAGAAAACTTGCAGCTACACGCCACAAAGTATGGAGCAAATCATGAAATTATGCCTAAAATTTCAGTCTCAACAACTGAAAGATCTACAACAGCTGCCCACAGCCTTGCAACCCAGCTTCTCAAATAGGATTCTAAGGTTCCTCATGCACTTTAAAAATTTTCCCAAATAATCCCAACCACAAGACAGATGTCTCTCATCATCAGTAAATTTGCAATTTTCCTTATTGCTATGTGCTGTCTCCCCTTGATGGCCTAGTTGTTCTTTACCTTTTCTTTTCTCTGTGTTCCCCATAAGAAATTACACCACACTAAAAAAATAAAGTTATGTTCAGAAATTAATCTAAATCTCCAACAAAGATCCCTGTTGTGGATGAGAGGCAGCAGGGTGTGGAGAGAGGGCAGGTATTAAAACAGAGCAGTGAGATAACCAAGGTAGAATTGAGCTGCTCTTTTCAACACTGCTTTGCCTCCACAGTTTAGGAGAAATGAACAGCAGAAGCACTTTCAAGCAAACCTTTCTCACTGGGAAGGAAAAATATTCCACCCTTTCTTTGTCTGCTTCCCTTCAGACTCCACTACTTTGCAAAGAGACCAGAGATCTTTGTGGATCTGTGCTTCTGCTCAGCACGGTAAAAAGGAAAAGAGAGCAGAAGCAAGACCAGCTTGCTAAGATCTCTTTTTTCCCTTGTCCCAGATAGGTGGCATGAGCCTACGCAAGAAACCTTTCTCCTCTGATACCAGGTAAGTCCATTCTTTGAACAGTCCTTAAAGTTTCCAAAAGGAAATAAAATCATATTTTCCTCTTGCACAATGAATTCATATTAACAAGAAAACTGCTTGATTTTCTGGTTTGTGATAATTTCAAACTGCAGAATAAAATCCACATCTAATTTTTAGGGTTATCATGGTTTTGGCTTAAACACATACTTCCAATACTTATTCCATCTGAGAAGAAATCTAATCATTTAATGTTACAAATTAAATCACAGCTTCCATCACAGCTTGATGAAAAAGAAACCACACTCTATGGGCCAAAAGGATTAGTTCTAAACACAATTAACAGTGCTTGTATTCCAGACTCCATATCTTTTCTTGCATCTGTTGCATCTTTTTCCCTTTCACATTTATGTCGTGGCTGTTACAGACTGTTCTATGAAGATATGCTCCTTCTTGTAGGAAAAAAAAAAAAAAAGAAAAAAAGGAAGAAAAAAAAACCAGTAGCAGAACCCCTCACATGTTGTTTGTATCTGGGTTTGCTTCTTTCTTTCCTCAGAAATGCCCTTAAGGAGGTTTTGCTGCTCCGAACCCGCCGGGTGCTGGGGGGAGACCCCGGGCCGGGGAGAGGCCGCGCCGCAGCGGAGCTTCGGCACCAGGGCTGGGATTGAGAGAGCCCATTCTGATTGGCTGATAGTATTCGAATCAGCGACCAATCCTAGTGTGGTGTTTAAAAAGGACCAATAGCAGAGCACTTCGGTCTGAGAATAACGTCACTACGGTAGTTGTCCAATGAAAGCGCTGCTTTCTGATACCAGCGATTTGCATAAGGGCCCTATAAATACGGCAGTAATCGCATTATCCCGCACTCCGCTGTGACTGCGCAGCCAGGGAGAGCAGCCATGCCCGAGCCAGCCAAGTCCGCCCCCGCGCCCAAGAAGGGCTCCAAGAAGGCGGTGACCAAGACGCAGAAGAAGGGCGACAAGAAGCGCAAGAAGAGCCGCAAGGAGAGCTACTCCATCTACGTGTACAAGGTGCTGAAGCAGGTGCACCCCGACACGGGCATCTCGTCCAAGGCCATGGGCATCATGAACTCCTTCGTCAACGACATCTTCGAGCGCATCGCGGGCGAGGCCTCGCGCCTGGCGCACTACAACAAGCGCTCCACCATCACCTCGCGGGAGATCCAGACGGCCGTGCGCCTGCTGCTGCCCGGCGAGCTGGCCAAGCACGCCGTGTCCGAGGGCACCAAGGCTGTCACCAAGTACACCAGCTCCAAGTAGGGCGCCTCGGACCGTCACTCTCAACCCAAAGGCTCTTTTAAGAGCCACCAATTTTTTCAATAAAAGAGCTGAATCAATGCTTTTAGTGGGGAGGTATGTAAGTAGCTTTGCATTTGCACGTTAATTTTTAGATCACTTGGTGCTCTAGCAAGTTTAAATACCTACTAATATTTTTAGAAAGTTTAACTTGCCTATGCGCGGTATATCAACTTGTTCACAACCTCTAATCCGGTTCCTTCTCAAAAGAGACTAAAAAGCAGCAGCAATTTGTCCAATCCCAAGTCCCGTGGGGAAGGTGAAATTGGTTACATTTTCCAAGGGTTAAATGCCTTTTACGCAAAACACGTAGCACATACTTTAAATGCACTAAAGCAGTAAAATAAAAAAAGGTTTTTTTCTGTCTTGGCGGCTTAATTTAAAGGTGGGTCTGGATACATAGTAGGGTTAGACTTTCAACGGCGGCATTTCGGGCTTAAAACACCCATGGTCCCAGTCACGCAGGAGATAGATAACTGCCGAGAAAAGGGCTCTCAGTGATTTACTGCAGGATTTAAAGGGAGCCGGTGAGAACCGGAGCGTGGGGCGCAGCCCTTCCTGCTCCGCTGCGGCACCGGACCCCCGCTGCAGCTGCCGCCGGACGGGGCCGCGGCACGGCCCGCACGTTCCCGTCCGTGCTCCGATCCCCTTGCCCGCCTTGCCCAGCCCCCCCGGCTCGGAAGGAGGGAGCGAGGGAATGGAGGAGGGAAGGCCGATGCGCGGCTCCGCGCGTCACCGTCCGGCCGGGCTGGGGCCGCGGGGGGGGTCGGGGCCCCGGAGGGCGGAGCGGCGGGAAGGCGGCGCGGGCCCAATCGCGGCCCAGGGCGGCACTTTCAAACGGCCCCGGGCACCGGAGCAAAGGGCGCTCGCCGCTCCGCCGACACCGCCTCCCTCGGCTCCGGTCAATGGGCAGGGGCGGGGCGGGCACAGCTGTTATCGCAGCGCTCCCAAACGCACCCAGGGACACGCTGTCTTTTAAAGGGAGCCCCAATCTCCCACGCAGGCGCTACCGAGGGCACTCGTGCCCAAAATCTGAACTTTATTAACGCCCTGTAAACTCCCACCAAAATCTGTGAGTGATTTGGGGCTGCTGATGTAGGACCATAGTGTTTCAGCTCTTTTTGAGAGTAAGTGGGTGGCTCTTAAAAGAGCCTTTGGGTTTATTTAGATGAGTAGACTCAATTTCTCTCAGGCACCTTACTTCTTTTTGGGCGCCGCCTTCTTCGCCTTGGCCGCTTTGGGTTTGGCTGCCTTGGGCTTGGCCGCTTTGGGCTTCACGGCCTTTGCCTTGGCCGGGCTCTTGGCCGCCTTCTTGGGGCGCCCGGCCTTGGCGGCTTTCTTGGGGCTCTTGGCCGCTTTCTTGGCCGCTGCAGCCGCCGGCTTTTTCGCCTTCTTGGGGCTCTTCTTCACCGCCGCCGCTTTCTTGGGCTTCTTGGCGGCGCTGGCGGGCTTCTTCGCCGCCGGCTTCTTGGGCTTAGCTGCGGGCTTCTTCTTGGTCGCCTTTTCTTTTGTCTCCCCCGGCTTCTTGTTCAGCTTGAAGGAGCCGGAGGCACCGGTGCCCTTGGTCTGCACCAGGGTGCCCTTGCTGACGAGGCTCTTGAGCCCCAGCTTGATGCGGCTGTTGTTCTTCTCCACATCGTAGCCGCCGGCGGCCAGCGCCTTCTTGAGCGCGGCGAGCGAGAGCCCCTTGCGCTCCTTGGAGGCGGACACGGCCTTGGTGATCAGCTCGGTGACGCTGGGCCCCGCGGGCTTGCGGGCCTTGGAGCCGCTCGCCGCCTTCTTCGGCTTCTTGGCGGCGGCCTTGGCGGCGGGCGCGGAGACGGCGGGAGCGGCGACGGGCGCGGTCTCGGACATGGTGCCGGCCGGGTCCGGAGCCGGGCAGAGCACTGGGCCTGCAGCGAGTCGGCGGCCTGGCTTTTATAGAGCGAGCCGCGCGCTGATTGGTGCGCTGCAGGGCCCGCCCCGGCGGCCGGCTGGAAGGTGCCTTCGCCCCGCTCGGTTTGTGTTTCTTAGGAGCCCAAAAGGGCCCTTTTTAGCGGAAATTCCGCCACCGACCCCCCCCCGGTTGGCGGCGGCGTGGAGAAGAAAGACTCTTGTTCCCCTCGGCCGAGTTTCCTTTCGAAGAGGCAACGGGTGAGCTAAAAAAGAGGCGATAAACACCGAGTCCTGGACCTGAACAGACCTCGGGAGACAGAAACTTTTGTTTTTCCTTCTAAATAAAATCCGCGATGTGGGGAACCAGATTTCCAAAGTAATTAATTAATGTTCTTTAAAGGGTCTTCTCTTAATCTGAACTGAAAAGGAGGGATTTAGATCGATATTTTAGTCGCAATTTGATTTCAAAGAGGAGTAAGTAACACAGGCTCATCCTGAGCACTGAATATGGATTAGAAATTAGCTCCTTTGTCCAAAACCATTTACCTCTTTCAAAATAATGAAGAGAAATTAAATTGGTGCGTTATGCAGCAAGGCAAGGAGCGGGTTAAAGTCCCGTGAAGGGCTTTTTGTCCCACCGAAGGAGGTGACTTTTTACAGCACAGCAGTTTGTGCTGTGTTGCTCAGTGCACACAATGCAGACATGGTTCCCTCGTCCTCTGCCACAGAAATACTCACTTTCTCAATAAATTAGGTGACATAAAAACTTAACACGGCCAATTTTTGTTAATAATAATAACCAGTGGCCTCTCATTTCATAGTATGTCAGTGTTTTTATTTTGATACAGCTGGATTGGCAAAAATCTGAGTCATCGTTGTTTAAGGAAACACTGCTGCTGCTGATTTTGCCATTGCTTGAGCAAATTAAAACTTGCTCAAGTGATCAGTCAGGATTCCTCTTTCACAGCAATTTCCTAAATATTCCATTTTCTTACTGTCCAGTGATGGCTCTCTACACTGGAATTAATGCTAAAAGTGGCGTGTCTTGATGGATCTGCTGCACTGGAACAACTGGCTGCTAAGCAAGAGGGGGAACACTCTTCAGAAGCTCTTTTCCAAAACCAAGCTTCGATTAAAAATAAATGCACTTTGTTTTTCAGAGTACAAAGCATAAAAAGAAGTATTCTCTGACATGTTTATTAATGCCTACAACCCATTGTTTTGACAAAGGCCTGTAACCTCCTTTTTACCTCTTGATATTGTAACTGTTGGTGATACTAAAATTCTGGACAATGTTATGATTCAAGTAATTTATATTATCAAATGGATAATCATTAAAATATGGTTTTTGACCAATAATAGCAGATTTTCTGTTTCTATTCCAGCATATTTATGGTTTATATTTAGTACTATGTAGAAGATGGAATCAAAACTGGCAACAGTCCTTTTCACCTCAGATTGTCTGGGTGTCGTGATGAACAATTATTCTCAAATTCCTTCAGATTTGAGGCGGAAAATGGGCCCAGCAGCTTAGATTTTTAATGAGAAATAAGTATTAGTAACTCAGAATGCCTTTTAATACAAAACAACAAAACTAAACCAATTAAAAAAAACGCAAAGAAAACAAAAAAACTTTCAACAACATCTGTAGGTCTAAAAGTTGTTCAGAGGGGACAGGGCTGTTTTTAAATACATCAGTGAATTACCTGAACTTCACAGAGGGCCGAGCTGAAAAAGGAGAGGCGTGATGGGGGTGGGAGTTCTTTCCTACAATTTTAACAAACTTTAATTAACGCGAAGTGATTTATTTTACGACACAGTAGATTTTTCAAAGTTTTGACAATTATTTAAGAGCCAAGATGAAAAGTACTTAGGGCGGTTTGATTTTGGATTTTTTCCAAGAACTAAGATTAAAAGGATTTGGGACGTCTTAGGGGGATTGTTCGCTTCAGTTACATTTTAGGTTTTCTGAGAAAGGGGAGGTGGAAGGGAGGTGTTTAGTTTATTTTTTTGCTAGGATGTACAGCTCCTTTTATGAGGAAGTGGGTGGCTCTGAAAAGAGCCTTTGGGTTACTTTTGAGGTTGGGAGCGCTCCTGGGGCTTTTTTCACTTGCTTTTCGCCTTGTGGCTGTCGGTCTTCTTGGGCAGCAGCACGGCCTGGATGTTGGGCAGCACGCCGCCCTGCGCGATCGTCACCTTGCCCAGCAGCTTGTTGAGCTCCTCGTCGTTGCGGATGGCGAGCTGCAGGTGGCGGGGGATGATGCGCGTCTTCTTGTTGTCGCGGGCCGCGTTGCCCGCCAGCTCCAGGATCTCGGCCGTCAGGTACTCCAGCACGGCCGCCAGGTACACCGGCGCGCCCGCGCCCACGCGCTCCGCGTAGTTGCCCTTGCGCAGCAGCCGGTGCACGCGGCCCACGGGGAACTGCAGCCCGGCCCGCGACGAGCGCGACTTGGCCTTGGCCCGCGCCTTGCCGCCCTGCTTCCCGCGCCCGGACATGGCTCCCGCTCCGACACCGCCTCCGCACGAACCGACTGACGCGGTCACGTGCCTCCGTGCCCCGTGCGCGGCCCCTTTTATAGCTCCTGCGCGCGCCCCGCCGGCTCGCTGATTGGCTGCTGTGCGCTCCGTCTCGTTCCGACCAATGGCGCCGCGGATCCAAATTCGGCCAATGGGAGCCGTCGGCGGCCGCTCCTGCGGAGCCGCCCCTGCCGCCGGCCCCGGCCCCGCTCCGGGAGCGAGGGCAGCGCCGGGGAAACGGCTCCGCCCGGCCGGCCCGGGAGAGCGCGGGAGCACAGCCCGGCCGGACCAAAAGAGCACAGGAGCACAGCCGCCTCCCCGGAACCAGCGAAACCCCGCTCACTGCCATGGCTATCGGTTCAGAAATAATCCTGTATTTTAAACCTGCAGGGCTACTTTAAAAATGTGTTATTGTTATCATAAAAGAGAAGCTTTACTTTCATTAGGAGCATATACACCCCAGCACTACTGATAGGTGTAGAAACTAGGCAGGGAGTCATAATACACGACGTTTCTCTGATCCTACAGACGAATTACTTCAGTATTGCTGCAATCACTCACATTGGTGTTTTCAAACTGAATTATCTGACTTCAAGCTGAATTTTCTCAACTTTGGTAAACATAACTGATGTCATCAGCTAACTTCCACAACAGAAGTTGCTTAATAAACAAAATTTCGTGTTTCAAGGATTGTGTAGTTACATCACACAATATGCATTAGGTGGGCGGGCTCATGTAAATTTTACATGTTGTCGGTATAGAAAACTGCCGTGCAACCATTTTTGTGTCCAGAATTTGTGAAAACAGATTCAAGGTTTTTGAGTGTAAGTTTGGTTAACTAATAACTTTGTCTTCTTAAAGCAGATTTAAGCACAAAACACGGTGCATTCAGCTGAGCCTGAAACTTACAGCCAATTTGAATGTATTGTTTGAGGTATCTGCTAGTCTGGTATCCTAATACCAGCCACTACTAAAATTGTCAGTCAATCTTTTAACATTAAAAGTATTTGCTAATTTTTACTTAAGGTATCCTGTCCATGATGCACCCAGCAGTTATCTGAGGCTTGATATGAAGTAAGCCTTCCAATCAGAGTATATAAAATAAATTGTTTTGTAATTATTAGTAGTATATCAGGACTTAAGTTTTTACTAACTACCAATAAAGGTTAAAAGGGATGTTTAGGAATTTAGCATAGCAGAAGCTTAGTGGGAAAAAGTAAGTATATGTTATTTATAATGTGATTATTACTTTTCTGAGGTTCTGAATGCCTCTATCATCTTCCAAGGTGAGCTAAAAACCCTCCCCCCTCCCTCTCCACCTGCCTGTTAGTTTCTCACAAATCACAGGGAAAGTGGTATTTTGATACACTGAACATTTATTGTCTTTCACGAGACAAAATGAAGTTTCCCCAGCCAACAAAATCCCATCAAGATGACCATAAAGGGGATAGGATGCAAAACTCCAGTGTACAGTATACGCAACAAATTACCTCCCTGACTACCCTGGAAGAAAGATGATTGATCAACCTCACTGCAACTAAAAACATGATTATAAAATATTTACAGAAAAAAAAAACAGTACAGAAAATAAAAACTGGACAACCATTTGTGTATGAAATGCTGCTAACACTTTTCTGGCTCCTTAAAAACCTGTTCCACTACCCTCACCAGAGCACTCAGGGTGTGTAAGGATTTTGGGGATTTTGGCAGGGAATAGTCACCCCCGTCCCCAGAGCATCATTATCTCCCTCTAAGGAAGGGGGAGGACTTGAGGGGAGCAGCATCGCCTCCTTTACTGCAATCTCCTTTGCCCAGGTGGACGTGGTGGCTCTGAAAGGAGGTGCCCAGGCACACCTCAGCTGCAGCGGTCTCTGCTCACAGCACACTGGCAAGTTAACCTGTGGGTAGGGAACTATTTCCAGTCATGCCCTTTCGTTGCTTGCAGGAGGACTTTCCCTTCTTCTCCCTCCACAGTGTTCAGAGGGGCAGGACAGCTGACCAGGACTACGACAGGTCACAGGAGACCTTCCATTTCTTTCATGAAGGCTTCATACACATCATCCTTTGTCTGTACAGAGATAGGGGCAGACGCGCCAGCCTTAGGGGCAGCTTTGGTTAAGGGCAGGGCAGGCTCATCCTCCTGCTTCCTCTGGGAAGCAGCAGCAGCGCCTTTGTTCTCGCGGCGCACGCGCAGCGCGGTGGGCACGAAGCGCGTGATCTCCGCCTTGGGGTTGGTGATCTGCGGCTTGGCGCTGATGGTGGCCGTGGCCTTCTTCTCGATGGTGGCCGCGCTGGTGTCGTCCGCCTTGGGCCGCTGGATCAGGCTGGGCGGGGCGCTCAGCACCCCAGGGTTTGGAATGGGAGCTGGTGGGAACAGCCCGGGTGGGGCAGGTCCTAAGGGAGGCACCAGGGGCGGCCGTAACATGCCTGGGCGAGGAGGAGGGATACCTGGAAGAAGAAAGCGAGAGCTGTCTCCACATCTGGGAATTTCAAAATATTTGAGGAAAAAAATGCACAGGCTCAGAATGCCAAGAACAAAAAGCAAAATTAAATAATCCCCAACAAGATGCAGCAGCACTGGTTTAAAAAATAAGAAGGTTTTCAAATCTGCACTAAATGCCAGGTTGAAAATGATGCTCTTCAGGCTCTGAAAGCCACAGAAGCTTTTTATCATTCCCTTTTAAATTTAATTTTTAAATTTAAAAATTTAATTTTTTTAATCACTCCCTTTTAAATTTAAAGTTATAATCTGAGAATAAAGTTCCTTGACAATCCATCCCACTGGAATTTCAGTCATTAGAAATGTCTGACCCAGGCACAACAGACAAATATTCAGATCTCCAAATCATTTAGTGGAGCACCATTACAGCACCCAGATGCTCTTCAGAAAGAGTCCAGCAGAGTAAAAATTTAAACTCTGAAATTCCCTTTTTTTCAGGGCAGATTTCTTGCTACCAAACTATGCACAGCACTTCCTTGTTACTGCACAGAACAATGTAATAGCACACGGCACAATGCAGCCACAGCCAGGAAACAAAGGCCAACTGGCAGCCAATTATGCCTCAGTGGCTTGATCACCACAGCCAAGACTGCGAAAAGAAAGCAAGAAGGGACCCGGCACTGAGACAAACAGAACCCCTTACCTGGGGGGGCAGGAGGGGGCAGACGAGGAGGAGGCCCACGTGGAGGAGGACCCGGGGGCAGGCCTGGTGGGGGGCCTGGGGGAGGACCAGGCGGTCGCCCCGGGGGAGGACCAGGTGGCAGCAGCCGAGGCAAAGGCCCTCGCAACCCTGGTAACCCCGGAGGTCTCAGGAATGGAGGAGCTCCTGAAAGCGTTCATGTAACAAACAAGAAATTTAATTCACAGTCAAAAACATGTCCCAGCAACTTTCTCATCAGCTAAGGATAAAGATCTTCAACATACCAATGAAAGCTGTATTATCTAGCTGCCAGATTAAATAGAATTTCTAAAAATCTCAAGGAGAGGCAGCAGTTGCAGTTTTAAAGCATCTTTATGAAGGCAAAGTGTATAATAGAAAAAGGGTTCCTCCCCATATAATTAAGTTGTAACTGGTAACAGCTTCTGAGCTGAGTTTGTTCGAATTTAAATAGCCATAAACCCTTTTCTGCGGCATTTGATTTTTCTTTTCGACTAAGGAACTTTTGCTCTTTTACTCCACTTCATACACTGGCTCTGCTCCTGTCTGCCAGTGTTGGCTCTAACAAAGACAACCATCAGGAAGGCTACAGCTACAGGAGCCTGATGCCTCAAAAGCAAGGTACAGCAACAATGATGCAGACTGATGACACACAGGTCTCAGTAAGCGGATACATATACTCCATCTGCAACCCAGTGTGCAGCTTCCAGAGTCCCTCACTGACAGCACTGCCTGAGAGCCTGCACCCCTCAGAGCAGGGCAAACCAAGCACTCACCGGGTGGAGGGCCAGGAGGAAGGCCGGTGGGTGGGCCTGGGGGCCTCAGTGGAGGGGCTGGAGGTGGCCCCAGAGGAGGAGGCCCAGGCATGGGAGGCGCCTGTATCTGAGCTGGAGGCACAGCCTGGGCACTCTGCTGCTGCTGCTGCGCCTGGGAAGTCGCAGTGGATGACCCGGTCTCTGCAAGTGCCTCCTCACTGAGCTGTTGCTGCTGCTGTTGCTGTGATGTCTCTTCAGACTCTGAGTCCTCTTCCTCCTCCTCCTCTTCTTCTGAATATTCTTCCACCTCCCTCCCTTCTTCTGGAATTTCCTGGCCTAGATATGGAGATGATACCCTTATAAAATCTGTCTACACCTAACATCTTTGTGAACAACAGAGAAAACTAAGTACACAGAATTAAATAAAAAGAAGCAAGAGAAAGATAAACCTTACTTCAAAGGGAAGAAATCTGACCACTTTTTACTGGTAAACATAAAATGAAAACAAATAAAAATAATAACAGAAAAATCATTGCTGTTCTAGAGAGACCTCTGACAACAAGAGTTATGTGTTCCTCTGGGACCTGAAACTTGTACCACCAGCCCAAAGTTCTGCTATTTAATCTCTGCCTTAAAGGAGTTTGTGGGGAGGCGAGGCAACAGGGGGTTGCGGACACAACGCCACAATAAACAAAATCCCCATGTCCAAGAAACTCCTGCACCTTTGAAAGATACTGGAGTTTCTTTTCAAAACAAAGTTTGTTTTATTGGTTAGCTTATCTCAACAGAAGGGTATTTTGAGGGAGTACAAATCCTTACAGGTTACATGCTGAGCACATACACAATGTTACCCTTTCTCTTTCAGAAAGAGATTTGTACTTCATTTGAACAACTGTTTAAAAGCTAATCAAGAAAAGGCTTAGAAGAAAAAAAAAAGTAAATTGCTACTCTTCAACTCTGCTATGCAAAACACACATGTTACTTGAAAATAAATTTTAAAAAAACCTACAAAACCAAAAAACCCCAAACAAACAAAGAAAAAAAAGAGCAAAAACCAAACTATAACTCAAATACCTAATGAGAGCTGATACTCTCAGCAGAGGCTACATTATGACAGTAAAATATTTACTCTATAAAATAAAAATTGTGCAAAGTAAGCTGCCCACAGAAACCTTAGCTGAAAGCCTAAAGGCATCTCACCACATACTACATCCACCTGACTCACCTGCCATTCGTAACATCATGGCCTGGAGTGGAGTCAGTTCTTTCATGTTCTTTTTCTTCTTTCGTGACTTGCCAGGCATGTCTGCAAACCGGACACTGTGACCTGGGGAAAGCAGGATAAGGGTGACAGAAAGTGGGGAAAAAACAAGAAAAATCAGATAGCTATGTTGATACCTGGTATGGATAGCCCATCAGTCTAACATAATGATGCTTCTTAGATAAGAGTTTGCACTGGTGTTTCTGATTGTTTCAAGTTTTGCTAACCTAGTATTCTCTACCAACAGGTCTCACCCAAGCAAGTGAGCATATTTTATATTGAGGCTTAATTTTGCAATGATTCAGGTGAAAAATGGCTTGCGAGTTATAGGCTAACTCAACTTTTAAGAAAACAGATTTATCTGAAAGTTGCTTTACTTCTAGATAGCCTCCTTCTGACCCATTTATTATTAAAAATCCTTTAGCTGGAATTTAGGTGAGTTAGAACATTGTTAGTTGACTAAATAAATTGCACACACACCCTCAGCTCTATCAAGTAGTATTTTTCTTTAGAAGTAACTCCCTGTCTTTCATTTCCCCTTCATACCTGATTTCTTTTCCTCACCACCTTCCCTCTCCTTGTCATTATCACGATGCAGGAAGTCCTCTCCTTCACTGTCTGCATCCGACCGATCGCTGTCACTGTCATCGCTGCTCTCATCGTGCTTGTCTTGATCCATATCCTCAGGATAACCTTCATCTTCACTGGTGCTGGACATGTCATCATCATGGCCTCGCTGTCCTGCAGAAAGCAAAGTATTGGGAAATGCATCAACTCCAAATACAAAATATTCCTTCACACCAGTATATGTTTGCAGTCACAACATTCCCCTTAGCAAAAGCACTGACAAACTGTCATCCCTTTACTTTTTAGCACATATTTTTAAAGGGTATTTTGGAAAATCTGTAAGATTTCATATTAACCTGCTAATTAATTTACACAGCAGAAGAGTGAAGGCAACTGCTACTGCAACTGATTCATCAACTTCTATTCAGCAATTGCCCAACACTGAAATATTTTGATGTCTTCTGGCACGAAATAAAGCTAATTCATCAAGTCACAAAAGTTTCTAAGGATGATACAGCAACTGTATGAAAAATAGGACCTATGTTCTCCTAGCAAATGCACATCCAAGCTCATTTTGTGGTAGTTTTGGTTTGGGGGTGTTTATTTGATGGGTTTTTTAAATAGACGATTTCTCTGAGAGTGGGTTTTTTAATATGAACAGTGTTCCAGCACTGTTAAGGATTCATCTAAAAAAATTTAATCTGTGAAACCTAACCTAAAAAAAAGTATTGAGACATGCAATTAAAAGTTTCAACATTTAAAACTACAGCTGGTAGCAAAATGGCAGATATTATGAATCTATCTGAATTACCTCAGAGAGCAATCACTTAGTAAGAGTCCTTCAAACAGTGCTAACATTCATATTGCCAGAGAACATTTTGTCTGGGGCACGCTGCATTCACAGCAGGACCATCCACAGCAGAACAGAGGTCAAGGAAAACTGCAGAGAGGAATAGGGAAGCCCTCACCTGCTTCAGAACTGTAAGAAATTTCCTCCTCTCGCCTTCGAGGAGCCACGTCCAGGTTGAAGCCCACCTTGCGGCCATACATCTGCAGCACCTGAGGAGGGGGCGGCCCTGGGGGAGGGCCTGGGGGCTTCCTGCCCGGAGGTAAACGCGGAACACCGAGCCCCGGGGGAGGGAGCACAGAAATGGAGCGAACCGGTGGGCTGGAAGTATGAAAGGAAATGAGAAATGCAGGAACACAATTACATCAAATGTGCCTTTAGTACAATTACTGAGCCTTCTCTCACCACTGCTTATGCAGACTTCTAAAAAGAAACATGAACATATAGAAAGTACAGATTTGACACAAGGAGTTTACAACATCATACAAAGACACGACTGAAGAAGATCAGACAAAAGCTGCTCAGAAAGCAACTGAAGACAATACTGAAAAAATCAGCTGTTGAATCCTACCACAGAAGAAGAATGAAATAATCACAGAGTTGGTAAAAACAGAAGGCTATTCAGAAAGAAATAGAAAAAAATAGCATTAGAATGAAAAAAAAAAAAACAACCAAAACAAAACCAAGCAAACTAGGAGTTTATATGAACTATCCATATACACTGAATATGGCAGCAGGACAACAGAACACACATAGGGCAATTTAAAGGGCATTTATGTTCATAACAGTAGGGCTCCAATATGGACTGATACTACTGCTACTGATCTACATTCCTGATACGAAAAAGACAAAAACTAGAAGGAATAATGTATTACTCAAATAAATTTAAACAAAAAGCTCTAATGGTGGGGAAAGATTAAGAAGGGCTCTGGTTAAAATAAAGAGCAATAGAATTGCATAGAATTCCCAACTTCTACAAGTCAATATTTCCTCTACTTCTACCCCTAGCTCCTCCCCCATAATATGAGTGCTTCCATTTTACTTCCTCCATAAGTTTATTTTTCCACTAACCCATAGGCTGATGTCTTCTTGAGGATAGAAGGTGGCTGAGCCCCTGGAAGGGGAATGTCCTGTATGAGGATGTTGGAGGGAGCATGAGGCATATCTGGTAAGGGGATACTCTCCACTTCAACATGCTGAGCATTCTGAAAGGGAAGGGGGAAAATAGAAATAGAGAATAGGTTACTTCCACAGAAGCTACTGCACAATCTCATTACTTTTTAAAGTACAGAACATATGGAACCTGCCACCACTTGTCAAATGTGCCTGTTCTTAGGGTGTGTTATCTTGCAGCAGTCCATGAAAGAAATTTGGGAAAGTGTTAACAGCAAAAACCTTCAATGCAAACCAAAGAACTTGCAATGCACCCAAGAACAGCTTTAGTATTTCAGTCAAAACTGAGTCAGGTTTTCACCTTCTTTTAGACCTTCAGTCTACGAAATGAAGAGACTGCAGGTGAGCATGGCTGTGCTTTTGTGTTTTTTAAGTATTCAAGTCACAGACTGCTGCATGTTCTAAAGGAGAGGAAAAAAAAGAAGTCTTACAGAATCTTGCACTTGCAAAACACTATGTTCTCCAGCACGGTAGGGAGGAATATTAGAGGAAGGTTTTTAAAGAATGCCAAAGATTTCTCATTATTTCCAGCAAGAGATTTAGCAGAAATTCACAGAAATACCAACTGCCCACTCACGAGCTCGCTCTCTTTAATAGAGAAAACAAATGGCTGATATTGTTGATTTGCAATACAAATTTCCCTTTCCTCCCTTCATTTTGAATGAGATCAGCATGTCAGAGACAAACAGTGACCTGACAACCACCACACTGTCCTCACTGAAATGCTCTAATTTTTTGAGGTACCATGCAAATTAATATTTCATATGGGCCACGTGATGCTGAATTCACACAAATCTCCCTTCCTCTGTAACAGTCACAGCTAATGAGCAAACAGAATACACTACCACAGTTATAAGACTGAGATACAGTAAGCATTACCTTGACAGCATCAAAGTACTGGCTGAGCTGTGCTCTCTTCTGCTCATACTCCACTTCCAGCTTGCGCAGCTCCTTGTAGATGTCAGGGTTCTCCTTCTCGTAGAGACGCAAGATACGCTCAAAAGTCTCACGGAGCTTTTTGCGTTTGTCCTTCAGCACTTTTTCATTAAGTTGTGGCTGCTGTACCGGGTTAAACTCTGATCCAAGACAGCAAAACAAAAAGACAAAAATTTGCAAATCACTCTACTGCACAACTGTGATGAATGGAACTATTTCAAAGCAAGTTCCAATCCCTGTTTTCAGGAAGTCTGCAGCCTTTTGACAATCCCCTCCTTGAATTCTACATTAGTAGCACTCACACACTACTTGATTTTCTTATCAATCATCTTCTGGGAAAAAAGTCCTCTTTGATGGCATCACAACATCTCAAATAATGATCAATCCCCAGATATTCACAGATCCCCCCTTCTTACAGGAAAGGGAAAAAAAAAAACTACTCTATTTCAGTCTCCCCCACTGGCAGTTAAAACTACACTGTGCATCTCCATAAACCATGGCCTAAGTCCAGCACCTGGTACCTCTCACTCACTCACCCATCTCATCCAACTTTTCCATGTCCCGGATAATCTGCTTTGGATCTTTCATCTTCAGCACAGCTGCTCGGACCATCATCCGCTGCTTTTTGTTCTAAGATCAGAGATCAAGCAGACAGAAAAGTTTCACAGTAGAAAGACACAAAACATCTGTTACCCCTTTCCCAGTATTTCCAGTCTGAAGAAAAAAAAAAATCACACCTCAGAATGCCCTGAAAACATTCACCATGGCACAAATCAGCAGCAAATGTAGTTAAAACTTCTGGTAATTTTAATTCCGCTATCTTGGTAATTGCAAATGCTACCATCATTCCTTCACTCCAACTAAGTCACGTGCAATCAACACAACCAACTGATAAAATACATTAGACACACTAAGAAGTGTGTGACTCTTGGATGCTTGGATTTTTTCTAATTTGGTTTGTTGCTTGCTTCTTTGCTTTGTCATTTTGGGTTTTTTTAATTTCTAAGTACTTCCAGCAATATTTCAAAAATAAATACAAGTTAAAGAATGTCTGGGGATCTTTATTCCAAACAAGACTTCTATGTTTTTTTGAACTACATGTTTGGATAGTATTTCCAAAGTCAGTCTTAGGATATCAATTAAAATATCCATAGTCTATTCATGGCCCTTTACAATCACACACACAATACACAGTATAGGAAATGCCAACTACAAGCTCCCTAATCTCTTTAGTTACCTTCTTTAGTTCCCTTTTCCGAGCTTCCTTCCCTACAGGGGAAAAGAAAAAGAAAGTAACAACTTGAAAGACAAAATCAAATTAATGAATAACCTTTTTTTCATCAAGACTAGGGATGTTTCTCAACAGCTCACTCATTTTACAAAGACTTACTGCTTCCCAGTGAAAGAGAAATATATCATTTCATAGATAGAACATAGAAATTGATTTCTATTTCTTGTCTTTTATACAGGAAAAAAAAAAGATACTACAGTCTTCATGTCTGCAGAAGCAAGGCTTTTGCCATACAAAAAAGAACAATAGGCAGCCAAAGTCATAGTGATAGGTGCAATCATGAAAAGATTGCTGCACAGAAGCTGAAACAGAGTCATCAGACAACACACTTTAAAAATATGTAGGCTTTGAGAATGCCTCTGAAATAAAGCACATCCACTGTGGGAGTCCAGATTTTCTTTATTCACTGAGCATTGATAGCACCTGGCATGTTACCAAAAATAGACAAAACAGTAAGACAACTCCCCCATCTAACCAGAGCACCTGCAAAACTTTAGATTCCTGCCTGGGACAGATTAACTCTGTCCCAGGAAGCAGCCTGCAGTTTATCCAGCAGCTAAGTACAAAGGCCTTCCAACACTGATAGCCAGTGGGGACCCAAGAGGTAAATACTTGAGAGAAGCAAGAGCATGAAAGCAAGCAGTCTTCCCAGACAAAACTGAGATAATATTTTTCAAGTTAGAGAAACTCAGTTCTATCCTGAGGATTCTATCCTCAGAGAAAGCTTTTTACCTGCTCCTCTGGGCAGTCCCCTTTCCTCCCTGCTCAGCTTTCACGGATACTTACGGGCCTGATCCGTGGGATTCATAAACTTCCCACTCTTGGTGGATGATGTAGATCTCCGCCCCATTTTGATATTTTTTCTTCTGCCTCAAAAAATGAAACTTAAAAAGGAGGGATGGACCTGGAAAAGATAACATGGTATCAGGTCCTACACACTGGTAGCTTGAGGACGCTTGTTTCTCTTCTGTCTATCAGCAAGTTACTCCCTCAAAGAGCCCAAACACCTTTAAGGTTTGACTATGAGCTCAGCACCTGTATCAAAACTGCCCTACACCAACAAAGTACTACTATTTAACTAAGTACCTACTTATTGCTAATTTAGTAGCTTATAATTTCAAGCTAATTGATGCGTTTGTTATTATTCACATTACAACTCAAACCAAGAAGCTTTGTGCTTACAGTACTGAGGGCTGCAGGGCAGGGAAAAACACACATTTTATCTTTCCAAGAGTGTATCAGAGTTTATCTTCTCTTTCACTCTTGTAAGTGCTCTCCAGTTTTCACCTTCCTCTGTTTCAAATGTTTCGCCATAGACCTCCTCCCTTCCTCAGACTTCTAACTGCCCCTGGTATCTCTCCCCAGCCCCCACTGTATCAGCAAGTGTAGGATTATTCTGCAAAAAATTATTTCCTGTCTTTAGATATTTCTTCAGCTTACAGATGACTACATAAGTGTCCAAACCACAGCCAGGGATGTTTCTTCTCTCCATTCCCCTCCAAAACTACTTCCCTGCCAAAGCACCGGGGTGGGTTTGTTTATGCTTTTTCAAGACACTATCGCTTCCTTAGGTGGGAAGCTCAGTAAATACAGGCAGGAGTTAGATTTACACCCCCTATTTCCTATCCTTCTAATATTTAAAGGTCCAAGAGAAAGAGAACAAACTTCTGAAACCTCGACTTCACATCTTCAAAGGACCCAGACTAAAGAGTTTCAACGCAACAAGTTAACGGCTGAAGATGAAAAAAGTAAATATATAAAATCAAGCACTAAATTCATTATTCTTTTGGCCACAGAGGAACGGGGCAGAAAGCCCCCCCCATCCTACTCCCGCCCGATGGCAGGAGGAAGAAAATGAGGCAGCGCGAATTGCCGCCTCTCCTCTCCCCGCAGCCCAGCCCCGCCGCGCCGCTCTCACCCCTGGGCCGGCCGGGCCCAGTTCCGGCTCCCTCGGGCCGCCGCGGCCTCGCTCAGCCCCGCGCCCGCCGCCGCCGCGGTCCCGCCGCCATCTTGCACCGGCACCGAGTGGCGGCGCGGAGCCGCGCTCCGGAAGCGGCGGCCGCGGCTCGATGGTTCCGCCGCCGCTCGCTCCCCCTCGGAGGCCTCAACTCTATGGTTGGGGCTGGGGAGGGGCGGGAAGGCGGGGCGGGAGCGGGGAGTGGCGGAGATAGAGACAGGGACAGGGATAGAGATGGCGATAGAGACAGCGATAGAGATAGCAATAGAGACCAGCGCCCAGGCGGCCCCGGCGGGCTCTGGGAGCGGGTGGACACACGCGGTGCCGGAGGGATGCTCCCGTACGGCCTGCGCTGGAAACAGGGCTGCGAACGCGGCCTCTGCTCCCTCACGCTCTCCAGGAGGATCCCCCAAAGTGCCCCCCGTGCCCTGAAACAAGGCAGAGCCGAGGGACGTGTGGGAAGCCGCTGTCCGTGTGTGCAGAGCGCTGCGGGGGCAGGGGCTGCCCACAGCCCCAGGCCCGTTCCATGGTTTGTTGCGGGCCCGCAGCGCTGCTCCCCTGCGAGCGGCGCTGGGACCCCTCTGTACAAAATCTGATGAAAATCTGGTGCCGTCGGGCACCACAGAAGATACTCTGCTATTTGTCTCTTCCTAGAGCCCCCGCCGTGGTGAACTGGTGAGGCTGGTGAATACCTGGTGGGCGCTGTTTTGTGTCATCGTCCAAAGCACAATTTCCAGCAAAAGTCTACAGCGTGTGAAGAACCAGGATGAAGGTGCACAAAACATCAATGTGCAAACAAAAAAGTATGGGTGCAGGCTTAAAGAACTAGCATGTTGGGGAGGAGATGTAGAAAGGAAATTTTTCTCTGCACAGGTGGCATCTGGGAGCAGAGGTGGTCAGATTCCTGTGCAGGATTTCTAGACTCCCTGCTCCTGGTGAGCATACCGTGCAACACAATGTTGTTATAATTTTTCAAGTAATGGAGACGCAGTTGGCTAATTTGTAAGGATCATTGCAGGATGGATAAAGGACTATAAGCTGTACATCACATTAATGCCAGCATTTAGAGTATTTAGTCACAAGCTGCACAAAGTCAAAGTCAAGGAGCATCCTCAGAGCCAAGGCTTCAGGAGCTCTCAGTGCCTACAGAGTGGTCTTACTAACCACATCCACAGCATGGTCACCCTCACCTTGTGCCTCTTTGGCATGTTCTTTTCATATTATTCTTGTCACCAGAAAAAAATATTCAGCTGGGCAGATTTTGGTTTAAACCATACTGGTTTTCCACGTAGGTTTGGAAGCAGCTTACTCTGGTTTGGGCCGGTTTACAGTTTTTTTGAGGCTGTTCTTATTTGGAAAACATATCACAGTTTTAATTCTTAATACTTTTTCCAGAACAACAGCTTGAGTGAAAGCAGAACACTCAAGAGGATGTGATGGAAAGTTGTGGGCATACATATTCCTGTCAGGTGCCATGCCATGCCATGTAGAGGGGGATGGCTGAGTCTTCAAAGGTTAGCTGCACCTCACAAGGCTTGGGGTCTTCTGTCCTGGCACTCCTGGGCTCAGTGGGGACAGTGGAGCTGCCTCAGCCCTGACTGCTTTCTCTCAGCAGTGTCGGCCGATTTGGAGGACAATAGTCCTCTCACATTTTTCACTTGGTACTCCTGTCACACTGAGAGGCAGCTTGAAGGAGTCTGGAGGGGAAATATCAACAGACTGGTTATGACATCTTTGGACCACCAAACATAGGACTATGGCCAGAGCATTAGAGAGAGCAGGAATTACATCTGTTTTGGAGAAGCCTGCTTTCCTTTAAGTCCACCAGGAACAAGGATATACCTAAAGGCAGTTTTATAGCTCTGTGTTCCTCATTGTGTACCTCACTTCCCCTGACACTGCTTAGCATTTGCATTCAAGAACGTGTGGGCAAATTGCTTGAAAAATACAACAGATTTGTTTTTCTTTGACTCCACTGTTCTCATACAGCAGTGATTGGCAACCTCTCAAAGAGCTGATTTTAATTCCTAGTTTAGAGTGTACATTTGCACATAGAAACAGGAGCCAGGAACTCCTGCCTCTCCAACACACAGCTATTGCTGTTTTGCTGACTGACAGTCTCTTGCCTCTGCAGGAGTACCTCCAAACCGAGTGCCATCTGTGTCAGGAGACAGGAGATGTTCCATCTTGGAGAAGTGACGCCTCAGGTCACCACGTTATCCACCTCAATACCTCGTGCAGGCAAGGCAGTGCTTTCTGCCACCGCTGGAGTGCCTTTCCTGGCTCACATAGCCCAGTCTGCAGCTGGTCCCAGTTTCTCAGGCCCTGGCATGTCACTGGCACCCATCTTTGCTCCTGATCCCCGGGCTTTCTCCCTGATGACTTGGCAGAGCTGCTGGGTACCAGCAGTTTCATTGCCATCTAGTGGCTTTTGTGCATAAAACAGGAGTCAGAAAATATTAGAGAGAAGAGAATAAAAACCCAACAAAATAAACAAATAACCCCCCCCAAACCCCAGAGTGGAAGGGTTGTGAATCTTACCCATTTCTTTATTTCACAGGGATTATCTACTTATTAATAAATTAAGATTGCTAATATTGAATATTAGCAAACATGTATGAATTTGAATATGATTTTAGTATGGGGGACGTGGGTACTAAAAAAAGGAAGCTATGCACAACCCTCCTAGATTGGTCTATCATTGATTTTAAAAAAAAAAAAATAATTGCTTGTATAATGAAGCTTCTAATACTTATTTATTATTTGGTTTAAGATTGGTTTTCAGATTAAAAAAAACCTCAAACAAAACAAAGCAAGTACAGAAAAGAGAAGTCTTCCAATACTCATGTACATTTTTATTAATTCTTAAATTACCTTTTTTTCTAAGATCAAGAAAAAACAATTCACAGCAAATCACAGCAAGACACTACAAATAATGTTCTTTCTTCCAGTTTTGGTTTTAAAATCTGAAAAATAAGGACAGTTGGTAGTATATTGTGAAATGAAGAATCTGAGCATATTCTTGGCAGTCCCACATTGGTGGGATCAGGTAAAGACTTGAAAATAACTTTAGTTTAATAGGGCTGCAATCCTGCAGGCACTTGTACGTGTGTATAATCCCACTCCAGTCAACAAAAGAGCAACTTTGGACAGAATTTTTTACATGTGGGTTGGCAGGAGCAGAGCATCACAAGCACAAGAGGTTATTCATGGCCAGGTACGCCCAGAATGCAGCAGCTGGTTTCTCTCAGTGGTGGAGCAAGGTTGTGTCTGTTTGCATGTAGGCCCAGGCTTCTCTTACCTGCCAATCTACTGGGATTAGAGTTTATTTAAAGAAGATCTCTTGCTGGCTCCTTAGGAGGGCAGAAAATAGCAGTTAAATATGCTTCAGCTAGTTCTTGTAATTGAATTCAGTCTATCAGATTAAGCACTAAACCACAGTAAGGGTTTAGCAACCACAGATGTCTTCATAAAGCCTCCAGATGCTTTGCCTTGTTGAAATTGTTTTCTCCCTTTGTGTTGTCATCTTTGATATAGAAACACACCTTCTCACCACTACCAGTCCAGCAGTCTGTATTATTGTCTCCAGTATGAATTACAGTTCAAGGTTACCTACAGTGCTTCCCAGAAAATAAGCTTAAGGAAAGGTGCAAAGTATTTGAAACATTGCCCCCCAAATCACCTGTAAACCAGTTCTTTACTAATGTATTTCAGTGCCAGTTTCCTGAACTGTCTCTTTTCTTGTTCTGCTGCCACAAATAAGAAAATAAAATCCATCAGAAGTTTGTTTGTCATAATGAATCAAAAAGGTTTCTGCAGGCATAAGCTGCTGCAGCTGCTGTGACAGCAGGAGAGAGAACTCCACCTTCATTTACTGAACTTGCTGTCTCACCAAAGAAGTCACTTCATGTATGGCACGCTGGTACTTTTCTGAGGCTGCTTTAAACTCAGCCAGGTGCTTCTCATAGCTCCTCACAGCTGTCAGCAGCTGGCTCCTCTCCACAGCTCCCAGGATGGCATGGAGAATCATCTCCAGGCCCAGCCCAATGATGGTGATGCTAACTCCCCCAAGAACAGAGGCCCCAATCTGCGCAAGGACGCTGATGAGCTTGCTCACAGTGAGAGTTAAATGATTGGAGCCAAGAAGTTTGATAGCTACCATTGCAGCTGTTGAAGTTGCTTCTCCAAAAATTATGGAAAAAACTCTCTGGGCTATTGCAATTTTCTCCAGCTCGGGCTCTTTGATGTCATATAGCTTCTGGTACAGCACTGGCTCGAGCTTGTCCTTCATGTCACTGTCAATCTTCTGCACCTGGTGCTGAATCTCACTCATCACTTGAATGATGTTCTCACAGTTTTCCTTGACTGTACTGCTCTCTCTCATCTCAATGGGGGTAATGGCGCAGCCCAGGTGCTCATTCAGCACTCCAACCAGCTCGTTTGTTGCATGGAAATTTGTGGACATACAGTCAAGCAATTCCTGATGCAGATGGATCAGTTCTTGCTTTCTCTTGGGATTATCTGGGTAAAGGAGGTCACTCAATGCCATTCTTCAGAAGTAGGCTACTTCAAGAGAGAAAAGACATTTCTTACTCTGATTAACACCCATAACCATAGCCCCTAAAGAGCAGTGAATTCTGCTTTGTCTCTGCCCCACTGGTTCTTTTCATACTGAGCAGGTCAAATCCCAAGGCATAGTTTGTAAATGTAGAAATCTTAATTCTTGTTCTGGATCTTTGCCAAGTGATTGGAAAAGCACCTTGTAGGACATTAGTTATGCTCAGAGCAACAAAAATAGGTAACAAATATGTAATGAGCAGGTTGGAAAAATAGATGTGAGCCATTGGCAACTGAAGATTGAGATTGAAAATGAACCTTGGAAACTGAAGATGGTAGAAGCTGAACTAGTTGAATAAAAAATGGAACAATCTCATCTAATCAGCAAAATTAAAGATGTGGCTTAAAGATTAAAGGGTTGGTCCAGGCACTCTTTTGTATCAGCCTATTACATCCATTTAGTGGCATTCAATTTTTCAGCAACCCTGATGATTGGTGGATATGGTTTGTGCCACAGTAAAGGCATTTTATGCCAGTATAGCCTTTTTCTTCTAACATTCAAGAGAAAATGATACTATATAAGCCTTCTGTGCTTATACTAAGAAGCTTAGCCTATGAATTCATAATGAATAGTAAAATTGTCTATAATAACCCCATCCTAACCTATATCACCTTACATACATCTCTCACTGTATTTCCTTCCCTGATATTTATTTCTTCATAAACTGCATGCCAACATAGAGTCCAAAGAGACTGAGTTAACAGTGATCATGGAGGATTTCCTTATGACTAAGATTCTGTAATCAACACTGTCACTTCCTTTAACCTTTCACCAGCTGCAAAGTGAAAGTGCTTTAACATTATTTCATCTTAAATGCAAGCATCTTTGCTACAGGGGAAAACTATGAATGAATAGGATGACTCATTACTTTGTTGGTACTTTTCATGGTCTCAGCCCTCTTTTTGCAAATCTGGGCCACTTTTGTGCAGTGCTTTGCATTTTTCTAAGATGTTTCTCTTCTTGTTAGTGCCTACATATCGCAGTTAGAGCTACAAATAGTTATGTGTAGGGGACTACCCAGATTTTTCTTCTTGAAAAGATACCTTTGTGCCATTTTGGTCCTTTGTAGTTCTTGCACTATCTGTTAGCTGCAAATCATCTGACACTGACCCAGCTGTATTTTACTAAACACACCCTCCCCCACAAGGTCACTGTAGAAAACCAGAATGAATTCCACAATCCCCTGCCAACTTTTAATCTCAGTGTTGAAACACAAGCCAGTCTGAGAAGAGGTTTTTCTCCCCCAATATTTTGCACAGTACTGTATATTTCTTTCAGCCACTTACATTGAATCTCTGCCAAGAGAATAAACTGCTTAACACATCTTCTTATACAAGCTGTAGGGAGCCAAATACATTTACAGTAAAGGTTTGGGATTTTCTGGAAACATAAAGCCATGATAATGCAGGCTATGATTTCATATCAATCCTGCCTCAGGGATATTGCTGGCTTGCTTTCTGACTCAGTGTGATACTAAAACCTTTCCACTCCAGTGCTGTTTTGTTGTAAGGTCATTTGTTTTCCCTTATTGGTAGAAAGTGAGAAGACAAATTGTTTTAGAAGGAATAGCACTTCAACAAGCATTTTACATACTAGACAGGTGTGGAGAAGACTTTTAGAATCTGTTCATTACATATGATTATTTCAACTTCTTACATCTGCTCTAGATTTTATATCTACTAATGTTAAAATTACTTCTTACTCTTCACATTAGCACTTTCATTAGCTTTTATATTTTCCTTTTAGAATTAGGCAGGCCACATATATTTCTGTATTTCTATTTCTCCAGAGATTTCTCTGTGCAGATTTACCACAGAAACTTTTCTAATTAAACATTTACACTGCCTACCTGATTTGGTCTGAATGTTCCTGTTGAAATGTGTATGGGAGAGTAACTTCAGCCTCTTTCCCCTCTGCTCGCCTGGTGCTTTCCAGCAGCATGTGATGAGTTAGGGATCCAGAGGCTGGGCTTCAGCTGCATCCTGTGCCTGCCTGTCATTAATTCTATTGTGTGATGTTTACCCAGATTCATCTCATTTTCTTCCTCCTCTTCCCTTCCTTCCAATTTTAAGAGAATTCAGTTTACTCAATGCTAGTTCCCAATTACTAGATTCTCCAAAGCCTTCTGTTCCTGGAGAGAATGGGTACTGCACAAATCCCTCCTGCCTGCTGCAGAGGTGCCATCACAGGCAGCTACAGCTGAAAGGGGATGGTGTTACTTGCTGTCCTCAGAACATAAAAGGTGTAGGACAGCACTTCTAATTCAAACAGATACAAGATTATGTTTTTTACTGGTTTCTAGTGTTTGTATATATAAACATTCGTGCTTGCACCTATGCCTTGAAATAATGCATTTTTGCAATGACTGCTTTTGTACACCTGCAAATTACAGAATAAAAATTGAATGGTCCCACATAAACTGAAGAATAGACACCACAGAGAGTGGAAATAGGCTTTGTCCTATTTTTGTCCTATGTGTACAAGCTAGTGTACATATGCCTTCAACCAAGCTAGACATATTTTATGCTCTTGTCCTTAGAAAGGTGGACCTGCAGCCCACAGGGGTCTTACTAGGAACACTGCTTCCACTCTAGAGGATGGCTGAGCTCTCAGATGAAAATATAAGGTGAAGCATAAAATGTGCACTTTGCAATCGCTAACGTGTTTTCATCTGAAAGCTGAGCTGCTGTATTCAACTCTAATGAACACAGTCAGAGTGCCAAACTCTCTTGTTGTCAGAGCTGTGGGCATGAGAACATAAGCTGCAAGAGAACACTAAATGATTTAACTGCTATAGTTCTGGAAATGTCAATTGCTTGTGACTGCTGAGTATTTTCCACTGAGAATGCCATGTAGTCCTGAAATACTTCGTGCAGTATTGAAGTGAATTGAATTGATCAGGCTGGCAGCTGCCTGTGGGTCACATTCTGGAAACTGATTTCAGGTCTTCTGTGTTTGCAGTGGATACAAATTCTTTTCTTTTAGAGCCCTCATCTTTTGGAACAAGACAGAAAATAATTTGAACAATATGAAGACAGTTTTGTTCCTGCTTTTGGAGGATTAATAGCTTTGGGAGGATTAATAATCTTTTGGGAGGATTAATAGCTATTATTGCAGGCCTATTGAGTTGGAGGAAAATACTTGATATGGGGTGTCAGTCATCCTTCCTTGCTGCAGTTTGCCAGGTCTCTGATGCCATGAGAGTAGAAGAGGTGTGGAGGCCCAGACTCAGCTCTGAACAGCAGTGAAGGCTAAAATCAATTTTGCCATTTCGTGCAATTTCAGACCCCTTTTGCCATGGGAAAGAAATGGAGGAAAAGGCAGATGGTTGAACTGAGTTCTGAAAATAAGGTTTTGAAAGTATACAGTGGGACAGGAAGTTGCAATTGCTTGAACACTTCTGACTACACATCTAACCACAACAATAGCTGATGCAATGTCTGCTGCAACCAGCTCAGCTTTACAGGGCTCTGGCACAAGCAAAGGCAACATCAGGAGCAGTCTCTGAGCTGCACACTATCCCAGGAGTGTATCTCTGGTTGGCCTTGTGAGAACTCAGAGGTGCAAGCAGAAGGACATAACTTTCTTAGCAGTCAAAATGGTATCATGATGGGCACCCAAGCAAGGAGAATGTTTTGTGCTTACACCTACCAAGGGATGCTTGCTCCATCTAGTCAGTGTATTATCTGGCTAATAGAAATCATTTTAAGGGAACTGTAACATGACAAAACATGTCATTACTCAGTCTTCAATTGCTTTGTCCCTTGAATGTAGATGTTATGAGTTTGACTTTGCTGTGTCTATTCCCCCCACCCAAAAATGACTGTTCAGTTCTGTGTAGACCCACCAGTATATGCAAACTGAAGGATTATAGTTCTGAGGATGATGCAAAGTAGTTGTTTTCTAGGACTTGCACAAAATTACCAAAAGCCATCACAATGTAAGAATAATTAATTTACAGCACTTCCCTTACTTTGGAGAATGCAAGTCAAAGTCATACTTCCTGCAGCCATCAGGGAAAGAATACTTCCAGCTGTTTACGCCATATTTTTCTGGCTGCTTGGCAAGGTCCCAGCAAAGGCTGTCAAGAATTTTTTCTGTGTTTTCTTCCAATTAATGTCTTGGGGAAGAATGGGTCAGCTGGGCTAGCAGTTTGGAAAATTGATTTCAGAAATGTCACAATCTAGCAAAAAATATATCCACCTTTATTCCTCTGTAATTCCCCTGTAATAACAACTTCTGGATTTCCTCTGTTTGCTTTTGAGAGTCAGACATCATTCCAGAAATATTTGTTCATCTTTTTTTTAAGAGTGGCAAAGAAAGGCTGTTCAGGGTCTGCCAGAATCTGCACAACTTAATGCACTTCTCTGTCTCTTCAGCCAACACAATAATCCAACTCCTCAATGCAATCTTGGCACCACCTTTCTCTGCCCCCAAAGGAGATGTGCACAGCTGCCCAGTTACCCACTTGAATTTACTGCCATAGTGCCTTCCACATCCCACAGACTGACTCTTTCTCACTAAAAATAAAGCTATGAAGAGATCTGTAAGGAGTCCAAAGTCCCTGTGTATCTTTCTTGAATGCCTCAGGACAAAGCTGTCTTCAGTGAAGGTCATCCCTGATCTAGTCTTCAGAAAGGCCATAGATAACCTTCCTCCTACCTGAATGGTACAGGGAATGTCTGTTTGGATGAACCAGGCTGAATGTTCCAGTCTCAGCTGCTGAGTTGCAGCTGAAAGCAAAGGGAAGATTGAACCTTCTGTAGCAGCAGGAACTCCAAAGGCTCCTTGTACATATCTGGATGCAGCCAGAAAATCAGAGACTGTGGGCCAAGCACAGGGAAACTCCAAGCACACTTGGGAGAATGGCAGAGGCGAGTGCAGTATAACCACTGTTCTTGCTTCTTGAAGCTGAAAGAAAATAAAGAGAGCAGTCATTCAGACCTCTATTCACTGCCTAAAGCTTTTTGGTTTTGCTAACACAACCTCTGCCCACAAAGGCCTTTTTCTCAACTCTGTCTATTATTTTGGCTTTGGAGGCACAAACCCTCATTCCTAAATTATAGTTTTGAGCTCAAAGATCACATTGACACACTGCTGAACAAAGAGACAAAAGCAAGGACTGGTGGTAGACTCACAGAAAGGCAGGGATGTGAAATAGGCCCCATGAGGTATTCCAGCATAGAGCTCTCTCTATAACCAGGAAACTCAGTGTGTTCTTTGTCAAAGGATACCTTTTGTCCCTGCTAGGAGAGAGGTCACTGCTAAAATGACAGTAGCTTTGTTTACGCTTCTCTCAGCTTGCCAGAGATAAGTGTGGAAGTGTTAGCTTGCCACTGTTGTAGTGAAACAAAGCCTAGAACAGTCCTGAAATGTGAAGTGTAGCAGCATTGCAAGACACCAGCATAGATTGCTTGGTTCAAGCAAATCTCACCCACTCTTGCAATAACAATGCTGGGGACCCAAAGC
Source organism: Zonotrichia leucophrys gambelii (assembly GCF_028769735.1). Lineage (NCBI taxonomy): Eukaryota > Metazoa > Chordata > Aves > Passeriformes > Passerellidae > Zonotrichia > Zonotrichia leucophrys. The sequence continues at coordinate 35,988,654 of NC_088170.1, read as the reverse complement.
CATGAGTCCTACAACATCCTTGCAGTGACACTTGGGATAAATGGGGGCTGGCAATAACACTTGGGATAAATGGGGGCTGCAAAGAACCTTGAGACCTGCTGATTCTTCTTTAGTGAGCTGTGGGATTGTCCCAGGTTTCACAGCAAACTGAAACAGGGTAAAAGCTGGGTCTTGGGGTTCTCATAGGCAAACACAGCAGGTGAGCTACAGGTTTGGCCTTGAGTGTGGCCCCATGTGGGTGCAGCTGGTGAGGGCTGCCTGGGGCAGTGGAGAGCAGCCTGTCCTGTGTCCCCTTGCATGGGAGCCTGTGTACAATACCTTCCACCAGCTGGCACTGGTACTTGCTGTAGTTCCCCACAGAATGCAGATGCAACCGGTTACCCTGCTGGGTTTGAAGGAAGCTTTTGACAAGAAATATCTCATAAGGGGGAATGAGGACTTCCTTCTCAGATGTGTGGTAAGAAAAGCCTTGCATAGCTGCTCCCAGGCAAGTGGTCACTGTGAACAAAGTTTCATTCCCAAACTTCTGAGCTTCACTCCTGAGGTGGGAGGTAGAAGTGAAACGGCCAAATCGCACCCTGCTGCCTTCCTTGGCCTCGATATATAAATCCTTTACACCCCTGTGCACCTGGTAGCACTTCTGTTTCCCCATGCTGCTCTGCCATTCCTTCAATATCTGGATAGCAGTTGTTAGGTAGAAGTGAAAGTATTTAAAGCTGAAGTTGTGTCTGTAGTGCTCTGGAGAGATTCCTGCTGTGGATGTGGCCCAGTTCAGCTGGGAGTGCAGGGAGGAGTTCATGGAGTAAGCCATGAGGGCTGTGGCATGGCTGTCACGCATTTCCCTCAGCAGACCTACAGGGCTCTTCAGCAAAGCCTCCTGAGCCTTCTTCCAGAGACGCAGGTAGTCCTTGTTAGCAGCTATTTCCTTTTGGAAATAGTCTCCTTGCTCCAGTTCTTCCATCATCTCCTCCCTGCACCCCAGATACTGGTCATCAAACGCTTGCAGAGCCATATCCATTGAGATGGGGGATACAGCCTGCAACACAAAAGCAAATGAAGATAAGCATCAGAAGTGTGAATTTCTTGTTTATCTTTGTAGATGCAAGCCAAGTTTTTCTTTACCCTTTCCTTGCCTCTTTGTCATTATTGGCAGAGCAAGCAAGGCAGGTAGCAAATCTTTAGCAAAACCCTCCTGAGCAACCTCAGGTTGTTGTCTATACCCCACCACAGGTCAGGATGACAGAGTTCTTAATTGATATGGATGTGCTACATTAGAATCTCCCAGGAGCATTGGTCAATATAGACAGGCTGGAAAATGAGAGGAAAGATTCCATGAGGTCTACTCACAAACACTCTATGAAATAATCTGGCTGCAAACAAGAGGAAAATTCCAACCAAGTAACTAAAACAAATTAAGACAGGTAAGAAATGGAACAGAGGAACTGAAAGCAGAAAAGTTTAAGTTGAACCCAAAACTCCTTAAAGAACACATTTCAAATGGAAAAAAAAAAATCTGTGGTATAAGCAATTTCATTATTTCAAATAAAGAACAATATTTACCTCTTTTATCAATATTTGTGAGAAGATCAGCAGCAGGAGGCTGCCCAGTGTCACCAGCTTCCCAGAGTCCACCCAAGACACTGTAAAGAACATTTTTTTTAAGGAAAGGTAATTTGCACCTATTTCTTTCTGTTTTTCTTTGAACTGGAAAATTCTGCAGTTTGTAATTTTCACTGAGTTTTTCGTGGCTGTTCTTCAACCAGAGATCATTTGCCAAATTCTCACTGCAATTCAGAAGTCATTAATCAGTCCAAGCAGACAATTTACTGGTAGAAATGTGCCCAAAATCCATAAGGAAGGTCTGGTTGCACCAACTTCAGCTGGCATGAATGTCCATCACCTTGACAGTTCTTTTGATTCCAAGGTATTTGGTGTTGTTCTTGCAAATCGGAAAAAAACCATGGCTTGGAGAAGTCTAAGGCACTCCTCCTAAGGAGGGGTGTGTCAGGGTGACTGCTCCCTGGTTAAGAGTTTAAAAGCTCTTTTAAAGAAGTTGACTCTGATAAAGCCAACACAGAAGTGCAGGGTAGGTTGGGATCTCATCTGGAAGCAGTGATAACCTAACTCTCCTCCTCCTTATCACCCCCTGCTTTCTACTCCTGTGCTGCCAATCCTCCTCCTACAGCATTGCAGAGTGCCACTTTGCTGGACTGTTTGCACTGGCACAGCCAAAATGAGTGTGTAAAAGCAGATCCTGTGCTGAGACAAACCTTTCTCTAGCAGCTGCTTTCTGGACACCCTTCCAAATACTGGCAGTGAGTTATTCACCCACAGAGCCCCATGGCCTCTGATAACTTTTCTGTATGGAAAAAAAAGGCCAAGAACTGTCAAGGCTTTGGTTCTGACTACAGAAAAGTGAAGCCCATTTTCCATTGCCTGGTAATGATAGTTTGGGTGAAGAGGGCGCCTCCAGACATGGAGTGATTCCCTGAGATAAGGGAGGTTTGTGAAGCTGCTTGGAGTCTGTGGACAGAGCATCTACAAAATATTGCTGAGATAGGGTGGGGGGCAACATGAAGGTCTCATACTGGGCTCCTTTCAAGGCAGTTGCTGCAGGTGACATGAGATGATGCCATGAAGTGCCATGAAGTGATGGATGCAGACTACCTACTTCTCCATCCTGGAATGTCTCTGATACCTTGGGCTGTATTTCACAAAGTGGTTGTTTGACTGCTAAAAGTGAGTTCACAGGAGGGCTCACGAATTTATTCAGAGGCAGCTCCACCTCTGTTTGTGTAGAGATAAAACAGACCTAAACTGGGACAGGCTCCCTTGGGGGCTTGGCAGTCATGATAAACACCCCCATTAAAATGTCAGTTCAGCTGCATATAATCCACTTGTAAATTATGTCCCTGGTTTTCCCCTCTGACCTGTAAGTGAGTGTTTCTTATGAAGGGAATCAGGAGGACAGGAATTTCTATTTCCAAACGCAAGTTATCATTAACGACAACAAATACAAAGGCCGAAAGATGGCAGCAGAGGATTTGTGGCGGTGCATACCGCTGCATTGACCAAGTGACAATCGAATTCCTCCTTTTCAGCAGTAAATTTGTAACGCGATCTGAGTGCTCAGATCCCCAAAGGTCATAATGACTTCAGCCCATGAAGAGATCTGATGACACAGAGCAGATGACATAATGGAGGCCTCCGGGTGTAACTCTTTTTGCCTGAAAAAAATATTTACTGAAAGAGAGAGAAAGAATATAAAACTAACAGAAAGATGCAAATAGAGACAGGAAAATTTTTGTGCTAACAAAAGCATACAACAACCAAAATACCCCTATTCTATTAGTACACTGGATATGAGGATTCTGCTAATCTCTCTGGTATTTTTCCAAGCAAAAATTTCACTATTTTCAATTAAGCACTCTGTTAATTTTTACTACATGGCGTTCAGAGGAGGATTTTACTGTGAGCAGTGAAGCCCCGTTAGTTTATGTCAATAGAGGAACCAGTCACAGGCGCTGGACCAAGACATGCAGAGAAGGCATTTATTGTCTTCTCTTCGGCCAAAATCAGTGTCAGCAGTGCAAGCCACAGCAGCTCGCCAAGTAAAGCAGCCACCTCTGTGGACTTCTCCTGTGTCCTTACTGCAGGACAAGGCTTTTCTGGCCCTCCTCTCCCTCAGTGTCACAGAGTGCTGAACCTATGACCTAAATTTCAGCGTCATCATTTCTAATTCACTCTGGGGCATGGGAGGGGAGAAGGAAGCCTCATGCACTGGGTTCCTGCTCCTCAGGCTTCACAAAAGCAGGCCGTGTCTTCCAGGCATCTCTTTTACCTCAGGTAGAGGTTGTACAGAGGAACAGAAAGAAGCAGCAGACCAGCCTGCTTTACATAGCAGTATTTATTGCAGTGAGCAGCTGAGGGTGGTTGCACCAGCTCACATGTAACCAGAGATTTGACTCTGCCAGATTCCTGAGCATCCGCAGTCCCTGTCCTTGGAGGTGTGATCTGCTGTCCACCCCTCAGGGAAGGAAAGCTGACAGAGTAAATTAGGAAGGTTATGCAGAAAGCTGCTAAGGTACAATATTAATGTCTGAGGACAGAATGAAGTAGTGCAGAGGGAAGACGATATGTGGATAAAAGGATAAAAACACATGTACGTTATATATATATATATATATATATATAGCTACCAATTGTCTCAAATAAACAAAACGCTGCCCCAATTTCAATTCATCCTTGAACAAATTTTCTTTTTTTTAAAATTTCATAATGTTTATAGCATTGTTTTCTTTTTTTTTTAATTGTTTTTAGCTGTCTAGGTACTTCAAGCACAAATGCAAAAGCAACAGAGGAGAAGAGCATTTGTTTTTTGGGGTTTTTTTTTTTCTGCTGGGTATTTTTAGTTTCACTAGGAGCTGGTTGGGGAAAAAAGAAACAAAACCAAAACCAAAAGACCAGAAAAACCAAGAGAATTCAAAGTCTTTTTTTACAGTCATGAAAAGCAGTACATAAATGTTGGGATCATCTAAAAGGACTCCTTAAACACATCTTTTGAGATTTATTTATTGTTGCTATACAGCAAATTTTATGACAGAGTAATCAGAAGAGTGTACCAGAAGCTGATTGGTCAGTGTTTGCACACTACTATCTTTACAAATGATCCTACTGTGATGCATATTTAATGTGATTATACTACATGAAAATACTGAACTTTCTCATTAATTGGAACAGGAGGCAGGTGTTCTTCCTTCTTCACAGCGAGCATCCCAGGATCAGATCCATCACATTTACACACACTGTGACATTCTTCTTCCATAATCCTCCTGTATTTTGCAGAAGAGGATAAGAGATCTAGTGATGTTTCTAAAGCATGCAGTGGTTTTCTTGAAATTAATCCCTGTTTTCCCAATATTGTTTGCTGGGGATTCAGGTGGAAAGAAATAAGACAGGGTCTTCTGGTGAAGCTCAAAATACAATAAAAGTTGTTTAAAGAGAGACTTTATTGATGAAAGAAAGTTAATGGAAGCTCAACAAGTGGGATAATCCCAGCCTTGGTATTCCAGCCGGTAGGGACACAACAGAAGAAGATGCCAGTCCAGATGCTTTCCTTCCTTCCTTCCCAAGCACAGCTTCTTTCTCCTGTGGGGTTTGGAGTGCTCCAAGCCGAGGAGCAGAGACCTTGCCATGGTCAGTACCTGCCAAAGAAGCGGTTGTAGGCCAGGGCAAACCCCACTTGGTCAGAGAGATAGTCACAGGGGGGGTAGTTCTCACAGCGCTCGTGCATCTGCTCCATCGGGCTTTTGTAGTACTCCAGGTACCTGCAGGAGACACAGACACCACTCTGCAGGTTCAGCCCAGGCACTGGGGGCTGCTCATACACCTGACACTGACAGGAAAGAAGTGATCCTCTGGAGCAATGCTCCCTGCAGTCCTCCAGGGAGACCCAGCAGAGCACTGGTCATGCTGAGTTAAACATCTGCTTGCACAGGGTTAGGCTGCTTGATCAATGCTGGGAAATATGGGGTTGAACCCAAATTAAATCAATTGCTCTTGAGGTTTTATCAGCAAAGGATACCACAGAAGCTGTAAGGATTTGGCTTTTTTTTTTGTCTTCAATTTCATTCACCACCTACGCAGGAATTTTTTTCCTTTGTTATTTATTTAATTATATATTTATTTTATTATTTCTTGCTTACCTTTACTTTTGCCCACTAGCCATTATTTTCCTTTAGCTTAAACACCTCTCTCTAACAATCCTCACTTCTGTTGTAGACAGGAGCATTATCTCCATGTAGTTTTTTCTTTTCTTTTTTGCCAGGCTAAGAAAGTCCAAATATTTTCACTGTACATCCAAAGTGTACAGTCTCAGCTGTACACTTTGGATGTCATTCTCAATTCCTCTTCTATGTTTGGTTAATCTTTCCTGAAGACGGTATACACCGCTGCAGATATCTCACCAGCACCTCATGAATTTCTGTATTGGAAAGAGTAGCTTAATAACCTCTTCCAGAAAATGTATGAACTTCCCCTCATTATCTGAAATTTCTCAAATAGCCTACTTTTTGGCACAAGTAAATACATGTTCTACAGCTTTAGAAAGAACAGACAATCTGATCGAGCCTTATTCCTGCAACAAAGCTGTTGTGGGAAACCAGAGGCAATGACCAAGGCTCTATGATTCTCATTATCCTAAAAATTGGTTCTGATGACCCTGTAGGTTGGAGCACCTTATAATCTGTACCCTGCTGTCTCCATAGCTAGCACAGTAGTGCTGTCTTTCTCCCTGGGAGGAATACTAGAGTCCAGCTATGAGCCTTCAAATGGGTTTTAATGAATAAAAGAACCATTTTTCCATTACCGAATGTCTCCTACAGCCTTTCTCCTTCAATACATGAAGGTAATAATATAGATATACAACAAAATATATATAAAATATAGATATACATACTATATTTTATATATATATATAAAATATAGATATACAACATAGGCCTTGTCATGCCCTATGACCTTCCCACCCCTTCTTCAGAGCAGGTCCAGGGTCCAGCTCTCAGCCCAGCTCCTGAGCTGTTACCATTCATAAGGACTGGCTCTCTTCTTCCTCTTCACAAAGGCATTGGCAACTTCTTTTTTGATCTTGATGCCTGCCAAGAGAGAGCACATCAGGTTAGAGATGCAGCACTGAAACACACAGACCAGTCTGTGGAACTGATCCTCACTCGGGGTCACCAAATGTTGAATTCGCAGGCAACTCCAGCATGGGAAGAGACAAGAATCTTGACTCCGTGTTTCAGAAGGCTGATTTATTATTTTATGATATACATTATGTTAAAAGAAAATTATATATTAAAACTGCACTAAAGAATAGAAGAAAGGATTTCATCAGAAGGCTGGCAAGGAAAAAGAATGGAAAAGAATGATAATAAAATCTTGTGACTGACCAGAGTCCAAGACAGCTGGACTGTGATTGGCCATTAATTAAAAACAATCACAACACCAATCAAAGATGCACCTGTTGCATTCCATAGCAGCAGATAATCATTGTTTACATTTCATTTCTGAGGCCTCTTGGCTTCTCAGGAGAAAAATCCTACTTAAAGGATTTTTCATAAAATATGTCTGTGACACCAGTCCAAACTCTGAAAAGCAGAATCTGCTTTCTTCACAAGCAAATTACTTCCACAAACCATCCTAGTGTTCCATTCATCTCTCCCCATTCCACGGTCCACTCATAGCTCCCTCTTCACTGCAGCCTTCATATCTCCGTGAAGCAAGGGCTTTTTCTCTCATAAACTCAATTTCCTTATCACAGAACATAATCTGAGTCTGCAGTAAATGTGCAGAAGGCATAAAATATGAATAAGAACAAAATTAGGAGAATGGCACCCTCTCTCCCTGGCCTAGTTAATTTTAGAGTCCTGGCTTCCTTTCTGTGTCTGGACTCTGACTGAGAATGATGTGGGATAGCAACCACAAGACCTTAAAGCACCTCCAATGAGCCATGAGCAACAAGCAGCACACAGAAATACCAGTGCTCACATGTACAGAGTTCCGTGAAAGGTGAAGAGTATAAAATAGTGACAGTAAACATCACCCAGTGAGAAATTCACCCAAGATGTGTAAAGATTCCAGCATTCAGGACCTGGAGAACATGACAGAGGTTTCAGCCATGAGAGCATTTGTCCCTGCTCTCCACTAACACGTTATGTCTGCAGATTTCTTCTTTGCTCCCTTGATTTGTCATTGTGCCAACACCGTGGTGCTGTGAAGGACCCCACAAACACCAGGCACAGCCACTTCCCAGCCCCAGCCAGGGCTCAGCACAGCCCAGCCTCACTCCATGGGATGGTCCCACAACAGCTGAGGTAGGCACAGGTGCTGGCACAGCAGCAACACAGGCAGCAGCACACCAATACACATTTCAGCATGGAAACTGCCAAATTGTTGCTGTCTTTGGGGGAAAAAAGATTCTCAGATCTCTGCCTGTGGGGAGATGGTGGGGTTTGTCCCTTCCCTCATCATCATGGAGTGTTTGGCTGTGTTTCTCTTTGGAGGTGAGAGGTACCCCATCTCAAGCAAACTGAGCTTTAGTTTGGATCAAAATACTGACTACACAGAAACTGACAGTTAATGAATTGTCAGAAAATATCACCTTTCCCTGAATAGTCTTTACATCTTTTTTTCTCTTTTCCAATCTGTGTTTGTATTGGCTCGCTGGAAAAATACCAGCTTTCATGCTTCTCAGCAGCAATGTTATCCTTTAAAGTGTGAGAAAGGAGAGACATGAGAGGACAAAAAGGATTTTCCATACAGATTTCTGCCAGGATCAGCTTGCTGCAGAAGTTGCGAACAACCCAAGGTGTGCAAATCCCAGCATCCCAGGTGACCTGACAGGAGGGACTCGGGAGCAGCCAAGGAAGCCCCCCTCTTTCAGGGTTTCCTTGTTGCAGGATTTGGCAGGGATGTCACAATCCATTGATGCGGGCAGCCTCTGCTCTCAGAGCAGCCTGGGGATGAGCAGACACTCTGGGCAGCTCTCTGAGGGCAGGTCAGAGCAGGGAGGCTCTGCCAACCACCTGCACACCGTGAGCAGTGCTGGCCTTGCTGCTGCAGGGGCACTGGCTGCCCTCCTGTCATCTGCTCACACCAGAGGGGCTCTGTTTGCTGCACATGCTCCTGCCCCTCAGGGACTGCAGGGTTTGGGAGTGAAAAGGGAAGAGTTAGAGAGGGACTCAGCATGGTTCTTGTTCAGCCCTTGAACATGTCAAAGTGGAGAAAGAAGGCAAGATGCAGGAGAATGAAGCTGAGCATCAGGCAGAATGATATACTCACTGTCAGCACTGAGAGATCCTGAGGGTTCTTTGGGATCTGGAAGACAGACAGACAGACAGACAGACAGAAAGGAGTCTGCTTGTGAGTCCTTCTATGCTTGTGAGTCATCCTCCTCTGTAACTGAATCCCACCACTGACTGATCCTGCTCCCCCCACTTACATAGAAGCTCTGTTTCTCCCAAAATGGTTTTATTAACACCCATCATTTAGAAAGAGACTAAATGATAAACCAGTTGAAATCTTAAACATATTAAAAATGTTCAAATTCCCTGCTGCAATTCAATATGCAGCAGAGGTGGGGGTGAGTGACCAGTGGAAGAAGATGCCCAGCAAAAGATGGGGGTCTCTGCTGCCAAGCCCTCTCTCATCCATGACTCTCCAGCAGAGACCTGAAGCTGTGCAATGGCTGGGGGTGATCTCCTCCCCCCAGAGCTCTGTGTCTCTCCCAGACTGGAGGGAGGCTGACAGCAAGCTGCAGGGCTCAGCAGGTCTGAGAGCCTTCCTGGGAAGATGTCCCCTTACCTTTCTCACAACAGCAGAGTGCTGCCAGGGCCAGAGTCAGGATCAGCAGTGCCAGCAGACTCCTCATGTCTTCTTTGGCTGTGCTAGTCTCCCTAACCTCAGAGCTTTCCTGGAGGTTATTGAAGTTCTCAGGGCTTGCTTTTGGGCAGCAGTTTATATCCTGTGATTTCTTGGAGAGATCAGGGGTCTGGCTTGTGTTCCTGTGTGTGTGCTCCAAAACAAAGCCCGTCCTTTGGGCTGGGAGATACCGGGTCCTGGCAGTCATTTTGGCATCCATCTCATGGCTCGGGGCATTTCCAGAAGATGTTATCTGAGGTTTTGAATGGGGCTGTTGAAGAAAAACAACTGGATTTTAAAAAATCATTTTTCTTACAAACTTGAAAGTCATTATGTCATGCTGGAAAGCCAGGGGAGAGACCAGCACACACTGAAGTAGAGCAATTCTTTTCACGTGATAGGGCTCTCTCGTGTGGAGTTTCTCAAATGAGACTGAACACAATGGTGATCTTTTCTTCCACCCCACCTTGACTCATTACCCTGAGGGTAAAGAAACCTGTAAATCAGCTTGCATAGGGTAAACACTGTAGTTTTTCAGACAGTTTCACAGTTACACCAAATAACTTTGTAGAGATGAGATTTTTATACTTTTAGGAACTTTGGAACTTAGTTTGAGGGAAGGCCTTTCTATTTTTCTCCTGGAAATCTTCATCATTTAGAAGACTTATCTTGGCTTCTCTTGGCTAAAAGTCAAATAGACATTTAGACTCCAAAACTGTTTTATTCTTCAGGACCTGATTGCTAAAGTTACTTGGTACAACAAGAGCCTTGCATGGGCTACGTGTCAATAACCCCACACTCCCCAAACTCACCACCCAAGTTACCAAAGTCACATCCCACAAAGAGCATGGGAACCACAGAATGACAGAATATGCTGGGTTGGAAGGGACTCACAGGGATCATCAACTCTAGTTCCTGGCCTTACAGCATAACCAAGACTCACACCCTGTGCCTGAGGGCATTGTTCAAACTCTTCTTGAGCTCTGTCAGGCTGGTGATGTGACCACTTCCCTGGAGAGCCTGTTCCAGAGCCCACACACCCTCTGGGTGAAAAACCTTTTCTTGATATCCAAACTAAATCTCCTCTGACACAGTTCCAGCTGTTCCCTTGGGTTCTATCACTGATCACCAGAGAGCGATCAGTGCCTCTTAGGAGGATGCTGAACACTGCAATGAGGTCTCCTCCTGGCTGAACAGACCAAGTGACCAAGTTTGGGTAGTTTTGTGTTTTTTTTAAATCAAGTGTGCTCATTCTTTCTGGTAGCAGAGATATAATCTTCCTCCACTTCATATCCAGTTCTCTTCAGATCCTTGTGCAGGGCTACAGAAGTAAAGTTTAAGAGGCTCCCAAGGAAAATCAGAGCCATTAGGGATTTTTCCAATTCTTAGAAACACTGTCTTTCAGCTTAGAGAATTTTCAGGATTAAAATAAACCCTAACTTTTGTCCCTGTTAACTTTTCTACAGTCAGGAAAGCTGAATATATATACTAATGACGTCCAGCAAAAAGTCTTGTATATATAGTATTCCAGCAAAAGAGTTAAAAAGTAAATAAACATCTAAAAATATTAGGTATTCTAGGAAAGTTATGCTTCCAGATGAATACTTGAAATAATATAAACATATAAATGGACAATTCTAGTAACCCAAACAGCTTTATTTATCCTCCCATCCTTTCCCAAGCTTTCTAACCAGCATGTAGTCTCTTAAATCTGTTTGGTTGTTGCCTATGCTAATGAAATCCCACAGAAATCTCAGGTGTTATTCATTATTTATACTGGTTAGTTGGGGATTGGAATCACTGGGTATTTCTGGACACAGACCCAGACAGCACTAGACCTTGTCCCTTCTGTTGCGGTGGTGTCACTGCAGTGTCAAGTGAAACCCAGACATTGCAGACTTGTTGACTTTAGCATATGTGAGTTTGCTTCAGTTGGCAATCACAAGATTCACCTACTTGAGCACATAGAGAGCAAGTGTGTGTGAATATACCTAATCTGTACAGGTTTTTTTCCTTAAAATTATTTCTCTCTCACTTTTTCCTCTGGACAAAATTTTAGCAACTGTCAGGGTGGAGTTTCCTATCAGAAGTGTTTTCAATAAATAAATCACATTCAGTTTCAAAGCTGGCAAACCTTGAAGCATATTTTGGAAGGAAATGCATGTTTCTAATGAGCCAGGTAGATTTGGCTCCAGACTTAATTTCACAGGTTAGTCAACACTGGGATACTCTGTACATCACAGACTTTGATTGCATGCCATGCATCTTTCCAGCTCCTATAATTTGCAGGTGCCTGTGTAAGCCTGGAGATGTGAGTGCTGAAACCATCTGTGTTGAGCTGAGATGGAAGTTATGTCTCCCACACAAATCTCACCAAGGCATGTCCCAGCTGCTGTGGCTGCTGTCAAGCCCAGAGCAGCACGGAATTCTTGGACATGCCAGCACTGGTGCCTTTTGGCCTGGGGACAGGCCCTGGTGATGGTGAGCAGAATGCAGCCATACTCAGAGGTCTAGGAGGAGCTCTGTGGAGTAACTTGTGCACAGGGTCGAGCCACATCTTTGTTTCAAACTATTTGTGAACAGTCAAATGAAACGGTTCTATGTGAACAAAGTTGGTTCTGACCCCAAACACTGGATTTTTTTTCTTTTTATTTACCACCAGGAGCCCCTCTCCAGCTTTGATTTCTGCAGCTTTCAAATGCTACCAGAGTAGTTTCAAATGGAAGTGTTTTGAAAGGGGATTGCAAAAGGAAATACAAGTTAAGTCTGGACCACACACTCCTTTCTGAAGGAGCACCTGACATCAGGACCTGATGGTAGCTGGATAAACAAGAGGCAATTTACAGGCTTTTTCTGTCACCAAGTCTCACTCTGACTTCGTTTTAAGATGAAATAGGTGCCCTCTGGATTTTGTTTCCCCAACTGAGGAAAGATTTGATTTTCAAAAAGTGCGTTCACATTCTGAACACCCCGCTGGTTTTAGACTAAGACTGGGAGCTGAAACTGTCCAGTGACCTCTGAAAGAAGCTACTTGTAGAACCTGGAACAAGAACATTATAGGTTCTTCCAAAGCCATATACTTGCCAGGTAATGATGTTTTTTCCCATAATCTGCAACAGAATGTATGATACACAAATTCAGTTCCTTCGTGGAAAATTGCATACCCCCCTTCCAAAATACTGTGACTCATGAGAAGATAGTATCAAACCAGCAGTTTATTTTGTAGTAAACACCCACATCCTGAACTCTCCGTGATCTCTGCTACATCAGCTCAGCGCTAATTAACACAGTGTCGGAATCCATGGCTACATGAGAGAGAAGCAGCAGGCAGGATAACATACAGGGATACAAGCAACTGAGTATGTTTCAGAGCCATTGCAATTTTGGGGAGGATACCCTGGACTCCAGGCCCCAGGGTGGGGATGGGCCGTCCTTTACTTGGTCCTCCTCCTGCCCCCAAAGTAGTGCTTGTAGGCAGCGGGGTAGCCGTGGCGGTAGGCGTACATCTCGCACGGGTAGTAGTCCTCGCAGAGCTCTCTCTGGTGCTCATAGTGTGCCTTACTGCGCTCCCTCATCCTGGAAAGGCAGGAGAGAAGAGGGGTAAGTGCTGCCATCCTAAATACCTCTCTGCAGCCCTTTCCTGTCATGAATTCCTCACTTGGATTAAGGATCTGGCACATTTTTCATAAATGTCACAGGCACATTTATGAAAAATCCTTTCGTTATGATCTTTTCTCCTGAGAAGCTGAGGCCTCAGAAACTAACTGTAAACAATGGTTATCTGCTGCTGTGGAATGCAACAGTGCATCTTTGATTGGTCTCATGTAGTTGTTCCTAATTAGTGGCCAATCACAGCCCAGCTGTCTCGGACTCTCTGGTCAGTCACAAGATTTTATCATTCCATTTCTTTTCTATTCCTTGCTAGCCTTCTGATTAAATCCTTTCTTTTAATATAGTTTTAATATAATATATATCACAAAATAATAAATCAGCCTTCTGAAATATGGAGTCAAGATTCTCATCTCTTCCCTCGTCCTGGGACCCCTGTGAACACTACCACAACTGGTGACCCGAAGTGATGAAAAATTCCACAAGGATCCACCATCAGAGTCCGTCATCCAGCTACAGAGCTCTTAGCACACCAGCTTCTGTGTTTACTACACCCAGGGACTATAGCACGAATGTTTTGCCTCCTCAGGCAACCTTTTATTTAGGGGCTAAGTGAGGTGGTGGGAAGAGGGGAACGGCTCCTGCCTCAAGTTGAGGAAGGGTCCTCCCTTTGCAGCCTTCCTCAGCCTGATCTCTTCTGCTCTTCCCCAAACATATACATAGAAAAAAGACCTGACATATTCTGCAAAGGGATCAACTGTTACTGAGGAGAAGGTTTGCCTTATGCCTTGCTAAGAGATTATTTCTGTGCTTCAATCTTTATTTTCACAAGCCTTGAATAAGGCATGAAATTAGTTATCCCTGCATTTTATAAATGAGGCAAGGAGGCCCTCAGATGGCCCTTTGATTTAGAAAAGGTCATGCAAGTTCTGCATGAGAGCTGAGGACTAAAAAAAGCTGAGGACTAAACTGAGCTTTCCTTTGGACCATCCCACATTCATTCTCTCTCCTTCTGTTGGTGCTTCCTTCAGAAAAATTAATCAGTCTTCTCAGCATGTGACATGTCTCCAAATCAAAGGACCTGCTCTGTGTTGTCTGAATTCTTGCTTTTCCTGGGCTTGGGGACTGAAATGGTACCTCACATTAAAAGAGAGACTGAGGTTTCTCACCAGTCACCATGGCTGCCACCGCTGCTAACAGCCTGCCTTGGCTAGGAGGAATCTCTCCTCCCTCCCAAGCTCAGCCCTGCTAACAGCCTGCCTTGGCTAGGAGGAATGTCTCCCCCCTCCCAAGCTCAGCCTCCTGAGGCCATGACATACCTCTCCTGAGTGATGCCTCTGAGCCTGGTGTCAGACTGTATGAAGTCACTGGCCCTTCTCCTGTTGAGGAAGGGATCTGAAAAAGCAAGGGGTTATTCAGACTGGCACTTTGTCAATGCTAGAGTTCAACAAAAGCTGGCTTCCTCCTTTAGAACAGCTTCCTTGTCTGCCCTCCTGTGTACAATTAAATCCAGGACTTTTTAATATTCCCTCCTGTCCCCTGGCTGGTTCATGTGCAGGCGCTCTCAGTGCAGCCTACAGAAGTACCCATGCTGGTCTTGTTCTTATTCAAATCACCCAGAGGAATGTTACTGTGATTTTGCTGCCACAGCCCCTCTGATGGAGTGGAGCTTGGCCCAGAAGAGGTAGGCACCAAGCTACACAGACCATGGAACATCTGAGCACGCTCAGAAGAACCTCAAGAACTGTGAAATTATGCACAGGAAGGGCCTGAGTAAATCTGCCTCCAAGGTTAGACAGTCATTGAGAAGTTTGTGTGGCAGTTTTGGACTGGGGGGCCTGAAAGTTCCTTCTGACATTTTTGAGAAACATCACAGTCCTGTTGCAGAGTTCAGGAGCCTGTGGATGTCACATGTCTTTCTGTTGCTAACTGTCTGCTTTGTGAAGTCCTTCTTCCAGATGTCCTAATGTCCTAATTTATTTTCATTTTGATTCACCTGTTCTCTAACGTCTCCAGGATATTGCTTGTTCCAAAGTGAGACTCTTCACCCTTTTCATGCTTTTCCTGTGACACTCTCTCTCCCTCTTCCAGCCAAAGGATCCCTTCTATTCACACACCCTGCCTGCTTCCAAGGTGCTTAGAGTAAGGCTCTCCTTGTACTTGGGGGAGAATAAATTCTGTATGTGGCTTCTACAGTGGCTCTTTCCATGCTCATCGTAGAGCTTTTTGAGCAATTCCCTTTCTTATGTCAGTTAACATGGTTTTGGTACATGTAACAGAGACCTGAGCTCTGTTCTCAATTTTTTTTTTCCAATTCTCATTATATTCCATGCAAAATAATGGTATGAGCTTGTGCCAAAAAATGTGAAGTCTTCTTTGAACTCTCTCCCTTTTCATTCTGAAACTCCAGCACTCAGTAAATTCAATTTCCCTGGGCTCAGTTGTTCTACCTATCTTATCCCTAGTAGGAGTACGAGTAAATGATCTTGGACATGTCTGTAGCACTCTTCAAATTCAATAAAATAGTAAAGCAGTCTCTTACTGAGATACTCATGGGACTCCATGCTCTCATGGGACTCTGTGGAAAGAAAGAATGAAACATGTATTATGACACTGTATTGATGGGATTCAGTATTTCATACACCACAGGTCAATGGAACACACACAGAAATCAGACAAGCCAGGCTTTGAGGCACGTGTTTAAAAGGAAGAGAAAGGGATAAGTGGTGTGACCTAGAATTTATATGAGGAGTTTAAAGTGCTCAGGAGTTTATTATAGAGCTACCTGGTGATTTAGTCAGTGCTACCAGACTCACACTTGGTCATCCAGCCTGATTGTCCAGCACAATTCCTCACCTTCCGCTCCTGACACTACAGTGGTAGGATACCAATTTGCCTTCAAAGCTTGCATGTGTTCTTAGAGGATGGATTAGCACAGTGAAATGCACTTGACTCTCACATGAAGCAGCATCTTAATTCCACCAGTATGGAACTGTGTGCCTCACCAGGAAAAGGGGATGATATTACAAAAGGAAAAAGAAAAAAAAATTAGCAAGGAATAATTAAGAATTAGCACTTATCATAGTTCAGACAACAAAGGGACAAAAAGAGGAGCAGCCTGTGAGGTGAGCTGGAGCAGAGAGGAAGGGATCGAAGCATCCTGGACCGTGAATTTCAGAGGCTGGAGGTAACAGCTCTGGATCAGGGCTAGGAGGGTCTGACACAAGCGCAGGAAAGCAGGCAAGAGATCAAGTTAAGGGCAAAGAAGGCACAAAGTTAAATAACAAACATCTGAACAGACTCATAAATGTCTGCAGGTTTGGAGTTTTCATTCTACCCAGTAATGAAGGTCACCTACCATAGGAAGTGGCAGCCAGCACCAGGACAGCCAGGAGCGCAAGGACGACGAGAGCACGCATTGTGCCAGGGCAGGGACCAACCTCTCACTCTGTCCTTCTCACTGGGCTCTGCTCTCTCCTCACTGAGGGTAGCTGGAGATCCTGGGCTGACTGCAAAATTAGCAGTGGAATGTTTATTATGAAAACAGAGTGAGGAGGGAGCCTGTGAAAGAGGCTGGGCAAGGTGACAGCTAGCTGGTACACACTCTTCTTGGAGCTGCTACAAAACATCCTCTATTAGACTGGATTAGGTTTTGGGAAGGAAGGGGCATGCCCCCTTCCCCTCATAGCTCAGGGCTGGGGGACATGATCCAGAGGCAAACATGTCACTAGCACTCCACACTCAGACAAGCTGGCCTAGGCAAGTGGAAGGAATTTCACAGGCTGCCAGGGCCCCAAAGGCAGAGGTGTGTGTTGATCCCAAATATAAATGTTTGTTTTTCTGGTTTTTCCTCTGATCTGCTCTCTTTGCCCTCACCATATTCTGTCTGGATTCAACCAGCCCAAGTCTTCTGTCAACTTTGCCAATGGAGACATGGAGCATGAGGCTTCAAACATTCCTGTCCCACTCAGTCCCCCTCTCTCCAGCTGCCCTCTGCTGCAATGTCAGCCTGCCAGCTATCACAGGAGGAATACAACCTGCTGCCCCTTTTCATCTCCTACTTTATTGCTTCAGGAGTGACAGAAAGAATCCCTCTGCTGGTGTTATCATGATTTTTGCATTGAGATGGCAGCAGCACCCAGAACTCCGTCTTTGAAGGCTCTCACTGTGGGGCTGACCCCAGACTCCTCTTGCAGCCCAAAGAACATCTTGGTGGAGTCAGATGCAAACATTTCCCTCTCTGGTCTAGCACTAGCAGTCCTTGCCTCATGAGCAGTGAAGTCACAAGCCAACATAAGGTTTTTCATCTGGGATGAATCTTCAAGGCCAGCAGTCTCAGGGAGAATTACTTTGCCTTTAACACCTAGAAGAGTTTGACTGGATCCAATAACATGGGCAGCAGAGATGGACAAAACATGGGGTGTTCCACTCTCCAGCTCTTGGAACAGCAGAAAGAAGTGAAAGAGAAAAGGAATTACAGAGATGGCTGTCCCTGCTGGGTGAGAAGGAAGGAGTTTGCTGGAGGCAAGGTAGGGGTGTGGGCACCACTGCCTGCCAGCCCTCCCACTGGCAGTGATGGGGCTGGAACCCCACACACTGCCTGGGGGTGAACCTCTGCCACAGGAACCATTCTTATGTCTCATCCAAGCTGTGACTACTGCCTGTTTTGTCTTTGTGTATATGCAGCTATCAGGATTTCTCACTGGCAGGATGCAAAGTGAAGGCACTCTGGCTGCAGACCATTTTCCCCAAACCACTGTGCTGTTGTCACTGCTGTCACCTTCAGATGCCAATCCGTGAAGCCACACTGAAGGTAACACAGCCAAGAACCACTGGGGCATCTAGCCAGAGCCTTACACTTAATCAATGAGGAGTGAAATCCATTAGAAAAAGATTTCTCTGGGCTTTGCAATTTACTCTTTCAATGTCAAATTCATGCCCCTTACCTGAAGTCTCTTATCTAAAGAAGAAAAACTGACCAGAGACTTCAACTTCAGCCCAAGGAGAAAGAATTGCTCTTCATCTCATGTGGAGAGCAGCTCAGTCCTGCACCAACAAGGCCCCCCCCATACACATCCACTTCTTGCCTGTTTAGAGTTTAGCCTGAAATGAAGAGGAAAACTTGGGAAAAAGCTATAAGTTTGCTATAGACACAAGGTGAAACAGGAACTGAGACTTTGCTGCTGCCACTCTGTGCCCTGCCACTCCAGTCTCTTTAAGGAAATTCTCTGCTCTGGGATCCTTTTCATTTCTTAGAACTTAGAAGTTTTGGACTTATTGTTGAATGTGAATTTTATAGGTTTCCCAAACGTCTTGTACAGTAGCTGCTAATAAAGAAAAACATGAGGGAGAGGCTGGAGGACAGACTCCAGTGGGAAAGCAGTGGGACACAGAGAGGAAGATGCTGGGTGTACTTTGGAAAGAAAGTGAAGCTGCCCAGTGAGAAATTCCAACACGCTTTCGAGCCAAACCCTCTTTATTTGCCTTCACTCAGGGCAGAGCTTTCTGCTCCCTAGGAGACTTTGCTCCCATTTCAGAGGACTCTGATCCCAGAATGCCTGGAGCATACCCTGCCATCAACCACAGGAGAACAGCCACAAACACCACTTTAACCCCAATGTTTCATTTGTTACCACGGAAGCAATACATTTTTCAAGGGATGAATGAGCATGCCAGCTACACAGCCCTATTCCAACAAATCTCCTTCGGGGAATTCTTCCTCTTGCAAAAATACTTCTTTCTGCTCCCCCTGCACTCCATGCTTTCCCAGCACACATCTCCCCTACTCAGCAGCAGTGGGCTGCCCTGGGGGTAACATACCATGCAGCACAGTGAGCCCAATCCCTCTGCTTTCTTTCAGCATCCACTGGTTAGAAATACAGAAAGGAGCTAAGACAAACCTGCACATGCCAGGGAAATCTCTGTAGACTCACAAATAAAGGAGGGCTCAGAAAAGCAGCCCTGATGTGTCTGCTGCTGGAGTGGAAAATCACAGCACTACACACGCTGTAGCAATCACTCCTGACACTTTACAGCGGTGAAGCACCAGCAAGGCAATGATAATAAGCAGCTGTCCAGGAAAAGCAAGGCAGTCCCTGAATACTCACTAAGCTGTTGCTTCCCTGCCAGTCTGCAGCTCTTGTCTCAGGGGGCAGCTCTCCTGGCGTCCTGCACCCTGGACCGAAGAAGAGGGACCTTTTATTCACTAGCATCGATCAGTGACTCCTCCCCTCTCCCACTCTTGGTCCACCCCCAGGCTACCATCAGAACCACCTTCTGCCCACAGCCGGGAAGCCAGCAACATCAAAGAGCTGAGCCAGAAGGGACTGAGCCAGAGCACACACAGCGGCTAGAGGGGACACAGCCACATCCAGGTGGCTTTTCTGTGCCTGGGAGCAGTGAGTGAACAGAGATATGAGAACAAGCTCCAGTCTCCTTCTTTGGTGCAGGAACCCCCCTGCCTTTCACCCCCTCCTTTTCTGACTGTACTCTGTCCCAAGTTACAGTGCTAGCCACGGCACCTGTTCTTCTGCAGGGAACAGTAGGCCAGGAGCCTTCTCCCATCTCAGTTCATGCTGCTTTTACAACTGATCCCTCTCTTAATGGCAGGCTAATATCAGACTGAAAACTCACATGGCAAAGGTGTCAGCTCCAAAACCCCCAAAAGTGACAGAGCTACACACAAATCCGATCCCCTGAGGTGCCCCCTCTGCTCACATGGGGCTCACAGGAGAGCTGGACAGCCCAGGACCTGTGAGTGCTGGACTGGGCTTTGGGCTCCTGGCCCAAAATGAGAATGATAGCACACCCATGGAGATAAAGAACCACCACTGTTTGGACAGAGAACAGTGAGCAGCTCCTGTCCAAGGGATTTATCTTTAGCTCCTTCAGTGCTCTATGAATTTGGGGAAGGTTCATACTTCACTGTGGTAATGAAGTACCATGTTATTTGTGTCCTTGTACAGGCAGCTCTTGGTCCTTAGAGCCTGAGGACAGCAATCTTGAACTGTCCTCAAGGCAAAGGGCACTTGATCAGGAACCACCTTTGGAAAGCAGTGCAAAAGGAGGGCACTTCTTGCCCTTGTCTACCACCCTTTGGGGTCATCTAAGTTTGAACTCTATAACATGCTGAACTGTAAAAGAAATCAGGACTCAGAAGATCTGGTCACCCTCATCTGCCTAGATACTGGTAAATCATTGGTCCCAGTGCCATCTGGCAAACTCTTAGTTAAGGGGAAGGAAATGGGCATTAAAATGGCAAGATAGTAGGGAACTGGACAAATGGGGCAAAAACTTAAGCAGTGAAAAGGAGAAATTATGAAAAATTACCAATTGAATTTCTCTTGGGACTAGATTTACATTACTTCTTTTAATGACAGGCTTTAAAAATGAATGCTTGTTGAGGAATTTTGTCAATAACACAAAGCAAGAGATCAACAGAAGTGAAAAGGAAGTCTGAGAGCTCCTACAGGATGAAAAGTATGACCTTTAAATCTTCATTAACAGGAACAAAATCATTTGCAGTAGGGCAAGGGCAAGGTCTGCCATTGGAATTAGCAGTAAGAATCCTGCTGTAAATTAAAAGTTCATAAGCTAGAAATAATTGGGGAACAAAAAGAAGAACTATGAACGAACAATCATAAAGGTAAGGACACAGCATTCTGAGATGTCTACTGAGAATGTACTAGCAGACATGGGCATCTGTTGGTGCCACTGGATAAGTTACCAAGGAGATCTCAGCAGGATTCCTCTGCATGGCCCAGGTCACGCCCTTCATGGAGTAATTCTGCTGGGAGTGCTATAGATGAGGACTTAAATATGATTTGCATTCACACCCAAAATGACATCTTTTCACCATAGCCTGTGCGAGTTGCTAAGCCTCTCCATGCCTGCATTGACCTCAAGGCTTTTCCAGCAGGACAGTGGACAAGCAGTCAGGTGTTTTTTCCATCAGGACAATGGACGAGCAGTCAGGTTTTGTTTCCAGTCCCCCACAGGGGCTGTGTCACAGCCCACAGCTCTCATCATTAGGAGAAGTCCCATCTCCAGCCTCTGTCTTTAGCCATGATCCACATCGATGTCTCCCTCACTGAGTGCCCAGCTGATGCTAGGAAGACTTCAGCAGAGTTGCTGAGCGCTCCAGTAAGGGAATAAATCCTATCAGCTCTGCAGCTGAGCAAGGTTTCCACACCCAGGTTACCCTGAGTATCCAGTAACTGGACTTACCAATCTGGACAGTCCTTTCCAAATTTGCTTCTGTGTTTCAGGATGTAAGTTAGTCAGCCACCACATGGTCTATGGCTTACGGAGAGATTTCTCAACCTGATAAACAAGTGCTTCTTAGAACAACTAGTTCTACAGCACATGAGAAAACAAGACTTTATTTTTACTTTTCCATTTAGTCCTAAGTAATACCTAGGAACTGGTCCAAGAAGCAAGAATAATTGAGCCACTAAGTAAGAGTGTTTGACTATCCACAATATAATTAAAGTCAACAACCTCATGGAATAAATCGTGCTGAAAACTAGCATACTGACACTAAGCTTTAGAAAGGGAGATGTTTTTTAAACACAGAAGCTAGTCAAAAAACTATGAAATAAAAATAAACAGAACACATTTCAGATATTTAAAGAACTTGATATACATATCTGAATGTGTGTTAGCTCTGGCAGAAAACTCACTCAGCCTCTCAAAATTAAAAATTACTTCAAATGCTAGTTAAACCTCGGGGGAAAAAAACCATTTCAAAACTAGATTTAAAATTTTCTAAAGATTAAAAGAATGGGTGAGCACATAAACAGGAAAATCTAGTTTCATATCAATCAAACATTTTTTTTCAAAATAACTGCAATGACTAATTTCCACTTCCATGATGGAATGGGGAAAAAAGAGTAATTTCATAACAAATAAGTGATGGGGGTTTTTTTTCCAAAATATTTAAACACATATCTTTGACCTGTCTTGACATTTCCCCTGTGGAAAATTTTGCCCCCAGCATTACAACTTTCTGCAAAAATAAAAGTTTCCAGTGTGAAAATACATATTGGTTCTAACAATGTGGATCTAGTCTTTGGAGTGTTGTAAAAGCCACTGTCTGAAGTTCACAGACAATGTCAGTCTTCTGTGGGTGGGAGGGTTACCACACCATCTTACTTCTCTTTTCTTTCATGCTTCCTCCAACATTTTGGGCAGTTTAGAAGCTTCCCTTTCCATCTTACATAATAACTTCCAGTAACTTTCTCCTGCCCATGGATGTGGAGTACACCTGCATGTCCAGCCTGAAGGATGTCACTCTGGGCTCTGGGACAAATGGTCCCTCAGTCTCCCAGGGCTGAGGACCAGGACTGAAAATAAACACCATTTAAAGGCCCAGATCCTTCTTCCCTGAACAAATTCAGAGGGTGAGAGGATAATTCTTCTTCCACTTGCTCTGACTTAGAGAATTTAGGCTTGTCTCCACATTAATCATGACCATAAGCAGAGGTTTAAAGTTGGTGAGCTGTGGAGGTTGGTTGGTTTGTTGGTTGGTTGGTTGGTTGGTTGGTAAACTGGGGAGGCTTTTAACACTGCATTGTGTTAGTGATGGCAAATTAGTTAGTGGAA
The DNA here is from genome assembly GCF_028769735.1 of Zonotrichia leucophrys gambelii. Taxonomy (NCBI): domain Eukaryota; kingdom Metazoa; phylum Chordata; class Aves; order Passeriformes; family Passerellidae; genus Zonotrichia; species Zonotrichia leucophrys. The sequence continues at coordinate 35,966,022 of NC_088170.1, read as the reverse complement.
AATTAAATTTCATGTACTCTACTGAAATTCAGAGATTAGTGTCCAGACACAACCTCTATGCAGCTGTGATCCTCAAAGTTACTCCCTGTAATCCGTCAAGCTTCAAAACAAAGCCCAGTGTCCTAGAAAAATCTCTGTCTGGCTATGAACACAGGAGCATTTGGAGTCAGCAGTACAGCCTAATGGGAACTCACTGCTCTCCAGTTCTGCTTGCTGGAAAACAGTGAGCCTGGCTCAAGCCTTCAAGTGCAAAGCTCTGCACACTCCATGGGATATCACTGAGTTACCTCAAAGACTATCTCTGTTTGGCCAGGACTTGCCAGAACAGCTGTGTTTGGCTGGTAATAGGAAGTTCATGAGCAGAGAAGACTAAAATTTCACAGAAGTCAGACCAAGGTTATTCAGTTCACTGAATAAAGCAACGAAAACATTTCAGGGCTAAGAGCTAACTCTGTTGCTTCCTTTGGCTTCACCCCCACCCACCCACACATGTCCACATCCCCTGATCAGCATATTTCTCCTTCAATCCGGGAAAGGAGGAAGAGACAGGATAATATTAATATTACTTGGATGTTGAAAAAATTGGCAGAGGTTCTTGCACAGAGATTAAATAACCCATATAAGAAAATTGCATTTCTTGTACTTGAAGAATCCTATGAAAAACAGGGCAGGCAAAATGTTCAAGCTTTGTCTATATAAACAAGGCATGCTTCTGGGTTGCATTTATGGGAAAAGAGAACAGAAATCTCTCTTCTTTTTCCACACCCATCCCCCTTGCTTCACCACATGAACACAAAAATGTCCTGACCTGCTTAATTCTTTGGGATCAGATGAGATTTAGCCGCCTTATTTCCTGTACAGACATGGGAAGAGATAAGAGCAGCTGTGGTTTCACTCTTCTCATCCATCTGGTAAATAAAAAAAAAACAATAATGCTTCTTCTTTTTTTTTAACAACATACTTAGGATGGCATCTTAGATCCCAAATCTGCCAGCCCTTGTGAAGCCAAGACTGGATTGAAACATTTATGTTCTGTCTGTCTTGAATGCAGGAGGCCACTGAAGTATTTACAAGCATCCCTGTAGCATTATATCCATTTCTTTGTTCTATCTCAGTTCAGTATCTAAAGGACCATAAATGTTGTCTTGAGCAACAACTTGCAAATATGCAAATAACTTTTTCTGTGGCACATCAAGCCCCTGGTCTTGGCCTCTGTTGTTAATATCAGATAGAGTACAAAGGAATGCTAGGGAGTGGAGGGAAATACACAATACACAGCTAATTGTGAAATGCTGTTTGTGGCAAGAAGAAAGGCATTCTTATTTATTGAAGCATGAAATCTGATTACTCTTATCTTCTTGTGCATAACTACAAATTATATTAATGTTCCTAACACCACATGGTAGTCAAATCATTTGACTTGATGACCTTCCTTAATATTAATTTCAAACTGTTTATATGCTTTTTGGATACATATTTATTTTATTTGCATTAAACTTGGCAACTGGGCATTTTTATTAAGAAATGTTGTGTTCACATAAAGCAGGAAAGAATTTTAAAAGGAGAAGGAAAGATAAAAGGAATGCAAGAAATGTTTGGACAATGTTCTCGGGCTTAGGATGTGATTCCTGGGGTTTTCTGCTCAGGGCCATGAGCTGGACTCAATGATCCTGATGGGTCCCTTCTGACTCAGTATATTCAATGATTCTGTGATAAATCAGATCTTTCAGATTAGTTTTTCCTTCTTCCTAAAATGGCACTGGACTCCAAAACCCACCACTCTCTGAGAGGTGTCTTTGTCATTAGTGGTCCCGATTTTCTTCAAATTATAAAAGAAACAATAAAATAATAGAAATTGAGAACAAAGAAGAGGTCTGGGTGCAGTAGCACTGGGAAGAAAGGCATAAGAAGGGTTACAAGAACAGCCCATATTGATGGAAGCTGGATTATCAGGTCATTAAAATCCCAGCATATTGACACAGATCCTCTGGATATCCAGATGGGGGGCGGGGGAGGGGGAAATAAACCACAGTTTAGAACCAGGTAAGTCCTAAAACAAGAGGCAAAACACCTAAGACTTATTAAAAGAAAAAAAAAATTAGATGTCAGATGTCTGGAGATGATGGTGCTTGGAAGAAAAACAAGATTGAGCTCTAAGATACATAGATGAGGAGACAAAGGAGGATGAGCTCTAGTGATACTCAGAGGTGGGAAAGGATGGAGGCAAAATACAACAGTTACTGCCAACTCCAGCACGATGGAAAAGATGCATCTAAAATGAGCATATGGTGGCCAAACTAAGAGAAACACCAGAGACCTGACAAGAACTCCACAGCCCATGAATTAAACCTTCTATGTGATTGCAAGAAAATGAAATAGTATGAACAAATGCCTTCTGTTGCCTATGAATATGTGGTTATGAGGATCTTAGTCTGAATGAGTGAAATCAGAGTGGTTTGAAATAAAATAACCTTTGGTTTCTATAGTGTTCTATTGGCCTCTCTTACTTCAATATTGCAACAATAATCACTACAAAATGATGTATCAGAAGGCAGTATAAAGACCTCTTATGATGTCCTTAGTATGGAAAACTCTTTATCCAAACCCCTCTCAAGTGGTTCCACAGCTTTGGAAGTCATCTGCTTGATAATAAGCTACTTTCAGAGCTCTTTCCATTTCATCTCATGATCCTTTTAGCCAGGCACTGTGAGGAAAACCAGGATGGGTGCACAAGAAAAAGAGCAAGACTCCAGTGCTGCAGGCATGAGGTTCTGGATTCAACATTTCCCCTCATTTGCTCAGAAAAATCTGACCAGGGTCTCTTCTGCTGAAATTGTCTGTCCCTTTTTGTCTACCTACCTGATGAAGGACGTAATTTTAAGATTCGATACAGACGTCGAAAATCACAAAAAAACACACATATGACTTACAACATGTATCAGTCATAGAAATTGCATTCTGCTATTTTCCACAGCAGAATCTTCCTTTAAAGACTTTTGCCAACAAAGACACTTTTGTCCTTCCTGGTCTTTAACCAATGTTTTCTTCCCCTCTGTTCCAGTAATAGAATCTGCTTACAATACTTCCTGGCACCAACTGGATTGTATTATTTGGGATTTCTTTTCACTGTCTCCCACCTACAGCCACTGGAAAATATTACTGTACATTTATCAGGAAAATACACTTCATGAGTCACATATTGGGTACACAAGCAGTTACAGCCCTGCTGGCTGGCTAAGCCCAAGATTAGTGACAATGTTGTTTGCTACCATACATTTCCATACAGCAGACACTGAATGAGAATCTCTGCTGTGCATATATTATATACCAAACATCTGTAAACATCTGTAGAACACACCTTCCCCCGAGTTACTTGCCCAAGCATTTGTCTGTTGCTTCATCTCTCTGAGGCAGGTGATTGTCTTTCTTGATGGTCATTTCACTAGTGAACTGGAGGAGGAACTAACAAACCTACTGGAGGATCCAATAAATAAAATAACAACACTACACAATAAATAAGACATACCCACTATCTTCTAAACAGACCCTTGTCTATTTTGAGACCTGAAATGAGCAGTAAGGACTGCAGTCAGCACAGGCATTTCCTTAGAGATGCCCAGGGATCTCATTAGGGTTAAGGTCCTGTTTGTGCCAAGTGCTGCACAAGCTGCAGGAGGGAGAGACCTGTGGCTATGTGCCTGTCCTCAGCCCTCCACAGGAGCAGAGCTCTGGCAGGAGCACCTCCCTCAGCCAAGGGCTCTTTTATCACTGCCTGGCCTTCCCAAGCATGGGGCTTGGTGGTGACAAGTGACACACAGGCATCCCAAGTTCACTCTCTTTCTTATCCCCTGGAGCTCTTCTGCTTTGTCTGATCTCTCTGGGCTCTCTGTCCTGTCACTCTGACAATGATCTGTCACTGCCCCAATCCTCTATTGCAGCACTGGATTGCTAAATAGAAATCTCTGTCATTACCTTATCTGGGAAGATCTTGAGTAAGTAGGAGCATAAGAAAATAATTTATCAAACTGAGTTTTCACTTCCTGAGGGGGACACCATCAGTGAAACAGCAGCAGGAGTGCTATGAGGAGCTCTGTACTGCCACTGAAGAGAGATCTGCAAGGCTGGCATGACAGCTGAGAGCGTGGCTTATCTTCTTCTCTCCTGCCTGTCAGCAAGCACCTGAAATCTCAGATCAGGTTTCTGCCTCCTCCATGCAAAACTTAGCACTGAGGCACAGGGTTTACCTTAAGCTGCTCTAGAGAAAAGGATTCCTGATGTCTTTCTGCTGAAGTTTTTTCCTGCCTATCCCTGCCAGCCTGGTGGCTTCATTCTGCCAAATTGTGTGGGCTCCCTGAAAAGCTCATGGGCCCCAGGAACATCCATTGTCCTTGCTCTTAGTGGGAGCTTTTGCTGTTTTTGTCAGTGATCTGGGGAATGGGCTCCCTGGGATTTCTCTAAGTGGGTGGTGGAGCTTGGAGAGAAGCAGAGGAGGATGGTGCTTGTCCAGAAACAGTCCCCTCCCACACATGTTGCCCATCTGTGACATCTCGGTCTGTCACAGAGAAATTCACAGACAGATTTAATATAACAAACATAAATAAAGCAGCGCCAAGTCTTTGGCTGATTGTCATGGCCAGAAATAGAAGCCAACTACTTCAGGAGCTTTGGGTTTGCATGCTTGATGGATTCTCAGCATAAGGACAGACATTCAGATAAACCCAGCCCAAACTGAAGTAAACAATCCTGCATGAATGTTCAGGAAGGTGGCACTGAAGTGAGCCAGAGAACATCGGTACCATTGAAGACAATGGGCAAGGAGCAAGGAGCAGCTCCAGGCAGCTCATCCTGGGGGACCTGAGGGTCCCAGCAAGGATGTGAGGGCATGTTATGAGTAAGACTACAGTAGCCCTGACATGAAAAACCTAATCATGCAGTTCTGGGGCTTTCCACTTCTGCCCAACACATGGTCTCACAAAACCAGTAGCACCATAATACCTAACACTGCCCTACTGTCAGGTGTGTCTGATCATTTGAAAGTGGGGACAGGACAAGCAGACACACAGATCACCTCATTTCCATAGGAATAGCCAATGAAAGAATCCCACCCTATTTGTAAAATGCTGGTAAAGCAGTTTCTTGAGTTTGAAATGTTCTGGATGCAGTTATCTTTGTTGTTAGAAGAAGAAGAGTTTTATTGTCCCAAATCACAAAGCCAGACTTGCCAAGAAGGAGTCCACTGAAATACCACTCTCAGAAACCTTTGAACAGGGCCCCAGGCAAAGTGCTAATCCATTTGCTTGTGTTGCTTAAGTCTTTCTTCATCACCACTCTGACAGAGGGTGCCTGGTGGGTTCTCTCTGTTCTCCTTTGGCACAGGATATTTGCTCTTTTTAAAAGGGAGTGCCTGGGGCACAAACGATAAGGCAGGCACTTTTCCTGGGAGCAGCAGTGTTATGCTTGAGGCAGAGCTGCCTCTAGGGCATTGGTATGGGCAAAAAGAGAAATAAAATCGTACCAGGGTCAGAGGAGCTGTCACTCACACAGATACAGGGGGCCAGCAGGGAGGAGGAGGAGGAGGGTGCAGTGAGAGCCAGCCCTGTCCTGGAGACTGAGAGGAAACCTGTGGAATGCATTGTATGCTCAAGTCTCCATGCTGCCTGCAGATAGCAAGGCAGAAAGAAGAGAAAGAAGAGATCCTGGTTTGGGATCCTGAGAACAATCTTACCAGGGTGATTTTCAGGATACCCTCTTTCTGCCTGCTGCTCTGTGGGAGCAGTGCATCTCTCCAGAGTGGTTTGTGTCTCTGTGAGCAACCTGGTCACAGCAGAGACTTCAAAGATGTGCTGTTCCCATGCTAGAGACCTGAAACATGGAAGCGCCTGAAAGCCCCATTAAGCATGGCAGTATCCAGACTCCTGGATGGCAGAACAGGTCTGTGAAAAGAAGATTGATGAACATTTAAAGACTGTTGATCATTTGATATAAGCATTGCTACCTCAGTTATAGCATGAGAAACTGCCTTTCACTTTAACAATACCTTCCTTTCTGCTACTGTCTTGCCATGACTAAAATGTACCAAGCAAGGGTTCATTCACATTTTCTTCTCACCTGCCACCTGTACTTCTTGATTATGCAAATATGCCTTCTTAATATCTTTGTAATAACATATTTTAAACACAATAATATTCAAATATTTGCTAATTATACAAAATAACATTTAAACATTGATGACACAAATATATCTTCTTATTATCTGCTTAACATAGTATTTTCTCTATTGCTAGTATCTCAACAGAGCAAAAAACCTGAAAACGTTGCTACGAGATTTGGTCTGAAACCCAGGATGCCCAGGGATCCAAGGAAGCATGCCAACTGCTTGGAGAAAGCAATGCAGCCAGGAAGCCCATTCACCATCAGACCCCAAAAGAATAAAGAAGTTCATCCACGAGGAAAGGTCTCACTGGCAAGGAGTGGGAGATGGAGGGAAAACAACAATCCTGATCTGCTTGGCTTCAGCTGTGCCAAACAAGCAACAAAACAAGACAGCTTTCTACTCATGGTGAAATACTGCCATTTCAACTTCAGCAAATAGCCATTGGGAGTCACAGGGAGAGGGAAGGTGAAGGGGAAGTGTGGCCATATGGCTTACATTCAGGAGATCTGCATGCAGAAGATCTGGGCTCTGTCTCCAGCTCTGCCTACAGGCTTCATCAACAGCCTGGGGTAAGTTACTGTCTGTCTTTTCTGTTTCTCAGCCAAAGAACAGAAAAAATTGGCCAAGGAAAATAAAGTCTTGATTGCAATGGGAAGTCGTGATATATCCAGGATCAACACCCACATTGAATTCCAAGATGCCAAAGAATAGTCTGAGCACAACAGATTTATGTTGAAAACATCACCTCTGTATTTTAAAATGCAATCTTTTAGGCATACAGCCCTCTCTTCTTCCTCTATCTCCCCCTCCTTTAGGGGAGAAGAAAACAGCTGAACATTTTTTCTTGAGGTGATTATTCTATTCCTTCCAGCAACTAACAGAGCAAGAAAACAGAAAAACCTGCTCTTCTGACAGCTGATTAGAATATTCAAGGACTTGACATTTGTCTGCAGTTGCTCACACAAACAAAGGAACTAGAATTGGACTAGAATGTCTTCTGGCACCTGTGGAAGTAATGATGTGCTGTACTAAGCTGGACTGAGAAAGTTACAGATTGCAATGCCTCATCTGCAAGGTAAAAGGCAAGAAATAATGCTGGTGATGTAGACAGACAGAACACATGACATGGCTGGCATAGAATTACATTAATCCCTAACAAATGATGAGATGTGGGCTCTTGCCTAGGAAGAGAGGAAGGTGTAAGACACAAAGAATATCTGATACTCATAACACAGGGGTAAGGAGAAACCTGGAGTGCTCATACAGCCCATGTGCTCAGGCTGGAGACTGGATGGGGCTGGCATTTCAGCCTGGATGTGGACACCTTGTGGGGCTCTCCAGGGGCTGTTGTGATCCATGGATATCCAATGAGCCCTGGTGAGCTCAAGGGGAGGAGGACACAGCGCTGTTTGCAGTTGGGGTGCAGAGGGCAGCTCTGCATAGCTGCCATACTGGAGGCCTGGTGCAGGCAGGGATGCAGCTATCCATGGGCCTTTCCTCTAACCCAGACAAAACTGCTGCTTTACAGATCATGCAACTAGCCCACCTGCCTGTATGGATTTGCAGGCACTTCAGCAGAGAAGGGAGAGATTCAAATGAGAGAACAAGTACGCTCTTATTCAGTGTGCATCTTGTGGTTTTGCAGATTTTTCCACTGAAAAAATTCCTCTGAAGTTTCCTTAGTGACTAAGCCAAAATGGGTCAAAGAGGTATTTGATTCACAGCCTTAGAAAAAACACTTGTGTGTTCTCTTCTCCACCATTATCAGTTCTCTGTGGTATCCACCCAGCACCTTCCCTCACTGACCCTTACCCATTGCTGGCCGCATCACTCCTTGGGCAAGTTCTCTCCTCTCAAAACAGCCTTTGGCTCTTCCTTGCCCTCTTCTTTCATGGTTCTGCAAACCACTGTCCCAGCTGTATCCTTCAGACAATATTTCCTCCTCCTGTGTCAACTGTCCCCAGGTCTGTGCTGTCCTGTGGGCTGTCACTTGTGGTACTGAGAGGAAATCATCCTGTGTGGAGGTGATTAAGAGTGACCAAGTCCTGTGATCTGTCTCCCAGTAGGAGTTTGTTTCTAATATTTCTGCCCAGATGTATTGGTTTAGCCTCCTTCCAGATGATCTCCCCTTGGCCCCTCAGCACAAGAGAGACGTGGAGTTCCTGCAGTGAGTCCAGCAGAGGACAACAAAGAGGATGAAGGGACTGGAGCATCTCTCTCCTGAGGAGAGGCTGAGGGAGCAGGGCGTGCTCAGGCTTGAGAAGAGATGGCTGAAAGGGCATCATCCATGTTTGTAATCAGAAAGGGATGTGTCAGGAGGAGGGATTCAGACTCTTCTCAGTGGTGCCAAGCAACAGGACAAGAGGCAATGGGCAGAAACTTGTGCACAGGAAGTCTTATCTGAATATAAGGATGTGTTGAGATACTTATCTGAATATATGGTGTGGGTGGCTGAGCACTGGAGCAGATTGCCCAGAGAGGCTGTGGAGTCTCCCTCATTGGAGATATTCAAGAACCATCTGGACACAATCCTGTGCCATGTGCTGCGGGATGACCCTGCTAGAACAGGGAGCTTGGACCAGATGACCCCACTGTGGTCCCTGCCACCAGACCCATTCTGTGATTCTGTGAACAGAGGTGTCAGACAGCCATGCCCTTCATCTGTTTATGATAAGGAGGATAATTTTTCCTACCATATGTCATTCTAAATCATCACTGTCTCTTCCCTGTCCCGGGAACTCAGACCCAGCTCAGTGCTGGACTTCTGTACATGAGATGGGATCTGACTTAGGCGCCATAAATTTCTTTCTGTGATAGCTATTCTGGGAAATAGCTGAGAGATTTAAAAATAAAAATATTCAAAGCTGACAGGATTGCTAGAAGAAAGGAAGAAGTTCAGTCCTGCCTTGCTGTGCTGGTGGTTGACCTCTCCATGCATAAGGCACCAGGCCTGCCTGGCCTGGGAGATGTTTCTTCCCTTTGTCCTGGCTGTCAGAGGCCTCTCAGCACCTCCCAGGCATTGCCAAGAGCAGGAGCAATGCAGAAAAGGCAGACTCACTTACAGTGCCCGCTCCTCTTCTTCAGAGTAGGTGCAAAGGTTGTTCAGTCCTTCTGCAGGCAGGTTCTCTGCAGCTCAGCAGTCCCCCGCAGCCAGAGCCATAACTCTGAGTGCAGTGGGACCGAAGTGGCAAAGCTGAGGCACAGATTTTCATATACAAAGTCTTGGTTCATCCTGAAGCAGATGAGAGCTAGTTCATGTCTAAGCAACATTTCATTGCTTAATGTCATACACAACAGTTCAGGGAATAAAATAAGAAAATGCTGGTCCCCTTGCTGAACCTCCAGGTCTCTATAACATTCTGCTTCTAGAGATGTTCAAATCCTTTCCCACCAAAGATGGATATGAAATTGCATCTTACACAATACAACCCAATTCCCTGTTCCCCGGGGTGACGACAGCAGCTCTGACACGCCTCTGCAGCCTCACTTTCCTGTTAGGCAAATGGAGCTTTCATTTAAGATATTTTGAAAGTCCTTTGAGATCAGATGCTGCTGCAGAGCAGGGGTTCTCATACCACAGTATGTCTGCAGTGCTGAGGGGAAAGGGAACCCCTTCACCCTGCCCTCTGTCAATTTGCATCTAGCACTTCCTCCATTTGCAAACCAAACCAGCCTCCCAAGACAGCTCGAAACATCTGGGCCACATCCATCACAAGTTCAGGTCAGAGATCACACAACGGGGCACAAGACCCAAAAATAAAGCAAACAAGAGATTGACCCATGCCCATGATTCTGCCCCTGGTTTCTGCCTCCAAAGCCCTGTTGCAGTGGCTAAGCCCACCAAAGCTGCACTGCAGAAGCCTTTGAGCACAGGGAGTAAGGCAGACCCCCTCATTCCACTGCCACCACATCTGTGCACATCTGTATGCAGCACCCCAGGGCTGTCTGTGCTCTGTCAGTCCCGAAAAGCACTGCAGAACTGCTGGAGGAGGAGAAGGATGAGGAGGAGGCTTTTCCTGTGCCTTGCTTGCAGCTCCCAAGTTTGTTGGTTAGATGCAGAGCCCTGGAAGGTACAGAGGGAATTAAAGTCCCCAGTGTACATAAGCTCCTGAAAAGTTATCCCTATAATTAGCTGTGTACACAGTGAGCACAGTCACTGGGGACCCTGCTTCTACTCTGAGGCTTGTTTGCAGAACCACAACTTCATTCATGTCCTATTTGGTTTCCCTGCAGCACTGAGAAAGTCACGTCGCTGTGCCCAGTTTCTGCAGCTGGCCAGGACAGATTTCAGGTGCTCGTGCAGCAGCTCAGGGCCCCCACACTCTGATCTGGGCCACAGACAGATGTGCATGGTGCTGGAAACACCTACTGTGCTAAGGCTTCTCCCAGATGTCTCCCCAGAAGACCTCTCCCTCTCTGTCAGACTGCAGAGAAAGGAATAAACCCTTCCTAGGGAGGAGCAAGCTGTTGCTGTAAAAAGGAGCACTTTTCCAACTGAGGGAAAGCGAGCAGGCTCTTGGCAGGAGATACAGCCCTGCACATTCTAGGGCTGGCATAGAACCAGGAGTTCAGGCCCATCACATGTCACTGCCATGAGGATTCTGGAAGGCGGGTGTGAGTTTGCTCTGCCTGGGTTCTGGGCCAGTGGGAGGTGAGCCATGTCTCCTCCTCACAGCTGAAGTGTGACAGGGTCCAGGATGGGACCCTCTGGCTCCCCGGTGTTTCAGAGGGGCTGATGCCTGTGCTCACACCTTCACACAGATAACACCAAAGCTGCTTCATTCACAGGCCATTCCAGCCCAGTGCTACAACCTCTGCCCATTCCCAGGGCAAAAGTAGCAAGGTATTCTGACACCTTAGACCCTTCCCCTCTCTCTGGGGCACAGCCTTCAACTCTTAACATCTGTACTGTACTTCTACAGTCTTCTCTCAATGCTCAAAAGCCACAAGGGCATCCAGCAGAATTCAGACATATATTTTATCCCTGTACACACCCTCATTCAAAAGGTCACCTGGTGCAGACAGTTCTCTTCCCTGGCCATACAGATGGTGAGAACGTGCCTTGCTCTGATCCACAACAGCCTGTCCTGGATAAGATTACTGACTGCAACATCTTAGGCTCATTCAGTTTTGCTGCACCATCTCAGACCTGCTTACCTAGTGCTGATCTGGTCCCAAAACTTCAGATATCTCCTGTCCTGGTGGAAATATCTATTGACAATGGGTCCATTTCCATTGGGAATTACTCTTAGCAACCAACCTGACTGGGTAGGCATTGCTTTGGTTACACTCGGAGAAAGGAAGTTTTTTGAGTTTATCCACTCATAAAGAGAGACTTTGTCCTTAAGTGAAAGACAAGGGGAGTGGGAAAAAACATTTGCATAAAAATTCAGGCCACTCACTTATTGCTTTATTTAGTAAAATAAATGGAAAATTTCATGTGATATCAAGCAACAAACCTCTTTGTAGTATCAGGCAAGGCTGACAGTGGATCCCAGCATGGCACCAAAACCCAAAAGAATGAGGGAAACAGATCCCTGGAAAGATTAGCCTTACTTTAGATATTGTCATTTCACTGTGCCACCCTTTGCTCCAACAGTGGCACAGAAAGACATATTGTAGGACAATACCAGAGGTCCTGAAGTACTGAAAAAAGAGCTCTGGAGCCAACAAATGAGAAGAGATAAGAGAGAAAAGATTCCTGGAGAGGACAGACAGTGTGTATGTACATGGAATGATGATGGGAATCCACGACTGAGTTGGCTCAGGAATTGCTGAGCTGTAAGGCAGAGTGAACTCTTCATAGACCAGAAACAGACTCTGGCTACAGTCATCCTCTTGGCTGAGAAAGAATCAGAGTTCTTCATTGGGGGGCTTCTCCTCAGATTTGTCTTCTTTCTAAAACACATCAGAGGGATGAAATCAGTTTTGACATTACTTGGTTTCTCAGCATAAGGATAACGAAAACAAAATAACTCAAATGCCTCCCTCTGCTGTCTATGCCACTGCCCTATGCAATTTCTGTCACACAACACTAAGACTCTGTGCTACAGAAGGATGAATTTTGACAGAGAGAGAACTTATAACACTGCATGAACATGAAGATTTAATTGTGCCTCTCCCAGCAGAGACCACTGGTAGAGTTCTAAGGCCCAATCTGTACACTCTGTTCTGTAGTCTTCCTGGTAGTTTTAATTCCTATCCATGCCGCTGTGCTGTGGTGTGTTCTTAAGTTCGTTAGTTTGCTCCCCCCATTTTCTGTATTACTTCCTGCTGCTACCCTGCCAGTTAGGTTGCTATGGAAATGAAACTGCTCCTCCCTTGGTTTCTCTTATAAAGTGAAAGTTGTTTCCTCCTTGGGGTCAGTCAATCACTCTTTTTCTCCTCCCAGGTTTCGAGAATTTTCTTTTCTCTGGGAGGTATGGTTGGCTGTAGCCCTGGAGCCCCTCCTATGATTTATAACAGTTGGTTACTTTAGTATATCAGTTATGTTTCGTACCTCCAAATATGTATTTCTATTGGATAGCCGGGTTTCCCTGCCTTCTTCCCCCCTTTTCCCTTAAAACCCTCTCCTGCCCCTTGTTCGGGGCCATTTGCTGGGTGTTTCCCCTCCTTGTTGGTTCTTCTGTAATAAACCGACAGTTTACCCCCAGCAAGTGGTCGCCTCCTAATTCGTCTCTCACCGCGCTGCTCCGAGCTATCCCCCAGCTCAGCCCGAGGCCAAAGACGCCGAGGGGGGCTGTTTTCTGATGCGCAGGGGCCCTGGCCTTCGCCCCTCACCAGATAGCCAGATTCCAGGGCCGTTCACGCCCCCGCGCACCGCTGGTCTCTCTGACCTGCACTCATATGCTGCCATCCACCACCTCCCCTCTCAGTATCCAAAAGCACCCTTCACTTTGTCTCCCTAACTGTTCCTAAAAGATAGATGCTTCACAGAGACCTTCATACAGCTGCAGAGATCAGTGAATTCTTCTTGCTGGAAGGCAGAGGTCAATAAAGAAAGAGGCTCTGCAAAAACATCCACCTCTGCTCTGCCCTAAATCTAATGTTTCTCTGATATTCAGGTGGAAATGTACATGAAAGAGAAAGTGACAGGGATGGGGAGGAGTTCAAGGAGCTGAAGTAATCTTCTCCAAGAGCCTGGTAATCAAAATCATCAGGGCGCCCTTTACCTTTGACATTCTTTGTAGGAAACGATTACAGAAGTCCTGTACACGCTCAATGGAGATGTCATCCACAGCCACCACTTCATGCTCATCATCTGGGGTGTGGAATATAGCCAGAGCTGGCAGCTGGGACTTCTTCAGCTGGAAGTACGACAGTACTCGTTCATTGCTCTGCAAATTGCTGTCCAACAGGATAAAGAGGATCTGTGGTGGAAATACGAAAGAAAACGTGAGAAAAACAGAAGCTGAGACGGAGAACAGATCCCCAAGCAGTGGTCATATGAAGATTAACAGTGATATTTTTATAAAGATTTTGAGAAAACCATCCATATTCTGTTAGGACAATGCTTTCCTTGGCCACTATCTAGCAGCTCCATGCAGTACATTTGTCTGTATTTTATCAAGTCCAGACTTACACTACCAAACAAAATGTCTTCTTTCACCTTCTTTAAAAATATATCTACAGAATGACAGGAAGGGAGTCTTAGCTTCTGTTCTCTTAAAAGATAAGGAAACAAAATGTTTTTTATCTTAACAGCAAATGTCAAAGAAGCTGAATCCATTACTTGCATGTTATTTGGATAAGATGCTCACATCCTTGCAAGACCCAGTGTAAAAAGGGGTTTTGGTGTGGGAAGAATCAAATTCAATTGCAAGAATGTGAGAATGAAGTACAGGGCATCAGGAGCCTGCAAGGACAAGAACATGAGAGTACCAAAACCAAAGGACATGTTGAAGTGAGCAGAAGTGAGGATGCAAGGATTTGGGAAACAGAAGTTTTTGGCAAGACACAAATGTCCATACAGCCCAGCTCAGTGGAGCATTCAGACCTGAGGGGAGAAGCTCAACATGATGAGAATGACCTACAGTCATTATTATAAAATTCATAAGAGAAAATAAATATAGCAGTTAAACAATTTAATCAGTGACCTGATTAAATAGAATCCCTCAGCAGATGAGATCCAAGTCAATGAAAAAAATACCCAGTTAGCATGTGTAATTTTATCTTCTTTTTATCCTGTGCAATCTACTCGGCCTAGCATATTCAGTGTACCTATGGACAAGGCTATGGCTTCACTTACACAAGAAAATAAGAGCTTAAAAAAAAATGAAGCAATGTAATGTGAAGATTATGTGCCCAGTTCCCAGGCTGTGACTCATGTTTTTCTTTCTTTTCAATGAAGAACACTCAAGTTAGGTCCAAACTTGTTTTCTTCTCTATAAATAAACTTCATAAATACTAAATTCTTTACTTATTAAATTTATGTTCTACAAAAACAAATATATCTGAAAGCTTTCCTAGGCAACAGTCTATTGGGAAGGAGGGTATTTAGGCTGCTGTAAGGTTTAGCTTCAGTTTTTTAGTGAAATACAGAAACAGGAACAGCACTTTCACTGGATATGTGATATTCACCATTTGTAATTTTTCTTCCAAAAGTCAACTGTGCCCCAAGAGCAAAAAGCTGGTGAGGAGACAGGTGGTGGGGTACTTCTCCCAGAGCACTTAATTTGTCTTTTTGCAGGAAAAAACACCAAGCTAGAAAAGGGTCACATATTTAAGGTTCACAGGTCTAGGGACATGATCTAAGAGGCTTTCAGATGGAACAGCAGTATGAAATGTTTCAGGGCTCTCTTTTCAACTAGAAAGCTGGAAACAGAGGCCAGTGCTGGAGGGAAGCACTTTCAGAGTGTCAGTACAGTAAACGGTACTGCTTTTCATGGTGCATTCAACAGCTTTTGGGTTTCTCCATAAGAGATTGACTACACAACAATATTTTCTTAAATCAAACATTAAAGAAGAAGTAATTAAAATAAAAAAAGTATTGTTGCATCACTTTCTATACAAAATCTCCACCACCTTTAAAACAGATAAATAGTATTTTAAAATAGTAACATGAATAAATGTTAGTCAATATTCTTCACTTCATCAAGTTTCCAGACTTTGCTAAAACACCCAAAACTAAAAATATCTACATACTTTATCCATGAATACCAAGAATAGAGTAAGAATAAAAGAGCAAAAAAGTTGAGATTTAGAACTCCAAATGCCTTCTTCCTCACAGGAGCAAACAGAAACACACAATCTGGCCCCTCAGCTAGAGAGGCTGAGATACCATCAAGTCATTCAGAGTTATTGACTTGGATCTCTGTCAACAACTCCCATTTGGCTCATAGAGCTACAGTGTGCCAAAGCACAGCAAAGTTTGCTTCTCTGCCTACATTCAAAAATACGGGAAAGAGAGTAATTGCACTTGGCCACTGTAGCTCAGAAGGAGACCCCTTAATGCCTATGAGAATGGTGCATTCCCGGGAGGTTTGTGACTTGGGATGTGTCCTCCTTCGGGAGAAGGGCCCACCTCTGCTGGTTGTGCTCCAGGAGCCCTGCCAGGACCTGTGTGGTCTCAGGGTCACACCTGTGGGGCAGAAGGGAGGATGTGCTGGCCCAGAGGCCATTGGACTGGAAGCCTGATCTCCACAGCAGCTGAAAACCAAGAAAATTTCTCAGTTGTCACATTTCCATGACAAGATGCCATCTTGTGGAACTGGAATTTTCTCATGAGGAATTTATTTTGTTCTGAGATTCCCAATCAGCTGCAATCATAAAAAAATGAACACAGTAACCACGGAAAATTACGTTGACCATGAGGCAGGATTCACATTGCCTGACCTCTGCCATCCAGATCCTAGTCTTGTCTCAGTCAGTCATCTACATAATCTCTACAATAAACAGTGACAGGCATTTAATTCCACCCATTTTAGAAGGGAAGGAAGCATATGCCCTTGTTTCTCTCTCAGTACTAAAAAGAGCCTAAAACATTTACTCAGATGACCCACCAAAGCTAGAATTCACCAAAACTAAATCCCACTCATAATGGCAACTCTAATGTCACTGCTAGAGATCAGTTAGTTCCATCCCAAACAGGAAGTTCCCTTTCCATTTCATACCATCCTGTACAACAGCTGGTTGGGTGTTTTAAATTCTGAGATTATTTCCATAATTTTTTTCATTTTGTAGCAATCTTCCTGCCTGTGCTCAGAGATCTGCTGCTTCAGGCACTGAAGGATATCCTGCATTAATGAGAAACCCCTTCACACAAAATGTCCCCTTCACACATGATATTTTCTGTGCACTGTCACTTGCAATAAACCACCTTTCATAAATTTTCTACACTGGTGCTGTCTTGATGTCTTAACAACTTGATTCCCAGCCCAGTGCTTTTAGAACATCAAGTTGGTGGATATGGAATGATGTTATTGCCCAGGGAATTAAAGTTAATTGAAAATAGCACTGCAATGATAGAAACCAATTGGCCATTGTTTAGTTTTTCCTCCAACAAAGACAAACAGAAAGGATGGTGAAGCCTTATATCCAGTGTTTGACTTTGAACTTCAGAGGGCTGAATTTCATTGTTTTGTATAAGCAAAAAGATCAAATTCTGATGTCTGAGTAATTTCTTACATCATAGTGCATCAATGCAAAACAAAAACATCAGTCATGAATTTAAAATAAAAGACAGCTATAAAACCAACTTTACTGCAGATATCTATTAAGTGAGATAAAAAGTCTGTATTTACAGGCTTCTCTCTTTATGGCTAAAAAAGGCATCTCTAAATATTATCTCTCTCAGTTCCGGATCCCTCAGTGTCTGACAAGAAGAATAAAAGTTGTACAAATGACTGTCTGCAAGAGAAAGGGCATCATCTTTTCATTTTCATGGAACAACTCCTGAAGGACAACAGGAGTTTCTCAAACTCCAATTCTAAATGGACCTACATCAAAATTAAAAGGGAGTTTACAAACATCCTTACCCAAATCATTTTGACATTGGAAATTAAGTCAGCTGCAACAAAAGCTGCGTTTGTTATTCCCAACATCACCTTGCTGAGACTTCTGCAAACACCCATGAGTTACACCAGCTGTAATTATCTTGTTATACTCTGATACAGTGGAAAGAAAACTGAATATAAGTATTCTAATTTGGCTCAGCAATTCAAACCCTGACATCTCCTTTCCAGCGCAATTCCTCTCCTTGCCTGGACTCTTGGCAGTACTTTCTCAAATAAGCACATATTTGATTGAACATCCAAGAAGGCTGGGGATTTATTCCCACAGCTGCAGTGCTCTGAACTCTGTTAGCTGTTATCCACCCACAACTGTTCCTCAAAAAGTGCTAGAAAACCACCATATTTCTTCTTATTGTGATCAGCTTCTGCTGGTTTAACATCATCTATTATTTGCATTTTTGTCTCCAACATTATACAGGGTTCATGTTCCACAATAAAATCTAGAAAATTTAGGCTGCCTCCAGGCACTGACTGTTGCTCCAGGTGCAATTCAGACTGTTTTCAAATATAAGTCCTCAACATCCTGCCTCATGGATCCTCCAGCTGAAAATTTCAGCTGTCCCTCAGGCAGAAGTGAAAATATCATAAACCAGAGGTGAAAGAACCATAATCCAGAAGCTGGCAGGTGAATCACATCCTCATGATCCATTAAAGGTTGGACTCAGTCATCTTAGAGATGTTTTCCAACCTCAGTGATTTCACAATTCCATGTTTTCTCTTCACTCTTTGGGGTTAAGAAAAACTAACCAAGTCATTCATCATCAGCATCAGCTCCTCTTCATCTCTCTGTCCATGCGACAAGTTTCTCTTTTCCCTCCCACTGGTGATGGCAATGACAAGGACTGTTCTTCCATCAGCGTGCAGCAGAGATGAGTGACAGGATCAGTTCCCCTTCTCCTGCTTGGGATCCTTTTTGAGGCTCTGTGTTCTACTGGCTTGTAGAAATGCTGCGCACCCCAAGTACCCCCAGTCTGTTCTGGCACTCTGCAGTCACTGTAGAGCAGTGCTGGATGCAGTGGAACGTGCTCACAGGAGCCTGAACATCTCTCCACTGCACAGCAATGATTCCCTGCTCAAACCACTGGTACCACTGACCCCTCGGCACAAACAAACCTTTCACCACTATCCCACAGGACAGGAATTATTCACTGGAAATCCTGAACAAAATTCAAGTCAAGAATCTTGCATTTATTCTCAGACTGAAAGCTGCTGAAAGGCAAAATCTAATCAATACCTATTTTGAAGCAAACCTCAATTAACTTGGTAGTTCCAACAACACATAACTTCACAAAGGAAAATTAGCCAGTAGGGATCTTCATGGCATTGTGCAGTGGCTGCCACTGTTGTGCAGTGGCTGCCACTGACACCCAAACTAATCCAGGTCTTTCTATATGGCAGAGCAATGGGGACAAACCCAAGTGGGCATTTCACTCTGCTTACTCCTTTCTATCCAGACCTAAAATCCAAGCAGAGAGATCTTAGCTCTCACTCACTCCTTTCTAGGAGGGCAGTCCAAAACACAATTTACTCCTCAGTGCCACTCCTTTGGGAAAAATAACTTATTAGACTCTAGGTCACTTCATCTCTGTGACTTGAAGTACCACAGCAATAAAGTGGAAATAATTAGTCAAATCCCCACATCTCTAATGCTTGTACTTTACTCTGGCAAACTTGTTGACTGATTCGTTTGGAAACGTGCCTGAACAAATAAAAAACCTCAAAGATTTGGCTTGCTGAGAATTCATAAATTGTCTGAACTTCAGTAGAACATTTTATCCAATGTTTTGTGAAGTATTTCTAGGAAAATTATAGCTATTTACTCAGATCTAGGCAAGTCACATGAAAACTGGATGCAGCTGCATCAGCAAAGGATACTGATGCTAAACATCATTGTGTTGGAAGAAGTAACTGCTAGGTGGAGACCTGTATCAGACTCTGCTTCTCATGGAGAACAGTGTTAATTTTGTCACTTCAACATACATCTCAATAGATAAATGGAATTTTACAGATAAATGAGTTTTCTTTTATAACTACATATTCATCAAAGCAAAACATTTTTGAAGAGACCTTTTGTTTTTGATATATAGTTTCTGCCTAGTCTCTTGACAATGGTTAGGAAAGACATAAAAGTTCCAAAGTAGTTCTGCCTTAAGCAAGTCTCAAGACTTTTGAGATTGCATGGATCTGAGGTGGTCCCTGAATTCAAAGGTGAGGGTATTCTTGATTTATAATCTGTTCCTTCAATACCAAAACCAGATGCATACAGATATTCTAGTGATCAGATTCCAAATCTTTCCAGCTCCACAATTCCCAGAGGAAGACCTCTTGGTGCTCTCAACTCATCCTTCCCCACTTCTCTGACATTCTGCCCCCTCCCATCTGCTGCTCTCCCTTGACACAAATGCCTCCTGTTGCTCCCAATCCTCCTTTGCTTGCAAGTTCATTCCTCTGCTCCTTGGACACAAATTCCACTGTAATCCAGCTGCTGGCAGAGAAGCAGACATCGGATGATTTACTGTCTGGGGAGCTCAGTTCCCAGAGGGATGAGATTCAGACAAAATTTCTCTGATACACCTCATCTATCTCATCACCTTAGTGGGGGAAATCGAAGCAATACATTTGCAGCTCCTTTAAAACAGCCATTTCCAGAAGTGAAAGGGTTAAGAAGCACTGACATTATTTGCTCTCTGGTCACTTATATAAGCTGCCTTGGCGTCCTGCAGGCTGTAGATACAAATTCACCTCTCACATCAGTAGAGCACAACTGTTGCCAGACTGAAGAGCAGCAGCTGTGTGTCCTCTCCCCGTAAAAGGGAACAAAACTGGGCTAAAAGCCACAAAGTCCCCGATGTTTCACCAGGAGAGCAGAGAGCAGGATACAGAGGGGATTTACCCCGTGAGATGGCAAACTGGCAAAAGGTGAACAGAACCAGCCTGTCCATTTAATTATCCAGATAATCCTCTTTTCCTGCTACTTGACCTTTGCTCTCATGATTCACAGAGGAGATTATGCCCTCCCCACTCATGGCAGAAATTTTCTCCTCCCACCAGCCCCTGTTTCTCTGTTTGGACTCACCTTGCCCTTATAGAGCTCTGCCGCCGCCCGGAACTTGCGCATTCGCTCGGGATGCTTTGGAGACATCTTGTCCGCGATCAGGAGGAGGTTGAACTGCAGAGAGCTCTGCATCACACCTACTGCTGTCTGCCCAGCACAGAGAGAAACACAGGCAAGGAGACTGAGAACACTCAGTTGGCATTGGATGCAGTGTCAGTGGGACATGGCTCAGCTGTGGCCTCTTTGCAAATCAGCATCAAAAGCAGGACAGATTTCTTTAAAGCAGGGGGATCCAATCTGGGTTCTTTGCAGAAGCTCTTAACTCTCTGGCTTTGCTCATTCTCCAGATAAGAGTCTGAAGACCACAAAGATCCATCACTGGCGTTAAGACAGTGACTAGGCAAGAGGAGTAGGAGTAGGGCAGAACACAGGAAGACTAAAGATGTGAAGAGCAAGGCCAGCAAACACTGAATATAAGGGTGTCCTAAATCGTTGAGGTCCAGCACTTGTCTGAAATATGAGTAAGAAAGTGGGAAGGATTTGTTGTGTCAAGGTTGGTGTTTGTCCTCATTCTCTTTCTTTGGTGTTACTCAGTATGTAGGATGGGGATGAGTTCACAGTTTCAGCAGCCTGAGGGCCTGGACACTCCTGAGTGCTGAGGGTTAAAATTGTCTCTGTGTCCCACGGTGAGAGAAGACCCTGGGCAAGGGCCAGATGGGCACTGCACACTGGCCCTCTGTGAGGAACCAGGGCTGGCACTGCCCAAGAAGCCACGGCACCATCTCCATGAACTCGCTCACTCCTCATCTCACTTCTGTCTGCTTCCTGCCGGCCTGCAGCCTCTCCCTCAAATTAAACAGGAGTGGGGCCAGACCTGCTGCCTCCCTAGTGCCCCCGAAACCACAGAGGCACAGCCTGTGCAGCTCCCGCCAGTGGCAGCACAAAGTTTCCACATGCTCCAGGAGTAACAAGGAAGGGGTCAGGGAGTGCATGCTGGCAAGGGCCGTGAATAACAGAGCATCTAGACTTTGGCAGACTGGACTCTGCTGTTTGCTTAATATTTATCAGATATTTTGTATCCCTTCACTTTTCTCATGGCATGCAGCTGAGGTGGGGAACAGTGGAGGGGTTGCAAGCTAAGCTGGGAAGCGTTAGAGGACCTCATTGGAGAGGATGAGGCTGAAGGTGAGGATGAAGCCCGCCAGCAGCAGGCGCCTTGACAAGGCTGGGGTGAGAGCAGACAAGGAGGGAGCAGCAATTCCTCCAGCAGCTCCGCACAAAGGTGTGCTTGTCCACACAACCTTGTGCAAGAGCAATCAGCAGAACTCATCAGCAGGGCTGCATAACATCTGACTCTCCTGAAAAACCCACGGGGTAAACATTGCCTAAAAATTTCTAAAGTATGTGGGAGAAACAGTAAGGGCCCCAGGATGGGGAGAGGAGCTCTTGGCAGCGCTTGGTGTGAGCCATGTGACCCCATTATCTGCTGACCTGAAGCATTTTTGGATGCAAACAGCATATGCACTGGGAATAAATATTTATGAAAAACCAAGCTACCTTAGGGAAGCTGGGACGGCTTTGGGCCAGGGACTGCAGGAGGCACTGTTAATTGCAGCACCTTGATAGAGCTCCAGAGCATCTGGGAAAGAAACTGCAACAACATCTATACTGATATCAGGGTGGAGGGGACCAGCGGAACAGCTGAGAAATTCTCAGTCAGGGAGACAGCCTGGTGCCAAACAGGACACCATGCAGTGAGAGCCCAAAGCATCAACAAAAATGCATCAAGAAAGAGAAATTGTTCCATGAATTGCAGAAGGATCTAATAGGGGCTCCAAGGCTTCAGAGGGTCTGGGAAATTGCAAAGACGAGACCATCATCCCTGCTGATGTGACTTGGGTATTCTTAAAGGGTTGTTAGGCCAGTGGAGCAGGACATAACAGTCCCCAGAAATATTTTCTGAATTCAAAATGTAATTTTCTCTTTTAAAGATGAAAAAACTTTTTTTTTTTCTTTGTACAGGAAAAAAACAAACTCCTACCATATTTCACTGGGGGGAAAATGTAAAAAAAGTTACATTTCAAAACAAAATACTCTCGTACTGGTGGGTTGCAACTGAACTGACTGAATGCATTGGG
The DNA here is from genome assembly GCF_028769735.1 of Zonotrichia leucophrys gambelii. NCBI lineage: Eukaryota > Metazoa > Chordata > Aves > Passeriformes > Passerellidae > Zonotrichia > Zonotrichia leucophrys. The sequence goes on along the minus strand of NC_088170.1, from coordinate 35,943,663 downwards.
TTCTCTTGGATGATCCTTGAGTTTATCTTGAAAAGGTATAGCTCTGCAACAGGTTGGAGCATTCGTCTCTGATACAAACTGAGCCTGGTCAGAGCTGTTATAGCTATCCAGAAGGCCACAAAACACCCCATCAGCAATGATAAAATCTCAGACTTGCAGCAACTGGGGCTTCTAATACCTATTGACTCCACAGCAAAGAGACCAGGGAACCACTAAGATTTCAGAAGAACCTAAATCCTTGGTCAATCTCTGCAGCAGGAAGGAGTGCTGGGACCCTGCCACTGCCAGTCAGATGGGTGAGCCAGTGAAGATGGCCAACATGGAAGCATTCTAAGCCTGATTTTGTGTGTGGTTTGTTTGTTTGTTGGTTTGTTTGTTTGTTTGTTTTGGTGGTGGTAGTTGTTGTTGAGCTGATGAATTCTGGAGGAACGATGGAAGGGATGGGAAAGATTTTGCTTGGGAAGTTCCCAACCTGCTCTTCAATATGTATTCAAATATTTGGGCTTACATCATGCCCTATGTGCTGAGTGATGCATAAATCCTGCCTTCTGAGAGCAGATCATTTGAGCTTCCATGTTTCTCAAGGCTTGTCAAAGAGAGGGCATTCTGCCTGAGCTGGCTCTGCAGGCATGGCACAACACTGCAAATGTCCACGGGAGGAAGCAGCACTGCCTGCAGAGTAGTAAGAAATGGAGTTCTCTGTCCCTCAACATCCCAAATTTACTGGAAAGCCAAAGAGACTGCGATAGGTCCCTTCCTCTCCCACCACACTCATGCCCCAGCAAATCTGCTTCCAGTCCACATGTGGAGCAGCAGTGAAGAGCTGTGTGGCTTCCCCAGTCCCATCTACACCATCACACTATCACATCCATCTGGATACGCAAACTGGGCCCAGAGGGTACCATGAGAGGAAGGCCAAGCACAGGGTGAGGGTGCAGGGAGGTGGTGTTTACCACAGGGTTGTACTCTGTCACCAGGCGGAGCTCGTTCATGCGAACGAAGCGGATCAGCTTCTTGGCGTCGACCTCTGCGCTGCTCATGTCCAGATCCCGACGGTCATTGTCCACCTGGAGTCAGGCAAAGACACCTGCAGTCACAGCTGTCCTCTCCTCCCAGCACCTCCTCCAGAGGTGCTCATTGCCCTCACTCACAGAGACACCCACCCCTGGGACACCACCATCCTCTCTCCCCCGCTGCGCAATCCCCACCTCTTCCCATCACCATTCTGGAGCTCTGGAACCCACAGGAACGAGCCTGCACTTTGGGATAAGGCTCTCCCAGCCTTCTCCAGCCTCCCAAGGACAAGCCAAACTCATGGTATAACAGAAATCTCTGAGGGCTCCAGACATCCCTACACCACCAGCTCTCGATGCGCTGGAGACAGGGAGAATTAGCTACAAACTATTCTGGGCATTGTGGAGAGAGGCCATTAAATAGTCTAGCTCCTCACATAAATACTGGCTTTATGTCCCTTTTAAACATCTTCATCTGCTCATTCTGTTTCTTCTACAAGTAATAAACATTGGCATCGCCCGGTATGGAATTCCTGGAAACATTGTGCAAGCAGGAAATCTCTCCAATAAAAAGAGGATTTTTCTTCCAGTACAGCAGGAAAGAAAAAAAAATAAAATAAAAAATATTAAACCCAGCATATTTCAGCTTTAGAGGAAAATTCATCCTGCCACACATCTTCCCACACTTCATCCCCTCAAAATGATGGGATTTTATTGAGATTTTCATGACCTGATAAACAGAAAAAAGCAGGCAACCACTGAATGATAGCAATACACTAGGGTTTAAGGGCAGGGTTCCTGTGTAGTACCACCACAGGACGTGATGGAGCTAAGCCATGGGAGCAGTGGTCTCTGACATGAAGTAGGATCAAAGTTGGGGATTTGAAAGCCATTGATACACATGTTGAATGAGGTTCTTGGTGCTGAGAAGCAGTCCACATGCACACCTCAGATTTTATTCTCTGCATGTGGACAACCTCTGAAAGTTGTTGTGTTAGTTTTTCCAGTGGTGTGCAGACATCTAAAGTAATTTTTGCTGTTCTGTGGTCATTGGCAAGGTCTTTGATACCAGTCACCCGCCCTGTCTGACAACACAAACTGGTGATTTTCAGACAGTGTGGCCTGATTCCTCTCACAGGTTTTCCTCCTGCACAACATGAAAGGGCAGCTCTGCTCAAGTAAATAAGATCAGGACAGTGCAACACCTGGGCAGTGAGATCAGACAGGCCTTGAGAACCAGTCTGAAGCAGCTTGGACTCTACAGAAAGTCTTCTCTTGGCTTTCATGGGCTTCTGGAAACCTCTGACTTCCATGTGGGGAAAATAACATCTTGAATCAGCACTCAACATTTATATTTTTAAGAAAATAAGGTTGGAAAATAGCCTGCATTTAATAGTTGAAGCTCTAGTCAAAATGTCTTTATCACTCCATATAATTAGGTGGTTAGCATCTGTTAACTATGTTCTTTTTAGGTCTATCAGGATTTCTTACTAGAATAAATCTATTTCTTTCCCCTATTTACAAAGAAGTCTCACCAGTTGACACAGTCCCTCCTACTACTGTAATTATGGTTTAAACTTCTAAGCATTGTAAGTGTTTCATACACTGCAAAGGCAAAGAAAAAAATTAATTTATGCCTCTGATTCACTTCTATCCTGGTGACGCATCTTTGTATCCTTCAAATGAGTATTTGATTCCAAGTTCCTGTATCCGTTCTTTTAAAATTCCTTTTTATCTCTGACCTCTTACTCCTACACATTATTCATCACAGGATAAAAGAAAAAATAATGTGTCTGATAATTTAAGAAAAACTGACAATCAGACAAGTGAATTGTCAACCATATTTGAACCTGACTAGTGCATTGTTTTCTTGGCTGGTTTTTTTTCCATATTAAAGAAGAGTTCAGTTGCAAAAACTTGGCTCTTAACAAAGAATATTCAATATAACACGAATTCCAACAATCCAAACAATTTATTTTATCAAACTCTCTCCCAGTGCAGCCATCCTCACTATCTCCACAGTGCAAAAACAAAGGATCTTTTCAATATTTTTGGAAGAAAACCACAATGACTAAGAACCAAAATTGAAATGGGTGTTGCTGAAAATTGCAACATCTAGCAAATAAAAGGTTAAATAAAAGGATCTGCCTAACTATTGCTCACTCTTAGATCATTCTTTTTTAATCATTTGGATAATATCAGTGGTAAACATGGTGCAGGAAATTATGAGGGGGGAAAAGAGAACAAACTGTCCAATCTTTGTACAGACTGGATCTAGAATTTGGCCAAGCTGCCATATTTAGTTTCCCTAGAACATGTGGTGTGTACCCATTTGTCCCCACCTCAAGCACTTAGAGGTCTGGTGTCACAACACTTCACTGGCTTTTAGGACATCTTGTGCTGCCTGGGGCGCCGTTCCTCTTCAGACACACCTACCTCTGCAGTTTGCCCCTGCCATGCTTGTGCAAGAAGGAGCAACATGGGGAAATTGATGTAACCAGTAGAATACTTGCTCTTAGCTCTTCTTGGTACTTTTGCAGCAAGCACGTGGCTCTTCCCAATGCCATCTCCTTAAATTTCAGCAAATATAGCTACAATGAGGCTATACTGAGCGACCTGCACTTAGAGCTGAAGTCATGAGATATGATCTAGCACAGCATCCATCCCTAAGAAACTCCAAAGCAGGACTTCTAATGCCTAAAGTGTATTTAGGAAATTAGTCTGCAAACCACAGTGTAGGGTGGCACAGTATCTCTTAACTGCAGAGACTTAGTCTGGATGTGTTTTCTGTTTCATTGGAAAAGTTTTGTACCCTAGGAGACAGCTTTGCCTGCCTGCAGTGACACTTGCCAAGTTTTGGTATCAAGCCTGCTGTGTTGATCCATTGTGACATGACTCTAGACGCTTTTCATGTGTCTCAGGACCCTTTCCAAAACCACAGAAACCCCATCCAAGTTAATGCCAAGCTCCAGGCAGGTCATGTAGAAACACAGGCATTGCTCTTTGCAGAGCTCTGGGTGCTGACCCAGAGCACCTAAACAGGAGAATTTTACCAGGTGTAATTAACTCTCCATCCCTCAGTGACAGGCGCTCTGCAGTTGAAAAGCAAAAGCCTTCTTTGGGGCAAGAAGAGGGATGTACTTTGAAGTGATCAGGCAGCCTGACTGCCAATGACAACCGTATTTTTGTCTTGCCCTAAGGAGAGATGCGTTTTATGCTTTTTACTGCTGTATGCACTCGTCCAAGACCCTCTCCCACCCACACCAGCGCGCCGGGGACCCGGACCCAGACCCTTATGCTGGAGATGCAGGTTTTTGCCTGGCAGGGTGTTCCGGGAGGGAGCGGCCCGCGATGCCCCCGGCCCCGCCGCTCTCCCACGCACCGTGCGGAACAGCACCACGGTGTTCTCCGCGGCGCCGTAGTGCGACAGCACGGCCGCGCTGCTGCTGAGCCCGAACGGCACCTCCGCCACCTGTCCGGCCGCACGGCGAAACTGCTCCGCTCCGGGGCTCTGCGGGTCCTGCGGGCACAACAGGGACAGTGAGGGACCGAGCCAGAACCGGCACCGGCACCAGCCGCGGCCGCGGGCGGACCGAGCGCGACACCTGCCGGCAGCTCGGTCCCCGCGGGAGCGGCCCCTGCCGCCGCCTCGTGCGGATTCAGGAGCCCGCCAGGATGGTGCTGAGCCCCTGAGGACGCGCCAGAACATAGCTCGTTAAAACAAAATAAAACAAAACAAACAAATATATATATACATATATGCGCATGTATATATAAGTGTGAGTTTCCAAAATATATACATATATAAAAACATGGCCATTTTAATGCTAACCTTGATTCTAGATTAAATTTTTAGCACCTTGCCTTATCAGCATCATGGTTCCTTTTAAAGGGACATCTTAGATACATCCTGTAAAAAGTAGCTAATTCAGGTGCATCAAAGGATAGAAATGTGCTCAGTATTTTGAGGTCAGTTCTCTTTCTTGCAGAGAGCATTAACTACAGCTATCCTTTGCCTGTATTAAAGCCTTCCTTGCTGTTCCCGTTCCCAACTTTTTAATGATGTATTTTTGATGCTTCTATTTATTGGATATAAATTCTCAAGACATGGTCTCTGCTTGGAAATTGGTTTGTTTTTCTTTTTAGTTTGAACTGTCAGCTCAGCTGTTTGTGAGCCCAGAGAGAATGGAAAACAAAATTCTTTGTTCGTCCAAAGAAAAACATCTCTCATGACCTGTTTTGGAAATGCCAATGCATCAACTGCTCTGGTGAGAACGCTAAAGCCGAGGGTGGGAATAATCTCGCTGAGTTTTGGAGCATTCCTGGGAAACCTGGGGTTTAATCAGGCTGAGCACTGCCCTTTCTCAGAGACACGCGGGGTTTCTGGAGCAGTGTTCCGTGTTTCCATCACGGCATGCTGTTCCCAGTCGGGGAGGCCGTGCTCATTATACGGGAAGCTTGCCGAGCCACATTCTGCAGCGAACTGAGAGGCTGCAGCAGAGAAGTAATTCATGGTGAGCGGAGAACACGGGCTTTATTTGGATGAATATGCTTTCAGGCTGAGAGCCAAGCCTTCATGGCACACATACGTCTTTATCTGCTGTTCAAATGCAGCCCGGCCGCACTTCAGGCACCGAGTGCCCGACATGTGGCTGCCCCGTGCTCCTGGCACTGGGGCTGCACGGCAGCATCTCCGTCTGCCTCTGAAGAATGCAGTCCTGCAGAGGGAGGCCACGGTGGCACAGCTCAGAAGGAGCCGTGTCCCTGCTGTAGCTCAGGAGGCGGCTCGGGGCGCAGCCCTGCCGCAGGCCCAGCTGCTGCCCTCGGGGAAGGAGGCCTCGGCACTCTCGGCACTTTCGTTCTGCGTGTGCAGATTGCCTGCCTGCTTTGCACTGCAGCTTTAGCGCCGCAAGAGCAACCCCCAAGGAGCTCCAATCGCCTGCAGGCACCGAAGTGGAGGCGGCTGGGGCTCTGTGATCAGCGCTTACAGGGCCCTGGGGCATCAGCCTCCTGCACTCACAGCTCACGGACTTGATGCTGCCGCGCTGCACAGGCAGCACCATCGGCCCTCACTCACTCTGGGGGTATCTGGGCTGGCCTGGGAGATGCCACTGCCCTGCACCAAGAGCACGATGCCCTCCCTAGGCTGCCCTCCAGCCCCAGGCACAGGGCAGGAGGAGGAAGGTGCTTGCAGAAGGACTCGGTTTTGAAAGTCTGAAGCCTTCTCTGACATGAGGCAGTGTGTGGACAGCAGAAGAGCAGAACAGAGCTCAAAGGAAACCTGGAAAAAGGTGCAACTTGGGGACTTAAAAGTGATAAGGATCCTGTTTAAGAGGCCTCTGTTTTACAGTGCTGTAGCTCAATAAATGCTTTCCTTTTATTTTCTGAGGAAAAATACTCATGCCATTTGGGGGGAGGCAAGGGACTCATAGCTGTCGCTCAGCTTTGAATTCAGTGAAATTTAGATAAAAAGAGACAGAGGTCTCAAGGGTATCTACTCCTACTCTGGGGAACAAAGAAGTGAAACAGAGACCATGCCTACATCCTCCCCACGAAGAGGCTTCAGCCTGAGCCCAAACTCTCTCAGACCTCAGTGGGCCTGCACTATCACTTCTCCCTGAGACTTGGCTTCCTCATCCCTGTCACACAGGCAGTGCTTTCCTCTGCCTTTGCTGACTACAGCAAATAACTGACATTCCCATTCACCCCTCACCAACACTGTTTCTCTACCATGTACATTTCTTTGTTCCTTCCCCTGCAGCATTTCCCTCTCTCCTGCTCCAGGGCTCCTACAACCTCCTTCATCTTTTTCTCTTGCTCCATCTCCTTTTCCATGCACAGACCAAATTTCCTGTGCTTTCTCTGTTACTCATCACCCAATCCCTCCACATGCCTGTCACAGCCCCAGCACTGTGGGGACTTTTGGGACAACAGCTGCTTTGGCAGGTGTTTACACCACATTCACCCTCATGCTCTCAGCAGGGTGGGATAGAGCCCACAACTGGCAGAGGGGAGGTGCTGTGAACACACCTGGAAGAATCCAATGACTGCCACCTCTGCACCACTGATGAAGGCTTCGGCATCTGGGATGTTGTCTAACAGGATGGGTTTGTCTGTGGTGCTGGCTGTGCCTGCAGAGCAAAGGGCAGGGTTGGGCAGAGTGTACACAAGGAGCAGCTCAAAGAGGATCCCCCCAACACACACACAAGCATCCCAACCTTACAGCTCTTACACAAGCATCCCAACCTTACAAGCTCACTCACACACCTCTCTTGCAAGCAAACACGTTTGTGCAGCGTAAGGAGGACTCCCTGAAGCAGACCCACTTTCCCCAAGGCAGGAAGGAAGCTCACTTACTGTGAGATGCAGAGTCACTCCCCCCAGCACACCCTGCTGGGGAGCACCTGGCAAGCAGGATGACAAAGAGGCACGGGAAGATGGATGTGCCCATGGCTCCAGCTCGCCTTCTCCTCGCCATGCCACCCTGCTCTGGTGCTCTCCTCAGTGAGAGACACGTCAGCTGCTGTGGGGACCCACAGGCTTCCTGGGGCAGTGGGAAGGGAGCAGCTGGCCCAGGGCAAAGCCTCCAGCTCCTAAGTGCCTGGCTAGAGAAAGCCCCTCCCTGCAGTGCAGGAATCAGCCTTGGAGAGCTGCACCAACACTGCCATGGTGTGCCCTCACCACAGCACTGGCATTGGCAGCTGCCCTGCACCTCTGTGAGCAGACACCCCAGCTGGGTTAAGAACAGCCCTCTCCAGGTGCTGGATCCCAGAGGCTGATGTTCCCTTGTGCTTGGCCTGCAGGCTGGCCACGAGGACGTGCAACTCTTGAATTAGCTCCGGGGAACAGCTGCTAGGGTAAGTGCTAAACATGAGAAGGGTATGTTACACCGCCCTGGCTCATTCAGCAGCCATCTGGGATGAGAGGTGGGGGCTGTTCACCCCTGGAGTCTACCCTCATCACAGCCAGACTTTGGCTTCAAAGAATTAATGAAATCCCTGAAGGAAACTGTTCTGAAATAATTTGCTTATAGAGTAAGGCTGCTGCTTTGAAGGAGGAGGGCTATTTCCCTGCTGAAATATGCTCTTAAGCCTTCCTATACTGCATTCTCCACACACACAGCACTGAGAAATATGCTCTAGAAAAGAATGTGACACTCATGCAGAAAAGAAGAAAGAAACTGGTTTTATTCTCAGACACTGAAGTCTTGTTACGGCATCTAGCTGCATTCCCCCTGACTGGCTTTGCCTGCACAAGGATGGATTTTAACAGGGTAGGGCACCAGACACAGACCAGGAGACCATCACGGGAGGTAAGTAACCCTTTACAATGAGTCAGAGCACATGGCAAGTGTAACTCAAGAGAGGGATTTTCCAGGGACCAGTCCACCCCTGCCAGGTGATCTTGTTTCCTCGAAAAGGCACTTCCAGGACTGGAGTTGGTATGGGAGAGATGGGGACAACAGGAGGAATTACTGGGGGAGAAGGAGGGAGGGAGGTGCTTTCCCAATTTAACCCATTATGGTTATGATGGGGTGGTGGCTGGGTTGTTCTCAGTGTATCAGAAGAAGCAGCAAAGGCCTGGAGACTGGTGCAGGAGGCAAGGGGACGGGAAGGGGGAAGGCAAACTGGGTGAACTCATTCTGTCCATTCCTTCTTGATGGACAGGTTCCACTCCCAGGTGAGATGGTCGTGCTTGTCATCATCCGTGAAGAAGGATTTGTTGTGGTAGGTGCCTCGAGCCAGCATACCCTTGGGAGCCTCCTCAACGGGCGTCAGGAACTCGTACTCCTCTGGCCGTGGCCCGTAGCTGCCAACCATGAATGTGGCTTTGTCCACTAGGAGAAAACAATCCACAGGGAATGAGCCCCTCACATGGGGAATGATGAGGGAGAGCCATGAGCAAAAGAGCAGGAAGGAGATGGGGGAGAAAGGAACAGCCCATGTCAGCAAAGGAGAGAAAAATCACGGGGAAAAGTGGGTTAGTGAAGCATAAGGACAGCTGGAAGGATAACACAGATGGATGGGCAGGTGATCAGGCAACTCAGTTTGTGCACTCTCACATGCATGTACTTGTCCTGGTTTGAGAGAAATTTGGGAGAAAGCTGAACATTCTGGCCGTGAGTACACCCAGCACATGGCTCAAGATCTACCTTGATTTCCCACTACTTCTCTCTACTGGTGAGAAGACACCAGCAATGTGTGCTGAACAGGATGCTGAAGCCTTAGAGGTGGTTGCACAAAAGTGCATGTGGGGGTTGTGTGTGTGCAAAATGGGGCTTTCCTCTGCCTTGTCCAAGCCCAGCAGCACTGAGGAGAACCCAGGGGCAAATACAGGGTCCTGCACACAATGGGAAGTTCCACAGAGCAGGTCTGAATTTTACCAAAGGCTTCTGAAGAGCTTTCAGAGGGTGGGAAGCTCCACACAGGCTGAGCCACTGCACAGGGGGTGGAGGGGAGGAGAAGAGCTCTGTATGGAGAGGCAACCTGTGGCAAGCACTGTCCAAGCAGAGTCTCTGTGGACTTTGCTGCTGCAGACTGGGGTGTAGCATACAGAGCCCAGAGCTGGCTCACACTGAGTGTGCACAGAACAAGGAACCACTGACCTGGGTGAAGCAGGCACTCTGCTGAGAAGTCACCTCTTGAGTGTTAGCACAGGGTGGGACTTGGGACCAAGGGGGCGTCTGCCCCAGCCCAGAGCTGCAGAACACTTGTTCCAGAGGAGGGACACAGAGGCAGGAGCAGTGCTGTGCAGGGCATGCAGGGCTCTTACTCACCCTTCACCCCTGTCCGGTAGGTGTGCTGCACGTATTTCAGTCCCGACACAATGTCCCTGTTTACCTGCAGGAAGGAACCAGAAGTGTCAGGAGAGGAGCTTTGGTTCTGTACCTGATGATTTTCTCCCTCGTGAAGGACATACCCATTTTGGCTCCCTACAGAAGGGAGCCTCAGCACAGGGGACATTGAACAGGTCCCTAAACAACTTCTCCATAGGTACCTGGAGACCTTTAGCATCCTCTGTGCAGCTCTTGTACTTCCCTGTCCTTTGCCCAGCTTTGAAGCTGACTGGAGCACACCAGTAAGGTTCTCAAGACATGCTGATAAGGACAAAGAAAAGTGAAGCAAGGGGTTCCTGTTTAATAATTTTCTTATTGGAAACCATCATGGGTAACTAGAGTCATCCCTTCAGCCCCAATGGGTGGGCAGCTCCCAGGTGTTCTCTAAGCTCCATGGGGAGCTGGCAAGTTTCTTCTCAAAAGACAGGGACAGTTTTCATAAATCTTTACTCAAATCTCCCATGGATAGCTTGGATGTATCCAGTGCTGCTCCTCCCCTCCAGCATACACTGCCTTCCCACAGTGTACACTACTCAATCTGAAAACAAGATGGACAGATTCTTTTACATTCCAGGGTAGAATTCCCACAGTACCAGCCCTTACCAGCCATGGAACTCAGGGAGGAAATTAGAATAACCTGTCTAGCTTCAGGTGTCTCCAGTCAACAAGGCACAGATACAGATGGAAATATTTCACAGCACAAAAGAGAGCTGGAGGTGTCTCAGGGGAGAGCATTGGGGGGCATTCATCTCTGAGACAGCAAGCCTCAGAGAAAAAGGGAAATCTGCCCTACAGAGCCCACAGTATTAACACTTTCCCTCATCTGTCTCAGGAGAATTCTATTTCTTCCCTTTTTGCCTTCTCTTCCAAGCCCAGCTTTGAAGTAAGCACTTGCAGAGATAATCGGTTCAGTGCTGGATGCCACACTGCAGCGTGGCCAAGCTCCATTTTCAGCTGTAAACAGAAGAAATGGCTGACACACTGATTAATGGGAGTGAGGGAGAAATAAGCCCATTTAGGTATATCACAACCTGAAGAATTCAGGCATCTTCAGCCAAGTGCTACAATATTACATCTTCTTAATGTGTACATGAAGCCCAGTATTACTGACTGAATCGGTACTTCATGAATAGCCATTCTCTTCTCTTCTCTTCTCTTCTCTTCTCTTCTCTTCTCTTCTCTTCTCTTCTCTTCTCTTCTCTTCTCTTCTCTTCTCTTCTCTTCTCTCCTCTCCTCTCCTCTCCTCTCCTCTCCTCTCCTCTCCTCTCCTCTCCTCTCCTCTCCTCTCCTCTCCTCTCCTCTCCTCTCCTCTCCTCTCCTCTCCTCTCCTCTCCTCTCCTCTCCTCTCCTCTCCTCTCCTCTCCTCTCCTCTCCTCTCCTCTCCTCTCCTCTCCTCTCTCTCTCTCCTCTCCTCTCTCTCTCTTCTCTTCTCTTCTCCTCTCTTCTCTTCTCTTCTCTTCTCTTCTCTTCTCTTCTCTTCTCTTCTCTTTTCTCTCTTCCCCTCCCAGTTAATTTCCACTTAGTGTGGAGTAAAGATTTTCCAGTGGCTAAGAAGCAAAACCAAACCCAGCCAAAACTACCCATGTGGCTTTTCAACCACTCATTTATCAGTGTGAGCAAACAGAAACCAACTTCCTCCAAGGGATGAGCAAGCAGAAATGATTTCCTGGAAATACCTCATCCCTTGTTGGGTAGAACAACACCTGAAGCTAGGGGAGCTTTGCAAGTGTTCAGCTTTTGGGCAGGCATTCTGTCTAGTTAACTAGTCTGGCTCTAGTTATCTGACAGACTGCCACTGACTGGCCTTAGCAACTGATAAGAAGCAACTGGAAGGAAAACAACTCACTCTGAAGTGGATCTTAACTCTGTATTCCACCCCTTCCTTTAATACGAAGGTCTCTTTCTTGAGTGCTTCAAGGTCACCTGCAAGAAGAGAATCAAGGTGTCAGCTAGAGATGTCTCAGCAAGGAGAGACCAGGCACAGGGGGGAAGATGGGAGTGGGGTTGCTGCCAGAGGTGAGCATCCCTTCAAAGGATGACACCTGTAAAATGAGCATGCAGACATCCTTGTGAGATTGAGTTGTGTGACCAAACACACAGAAATTCCTGGGTGCTCGTATGTATCTGTGCCCACAGAAGATAATGCCTGAGCACACACAGGTCTGAGCACATGTACACAAAGATGTTTGTGCACAGGCTTGTTGTAGAGCAGATGCAGCAGTGTGTCTATGCTCCATCCATGCCCAGCCTGGCTTGGTGAGAGCTTGGTTCCACAGCTCCAGCCCAGCTTGGAAGGCTGCCTGGGCCCCACAGGGGTTTTGGGTGGTTTTGGGTGAACAGGAAGCCTCTCTGCCTCTCCAGGCCCAGCTTCCTCTCTCTGCAGAAAAGCCCTTATAAGGCTCTCTCCCCATGCCCCCAGGAGCCGGAACTGCAGTATTGCTCGATTCTGAAGTTTCAATACAGCCTGCTACCCAAATGCATGCACATCCCCTGTGCTCATGAAGTGTCATTCGAAGGAAGCAAGCAGAGATGGCAAGAGAAACCCAGGAGCTCCTACAGCAGTCTAGATGAAGGAAAATACCTCAATATTTTCCTCTGTTACATCTCCTTCTTTTTTATTTATATGTGTATACCTTAAAATAAGAAACAAGGCTAAGATGACTTCAGAGCTCCTCTAAAACCCACTGTGGCATCCCAAGGACAAACTCTCTTTTGACTTGGAGCATGCCAGGGCCTTTGGTTGTTCCCCTCTATGACCAAGGGCAGAGCCTGTGCCTACCTGTAAGGTCCATGGTGATGGGTCCTGGAGCAGAGTCACAAACCAGAGTGAGTCGGGTGACCACCACATTGGGAGCTGTTGGGTCTGCAGGTAGGAAAAGTCAGGGGGAAGCTGTCAGCTTGCAAAATTAGATGCAATCAGAGGGGAATGACACTGAAGAAATAGGGATGCCTTGCCACACAGAAACTGCATTTCAATTAACACCCAGTAATGCCAGGCTTCCTTAGCACAACAGGACCACATGTCTACCCAGTCCTTCCACATGGATCCCTCTGGCCTCCATCACAATACCTAGAGGTGGTCTTTCCACCACAGAAAATTTCCTTCTTAGGATCATTCTGAGCAACAAGACCACCTTTCAGCATAGGCTGACCCCTTCAAAACACCCAAAAGTCCTCTGAGACCCACACACCTCCCATCACAAGTCATTTTCTGATGCCAGCACTCCCCAGTAATCCTCCTAACTCCTAACACTCTGAGCATCTTCCGTGCTTCCTTTATGTGCAACTTTCCAGCTGCCCATCCCCAGTTCTCCAGGACAAGCAGTGCATGTCCCTGGGCAAACAGGATCCCTCTTCTCTGAAGCAACAGCACCCTGCTGCAGTACATCTCTGCAGTCCCTCCCTGCCAGTGTGCCCCAGCCTACCTACTACCACAGGTCCATCTCCCAGCAGGGACTTCTTATACTTAGCGAGGCTTTCATCATCCTTGTCCAACTCCTGCAGCTCCTGCAGTGTTTTCTGGGGAGGAGGTTTGTAGTTGAGTTTCCCATCCAGCTCATCATCATCATCCTCCACATGAGGCTCTTGCGTCTTCTCAGTCATGGTGGCTTGGTCTGGGTGACAGAGGAGGGGGCAGTCAGAGAGATTGCTGTGGATTGGGAGTACGGGGGCACTCACAGTGTGGCTCAGTGCCCTGGCAGGCAGGCACCCACCCAGCGCCGAAGGCAGCGGGATTCCTACAGGCAAATGGCGACGGCGATCGGCTGCAACCCAGACACTGCTGTGCTGATATTCTGGCTCCAACACGATCCCCCCTACCCCCGCTCCTCTCCCTGCAGGCTCCACGCGCACTCGCAGACCTACACCATTATTCGCTCCCAGGGAGGAGGTGCGGGAGCAGAGGCTGAAGCCAGAGTGATTTACAGCCACTCTGCAGCACAGTTGTGGCCGGCAACCCTGCAATTACAAACCATCGTACAGGGCTCGCACAAAGAGCCACTGCCACACGCTGGAGTGCAGAGAAACACGAATAAAGCCAAGGACAGATGTTTCGTCCACCCTCTCATAAAGGGTTAAAACCCTCATTTCACAGAAAGATAGAATATCTGACAGCCACTTTCTCAGATCAGCAAGTCAGCTGAAGCTCTCAAGGAAGCGGGCAGCAAAGTCTATCTGCTGGCATTGCCTGCGCTCCCACGAACAGCTCACTCCAGGCACCCAGCAGGAGCCCTTCCCACTGAGCAGGGAGCAGGATGGGAGCCCAGAGGAGCAGGCACAGCCGTGCTGCTCCAGCGGTGCCCTCGGAGGGAGAGGCAGGAGAGCTGAGCCGCAGTCAGCAGGGCTGGTCCTGAATGGCACACGGGCAGCGAAACTGCTGGGCTGGCACCCCAAATGGAGCCAGAGCAGGGAAATAGCAACCAAGGGGCAGAGCATGGGATGGGGGCAGGAGGCAGGCAGGAGAGGTAAGCAGTGCTGTGTCTGCCTCCAGGAGGCAGCCATATGGTCCCAGCCACCTTCCCACTCCTGGGAGAAAGGCTGAAAAACAGAGCAGTGCCCTGGAACAGCTGTCACACATGGGCGAGCCATTCCTTGGTCTATGGCAGCAAAAGGATTTGGTCAAGCTACACAGATCATTCAGTTCACTTCCACTCAGGCTTTTTTGAGACTGTTCCTACTAAAAAGTCCCCTTTTGCTTCCTTATTTGCAATTTTCCAAACAAATAATTTGTCTTTCTCTGCAACTGTGTGGCCTTAACATTTGCCCCTGCTCCCAAAAGTTAAACTGGGAGCTAATGTGATAGTTTTTTCATTTATTAAAATAGAAAAGAAACACACACAAAAAAGAATTAAAAAAGGAAAAATCAACTGTTTAAGGTGAATCATCAAGTGGTGCCAGGCAACTCTGAGTAGTATGCAGACCTCTCAGAGCAATTCCAGTGCAGGGAACAAAAATAATCAAGGAGTGGTACATTGGCACGTTGCAAAAGGACAGAAAAGAACTGACCAGCACACAAACAAGAAGATTCAGTCAGCTATTTTAATTGGAAATGGCCATTGCAAGACAACTTTGCAATTTTGTGGTGAATGAGGAACTAGTACAGAATAGGCACATGGGAAATAAAAGGGAATCTCAACCCAAACAAACAGGAAAAAAAACAGGTCCCAGTAGCTGAATAGCCCTGGTTCAGTTCATGCCCAGACCTAGGAGTGTGAAATACCCAAATACCATAGGAAAGGCCCTTGAGCTTGTCCTCACGAGAAAGGAAACCAAAAGCTCCCTCCCTAAAGCAGCAATTACACCTGCCCCAGCATCCTGCAGCCCCAGCAGAGTCACCTTAGAAAGCCTCACAATCCCGTCAGTGCCATTCCACGTTGGCAGCACAGGAGGAGGCTGTGGTTAGCCATGACAGCCAGTGCCAAGGCTTGCCTTCCACTTGGGCTCCAGCTGCAGGTCTGAGCACTGACCCGAGCTTTCCACAACACCAGGCTGCATCTGCCACCAGCACGAGCACAGGCGCCTGCCTGCCCCCATCCTCCCATGCCCACCTTCTGTAGTTTATCACAGGGGATGGAAAGAGGCATCTCTGCCCTCTTGCAGAGAAAAGGCAGAGTCAGGACTGGATCTGCTGGCTGCTCCTCATCGCTCAGACCTTCCCTTTGCACCACACATGCCACAGAGACTGTCCCTGCCAGCCCCCGGGGGTGGCTCACTTGAGGGGGAATGCTTTTAGGTTCTGAACCTCCCTGAAAGGTGCACAGACAATCTGCCATGCCAACAGCAAGATCCTGCAGGGAACAGGACCAGCCAGACTGTCTGGGATGAACAACCTCTGGCTCACAGGCGCCTCAGGATGGCACCGATCAGACCAAGTTCTGGCATTTTTCCCCAAGCCATGGACCTGACGCTGCCTTCCTGCCAAACTCCAAGGCAGGCGGTGACCAAGAGGAAAGCTCCCATCTCAGCTGCTCCTGCCCCTACTTGCTGGTGCTCTCTGCAAGCTGAGACACATTCCTGAGCTCAGGCACCAGAGACACCATGTTGCTGCGGGGATTCCTGAGTTTCTGTGCCACTGCCCAGGCTAATACGGAGCCCCCATTCAGACCAAGAGCCTCACTAAATTTAGAAAATTAACCCTACACTGTTATATGCAAGGAGAAATCTGTGTGCCTGGTGTCTTGCCCTGCCACATTTTTCTCGCTTTTCTGCAGCTCCAGCCCACGGTCCTGCGTCACCTGCATCCCTGAGGCCTGGCAGCACCCGTGAAACAGCAGGGAGGGGGCAAGGGCAGGGCTAGGGGTCCCTGGTAGCGAGAGATGGCTGCAGGAGGCAAAGACGGAATCACGCCTTGGCGGGAGGAGCGTCTCGCAGCTGGGCTCTGCCAGTGCCGCGGACAGACAGCTGCCCTCGCACCTGCAGCAGGAGGGGCAGTCACAAGGCGGAGGGTGGGCACCTCCTCACCCCCCGTGCCTCCACGGGGCACAAAAAGGGCTATCAGAGGGACACTATTTGACTTGCCCTCCGTCTGCTCATCACTTATCCAAACCACCCCCTGGCCGAGGGCTAATCTCCAGGAAGCGGGTTTAGCAGGGAGGAAGTAATTTTCCGCGAAGGGGGAGAAGCGCACCGGACTCAGCAGCGCCCCCAGCCCCGGCCTCCCCATCCCAAGCCCCGGGGTGCAGAAGGGAGCCCATTGCCCGGGGAGCGCCGGGCACAGCCCGGGACCGCGGGGCGCTTCCCTTCCTTGCCCGGCCCCATGGCAGCGCGCCGCCCGGCTTCCCCCTCGGGTCGGGTCGGGTCGGGTCGGGTCGGGCAGGGCTCTGCCGCCGCCCCGGGCAGGAGCGGGCACCGGCGCCAGCCCCGGAGCGGGGTCGCGGAGAGCGCGGGGAGCGAGCCGGGGCCGCGCCGTCCGTGCCCCTGCCCCCGCCCGCCCCTCGCACTCACCGGCGGAGCGGCGCCTGCGGCCGGGGTCCTCCTCTGCTGTCAGCGCTCAGCCCCGAGCTCTGGCAGTTGGAGCAGGAAGGAAGTTGGTGAAGAGAGAAAAAAAAAAATAACACTCACACGCAGCGAAAAAAAAAAAAAAAAACCAAGAGCGGCGGCAGCAGCAGCCCACCCGCAGCAGAGGAAGCCCTGGCGGCCCCGCATGCTGCGGCGCTCCGCCGCCTGCCCCGCTTTGTCTGCGCCCGCTCCTTTTGCGCAGAGGTGCGCAGGGCTTTGTCTGCGGAGCTGAGCCCGGCCGGGGACGCGGGAGTGCTCGCCGTGCGCCGCTTCGGGCTGCTGTGCCCGGGAGCGAGGGGGTGATGGCTTTGTTTTCCTCCCCAGGCTTTTATTTTGTTTATTTTCCTGCTGTAATTATGGTCGGTTTCAAAAAGTGGCGCTGATTTACACCGATTAAAATATGCGGAGAATCGGGTTGTGTATTCCTGCGTACGTGGGAAGATAAGCAGTGTTGGAAATGGAGGTTCTTATGAACCTCATTTTTCCTGCTACCTGCTGCACTTAATCAGCTTATTGTTCCCAACTCCCAGCCCTTCTCACAGAAGCAGTTTCCAAGATCAGCTACCTCAGGAAGAAAAAGCTCTTATTTCCCAGGGTTGCTTAAATGATCGGAAAGATTTTACACCCCTTACTTTGTGAAATATCAGCAGATTTCCTCTTTCTTTGCCCCTCATGGAGTGCCCACTTAGTTCATCAGTCACATAAATCCCTCATGTACATAGTCCTTAGTGCACCACAAATTAGATTATTGTTTTGCAAACGACAAAGCTGGCCCTGCAATGACTGATACACTGCTCTTAATGCATTTACAGCAGCAAAATAAGGAAAGCATATCTATTGCCAATGGGCTTACATTCACTGCCCCAGATCCACATATCCATTAAAAGTGTTTATTGTACACAAATTTTTAAAGGTTGCGAACAACTGAGGGAAAGGGATCTTCTTCAGGGATTAAGAGATCGCAGAACAGGGGGGATTGATTTTTCCAGCCAGATATTTCTTTCATTTAGGTTATGGGTGGCACAATGATCCTTGCCTCATGAATTTCAAGGCAAAAACAGAGCATATATCTGTCTGACAATGGATTCCCATTTATCAGGGGCTATAACCTCAGAAACATTTCAAGCTTCCATTAATTAGTTTCACCATCAAGAAAAATTATTTTATTCTCTGCCATTCCTTTTCACTGCTACACTAACCCTTCCCTTGGGCCAGCACAAGGGACCTGACTTGAATGCAGTAGTTAGATGAGTTCAAATGGTACCAGGGAAAAAACATGTAAGCAAATGTGTGAGTATACATTGGTGAGTTTTCAACCCAGATAGGTTTCCCCATACTTGTTTATAATGGACAAATGGGACTAAACTTTTATGCCAGTGGCTGAGTGGGATGGGGATGAGGATGAGGAAAGAACAGAGCAAATTCTTTCAACTACAGTGCCACTTTATGGCAGTTCATATTGTTCATGTAAGCAGTCCTGGCCTGGCAAAGCTGTGAAGAGTTGGATGTGTTTACTGTGGAAAGATTTGAGGAAGCCCCTCTGTCTTGTACAACAGTTTCTCATCTTGGTTTCTTTGCTAAGTCTCTGATTTCAGTTTAGAAACTGAACACAGTTTAGCTGGGAGGAGGTGTGGGTTGAGGTTCCTGTTCACTCATGGCTTGGTTTGAAATTCCCTTGGTTTTATCCACTGGGTACAGTGCCACTGTAAGTAGTGTTATTGCAATCATTCTTGCTGAAGAACAGTTGAGATTAGCTTGGTCTCTTTTGTGGGCTTCTTTTTAGTTAAACACCAGAGTGCACGTGCCTTTGTGTAGATATTTACATGGTATTTCTAAACACATGTGAGCATAAATTAAGATCAGTTCATCCACAAATATGCATAAAGGTATAGGGATGTGTAGCTGTGTGCCACCATATGTATGTGCACTCAACCTACATGGCTTCATCTGCCTAGCATGCAGGGGAAACAGATTTTACTCCTAAATTAGAAATTAGTCAGCATGTAATCATGGGGACATCATGTAACTGCTCTGTGCCTCCTCTTCCTGTTCACAAGCAGTGTGAGAAGGAGCTGTAGACATTGGAATCACACCATGCCAAGCAGATGGGAACCTAGAAGCCAGGCATGATCCTTTGGGTCAGCATATCCAGCATCCTGCTGGGCAACCACGTCACTGCTCTGCTGGAAGGAAGGAAAGGTTTGAACCACAATGGAGCAGGACATCACTGACAGCAAATCCCTGCCACTGAGTATTTCATCTGTGACAAACTGATGCCATGCCATGAAGATCATCTCTTGGCAGACATTGCCCAACCCCAGCCAGTTCTTTTGTCTGTGACAGAAGGAGGCAGGGACAACTCATAAGGTGTACCTGCTTTATTGCAAAAAACATGGTAAAATTTCAAATGTGTTCTCAGCTGGAAAATAATATTTTTTTACTTAGAATATTATGATTAGGTCTTATTTAGTTTTACCCCATTGATTACAGCTGATTGTACAATTAATACACCACAATAATAGGTGTGATCAACCTCTAATGTCTAAGTTTATTTCAAAAAGTTTATGCAAAATTTTAAATGCATATCCTTCAACTACAAAGCCTGTACTCCGAAGTCATATATGTCTGTAGCACCCTATTGGAAACAATAAACCTTGACTTTTTTAAAAACAGTATGATTTTAAAAAATCAGGCATTTTTTCCTGTTTGAATTTGGATTGCTGCCATTAGGTATCCAGTATTTCTAGATTTGAACTTTTTGCAGTGGTGGTGCATTGCAGCTTTGTGCTGCTTAATGTCATCTCCATCTTCTGTGGAACAGGTTGCTCACTGCATTTGAGGAACAGAACTACTTTATGACCTTTAGAAGTGACTAATCCAGTAAAATTTTACCTGTTAGAATCTGTTATTTTCACCTACTTGTAAATTCAAAAACTGTCTAATTTGGAGTTGAAATTTACCAGGCTGGAAGCTCTGAGGGGAAAAATAAAAATAAATTTCAGTCCAGGTAGGGAATCCATGTTTGAAATTTTAAGAGTCTCAACAAAGTAATACCTTTAATGCTGATCTTGTAAAACGATTTGTTTTGGAACTACTAATTTGTATTTTCACTGAACTCAGTACACAGTTACTAACTATGATTTCTGTCTAGTGAATAACATTGCTGAATGCTGTCACTGTCATGAGTTTTGCCTCCTCCTCAAGCTTTCTACAGTCCCAGGAAGGGTGCAGGTGACACGCTGGGAAGACGATCTCACAGTTCAGCAAGTTCTCATCATCAGGTGCAGCAAGGTGAGTGTCAGCTCTGGCCATGGGTGCCCCCTAGGTGCTGTCCCCAGATGGTGTCCCCAGATGGTGTCCCTCTCTGCAGGCAGAGATCCCTTCCCTGCAGGGATGGAGGAGGTAATCCTGTCCTGAGGCAGTCACGAGGGGATGGGAACCGGCAAGGTGACAGGTCCAGGAGCTCAGACAGGAGCTTTCCCTGCCTTGTGGGGAGCATTCACTGCACCACGAGGTGCCACCCAACTCTGCTAATCCCAGCACTGCCTTCTCTGACTCTCAGTTAAGTGGGATAAACAGGGTGATACAGCAAATGAAGCATGAATTCTTCATCTCTGAATAAAACACAGGCACAAGTTGCCCCAGGACTGGCTTTAGAAGTCAGCATTGAAGTCAGCATTTAGAAGTCAGCATTTAGAAGTCAGCAAGGTTGATCCTGGTGTGCCTAGGAGAGGTGGTGCCTAATTTCTTCTTCCCTGGTGCTACTCACCCCTTCTAAAGTGCTGCAAAGGAGTGTGCAGCCCTTGGGGTGGGAAGACAAGGAAGGGATGGAAGCTAGATAAAATGTCAGGCAGGGGAGCCAGCATGGAGGGCAAGGAGAGAGCAGGCACTTTGGGGTGCCAACACAAAGCCCCTGGTAAGGGTTTAACTCGGTTTTCCAACCCCAAGTCCCATGAGAATTCTTTCAAACCACCTAGCCACTGGACTTGAGGGCTCTCAGCTGGATGAAGAGCTGACCCCTGAAGACATGAGTGTGTGTTCCACCTCTTCAGCTCCTCCAGCAGTGATTTCTTTGAAAGATGGAGAGATTGGAGATTTAATACTTGTCTAAGCAGCTTTCAGGCTTGTTAAAGTGCTAATCCCATAACCCCTGTCACAAGCCTGAAGGTGTGCAAAGACTTCACATGTCACTTCACAATCCCCCGAGGAAGCAAGGGAAACAGGAAGACAGAGGAAGGAAAAGGATTTTGTGGGGGATGAGAGGGTAGGGGCAAAACAGAGCCAGTTTCCTTCAGAGTCTAGCCTGAGGAAGGCTGAGGATGGGCAGAGCAGCTCAGTGAGGACAGAGAGGGAGAGCTAAATTGGTGGGAGGGGGTGAGTGAGAGCACAGGGGTTGGTGAAGGAAGATGATGGTCCCTGTCATGGGGGAGGCAGAGGTGTCTTTTCTGCATCCCCTGCTCTCCAGAGCCTGGCATGCAGGAAAGCAGTTTTTGCTCTCCATCCCTCACTTGGTGCCGTGGCAGAAGTCAGTGTTCTGCAGGTGAAGGTGTCCTAGAGAAGTCACCCACCAGAGCTGGATTTAAAAGGGGACTGGATTATTTTAGGGCCTCTCAGAAAACAGGTGGTTATGTAAGGTCAAATCTCAGCAAGTGTAATCAAATCTCAGTTCTAAGCTGATCACCAAGCAGGGTGTTAGGAGTTATTTATTCAAGCATTCCTCCCTGTGTTGTGACTTTCTTCTGAAACAGCCAGAGCTGAAGCTGGGACTAAATTAGGAGAGCTGTGGTATCCTCTCCTCCTCTGCTGACCTTGGGAAATCTCCCTTGCCAGCTGCGCCCTGACATTCCTGTGCTAAACAGTACTCTCAACAAGGAACTTGATTGCATGCCAGAATTTATAGCTTCTAGTCAGGTTGTGTCCAGCCTCTGGCCAGCTCTTAGGTGCCTTGTATCCCTGTAGCTCAGGGCATGCTGCTTGCAGCTATATAGCATCTCTCAAAGCCATAAGACAATAATTACCACTCTCTCTGTGGCAATGTTTTTCCTTTATTGCACTTGTGCTGTTCACATATTATTGCTCTCACAGCCCTGCCTCCATAAACCCCCACAGTGTTATTATAGTGGATTCTCGTGCAAGAACTGCTGTGAGAATTGCTGTTCCTCCCACTCCTTCTTTTTCTTTGATATTGCAGACTTCAGTGTATAAAGGAGAAAAACAAATGTGGTGTTCAACAGAAGAGCCAGTGGCTATTGAAATTCTCAGTAAATATTATCCAGTTTTGTATATTCACATAAGATTAACAAGCAATGAATGTGCAACATTTGTACATGATGAACGTTCTCCTCCCAGATCCAACAGAAATAAACCCAGAAATAAACCATAGAAGTTTTAAGTGGGTCTTGATGGAAATTGTACCAAGGGAAAGCATGGAAAGAAATCATCCTACTGGTCACTTTCACTGTCATCATCTGCAGCATCAGAGAGAGCCCTCAGATGAGGTTGTTCCTATGGGACCCCATCATTGCCCTTCACAGCTGGCCAGCGGGGAAAAATTCCCCCTTTTCCCTCTCTTCCTTTATTTTCTTTTTCTTTCTAGAAATAACTTTCAGCATTCCAAGACATGAAGTACACCATCAGCTGTCAGTGTCCCACAAATAAATCTTCATGGATACAAAACTGTCAGAACATCCTTTGTGCAACATGTGCATGCCCCACGTGCAATGATGACTACTAATCAGTTCACTTCTTCTATGCTGTGTTTTTGATGCTTGACTGGACCAGAAAGCAAACTGCAATTCCGGGTCCTTGGCACAGAAATATCCTTAGCAGCCTCCCAATAAGAAGCTTCAAAGCAATTTGTAGGTGTGTGCCCCCAGTGGGTAACAAGAGTGTAGAGGATCTAAATTAAAAAAAAAAGGCTGGAATCTAACAGTGAAAGGCCATCAAAAACAAAAACAAATGAACAAACAAACAAACATTACAACATTAAGCTCTGCAGTTGTGCAAGATCCTGAGGGGAAACCAGAAGGCTTTGTATTAGCAGTACACCTAAGCAATAAAAGGAGAAAATATTTTTTTTAATTTATTCAGATTTTGATCCCCTAGCTTTTTCTATTCCACAGTTACATCCACCAGGGATCTGCTATCACATGGCAGCTACAGCATTTAGCATCCATGTGTCTGGGAGGTGAGCAGCACCCCAAGAGACAAGATAATGGAGCAGAAGAGCTGCCTCCTCTGCCCATTAGTCAAATGTTCCCGAGAAGAGTGTGAGATGCTCCCCAGAAGCAATCATTTCTTTCTGAAAGCCTCAACTGCTACATGAAGAAAATCATAATAATGGTGGCAAAGGGCTGAACTGAATGAGATTGCACAGCAGTGCTTTTATGTGGAGGAGGAGGAAGGAAGAATGCCTCTTGCGTGGTGTGAAAGCCATGGGAAGATATGTGCCCCTTAAGAAGAAGAAAGAAACATTTTACCAAAATGTTTAGGAAAAGCCTTCCTTTATTGGGATGCTGGTTTCCAAGGAGAAAGAATCAATCATTCAAAAAGAAGAAGAAAAAAAAAAAAGATGAGAAAAAGAGCTGTCAGGAAAGGAGACAGCTGGAGCTGACTTGTGTACAGTTTCTGCTTCTTAGCCCTGTGACACTGAATCATTTGCTACACTGTTTTAAACTGAACAAAGCTCTGGAGCAATCTGATTTTCTGATTTCTATTTAAATAAAAACACCCTTTTTTTTTAACAAGGCAGTATTACTTCTCTGTTTAGTTCAATGAGTGATTTTAGAGAGTGCTAGTGTACCATTTAATCACTGTTCACAGGTACATGGCATGTAATTCACACAGAAGGAATCAATTATGAGAAAAGAAAAATCTGAATAAGGGTCTTGAGAAAATACTATGGATACTCTGATTTTTTTAAGGGCAATCACAAACTGTGATTTATAGCAGTCACATAGATAACCACATTAACTACCTGGGCTTGATAAAAAAGGGAAAAATGCGAAGTTTTTTTTCAATATATTAATGTTGAGCTTGTTCTGTACATGTCATTCAGGAGAAAAATAATCTTATAAATGAAAAAAGCAGATATTTTAATTGTGGGTAGAGTGAAAATAAGAAAGAAAGGATGCTTTATAAAACAATCTA